>NC_091086.1:23218750-24660000 GCF_032405125.1 Capricornis sumatraensis
GGCCTTACAAATAACTGTGAAAAGAAAAGAAGTGAAAAGCAAAGGAGAAAAGCAAAGATGTAAGCATCTGAATGCAAAGTTCCAAAGAAGAAGAAGAAGAGATAAGAAAGCCTGCCTCAGTGATCAATGCAAAGCAATAGAGGAAAACAACAGAATGGGAAAGACTAGAGATCTCTTCAAGAACATTAGAGATACCAAGGGAACATTTCATGCAAAGATGGGCTCGATAAAGGACAGAAATGGTAGGGACCTAACAGAAGCAGAAGATATTAAGAGGTGGCAAGAATACATAGAAGAACTGTACAAAAAAAATATCTTCAAGACCAAGATAATCACGATGGTGTGATCACTCACCTAGAGCCAGACATCCTGGAATGTGAAGTCAAGTGGGCCTTAGAAAGCATCACTATGAACAAAGCTAGTGGAGGTGATGGAATTCCAGTTGAGCTCTTTCAAATCCTGATAGATGATGCTGTGAAAGTGCTGCACTCAATATGCCAACAAATTTGGAAAACTCAGCAGTGGCCACAGGACTGGAAAAGGTCAGCTTTCATTCAAATCCGAAAGAAAGGCAATGCCACAGAATCCTCAAACTACCGCACAATTGCACTCATCTCACACGCTAGTAAAGTAATGCTCAAAATTCTCCAAGCCAGGCTTCAGCAATACATGAAACGTGAACTTCCAGATGTTCCAGCTGGTTTTAGAAAAGGCAGAGGAACCAGAGATCAAATTGCCACCATCTGCTGGATCATGGGAAAAGCAAGAGAGTTCCAGAAAAACAGCTATTTCTGCTTTATTGACTATGCCAAAGCCTTTGACTGTGTGGATCACAATAAACTGGAAAATTCTGAAAGAGATGGGAATACCAGACCACCTCTCCTTCCTCTTGAGAAACCTATATGCAGGTCAGGAAGCAAGAGTTAGAACTGGACATGGAACAATAGACTGGTTCCAAATAGGAAAAGGAGTACGTCAAGGCTGTATATTGTCACCCTGCTTATTTAACTTCTATGCAGAGTACATCATGAGAAACTCTGGGCTGGAAGAAGCACAAGCTGGAATCAAGATTGCCAGGAGAAATATCAATAACCTCAGATACACAGATGACACCTCCCTTATGGCAGAAAGTGAAGAGGAACTAAAAAGCCTCTTGATGAAAGTGAAAGAGGAGAGTGAAAAAGTTGGCTTATAGCTCAACACTCAGAAAATGAAGATCATGGCATCTGGTCCCATCACTTGATGGGAAATAGATGGGGAAACAGTGTCAGACTTTATTTTGGGGGGCTCCAAAATCACTGCAGATGGTGACTGCAGCCATGAAATTAAAGGATGCTTACTCCTTGGAAAATAAGTTATGACCAACCTAGAGAGCATATTGAAAAGCAGAGACATTACTCTGCCAACAAAGGTCCATCTAGTCAAGGCTATGGTTTTTCCAGTAGTCATGTATGGATGTGAGAATTGGACTGTGAAGAAAGCTGAGCACTGAAGAATTGATGCTTTTGAACTGTGGTGTTGGAGAAGACTCTTGAGAGTCCCTTGGACTGCAAGGAGATCCAACCAGTCCATTCTGAAGGAGATCAGCCCTGGGATTTCTTTGCAAGGAATGATGCTAAGGCTGAAACTCCAGTACTTTGGCCACCTCATGCAAAGAGCTGACTCCTTGGAAAAGACTCTGATACTGGGAGGGATTGGGGGCAGAAGGAGAAGCGCACAACAGATGATGAGATGGCTGGATGGCATCACTGACTCGATGGATGTGAGTCTGAGTGAACTCTGGGAGTTGGTGATGGACAGGGAGGCCTGGCATGCTGCAATTCACGGGGTCGCAAAGAGTCGGACATGACTGAGCGACTGAACTGAACTGAACTGATGCAGAGGATCATGTCATCTGCAAACAGTGAGATTTTTACTTCTTCTTTTTAATCTGGGTTCCTTTTATTTATTTTTCTTCACTGATTGTTGGGCTAAAACTTCCAAAACTATGTTGAATATTAGTGGTGAGAGTGTCCACCCTTGTCTTGTTTCTAACTTTAGGGGAAATGTTTTCAATTTTTCACTACTAAGGATAATGTTTATTTAATTTACTACATTAATGGATTAAAGGAAAGAACAATGGATTGTTATCAATAATGAAGGAAATCACTCAAAATTCATCATCCTTTTATGATAAACAGTTTATCACATAACTAAAATGAACAACAAAAAAACCAAGCTAGTTAAAGAACAGACTCTCTTATCTGATAAAATGATAATGTACTATTTTTTAAATGTACAGGTGACAAAAATATGAGTAGATATGTGGTCAGGGGCTTTATCTAATGTGTTAAATGGAGAAATTTGAAGGGAATATTTTGGGAAATGTTAAAGGATTTCAAGCAGATTCTCTGTCCATTTTGAAAAGATAGCTCTATGGGATATGCAAGAGAGAAACTATAGATAATGGTCTACAATCTAGTGATTTCTAGTGTATAACTAAAATACAGAGGAATTAGTTTGGAAAGGAAGGGAGCAATATAAGAGGTATTGAAGTAAAGCCAAGTAAAAGATATATTAATCTGAAACTCCCAATTTATCTTATCAGTTCAGTCACTCAGTCGGGTCTGACTATTTGTGACCTCATGTACTGCAGCACACCAGGCCTCCCTGTCCATCGCCAACTCCTGGAGTTTACCCAAACTCATGTCCATTAATTTGTCCTATACACATTAATATATATAAAATAGATCGTCAGCAAAGACCTACTGTACAGCACAGGGAATTCAACTCAATATTATGTAATAACATATATGGGAAAAGAATCTGGAAAAAGTAAACATATATGTATGACTGAATCACTTTGCTGTATACCTGAAACTAACACAACATTGTAAATCAATTATACCCCAATATAAAATAAAAATTAGATAAAAAACAATGTAGAAGACTCATAAAACATTGCCTGTGAAGGGAGGAAAAGCAGAAATAGTGAATATGTTTAACATTATCGATTGCATGGTAGGGGGATGTGTAAGTCTCACTACCTGGAGGTGGGACATAGAACTACCCTATAAGCAGCTATGTGGGCAAGGGTACAGCTCAGCAGAACTGTGAGTGGTAACAGTAAGTATACTGCTTGAAGCCATTCATTTAGAGAAGGTCATCCAAAGACAAATTACAGAGGTATATTTAAAAGAAAAACAAAAAGAGGAGCACAAAAAGGAACTAAAAATGAACAGCCAAGGAAATCAGAGGAGAACTAGAGGAGACTTGTCATTGAAGGTTTTAAGAAGAAACTGTTCAACCATATACAATACTACAAAACTATAATTCCCTTCTGTTGCCTCCTTTTCACCAATCATAAATCTTCAAATTGTACAAGATCTTTTGCAAAGGCCATTAATGAATATCTGTCAGCCAGCACTATCAGATTCTGATCAAGAAAAAACCACATGTTTATTCCTGCCTCTTACTTGCCTTAAATGAAAGCTAGTTAACTTCATCTGTCCAAGCAGAGTAAAATAGTTGCCATTAAGGAGGCATTGGTTAGGACAAATCCTCCACTAACTGAATTATACATTAGACAGCCTACTGGAAAATATTTCGCACAGAAAATGAGACAAATAGTACAACTATAATGGAGAATGGACTTCCAATTATTGAGCTTGATACAGGAAGAATAGAACCCAACCAAGGCCAAACATTAGGATAAAAGAACTGTAAGTGGAAAATAGCAACAACTGCCCAAGGGAGATTAATGTTAAACCATTTAAATCCACCTTAGAGCTAATTTCCAAGAATTTAATCAATTGTGATTTTTTTTCTCAGAAAGAAGAAACTGCAACATTGATAAAAGAAGGAAAATACATACTATGTTATTACTGTTTCAACAGCCATCACTTAATTCCAGTCCAAACACAATTCTACTCCACAGAAATAATGTTTTTAATAGTATCAGACTGTCTTTCATTTAATAATATTCCCAAGAGAGGGAACCAAAAAACTGTGGCTTTTCAATTCTTCATAATCCTGAGTGGTTATATACTGATTGGATTTACACAAGCACTCAAAGTACCTATACAATTTGAGACAAAAGTTTGGGAAGGTTGGTGAACCAGCCTAGCAACATAATGATTGTTGATATATCAGACTTAAATATCTGGTAACCAGATAGTCGGTGGCAATTTCTCCTGTAGTCCCAGAATTGTGTCTAAAGCTGAGGAAGGCAACCTACAATCCAAAGCCAATAAATTATCCCTAGTAACAAAAGTGTTATAGAAGTCAACAGAGTTTCAGTAAACAGCCATAGATTAATTATATCAAATGTTCATGATGATATGCACACCCTGCTTTATTTAAAACAGACAACTAGCAAAGACTTACTGTATAGCATGGGGAACTCTGCTCAATACTCTGTAATAACCTAAATGGGAAAAGAATTGGAAAAAGAATAGATTCATGTATATGTATAACGGAATCACTTTGCTGTGTACCTGAAACTAACATAACATTGTTAATCAAATATACTCCAATATAAAATTTTTTAAAAAAATTTAAAGAAAAGAAAAAAACAATGAGAGGAAAATGTGTTGCTTTGTTGCTAAGTCACTTCAGTCGTGTCCAACTCTTTGCAACCCCATGGCCTCAAGCCAACCAAATTCCTCTGCCCATGGGATTCTCCAAGCAAGAATACTGGAGTAGGTTGCCATACCCTTCTCCAAGGGATCTTCTCAACTCAAGGGTCAAGGCAATGCACCAAATCAAGGTTACTCAAAGAACATCCAAATAAGTTAGCAGATATTATCAGAGAAGTGGTTTGTTCAGTTTTGTAGAGAAAGTTCTATAAGTAGTCAGTCAAGTTTCCAGGTGAAATTTGAATTCCTGCTTTGAGATCCTGCTGCTGCTAAGTCGCTGCAGTCATGTACAACCCTATGCGACCCCATAGACAGCAGCCCACCAGGTTCCTCAGTCCCTGGGATTCTCCAGGCAAGAACACTGGAGTGGGTTGCCATTTCCTTCTCCAATGCATGAAAGTGAAAAGTGAAAGTGAAGTCGTTCAGTCACGTCTGACTCTTTGCAACCCCATGGACTGCAGCCTACCAAGCTCCTCCGTCCATGGGATTTTCCAGGCAAGATTATCTATGTTTGGGTTAATGCTCACACTGCCTTTTCTTTCAAGTCATCAGACAGTATATAAAGCTTTCTAAATTAATGTATTTCATAACATGTTTTGTAATGAACTTTTAGAGCTTGTAGTATACTTGCAGCTAATAATAATTTTATAATACTAAACTAAACATTTTAAAAGCATGTTAATTTCTATGTTATCAATCAGACCTTAACATCTTTATGCATAATGAAGATATCAAAAAAGTAGAACTCTTCTAAAAATTACCAGAAAATGTAATGTACAAGATGAGGGCTCATTTAAATGCTAATAAAATCTATCTTTTCACATATCAGACATTTTCAGAGTTAACCTTATTTGGCCATAATTTATAACAAAATAATAAAACTGACTTTCAGAAGAGTTTAACTTTTTACATTTAGAAGATTATAATTATCCTTTTGTCCTCTGAGGCTTATAATTTGATAGCATGCCACTCTTAATAAATAGACCAGTTTTGCAATTCTAATATAATCCTATCACATTTTATTATTAGATGATCATTAACACTTAAACCCAAAGATTTATTCTTGCCCTCTGTTAATATATACTGTCATTGCTTATAAAAGAAATTGAAGGAAACAGAATGTGTTTTTCCTGGGAAGAGGGATGCAATTTGTAATAAACTGACAAGTAAACCTCATGAATAGCTTCCACACAGTATCCTCATTTTTATCTAAACATTTAACCAGTTCAAAAATTTTTTAAATAAAATAAAAATACCAATAGGACATAATGAGCCCAGGCACAAACCATATAGAGAGGGAATCTACTGGGACAGTATCCTTGTTCAGACAACTACAAAGTACCACCTTCTGGTACAATGAATGAAGCCTCTCTCCTTAAAATGGGCCAAAAGCAAATTCAGAATCTTAATTTTAATTCAAAGGGGCTCTACTGTGAAGAAGTGACCATCTTGACACTAATGGCATAGAACAGAACAGGATAGAATACTTATAGGAGACCTAATATAATAAAACTGAAAATCTGAAGATCAAAACAGAGACAGTTCTCTCATCTGACCAAAGTTTTCACTATTTTCTTAGAAAGAAGGAAGCAAAATACAAATCCCAAAACCCTAGTATATAATATTTTAGTTGTTGCATCTACAAAATAGCTAAATTCTATAAAGTTCCAAGTCTATAATTTGTGTTCCATTATTTACAGCATATCTTGTATTGTTCTGATGAAGTCCCCCTAGGACTAAAAATTATAGTTATGTGGCCTTTGTGGACCCTGTTGAACTAGGACTGATGCCCAAAATGGGCAGATCATCCAAGTAAACCTGCCTTACAGAACAGTACCGTAACATTTATTCCTGAGTAACAGAAATGTAACACTTGAGTTTATTTATTCTTTGAAAATCATTCATTGAGCACCTAGAATGTGTACTGTTCTGAGAAATACAGAGATAATAAATCATGAGTGGGTAAGGAGAGGGTTGCTAAGGCATATGAATAAATGCCAGGATGATGACATATCAAAATCTCCTGATTCCCCCACATAGCTACTTCCCACCAACTATTCTGTAATGGCACTGGGCCACACATCTCTTACAAACATTTCTACTTTATTATAGTAAGTTACTAGGGAGAAGGGATTGATGTTCAAGTATGTATTCCCAGAGAATTACAAATATAATGAGTACTTTGGAGTATGCTTTAGGAATTAATGAATTCAAAGAAGAGAAACTTATTATCAGTTCATGTAATCTGGAAAGATGTCAAGAAAAAGCAGGCAACTCAACAGAAAATGAAAGAATGAAGAAATTATGTTACAGAAACTAGTGGGAGGTAATTTAGGAACAAATGCCTCTGGTCTGGATTATGTAGCTGGAAGTTCTGCACACCCTCCTTCAGACTTCTCCCCTGTGATCTTCTCCTAGATTGGCCTTCGAAAGTTAGCACCTACAAAAAAAATGAACAATTACTGAAGACAAAGGGAGCTGATTTTTATTTTAATTTTCCAGACATGCTCAGGTAATGGAGGAAAAAGATAAAGTTTCCATTTGAATTTTTCCAAACAAATTATAGCTGTACACAGAGCAATATTTTTCAAATAAGTCCTGTTCTCTTAGGACAATTTGTCTGTGTAACTGCATGTTAAGGGCTAAACTGGGTCCCCTCAAAAATTCATATGTTAAAGTCCTACCACCCTCATACCTCAGAATTTCATTGTATTTATTAGGAGTCTCTAAAGAGGTAACTGAATTGGAATGAGTTCATTGAGGTGGGCCCTAATCCAACATGATTGATGTCCTTAGAAGAACAGGAAGTGTGGAATGGGCACATAGAGGAAAGAGGATGCAAAGGCAACAGGGAGAAAACAACGATCTAACAAGTCCGAAAGAGAGGCCTGGAACATATTCTTCCCTCAGAAGGAGCCAACCCCACCAATGCTTAATCCAGGACATCCAGCCTCTAGAACTGTGAGAAAATAAATTCCAGTAGTTTAAGTCACCAGGCCTGTGGCACTTTGTTTCAGCAGCCCTAGAAAACCAATACACTACATTTAAATTTTGGAACCCTAATTTAGCCATGTTTCAGCTGAGTTTACCTTCATTCCTCCCAGGTGGTTGGAAAACTCTGTCCATCTTCAACACTCAGATGACGTGATCAGAAGAAGGTGGAGGGCCTCCCACTTTTGCATGGAGGGGATATTAGGGCAAACCAGTGACCTTGGAGATAACTGATCCCCCATTCTGACTTTCTCCCAGAGAACGCAAAGTCATCCCAGCCACTGAACTATCTCTTAGGCAAAAAAAAAAAAATATTTCTGTAACAAGGCAATGACCTCTACTGGAAGTAGTGTGGGATTACAGAGAATTCCAGTTAGTTCCAAGCCTGAGGGAGAAAAAATAAAATAAAACTGAACAGGCTAAAATGTTAAGAAGCTATGACCTCAGGGAAATTTGTAAGGGAGAACACTGTTACCATCAACCATTAAATGAGTATAAATTAAAAGGAAGTGTAGCAGAGCAGAAACAGAAAACCTTCAAATCATGTGTAGTTTATTGCTGCTGAGGGCACAGGGGGCGAGAGGGAGGAACACACGCACTCAGGGGTGTCTCCATGTTGAGAGTCCTCTGAACGATTTCTAGCTCCTTGCTACCCAGAGTGTACTCAGGGGACCAGCAGCATAGGCCCCAGCCCAGAGTTGCTGAATGAGAGTCTAAACTTTTTAACAAGGTTCCCAGGAGATCTGCTAACGCATTAAAGCTTAAGATGCACCTTATTCACAAAGGGGAGAGTTTAGTGCTTCTCTAATTCCAGGTGGGAAAAGGCAAGTCAACGTAAAAGAAGGCATCGTATATGACCCAGTTCTGGGTTCTAAGCTCGTGCATTAGTGCATGTTATCCAACTATCCATAAAATACACAAATCGAATAACACATGTTTAATTAGCCTTTTTAAATTTTGAAATCTTAAAATTCAACTAATGACAGATTGGAACTCTCTGATTTCCAGGGTTTTCTATGGAAATGCTGATCCTTCTTGCCCTCGTATTAATCATCTTATGTCAGGGAAGCAGGGAGTGTGGATTTGAACTCTTCTTAATGAATGTATTTCACATACCAGAATTACCTCGGCAATTTACTCAACAGCTTTAGAAGCCACTACTAGGTTGTAGTTCAAATTCATTTCATCTGTTTCTTAAAATGGCCATATTGCTCATCTTCACACTATTGTAAAGCATGGTACCAAGAAACAGTTATTTTTGCTATCAAAAAAGACATTTTTTTTCTTGCAAATGCCCCCCTAAACCAGGGTATATTAATCTGCTTAAAACTGCAGTTTAGTTTTGGTGAATGTTTAATAACCAACTTTCAAAGTAAAAGTTGAAGCCTTAATTTGTAGAACTTGTGATTTGTCATAGTGTAAATTCTCCAGTCTTGAAGAATATCAAGATACCAATATGATCATGAAGCCAGGGAAAGATGTGCACAATTTCCTGATGGTAGTACAAGCAGGCACCACCATCTACTTCCAAAATACTGCCAAATACCTTCCCCTTTCCCAGACTATTTCCTGTATTATCTTCAAAATCCATGTCAGTGCACAGCTTGATATAAAGTACTAATTTTAATAATGATGTGATGAATGTTTCTTTATTATAATAAACTGGTGATACATCATAAAAATTTAATGCTATTAAAACTCTCAGGAGCAGTGCTACTACTCTAGTAACAATACCCTTCCCAAACTTACCTGTAGGAGGCAGTCTTCTACATAAAGAAGGCTAGGTTTGCAATATTTAGTATCCTTGCAACTATCCCAAAGTAGTATTCCTAGTTAGGTCAACCCTTCCCACAATCTTCATTTACATTTTCTGGAAGGTCAGGAAGATCCCCTGGAGAAGGGAATGGAAATCCACTCCAGTATTCTTGCCTGGAGAATCCCACAGACAGAGGAGCCTGCCACCAAGCTACAGCCCATGGGGTCGCAAGGAGTAGGACATGACTGAGCGCCTAACACTAAAGCCTTTCAATCTAGGCCAGTCACGTTCCTGGAAGCTTCTGTGCTCCATCTTTTTTTCTTAAGTTATTGTTTTGTTTTGTTTTTTAATGTGGGCCATTTTTAAAGTCTTTATTGAATTTGTCACAATATTGTTTCTGTCTTATGGTTTGGTTTTATGGCCACAAGGCATGCAAGATCTTAGCTCCCTGACCAGGGATCAAACCCACACCCCCTGCATTGGAAGGCGAAGTCTTAACCACTGGACCACCAGGGAAGTCCCTGTGCTCCATCTTTAATCTCTCCATCTCACATCACAAAAACTTCTCTATATTTTTATTAATTTCCAAAGGACCATGACCCAACTCATAAATTAACTCACTAAATTTCCACCACTGCCACCATACAACAGAAGAACACCTTTATAAGTTTAATTGTATCCTCCCCAAAATGTCAAAATCTTAACCTTTAGAATCTGTGAATGTAACTTTACTTGGTAATAAAGTCTTCACAGAAGATCAAGTTAAGATGTAGTTATTAGGATGGATCTTAATCCAATATGACTGGTGTCCTCTTACAAAAGAGAAATTTGACACAGAGACAGGCATGCCTGGAAAGAGGACACAGAAAGAAGACGGTCATCTGTAATCCAAGAAGAGAAGCCTGGAGCAGATCCTTCCCTCAAAAGGAGCCAACTCTGCCAACACTTTCATTTCAGACTTCATAGCCTCCAAGACCGAGACAATAGATTTCTGTTGTTTAAGCCACCTAGTTTATGGCAATTCTAGCGAATTCACATAGTCAGAAGAGTTGCAATCAAAGAGTCACTTTTTGCATTCTGAGATGCTTTCATAATAGGAAGGGAAAGAGTAGATACGGTTGGGCATCAGATACAGCCTTGATTGCATCCATGAGAAGGGGCAGCACACATGAACATTATTAGTCATAGGTGTCATGATAGAAAAAGTGGCTGAGAAATGCTAAAATATTGGTACTAAACTATTACCAATGGAAACAATGGAAATAGTGAGAGAGTTTATTTTCTTGGGCTCCAAAATCACTGAAGATGATGACTGCAGCCATGAAATTAAAAGATGCTTGCTCCTTGGAAGAAAAGCTATGACCAACCTAGACAGCATATTAAAAAGCAGAGACATTACTTTACCAACCAAGGTCCATTTAGTCAAAGCTATGATTTTTCCAGTAGTCATGTGTGGATGTGAGAGCTGGATTATAAAGAAAGCTGAGCACTGAAAAATTAATGCTTTTGAACTGTGGTGTGGAGAAGACTCTTGGGAATCTTTTGGACTGCAAGGAGATCCAACCAGCCCATCCTAAAGGAAATCAGTCCTGAATATTCTTTGGAAGGACTGATGCTGAAGCTGAAACTCCAATACTTTGGCCACCTGATGCATGGTACTGACTCACTAGAAAAGACCATGATGCTGGGAAAGATTGAAGGTGGGAGGAGAAGGGGATGACGGAGGATGAGATGATTGAATGGCATCACTGACTCGATGGACATGAGTTTAAGTAAGCTCCGGGACTTGGTATGGACAAGGAAGACTGGCGTGCTGCAGTCCATGAGGTCGCAGAGTCAGACATGACTGAGTGACTGAACTGAACTATCAACTTGTTAATACAGTTATTAACTCCTACAAAAGGGGATTTAAATATGTAACTGTAACTAAAGACACCTCACTTCAACACATTCCTCTGATGCAGCAATTTTCAAAACTGAAAGCAGATTAGTGTTGATGTTCTGAGGGAGAAAAACCTACTTGAAATCCTATAGTCAGCCACAAACTCCATCTACATGAACAGCAAGCTCTGAAAATCAGTTTCTAAACCCAAAGGCACAAAAAGAGTGTAAGTACTAAAGTTCTTATTTATTGAATCATAACATTTTAGATTCTGGAGGGATCTGGGAGCCTTATATTTTATAAGAAAGAAATAAAACCTAGAGGTACAGGAAAACTCAACTCCATTTGTTTTTTAAAAAATTTAACTATAGTTGCTTTAGAATGTAATGTTAGTTTCTGCTGCACAACAAAGTGAATCAGCTCTATGTATACATACATCCCTCCCCCTTGAGCTTCCCTCCCACCCCACCTCCATCCCATCCACCTCAATCATCATAGAGCACTGAGCTGAGCAGCAGCCTGTCCTGTGCAAGGCAGAAGCCTCCAACTATCTGCTTCACACATGGCAGTGTATGTATGTCAATGCTGCTCTCCCAGTTTGTCCCATGTCCTCTCCCCCACTGAGTGCACATGTCTGTTCTCTGGCTGTGTCTCTATCCCTGCCTTACAAATAGGTTCACCTGTACCATTTTTCCAGATTCCACATATATGCATTAATACACAATATTTACCTTTCTCTTTTTTACTTACTTCCCTCTGTATGAAAGTTTCTAGGTCCATCTACATCTCTACAAATGACCCAAGGTTGTTCCTTTTAATGGCTGAGTAATATTCCATTGTGCATATGTACCAGATGTTCAACATCACAAATTGTTAGAGAAATGCAAATCAAAACCACAATGAGGTGCCACCACACCCAGTTAGAATGTCCATCTTAAAAAGCCTACAAACAATAAATGCTGGAGAAGGTGTGGAGGAAAGGGAACCCTCTTGCACTGTTCGTGGGAATGTAAATTGGTACAGCTACTACAGAGAATGGTATGGAGGTTCCTTATAAAACTAAAAATTGAACTACCATATGACCTATCAATCCCACTCCTGGACATATACACTGAGAAAATCCTAATTCTAAAAGACACATGCACCCCAGTGTTTATTGCAGCACTATTGACAAGAGCCAAGACATGGAAGCACCTAAATGTCCACCCATGGATGAATAGATAAAGATCTCAATCCCATTTCTTAGTTTCTTACACTCTAGTCCTAAATACCAGAAATAAAGTTCATGAGCCTGATCATGTCTTCTAGTCACTTGAAGAACTTTTACAAAAATGCACATTTCCAGGGCCCAAGTTTAAACCCAGCCTTAAAAGTTCAGATTCAAATCCTAAGTTTGCCTCAAGGATCTGTACTTGAATTCTTGGGGAACTGGGCCATGTCGGGAAGTTTAAAACAACTAATGAAAAAGATCCTGCCCTGAGACCTGTCTCTTTTGATTTGCTTCTCTCTCCACATAGACACAGCCCTGTGTGATGATTACCAACTCTTCTCTAATCCTGAGAGAAATGCTTAGGTTTCCCTGGACCTGCTTATAACACAGGTTCACACTGATCTGATAACATAAAAACTGCTCCCCTTGACTCCTGGACAATTCTAACTACAGAGAATATTTTAGAGCAGAAGAGGAAAAACAAGCCTGCAATGTCTTAGAACAACCTTTTTTGGAATGCTCTCCTTTCATACTCATCATTTTCTGTTCCTAAATGTGCCCGAGTACATTAAATTTGCAGCCTTGCACAAATAGCCATTTTCCCATTCACCAAGCATAAGATGATTTATGTAGGGTGAGTTGCAATAAGCACAGGTTTCTTTTATTTTCTTTCATTGCTGCATCTTCTAGGGGGAGAGTTGATTTTAAAACAGTAAACCAAAACAAAAAAATTAATAAAACTGCAGTCAAGTGAATCACAATTATTTATAAAATCTGATAGTTCAAACTGGGACACAGGATTTCCTGGAGAATCAGGAGAACACAGAAGAGACTTGAATGTAAGAAATTTAGAGATATAAATAATTTCACGTTGGTGGTCGTGGTGGTAGAGGCTGTCAACTGTAAGGTGTGTGACTAGAATGAGGTTGAGTCTATATTCTGGACATTCATCCTGAGCCTCCTCACTCTTACATTTGAAGATCCCATGCAACATCAAAGAGGGAGACAACATTTAATCTTTAAGAGGTATGGTTCTACTGGAGATTTTACCCTTGAAACATTTCTCAAATATTCTTTCTCTTCCTTATTCCAACTCTGTCTCCTTAGGTGAGACCCTTATCCTCACGAACTAGCCTAGGAGCCTCTACCTGCTCTCCTTACCTCCAGATTCTTCCATACTTGTGTCCTTTCAGCAATACTTCTTCTGATTCGAGGCTTCACCCTCAATACCTCCAGCTCCTAGTCCCAACTCCCCAGTGATGGCAAGACTTCTGGGAAATGGGAACTACATCCTCTTGCTTCTTGCTTGGAGATTCCTGCTCTAGAACACGGGTTCAGGCTGACAATAATGCCAGGGTTTTTATGCCAAAGTGGAGAATCCAAGGAGATCTGGAATAGCCACATTTTGAAATCCTCCTGGTTGGACTGTCTCTCCTTTGGGGCCCTATTTATTTGCAAAGGAAAAAAAGGGGGGCACTGGAGCTCTTTTGGAATTTGTGCTTCAGAGTCTAGACTTGACCTTTTTTTCCTTTGTTTCCAGCACTTAAGCATGAGACCAGTTGGTTTTAGTGGCAGACAAACCCACTCCAATATTCTTGCCTGGAGAATTCCATGCCCAGAGGAGCCTGGTGAATTACAGCCCATGGAGTCACAGAGTCAGACATGACTGAGCAACTAACACTTTCACTTTCAGTGTGATTAGTACTAAAAGCAACTCTATATTCCTTCAGCTTTCTTCAGAAACTGCATTATGAACCAGAATCTTTCTAATTCTTTCTAATAATGGAATAGATATATCATATCTTTATATTGATGTTTTATCTGACTCTGGGTTTCATCAGTCACTGACCTCGTATTTTATTATGAAAGACCTTCATAATGAGCAAGGCATATTCTGACACAGAGATGTGCTGAATGAATTGTCTCTGCACAAACGAATATGAGCCTGTGGCTTTGCAGGTTCAAGTCAAGCATTTGCACAGTCCTGCAATATCACCGTAGAATAGGGATAAATCTTCCAGCCCTCTGGTACTGCTCCCCAAGAAGTGAGAAGGAATCCTGAAGCTTAAGTACATAATGGGAGAGAAATTCCAGTCACTGAGCTTTCTTTTGGCAATATGTATCTACAGAGCCCAAGAAGTACAGACCATATCCGTTATGGGCAGCAGGGGCTGGGGGGAAAGGGGGGTAGGGACGAATTGACACATTTTAGCTCTATGCTCTGTGATGACCTAGATGGGTGGGGTGGGGGTGGGGAGGTCCAAGAGGGAGAGGATATATGTATTCATATACATAGCTGATTCACTTTGTTGTATAGCAGAAACTAATACAAGATTATAAAGCAATTATACTCCAATTTTAAAAAGGTCACAGAAGGCTCTTAGACACAGCAATGTGGGAAACTGTGCCCATGACTACACCTGAAGGAAGCCAGCACCATCCAGGAAAGAACTGTGATTTTCCAGCCACCTGGAGTCCCCATCACCATGGTGGAAGCAAAAGTCTCTCATTGCTTTGGCTTTGAAAGACCTTCAAAACGGAAGAAGGAAGAATGAGAGAATTCTCCCCTCTCCAGCTTTTCCTTAACCTCTACCCCTAGTGACTCCCAAATTGATAACTATAACATTGCTGTTGTTGTTGTTTAGTTTCTAAGTCATGTCCGACTCTTTGCAACCCCATGGACTGTAGCCCTCCAGGCTCCTCTGTCCATGGAATTCTCCAGGCAAGAATACTAGAGTGGGTAGCTATTCCCTTCTCCAGAGGGTCTTCTACATCCAGGGATCGAACCCAGGAGTGGCTCCTAAATAAGAACTTGGGACTCATGGAGTATAATTCAGCATGAAGGCTAGAGAAATCTCAGACAGTCTTGTAACAGCTCATCTTTGGGCTATAGACCATTAAAAATAATCCTAATAAGGTGCACAGTGTGGCTCTAGAGCCCAGCATTTTCCTACTTCAATGAATTACTTAATTCTGTACCTTTTGTCTCCAACTTTGGGTCACGCCTTTCTGGGCCTTCTCTGTGGTCATTACATCATCAATGTCATGTCTGTGTCCGTCTATGTCCAGCTCTTGGAGAAATTTCCTCCCTTCACCCTGCCTATCTTCTAAGTCTCCAATAGCATGCTCCTTTCTGTGTCCTGCTCTCTGGCAATGTGAGGCCCACCACCTGTTGAAAGGAGGTGATGTAAATAGAAGCACCTGGTGCACACAGATGCCTAAATATTAGTTCCCTTAAGACCACAGGGAGGATTCCCCACTTCAAGCTCAGCTCTCTGAGATGAGACTCCCTGAGGCAGTATCTCTGCTTTACTCTCTACCATCAAATATCATCTCCAATCCTAAGTCTAGAACTGAGCATCTGCTTTCATTCTGAACTGTCTCCCACTTAAACCAGCTCTTTGCTTCTGTTACAATTTTTCCCCTCCATGTTTCTCCCTGGGAGAATGACAACCTCATTCAAATTAATTTTCACACATACTTTAATTTACAAAAGCTATAAATAAAATTCCATCAGTGGGAATGGAGATGATACCTGAACAAGGGTGCCCTGGTGAGAATTGGTGTCCTGACCTGACAAGATTTCTTCAAATGCCCTGAAGGTGGCTAAGATTGGCTTTGGCAGATTAACCAAGGGCCCATGTCTTGAGAGCAAGAAATCAAGGCCCTCTGAGCCATTTCAACAAAAAATCAAGAAGCCTGTAACAACTAATAAAGCTAAACCCATGCATTCTTAAGGAAAAGAGAAACTTCAATCATTTTTCCTGTGCTCTGGAAAATTCATGAATAAATAAATATCTTAATGCAAATAGTTCCCACCTCAGAGACAGGTTTGTAAGAGGATGTCCTGTCCTTAAACTAAGCCACATTCTTAAACAGCCCTCCCACTTGACAGTGCAGCTGGCAGAATTAGTGAGTACAAATGACCTTTACTCCTGCTGTAATCTGAACATGTAATTGATGACAGCCTCCAAAAGGATACTAACATCTGACCTGGTACTATTACATTTTCAAGGTAATTTGTGTCATAATGGTTCATTTAAAAACATGCACAAAGCAACCTTATGTAGCATTGAATATAATTACTTGTCACATTCTCAGGATCTAAAAGAAGCAACATAGGCTTTCAGAAATCAATAGACAAGCCTAAACCTAATGGTTTATTCATTTGAACAAGTTCTACAGATTCACACTCCCAGCACGGTCCTTGCAGAGCTGGGTCATGTGGAAGACTCTATCTCACCCACCTCTGCTCTGAGGAAAGTCTAGGGGTCAGAGGAAAAGAAGGCTGCCAAGCAGTCCCAGCAGACCAAAAATGAGAGTTCAAGACAGTGCTGGCATGAACTAAGTTCTACATTAGAGCGGAGAGCAATGTGGTTCATTTTTCTACCCTCTTGAACTGTATTAGTCATAACAGCCTGGAATTTAGGAAAATAAGCCTAGATATCTTTGGGTCGAGGTGGGGGAGAAATAGGAGATGTGAGTGGCTGAAAAGAGACTGGAGATTACCAAGCATGGGCTGAGGGCTCTTTCTGAATGAACGTGTCCTAGCTGGTAAGATAAGGAAACCAGGGGGTTATTTAGACTCAACAAATGATTCTGGAAACTATGCTATTCTAGACTTCTGTACATTACTATCTTCCTAGGCTGAAACGATTTCACTTCCACTTTTCACTTTCATGCATTGGAGACGGAAATGGCAACCACTCCAGTGTTCACGCCTGGAGAATCCCAAGGATGGGGGAGCCTGGTGGGTTGCCGTCTATGGGGTCGCACAGAGTCAGACACGACTGAAGTGACTTAGCAGCAGCAGGCTGAAACAAGTATGGAAAGGAGGGTTTTACGTTGAAAATAGATGACTTTCCTTCCAATGACATGAGGTACTGATGAAAGACAGGAGCAGGTCTCTGGATCAGAGGACTAAGCCAACTCACCAAGGTGATAACTGGGCATATTAAACTTCTGGCCACATCAGGGCCTGCAAAACCGGCAATGTGAGGGCCTTGGGAAAGCTCAGTGTGTATCCAGCCACCGAACAGGGCTCAAGGGTTGTCACAGCATTTTAAAAAATTTTAAAGGTAAATTTGATTTTCTTTAAGCATTCACATAGGCCATACAACTATTTGGGAATTTTCAGAAATTTGTGAACATGAAGAGAGGCAGTCAAGACAGAGAGAATGCTGTATCTGTGGGACAAATAGTGAGCACTTCCATATTAAATAAGTGAACCCAAATGCCAAGATTCCATAGTTATTCAATCAGACACAATGTTTCATTTATAATATCCTTGTTTTGTTTTGCTATCAGAGATTTATTTTTATAAACCTGCATTCCACTTTACATTTTCTAAATTCTGAGACCTGGATTCTGTCACTGTAATCAAAAGCTCATACATTCAAACATCACTTAATCATTGTGTGGATATAATTTAAAACACATATACACTAACTTTGATTGCTTTCAATACACAGTAAGGATAGAGTAAACTTCTCAAAGCACTCATATTTACAACTGCAGCACCTATCAGGTTAGAAAAAAGTAGACTCATATGCAAATATGGTTTGATGTCATGACCCATCATTTCCCCACCCCTTTTCACTGTAACAGTGAAAAGCTCATAACTGAAATGTTAGTTCAGAGTTCATACCAAAATCTTGCTAAGCAAAACTTCTGTTTTTCAGTCAGTAGGAAAAGTCAAACAATGACAACATTTATTACTATGGTGTGATGGTAACAGATGAACATTTTCCTCAGTCTATTCCTCTCTGCCAGGAATGTGAGGTTCAGGTGTCAGCTGTTACAGACATGTCTCCTCCATCTGAAACTTCTAGAAGGTAATGGGCATAAAAGTACTTAGCATAGAACCTAGCAGGCAGCCCATAACTATTAGTTTCTTTTCCCATCTTCCTTTCAACATTACTAATTCATCTGCTTTCTAAGCTCAAAATGAAGTGTAAACTCCACTGCCTGAAAATATGCGTAAACAAGAAGGACCAACTCTTCCACTCTCTTTTAAGCTTCCTATGCCTAAACAATCCAATTTCCTTAGCTCCAACAACCATCTACCATGACCATCATGGTCCTCGATATCCTCTCTGTACACTTTTATGTCTCCCTCATCAGAATCCCCCACATTCACCTTGCAGGGATCCACAAGGTATCCGTAGGGATCCAAGGAACAGCATTCAGAAGGGAAGCACTTAGTCCCGAGTACTATCAAGTATCATGCCAGAAAGTGAGTAGAGCAAAATGTCACTACCTCTAGGATAAATGTATATGCCATCATCTCTAATGTGACTTGGTTATATCTAATAACAAAGGGAAGTAAGAAAATATGTATTATCCTATTTCTTGTTTTATCTAAATCTTTGTATCTCCTTTACCATGGATGACTGATTAAAAATCTATACCCACTTTACAATCATTGACTTATTCATTACTCATTCTCTGATACACAAGTACATTAGCCTCTCAGCCATGTTCAACTCTTTGAGACCCCCATGGACTATAGCCCACCAGGCTCTTCTGTCCATGGAATTCTCCAAGCAAGAACACTGGAGTGGGTATCATTCCCTTCTCCAGGGGATCTTCTCAACCCAGTGATTGAACCCAGGTCTCCCACATTGCAGGCAGATTCTTTACTATCTGAGTCACCAAAGAAGCCCCCTGATACACAAACTTTCACTATTTTCTTTAGTAAAAATATTTTTTAAAATTAATACTTCATTGTTTGGGGAAATTGTCTAAATGAAATGTCCCCAGTGAGTCTCCTAGTGGCCTCTGTTATGTTTTATTCCACTCATATAAAATAACTCAGTCATTTAAAATTTATAGAATGTCTACTATGTGCCAGGCACTGTACCCACCAAGTATTGAAGTTTCAAGAGGGAATATGGCAGATATGGTTATTGTTCTCAAAGAAATTTTATTCTAGTGAGGAAGACCAGAACTCTTCTTAGAGTACCTAAAAAAGTGAACAGGATTTTGTGATGGAGATTAATAATACAGCTGAAAGAACAGGACTTAAGGGAGACAGAGCAGTCAGGAAAGGCTATTTTGAGCAGGTGACCAGTGATGGAACACTTGAAGCACAAGAAGAAGCAATCATACAAAAGGCTAGAGGAATAACATCTCAGGCTATGGGAATAACTAGAGAGTTCTGCCTCAGAAAACGCCGCAAACCTAACCTACTGTCTTGAGAAAGGAAGGTTACATGATTAGACACGATCACGTTTCTGTTTCCCTGAGGTCCTCTTCTGTCAGCCCTAATAGGAACACACACGCCCCTGAGTCAAGGACATTCCCATACCGCCCAAGGTATCTGCATCTGGTATCCATCAAGGCATTTCCCCAGTGTTTAATCTCACATGAGTAAAGAACACACTGTTGTCTTTGGTTCCTGAAACATAATCAGAATGCAGGGGTAATAGTGATTTCCATGCTGTGCTCTGCAAAAACAGAGGTTCACCTGAGACCACTTGCATATGAGGCCAAGAGAGTGAAGCTCTATCTCACTAATCACTTTCAAGATTTCATTTAATAAAACAGTTTTGTGAATAAAAGGGATTTGAAAACCATGGTTTCCAATCTATTCTAGGGTCTCTGAATGAATTCAGCTCCCCCAAATATGGAAACATGTTGGCACATGCTTGAGTCCCTCCAGGCTACCTCCTATTTTTTCATTCACTAAACCTAAATCTTTTATTTCCTGGTTCCCCAATTCACATCTTGTTTTGGATTCAGGCCTTGCATTCAATTCTATGCCTACCCTATAAATTACTTAGTAAGCCAACTTCTTTCTCTTTACTTTAGGATAAAAACAAACGTAAAACCTTAAAAGTAAAATGAAGAGATCATTAATGTATAAAAATTAGATCAGTCCAGAAACAAATATTTTTAACATTGGTTTTAAGTAAGTTACTGATTTTCATTGGGGAAAAAATTGAGAAAAATAAGTAAAAATTCAACTTTGCAACTTTTCAAGATAAATGTGAAAATACTCAGTGTAATCTAAACACAAATCAAAATATATTGTATAATGTCTTATTATGAATATCTCTTTTATCAGAATAAGTCTCCCTTCCACCATCTCTCTATTCTGGAAGGGAAAAAAAAAAAGAAAAAGAACAAAATCAAGAGTTGAGAGAGAAAAAAAATACAAAGACTGAAAAAAGAGTACAAAGAAAAAAACACAACTGTCACACAGATTTAAAAAACAAAAAGTTCATCTTTCAAACTTCCAAAAAACTACTGTCTCTAAAATTAGTAACCAGGTTTTCAGTATATCGTTGTTGTTCAGTGACTTCAGAATGAGTCTACAGAACGAGCATTCTCCCCATTTTTATAAAAATTTTATCAGCAGACTCACTGCATTCCAAGCCCAGATGGACTGGGTGGCACGACACAGCTTTCTGGGTTTTCCTTCAGGGCTAGATAAAACTAGATTCTAAGGCATCAAGGAACAAGGGGACCATTTTTAGCTGCCACAGATGCCTATGCACCCCAGAGAAGACATTAATACTGAGGTAAGCATGGTGGAGCTTCCCTCTTAAGGTCTTGGTGAAATTTATTTACCTGTTCTGATGGATTCAATTCCATAGTGCAACTGCCAATCAGAAGCATGAAATCAAAATCAGCCAACTATATTCTAGCGTGTGATGTAGTGCAATGAACAAGTAGAATTAAAGTCAGCTTAACTCACCACTGCCCAGAAAATTAGTGAAACCTCAGATACACAAATCAATCGGATTTATGAATGCAGTGAAACCTAAAATGGTACCTGTTATTTAACTCTAAAATAAACACATTTGAACAGTGATTCTCAAAGTATTCCTCATTTGAATTATATAGAGTTTAGGAAATCAACATGTATTCTCAAAACACAAGAGCAAGAATAATTTACTGGCCTATTTACATATTAGCAGCCCATGGAAGGCTTTTGGTAACCACCATCCATCTGTTCCTGAAACCTGTCCAAACCAAATTCATTGACTGGATTTCCTCAGCCTCCTGACCTAGAAGATAAACTTAAAACTGTATTTACAAGACAGCGTTCCTTTGTATTTCCCCCAGGGGTGGGGGAGACATGTAAAAACAAAACCACAAACACAAGAGGACAACTATTGGTTTTCAGTTATCCTTTTAGAGCATAACAATGTTCACTATACATTTTAGGACTCAATAATAGAGAAAATAATTCTGTGACTTCCAGTCACTTCTTGAAATTCAAACCTGGGTCTCCATTGTGTTTCTCAAGATGTAAATAGTAAGCTCTTCTAAAAGCAGTTTGGAAAAGAGGCTTCCAGTAAAGAAAGAAGGCAGGCATCACTTCTGAAGAAATCTAACAGAACACCATTTTAATGGACCAGAAAACAAGCAGTAATTGTAAGGAACAAAATAAACCCTTCCAATTCGACAACAGGCATGGCTCGCATCCCCAGTCATATACTAGCTTAGGATGAGGGGGGATTTGGAGATGCTTGCACATCTTTGGGCTTCCCTTATGGCTCAGCTGGTAAAGAATCCACTTGCAATGTGGGAGACCTGGGTTCAATCCCTGGGTCAGGAAGATCCCCTGGAGAAAGGACAGGCTACCCACTCCAGTATTCTGGCCTGGAGAATTCTATGGAATGTATGATCCATGGGGTCGCAAAGAATCAGACACAACTGAGTGACTTTCACCTTCATACATCTTTACTCAGCCTCTCCTCCCTCAAGCAATGAGATCACAGTGTCCTCCAGCATAACATTTTTTCTCTTTGTAGACCATATGTTCTGGGTTGACCCTCCCATTACTTCATCAAGAAGCAAACACATTTACTTAATAAGTATGGTTCTGATTAGAATCCCATCTGCATTCAACCTCTTTTAAAATTACATATAAATTAACAAGTTTGTTTTTTGTTGTAATCATAGTCTTACGATGCATTTAAAAATATTTACACAGATGGATCTAGAGATCATCATACTGAGTGAAGTCAAACAAATGTAAATATCATATGATATTGCTTAAATGTGGCATCAAAAAAAAATGGTACAAATGAACCTATTTACAAAATCAAAATACAGTCACGGATGTAGAAAACAAAAACTTATAGTTACCAAGGGGGAAAAGGGAGGAGAAGGGGTAAACTGGAGATTGGGATGAACATATACACACTTCTATATATAAAATAGATAGCTAATAAGAACATACTGTCGGCTTCCCTGGTGGTTCAGATGTTAAAGAATCTGCCTGCAATGCAGGATACCCAGGTTCAATCCCTGGGTCAGAAAGATCCCTTGGAGAAGGGAATGGCTACCCACCCCAATATTCTTGCCTGGAGAATTTCATGGACAGAGGAGCCCGGTGGCTACAGCCTATGGGATCACAAAGATTAGAACACAACTGAGCAACTAACACACACATAGAAAATAAAGACTAAGCCTTGAGTGAATATATCCTAGAAGGTAAGTTTGAATTATATTTAGTGGAGAGAATTCTCAGATAAAGGATAAAGGTTTAGAATATGAGATATACCCACAAACAAGAGGACAAATCATGTCTAGACTTCAAGTAAAGTGAAAATGTTAGTCACTCAGTTGCTGACCCCATAGACTGTAGCCCACCAGGCTCCTCTGTCCATGAAATTCTCCAGGCAAGAATACTGGACTGAGTCACCATTGGCTTCTCCAGGGGATCTTCCCAACCCAGGAATCGAACCCCATTTCCTGCATTGCAAGCAGATTCCTTTCCATCTGAGACACCAGACAAGTCCAGATTTCAAGGGTAGACACTAAACCTCTCCACTGCCTTGTGAAAACTTTATAGTTTCTTAGGTAGGAAAAGGATTCTCAATTAAAATTTGCAGTGGGCCCAGCTTTACCATTTTCCCTACAGTTGGCCTTTATCAGTGGCCCTTTAACCATAAAACTTTGGGGTGAGTTAATAACTAGTAACATCCTACTAGATACTTCTTAGCTTGCATCGTATTACTAAGTTATCTCTCTTAAAGAAATAATGAGCATAAATTACATGAATCATGCAGACATAATTCAACCTCAGTGCTAAATGGAAGCCTTTTTTCATAGGAGCATAAGCTCAACTGACCATGATGTTCTCTTTAGAGGCAATGTCACAAGCAGAAATAAACCTTTGAATGTGTTTGAGGCCTCTAGATCAGTTACTGACATGTTTCTATTGACTAATGTCAACATTTTATATTCCACTCTTCCCAGTTAATATGACTGATGTGTTTCTAGTTTGGCTAGTCACCACCTCTTTTGATTGATGTTCATTAAGTCAGTCACTAAATTGGCACTTTAAAATTCAATTTGATAGGAATGTTAGCTGTTTAATTCCTCTTAATACTTTCCAAGACTATGTTAGAATACTTCACAGATACATTTCCAAGTCAAACCCAAGATTTACACCTGATAACCTGATGAGTTGGATACACACCAAACCATTAAAAGCTCTCTTTTTAAGATAGAAAACACCAGGGACAAATATAATAAGTATATCTTCATTGTCATTGGTGAGCCAATGAAGATGATCATAAAAAGAGTGAATCTGAGAGAAATGGCAATAAGAAGAGGAAAAATATGAAAGTCATAGGAAAAAAATCTTTAAAAATTGAGAGACATATATTCTGTACTGAACTGTAAAAAAGTCACTGAAAGATGTGATCCACCCATTTCACTTGGGAAGCTATCAGTAGTAGAACCAGTGACTACAGTAATACTAGGTCACACTGACTTTAGGAAAGGGATCCAAGATGTGAATTCAAACCTCTCTAGTCCTAATACAGTTCTTGTATAGTATACAATCCTTTCTCTAGCTCTAGCTACCTATTTCAAAACTAGGATGGCAACTTTTCATTACTCAAAATCTGTCTGGGAAGCTTGTCCCAAAACATACTAATATCACCTATTTCATTATTTATACTCATTCAATCAACATTTTTGGAGAACTTGATATATGCAGAAGTTGTGCTAGTCAAATAGCACTTCAAAGCTATTCAAGAAAATTTTTGAAAAGATGAATGTTTTCTTGGCTTCTTCATAGTTCTCTTCAGAGGGCCTTATATACTTTCTGTTCCTTTTATCTATCCTGCTTTGGGCTTTTAAAAGTTCTCTATATTAAACCAGTAATCCCTTAGGATTCTTGGGTACTAGTCATCTACCGTTCTGATTGGCTCTCTGACAAACCATTTAAAGAGTGCACATCTTACTCTGATATGTTTCATTTCCTACTTTTTTATACTCACTTCAATTTCTGATTTTCTGCCTGTATTACTGCAAATGGGACACAAAGGAAAACATTTTAATTGTCAAGAATTATCTCTCAACTCATTGTTCCCTTTGGACCACAGTCTCCATAGAAAATTCCAAGAGCATTGGATTTTTACACTAACGGCAGTTTTCCTGCCCCCTGGGAAGAACTATGTAAAATAAAGAATCTAGTTGACCACTGGAACATTACTGGAAATTGCTTTGTTTAGCTGTTTTTCACTAGCTGAATTCAAATTTTAAAAAAAAATGATAAATACAGCAGTGTGAAACTACTACCCCCAACTGGATAGAGGTGATGACAGCTCTCATTCTAATTTAAATATATGTTTAAGAAGCCTCTGATTCAATAACAGATATTACTACTCGTTAAGTAATAGAATGGATGTATGCTTCATGTTGCTTCACTAAATACTCAATTACCAATAAGCAAAAAGTTTTTTAAAATAGTGTCATGAAGTATTAATATAATAATATAAATTAACAATCCAATTATACATTAATAAAAATTAATAAAACCAATAATAACTAGTTTTAGTCTGAAAACTGTTTCCCTGGGGATGCTTTTCAAGAGGAAAATACCATGACTTCACAAGGACACCTTACCTTGGGACAGTAACATCTTTATTTATTATAGTGTATTATATAAAGTTTATATAAAGTATCATATAATGGTTAAACCATATGGAAGTTTTGAAATTTGACTATTTTGACCTACAAAAATGGCAATTCCATACAGTTCAAATTTCTACTATAAGGATTTACTGATATTCAACCATTTGCAATGTAAAAAATATCAAATATTTATGATTCAACCTAATAAAGAAAAGCCAATTCTCATTTAGCATTTGCAGACTGCTATTTCCTAAGCTAAGCATTTCTTATGGATCATTGCATTTAATCCTCACAAAAATCCCAAAATGTGGATATTATCAATAAAACTGACTTTAGAGAATCATAGAAATATATATGATAAAGGTGCTTATGATGAGGTCTTAGCAGGAAATAAGGAATACTTTACTGAGCACTAGAGGAAAGATGCGGAGAAGACAATGGCACCCCACTCCAGTACTCTTGCCTGGAAAATCCCATGGATGGAGGAGCCTGGTAAGCTGCGGTCCATGGGGTCGCGAAGAGTCAGACACGACTGAGCGACCTCACTTTGACTTTTCACTTTCATGCATTGGAGAAGGAAACGGCAACCCACTCCAGTGTTCTTGCCTGGAGAATCCCAGGGATGGGGGAGCCTGGTGGGCTGCCGTCTATGGAGTCGCACAGAGTCGGACATGACTGAAGCGACTTAGCAGCAGCAGCAGCAGAGGAGAGATGATCCTTGCCATAAACCAGCAGAAAACTTTGCTGACTTGTGTTCTACTCCTGGGAGAAAAGGAGAGTAGGTTGTTGGGGGCTGAACTGTGTACCTCAAAAAGATACATTTAAGCCCTAACCCAAAGGATCTGTGGATGGGATCTTCTTTAGAAATAGGTTCTTTGAAAATATAATTAGTTAATATGAAATCATATTGGATTGGGCTTCCCCAGTGGCTCAGATGGTAAAGAATCTGCCTGCATCACTGGAGACCCGGGTTCAGTCACAGCACTGGGAAGATCTGGAGAAGAAAATGGCTACCTACTCCAGTGTTCTTGCCTGAAGAATCCCATGGACAGAGAAGCGCGGTGGATTTCAGTCCATGGAGTCGCAAAGAGCCTGACATGACTGAGTGACTAACACACTTTTCACATACTGGGTTAGATCTGATATGACTGGTGTCCTGCTAAGAGAAAAAGACAGACAGACAGACACACACACATGCATACATATATACATACATGCACACACACACACACAGAAGAAACAGAGGGGGAAACATCACAGGAAAATGGAAATGGAGAGAAGAATTATATTGCCAGAAGCCAAAGATTGCTGGCTACTATGAAGAACCTAGGAGAGAAGCAAAAGACAGATTTTCCCTTAGAGCCCCTAGAAGGAACCAGCTCTGCTGACACCTTGATTTCATACTTCTGGAATCCAGAACAATGACAGAATAACTTTCCATTGTTTTAAGCCATTTAGTTTCTGGTCATTTGTAATGTCAGCCCTAGGAACCTAGTTCAGAGAGACAACTGTCAGTCAGTCAGTCAGTTCAGTCGCTCAGTTGTGTCCGACTCTGTGACGCCATGAATTGCAGCACACCAGGCCTCCCTGTCCATCACCAGCTTCTGGAATCTACCCAAACTCATGTCCATCAAGTCAGTGATGCCATCCAACCATCTCTTTCTCTGTCGTCCCCTTCTCCTCCTGCCCTCAATCTTTCCCAGCATCAGGATCTTTTCAAATGAGTCAGCTCTTTGAATCAGGTGGCCAAAATATTGGAGTTTCAGCTTCAACATCAGTCCTTCCAATGAACACCCAGGACTGAGCTCTAACTTTAGGATGGACTTGTTGTATCTCCTTGTAGTCGAAAGGACTCTCAAGAGTCTTCTCTAACACCATAGTTCAAAACCATCAATTCTTCAGTGCTCAGCTTTCTTTATAGTCCAACTCTCACATCCATACATGACTACTGGAAAAACCATAGCCTTGACTAGATGGACCTTTGTGGCAAAGTAATGTCTCTGCTTTTTAAGATGCTGTCTAGGTTGGTCATAACTTGCCTTCCAAGGAGTAAGCATCTTTTAATTTCATGGCTGCAGTCACCACCTGCAGTGATTATGGAGCCCAGAAAAATAAATTCAGCCATTGTTTCCACTGTTTCCCCATTTGTTTGCCATGAAGTGATGGGACTGGATGTCATGATCTTTGTTTTCTGAATGTTGAGCTTTAAGCCAGGTTTTTCACTCTCCTCTTTCACTTTCATCAAGAAGCTCTTTAGTTCCTCTTCACTTTCTGTCATAAGGGTGGTGTCATCTGCATATCTGAGGTTATTGATATTTCTCCCAGCAATCTTGATTCCAGCTTGTGCTTCTTCCAGTCCAGCGTTTCTCATGATGTACTCTACATATAAGTTAAATAAGCAGGGTGACATTATACAGCCTTGACGTACTCCTTTTCCTATTTGGAACCAGTCTGTTGTTCCATGTCCAGTTCTAACTGTTGCTTCCTGACCTGCATACAGGTTTCTCAAGAGGCAGGTCAGGTGCTCTGGTATTCCCATCTCTTTCACAGTTTTCCACAGTTTACTGTGATCCACACAGTCAAAGGCTTTGGCATAGCCAATAAAGCAGAAATAGAGGTTTTTCTGGAACTCTCTTGCTTTTTCAATGATCCAGTGGATGTTGGCAATTTGATCTCTGGTTCCTCTGCCTTTTCTAAAATCAGCTTGAACATCTGGAAGTTCATGGTTCACAACTTTAAGTTCCACCATTAAGCAGGCGGTAAAGAAAGGATTCAATGCCAGCAGACAGACTCCAGAGCTCATGTGATAATCACAATGAGGTAGCTCAGTCTCCACCATGACGTCTATCATCTCACTTTGTTTTTACTACATTCTGTTGGTCAGGTGTCAAGGTTATATTTCATAGATTAGGAAATGGAACCTTGGAAAATAAGGCAAGTTGTTACCCAGTGACAAGACCACCATCTGAGCCCACATGAAGCATTGGTTTGGCTCAAAGTTTGGTTCAGGTTTTTCCGTAACATCTTACAGGAAAAACCCAAGTGAACTTTTTGACCTACCCAATATTTTCAGTTCACTTTCCTCTAAAACCCAACCCACATTTGGTAGTAATCCTCCCCATAGTTGTGTTTAGAACAAGGGTATTTCAGTTGAGTGCTGATTTCTCCAGTATCTTCTGAATTCATGAGTGCGTACTGTACTCTCTGGGGGAGATTTCAGAACTGAGTTGAAGGCTTAGCCATTATCTTACACCTCTGTAAACTCGACTTGTAAAGCCTAAATTTATGGTATCTCTTCTAGTACTCTTCCATTGGGGATTAATCCCAACGGTTGTATTCTATACAACTATTACCATGGAAACTATTGCCACATTAAAAGCTTACTCTTTGTCTTTTAAAACTCCTTAAACATCCTTAGTAGCCCATGGATCCAAGAACTGGAAAAGTTTACACTTTTCAGTTTCACCTAGAGGAAGACTGTTCCACATAGCACAACTAAGCTAAAATTAGAAGAAGTTTAGGTAAGTTTTGGGGGTAAAAGTATAAGGATACTACATTACTGTTAAGTAAACAGAAACACACTAGACTCACATATACACATACCTCTTACATAGAAAGATTGCACATTTGCATCTCTATTGATATGGGGCTTAGCTTTATGACATTTTTTGGCAGACATGTCACAAACAGAGCTTTAGAAAGTGCTCAGCCGGGGTTTGCTGCCTTGTGTCTCTTCTATTGGCAAGAAAAGTACATACCTTGAGTAGCCCACTTGTTCCAGGAGAATGAACAGCAAATAAAGCTCAGGCATTCCTAGTCTAGATCATCTGAGCCCAAGTCGACCTGTAGATGCATAAGAGAAAAATAAATGTTTATTATTGTATGCCAGAGATGTTTGCACAGTTGATAATTACACTGCAATATTGTGGTAACAGCTGCTTAATACAATACAGATTTTTTTAATTATTACAATTCTTCAGAGAACTATATCCTAATGAAAAAGAAATTTCCTAGTCTTCTAAAATTGTTCTTTTCTCCTGTCTCTGAATAAATTTGGGCAAGTGAGCCTGTCTTCCATATGCTCCCATGTTTGTTATTTCTCCATTTATGAAAAGCCATAATAAATCCAATGGAAATAAGAAAGAATCCAGTTGACAAACAGCTACAAAATCCCAGAAGAGGACCACCCATCCGTAAGGTAATGTTCAGACCCTGGAAATAAGAACTAGAATAATAGTCTTTTTATATGGACTCTCCACAAAGCACTTTTTCCTTTAATTGCTCATTATTTGTTAAATTTGTGGAAAAACTGTACCATGGAAGTTTATACACATCAGGCCTAATTGTCATTTACTAAATAGATAAAAATGCAACTATTTGTCTCACACAATCTAAAATCTTCCTGTTGCATGTTACCTATGGAAGGAACCTCCCATACTAGTGAATTCCACCTGTATGCCTAGGTTAGCTAACCAGACTTAGCTTATACTGTTAAATTATGTCTATCCAGCTATTTACTTGAAATTAGAGAGGGCTAAAATTTTTGGAATACTCAGGATTGTGTCTATTGTACAAAACTTTCATAAAATGGTAATTCTTAGACAGGAAATTCTAAGTTCTCATGTCTTTGTTTTTGGTTTTTGTTACTTTTTTTTCAAATTTGCCAATGATGGGTAACAATTGTCAATAGCAGTCTTGGTGATAAATTTCAATGGCTAAAACATACACCCATAAAATATTTGTATGAAACAAACATTAAGTACCAAGAACAAAAGAGAGGACATTTGATTTAACGGAGTGAGAATACATTTATCATAGAGCACTTTCTACAAACACTTAAATACCTGAGAGATTCTTTCTCAGTTCACTCACTTACTCAAAGGAGTGGGAAGGGTGCCTGCATGAAGTATGATCAATATAACAAGACCAATTGCAACAAAATCCATTTACTTGTCCCCAGATCAGAATACCCTGGGAAAATAAATTATGTGCAAATATACTTGAAAAACTTAATAGTTTTGAAACTATTCCCATAAAATGCTTGTTCTAGGTGTAACCCAAAACCATTTTTTTTTTCTTTTGGTCCCAACAAGCAGAAAGTAAAAGGACTGAAATGTGTTCTGTGTAAAGAAGTAGAAGAATTTAACTCTGTCCTTTGACAACGTACACCTTGTTACTCTATTTTTTTCTCCCACTGGAAATTTAGGATCAGTAGACCACTTTCCTAATCAGTAAAACAACTTCATAGACAGGAAAAGCGAGACACAAAGCCTGGAGGAGTTGGGGAAGGCCAGGGTCAGTCACCCCAGAGCTCAGATCTGATCCTGGCCCTGGTCAGCTGTTTGTGCTCAGGGAAAGTCACTTCAAAGCTGAAGTGGGCTGGGGGCAATGCTTTTCCTACAGACTGTAGGAGCACTCAGCATGTAAAAGTTCTGCCACATATCAGGCAGAGATGGAACTTAAAGAATGTCCTGAAAGGCAGGATCATGACTTAATATACCTAATATTCCTAGGGTAGTGTTTTCCTCCCCTCAAGCACAGCAAGGAAAAACTGACCACCACAAATATTCAGGGAATCAAATATCAATTTTATCTTAAAATCATAAAATTGATTCATTTTTCCCTTTTCCCACCCCTCCACCGGGGCTGGGGTGGGGGAGTTTCGGGGGAGAAATGGAAGCAGTGATTATTAAACTTTGGTGTAATTCCTACCTCACTTAATAAAAATGCATACCCTCAAAACCCACACTTGAAGAATTCTGAGATCAATCCCAATCTGGAGGGATGAAAATAACAAAATGTTGAAAGAGGTTACCATTATCACAGATAATTTTTTCTTACCTATGTTTTTTACACTGATATGTCTTATTTAGGTAATCAAATGAATTCAAACGGTTGTAAAAGAAAAGAAACTGTTTAAAACCATGTATGGAAAAACCAATATAATATTGTAAAGTAAAATAAATAAACAGAAAAAAATAAAATAATTTAAAAAAAATAAAGTAAAAAAAAAAACACACATATGGAAGATGTCATCCTGTTTAGAGAACATGTGTATAGGCAATACCATGGCATAAAGTGGCTGGATGCTTTCTCATGTAATTCAGAACAAGTTAATTCAGTCCTAATCTTAAAGAGACAAGAAGGCAGGTATTTAATGATGAAAAAATGGAGACTATGAAGTAAAAAGGGTTTCCTTGGTGGCTCAGATGGTAAAGAATCTGCCTGCAATGCAGGAGACCCAGGTTCGATCCCTGGGTCAGGAAGATCCCCTGGAGAAGGGAATGGCTACCCACCCCAGTATTCTTGCCTGGAGAATTCCATGGACAGAGGAGCCTGGCAGGCTACGGTCCATTGGGTCACAAAGACTCAGGCACAACTGAGTGACTAACACTTTCACTTTCATCAAAGAAGAAGAGGAGGAAAGAGCAGAGGAAGATTACCAAAAACATAAAAAAGAGAATATGGCATTACTATTGTCATTAAATCAATTTCAATTTTTCTCCAATTTCACCTTTTCTTTAAAAATCCCCTTTTTCAAGCTTCATCCCTCACTATTTTCTCTTATTCTTTTAAGTCATTCTCAGACACCAGTAATCAGTTTCAAAACTCTGAATCTGAAGAGAAATTGACAGCTTCCAGTCACTTAATAAATGAACTCTATTTTTGTTCTACTGCTCTGAACCCTAGTGGCCCAGATCGACTGCTTGTAAACTATGCAACTTGTCTCCTAAGGAAAAAAAATTACATTTATTTATCCTCCAGAACAGCTCAAAATGTGCGAAGGAATAGCTCTGTGTAGTGTTCTTTTCTCCACTGCTATGTACAATGTGCACATCATAGAAGGAATAACCTGTGGTCAAGTTTTAAAAGGAAAGGGACCACTCGCCTCCCCTAGGCACTGCTGTCGTGATCTCCATTGTCATTTGAGGCTCATCAGTTCAGCTACTTAATCTTAACAAAATGTATAATGCTACTTTTAACCTGCCTCTTTAAAAAGGTGGGAAAAGAAAAAGAAGCAACAAAGAAAAAAATAAAGCAATTTTAATTTAGGATGAATTATACATACTTTAGGAGCTTCCCTGGTAGCTCAGACAGTAAAGAGACCTGGGTTTGATCCCTTGGTTGGGAAGATCCCTGGATGAGGGCATGCAACCCGCTCCAGTATTCTTGCCTGGAGAATCCCATGGACAGAGGACCACGGCGAGTTACAATCCATGGGGTTGCAAAGAGTCAGACACAACTTAGCAACTAAGCACAAAGGACATACATACTTTATTAAATTATTAAATTTAAACTTAAATATGCACATAACAAAAAATAATGGCAGCTGGTGTGTCTGATGGTTTCTGCTGCCAATATCATGCCTTACAAGAGCAATAATAAAAGCCTGATTCTCTAGGGGCTTTTAAAAATTTTTCTAGTCCCCTGTTGCTGTTGTTATTCAAGGTATGTGCAGCCCACTGCTCATCTTCTGTATTCAGATGCCATTTCCAAACAAATCTACAACAGTCCATTCCAGACTACCTGCTGCCTCAGAACAGGGCTAATCCATACACTGTAAAAATGTTCAGTCCCTCTCTAGAGTTATTTAAATATCAGACTTCAAAGAGCTTTTATAAATTCAAGACATCACAGCTTCACACAAAATCTATAAATGCAATTTTTCTCCATTTTTACAAATAAGTCTGCTGTAACTGACTATGAGTAGCCTGGGTTTTATGTCCACAATTTTTTTCTCTCTCAGCTCTTGGAACACTTTGAAAACTGCCATGACTTTTGTTCAGGTTAGTTCAGTTCAGTTCAGTTCAGTAGCTCAGTCGTGTCCGTCTCTTTGCGATCCTGCGAATCGCAGCTCGCCAGGCCTCCCTGTCCATCATCAACTCCCGGAGTACAGCCAAACTCATGTGTATCGAGTCAGTGATGCCATCCAGCCATCTCATCCTCTGCTGTCCCCTTCTCCACCTGCCCTCAACCCCTCCCAGCATCAGCGTCTTTTCCAGTGAGTCAACTCTTCGCATGAGGTGGCCAAAGTATTGGAGTTTCAGCCTCAGCATCAGTCCTTCCAACGAACACCCAGGACTGGTCTCTTTAGGACGGACTGGTTGGATCTTCTTGCAGTCCAAGGGACTCTCAAGAGTCTTCTCCAACACCACAGTTCAAAAGCATCAATCCTTTGGTGCTCAGCTTTCTTCACAGTCCAACTCTCACATCCATACATGACCACTGGAAAAACCATAGCCTTGATGAGACGGACCTTAGTCAGCAAAGTAATGTCTCTGCTTCTTAATATGCTGTCTAGGTTGGTCATAACTTGCCTTCCAAGGAGTAAGTGTCTTTTAATTTCATGGCTGCAATCACCATCTACAGTGATTTCGGAGCCAAAAAAATAAAGTCTGACACTGTTTCCCTATCTATTTCCCATGAAGTGATGGGATCAGATGCTGTGATCTTCATTTTCTGAATGTTGAGCTTGAAGCCAACTTTTTCATTCTCCTCTTTCACTTTCATCTAGAGGCTTTTTAGTTCCTCTTCACTTTCTGCCATAAGGGTGGTGTCATCTGCATATCTGAGGTTATTGATATTTCTCCCAGCAATCTTGATTCCAGCTTGTGCTTCTTCCAGCCCAGCATTTCTCATGATATACTCTGCATATAAGCTGAATAAGCAGGGTGACAATATACAGCCTTGACATACTCCTTTTCCTATTTGGAACCAGTCTGTTGTTCCATGTCCAGTTCTAACTGTTGCTTCCTGACCTGCATATAGGTTTCTTAAGAGGCAGGTCAGGTGGTCTGATATTCCTATCTCTTTCAGAATTTTCCACAGTTTATTGTGATCCATACAATCAAAGGCTTTGGCATAGGCAATAAAGCAGAAATAGATGTTTTTCTGGAACTCTCTTGCTTTTTCGATGATCCAGCTGCTGCTGCTGCTGCTGTCACTTCAGTCATGTCTGACTCTGTGCGACCCCATAGACAGCAGCCCACCAGACTTCCCCATCCCTGGGATTCTCCAAACAAGAACACTGGAGTGGGTTGCCATTTCCTTCTCCAATGCATGAAAGTAAAAAATTGAAAGTGAAGTTGCTCAGTTGTGTCCAACTCTTTGCAACCCCTGGACTGCAGCCTACCAGACTCCTCCGTCCATGGGATTTTCCAGTCTTCCCTGTCCATCATCAACTCCCAGAGCTTGCTCAAATTCATGTCCATTGAGTCAGTGATGCCATACAACCATCTCATCCTCTATTGTCCCCTTCTCCTCCTGCCCTCAATCTTTCCCAGCATCAGGGTCTTTTTCAATGAGTTGGCTCTTTACATCAGGTGGCCAAAGTATTGGAGCTTCAGCTTCAACATCAGCCCTTCCAATGAATATTCAGAACTGATCTCCTTTACAATTTCCTTTACAACTTCTTTATCCAGCTCTTTTCTGAGACCATCCTTGGTCAAGCCCAGTCAAGTGAGTAGGAGAAATAATATAGTCAACACCATCAGTGAAATTATGCCCAGAATCAAAATGAAAGTTTCTCTTGATAGACCAGGAATTCCATCTGCTGATGGAGATGATGGGAATGAGAACTGCTTTCTGTTCAGAAATGAGACTTAGTTTCTTAATTAAAATAATTTGACTATAGAAACCATTGCTATAATGATTTGACATCTTAGAAATTCTACACAATGATGAGCATGACACTTAGTATTCTGAGAAGAAACAATTATCACATTTGATTTTGACAAGGATATAAATCATAGAAATAATAAGCAAATATATGTATAAACATATATAAAGTCAAGATAAACTATCAATAGTATTTCTTCTTTGATGAAGAATTTTTTAAAGTTACACACACATGGCATACCTAAGGAGACTGGAGTTTCAAAAACAGTTTCTACTCTAGAATTTTCCAAAGTCAGCAGTAGAATCTTTCAGTGTATGATTGAATAAGTATGTTTGATAAAACGGTCCACATTATTTCTGTGGAACTTCACAAATCCTGAATTTCAGACATTATTATGCTATATTTATAGAATGTCTTATTAAAAATATTTTTTTCTCCTCACACTTAACAAAAAGTAAGGGAAGGGGAAGATGTGAGCAGGGAAAAGTTTCCAATCATACCCATTTCAACTATTTGATGGGTTGAACTGGTGGGTATACATTTTCCATCACCATTAGTAATTTCACCACCAAAGTCAAAGATGAAAAACTTTGATTTAAAAGGTTTTCAGAATTTTTTTAACATTATTAGACCAGATAATGAATAAACATCTATGTTATAGGACACAAGAGCAGCATCAGATAGAGACAGAGAATCTTGTGCTCTGGTCACACAGACAGAAGGAAGGGAGGAAGGAAACTAAACTGACAGCATTTTTCTCCAGATTCCATTTTACAGCCTCAGTTCCTAAGGCAGTATACATTTCTTTCAGGTCTGTGACCTCATTTTGAGGCTTTCCAGAAGGCACCTTCTTAATATAAGCACTTTAAAATATAATTTCTGAAATATCCCAGTTCCCAGGTAAGCAGACGTATTTTCCTCAGCAGAGGACTGAATGGAAGAGGACTTCAATTTAGTCATCTGATCACATTATCAGAGAACTCTGCTCCTGACCTAAGGGGCATATAGAAAACAAATTTAAAAAAGAAGAACCAATATCAGCCATATTTTGAATGTCCTGATATTAGTGGACTGATGGGAAAAGAATATTTTACTTCTCAAATGAATATCATTTAGATTTTTTTTTTAATATCTGGACAAAATGGACATAGAAATTGCTAAAACAAGAGTCCTAAGCTTACCCAAATTTTCCCTCAAATTATCTTAAGACTATGGTTTAGTTTAGTGGAGCACAAGTAACCAAAGTAGACAAAAATAATTTGAATTGTGCCAAATACCACCCATCAATACCCACTGTTGCATCTAAAACTCCAAAAATTGGAGTCATTCCTCCAAGTCAAGGCATTTTTTTCTACAGATTCATGTTAAAGTAAATACAGTATCTGTGTATGTGTGCTCAGTCACTCAGTTGTGATCCACACTTTGTGACCCCATGGACCCCAGCCCGCCAGGCTCCTCTGTCCATGGGATTTTCCAGGCAACAACAATGGAGTGGGTTGCCATTTCCATCTCCAGTGGATCTTCCCAACCCAGAGATCGAACCCACATCTCCTGCACTGGCAGATGGAGTCTTTACCACTGAGCTACCAAGGAAGCCCAAATACAGTATCTGGGAAAGATAAAAATTTACACCCTAGTTTGAACAGCCTCTTCCAAACTGATTCATTGCAAAAGATTTATTTCTGAAAGGCTTCACTAGGCCTTAATAGGCTAATGAGAATTCTGAATCTTTAAGATGGTAGTAGAGAATGCAGAATTTTACAAAATTATTTTGCCAAGGAGCTTCTTTTATATCCCCTCGAGTTACATCTACTAATGTCTGGAGGAACACTAGCAATGTGGTTTGTGAAAGCATGCATCATCAGATGCTCTCATCTAACAGGAAAACAGGGTGTTAGGGTCATGAGAACCAGGACATGTAAGATTAAATAGAAGTTTGGCAGAAAGGAAGGGGCTGCAGCAGAGACACAGCCAGGAGCAGACCCAGGAGGGACATTGGTATGAAGTCTTAGGAAACCAGAGGATGTGAGTAAGCACTAGGGAGAGGGGAAGTGTGGGAAATTCTGTGCACAGAGATAGAGGAAGCAGTGGGAGGAAGAAGCACCCAAGATGAATTGTGTCTACTGCACAATCCGGCAGAGACAGCCGGGACTCTTCCAGGAGACAAAGCTCACTGCAAACAGATCATTTATACAGGCCTTATTAGCTCAGTGCTTTTAATCAACTAGGCTAAACATCCTGTCTGGCCATACTGTCTGTAGCAAAAACTCAAATCATATAAAAGGTTATACATTTTTATCTTTTAATTTGTTTGCAGGATATTAAGCCTGTCTTTGTTAGATAAGAAAGTGAGCAGGAATCTTAGATTGCCTTCAGAAAGATCAGGAAGAAGGGCCCTCCCCACAGTTCTTGTTGTCACTCTAGAAATGCTATTACCCTGTCTCTCTAAGTGTCCAGAGTCCTGTGCCCTGCTTTCCTCCCTTAATTATAACCCTGTTGAAAACTTTTCTTACAAATGACCGCTGAGTATATGCATTACATTATGACTTAAGGTCCTGCTAAGGCTTAAAATTTTACCCCTCTCCAGGGGAGTGGTACTGTCATGATTTATACACATATGTTCAAAGACAGATGTCCTTTCCTGACAGCCCATCATGACAAGGGGGTGATTTTTCCCTTGAGGAAGCCAACTAAGATTATTTCTCAGTTTACATCAGTGTCTTTAAGGAAAAAATATTCCATTCTTCTCTTTCTAAAATTGCTTAACTTTCTTATCATTTTACCAAAATTTTCTTTTCTTTTATAGCATCACTCACTTGATAGTAGTCAGTATGTCTATCACAACTGGTTCTTTGGGACTCTAGTAATCCAAGAAAATTAAGTTCATGCTTCTGAAAATAGCATTTTTCCATATAGTAAAAAAAAAAATCAACTTTTAAAAAAATAGCTAGCTTTTCACAAACTGTTTGATTTTTATAGTAACAAACAGGCCAACCAAATGTGAAATAGGAAATCATTCTTCAGAGAGAATTGAAAGGGATTACAAGAGTCATCTTCAACTTGGAGTTGTTTCCATATGTTGACTTAAATAATTTGACAAATAACAGACAGCTTCAAATAACATCACTATTTAGTCAACAACTCTGAAAACAGTAAAGGATCTAAGCTTTTCACCTTGGAACTATAAGACAGAGTTCAAAACTGACATTACAAGCCCCAATTTCTTAGCCTGAAGCAAGAATCTTGTAATGTTAAAAATAATAATAATAATAAATAACATCATCACTGTTATCTCCAATACATCAGCAAGACAGCTGGGGTGATAAGGAAGGGGCCCCAACTGAGGTTATGTGGTCTATCTCCACCACTGATTTGCTGTGTGAGCTTATGCCCATTAAACAAGAAAGTTTCACTTCAGTTTCTTTATAACAAATATGGAAACAAAATGGTTTCTTCACAGATGGTTTGGGAGGATGAAAACAGATGAGGTATATAAGAGCTCTTTGTATGCTGTAAAGCACAATTTGAGTACTAGTTATGGGAAGGGTTTCTAGTAAATAGAACACATATTTCCAGAAAGCTCCTTCACCCCAGAAATCTTAATAAACCTTGCCTGCAAACTATTTCCAAGTCCCAAGATTTCTCCAAATTTCCAACTTTCCTTCCTCAAAGCTCTCTCTGACTGTACTCCAATATTCACGTGGGTCATTTCACTTAGGCATCCTATCAGTTGCATAGAATTATCAGCCCTTTCTCCAGTACTCTCAGGGAATCCAATCACAGTCAGTTCATTGCGGTCCTTCTTCACCCTCTGGGAGGATATGTTCCAAGACCTCAAATGAATGTCAGAAGCCACGGTTAGTGCAAAACCCTACATATACTACGTTTTATTTCCTATGTACACATAAAGTTTAATTCATCAGTTAGACACAGTGAGAGAAAATCCACATTGTCAGCATCCTACTCTTGTATTTTGGGGCCACTTTTGAGTAAAATAAGTGTTACTTGAACACAATAACTGTGATACCTTAACAGTCAATCTGATAATCCAGAGGGCTACCAAATGACTAAGGTAGGATGGTGCTGAATGGTGTCAGATTTCATCACACTACTCAGAACACTACCCAATTTTAATAACTCATAAATGTTTTATTTCTGAAATTTTCCATTTAACATTTTGGACCATGGTTGACTGTGGGTCACCGAAACCATGAAAGTAAAGCCATGGTGAAGGAGGGACCACCGTATCATGAAGTGAGTTATTAGAATAGAGATTTCAGGATGTTATTGGAGGGCGCACACTGGCCTCTGCCATCTCTCCGCCTGAGCTCCTCATAACTGACCCTCTCTACTGAGAGCAGTCTCATGGCAAGTACAGCCTGTTCTCCCATTACAAATGCTTCTCCCCAAGACAGTGGCCTCTTAGAGTCCAGTGAATATAATAATCACCAGCTTAGCCTATGTTTATAATGACTGATTAAACAAATAATATTTGGAGAATAACAAGTTTTCATGGGTAATGAAACATTCAGAAAATTGGTCATCCTTTCCAAAGCCGAAGATGAAATGTATTGACTCTCCTGGGATTCTGAACTGTTATCTTATGATCAGAGGCCTTGCATAATTTGATTTAAAAAGTTATTTGCATGCAAAGAAATGCATATATGTTCTCTATGCCTTCCTAAAAAGGTCTCTCCTTTTTTCTTCTATTAGTCTGGGTTTAGAGCCATTTATTTTCCACCATTTTCTACTCATAGAGATTATTCAAAAGACCATAGCTTATAATAATAATCTTATTTATTTTCACCTTTCATTACCTACAAAACATTTTTATCTGATATTCCCAGAAAATTTGTATAGATAAAAAATACTAGTTATGATTCTTTCCACTTTATAATGAGGAAACTGAGTCTCAAAGTGGTTAATAAACTTGCCTAAGACCACATAACTAATAAAGAGCAGAACCAGAACTCAAACAGGTTTTCTGATTTTTCATCCCATGATCCTATGCTTCAGTGAAAAAAACATGATGAATCATATGCAGCAAATCAATGCAAAAGAAAAATCTTAAATGTATTTTGAAGCCAGAGGAGGTTTTCATGTTTTCTAAAATATTCTCCTCATAAGCATCTTAGTTTCAATAGAACACTGTCACAGTAAGATACACCTATGGGTGGTTGAGAAATACGATAACCATTGATAGTCCTGACTTTCAGATTTTTCTAAGAATTGTCTGTACAAAACACATTAATATCTACAGTTTCTCCCTCTTGAATATGAAGAATAGAAGCAATATTGGCTCTGCTGTTGGTTGCTCAGTATGTCTTATTGTAGTCAACAAACCCTGTGTTACCGGTTTAAGCAGAAAGTTACTTCTTGAGACAGGGCGAGATTTCTGTAAGCAGAGAATCTCTGTAAGACTGAAGAGGCTGACTCCAAGCTGAGCTCCTGAGGAGATACCCAGAGCTACATCTCAGAACCAACCTACCAAGAAAGAAACTGCTGCCTCTGCCATTACCAGTAAGTGGCTAAATCAGGTCGCTGCTACCACCACTGCCAGTAATAGAGCCTTTCTCAATCCAATTGTCTCAATGTGTGTTCCCTGTCCAAAGTTCATGAGTTGAAATCCTAACTCCCAAGGTGATGGTATTAAGAGCTAGGGATCTTTGGGAAGTGCTTAGGTTATAAGGGTCCTGCCTCATGTATGGGGCTTCCCTGGTGGCGCAGAGGTTAAAGCGTCTGCCTGCAATGTGGGAGACCTGGGTTCGATCCCTGGGTCAGGAAGGTCCCCTGGAGAAGGAAATGGATTAGCACCCTTATGAAAGTGGTTACAGAGAGGCCCCTTGCCCTTCTACCATGTGAGGATACAATGAGAAGTCTGCAGCCCAAAAGGGGGCCTTACCTGACCATACTGGCACCCTGATCTTGGATTTCCAGCCCCTAAAACTGCAAGAAATTAAATGTCTGTTGTTTATAAGCTGCCCAGTCCATGGTGCTTTGTTACAGCAGCCGAAATGGACTAAGACACTTTGCCTGAATACCTGCTGCAAATTGGAAACTCAGCACCATACCTCTTTCCTCCACACAACTCAGTTCTGTCTGAAGTCTCTCACAGGTCCATCTGATGGGTAGAATCTAAATCATTTATTCTTCTCCAGGAGTAAAGTTTTCATTTGTTAATTTTCCCATTGGGATAATAAGACATAAATCCAATGGAATTATTATAAAATGGGAAGGCTTTTAAAAATATTTTTTCCAACCAGATATAACAGAAGTCCATCACAGAGTTTGTTTTAATGAGAATAATAACAGAAACTATCACGTGGTATTGTCATATGGGTTAAGAGAAAATATGTAAAAACTTAAAACAATATAAAGGAAATGATCAATAGATATTATATATTATAATGTAAAGGGTTGCTGAGTAGAATCTTTCTTATTATTCTGGAATCGGCAGTGAGGCCTCAAAAATTGAGGACACAAAGATTTTCAATAAAGGTACAAGCAACTGTGGAGCCAGACAGCCCCTCCAGGATCTTGTAAAAGATGAATATATTCTCTCTGCTGCTCCAAAACATCCCTTACGACACTCTCCAGAGACTTAAACAGAAAACTAGGGAGGAACAAGGGCAAGAGGGGGATGAGGATCCACAGACTCACACATGACTGATTCTGAAGTCTCATCAGGCTACTGAAGCATTTCCTCAGGGAAGGAAGAAGGAAAGTGAGTACTCAACCACCAAAGTCCAGTGACGGCTCCACCTAAAGGACCGCTTGCAAGTTCTGGGGGTGTCTACCAGAAAGAGAGACTAGCATCTCATTTCTAATGTTACCTGCTAATCTGTTCAACTCCCCAGAACCTGTCTGAACTGACAAGAGAATCAAACACGGATGGTAAAAGTGAGGGAAGGGAAGGGAAGCGATGTGGTGTCTGGTACTGTTTAAGTGTGTGAGTGATGCGTGATGTGTGAGTGATATATGAGTTTCTCATATGTCAGGAGAACACTGTGGAAGGTAGTGCATGGCCTGAGCTGTGAGCTCACACCCTAAATAAGAGAGTTCTCTGTAGCTTCAGGAAGCAGCAGAAGCTTATGTCCATCAGATATACTGATGGCGAAGGAAGCTGGGGGCCAAGGGAGAAGTTTGAGCCAGACACAGATCTTCCATGAAAGTAACTAGGAAGTGGGAGTCCTTTCCACGGGCCATGTAAAAAGTTTACACAGGTGTCCATACATCTGTTTCTATCTTCTTCCCACTTCATCTCCTTTCTTCTTAGCCCAACACACCAAAGGAGGAAGAGGGGAGAGCAGTGGAATTTAATAGCAAGCCCCCCACTACCAACTGCATGCCCCCTCAGGCCACTGATGAACCCTGAACTAAGAAGAGGAAATAGATGTGACTAGAGCTTTATATTAGACTGGACTTAATAACTGAAACTTATTTGGAAGCTATGAGGTCTGACCAAGATATTAATATCTAAGAAAAACAGATTCAGCAGAATGAGGTCAAAGGCACTGGCTAAAGAAGAAATTAGACCCTTGCGTGTTTATATCCCACTAGGATAAACTTTTAAAATCCAGTTACAATGGGATTGTCTATTCACCACCCTACTTTTCTATCAGGACTTGGTTCACCTTAGAAAGATAAGGCAACTAGAATCAAGAAGTCAGTGGCCTCAGCCAGGGCCATGAAAGTGTCTCACCATCCTTTAAACCTTTTCTCACCCATCATAACTCCAGTTTTCACACTCTGTGGCCAAGAGAGATGGAGAACAACCCACTGTGTTTATTTTCTTCTTTAACACTTGTTTTCCTGCATACTTGTTTGGACCCAACACAGATGTGAACTGGAGCAGTCCCAAGGGGAAGGTGTCTTCATGCTCTCTCGTAGGCCATGATCTGCTTCTCCACAACCACTGAATTACAATGTTGGGATGTGATAGAACAGCTTCTGAAACTTAAAAGATCATTAACTCACTAGGAATTTTGTGAAAATGTAAATTCTGATTTTATAGGTCTATGGAAAAACCTGAAAAATGGCATTTCTAACACATTTCTGAGTTCATGGACCACCTCCTGTGTGGCAAGGTTCTAGAGTGGAGAACTCTCCATCTCATTAAATGAGAGAAACGAAAACAAATAAAAAAAACCACAAAGCTTTCCAGATCCTCTAAAAAGACATCAATAAGAGCAAACAAATAGGAATTCTATATATTCTGCCATTGCTCAGACTACTCTGTGTAACAGAAGAGTAGATTTTTTCGTATCCACATCTCTTTTCAGGTAATGTTTATCACCTGATAGCAGTCATTTTTCTTTGTAATATTGGAGATATTCTTAGAATATTTAATAAAATTCATTTCTCACCTGAGAAAACCAATTGAAGTCCATATTTAAAAGGTGATAAGCAGTGACAGAAGGAGTCAGTCTGTAAGTTCAACTCAAGAAGAGAAAGAAAATGTGGGGACCCACATTTTCTTGCAAATGTGGTCCATATATGAGGAATCACAGATTTCCTTCCAAGTGAATTCTGTTCAATTCCATAGAAGTACAAGAGTTCAACTTGTCTTTCACTTACATAGAATTATTCTACTTCTCTTTTTCATGCTCTTCTTATGTCATTGTTTATGTTTAATAAAATCAAGTATCAGGTATTTTGGGGATAGTCATAGATTTAAATACTCTCATCTGTGGACAAACTATTTGACCTAATGTTGGGAAGATCCCCTGGAGAAGGGAAAGGCTACCCCACTCCAGTATTCTGGCCCAGAGAATTCCATGGACTGTAGAGTCCATGAGGTCGCAAAGAGTCAGACACAACTGAACAACTTTCATTTTCACTTTTTACTTTCAATGAGGGTACAGCTCAGCAATCTATTTTAACAAACATCTCAGTTGATTTTGGCACACAAAAATGTGAGAATCACAGCTATCAACCTACAGCTTTCAAACCAGGCCCTCAAGCCTCTCTCCTTCATCCACCACCCCCTGGCCCCTACCACAAGTTCCTGATTCAGACTGAACAGTCCTAAAGTGGGCTGGCCACCTGTATTTTCTCAAAACTCCCCAGATGAGTCTAGTGTTCTACTATCCAAATAAGGTTGGAAACCACTGCTCTAAGGTGTGTGCTCCTTGGTACTGAATCACCCAGAGACAGATGTGCAGTTGAGAGCAGAGCTGAGATCTAAATCTACACTCTTGGATTCCAGAATGCAACACTATGCTGACATCTTGGTTTCTGGTTCCTCTGTTCCAGGTCCATGTAAGTATCTCCATTTTCACCCAAACTTCATCCTTATGACTATCTGTGATTCCTCTAACCTTGCTTCTACAGTATTTTTCATCATGGCACCTTCATCCTGAGATTGCTCTCTCTCAACCGTTATATCTTAGGTCACGTGCACATTGAAACCCTCCTTCCTCATGCCCCTTTGCTCTCTGCTCAACACACAAGAGCACAATCATTTGGAGATCAAAATTCTGTCTTTGTCAATACTTGAAATTTCAGGCTGTTAAAGCTGAAAGGATCTCTGGGATCAGCAGGTCTAGCTCCTTTTTATTGCTAATTAGTATAATTATGCTAGGTTTTCCAGATGAGATTTTCTTCCATACATTTCCTGCAGAGGATATGAAGGTAGTACAAAACAAGCCTCTGACACAACATGCCAAAGGAGAACTGATTCATTCGAACAAAGAGGCTTAGAATTGGCAAAGTCACCCATACAAATTTCTATTTTTTGTTTACTGTGGTGCTATGACCCATGTGCTCTAAAATCCAAATACAATGCTCAAGTGGAGAAAAATCCACATAAAAGAGGCTAGGAAGGGATTAGTGAGGAATACAAAATCCCAAGCCTATGTAATCGTCTATGCCTTGTCTCAAAGCACCAGATCATATTGGTGCTTAAAATTGGAACATAGAAATCAAAAAATAGCACTAAAAATATTGAGAACCTTGAAAGTGGAAAGCATTATCTTCAACTACTAGACCTTTTTTAGGAACCTAAATATGAATGGGGAATGCTCTCCTAGAGTTAAACTATAAGGCATATTATGGGTTAAATATGAATAACATTAAAATGAAAGCTAATTAAATTGAGAATCAGTGCTGTCTGATAATAACGCTTCTCTGCCTCAGATTTCTCATCCATAAATCAAGATAAAGCACTTCCTCTACGAACCTCATTACATTTTCCCAAAGATAACATAACCAAGCATGTTAGTATCCTATGGTCACATAATGTGTCTTTGCCTAGTAATTAGTATTTTAGCTTTTCCTGTGGGCAAAAGTGCAGATGCTCTGGGTAACAGCTTTGAGAGGAGAACCATGATATAAGGCCCTGAATGCTGATATGTTCAAAGGATCAAATCCCACCAAGATAGATAGCTTAACAGGAATGCTCAAGTAATTTTTTCTAACACAAAAATTCTTTTAAAGTCATTACCTACCCTGTGGACTGTAACTTCTGGTCATGGATCATTTTAGAAAATGAAACTGGACAAAAACCTAACCAGGAGAAAGGTGACCCCAAATCATCTTATAAGTCTCAACATAGTGAGGGCTGAAATAGGCACATTTGGCTTTTCTGACAATATGTTCACTCTTGGACAATTTATAAGAAAGCTCAATGGTATCACTATCAGACAAAGTTCATGCGTATAAATAGTTTCTGTTTTAACCCGAGTCGATGGGAAAATAAAAAGAACTGCAAGTTAGAGAAAATATCCAGAACTGCTAGTTGGCAATAAATACTTTTGTCATATTGCAAAATGACAGCTGCCTAACTAGTGTATTTTTTTTATAATCTGTATATAAGAAAACAGTAATCTCTAATTAACACAATGTAAAAACAATACTTAGTGAAAAATAATCCAACACTGAAAATAAACAACAGTATTTGAAAGGCACTATTTATAGGAAGATTCAATGTGTGTGGAATCACCACTGGCTTCCAGAGGCATGCCTGGCTTGTGCCTTGCTTTGAACTGCATTAGTCTAATCATCCCAGTCCAGATTGCCCAAAGTCAAAATGCAATAGGCTTCCTTCAGCTTCTTATATCTACAGTTACAGAATCTTTAGCACCAGAGGAGACTTGTGAAATGGCCAATTCTGAACATCGTGCTCCCTAGCCCCCAGCTGAGTTGATGAAGTCATCACTGACCCATAATGGCCCCTTCTTTGAAGAACAGAGACCTATCTTAAGAGATCTTCTCAAGAGAGTCCATTAAATATACCCGACAGGGTGCGGGCAGGAAACAGATGGTTCAACCAAATCAAGATAATTCAAACAGAGTTTAGTAAAGAGACTATTTTTATCAAAGGAAAATCCTCAGCTTATAAGGAAGGTAGGGACTATGGGGGTGAGGGGCAAAGGGGACGATAAGAAGGGTCACATAGGGATAAAAGGCCTAAGAGTACTTATGACCTTTATTTGAGGGACAAAGTCAGCCCAAGGTGAGCTCACAGAAAAAGACACAAATGCTCTCTAGGCTCCTTCTGGGTCTCAGCATTTATCAAACCCAAAGAAAACCAGAAGACTAGGAAGCTTTCTGATGTGATCCCCAGCCCTCTGGGACAGAGAGAAGGTCAGAGAAGGACAGAGAGTATGTCTGGACAGCTGGGCAAAAGGCAGTTACCCAGCACTCAAGGTGATTCACTCTAGAGCACATAGCTATTGAGTCACAGAAAAGAGTAAAAAACATATGCTTTCTTAGTCTTTTCTCAAGCCTTTTGTTTGCACACCAGTGTGTGTGTGTATGCATTCACTTGGGTGCATGCACACAGGCAAGTATATACCACACGTGCACCTCGAAGACAGGGAGCTGGCTGCTGAGCACATTCATCTGGGACTGGTCACCTCTAAATGGTTCTTCAGCCCTGTGACTAGCTCAGCCCCTGCACATGGAGCACTCTGTGGCATTCTAGAGCCAACCAACCTGATCGGAGGGTTGCATCTTAAACCAGATGCCCTTAAGGCCCTTCCGGTTCCACTGGGTAGAACATAAAGCTGCTTTCCAAATTTACATGATCCCAAATTAGCTCACCTTTCTGACCCATGACACTACTGAAAGTGTCAACCTGTCTTCAACCCAGTGTTATTTTGGAAAGTCCTGCACCCATAATTAACTTATGGGTGTCATGTCCCAATCTCCTGTGTACTTGGTGAAAGTAAACAAAGAGAATTTATTAGCAACTGGGCCGTTCAAGATTGTTTAAAATGCCATAATACCTCAGCCACTACTGCTAGCTAGAAAGCCTCCCTCTTCCTCTTAAGCTCATACCATGAAAATACACATTTTTGAAAGCACAGATTTGGGTTGGGTCTTCTCTGACTATAAATCTTACAACAGGACCATATTTCTAGACACCCAGTAAAAAATATTTTGGTATGATATTAATATAGAATGTTTTACCAAAAACTTCAGTTTCCCACTCTAATTTTGTACTGCATAGTCAGGATATTAAATTTCCATATGGATTAGTACATGTTCACTTACTTTGTTATAAACAAATCAAATCAGAACTAAAGCAATCAACCAGGAAACAAACATCCTCATTTTCACATTCAATTCACATCAGTTATTGACTCTCTACTGTCACCTAAGTCACAAACCAAAAATGGTACTACTTGCTAAGAAATTCAGCAACAGGTAACACAAATAATTATCATGAAATATCATCCTGCTTTAAGCTACTCTGTCATCAAAAGCACTGGAAGTGTTATTCATAGGTATGCATAATACTGGTAAATATTTATGATTTTTTTAACTATATGATTTATGTGAAAGGCTTTTCACTAAGAAAAGTGAGAGTTTCTAGATTAAAGTGACTAAAAGAAATTCTGGTTAGACATTAACAACAAAAAGAAGGTCACAAAAAGAAAGAACCAGTAATATAATCTCATCCACACACTCATGTTGGCAGACCACCTTCACTCTTAAAAAACTGTGTAAGACTCTTCATGTGATATATGATATCACATGATAAGACTCTTCATGTGATATAAACCTCTGGTAACAGTTGAGACTTAGTAGTTTAATGGGTAAAAGACAATGAAGTAAACAAAGAGATAAGGGAAAGAATACAAAAGGAAATACCTTATCAATCACTTCACCATTCATGTTCCATATTCATCTTACCATATTTATTTATCCTACAAACTTTCCAGTTATCTAAGACAGTGAAAGAGCCAGAAACAAACCCAGATTTTCTGGATCCTCTGGTGTAATTCCCACTAAATTCTTCTGATAATTCTTCTCTATTTAGATTGACCTCACACCTCCACTTTCTAGGCAGAGTTCTTCAGAGTAAATGGACATCTATTTTAGTAAAGTTGAGAAAAACTATTAGAAATCAAAGGCAATTAAAAATCACATGCCACCTCTTCACCTGAAGTAGTCTTACTCCAACAATCTTTGGCTCAGCTAATAAAGTAATGCGGCCCCTAGGTTATAATCTCCTAGGTGGGGTTTGTTTAAACGTAGAAATCGTTTTTTGATGATTCTTCTCTTTGAAGATCTCAGACTGTGTACAAAGTTACATTTAAATACCATGAAGTTTTTGGGTCCTAGAGTCAGACAAATAAATACAATCAGTGAGTGGCCAAATAAAACTGTAACTGAAAATTAACCATGGCAACAAATATAACTAGTATATTTCTTTTAGGGCAGTGTTTCTACCTTTATGTGGTTTTTCTTCCACCCCCCTACAAACATGCTAACTCAGGTTCATGCTGTCTCAATATCCGAAAGCACTGTTCTTGAGTTGGCCATATAGCTTCTGCTCCTCCAGTCTGTGCTCAATATAAAGCAAAAGCAGGGAGTAGAGACAGTTTCAGTAAATGAACTAATAATAAAGCCCAAGCCAAGTAAATACTAGCTCCATAGCCATATAGACATACACAAACACACCCTGTATTAGGGTTCTCCAGAGAAACAGAACCAGTAGGATACTACAAATGACTTGGCATATGAATTTTCTCATTGAAATTTAAACACTTTGAGGTGAGTAATAATCCCTCCAGGTTAGATGGAGAAACTAGGGCTCAAATCGGCTTAGCAACTTGCCCAAGATTGGCTAGTAAATCATAGAACCCAGAATCTCAACCTAGAATCTTCCATGTCTGATTTAACCCCATAATCTCATCCATATTTAAACCACACTCCAAACCTACATTGTGTGGTTATATGCATTTTAGCAGCACAACTGGCAAAAGCTAACTCCCTTGGGATCTATGGCAAACCCAATCCCTTTGGTAAGTGATTCTTTTCCCTGCCCTGCACACTCTACTTTCTCCTTAAGGAACCATCACCAGTCCTGTGCAACTGAGCTTTCGTCAGGTTTCATCTCTTACAGGAAACCTTCCTCATGTCACGGCTTGATTTCAGCACCCTTCTTCTGCTTTGCTACACCCATTGCATACCTCTGTTAACAGCATCTGTCACACTGTGATCCTATCTACCGCTTGTCTGTCCCCACAAAAACCAGGGAACTTGAAAAATAGGGCTGTGTTCTCCTCATCATTATCCTGCGCCACACTCACTCTCCCACTGTAGGCTTTCAGGCAGAGCTGGACCAAAGAAAAGAAATAGCTCTAAATCAAGTTTAAAGCTTTAATGATCTCTTAAACTGGAAATTCGACTGAATTGAGGCAGTGTTTGTGACTTAGGTGACTAAAAGAATGTCAATTCCTCAAGAGTGGACTAAACACCTATAGGACTTAATGGGTTCTCATCCAGTGGCTGAGAAAGTCTTTAAAATGAAGGGAACAAAAATATAATTTTGCACTTTAGTTACAACAGACTTATTCAACAACCTGGTCACTTTGTATCCCCAGTGCCTAGGACTCTGAAGAAAACATAGTACAGTATCTGACATTTATTACACATTGCTGTGCTAAGCAGGGATGTGGAAGCCTGCTTGTGAAGCATGATAAGGCAATTTACACATTTTATCATTTAACTCTCATAGGAGTCTTATGATATAGGTATCATTATAGATCTTCCCATATACGGACATGGAAACCAAGACCAGGGAAGTTACATGACTTGCCTGAGATCTTCCTGCAAGTCAGTGGAGGATTCCAACCCAGACTATCTGTCTCCAGAGGCTATAGACTTAACCAATACCTAAGACTATCACCCATTCAGAGGGGACTTCAAGGAGAATGCAGGAAGGAGGAATGGAGGAATTCCAAGCAGAGGAAATTGCAGGTTCAAAGTAGTGGAAGTGTAGAGGAGCCTGGTATATTTGTTGTTCAGTCACCCAATCATGTCCCACTCTTTGCGACCCCATGGACTGTAGCCCACCAGGCTCCTCTGTCCATGAGGATTCTCCAGGCAAGAATACTGGAGTGGGTTGCCATGCCTTCCTCCAGGGGATCTTCCCAACCCAGGGATGGAACCCAGGTCTCCTGCATTTCAGGTGGATTCTTTACCATCTGAGCCACCAGAGCATATTGGAAGAATGGTTAAGAATTTCCAGGAGCTGGGCTTTAGGAAGAGTGAGTGGGTGCCACAGGGCAGGGTGTGGGAACCTGGCTGTGAAGGGACTTGTGTGACATGATGAGGAGTCTGAGCATCACCAGTGGTCTGCAGTGTAGGGAACTGCTCTGCCAGCAGTAATGGCAGATGGAGAGAAATTCAGAAGGGTTGGGAAGCATAGACCTGTTGGACTCTGTTGACGAGAGTGTGATCTAAGGCAGGAGAAAAGGAGGTAGAGAGGACAGAGGCTTGCATTCAGAAGACAGTTCTAAGGTATAAGCAACAGGTGTCGATGAACAATCAAATATGAGGGGTAAATGGAAGGGAGAGGAAAATGGTGACCTTGGGGCTTGTGGTGGAGGACTGACTGAGGCACAGGCTTGCGAGGGGAGGTGATGGATCCAGGTTGGGGTGGGCAGAGTCTGAGTAACCAGAATATCCACAGGAGATGTTTACAGGCCTGTTCAGAGCACAGGATAAGGCTCTTTCATAGAATATTAAATGGTAAACTTTTGCTGAAAATTTCTCTTCTAGTTCACATTTATGCACTGATATCTGGGTTGAAGCTCTGGAAGTGAGTGAAATCATCAGGGAAGCTTATAGAGGAAATGAAAACAAGGGAACTCTTTGTCCTTATGTTCAGCGTTTAGGCTGTGCTCAGGTTCTTTTGATTCAAAGGCACTTTTATTATCATTCTATGATTTCTGACTGGGTAATACCCTTTAATTACATTTTATTCTTTATTTCCATTTTATTACTAAGATGCTTAGTGGCTTTTTTTCTATATCAAATACTGGCTCCATAAACGTATAGACACACACTAATTTTAGGGTTCTCCAGAGAAAGAGACCAATAGAATATAGACAGATATATAAAAAGAGATTTACTATGAGGAACTGGTTCACACAAATATAAAGACAAATGAGATATGCTGTCTTCAAGTTGGATACCCAAGAAAATCAATGGTATAATTCACTTTGAGACTAAAAGCCTGAGAATCAAGGGGCGGAGGGCCTGATGATGTAAGTCCTGGTCTGAGTCCAAAAACCCAGGAACCAGGAGCACTGATATCAGAGGGCAGAAGACGGATGTCTCAGCTCAAGCAGAGAAAGTGAACCCACTCTTCCTCTACCTTTTTGTTCTCTTCAGGCTCTCAACAAATCGGATGATACCACCCACACTGAGGAGGGCCATCTTCTTTACTCAGTTACTGATTCAAATGTTAATCTCTTCTGGAGACAGCCTCAGAGACACACCATAAAAACTGTTTTACTAGCTATCTGGCCATTCCTTACCCCAGTCAAGCTGACACCTAAAATTAACTATTACAAGTCCACCCCTTGTCAACTTGAGCCACTAAGCACATAGCTCAGTTGGTAAAGAATCTGCCTTCAATGCAGGAGACCTGGATTCGATTCCTGGGTTGGGAAGATCCCCTGGAGAAGGAAGTGGCAACCTACTCCACTATTCTTGTCTGGAGAAGCCCATGGACAGAGGAGCCTGGCAGGCTACAGTCCATGGGGTGGCAAGAGTCGGACACGACTTAGAGACTGAACCACCACCTTGTCAACTTGGCAGCCATAAGCATCTCCCTGGTGGCTCAGTAGAAAGGAATCTGCCTGCCAATGCAGGAGATATAGGCCCCATCCCTGTGTCAGGAATATCCCCTGGAGAAGGAAATGGCAACCCACTCCAGTATTCTTGCCTGGGAAATCCCATGGACACACGAGCCTGGTAGTCTACAGTCCAAGGGATTGCAAAGAGTCAGACATGACTTATGACTAAACAACAACAAACCATATTTAATCTCCAGATAATAACAAGGTCATAATTCCACTTAACACATCAATACAACTATCCTACATACAACAAAAAATGCACTAATACCTTTCCCAGAAAAAGAAGTAAAGTCCTTGAGTGCTGTTTACTCTTCTCCTGATATCCAATAACTTAAATTCTATGATGTAAAATCAACAATATATAAATATTGATATCAAGTCAATATATCTTACCTTACATGATAAGGGAATAATACAGAAAAGAAAGATGTTATACATACATACATATACAAACATATCCATAAAAAATAAAGAGGAAATATTCATAACTATTACATTCTTTATTTTTATAAGTGCTTATGTGATTGTAGCTGATATTATAACTACTTTCTTCTGCCAGTCCTTCTGTATTCTCTGCCTTTGCCAAGCACCTCAGCTGGTCATGACTCTCTACCTGGCAGGGTGATTCAGCCTTCATTTCTGAAGGGTCTAGGCCATTAGTTCTATTTGTATGTGGTTGCTGTAATTTCTCCTGACCACATTATACAAGTTTTAGTAATACTAAATAGTAATACTCATAGCAATACTAAGCGAAAACCTAAGAGACCTCCTTTATTCCCTTTGAAAATTAGGATCAGTCATCCCAACCAGCACATTAACACCCTTCTTTGATTGCTGAGTCAAAGTCATGAGTCCAAAGCTCCAGTTTAATAGAAGCTTTTTGCTTCCTAGTAGAAGCATTCCACCCTTTGGAACTAAGACCCCTAGGCCAGCATAAAGTTACATGAACAGATAGCAAAAATTTTACTAGTAGGTTACTGCAGGTAATATAGAGTAGTGCCATTCCCATTCCACACCTTGATTCCTGAATCCTCAAATCCTAGCTATGGAAAAAACAGCACCATATATTGTATTCTGATTTCAGAGCATATACAGCCTTTTATGGAATTCTGTTTCAGCTCTGCAAGGAACTGCCACCTAACTGGCATGGTAAATTAGTCTTCCAATGAGCATTCTACCACTCTGTCAAGCCAGTTTCTTCAGGATGGTAGAGAACATGGCAAGAGCAGCGAATTCCATAAACATGGCCCACTGCCATCAAGGACTTTCATCTTAGTAACTCATTTCATTATCATTAAACTGTATTTATTAAGTGATAGCTCACAGACAGAATTTTTGCAAATCCATTTATAGTAGCCAAATCCCTTTTTTCACAAACTATCAGGTAATGAGCAGCTGGAATTTTCTTTGTCAGCAATATTATCTCAGGCTATACTGAACCCCACTGGCTTAGTAAACACAATAGGAAATGCATTATTTATATTGGTCTTCATTAATAATTAATAAAATTACAGGTGCATGATATTTCCAGGCTCCAAAGCTCACATCAGTGAAAATGGTACATGAATGCCTTCTCCCGAAAGATCACAATTAAACGATAGCTGCTGACTCTATGTTTTTTAATTAATTTGTGTGACCTTCTCACACTGAAGCTGGAAAACAATGAGGTAAATTTTCAAGTAGACAAACATTGTGAACTTTTTGTTCTCAAGTGTTGAAATTGCATCAGATTCATTATTTAACTTACTGCATACATCTAAAGAAATGATTATTACTAAATTAGTCTAAAGTTACAGGAAAGAAAATGAACAGAGTAATATCCTTACAGCAGTATGTGATTTGACTTTCAAACCTAATTTTTTTTAATCACTTTGCCTATCATCCATTCTGACTCTTCTTTTTCACCAACATTATGATATTTCACCCTTTCACATAGACATTTCATTTGGTCATTAGGAACAAATAGTTAACAAGCCCTGCTGCTACTGCTACTGCTAAATCGCTTCAGTTGTGTCTGACTCTGTGCGACCCCATAGATGGCAGCCCACCAGGCTCCCCTGTCCCCGGGATTCTCCAGGCAAGAACACTGCAGTGGGTTGCCGTTTCCTTCTCTAATGCATGAAAGTGAAAAGTGAAAGTGAAGTCGCTCCGTCGTGTCCAACTCTTAGCAACCCCATGGACTGCAGCCTACCAGGCTCCTCTGTCCATGGGATTTTCCAGGCAAGAGTACTGGAGTGGGGTGCCATCGCCTTCTCCGTAACGAGCCCTACTGGCCAATAAATAACAGTACTTTAAAAATAATAGTTTCCTTTGTTGTGCAGAAGCTTTTAATTTTAGACAGCCTTCTGAATGGGAGAAAATAATAGCAAATGAAACAACTGACAAACAACTAATCTCAAAAATATATAAGCAACTTATGCAGCTCAATTCCAGAAAAATAAACGACCCAATCAAAAAATGGGCCAAAGAACTAAGTAGACATTTCTCCAAAGAAGACATACAGATGGCTAACAAACACATGAAAAGATGCTCAACGTCACTCATTATCAGAGAAATGCAAATCAAGACCACAATGAGGTACCATTTCACACCAGTCAGTATGGCTGCGATCCAAAAGTCTACAAGCAATAAATACTGGAGAGGGTGTAGAGAAAAGGGAATCCTCTTACACTGTTGGTGGGAATGCAAACTAGTACAGCCACTATGGAGAACAGTGTGGAGATTCCTTAAAAAATTGCAAATAGAACTGCCATATGACCCAGCAATCCCACTGGTGGGCATACACACCAAGGAAACCAGAATTGAAAGAGACACGTATACCCCAATGTTCATCGCAGCACTGTTTATAATAGCCAGGACATGGAAACAACCCAGATGTCCATCAGCAGATGAATGGATAAGAAAGCTGTGGTACCTATACACAATGGAGTATTACTCAGCCATTAAAAAGAATACATGTGAATCAGTTCTAATGAGATGGATGAAACTGGAGCCGATTATACAGAGTGAAGTAAACCAGAAAGAAAAACACCAATACAGTATACTAACATATATATATGGAATTTAGAAAGATGGTAATGATAACCCTGTATGCTAGACAGCAAAAGAGACACAGATGTATAGAACGGACTTTTGGACTCAGAGGGAGAGAGAGAGGGTGGGATGATTTGGGAGAATAGCACTGAAACATGTACACTATCATGTAAGAAATGAATCACCAGTCTATGTTCGATACAGGATACAGGATGCTTGGGCTGGTGCACGGGGATGATCCAGAGAGATGATATGGGGTGGGAGGTGGGAGAGGGGTTCAGGATTGGGAACTCATGTACACCTGTGGCAGATTTGTGTCAATGTATGGCAAAACCAATACAATATTGTAAAGTAAAATAAAGTAAAAATAAAAATTAAAAAAATAAATAAAACAAATAATAACTTCTCATATTTATAAAAGCTCCTGTAGAATTTTTAAATGCTATCAAAAATATGATTTTATTTTCATGGTATATGCTAGCCTCAAGATACAAAGATGATTGAGTTCCTGCATTCAGCATGCTAAAGTCTATTAGTAAAAAAAATAAAATATTTACCACAAATGATCAAACTATGAATCAGGAAATAGAAACACATGCTCTTCTCTACTCAGAACTCTTGGAAAGTAGGGTCCTATCTCCTTCCTCTTGACTGCCAGTATCTAGCTCCATAGTTGACACAGTGCTTGATGACTGAGTGAAGAGCCCTAAGAAAAGGCTCCTGTCCTATATGTCACAAACTGTGCTGAGAACCCAAGATAGGGCAATAGAGAAAACAGACCAGGTTCCTGCCTAATGGCACTGATATTCTAATGGAAGAAACAACCATTAATATGGAAGAAAAAAAAAATGTAATGGGCTTGGTAAGTTCCAAGAAAAAAGTAACAGATACTGGAACAGGAAATGATGGGAGGTGAGCAGAACAGGAGGGTAACTTTAGACCAGGAGGGCAGAAGTTGCTCTGACCTGAGAAAATGATGTTTAAAGTGAATTAAAAGGAGCCACCCATGGAAGGAAGCAGGTAAGAAGCATCCACGGCAGAGGGAACAGAAATTGCAAAAGATTTAAGGTGGGAAAAGCATAGAGAAGGAATTTCAGGGTGACAAGAGCAAAGCAAAAAGACCAAGTGGAACCCCAGTAAGAGGAGAAGGTACCTTGGTCTAAACAGTGGAGATGGAAAGATACAAGTAGGTTTCAGATGGATCTGAAGACATGGCTTCCTTGCTCTTGATTCTCTTATAATATAATCTCAATTACTTTTTATCTTCTAGAAATGCTTTACATTTTTTTTATTTTCTAATACACTTATGGATTTTTTCAGTCTTTGAGGGGAAAATTTAAAATAACAAGACTTTTCTAATATTTCAAAGAATGTTACAGTCCTTCAACTCATGTATAATAGAGCAAAATTTTAGCTTACAATATTGTTATTTTCCCAATCTTATCCTCTTTTTTTGTGATAAATATCTTGGCTTGGCTCCCTTGAAAATAGAGGCAGAAACAAAGATGAATTTCTTTTCAGGGAGTAGGATCCAGGTAGCAGGAACTGGGGGCAGTGAATGGAGTGGAAAAGCTGGGAGAACCAACAGAAAGACACATGATAGAGTTGGCTACTATGGGGGTGACTGACTACTCCCTCCCACAGGACCTTCTGAGAAGGAAGTCCATCTCCTTCTCAGATGGGAGACTATCTTTGGGAAGAAGAGGATACAAAAGGAAGCATTCATTCACCATCTGGTCTCCTATTTACCAAAGATTCACTCTCTAAGACTTGAATCCCTTAACTTCTAAGTTGTGCGTGTGAGCCCAGAGGCAATTCCCACAGTGCCCTGCTTTACAACCCCACCTTGCTCTGCTGCTCCCAGCCTACCATTGTAGCATCAGTAGAGAAATCCTTGGACAGAAAGTGTTCAGATGGGGGCAGGTGTAAGTTAAACTGCAGATGTCATGTGCCATTTACTGCTGTCAAAGATCTCTGAATGGACATTGTTCATTAGCACAATATCTATGGATATGTTAGAGGTTGCACAAGTTGAAAACCTCCAGGACTCCACTCCACAAGGCTTGCTAAAATAACATGGGAATATTTTAACTCAACTATACACATTAAAACAATTATTTACACAATCATCAGTTCAGTTCAGTTACTCAGTCATGTCCAACTCTCTGCGACCCCATGGACTGTAGCACACCAGACTTCCCTGACCATCATCAACTCCCAGAGCTTACTCAAACTCACATCCATCAAGTTGGTGATACCATCCAACTATCTCATCCTCTGGAGTGGGTAGCCTTTCTCTTCTCCAGGAGACCTCCCCAACCCAGGGATCGATCAAATCCAGGTGTCCTGAATTGCAGGCAGATTCTTTTACCCGCTGAGCCTCAAGGGAAGCCCTCTTTACACAATGAAAGGATGTGAATTGGCCCTCCTCCTATGCATGCCATGTAAGAGATTGCTTATTTTGCATTTTACTACGGTCATTTGCTCATAGTAGATTTGTCAGGTTTTATTTTTCATTGCTTTCTAAGGAAACCAAATTTTGGTATCTGGAGGAATTTCTATTTGTTAAACAGAAGTAAAACTTTTGTTCCTCGTATAATAAGGACTTCTATCCCTTGTATAATAATTTGATGTTACTGTAGGCAGTTTTAACTAGTGAGTGGGAGTATCAAAGTTTGAATTTAAAACTGTTACAGCACTACACTGCTCTGCCTAAGAAGGGAAAAACTGAGAACTGAGAATCCCAGGTACAGATCTAGAAAATCTAAGGCAGGAGCAAGAAGGCAGAGTGCAGATGGGAAAAGCAAGGGAGGAAAACTGGTAGCTCTGAGGAGGGGAAGAAGAATTTGGAAGATAAGGCAGGGCTTACTGAGGTTGGTGTGCAAACCATGAAACAGCAGGATGGTGATATGCCAACCTCCTCTTTGTCATTCCATGTCACCTCAGTAAATACTTTGTGCATGTGTATTAGTTGCTCAGCTGTGTTTGACTCTTTGTGAGCCAATGGACTACAGCCCACCAAGCTCCTCTGTCCATGGAGTTCTAGTAAATATTTTATTGTTCTCTAAATCCCTGATGGCTCAGCAGGTAAAGAATCTGTCTGCAATGCAGCAGACCCAGTTTCAATCCCTGAGTTGGAAAAATCCCCTGGAGTAGGAAATGGCACCCCACTCCAGTATTCTTGCCTGAAAAAACTCATAGACAGGGGAGCCTGGTAGACTATAGACCATAGGGTCCCAAAGAGTTGGAAACGACTGAGCAGCTAAGCGCACACACACACACACATTTTTATTGATGTGAAATTCTGTTTCAGAGAAAATAAAATAGAAAAGGACAATGAAAAGACAGAAGGGAAGAGAGGGAGGAAGGATTAACTATTAGTAAACCAGTTTTCCCTCTAAATAAATATTGAACACGAACACACATTTAATGACTATCGGTTGAAGCGATGCATTTTTTTAATTCTATAGGCCACCACAATTTTTCTAGACCTGACTAAGTCTTATTTCTACAAAGTAAATAAAAGAGCTTTCCAGTGACATAACACAGGACATAACTAATGATGTATGCTCTACTACAGAAGCCAGTCAGAGAAGGCAATGGCAACCCACTCCAGTACCCTTGCCTGGAAAATCCCATGGACAGAGGAGCCTGGTAGGCTGCAGTCCATGGGGTCGCTAGGAGTCGGACACAACTGAGCAACTTCACTTTCACTTTTCACTTTTATGCACTGGAGAAGGAAATGGCAACCCACTCCAGTGTTCTTGCCTGGAGGATCCCAGGGATGGCGGAGCCTGGCGTGCTACAGTCCATGGGGTCACAGAGAGTCAGACACGACTGCATGACTGAACTGAACTAAACTGATATGATTTGATTCATTAGGAAAACACCATTCCTCTTACATTCTGGTCACGTGTCGAGGTACTATGGTTCATGCTATTGAGTGGGGCCTCCTTGGCACAGGTGGACATATTCTTGTTGTGCAGACCATGGGATGAACATCAGCTGGTCAGTTCCATTCACACCAAAGAGAAATATTCTTTGGAGAAAACACTTCAATTGTAGATTAAAGTACCCAAAAGTTTCTACATTAATACAAATTTCTATTCTGTAGGCTTTCTTACCACTCAAATGACTTTGCAAAGATGGCCACAATTTTGCTTTCTCTGTATGCATACTTATTCATAATGTGACCTCCCAGCTGAGCTGGACTTGTGACTTAGTTTTATCAAGATAATGCAGCTGAAGTGATGTTGTGCCAGTTCTGAGACCAAGCCACAAGAAAGCTTGTGTGCTTCCTGTGTTAGTTTACAAGGGCTACAATAACAAAATACCACAGGTGTATTAAATGAGAATTTTCTTTTCTCACAGTTCTGGAGACTGGAAGTCCAGGATTAAGATATTGGCAGATTTGGTTTCTTGTGACGCTTCTCTTCTTAGCTTGCTGGCCACCCCCTTGCTATGCCTCACATGGTCTCTCCTCTATGCATGTGGACCCCTAGTTTTAATCTTTCTATGTATCTAAATTCCCTCTTCTTAAAAAAGCATCAGTTAGACTGGATTAGAGTCTACATGAAAAGCCTGATTTAACTTGATTGCTTCACTGAAGGCCCCATCTCCTAACAGTCACAGCCTGAGATACTAAGGGGTTAAAGGCTTCAATATATGAATTTGGGGGGGAATGTAATTCAGCACATAACATTTCCTTCATGCTCTTGAGACCCCATCGCCACCATTAGAATAAGCCCAGGGAAACTTCCTAGATTGCCAGACAATCCCTAAAAGCATAGCTCTCTACCTGAACTGCATTTCCTCACAAAAACATGAGAAAATTTGTTCTAGGTAATTGACCATAAATATCTTTGACAACATCTTTGCTTCAATAATTTTTGCTACATAGCTAATTGAACCTAAGGTAGTTTTGCCATGAAAGATAAGATAACTGGTAGAAGTTTTTGATTTAAAAGTTTTTAATTTCAACAGGTTAAATACATTAGCATTTCTTCTAGTTAGTAACATTATTGAGTTATTGAGTTTTCTTTTTAGTTGATAGATGATTTTGTTTCAACACTGGATTTATTTTGAAACATACAAGGTCTTGAGAGCCTCAAAGGCCCAGAGTCGAACCGTGTGTATTATACCAACAAAAAATAGTGCAGACGTTTTCACAGCTCAATACAAAGCTCAGTTACACATATGCATCCTAGTATCTAAAAACTGATACCTCTTTAATAAAGGGAGAAATTTTAGCAAAAAAGAAAAAGTGTGATGCCAAACAGTAAGACAAATTAACAATCAATCAATAAAAATACTATAAATGAAAGACTTAAGACAAGTGCTTAAGTACAACTCACAAAATCAAATCAGTTATGTGTGCAGTATTGCATGAATCTACACACATTCTAAAGGTACTCAAATACTGACTTCCCTGGTAATCCAGTGGTTAAGAATCTGTCTGCAAATGCAAGGGACATGGGTTCAACCCCTGGTCTGGGAAAGTTCAGTGTATAGTAAGGCAGCTAAGCCCATGTGTCACAACTACCGAGCCCCTGCTCTAGAGCCTGTGCTCCACAACAGGAGGAGCCTCAGCAACACAACTAGAGAGTATCCCCTGCTCACCACACCTAGAGAAAGCCCAAGAATAACAAAGACCCAGCACAGCCAAAAATAAGTATGTATTTTTAAAAATGTATTCAAATATTTAGTATTTTGCAATAAGGTCTAAATTTTTTTACTCATCTCTCGTATTTTAGTATATCCTTTTTAATGTCCCTCTTTTCTTTTTCATTATTTTATATATTATAGCAAAATTACCTCACAGCCAATTAGTTATACAGTGAAAATGTTTGGGGCAAAAATACTTGTGGCAAAGTTGCTTATGGCAAAAAAGTACTGAACACAGGGAAATCTGGTTGAGATCAAGAGAACCAGACAGCCAAACTCAGTCTAATCCACTGGCCTGCATAACCATGAGTTGAATAAACAGCTATTATTTCAAGCCACCACATTGAGAGGTGATTTATTCCAGAGTAGTAGCTAATCGAAACACCAACTATATGATTAAAATATATTGAGAATTTACCTCACCCATAGCTATATCGCCAGAGTTCTTTGGTGACAGCCAACAGAAACCATCTCTTGTTAATTAGGTAAATAGGAATTCATTGGAAAGAAAGCATGCTAACAGAATTTGTGGGAAAGCTTAGAAATAGAAACACAAGTAGCTCTGAAGTCCAAGGACAACTATTTAATAGTTTTGTGAGAGTGTTCCCCTGTCAGTGAAATAAAACACACAAAAAAATCCATTTAGGACATATGCCACCAACCGAAGATTCAAAGTCGCAGGAGAAAGAAGCATTGGCTGAATCTGGATCACACACTGCAAGACTGTCAACCAAATGCATAGAATATAATAGGCTTACCCATCAGTAACTTTACTTAGTTTAAGAAAGTGCACAGAAGAAGGACAGCCACATTCTGCAACAATGAACAATGACATGGAGGCTTTGGACACCCTGGACACATCTTCCAATTTCTCAGTCACTACAAGGGATACACTGCAGTCAGGAGGTACATGCACTGACATGAGTGTGAATTACATAATCACAAGAAAACTGCAAGGCCTAGGGGTCCCTCAGCTTAAACATCTTGCTAGTTGCCTATCACTGCAACACTAAAGGAGAGGTTGCAAGGTTTCCTTCCTTTTATGCAGCTGAAATCAAAACTCACAGGTTATATAATAAATTATCTTGACAACCAAATATGCAAGAATATTCATGGATCAGTAATCTATTCACCCAGAACGACCCTTGCTATGAATAAATTCCTTGAGTTGATATTGTAAGAAGTTTGACAATGTTCTATCTTTCCTCAATTAATTATGATACTGAAGATGATTACAGTTTAGCTGTTAACTGTTCCTTCCAAAGATTCCTTCTCTCCTGCTTGCCTAAGTCAGGACAGGACAACTATCTTTTACCCACAGTTGTTCACAAAATGGAGCTGAGATAATTTCTCAGGAGAAAAAAAGGAGAATGTTATTATCAAGAGAAGAGGAATAGATAGAAGCTAGAAGCAGCAAAAATAACAGACACCTACAAAGAAAAAAGCACCATGCCAGGTTCTCTGTTTGAAAAAAGTAGAAAAACTAGATAAGAAGTAGCTTTTGTCCTTAAGGAGCTTAAAATGTGTTTCAGGAAATAAAATGTGCACTTAAAAAAAAGCACTCAGTCCAGTTACTGGGGCCTATTTAGAAGTAACAATTGAGTAATAGAGAAATAAAAACTAGATCAATAGAAAGTTACTGAGAGGGAAGGAAGAACTATAGAGTGGGGATTTCACTTAGTGTCTAAAGATAACTTCAGAGAGCTATTTAATGCCTCTAAAATGTAGACAGAATTCAGTGTGTGGATGGATAATATATGACATTTTAACTAATGTGGTTCCATCCTTAAAGTTTTGTCCCATAATTAGCTCAACACATGCTAAGTACAAGGCACCATTCTAGGCTCTAGAAATCCAGCAATGAACAACTCATATCAATTCTCCACCCTCAAAGAAATTCTCTTAGTGAGGCAAGACTTGAGATCAGTATTGTCCTATGGTGAGAATGAGCATTGGTGCTATAGAAATAACCAGAAAATTTTAAAAAAATCAAATTCTTGGCTTTTCTAGAAAGATAATACTTTCACTTTTAAATATTTTAAAAATAAGAACAGTTAAATTGATATTGCAATTAGTAGAATATTTCTCAGGTATAGTTCAATCTACAGACAACACTGTGTCCCAAATTCATTTGCAGGACAGACTTCCTACAATAGATCCTGAAGTTACCAGGGCCCACAGGTGGTTAAACATTAATCTAATAAAATGTACAAGAGATGTGTAGGCAGAGTACCCAAGTTCCATTCCATCCCTGAGGCTCACTGGTGCTTGTATCTATGTTCATATTATTAGGCTGGTGCAAAAGTAATTACAGTTCCCAACCCTGAATTTTTTAATTTTTTATTGAAAGATAATGCTTTACATTATTGTACTGGTTTCTGCCATATATCAACATGAATCAACCACAGGTATACATAGTTCTGCTCCCTCTTGAACTTCCCTCACATCTCCCACCCCATCCCACCCCCTAGGTTACCACAGAGCACCAGATTAAGCTCCCTGTATCACACAACAAATTCCCACCGGCTATCTATTTTACATATGGTAATATATATGTTTCCATGCTACTCTCTCAATTTGTCCCAAACTCTCCCTCCCATACTGTGTCGACAAGTCTGTTCTCTGTCTGTGACTCCACTGCTGCCTGCAAACAGGTTAATCAGTACCATCTTTGTAGAGTCTATATATATGTGTTAATATACAACATCTATCTTTCTCGTTCTGACTTATTCCACTTTGTACAATATCCTTGACGTTCATCCACGTCATTAGGACTGACTCAAGTGAATTCTTTTTTAAATCTGAGTAAAATTCCATTGTATATATGCACCACAATTTCTTTATCCATTCATTTGTTGGGAAAAAAGAATGGAACTGGAAGAATCAACCTTCCTGACTTCAGAATATACACCCAAGCTTTAGTCATTAAAATAGTATGGTACTAGCACAAAAACAGATATAGACCAATGTTACAAGACAGAAAGCCCAGAGATAAACCCACGCACCTGTGTATTTTTGACAAAGAAGGCAAGAATATACAACAGAGAAGACAGCCTCTTCAATAAGTGGTGCATGGAAAACTGGATAGCTACATGCAAAAGAATGAAACTAAATACTTTCTAACACCATACACAAAAATAAACTCGAAATGAATTAAAGATTTGAATGTAAGGTCAGAAACTATAAAGCTTTTAGACAAAAATATATGCAGTACACACTAACATACATCACAGCAAGATCCTCTTTGACCCACCTTCCATAGTAATGGAAATAAAAGCAAAAGTAAATAAATGGGACTTAATTAAACTTAAAAGCTTTTGCACAGAGGAGCATAAAGATGGCAGAGGAATAGGACGGGAAGACCACTTTCTCCCTCACAAATTCCTCAAAAGAACATTTCAACGCCGAGCAAACTCCACAAAACAACTTCTGTAGGCTGGCAGAGGACATCAGGCAACCAGAAAAGCAGACCATTGTCTTCAAAAACAGATTCTTAATCTTTGCTCTTAGGTTTTTGTTGTCAATTTTGTACATTTAAAAACCCAAACTTCACTACCCAAGTTTACCTGAGAGCGAGATTACTGGCTTGACCACTCTCTTCTCCTTTGGACTCTCCTTTTTCTCCACCAGGTGGCCTCTGTCTCTTTTCTCCCCCATCTCTTCTCTATCCAACTCTGTGAATCTCTGTGTGTTCCAGACAGTGGAGAACACCTAAGGAACTGGTTACTGGCAGGATTTGTCTCTCTCCTTCTCATTCCTCTCTCTTATCCTCCTGGTCACCTCTGTCTACTTCCTCCCTCTCCTCTTCCCTGTATAACTCCGTAAATACCTCTGAGCAGTCCAGACTATAGAGCGCACATTAGGAAGTGACTACTGGCTAGCTTGCTCTCTCCTCTTTTGATCTCACCGCATCTCATTCCAGTTACCTCTAACTACCCCCTCCATCTTCTCTTCTCCTTGTAACTCAGTGAACCTCTCTGAGTGTCCCTCAATGCGGAGAAACTTTTCATCTTTAACCTAGATGTTTTATCATCGGTGCTGTATAGATGGAGAAGTCTAGAGGCTACTGTAAAAATAAAACTGAAGACCAGAAGCAGGAGGCTTAAATCCAAAGCCTGAAAACATTAGCGAACTCTTGAATTCAGAGAACATTAAGCAATAGGAGCTCATCAAATGCCTTCATACCTACACGGAAACCAAGCTCCACCCAAGGGCCAACAAGTTCCAAAACAAGACATACCACTCAAATTCTCCAGCAACACAGGAACACTCCCCTGAGCTTCAATATACAGGCAGCTCAAAATTATTCCAAAACCTTTGATGTCTCATAACCCATTACTGGTCACTCCACTGCACTCCAGAGAGAAGAAACCCAGCTCCACCCACCAGAACTCCGACACAAGCCTCCCTAACCAGGAAACCTTGACAAGCCACTGATAGAACCCCACCCACAGTGAGGAAGCTCCATAATAAAGAGAACTCCACAAATTCCCAGAATATAAAAAGGCCACCCCAAACGCAGCAATATAACCAAGATGAAGAGACAGAGGAATACTCAGCAGGTAAAGGAACAGGAGAGTTGCCCACCAAACCAAACAAAAGAGGAAGAAGTAGGGAATCTACCTGAGAAGGAATTCTGAATATTGATAGTGAAAATGACCCAAAATCTTGAAATCAAAATGGAATCACAGATAAATAGCCTAGAGACAAGGATTGAGAAGATACAAGAAAGGTTTAACAAGGACCTAGAAGAAATAAAAAAGAGTCAATATATAATGAATAACGCAATAAATGAGATCAGAAACACTCTGGAGGCAACAAATAGTAGAATAATGGAGGCAGAAGATAGGATTAGTGAAATAGAAGATAGAATGGTAGAAATAAATGAATCAGAGAGGAAACAAGAAAAACGAATTAAAAGAGAAGAGGACAATCTCAGAGACCTCCAGGACAATATGAAACGCTCCAACATTCGAATTATAGGCGTCCCAGAAGAAGAAGACAGAAAGAAAGATCATGAGAAAATCCTTGAGGAGATAATAGTTGAAAACTTCCCTAAAATGGGGAAGGAAATAATCACCCAAGTCCAAGAAACACAGAGAGTTCCAAATAGGATAAACCCAAGGCGAAACACCCCAAGACACATATTAATCAAATTAACAAAGATCAAACACAAAGAACAAATATTAAAAGCAGCAAGGGAAAAACAACAAATAACACACAAGGGGATTCCCATAAGGATAACAGCTGAGCTTTCAATAGAAACTCTTCAGGCCAGGAGGGAATGACAAGACATACTTAAAGTGATGAAAGACAATAACCTACAGCCCAGATTACTGTACCCAGCAAGGATCTCATTCAAATACGAAGGAGAAATCAAAAGCTTTACAGACAAGCAAAAGCTGAGAGAATTCAGCACCACCAAACCAGCTCTCCAACAAATTCTAAAGGATATTCTCTAGACAGGAAACACGAAAAGCGTGTATAAACCCAAACCCAAAACAATAAAGTAAATGGTAACTGGATCATACTTATCAATAATTACCTTAAACGTAAATGGGTTGAACGCCCCAACTAAAAGGCAAAGACTGGCTGAATGGATACAAAAACAAGACCCCTCTATATGCTGCTTACAAGAGACCCACCTCAAAACAAGGGACACATACAGACTGAAAGTGAAGGGCTGGAAAAAGATATTCCACGCAAATAGAGACCAAAAGAAAGCAGGAGTGGCAATACTCATATCTGATAAAATAGACTTTAAAACAAAGGCTGTGAAAAGAGACAAAGAAGGCCACTATATAATGATCAAAGGATCAATCCAAGAAGAAGATATAACAATTATAAATATATATGCACCCAATATAGGAGCACCGCAATATGTAAGACAAATGCTAATAAGTATGAAAGGGGAAATCAACAATAACACAATAATAGTGGGAGACTTTAATACCCCACTCACACCTATGGACAGATCAACTAAACAGAAAATTAACAAAGAAATGCAAACTTTAAATGATACATTAGATCAATTAGACCTAATTGATATCTATAGGACATTTCACCCCAAAACAATGAATTTCACCTTTTTTTCAAGTGCTCATGGAACATTCTCCAGGATAGATCACATCCTGGGCCATAAATCTAAACTTGATATATTCAAAAAAATCGAAATCATTCCAAGCATCTTTTCTGACCATAATGCATTAAGATTAGATCTCAATTACAGGAGAAAAACTACTAAAAATTCCAACATATGGAGGTTGAACAACACACTTCTGAATAACCAACAAATCACAGAAGAAATCAAAAAAGAAATCAAAATATGCATAGAAACTAATGAAAATGAAAACACAACAACCCAAAACCTGTGGGACACTATAAAAGCAGTGCTAAGAGGAAAGTTCATAGCAATACAGGCATACCTCAAGAAACAAGAAAAAAGTCAAATAAATAACCTAACTCTACAACTAAAGCAACTAGAAAAGGAAGAATTGGAGAACCCCACAGTTAGTAGAAGGAAAGAAATCTTAAAAATTAGGGCAGAAATAAATGCAAAAGAAACAAAAGAGACCGTAGCAAAAATCAACAAAGCCAAAAGTTGGTTCTTTGAAAGGATAAATAAAATTGACAAACCACTAGCCAGACTCATCAAGAAGCAAAGAGAGAAAAATCAAATCAATAAAATTCGAAATGAAAATGGAGAGATCACAACAGACAACACAGAAATACAAAGGATCATAAGAGACTACTATCAGCAGTTATATGCCAATAAAATGGACAACGTGGAAGAAATGGACAAATTCTTAGAAAAGTACAATTTTCCAAAACTGAACCAGGAAGAAATAGAAAATCTTAACAGACCCATCACAAGCACGGAAATTGAAACTGTAATCAGAAATCTTCCAGCAAACAAAAGCCCAGGTCCAGACGGCTTCACAGCTGAATTCTACCAAAAAGTTAGAGAAGAGCTAACACCTATCCTACTCAAACTCTTCCAGAAAATTGCAGAGGAAGGTAAACTTCCAAACTCATTCTATGAGGCCACCATCACCCTAATACCAAAACCTGACAAAGATGCCACAAAAAAAGAAAACTACAGGCCAATATCACTGATGAACATAGATGCAAAAATCCTCAACAAAATTCTAGCAATCAGAATCCAACAACACATTAAAAAGATCATACACCATGACCAAGTGGGCTTTATCCCAGGGATGCAAGGATTCTTCAATATCCGCAAATCAATCAATGTAATTCACCACATTAACAAATTGAAAAATAAAAACCATATGATTCTCAATAGATGCAGAGAAGGCCTTTGACAAAATTCAACATCCATTTATGATAAAAACTCTCCAGAAAGCAGGAATAGAAGGCACATACCTCAACATAATAAAAGCTATATATGACAAACCCACAGCAAACATTATCCTCAATGGTGAAAAATTGAAAGCATTTCCCCTAAAGTCAGGAACAAGACAAGGGTGTCCACTTTCACCGCTACTATTCAACATAGTTCTGGAAGTTTTGGCCACAGCAATCAGAGCAGAAAAAGAAATAAAAGGAATCCAAATTGGAAAAGAAGAAGTAAAACTCTCACTGTTTGCAGACGACATGATCCTCTACATGGAAAACCCTAAAGACTCCACCAGAAAATTACTAGAGCTCATCAATGAATATAGTAAAGTTGCAGGATATAAAATCAACACACAGAAATCCCTTGCATTCCTATACACTAATAATGAAAAAGTAGAAAAAGAAATTAAGGAAACAATTCCATTCACCATTGCAACAAAAAGAATAAAATACTTAGGAATATATCTACCCAAAGAAACTAAAGACCTATATATAGAAAACTATAAAACACTGATGAAAGAAATCAAAGAGGACACTAATAGATGGAGAAATATACCATGTTCATGGATGGGAAGAATCAATATAGTGAAAATGAGTATACTACCCAAAGCAATTTACAAATTCAATGCAATCCCTGTCAAGCTACCAGCCATATTTTTCACAGAACTAGAACAAATAATTTCAAGATTTGTATGGAAATACAAAAAACCTCGAATTGCCAAAGCAATCTTGAGAAAGAAGAATGGAACTGGAGGAATCAACTTGCCTGACTTCAGGCTCTACTACAAAGCCACAGTCATCAAAACAGTATGGTACTGGCACAAAGACAGACATATAGATCAATGGAACAAAATAGAAAGCCCAGAGATAAATCCACACACATATGGACACCTTATCTTCGACAAAGGAGGCAAGAATATACAATGGAGTAAAGACAATCTCTTTAACAAGAGGTGCTGGGAAAACTGGTCAACCACTTGTAAAAGGATGAAACTAGATCACTTTCTAACACCGCACACAAAAATAAACTCAAAATGGATTAAAGATCTAAATGTAAGACCAGAAACTATAAAACTCCTAGAGGAGAACATAGGCAAAACACTCTCCGACATAAATCACAGCAGGATCCTCTATGATCCACCTCCCAGAATTCTGGAAATCAAAGCAAAAATAAACAAATGGGATCTAATTAAAATTAAAAGCTTCTGCACAACAAAGGAAAATATAAGCAAGGTGAAAAGACAGCCTTCTGAATGGGAGAAAATAATAGCAAATGAAGCAACTGACAAACAACTAATCTCAAAAATATACAAGCAACTTATGCAGCTCAAGTCCAGAAAAATAAACGACCCAATCAAAAAATGGGCCAAAGAACTAAATAGATATTTCTCCAAAGAAGACATACGGATGGCTAACAAACACATGAAAAGATGCTCAACATCACTCATTATCAGAGAAATGCAAATCAAAACCACAATGAGGTACCACTTCACACCATTCAGAATGGCTGCGATCCAAAAATCTGCAAGCAATAAATGCTGGAGAGGGTGTGGAGAAAAGGGAACCCTCCTACACTGTTGGTGGGAATGCAAACTAGTACAGCCATCATGGAGAACAGTGTGGAGATTCCTTAAAAAATTGCAAAGAGAACTACTTTATGACCCAGCTTCCACTGCTGGGCATACACACCGAGGAAACCAGAATTGAAAGAGACACATGTACCCCAATGTTCATCGCAGCACTGTTTATAATAGCCAGGACATGGAAACAACCCAGATGTCCATCAGCAGATGAATGGATAAGAAAGCTGAGGTACATATACACAATGGAGTATTACTCAGCTGTGAAAAAGAATTCATTTGAATCAGTTCTGATGAGATGGATGAAACTGGAGCCGATTATACAGAGTGAAGTAAGCCAGAAAGAAAAACACCAATACAGTATACTAACACATATATACGGAATTTAGAAAGATGGCAATGACGACCCTGTATGCAAGACAGGAAAAAAGTCACAGCTGTGTATAACGGACTTTTGGACTCAGAGGGAGAGGGAGAGGGTGGGATGATTTTGGAGAATGGCATTCTATCATGTATACTATCATGTAAGAATTGAATCGCCAGTCTATGTCTGACGCAGGATACAGCATGCTTGGGGCTGGTGCATGGGGATGACCCACTGAGATGTTATGGGGAGGGAGGTGGGAGGGGGGTTCATGTTTGGGAACACATGTAAGAATTAAAGATTTTTAAATTTAAATAAATAAATAAATAAATAAATCTAAAGATAATAAAAAAATAAAAAATAAATAATATAAAGCTGGTCTGAAGATTTAAAAATAAATAAATAAATAAAAGCTTTTGCACAGCAAAGGAAACAATAACAAGATTAAAAGGCAACCCTCAGAATGGGAGAAAATAATTGTGAACACAACAACTGAAAAAGGATTCATCTCCAAAACATGCAAGCAGCTCATGCAGCTCAATAGCGGAAAAACAAACAACCCAATCACAAAATGGGCAGAAGACCTAAACTGACATTTCCCCAAAGAAGACATACAAATGGCTAATAAACACATGAAAAGATGCTTGACATCACTCATTGTTAGAGAAATGCAAATCAAAACTACAATGAGTTATCACCTCACAGGGGTCAGAATGGCTATCATAAAAAAATCTACAAACAGTAAATGCTGGAGATGATGTGCAGAAAAGGGTTGGAATGTAAATTGCACTGCTGGGAGGAATGTAAATTGATACAAACACTATGAAGAACAGTATGGAGAGTCCTTAGAAAACTAGGAATAGAACTACTATATGAACCAGCAATCTCACTACTAGACATACACCCTGAGAATATCATAATTAAAGAGATACATGTGCCCCAATGTTCACTGCAGCACTTTTTACAATAGCTAGGACATGGAAGCAGACTCTGAATTTTAAATCATTTTAACTAGGCTCAAACATATCTTTATTAATCAAAATAGGATTGATTAAAATCAACAAATTTTTGCCAATGAGAAATAAGTTTGTCTATTCCTGTAGCATAAAAATCTATGCTTCAAGATTCCATGAACTCTTAGAAAGCATTTCCTATGTCCTGCTGATTGTGGAAGCATTTTCCTGCAAAAAGTTGTCAAGAAGCTTGGAGAAGTGGTAGTCAGTTGATGAGAAGTCAGGTGAATATGGCAAATGAGGCAAAACTCTGTAGCCAAATCTATTTAACTTAGGAAGCGCTGGTTGTGCGATGTGCAGTTGGGCATCATCACAAGGAAGAATTGGGCCCTTTCTGTTGACCAATGCCAATTGCAGGCACTGCAGATTTTGGTGCATCTTATCGATTTGCTGAGCATACTTCTTAGATGTAATAGTTTAGCCAGGATTCAGAAAGCTGTAGTGGATCAGACAGGCAGCACACCATTATACAGTGATTGTGACCATTTTTTTTGGTGCAAGTTTGGCATTGGGAAGTGCTTTGGAGCTTCTCCTCAGTCCAACCACTGAGCTGGTTGTTGCCAGTTGTCATATAAAATCTACTTTTCATCACATGTTACAATCCAATCAAGAAATGGTTCACTGTTGTTGCATAGAATAAGAGAAGACAACACTTCAAAATGATTTTTTTTATTTGTGGTCAGCTCAGGAGGCACCTACTTACCAAGCTTTTTCACCTTTCCAATTTGCTTCAAATGTCAAATGATCACAGAATGGTCAACGCTGAGTTCTTAGGCAACCTCTCATGTTGTTGTAAGAGGATTAGCTTTGATGATTGCTCTCAGTTGATGGTCAACTTCCAATGGCTGGCCACTACACTCCTCAACTTCAAGGCTCTTTTCTCCTTTGTGAAACTTCTTGAACAACCTCTGCACTGTACATTCATTAGCGGTTTCTGGGCCAAATGTGTTGTTGATGCTTCAAGTTGTCTCTGCTGCTTTACAACCCATTTGGAAAAGAAAATTGCTCAAATTTGCTTTATGCCTGACATCTTTCCATAGTCTAAAATACATATAAAATTGAAGGAGGAAACAGAACAGGCTCCATCTTGAAAGCAGGACTCCATCTTGGGCTGGACTCTGGACTTTGAGCTATATGCCCAGTATCTATGGAAACAACATACCAACTAGAAAACCAGCCTCCCCAGAAGGAAGAGCCCCAGGGCTCATACCTAGACTCTCTGTCACCTAAAAGAATACCCTAATTATCTGTGTAACTGAATAGAATAATAAATTCTATTATGCTTATTGGGGTATGACCTCAGGCCTATTGATATCTGTCCACTGTTAACTACCCAGGCTTGAGGCATAAGAATCACAGGTCAACTTTGATTGTATCTTTCTTTTCCTTTGTTCAGACTAGTTTCAGGGAATTTGGGGAGGTGGGTTTGGGCACGTACACTTAGGGTATATAAGGTTTTCACAAAGCTGGTCAGAGTCCTTGGCTAAGAGGAGACTCTGCCTTGGGCCCGCCGGTGTAACAAACTCCACTCCATTATCTGCATTGTCCTTCTGAGTGAGTCTGTTTCTTGGAACGCATGGCTACAACAAAATAAACAGCAAGTAATAATTCATTAGCAAAAGACATGAAGAAATGTGCATAAGACAATGTATAACAAAATGACATTTATTTAAGAATGTATTCCAATATCAAATGGCAAAGTTCAACAATAAGAAACCGCAATTACTTTGGCACCAACCTAAATATTAACCCTTCCCTACATGCAAAATGGGGCTTCCCTGGTGGCTCAGCCTTAAAGAATCCACCTGCCAATGAAAGGGATACAGGTTTGATCCCTAGTTCAGAAAGATCACCTGGAAGAGGAAACGGCAACCGACTCCAGTATTCTTGCCTGCATAATTCCACAGACAGAGGAACCTCTTGGGCTACAGTCCATGGGGTCGCAAAGAGCTGGACACGACTTACCAACTAAACAACAACAACCAGAGGTGCAAAATGACAATAATAATCCACTCCTAGATTAACTCAGGGTGTAGGCTTTTTACTTTTTGTCTTGCAAAACTTCAAACCTCCATAAAATTAAAAGAAAATTGTCTGAAACTTCCATATCCCTCCCCAAGAACCATCAACTGTTTACATCCCACCATACACTTTGCAACAAAATCCTGGTTACCAACAATATCAACATATTGATTCAATTATTTTATCCTAAAATACACACAAAATAGTTTAGATTACAATATTTGCAAGAGCTAACTACTAAATACTGTTTAAGATTCTCCTACAGTTCTTTTGTTATCTTGGATTATACCTGAGTACAAATATGTGAAAAAGAAAACTACAGGCCAATATGACTGATGAACATAGATGCAAAAATCCTCAACAAAATTCTAGCAATCAGAATCCAACAATACATTAAAAAGATCATACACCATGACCAAGTGGGCTTTATCCCAGGGATGCAAGGATTCTTCAATATCCACAAATCAATCAATGTAATACACCACATTAACAAATTGAAAAATAAAAGCCATATGATTATTTCAATAGATGCAGAGAAGGCCTTTGACAAAATTCAACATCCATTTATGATAAAAACTCTCCAGAAAGCAGGAATAGAAGGAACATACCTCAACATAATAAAAGCTATATATGACAAACCCACAGCAAACATTACCCTAAATGGTGAAAAATTGAAAGCATTTCCCCTAAAGTCAGGAACAAACAAGGGTGCCCACTTTTACAGCTACTATTCAACATAGTTTGGGAGTTTTGGCCACAGCAATCAGAGCAGAAAAAGAAATAAAAGGAATCCAAATTGGAAAAGAAAAAGTAAAACTCTCACTGTTTGCAGATGACATGATACTCTACACAGAAAACCCTAAAGATTCCACCAGAAAATTACTAGACCTAATCAATGAATATAGTAAAGTTACAGGATATAAAATCAACACAGAGAAATCCCTTGCATTCGTATACACTAATAATGAGAAAGTAGAAAAAGAAATTAAGGAAATAATTCCATTCACAATTGCAATGAAAAGAAGAAAATACTTAGGAATCAGTTCAGTTCAGTACAGTTCAATCGCTCAGTCATGTCCGACTCTCTGCGAACCCATGAATCACAGCACGCCAGGCCTCCCTGTCCATCAGCATCTCCTGGAGTTCATCAGACTCACATTCATCGAGTCCATGATGCCATCCAGCCATCTCATCCTTGGTCGTCCCCTTCTTCTCCTGCCCCCAATCCCTCCCAGCATCACAGTCTTTTCCAATGAGTCAACTCTTCGCATGAGGTGGCCAAAGTACTGGAGGTTCAGCTTTAGCATCATTCCTCCCAAAGAAATCCCAGGGTTGATCTCATTCAGAATGGACTGGGTGGATCTCCTTGCAATCCAAGGGACTCTCAAGAGACTTCTCCAACACCATAGTTCAAAAGCATCAATTCTTTGGTGCTCAGCCTTCTTCACAGTCCAACTCTCACATCCATACATGACCACAGGAAAAACCATAGCCTTGACTAGATGACCTTAGTCAGCAAAGTAATGTCTCTGCTTCTGAATATATTATCTAGGTTGGTCATAACTTTTCTTCCAAGGAGTAAGTGTCTTTTAATTTCATGGCTGCAGTAACCATCTGCATGATTTTGGAGCCCAAAAAAATAAAGTCTGACACTGTTTTCACTGTTTCCCCATCTATTCCCATGAAGTGATGGGACCAGATGCCATGATCTTTGTTTCATGAATGTTGAGCTTTAAGCCAACTTTTTCACTCTCCTCTTTCACTTTCATCATGAGGCTTTTTAGCTCCTCTTCACTTTCTGCCATAAGGGTGGTGTCATCTGTGTATCTGAGGTTATTGATATTTCTCCTGGCAAACTTGATTCCAGCTTATGTTTCTCCCAGTCCAGTGTTTCTCATGATGTACTCTACATATAAGTTAAATAAGCAGGTGACAATATACAGCCTTGATGTACTCCTTTTCCTATTTGCAACCAGTCTGTTGTTCCATGTCCAGTTTTAACTGTTGCTTCCTGACCTGCATACAGATTCCTCAAGAGGCAGGTTAGGTGGTCTGGTATTCCCATCTCTTTCAGAATTTTCCACAGTTTATTGTGATCCACACAGTTAAAGGGTTTGGCATAGTCAATAAAGCAGAAACATGTTTTTCTAAAACTCTCTCGCTTCTTCCATGATCCAGTTGGCAATTTGATCTCTGGTTCTTCTGCCTCTTCTAAAACCAGCTTGAACATCAGGAAGTTCATGGTTCACGTATTGCTGAAGCCTGGCTTGGAGAATTTTGAGCATTACTTTACTAGTATGTGAGATGAGTGCAATTGTGCCATAGTTTGAGTATTCTTTTCAATTGCCTTTCTTTGGAATTGGAATGAAAACTGACCTTTTCCAGTCCTGTGGCCACCACTTTTTCCAAATTTGCTAGCATATTGAGTGCAGCACTTTCACAGCATCATCTTTCAGGATTTGAAACAGCTCCACTGGAATTCCATCACCTCCACTAGCTTTGTTCGTAGTGATGCTTTCTAAGGCCCACTTGACTTCACATTCCAAGATGTCTGGCTCTAGATTAGTGATCACATCATCATGATTATCTGCGTCGTGAAGGTCTTTTCTGTACAGTTCTTCCATGTATTCTTGCCACCTCTTCTTAATATCTTCTGCTTCTGTTAGGTCCATACAATTTCTGTCCTTTATTGAGCCCATCTTTGCATGAAATGTTCCCTTGGTATCTCTAATTTTCTTGAAGAGATCTCTAGACTTTCCCATTCTGTTCTTTTCCTCTATTTCTTTGCATTGATCGCTGAAGAAGGCTTTCTTATCTCTTCTTGCTATTCCTTGGAACTCTGCCTTCAGATGCTTATATCTTTCCTTTTCTCCTTTTCTTTTCACCTCTCTTCTTTTCACAGCTATTTGTAAAGAAACTAAAGACCTATATATAGAAAAATATAAAACACTGATGAAAGAAATCAAAGAGGACACTAATAGATGGAGAAATATACCATGTTCATGGATCGGAAGAATCAATATAGTGAAAATGAGTATACTACAACAAAGCAATCTACAGATTGAATGCAATCCCTATCAAGTGACCAGTGGTATTTTTCACAGAGCTAGAACAAATAATTTCACAATGTCACCCTGCTTATTTAACTTATATGCAGAGTACATCATGAGAAACACTGGACTGGAAGAAACACAAGCTGGAATCAAGATTGCCAGGAGAAATATCAATAACCTCAGATATGCAGATGACACCACCCTTATGGCAGAAAGCGAAGTGGAGCTAAAAAGCCTCTTAATGAAAGTGAAAGAGGAGAGTGAAAAAGTTGGCTTTAAGCTCAACATTCAGAAAACGAAGATCATGGCATCTGGTCCCATCTCTTCATGGGAAATAGATGGGGAAACAGTGGAAACAGTGTCAGATTTTATTTTTTTGGGCTCCAAAATCACTGCAGATGGTGACTGCAACCATGAAATTAAAAGACACTTACTCCGTGGAAGAAAAGTTATGACCAACCTAGATAATATATTCAAAACCAAAGACATTACTTTGCCAACTAAGGTCCATCTATTCAAGGCTATGGTTTTTCCTGTGGTCATGTATGGATGTGAGAGTTGGACTGTGAAGAAGGCTGAGCACCGAAGAATTGATGCTTTTGAACTGCGGTGTTGGAGAAGACTCTTGAGAGTCCTTTGGACTGCAAGGAGATCCACCCAGTCCATTCTGAAGGAGATCAACCCTGGGATTTCTTTGGGAAGAATGATGCTAAAGCTGAACCTCCAGTACTTTGGCCACCTCATGCAAAGAGTTGACTCATTGGAAAAGACTGTGATGCTGGGAGGGACTGGGGACAGGAGGAGAAGGGGACGACCGAGGATGAGATGGCTGGATGGCATCACGGATTCGATGAATGTGAGTCTGAGTGAACTCCGGGAGATGCTGATGGACAGGGAGGCCTGGTGTGCTGCAATTCATGGGGTCGCAAAGAGTTGGACATGACTGAGTGACTGAACTGAACTGATGGAAATACAGAAAACCTCGAATAGCCAAAGCAATATTGAGAAAGAAGAATGGAACTGGAGGAATCAACCTGCCTGACTTCAGGCTCTACTACAAAGCCACAGTCATCAAATCAGTACAGTACTGGCACAAAGACAGAAATATAGATCAATGGAACAAAATCGAAAGCCCAGAGATAAATCCACACACATATGGACACCTTATCTTCGACAAAGGAGGCAAGAATATACAATGAAGTAAAGACAATCTCTTTAACAAGTGGTGCTGGGAAAACTGGTCAACCACTTGTAAAAGAATGAAACTAGATCACTTTCTAACACCGCACACAAAAATAAACTCAAAATGGATTAAAGATCTAAATGTAAGACCAGAAACTATAAAACTCCTAGAGGAAAACATAGGCAAAACACTCTCAGACATAAATCACAGCAGGATCCTCCATGATCCACCTCCCAGAATACTGGAAATCAAAGCAAAAATAAACAAATGGGATCTAACTAAATTTAAAAGCTTCTGCACAACAAAGGAAACTATAAGCAAGGTGAAAAGACAGCCTTCTGAATGGGAGAAAATAATAGCAAATGAAAGCAACTGACAAACAACTAATCTCAAAAATATACAAGGAACTCCTACAGCTCAAGTCCAGAAAAATAAACGACCCAATCAAAAAGTGGGCCAAAGAACTAAATAGACATTTCTCCAAAGAAGACATACGGATGGCTAACAAACACATGAAAAGATGCTCAACATCACTCATTATCAGAGAAATGCAAATCAAAACCACAATGAGGTACCACTTCACACCAGTCAGAATGGCAGTGATCCAAAAGTCTGGAAGCAATAAATGTTGGAGAGGGTGTGGAGAAAAGGGAACCCTCCTACACTGTTGGTGGGAATGCAAACTAGTACAGCCACCATGGAGAACAGTGTGGAGATTCCTTAAAAAATTGCAAATAGAACTGCCAAATGACCCAGTAATCCCACTGCTAGGCATACATACCAAGGAAACCAGAATTGAAAGAGACACATGTACCCCAATGTTCATTGCAGCACTGTTTATAATAGCCAGGACATGGAAACAACCTAGATGTCCATCAGTAGATGAATGGATAAGAAAGCTGAGGTACATATACACAATGGAGTATTACTCAGCCATTAAAAAGAATACATTTGAATCAGTTCTGATGAGATGGATGAAACTGGAGCCGATTATACAGAGTGAAGTAAGCCAGAAAGAAAAACACCAATACAGTATACTGACACATATATATGGAATTTAGAAAGATGGTAATGGTAACCCTGTATGCAAGACAGCAAAAGAGACACAGATGTATAGAACGGACTTTTAGACTCAGTGGGAGAGGGAGAGGGTGGGATGATTTGGGAAAATGGCATTGAAACATGTATACCATCAGGTAAGAAACAAATCACCAGTCTATGTTCGATACAGGATACAGGATGCTTCGGGCTGGTGCACGGGGATGATCCAGAGAGATGATATGGGGTGGGAGGTGGGAGGGGGGTTCAGGATTGGGAACTCATGTACACCCGTGGCAGATTCATGTCAATGTATGGCAAAACCAATACAGTATTGTAAAGTAAAAATAAAAAATAGATAAATAAATAAAAGCCTATACACCATTAAAAAAAATTTTTTAATAAATAAATAAATACAGCCCAGTGAAGTTGCTTTCTATAGTTACCAGTTTAAGATACAATTAGTGTTTGCTTCTGTTAGTAAACAATTTTAAGTTTTGACTTGTTTCATCCTTTTTGAATTGTATTTTTTGAACAAATAAATTATTTAAATGGTTTAAAAGCCCAAACTATTGAAAATGCACACACAGAAGTCTCACTCACTTCTCCATCTCTTTTACTCTATTCCTATCTCTCCCCTATTATAAAGCATCTTTATTATTTTTTCATTTATTCTTTGCATATTTTTAAATAAATACATAGATGTATTCTTATATTTCCAGAAGGAGAATCCTTTATGACCAACTTATTTCTCCCATCCAGAGCCTCCAAGCTGTCAAGGAGACAGGGGTTGGAAGGAGAGCAGAGACCTGAGAGAGGGAAAATCAGTGACTAAATGACCCAGCAGTGACAAGCAGCAGGGACCATTCGGTGAAGCAGGATGGGGACAGTGCTTCTTGGCAAGAAAAGCATGAGGTGAGGGAAGCAGCAACCTGAAACCCCAACCTGTGATCCATACATCCCAGGAATACCTACTCAAAGGAGATCCAGACCAAGAAGCAGAGTCCGGGGGTTCAGAAGTAATCCCAGAAGGAAGAAGAGGGGAGGACATGTCAGGATCTTGTTGCTTTTGTTATTTTAAACCTCAAGTCATGGAGGCATTACTGAAGGGATGGCTTACTGCCAGGAGCTGGATTAGGTGCCTTCTATCAGGCCGAATGCAGGCTGGAGATAGCGACGAAGTGCAGCCATAGGTAAACAAAGGTTATATTTTTGCACACCACTTAGTGGCCTTTGGAAACACTGTGCATAGGAGCATTGTCTGGGGAGAAAGTCTATCATTTAACCAGATTTTCAAAAGGTCCCTGAATCAAGACAGATTAATAATCATACAGAAACAATGTAAAGGCAAGAAAAAAAATAAATAAATAAACGGAAGAGTTCATTTCACTACAACACCAGAATTTTTCCATTTTATGGCATCACTGGCTCCTATAGCTTTCCTCTGTCTTATTTACCCAGATGTTCTCATCTCTACTCAGAATTCAATTCACTCTGCATAACTATCATGTAGACTTCTTTTCTTTCCTTTTTCCTGTTCCCATCTATTTTCCCTGGTAGTCTTATATGCATATAGTTGCACGGAAATGGAATTTCTTCCATCCTAATCATTATTATTAGCTAAATATCAATTATTCTTCCAGTCTAAGAATTATTAAGTATTCAACTAATACTGTGGTTAGCATGTTCCTTTTCAATTTATAAATCTTGATAAGTGAAAGCTTGCATTATATGCTTATATTTTCAATAGAACAAAGTTCTGTATTAACATATGAAGTGCATTTATATTCATTTTGAAGCATTTGTTAAGAGAGAAGCAGTGTATCACGGAAAAACAGAATATGAAAGCAGCACTCAGTGATCTGTGTGCTAATCGTAATTCTCCCGTGCATGTAGCTGTGAGACCCTGCACATCTCTAGCTGTAAATCCCTTGGATATGAAGTCAGTTTGTTAAATGACTACCAGGCAGCCACATGACAGCGTTCTGGGCCAGGTTCCTGGGAGAACAAATAGAGGCAGATACATCTTTTGATTACATTCTCTGCATGGTTCACCATCTTGCTTTCACATAGATTCTTCTAATATCTTGACGTCATGGCCTTAACATTTTTCATGTCATCATGCATTTAAAAATATGAAAATACACAAATTTGGGGAACTCTGGACTAGGACCTGTTTTTCCTAACGCCCACTTACCTTTTGCTTCTGGCAAGTAGAGCACTCAGGTCAATTTCCCAGCAAAAGTAAATATATACATTATGTCCCCTTCCCTACTAGAAATTTTCAGTCATATGGAGAGTATTAATACAGAGTAATATACCTAACGATGGAGAGAATTTTCAACAATTCATTAAAATACAACAACTTTATGGAGCTTCCCCAGTGGCTCAGAAGTAAAGATGCAATGCAGGGGGCATGGTTCTATCTCTGGGTAGAGAAAATTCCCTGGAGGAAAAAATGGCAACCCACTCCAGTATTCTTGCCTGGAAAATCTCATAGATAGAGGAGTCTGGTGGGCTACAGTCCATGGGGTTTCAAATAGTAGGACATGACTGAGCACAAGACAATAACTTATATATTTTAAGAACAGTTTTAAAATCTCTGAAATATGAGACTCACTGAATGTGGAGGTTTTACAGATGATTCCCCATCATCCCCCCTTACACTCTCCTTATGGGGTGGTGAGAAAACTGTAATCATATTTTAGTGTCAAAACTACACTGTCACTTATAAACACTTTTGCTGTTGCTATCCCAAATCAGTGGTTTCAAACTGTTGTTACCTGCATAAATCTTTCCCCTAATGAAATCTTACCTGAACCCCAATATATAAGAGATTAAACACTGAAAGGTCCTGTTTGAATGGGAACAGAACGGGCCAGAGTTGTGTCTCCTTGACCTCCTCCTCACTCTGTATCACAGCTACAGAAACCTCCACAACCCTGTTTCTGTCACAAAACAGAGTAACCAATTACCAATGTGGTGTTTTCAAAGATCAGGACTCATTCAGTACTCTCACATCCATACATGACCACTGGAAAAACCAGTGAGTAGACGGACCTTTGTTGGCAAAGTAATGTCTCTGCTTTTAAATATGCTGTCTAGGTTGGTCATAACTTTCCTTCCAAGGAGTAAGCGTCTTTTAATTTCATGGCTGCAGTCACCATCTGAAGTGATTTTGGAGCCCCAAAAAATAAAGTCTGACACTGTTTCCACTGTTTGCCCATCTATTTCCCATGAAGTGATGGGACCAGATGCCATGATCTTCATTTTCTGAATGTTGAGCTGTAAGCCAACTTTTTCACTCTCCTCTTTCACTTTCATCAAGAGGCTTTTTAGCTCCACTTCACTTTCTGCCATAAGGGTGGTGTCATCTGCATATCTGAGGATTCACTGATGTACTGGTCAGTCCACACTCATTTAGTCAGCATATTTTATTGAGTACCTACTATGTGTCATGCACTATTTTAGATATTGGAGATACAGCAGTGAATAAAACAAACTACAATCCCTACCCACTTGAAGCTTCATTATAAGGTAGAGATATGCAATAAACAAGACAAATAACTGCATATTTAATATAATATGCAAAATAATAAGTCCTAAAGGGAAAATGCAGAAAAGGGGATTAAGAAAAAAAAAGTGTGTTTGGTCAAGACAGGGGAGTAAAATTTTAGACTAGACGGTGAAGGAAGGTTTCTTTGAGAAGGTAACACTGACATATCATTTCTTAAGAAAGTAAGGATGGGAATCATTTGAAAGAAGAGCAATCAAGACAGAGAAAATAAAATTCAAAGGCCTTGAAGCAAGAAACTTCTGTGCGAAGATAGGGAGGAGGCCATGCGTGTGGTTGAGGGAGGAGGGAGAATGTTAAGAGATGAGATTGACTTCTCAATGGTGTGGGTTGAATCACATGGAACAGCCCATATCTGACACCTTTTCACCTATCAAACAGCAATTTTCTATATCTCAAGCTAAATATGCAAGCAAGTACTTAAAAATACCATAAATGGATTATTCAACATGTGCAAGGGCAGGAATTAAGGATACTTAAGCAATTCTTTTCCAATAGTCAGTGTAAGTTTTAAATCTCTAAATAGAACTTCGATTCACAGTCAATTTGAAATATATGATGTGGCCTCAATAATGGAGGAGACAGAGCCCTGGACTAAGTGGCCTGAGTTCTGTCTTTGAGGCAATCATACCACACAGACTCAGAGCTGCAGTTTATGCATCTGTGAAGTGGAAATGATATCTACCCTCCTGGTCTCATCAAGTTTTGTAAAAATCACTCAAGAAAATGGGTTTCTATTGTCACATCTCTAGTGACGTTTGGTTAATTTTTCCACCTCAACCACCCATCTAGCACTCCAGGTCCATACATGAAATGAGGATGGGGAGGCAACAGCTTATGTTTCATTTTTTGTTGCTATATGGACTTTCCCCGCGTTCTGATTAAGAATCTCTAACTTTAATGAACAGGACTGGATAGTGTGAGAGGCCAGCACTCCCTGACCCAAAGCCTACACTAAAATCAAGCCCAGCAACTTCCTCTGCCTCTTTCCATAGCCTTCTTCCAGGATGGGGTACCGCTCTGGGGATATGGGGAGAGCAAGCCAAGGGGGCCCATACAAAAGAAGTCAATTCAAAAGAATACAACAAACACATATCAGTCAGTTGGGCTCTCATCACAAGTGTCAGACCACATTTCGACTAACGTAAGTTTGTCCCACAACAGGAGGGAATGATGTGCTTCACAGAATCCTTAGGAAGGACGAGAACGAGGACAGCTTGAGGGTCTGGGGAGCAGCAGCTCCGAGAGCATCTCTTTAGGTCCCTAGCATTAAAAATGAATCTGCTCCAAGAATTTTCTACCCTGAAATTACTTTTTTTCTGGATAATTTTTTATTTAATAACATTTCCTGATAAAAGGGTCCATAGTCAGTTGAAATTATGTGTCTTAGGGATTCAGGAAAAGGAGAAATGGCCTAAGTTCAAATTTCCAGGAGGAATCCTATCAGTCTTGCTTGAGTCCTTGTACCTTTGGACAGAGAACTGGTACATCTTGAGTGATTATCTTATTAATATTAAACCATATAGAATGGGGGAAGAGTACTCTCCTATGGGAAAGCAGAATCCTGCTGAAAAAAGTAAGAGGAAAGGCATGCTGGACAGATGTCAGATATCTACTGCGCCATGCCAGGCAGAAGCTCAAGTAGTTACCACTTTGCCCAGACCCATACCAAAACCCTTGGCCATGCCTAAAATTTGCAAAAGATGTACAAGGTAGCCTTAAGACTAATATATACCACACTATGTTCTTTTTCCTATACACCCCAGTAGGGTTCAGTTAAAAAAAAAAATGTGCCTGATTTTCTAAATCTTGACATTGATTCCACATATCTGCTGGAACCAATGAAACAGGTAGAACACTTGTTTTAAAACAGGTTTTTGCACTGTCATAAAAAACTATAAGATGAGTCAGGACTTAAGGTGAATTATATTTACCCCAAATCCATATAGCATATTCTGAGACAAGATTTCATTCCATATCTGAAAGAGTTAAATGATATGAACCAACAGTGAAGGTAGTGCAGAAAATCTAACCTTGAAAATATAAATGTTCAAATCTCACAATATTGGCCCAAACACCTGAAATTTTAATAACAGAAGCTCTTCATATTGTTAATTTATTTCCAAACTAAATTCCTTCTCTATTGACCCACAGAAAATGAAAATCCTAAAATATGTATGAAAGCCTATCCCTTGTCCTAGTTTTTCATACTTGTTATTCTACTTAGTTCCATCAGAAGCATTTAACCTTGGTACCTAGCTAGAATCTGGGTTCTACTACCAGCATATAGAAAAAGGCTATCATCTGCCAAAAACGATATATACTTTCAGCTCCTCCATACTTGTGATTTTTCTAACCCCAAATCTTCTAATTTAACTTTCAATTCTCTGAGTTTTTAACACTCTAATTTAAACATGCTTTAACATCAGTTGCACAAAGAGGCTCTTCCTTTCCTGGGGACCAAATCAGTTCTCTCTGGTACATGATTTTATTATTTTCTATACTTTCCCTTATAACACTGTCATGATTATAACTCAGTATCATATAATTAAGTCAATATGTTTGTCTCTCCCTCTGAAGTCTAAGCTCCATGAGGGTGAACACTGAACCTCCCCTGGTTTGCTCACCACTGCAGTATTAGAGCTCTTGCCTGGAAAATCCCATGGACGGAGGAGCCTGGTAGGCTGCAGTCCATGGGGTTGCTAGGAGTCGGACACGACTGAGCGACTTCACTTTTACTTTTCACTTTCATGCACTGGAAAAGGAAATGGCAACCCACTCCAGTGTTCTTGCCTGGAGAATCCCAGGGACGGGGGAACCTGGTGGACTGCCATCTCTGGGGTCACACAGAGTCGGACACGACTGAGGCAACTTAGCAGCAGCAGCAACAGCAGTATTAGAGCAGTACTTAGGACCCAGCAAGAAGCAGGTGCTGTAAACATTCATTGGATGATTAACTCACACCTGCCTCCTGAGAAATCTGTATGCAGGTCAAGAAGCAACTGTTAGAAACCAACAGGGAATAATAGACTGGTTCCAAATTGGGAAAGGAATACGTCAAGGCTGTATACTGTCATCCTGCTTATTTAACTTATATGCAGAGCACATCTTGCAAAATGCCAGACTGGATGAAGCACAAACTGGAATCAAGATTGCCTGGAGAAATATCAATAACCTCAGATATGCAGATGACATCACCTTTATGGCAGGAAGTGAAGTAGAACTAAGGAGCCTCTTGATGAAAGTCAAAGAAGAGATGAAAAAAAAACTGTTTTAAAACTCAGCATTCAAATAATGAAGATCATGACACCCAGTCCCATCATTTCATGGCAAATAAATGGGGAAACAATGGAATCAGTAACAGACTTTATTTTCTTGGGCTCCAGAATCACTGCAGATGGTGACTGTAGCCATGAAATTAAAACACACTTGCTCCTTGGAAGAAAAGCTATGACTAACCTTGACAATATATTCAAAAGCAGAGAGATTACTTTGCTTACAAAGGTCCATCCAGTCAAAGCTGTGGTTTTTCCAGTAGTCATGTATGATTGTGAGAGTTGGACCATAAAGAAGATTGGGCACAGAAGAATTGATGCTTTTGAACTGTGGTGCTGAAGAAGACTCTTGAAATCAAGCCAGTCAATCCTAAAGGAAATCAGTCCTGAATATTCATTGGAAGGACTGATGCTGAAGCTGAAACTCCAATACTTTGGCCATTTGATGCAAAGAACTGACTCATTAGAAAAGACCCTGATGTTGGGAAAGATTGAAGACAGGAGGAGAAGGGGATGACAGAGGATGAGATGACTGGATAGCATCACCGACGATGGGCATAAATTTGAGCAAGTTCTGGGTGTTGATAATGGACAGGGGAGCCTGGCATGCTGCTGTCCACAGACTGTGTGACTGAACTGAACTAACTCATTCACAGCCAAACACCTTCACTTTAGGATTCTAAAGAGCAGAGTGAAAGGGGAACTAGAGCTTTCCCCAGAGACCAGTAGATAAGAAAGCACTGGAAGAAAAAAATGACAGAAAAAACAATAAAAGCAATATATCACTTAATCTATATGATTCTTAGGACCAGCATTCTATCCAATAATGCTAGGTTTTATTACAGATAACACAACATGTTCAATCTCTTCAAGTGGAAAAAATATACCAGATAGATTCAAATTCAAACTCAGTTTCAAAGTAACTGTAGCATATTTGCTTCTTGCCATCTAGATAGCTTTATAAATTCTATAGCTGCTGGTGCCACAGAGAATGCAACAGAAAGATATAAACAATTAAATGAAACTGAATCAAGAAAAATCAATGTGAGATTCTTTGCCAATATGTTTTAGAGAACATGGATTTAGCTTACTTAAAAAAAAAACAGTATTCAAAAGGTAACAGCTTGGCAAAAACTTAAAATTCATATTGTTAAACTTGGGGGCTGGGGTATGTAATGTCTTTTATGCCTTGTTATTTCAAGGTTTTAGCCAAAATTTACAACAACAAGCTAATCCAGAAATTTCTCAGTTCCACGTTAAAAATCTTGGTTCTGTTCAAGAGGAATAAGATATATCCAAAAGAGAGGGTGTCTTTGCAACTCCAGCAGATTTTCCACTCCCACCCCAGTATCAGCTTGAGCTTGTGTCTGTTCTACATACTAGACTTCTTCACAAAGTTTCTTTGAAGAAAAGATGTCAAGGGCGTTGAGGAAAATGCTTAAAAATAATCGGGCTAAGCTAACAAACCATGTCTTTGATCTAGCTATATATACTTTGGTTGGGAAAATGGCCATTCTAAGTTTGTAAGGGTTTTTCTTTTTATCATTAGGACTCAATTCTTTGTCATTATTTTCAACTACCAGCTCCTACATTCTCATGGCTACCTTTAAAATCACCTGGGAAAAACAGTATGGGGAATCTAGAAAGTCCTCTTACAAACACAATAATCCTCATCTCTAAATAATTCTGTGCTTTCCTTTTTTTCTAAAGCATTTCCATAACCTTATTTTGACCTCATAGCATTTCTGTGTCTGGTCTGTCATGATATTTTTAAGACACACTTTAACTCAAAATTCACTTTAAAATCTTGTAAAAGTATCACTTTAAAAACGAATGTTACTTGTCAAAGTATTTGCTCTTTTACACAAAGAGTTTGAAGGGTCTTATAAAACTAACTTCTTAAAGGAGGAGAAAAAAATAAAACCCCATCAAGTTTTCCAGATAATACCATATATTTATAGTTGGCTTAAACCAGTTACCATCTCCACTTTTGCAACTATATCACGCATATTTCGAGCCAAAAATACTTAAGCTGATCCCTGCTAATCCCCAATTAAACCAGTTGTTGGGTTATTTTCTCCTTTACACATAATCATCACTGGACAGTTTTCATATTGCCTTCTGGTTAAGTTGCTGCTTCATAGAAATCATAAAAATCTGGCAGGAAGTAGACAGTATACATGTGAATAAGATTGTAGAGGAGGGAACCACAGTCCCTAGATTCAAATACCAGCTCTTTCACTTACTAACTGTATGACCTTGGCAACTTAACCTCTCTGTATCTAAGAATGACAGTGATAGTGTTAGTTGCTCAGTCGTGTTCAACTCTTTGCAACCCCATGGACTGTAGCCCACCAGGCTCCTCTGTCCATGGGATTCTCCTGGCAAGAATACTGGAGTGGGTTGCCATTCCCTTCTCCAAGATATCTTTCCAACCTAGAGTTCGAACCCAGGTCTCCTGTACTGCAGGCGGATTCTTTACCATCTGAGCCAACAGGGAAGCCCACGTACCTAAGAATACCCATTTGTAAAATGGAAGTAAGAGAAGCGCTTGCCTAAAAGGGTGTTGTAAGGACTAATTTAGGGTATCTGGCCCATTAACTAATACAGAAATATCAATCACTGTGGCTATTATATACAGATATCACTAATGGAGCTAGGAATTCAATCTGGCCTCCAGGTATCTCTCAATCCAATCAGAAATTGGCTGACCATTCCATTATTTACAGGCAAAGAACCTTATGCTTTGTTACACAACTTTCTTAGGTTTTTCTCTTCAGTGGTGATTCAAAGGAAGAATATGAAATGCATAGGAGTTGGTGGCTAAAAATCATGAAAAACAATTTCATTCAACATCAACATCAAAACATGAAAATATTAATAAGAATTTCCTTATTCCATTCCATGTTTGATCCACCCAGCTTGGGCTGAATTTCCAGTCAAAGTTATAGAAAGGAAGGCTGGGTCTAGCTCTCCTTTTCGTGGAACTCATTCATAACTCTGTCAATCCTAAATAAATATGCCCCAATCCTTTCTTTAAGTGTGTGTTCATTTCCTACCTATAGCACTTCTTAGTGTGTCTCAGCATGTCCTTAACTAAGCCACTTAATGCTTCTCTGTGTTATATCAAGTTTCTAAAGGAACTTCTCTCATCCTAGGTCTTCAAGATTTTTTTAAACAGGTCCTCTTTTCTCTTTCTAGGTTGTTTGCAATTTTACTGATATTATTCAGGTTTCTGCCTAGCCTTTGGTTTTCTGAGTGGAGGTCTAATATTTGTAGTACATTTTCACAAAGAAGCCGTTACTCTCACTCGAGTTTCCCAATTTCTTTCTCCCCATGCCTAACCTTTATACACACAAGGGCATGAATATCTCACCCACCCACCCAACCGCATTGTCTTCAGTTGCTTTTTTTCTGGTTTTCTCTAGTAACTTTTCTGTTATTAACTGACAAAAATTCCTCTCCATATTTCTAGTACAGATATATCATAATTTGTAGAAGAAAGATAACATCTTGTTTTCAGTTATCTCCTTTGAAGATGACAGATTTTTTTATGACCATTTGATTTCAGTAGTGTATTGAATGAATAGCCTCAGAGAATATTCTACAGTGATTTCCAAGTCCTTTCTTACCAGAGTTCTTTTAAAATCATCAATGGCTTTACAGTGTTTTGAAATTGAAGAGAAAGCTAAGTTGTGACAATAGTGCCAATTTGTCACTGAAAAGCTGCTGCTTTCCAGTAAGTAACTGTGTTAACATGAATCCCAACAGGCAAAATAAAGGAGAAAAGTTCACTAATGAAGGACAGAAACAATGAAGCTCTGGTTTCCTATTTGCGGTTGTTCATTATACATTGGCAATTCAAAAATACGTTAGCTATAATACCAAATATACATTGATAGTATGATTTTGGGATGGCATAACAATGAGGTTGATAGGAAATGAGTTTGACACACTTACCACATGGAGGAGAATAAAGACAGCTCAACCCTGAATGCCCTACACTGTGTATTCATTAGCCTGGATGTGACAAGGTCCCTGGGACCCTATGGTTCCCCCATAATAGGTGAGTGAAGACAGACAGGAAGACAAATACTTCATCTTTGAAAAGTCAAGGAAACCAATACAGTATAGTAAAATAAAATAAAGTAAAAATAAAAATTAAAAAAAAAAAAAAGTCAAGGATCCCTTTTGGGAAAGTCTGAAGGAAGCTATCCATGTGGTAATTCCATACAGGCTGCTGAAGCTATAGGGGAAAACATACAAAATGAAGGTGTTCTGCACTTTTAAATGCCTACAGAGGGAGAACAAATATATACCAACTACGGTTGTTTGACCTAGATGTAACAGCACCCTGTAGGTGAATCATCTTAGTGCACCAGCCACTTACCATCTTGACTAGAGAAAAACTGCCTGTTCACAAAGAGGGAAAAAAGCAAATCCGTACTATTTTTTTTTTCCCACTTGTTATTCTCACTTGGGGACAAAAATGATTTTCAAATGTATTGATTATTCTGAGCCATGGGTTTGAAAGCGTAACATTAAAAAAATAAAATGAAGAGCCTGTCTCTAGTTTCCGAGGAAAATAGTAGTGTGCTGTGGAATATTTCTGACATCCCAGGAAAGACAGCAATTGCTTGTGTAACTTGGAGCACATATTCATTGCTCTTTTTGAGACTCTCATCCTCCAAGATCACTTCATTAAGCAAGTGGCTCTCTACATGGGCAGTTTTGATCACTGGAGGCCTTCTGCCAAATGTCTGGGACTTTTGGCAATGTCTAGACGCTGGGGTTGTTACTGACATGGAGAGACCAGGGACATTGCTAAACATTCTCCGGTGCACAAAGCAATTTCCTACAACAAAAACTATCCAGCTCAAAATGTCAGTAATGACAAAATTGGGAAACCTTGCAATCAGAGATTAGACAGCGATGTAAGAAAGGAAGGCTGACACAAAAGCCTGGCCACAGGGGCAGTGTCTCTGCAGAGGGGCTGGTGAAGCTCTCTCACAACTTCCTGGCTTCCTGGAAGTCCCGAGTACCCAAAGGATTGACCAAATGCATATCAAGTACAATGCTATTGTATAGAATACAGAGCTCCATAAAGCTTGTTTGGAGACTGTCACGAGCAACTAAGACCAAAGCCAAGCTTTCTCATCCTTTCCCCTTAGCTGGAGATAGCTAGTCACCCAGAACAAACCTGACCTATCTCATCTGCCTAGGAGGTGCCCAGGAGCTGGCACAGTCACCCGCCATGCTGAGCTATCACTTCAATACTGCTACCTTCTGGGAAACAGGACTGAAGAACCCTCTGCTCCACGGAAACATAGTATGTGGGTGAATAAGTACTGCTCCTAATCACCAATAAGTATCAAAAAGCCTTGTTTGTATGGGAATATCACAGCAATGGGCTTCCCAGGTGGCGTTAGTGTCAGTGCAAGACACAAGAGATGTGGGCTCCATCCGTGGGTTGGGAAGATCCCCTGGAGAAGGGCATGGCAACCCACTCCAGTATTCTTGCCTGGATAATCCCATGGACAGAGGAGCCCAGCGGGCTACAGTCCATGGGGTTGTGAAAAGTCAGATACGACTGAAATGACTTAGCACGCATGTGTGCACTCATGGGCAGGTCTAACAGCACCAGGCAGTTGCTTCTGGTGTCTTAACTCACAATATAACTGTCTCTTTCTCCTACCATTCCCTTTGCCACTTATTCTGTTCCAACAGCTCTGGACTAATGCTGTTCCTTCAAGGTCCAAACATGTCAAAAACCCCAGCACAAGCTGAAGAACTTATATGTCCTTGGGTATGATGTTTGTTGCCCAGAAATTCCTCACTTCACTCAAATGTCATCTCAAATGATATACTAACTGACCACCCATTGCTGTGCCTCCCAACCCCCACAATCCACTCAACTCTTACCCTGATTTACTTTTCTTATGCACTTACCACAACCTACCTGCCAATTTGCACATGTGTCTGCTTATTGACTCTCTTCCTCCTCCCATGAGTGCGGGCTCCATGAGAGCAGAGACCATATGTAATTGCTTAGTGTTGCGTCCCCTTACTGCCTGGCACACTGCAGGTACTCAATCCAAGTTTGTTAAATATTTTAAACGGCTTTCTACTTTCTTGCTACCTCCATTTTCCTCCCACTAACTTTTCTTAAAACTCTTAAACTCACCATGTTTTGATGTTTGTCATCCATTTTTATCTCTTTGATTAAGTATTAAGCCAATGACAGCTTAATACCTACTACTAACCACCTTGTTGGCCCTTGAGGCTACAAGGTTTGCTGAACTTTCAGTAAACAAGGACTGAACACCCACTCCACATGACAATTCGAAGTGCTGCTAGAAACACAAAGAATGGGAGGGAGCCTTGCCTTGACCTGTGGGAGAAAAGTAGCATAGAGTAAGCATTCACAAACACTTTAATGTAAGGACACTGAGATCTGTGCCATAATAAAGAACAGTGTTATACGGTGGGGGGTCATAAAGAGGCCAGGTGATTCTGCATGTAGAGATTATGAAAGGCTTCCTAGAAGAACTGGGGTTTGAAAGAAACTAGAAAAATAGGCATCTGTCGTACAGGCAGGATTATGGAGAAAAAACAGTTCACGCAGAGTGATGAGAAAATGAAATAAATGGCAGTTACTAGACTAATAAGGTTTGGTGACAAAGCAGATAGGGATGAAACCAATCAACTAAGCTGAATCTCAGCGAATCTATTGAATATGATAAATGATAACCTCAAGACTTAATGGTATGACCATGATAATAGCAATAATGCAATTTAAAAAATCAGCGAGAGGCACCTTTGAGTTGAGAAATGATTACTTTGGTTTCTGTCATATTGATTCTCCATCTTAAGATTCCAGAACACCCCCCACAGTGTGGCAGATCCTTGTTCCTGACTGTGTGGCTCGTGGCCTTGCTCCATGGACCTCCTAGAAATTCAGTAAGCCAAATAATATCATTAATAACATTATTTCTCCTCACGAAGTTGCCAGGGTGCATTCTGTTGTTTGTCAGCATGACTTCTAGACAATACAAAGGCCATCAAGCTTTATTTACTCTAGATCTCAACAAATTTTATTAGGATGAACCTTATGAAGTTGACATTATTATAGGTCAAAAATGGTTAAATACTGACAGTTTTATGTTAATGCTATGACGATTAGAATATATTCTGGAATCAAAGAGACCTGGGTTTAAACTTTGGCTCAGAATTTATCAGCTGTGAGATTTATGCTCTCTAAGTCTCAGTTTTCTTAGCTCTAGTATAGTAAAAATGGTCTGAGTGTTTTATAGGTGGTGTGAGGATTAAGTGCAGAGATAAACATGAAACAGCATACCAGGCACATCTTATCTTCTTCTTTGACTGCAGAAGAAATAACATCCTTTCTTATCTCTGAAGTTATCTCTTGTCTTTTCTCTCCTTTTTCTATCATCATTGCCTCCCTGATATTTCCTTCCTCCCACTTTCTATCAATTTCTCCCTACTTTGCAAGCATGCTTAGGTCTTCAATACTGGGACAACATGTACTGGAGTCTTGCTGTAGCCTGAATGTTCATCTCCCTTCAAAATTCATATGTTGAAACCTAATCCCCAATGCGATGGTATCTGGAAATGGGGCCTCAGGAGGTGATTAGGTCCTGAGGGTAGAGCCATCATAAATAGGGTTAGTGCTGTTATATGAGGTCTCAGAGAGTGCCCTTGCCCATTCTTCCATGTAAAGTCACAGTACAAACCTGGAAGCAGACCCTCACCAGACACAAAATCCACTGATATCTGATTTTGGCTTTCCCAGCCTCTAGAACTACGAGAAATAAATTTTTGTTTATCATCTCAAATGTCACTAATGACCTCTAAGTAAACAAATTTAGTTATTCATTTTAAAGTGCAGTTCCTTTTAACTTCTTTGCATTTCAAACTGGAAACCACCTACTCTGTCATAAAACTCCTCCAAGATTTCACAACTTGAAACCTTCATGGATACCTCGTCCATGCCTACATCATCAGGTCAACGACTCATTCACATTGCTCTTCCTTCTCAGAGTCTTCTGTATCTTATTCCCCATTTAAATCAGTCTTTCCGTATATCTAACATTTTTCACCAAAGAGCATATATGAGTAAACACTTTTTTTTTCCAATTTCCAATTAAACTAGTGGGTGGAAGAGGAAAATTAACTCAGTGACAGCAGTAATTGTTCGTGCCACCTGGGTTAGAGTGTTGGAAACTATTGAAGGAATTGCTGCATTCGTGTCAACACAGGCAAAGTTAACCCAACTGATTCAAGATCCATGGCTATGAAGCTTTCTCCAGGCATATGCCCCACCATCAGAGATTGCAGGGAGAGCACAGGCAAAGAGCTGAACTCTTTCAAAACAAGAACTATAAAGGAGATTAATCGACTTCCCTTGCTAAAGCCTTATCGGTGCAATGCATAAAGCCCTACCCATCTCCTTGAGAACATGCTAAAAAAAATCAGTCCCTGGGGCCTTGAATAAACTTGACACTGTGGCCTTTTCTTTTTAAACTTATTTTTACTTAATAATCTCCTCTGAGTCTTACAATATAAGACATGTTTTGCCCCAAAATATGTTTTCCATGAAATCTCTAAACTAGTCTTTTTATTATTCTTATTGAGTTTAAATTTGAATCTGTCTTTATTATATCTGAAACTGTTACCAAAGGAAATTTATAACTGATCAGTCTAAATTCACAACTAAATTCAGTCTAAATTCACAACTAAATTCAGTTCTTAAGTTCACTTCCATGTAACTATTTGTTTTCAAAAAACAATTTGCACTTACGTGAAATAGTCAAAGCATGTTGTATGTTTTTGAAGAGCCTGTTTCTCTATTTGTAAGAGAACGCAATTTTCAAGTGTAATTTATTTCCAATGCTTTCATCAGAAACACTCAGGAGTATTTCATTGTTTTCCCTTAAATCAAATAAATGTTATTATTACAAGTTGGCATGGGAACATCTATTTTAACATTTGTGAAATATTTTAACTTGAAGATAATATATTAAAATATGCTTTCGGTGACAACAGTTATAATTGGAACATCTTTCTCTTTTTCTTCTTTTTCCTAACATAACTAATGTCTCTTTATTCTATGTTGAAGAATCTTTCAACCCTTCTTAATATAGCAGCAACAAATCTTCTCTCCAATCTGCAAGACTAAAAGTTTTATGAAGTACTAGTCCTTTACTTCGCAGTAAAAGCAGAATTTTTCATCTCTTGAAAGAAAATGAAATTAAGAACCAACAAAAAATGAGGCTAAAATCACCTTGTCAGGAATGACTGAAGGCTACAGAGGAAATGAACAAGGAAAAGGAGAAACAAACATTCAAATGAATACAAATGGATCGAGCCACCCTGCAAAGAGAAGTAAATGGGTCTCTGAGTAAAATGGCAAGGGAGCGAATGTTTTACAAAGTACACAAAAATCCCTTGCTCAGCTCTTCTTACTTCACCGCACTTCCTGTCATGTTCTTGGTAAACTTGCAGACGTCTGTTGCTTATTTTATTCATGTAAACTTCTCCTGATCATTAGAGCTCCATTTTGCCTCGCTAGAAGGCAAATTACATTGATAAATATCTGGCTTGGCATTGCCCATCCCAGGAAGGGGAATTATAAGGAGGTATGAAGAGGGCACCAAGCTATGAATGAGGAGGTCTTGGTTCTGGTTCCATGTCTACCTCTAAAAAAACATGTTTCTTTCTAAAAACTTAAGAAAAACAACACATGCTCATAGCAAATACATCGCTCTAGCAAGTGATGGATGTTAAGATGCTAGCAAAGAGGGCAGGACATGAGCTGTCCATAGAGACATTAAATCAAACTCGGGAACCAGTACATAGCAAGTGTTCTATAAAGACTTGCTGAATGAGCAAGTGAATGAATGAATGCATCTGTTGGTAGGCAATGCCAATCTGTCCAGTGGGGGGAAAAAAGCATGAACTCTTTGTTACAAGATATATAGGTATAGATATCATCATGATTCTCATGCAAACACAGAATGAACATGTGTCAGAGGTTTTATTTAACTAATTAATGAGGAATCCAGTAAGGTATAAAATAAGTTCAAAGAAGAATATGAAAAACAAACACATGTATAGGCAATTAAAAATGCTGAAATGAATTTGCTCATAAGTGTAAGAACAATGAATACCAACATGATAAGCATCATTTACATCTCCACTGGACAAAATCTGTTTCAATCCTTATGAACAAAAATAATTCACATTGCCATCAATTTTTTACAACTTAGAGTTGTAAAGCAGCTCAAAGACAATAGTAAAAATACAGACTCACAGATTGAGAAGACTCTCAGAAGAGTGTTCTAGATATTTTCTAACTTTCTTTCAAAGGACACCCTACTGGCCATCTTTTGCCCATTTCTTTATTTTTTTTTTAACAGATTTGCTTAACATAGTAGAAATATGAATTTTCTGGCTCTTTGTAATTTTATCGAACCCTCTGGCAAAACCCCAACACCTCATTGACTCTACTATTTCCTTTCTCCTTGCCTTCATCTGAGAAAATCCCTAATGATGAAGACCATGAAATCATACTGACCACCAGCAACTGAGCCCTTGATATGACCTGCACAAATTCTACTGAGTTTCTGTGGTTAATTCACTGTCTATAACACTTATACCAAATACTTTTCTCTCTCATAAAATCTCTGATCACAATAATCTTCAAAAGACTTCACCTCCAGTAAAAAATGAGCATCCACTGATCAGAACCAGGACTGTATGTAACTTAGGTGGCAAACAGTACTATCCTTTATATGCTATATCATGGGAAGGTCTGGGGGTCCTGGGTAAGGGTATGGCTCAGAAATAGGAGCAAATGGGGATTCCTAGCATAGCTTAGGATTATTCCCATATTTTAACTATCAACATAGCTGTATTTCTGTATGTTTCCAACTTACTCACTTCCCTCTAATCTAAACAAATTACCTCAGTTCCTATTCCGAAGGGAAAACTAAAGCCATTAGATATTCCTTAGCTTTCAGCTAGCAAACTTATCCTTCTACTGCATTTACCCATTCTCTTGTCAAACACACATAGAGTGTATCTGACATCTGACAGGATAAGAGAAGAGAAAAAGAAAGGACAAGATTGGGCTAAAATAATGCTGCAATCTGGAGGAAAGGAAGCGGATACTGAAAGGAAGTAGGTACCACTGGTTAGTGTAATGTTTCATGCTACAGAAACTACAGATAACTGCAGAAAAGTATGAGCAAGAATGATCAAATATACACAGCTTCTGTAAGAGGATCCCTTTGAGGAAAATTTGTTGTGAGTTACTTCAAAAAGTTGAGAATCATTTCCCAGCAGGACTGTTTTAGGAAGCCTGATTATAAATTCAACTGAAATGAACCCAAAGGACATGTGCAAAATATCAAATCACTAGAAATAAGAATTTCATGTGTGCTTCAAACCAGGAGAGAGATTTATTTTGAGAACAACAAGATAAAAAGAACCAAAAATGCTAGAAAAATTTTCTGTACTTTCACTTAGAAGACAAGAATAAAGATTCTGTTCATCCCTTCAGGAATGAGAAAGACACACTGGAAGTGTGTCTGGATGACATTGTGGGGAAAAAAAAAACAGAGCTCTAAAAGTAATGGGCTAGACACTAGGCTCAGTATCCCCTAACAGGACCTCGAGAAAGGAAAAGCTTGGTATAGAATACTTAAAGTCGGCATACTTAAAGACAGTCTTTATATGTATTTGCACTTACAGTTCTTAAACTTGAGCTTACATCAGAATTTTCTGGAGGGCCTGATAAAACAGACTGCCGGGCCCCACCCCCAGAATTCCTAAATCCAATAGGTCTGGGAGTCAGCCTGAGAATCTGCATTTCTAGAGGTTCCAAATAATACTGGTATAGTGGTCTATCAGCCACACTTGAGAATCACTGGTCTAAATTATATTCTAAAAAACAAACCAATGGGAAAATACTCATTTCATTTGATTTGATTTAGTTTTTTGTTTTCAATTTTTACAAGGGATTAAGCCCACACCCTCTGCAGTGGAAGCATGTAATCTTAACCACTGAACTGCCAGGGAAGAACCCTGCTGCTTCTTTAAACTCTTTTTCCTTGATTCTTGGAACTCCTCTCCATACATCACGTCATTCCAACTGGCATCAGTAAATCCCTGACTGCCCTAGACTCTTCCTGTCACTTTAGTTTCACTCCCAGTTGATTTTAACTTAACTAAAACTGAACCAACGGAAAGCAAACATTCTAAATTAAAATCAGACAACTAAAACAATATAGAGGAGAGTTTCAGCTCAGAATGCACCCCGGCTTATTTTCGTAGGGTCCACAAATCCACCATATAGTGTAGTGCCGGGGGCCAGCGTGAGGAACTCCGCCCATGGCAAAGGTCATGAGGAAGGAGGCTTGGCATACACAAAAGCGTGATCAAGCCTCAGGAAACCCCCTGTTCCCGAGCATCTAACCCCAAAATCAGAGTCTGTTTTATGCTCTCACCTACACCTCTGACTTTACGGGGGACTCTCCCCCATAACCGTTTCTCTCGGAGAAGGAGTAAACGCGCAGCTCCAAGGCAATAAAGATTCCTGGGCGTGACAAGAGTGTTTCAGCTTACGGACTCCTCTGAAGGTTATCTAGCCCACCGGTATAGGTTCGTCCGGCCACGTGTGATTGTTTACAGCCTCCCAACCCGAGAGGCATGAGATATTTTAGACTTACTAAAGGCAAATTCTTTTGGGGAATTAGAAATTATTAGTATAATGGGTTGGTTAGGAATTATATTGGTGAAGGGTTTTTCATCTGTTGTGTCAATAATTGTTGCTAATTCCCTGCTCTGGGTGGGACAAGGATGTCTCAGGTCAAACCTCTCTGCTGACAGACTAGCTTGTGTGACAGGATTATCCATACTCCTGCCACTACCCACATGATTGTTTACTACCTCTCAACCATAAACAGCACAGAGAGTTTTGGAGTATTTTGAGAGTCTTAATTAGCATAGGGCTTTTCTCATTGTTGAGCCAATGATTGCCACCAGGCCTCCATATCCTTAGGCACCTGGGAATATATTAATCAATGTATTTGGAATATAGCAAAGGAAATATAGTAGTTTTTGATGTTAGCGATACTAGACTTTTTGAGTTAATGGATTTTCTCTTTTGTAATAGATCACTGTACTTTGTTATAAATCACTGTGTCCTTGCTATGTAAAAATGTAACTTTATCATATCTGAAGACTAAATAGATCTTAAGGGGAGCATTGGTGAAAGGATTTTCATTTGTTGGGCTGATGTTTGCTGCTAAATCTCCATGTTCCCTACCCTTATAATGAATATAACTAACATATAGAAGAAATAAGTATTAACCTTTAAGCATATAGGAGAAATAAGTATTAACCTTTAAGACTAATCATGTTAACCTTGGGTTAAATAAATTCCTTTCTTGATTGTAACTCACTACACCCTCACCCTATAAGAATGCAACTTTATTTGAAGGGTGGTTCCTGGTTTAAGAAAAAACACCCTTGGAAGAAATAAGTTTTTTGGTTATCAGAAAGAAAGGATCATAAAATGTCAGCAGGTCTCACTCATGGCCAGAAGATGATGTACCTTTTTTATACATTTATGTGAAGCACCTGATTTTGATAAAGGTCAGGACTGCTGACTCCTGCGTGACTCTGTATTCATCCCTATGTGTAACAAAAGGTATATAAGCAAACCCCAAAATAAAGAAATCAGATCAGTTTCCGGAAAGACTGATTCCCCCATGTCGCTTCTTTCTTGTTCCCGTTTTTCTGGCTGAATTCCCATCTGGAGCATGGATGCTATTCCACGTAATCCAAGTTATTCAGCCTCTTTTTCTCCACTAATCTTCCTACTACACTATCCATTTCTAATCTCTCTATATCTGTGATTAAATATGTATTTTTCCAAAGATGCCGACTCCGTCCCCACCTTCGAATCACCCTGGATCCACCGGGGCTGGACCCCGGCAGTGTAGAAGGACTGTTCTCATGGCTGGCTCTGCTGTTGGGCAGAGACACCTGAATGACAACAAATCTGGAACCAGCCCTCTGTGCCAGGCAGCAATGGGTGAGGGTGAACAGTACTACTGAGAAGTCAGTTCAGGGACCTAAACTGAAGATGGGGAAAAAAAAAAAGAGGGGCGACACTGTAGCTGCTCCTATATTTAAGGAGAAGACAGTTAACAAAAAAGTAAAAGTGGGTGGTGTTATTCTTCAAAACTCTGTGGGGAAACAAAGCCATTTAGAAGCTTACACAACCAAATGTTAATAAATGCTTCTGTCACCTGATTCAGAATGCAGTAAATTGTGTTGGAAAAAGGTACAGTGAGAGGAAGAAGGGTAGTCGATTAATACAGCACAAATATGGTCAAATTCAAGTGTCTGCAAAAAATTTTCCAGTCCCTTGAGACTGATTTTCAAAGATTGCATTTCTAGACAATATAAACCTCCCTCAAAACCACTTTGTACACTGAAAGATACTAAATACTAAAAGATTTTAATATTGTCTTTTGTGGTGGTCAGTTTTCTGTGTCAGCTTGGCTAGGTTATGTGTGTGTCTTTGCTCAGCCACTCAGTCATGTTCAGCTCTTTGTGACCCCATGGACTGTAGCCCATCACGCTCCTCCTTCCATGGGATTTTCCAGTCAAGAATACTGGAGTGGGTTGCCATTTCCTTCTCTAGGGGACCTTCCCAATCCCGGGACTGAACCTGTGTCTCTTGCATCTCCTGCACTGGCAGGCAGATTCTTTACCACAGCACCACCTGGGAAGCCCTGGCTAGGTTACAGTCCCCAGTTATTCAATGAAACACTACTAATCTAGGTAAGATATTTCATATGTGACTAAAATGTATTATCAGTTGACTTTAAGTAATGGAAATTATTTTCAGATAATCAGAGTGGTCCCAACTCAGTCAGGGGCTTCCCTGGTGGCTCAGCAGTAAAGAATCCACCTGTAATGCAGGAAATACGGGTTCAATCCCTGGGCCAGGAAGATCTCCTGGAGGAGAGCATGAACCCACTCCAGTATTCTCGCCTGGAGAATCGCATGGACAGAGGAGCCTGGTGGGCTACATCCATAGGGTCACAAAGAGTCGGACACAACTGAAGCAACTGAGCACACAGGCATAGAACTCAATCAGCTGATAGACCTTAAGACTGGAAGTTATCATTCCTTAATGAGGAATTTTGCCTGTAGACTGCAGCTTCAGTGCGAGCCAAAGAGTTCCACTCTGCCTTTTAGACAGCCTAATGTGTGGACTTCAGACTTGTCTAGCCAGGCCTCACAATAACATAAACCGAAGTCATGTAATAAATCTTTTGATTTATATACCCTTCTAGCTCTGTTTCTCTGATTGAATGCTGATTGATATGTGTTCCTTTTGCAATTATTCATTATGTCACATATCTGCCTCCTGCTGATATCCAGAGGCCAGTTTCTTAGATATACTACATCAGTTCTTTACCATCTAATAAAAATCACAATACAAATAAATATGGTTACAATTTGGTAACCATTAAGAATTACTTTAGAATTTATGTTTAAGGCAGTGATCATTTTCTCAATTAGGTGATAAAACAATATTTTTAACAGAGGAAAACAATAGAGGAACATAGAATCTCCTCTATGTTCACTACACTGTGAACAGTAGACTCCTGTCAGTCCCTCCAATTCACCAGGAACCCAGTAAAATTTTATAACCCTTACCACTATTGGTAACTAAATAGATTTCTGTGTAATTATCTGATACATGGAGAAGGCAATGGCACCCCACTCCAGCACTCTTGCCTGGAAAATCCCATGGACGGAGGAGCCTGGTGGGCCGCAGTCCATGGGGTCGCTAAGAGTCGGACACGACTGAGCGACTTCACTTTCACTTTTCACTTTCATGCTTTGGAGAAGGAAATGGCAACCCACTCCAGTGTTCTTGCCTGGAGAATCCCAGGGACAGGGGAGCCTCATGGGCTGCCATCTACGGGGTCGCACAGAGTCAGACACGACTGAAGCGACTTAGCAGCAGCAGCATCTGATACATGATTTATCCAAGAATATATAAACTAAATAAGAGCAAGGACTGGGTATATCATATTCATCATTATATCTTCAGTGACCAGCAGTGTCAGACACAGAGCTGGCCCTCAGTAAATACTTGGTGAACACATGAACTATTTGCTACAATAATGAAGGTTCTAAACACCAAAGCACTTCTATGCCTCTCTCCAAAATGGAAAAAAAAATTGAAACATCAAAAAATAGAAGCTTCTATAGGAGCTAAAAGAACAATCTGACAAAACACAGCTCAACTTTGGTTACTCGACATAAAAGACCTCAATCCATGAGGATGACAGATGAAAAAAACAAATCACTAGCAGCAGTACTTTTTCTAAAAAGTGAATAATTTGGGGAACCAACACAACTGCAATGTACTATGACAAATACTGTAAAGTTTGCAAAAAGTAATTTACTTGTGTTTCCAATAGTTTTTGCATGTAGAAAAAAAGAAATGACATGAGTTAGGAATGATAGTTTTCAGGTGAAAATCAAGAGAGATGAGTTTTACTGGAGGTAATAAAGTAAAATTAATTAGATAACACCAAAAACAAGCAAATAAATTACAAGACATGTTTGACAAATACCCCCAGATTTCAGTGGAAATTTATAAAAAGATAAATACACTGAATGAAATACTGTCAACAGGGGAGGTCTCCAGAACATCTAGTATAAAGTACCTTAAAGGAGAGAAGAGTCTGACTAGAAGCAAAAATTAAATATAATAGAAAATATCCCTGATTTGAAAGAAAGAGAAAGGAATATATGAATTTTCAGAAAGTGTCCATTTAGTACCCTTATATATTTAATTACATACAAAAATTAAAGAGCCACAACTTTACAGATTCTGAATAAAGTTTTTAAAGTTTAAGTAGATAGAAAAGTATCTCTCAAAGGCAACAAAAATATATTAACTGCAAGAAAGAAAGCAGTGTAATTAGTAAAATGTCAGATTCTGTTTAAGTAGTTTTATCAATATTATTGTGAAATTTAATATAAATATAAATAAACCTTAAAATAACATTTCATACTTAAAAAAAGAAACTAATAATAAAGTCTAGACCTAATAGCTCATGTTAATTACAACAAGTTGTGATGGGACAAAAGACAAAGTGGAAAATATTTTAAACTAGCGAGATGATGGAATTTAGTGGATAAGAGAAGGCACAAGGTCTGGATTCAAATTCTGCCCCTTCTAATTATTAGCATTGTGCTATCAAGCTAGTGACTTAACTTCATGGAACTATTTTCTCATCAATAAATTGGGATATTAATATCTACAGGGCTGTGGCAAAAATTAAATAATATGTATAAAGCACTCAGCTTGCTAAGTAGAACAGAGCAAGTACTCAAGTTGCTGTATGAATAAAATGCTAATTTTTTAATCTAAAGAGAAAAATATGAGTTCAAATCACCTCTAGAAGAATAGAAATGTCAAGTAAAACTTAGAAAATTGCAAACAAAACCTAAACAACAGGAAAATAAAAGGGAAACAAGGAGATATTTTAAAAATCAAAAGGCTGAGTAAACTAGAATAGAAATAATTAAACTGAATTATCAGAAAAACAATGATGAATTATAAATACATTAAGCACAATTTCAGTAGATATTTCTTCACATATAATAGCAGAATTAATGAGGTATATACCAAATTTTGTATTTGCATAGCATAAACATTACTTTTGAATATTCAAAGAATATTTATAAAATTGATCAAATTCTAGGTTACAAATAAATTCTCAATAATTGCCCCCAACATGTGTAGATTTCACAGTAAGTGAAAGTCACTCAGTTGTGTCTGACTCTCTGTGAGGAATTCTCCAGGCCAGAATACTGGAGTGGGTAGCTTATCCGTTCTCCAGGGGATCTTCCCAACGAAGGAATCAACTGGGGTCTCCAGCATTGCAGGCAGATTCTTTACCAACTGAGCTATCAGGGAAGCTTTAATTTCATAGGCAAAGGGCAATTAGGTAGGAAGCTGAAAGCCCTATGGCCCAGGACTCAGCACAATATGGAAGCATATAGGTTACCTTTATAAATGCTTTGGATAAAAACAAACAAACAACAACAAGAAACAGGAGCTTTTTGTTCTGTGTTGGTTCTCAGAAGCCTAACTCCTATGATGAATCAGCCCTTGCCCAGATGAAAATTTGACCCTCAAGAGAAAGAGCAGTGATTGCCAATCAGTAGAGTGACCTTTCATGCTTCAAGGCTTCTCTTTCTCCTTTGAAGCTCCCCTCCTCCAGTTACTGCATCTCCTAAAGCATGCTGGGAAAAAAACCAGTAACCACCACCATTTTGTCTACCATTCAGTCTCTAAAATCTCCAAAATATACAAATAGCTCATGCAACTCAAAAATAATAATAATAATACATATCCAATCTAAAAATGGACAGAAGATCTAAATAGACATTTCTCCACAGAAGGCATATAGGTGGCTAAAAAGCACACGAAAAGATGTTCAACATCACTAATTATTACAGAAATGCAAATGAAAACTACAATGAGGTATTTCCTCACCCCAGTCAGAATGGCCATCATCAAAAAATCTACCAACGATAAATGCTATAGAAGGTGTGGATAAAAGGGAACCCTCCTACACTATCGGGAGGAATATAAACTTGCACAGACACTATGGAGAACAATATGGAGGGTCCTTTAAAAATTAAAAATAAAGCTGCCATATGATCCAACAATCCAGCTCCTGGGCATATATCCAGAGAAACCCATAATTTGAAAAGATATATCCACCCCAATGTTCATCACTGCACTGTTTAAATAGCCAGGACATGGAAGCAACCTAAGTGTCCACTGACAGAGGAATGAATAAAGATGTGGTACAAATACACAATGGAATATTACTCAGCCATAAAAAAGAATGAAATAATGCCATCTGCAACAACATGACCTGGAGATTGCCATGTCAATTGAAGTCATACAGGGAAAGACAAATATCACATGATACCACTTATATGTGGAATCTTAAAAAAAGGTACAAACGAACTTAATTACAAAACAGAAATAGAGTTAAAGATGCAGAAAACAAACTTATGGTTACCAGGGGTAAGTTGAGGGGGGGATACATTGGAAGATTGGGATGGACATATACACATTAATATATATATATATATATATATAATAGACTGATAAGAACCTGCTGCATAGCAAAACAGGGAACTCTATTTAATACTCTGTAATGGCTTACTCCTTGGAAGGAAAGTTATGACCAATCTAGATAAGTTATGACCAATCTATTAAAAAGCAGAGATATTACTTTGCCAACAAAGGCCTGTCTAGTCAAGGCTATGTTTTTCCAGGGGTCATGTATGGATGTGAGAGTTGGGCTGTGAAGAAAGCTGATCGCCGAAGAATTGATGTTTTTGAACTGTGGTGTTGGAGAAGACTCTTGAGAGTCCCCTTGGACTGCAAGGGGATCCAACCAGTCCATTCTAAAGGAAATCAGTCCTGGGTGTTCATTGGAAGGACTGACGCTAAAGCTGAAACTCCAATACTTTGGCCACCTCGTGTGAAGAGTTGACTCATTGGAAAAACCCCGATGCTGGGAGGGACTGGGGGCAGGAGGAGAAGGGGACGACAGAGGATGAGATGGCTGGATGGCATCACCGACTCGATGGACATGAGTTTGAGTGAACTCCGGGAGTTGGTGATGGACAGGGAGGCCTGGCGTGCTATGATTCATGGGGTCACAAAGAGTCGGACACGACCGAGCGACTGAACAGAACTGAATGGCCTATATGGAAACAGAATCTAAAAAAGAGTGGATATATGTATAACTGATTAACTTTGCTGTACACTCGAAACTAATGCAATGTTGTAGATCAACTATTAGTAAATCAACTATATCCCAATAAAAATCTTCAAAAGAAAAAAAAAGTCTCTCTACATCTATAAAATGTATAGCCATCACATTAGAGGGATTCTATTGAGACAGAAAATGAATAATAACAAGTGTATTTGGAAGAGGAATGTGCATCACAGTTCCTGCAGCATTCTGGCAAACATCACCTCATCCACCTGCTGGCTCACTGACAGATTTTTCATGTTTTCCCCAAAGTCTGTGAAGGAATGTTTTTTGAATTGCCTTATATATGATCATTGATGTTTCCAATGTCTCACCCTTCTAATAATTCAAAAAAGAGAAAAATGGTTTCAAAATAAATAGAAAAAAAAGAAGTGTCTCTAAAAAAAGAAAAAAAAAAAAAACAATGACTTTGCAAATACCACCAGATTTATGACAAATTTTTAACCAGGGTGTCCCACATTAAAAATGATAAAAAGAATAATCAACATAAAAATCCTTATGATATTGAAACTGTGATGGCAAACCTCTCATGAAATTAATAGACTATGCATATAAATTGAGATATATTTGGAGGTAACTTGCCTTTAAAGGAGATTAATTTTATCAGTTGCTCTCTAGGATGAGTGAATTTGAAGAAAAGTACCATCTTGTACAGAACATTCTGTTCCCCTCTCCTCACTGTTCCTTTCTTGGCCTCTTTTTTCACATATGCCTTATTAACCTTCAAAGACAACTATTAAATCTATGCAATTTCCTAATATCTCCATCGTTTGTCTTCTCCTTGAATCTTGCTGTTCTCAGGAGCTCCAATTTAACCCTTGGCTATTTCTAACATAACTTAAAGACTATGGAGGGGGGTTCATGTTTGGGAACACATGTAAGAATTAAAGATTTTAAAATTAAAAAAAAAAAAGACTATGCTACTTACTTTCTTAATAAGCCTCATAGGGACTAGAATGATACTAGATGCAGATCTATGGAGAAGTTCATTGAACTTTATATTTTCCCAATTCCATATTTGAAATAGTTTCTCTTATTCTCTATTTATGGTTCTTTTCAAATTACTTTGGATCTAAGATTCTGAGATAATTTTATTACTTTTTGTTATCTGATTTCTGCTATAATAATAATTCATTACTGTTTCAAACTTTTACATCAAAAATATGTTAAACTATGCTTTATTTATATGGGCTTCCCTGGTGGCTCATTCTTTACCTCTCCTAGTAAAGAATCTGCCTGCAACACAGAAGATCTGTGTTTGATCCCCAGGTTGGGAAGATCGCCTGAAGTGGGGCATGGCAACTCAGTCCAGTATTTTTGCCTGGAGAATTCCATGGACAGAGGAGCCTGGCGGTCTACAGTCCATGGAGTTGCAAAGAGTCAGACACGACTGAGCGACTAAGCACAGCACAGCACATATTGATATATATACAGTCTTTAATGTAAACAGTTTATGACAAAAAACAAAACAATTTTTGTTTGAAGCTGAAGAACTGAGGCTTAATTAATTTAAAGATAATCTAATTTGGGGTTTGGCATTTATATTTAACGTTTCCAAAATTTTTTTCAACAATTAGAAATCCCGATGTAATGTTAAAATTTAACAGGTATATCTACTGAATTCATAATATGTAAAGCTTAAAACAACTGCAATTTCAAAGGCTTTGAAATTAGAGAGACTTTGCATCAAATCAGCAGAGTAATTCAAAGGCAACAAAAACCCTTGAACAACCCCACATTTGAAGAATTGCACTAAAATCTATTTAAACAATGCAATTATTTTCAAGTTGGCCATGGGAAAAGGTTAAAATAAGAAAAGTAGATCAGCCTGATTGAAATAATAATTGATGTCTTATAAGAGAAAAATAAAAAACCATTCTTTGGGGCTATATTTTGGGAGGTTTCAGATATTATTTGTTTTTTCTTATTTGAATGCCTTCACCCCTTTTAGTTCCTTACAACAGATGACATCAATTTTTTTAAAAACAACCTGAAAATATTAGCATTTTCAGTTTTACACACCAGTAAGTCTACAAAATTTTGAAATACATCTACAGCACAAGAAACTCTAGAAATTGGTAACATGCCTGGGTTATAGAGAAGATTCTAGAACTGGTTTTTCCTCACCCTCTCATAAATAAGTTCTTCTCTTTGATCTAATATTTCATACTGTCTTCAAAGAGAAATTGAACTATGTCTTCTCTGCTTAATACAACCAAGTATTAAGAAATGGGGATAACTTTATAAAAAGCTTGATTCCTTAGCAGTATCATTACATGAGTTTCTCTCCTAAGCTCTTCTTAAGTTGAGGTCAGAGAATGTAGCCTACAAGAAACTGTCTTTAAAATTTGTTGAAATATTATTTATGGCTCAGAACATGTTCATTTTTTGTAAATATTCCTTGAGCAAGGAAGAATACATACTTTTAAATATTTATAAGTATATTCCAAATATATTTGTTTTCTACATTTGTTAGAAGCAGTCTGTGTTCAAAGGATAACTATATAATGACATGGATACATGAGGTGCATGAATGCATGTCATTATACAGTTATCCAAACACACAAAATATACAATATCAAGAATGAATCATGATACACTATAAGCTTTGGATAAAAATAATACATCAGTGTAGGTTCAATTGCGTGTCGTTCTAGTAGAGAATGTTGATAATGGGGGAATAATGTCATAGGTCAGTTTTCAACCTAATCCCAAAGAAGGGCAATGTCAAATGATGTTGGCATTGCCAAGATGTCACCCTGCTTATTTAACTTATATGCAGAGTATATCATGCAAAATGCCAGGCTGGAGGAATCCACAAGCTGGAATCAAGACTGCTGGGAGAAATATCAACAACCTCACATATGCAGATACTACTACTCTAACGGTAGAAAGTGAAGAGCCTCTTGTTGAGGGTAGAAAAGGAGAGCGTAGAAGCTGGCTTAGAACTCAACATTCAAAAAATTAAGATCATGTTGTTATCCAGTCATATCACTTGATGGCAAATAGAAAGGTGGGGAGGCGGAATGGAAACAGTGACAGATTCTCTTTTCTTGGGTTCCAAAATCACTGTGGATTGTGACTGCAGCCATGAAATTAAAAGACGCTTGTTCCTTGGAAGGAAAGCTATGACAAACCTAGACACTACATTAAAAATCAGAGATATCACTTTGCAAACAAATGTCTGTATAGTCAAAGCTATGATTTTTCCAGTAGTCATGTACAGATATGAGAGTTGGGCCATAAAGAAGGCTGAGTGCCAAAGAATTGATGTTTTCAAATCGTGACACTGAAGAAGACTCTTGAGAGTCCCTTGGACTGCAAGGAGATCCAACCAATCAATCCTAAAGGAAATCAACCCTGAATACGCATTGGAAGAATTGATACTGAAGCTGGAGTTCCAATTCTTTGCCTACTTGATAATGCTTTCTCATTGTTTCTAACCTACTCTAATTTCCCTTGCTTTCCTGCCAGCTTTGTCATTATAAAATACATTTTAATAAGCATTCTTGGTATTCTTTGACAGGATATATTCTCCAGATAATTATTCCGTCATATAACTGAAAATCAACATCAGCTCTTTTTACTTGTAGTTCTGTAAGAACTTTGCATTGACCCCTAACTACTTCACTGAGAAGTGTATGTGTATCAGTGATTTTTGAACACTGCCTATTTAAACAGGAAAATTCTAGGACTCCAGTCTCATATCTTTCAAGGACTGACTTAATGAACCTTGGGAATCCAGTGAGTTGATGTTGCTGCCTTTTCTATGAAAAACAATCCCTTAGATGCCTTGCTTTCAACAAATCTCATTTTTATCTCACTCTGTCAGCAACCAGTCCATAAGCTGTATAGGGCAGGCATCACTTGCTTTATTTACAAATACGTGTAACTGAAAGAGCAAAATGCACAGGTCATTGAGAGCAACTTGAGGTGGAACCCACACATGGAGACTAAGGGGCATGGACTCCAGTCATTTGTTTCAGTCCTTTGCTCTTCCTATTCCGGCTTCCAGTCACAGGCAAACTGGAATGGGGTAGTTTGCGAGTAAAAACTATGCTCAGAAATATCTTAAGTTCATCACAAAAGTGAGTAGTGATAATCATAAGTCAGAGCCCTGGGAAAATATTTTGCATAGAAGTGTGGGAATGAACGTTCCTTCTTTAAAAAGAAAAAAAAGAGGGCTTATCAATGCTGATGCAAGTAATAAGATTAAGGAAATATGTTCATTTCCCAAGACTTCTGCCAATGTTCCTGAATTATGAGCAATGACATGCCAGCTACTTCATACCTCTCTGTCTTGAAAGTGTCACAGCTTCATGATAGTTCTTACTGTGTCAGCCTGATAATATCTTCTAAGGAATTTGTCTGTCTTGACTAAAGCACAAAGAAACCGGTGGTTGGAAAAGGGCACATTTTAATCAAAGCTGAATGTTCATACTCTGATACAGTGACAGCAACAAGAACAAGAAAAATGAGTGTAAGTTTCTCCCAAACATCTCAAGAATTTAACAAACTGCCACTATCATTCTTATACATTTTGTTCCCATCACACTCTCAGCCCAGACCCTCATGACTACTCTGAGGGCTGCTTTGGGAAAGGTGACAAAATTGGGCAGAGACTTGTGAGCTACCTCACAGGCAGTTTGACAGAGCAGCAGGAAGTATCTCCCAGTTGATGTTTTTGTTGAGTCACTCAGTTGTGTCCGACTCTTTTACAACGCCGTAGACTATAGGCCCCCAGGCTCGTCTGCTCATGGTATTTCCCAAGCAAGAATACTGGAGTGGGTTGCCATTTCCTTCTCCAGGGGACCTTCCCAATTCAGGGATTAAATCTGTATCTCCTGCATTGCAGGCACCTTCTTTACCACTGAGCCACCTGGGAAGGCCCAGCATTTCCCAGTACCTTCCCATAATTCTGTCTCTTGGGTCCATATGCAGCTTGGTTGCAGAACTTCAACCAAAGCACCAAACATCCGTCCAGAAGGGGGATCACATCCACACCAAAATGGTCAGAATCTTGCTAGTAGCTCAGCGGATCCAAGATGCAAGGAATAAGATAAAGATTAAAAGTATGCCTCTACTTTTCCCATCAAGTTGCCTCCTAGTTCATACAAAACCAACGTCAAGCTAGCCTGAAATCCCTCTCATCATGTAGCTAGTCCCAAGGGCTTTGTCCTAACACTACCTCTGTAATAAGGTCAAGAAGATCATTTCTGTCCCCCTCCCCCGGACCTACCCTTGGATTTTTTGAAATGGCATTTATAGAAAATGCAAACTTCTCTTTTGCTCAGTACAGTTTGCCTTGCACTGAATGATCCCTCTGCCAATCATGAGTGGGATGTGAAGGGTAAGATGGGATGAAAAGAACAAAGACCCTAATGATCCACAGCATACTCATTACCTCTGGACAAAATCCCAAGTTTTGTGTTATAGCTGTATATAGTACAGCCCCTAAGAGTATCTATATAAAGTCTTCAAGGCATGAGGTTCCCTCTGCCAAAGGATTTAGAGTACAAGCAAGCAGGAAAGGGTTCAGGAAGAAAAGGGACAAAGTCATCAGGAGCTTCCTCTATTCATAATCTCCTGAATTTTTGTTACCTGCTACACCTGCCCCTCTTAAGGTCAGCTACGAACCAATACCATCCATTTGGAAAGGACTTCTGCTTTTAAATGAATTAAAATTTCCCAACTGCTCTTGCTCTGCACCCTAGGAGGTGACAACAGCCCACAAAGATTTGTATTTATTGTCATTCAACTTCTACATCTTTTAATTTCAGCAAATATTTGAGAGTGGGAAGAACAGCTTAGATGTTTGAAAATGCCTTGGCAGATCTGGCTAAGCAGTCCAACAATCATCTGATAATGTCTACAGAGAGGATTCTGTGGGTCTCATACAGTGCAGTCTGAGTCTGCTGAAATGAGCCTCTCTCTAGAAGAGTTCACATGACAATAAGGAAAAAGAATATTCAGCAAGAGAGGCTGATAATTAGCTGTAAAGACATCAGTGATGGAGGAAAGGAGGAGGCCAGGGAATAGAAGAATGGCTTCTGAAAGATAGTCTTCCCTATCAACTTTTTAATCTTAAAAATACGACCACTCAAAGCATTTGACAAAAAAAAAAAAGTCATCCATAATGAAAATCTTGCTGAGTTACAATCTTTAGTATTTTTCCCTATAAATCTGCTTTTCCACTTTGTCAAGATCATCAGGGATATATGTCCAGGTCTTGCTATCACTTCTTTGTCTTCCTATGTATGATTTTAATTTTTCCTGGCTCACTGTCTTCTAAAGCTTTCTCTCCTGGACATTTTCATCAGACATGGTATGCGCCTTTGCTATACACTTGTTTCATGGCTTAGGCCTCCTCTGAACCAAAGGCATCAAATTCAAAGGGCTCGCAAAAAAAAAAAAAACAAAACAAAAAAACGGCAAAATGTGCTGTTGCCACTCTTGTTAGAGGAGTCTTGTGTCTTTTTTCTCTGCCTTTTCCTGTCTTTATAACTTTCCAGTCTGTACAACCCATGACTACTTACTCCTGGAAGAGGAAAATGATCATTTTCTCTCCCTCATATGAGGAAGAGTTACTTTTACTCTTTTAGTGTGAAAGCCATGTGCTTTTTCATTAGCTTTCATTTGTGTCTTTGAAAAGACTTCCCCTCCCTTTGTGGAAATTCAAACTGGTGCTCTAAATCGCCCTTCCTGTTTCCTGTTTCAAATACCTTATAGTAATTGTACAGCAAATCAAGAGAACTGCCTACTCTTAAGGTTTTGGTTATACCTGTTAGAAATCTCAACATTGTAATGAGTCAAATATTTCTTACCAATATATACAGGTTAAATATGTAATATGGACAAATTTTAAATAAGTAAGGATTCAACCTTTGGGACCTTCGTGTGATACTTGGTTTGAGTCACAATGAATTGAAGCAATCATGTACACTGAGATGTATTAATAAACGTAAGTCACAACACCATTACACAAAACATCACTTTAGTTTTCATTAATAAAATTATATCTGACTCTAAGCTCCAGTCATTAGAATGATAAGATCCTTGATCTCAGTTGTTACTGTTTGGGGTTTTTTTTGTTGTTGTTTTTGTTTTTGAGGATGATAGGGTTGATCCTTCCCCACACAAACACAAACTTAGAAGGACCTATGGGAAATCTAAAAAATGAGGGAAGAGTCTGACTGCTAGGCCATTGCGGCCACTGTACTAATTTCCTACTGTCATTATAACCAGGTACCAAAAGCTTAGTGTCTTAACACAAATGTGTTACGTTACAGTTCTAGAGATCGGAAGTCCAGAATGGGTCTTACAGAGTCAAAATCATGGTGTTGGCAGGGCTGCATATCTTTAGGGGGCTCTAGCAAAGTACCTATTTCCTTGCCTTTTGCAGCTCCCAGAGGCTGCCCACATTCCTTGACTCACGGCCTGCTTCTACCTTCAAAGCCCCCGGGAACAACTACTGGAACTTCGCTTTTGTCTTCATATCTCCTCTGCCATTCCTGCCTTCCTTTTCCCTCATTAGGTGTTATGATCACATGGGGCCCACCCAGATGAACCCAGAATAATCTTCCATCTCATGACCTGGTTACTGATAGAGTAAGATAAAAACGAAAAGGTTGGTTGAAAGCAAGGCATCTAGTAATTGTTTTTCAATCACATCTGTGAAGTTCCTTTTGCTACATAAGGTAATGGTCATAGATTTCTGAAATTAGGATGTAGATATCGTTGAGAACTCATTTTCTGCCTACCACAGCCACCATTCTCACCTCTACAAAGATGCCACTGTCAACACTTACTCTCTTCTGCCTACCAGACACTGCTGTTGTGGATGCTCACAGAAGCCATTCACCATGGCTCTCTCTATGGAAAGCAGTCTCAGCCACAGACCCTGCTGCTGTCTTCAGTGGTCCACCTTGATGTCTAGAGCCATCCTTCAGCCACTGACCCAGGAAAGCGCTGTAGCACACAGGATATAGACCTCTACCACTCATGGAAATCTTCTGTCTCATTCCCAGTCTCTGAAAAGCTAACTGCCTCTCTGCTGTGCAGAGCTGTTCTCCTCCTCCACAACCTCCACTGCGTTCCTTCTCAAAGGCCCTTCACATTCCCCACAACTTGGGTGGGGGATTGTCCCCAGATGCCTGGAAACTTCTGATTTTGACAGCAAAACACAAACGTTTTTAATAAATCCCTAGACAAGAGACATAACTCAGACCCACTGAAGGTTATCACCCTTCTCTATAGGGTTTAAAAAAATAATTCCCTTTGCTTTAAACTTCCTATAGAATAGAGGAGGGGATAAGATATGAGTATTAAAAAAAATTTTCTTGTACAATCTACAAGAAAAGGAAAATCCTAAGATAAAAGTGAACAAGGACAAAACATTAAAAATGGGTGCCATTAAGCAATAATATCATATATAATAGATTTAGGAGAATTTAATTTAGTCTCATTTCTGAAGAAATGAAAAGAATCCATTATAACACTGATATGAGAAACAGAATCAATCCACAATATGAAAGAGTTTTTTCTTTTATATGTAACTGCAGTTTCAGAGTCACATCTTGACCAACAGTATTTTTTAATCTATAGGATTTTTTTTCCAACATTAGTGTTCTACTCTTGTTGAAAATGCTACCAAAACAAAGAGCAAGAAGAAAGAAGCTGGAAAAAAAAAAGAAAGAAAGGGAAGCAAACAATTGAACAGAATAAAAAAATTTCTTCTGTAAAAGTTCCAGAAAACACAATGAACACACCACATCTTTGGAATTGTAGTGTTTCTTTTAGGAATGTAAAAACTAAAGTATATATCAAAAGAGCTGATGGAGCCAGAAGAAAGGAACAAAAGGTTTAATTTTTGGCTAGACAAATGTTCTGGTTCCATTATAGCAGCTTTATTTCTAGTAGTTAAAAACTGGAAATAACCCATACATATGTCAACAATAGAAAAATAAGAGGAAACAGGATCAAGATGACAGAATAGGAAGACTCTGAGTTCACCGACCTACACACCCACACACAGCAAAACTGAAACTATATATAGACCAACTCTTTCTGAAAAGAACCTGAAGACTAGCAAAATTGCATTTTTACAGCAAGGCTATAAAGAAAGAAGTGGGCTTCCCTGGTAGCTCAGCAGTAAAGAATCCACCCACACTGCAGGAGACCCAGGTTCAATTTCTGGGTCAGGAAGATCCCCTGGAGAAGGAAATGGCAACCCACTCCAGTATTCTTGCCTGGAAATCCCATGGACAGAGGAACCTGGTGGGCTACAGTCTATGGGGTCACAAGATTCAGACAACTTAGCAACTAAACCGCTGTCACCACCATAAAGAAAGAACCACACAGAGTCTAGTACAGGGGAGAAGTGATTTAGTTGCGACCCACATACCAGCAGGTGACCCAGACCAGTAGGGAGACATCACAGGCTCAGGTATCCTTCCAGGGGAGTCAAAGGTTCTGAGAATAATTCTGTCAATTATAACAAATTCAGGTAGTATTACTGAATTATTGAAATCAATACCTAGATTAATTTGGGAAAGATGAGCTCCTTTCCTATACTGCCTTTTCCAACCCATTAATATGGTACATATTTTATTTTACCTTTCTCCAGGAATCCTGCCCATTTTTATTTAGTTACATGTTATTTTATATTTTTATTCTTGTTGTGTCTTAAGCAACCAGTTCTCAAACCTGAACATCAGAATTATCTCTGGAGTTCTTTTAAAATATGGATGCCCAGCTCCCATCCTTTTAGATTCTAGCTCTGAATTCGAAGTGAGTTGTGACCATATTTCTTTTCTTGATGCAGAGCCAAGACTGAGAACACTTGGAAAATACAGAATGTAGCAAACAAGTTTAATAACTTTGTGCTTTATTTCTTGGCTTTTCCATATTCATTTTTAAAATAAATATATATTATTATATCTAATTATCATTTATGAAAATTATTTACTTATTAATTTACCCTTAACATTAGTTCCTAGTGTTAATTAAAAATTTTCAGTTCAGTTCAGTCGCTCAGTCGTGTCCGACTCTTTGCAACCCCATGAATCGCAGCACGCCAGGCCTCCCTGTCCATCACCATCACCCGGAGTTCACTCAGACTCACGTCCATCGAGTTGGTGATGCCATCCAGCCATCTCATCCTCTGTCGTCCCCTTCTCCTCCTGCCCCCAGTCCCTCCCAGCATCACAGTCTTTTCCAAGGAGTCAACTCTTTGCATGAGGTGGCCAAAGTACTGGAGCTTCAGCTTTAGCATCATTCCTTCCAAAGAAATCCCAGGGTTGATCTCCTTCAGAATGGACTGGGTGGATCTCCTTGCAGTCCAAGGAACTCTCAAGAGTCTTCTCCAACACCACAGTTCAAAAGCATCAATTCTTCGGCGCTCAGCCTTCTTCACAGTCCAACTCTCACATCCATACATGACCACTGGAAAAACCATAGCCTTGCCTAGACGGACCTTAGTCGGCAAAGTAATGTCTCTGCTTTTAAATATACTATCTAGGTTGGTCATAACTTTTCTTCCAAGGAGTAAGCGTCTTCTAATTTCATGGCTGCAGTCACCATCTGCAGTGATTTTGGAGCCCAAAAAAATAGTATCAGTTTATTTCCTACATCATGTTTCATCTTATGGATAAAGCAGCATAATTTACTTAACTGATTTCTATACTTCCCCATTTTCTGTTAGAAACATATACAATGTTATTTCTACTTGGGGTAATAAAGAAAACAAAAGTACATCTCTCAGAATCTAAATATTTCATTATTTTTCACTGGAATATTCTAGAATAGGAAACTGTCAAATTCAGACTCTACCATGTGACCATGTCACCATAAAAAAATGTCATAATAAGTTAATGTCATAATAAATGAAACTGTAGTCTATATCTTGATGAAGACAAAAAAGGAGAGTACAAAGCTGACTTAAAACACAGCATTCAAAAAGTTAAGATCATGGCATCTGGTCCCATCACTTCATGGCCAATAGATGAGGAAAAAATGTAAACAACGACAGACTTTATTTTCTTCAGCTCCTAAATCACTGTGGAGAGTGACTGCAGTCATGAAATTAAAAGATGCTTGTTCCTTGGAAGAAAAGCTATGACAAATCTAGACAGTGTATTAAAAAGCAGAGACCTTTGCTGACAGAGGCCTATATAGTCAAAGCTATGATTTTTCAGTAGTCATGTATGGATGTGAAAGTTGGACCATAAAGGCACTGAAGAATTAGTGCTTTCACATTGTGGCGCTGGAGAAGACTCTTAAGAGTCCCTTGGACAACAGGGAGATCAGACCCGTTAATGTTAAAGGAAACCAACCATGAATATTCATTGGAAGGACTGAATGCTAAAGCTGAATCTCCAATACTTTGACCACATAATGCAAAGAGCTGATTCATTGGGAAAGACCCTGATAGAGGACAAGACTGAGGTCAAGAGAAGGGAGCAACAGAGGATAAGATGGTTGGATGGCATCATTGACTCAATGGACATGAGTTTGAACTAAGTCCAGGAGATGGTGAAGGACAGGGAAGCCTGGCATGTTACAGCCCATGGGGTCACAAAGGGTCAGACATGACAGGGCAATTAAACAACAATAATATCTTTAATTTTACTTCTCTGATTGAAACCATCCTTGTTTCAAGTGTTCTGATATGATTGAACACTTGAGGAGATAATATAGATCAGTTCAGTCACTCAGTTATGTCCGACTCTTTGCAACCCCATGAATTGCAGCATGCCAGGCCTCCCTGTCCATCACCAACTCCTGGAGTTCACTCAAACTCATGTCCATCAAGTTGGTGGTGCCATCCAGCCATCTCATCCTCTGTCGTCCCCTTCTCCTCCTGCCCCCAGTCCCTCCCAGCATCAGGGTCTTATCCAATGAGTCAACTCCTTGCATGAGGTGGCCAAAGTATTGGAGTTTCAGCTTCAGTATCAGTCTTTCCAATGAATACCCAGGACTGAACTCCTTTAGGATGGACTGGTTGGATCTCCTTGCAGTCCAAAGGACTCTCAAGAGTCTTCTCCAACACCACAGTTCAAAAGCATCAATTCTTCAGTGCTCAGCTTTCTTCACAGTCCAACTCTCACATCCATACATGACCACTGGAAAAACCATAGATAAAACTTGTTACTATATATCAAAAAGAAAATGTTTTACTAAAGCAGATAATATGGGTAACATATGCTACCCCTTATAATTTGTAACAAAATCTGGCAAATACTATGCTATTAAATCTAGTGTAAAAAGGCTTCTTGGCTGAAAAAATGTATAAATCATGGCAAATTCATACATAAAATGTTACAGTACAGTTACAGTTATAATTACAATGTTACAGTTACAGTACAGTTATAATTACAAGTGACAAGTTAAAGTCACTCAGTCATGTCCAACTCTGCGACACTCTGGAATTCTCCAGGCCAGAATACTGGAGTGGGTAGCCTTTCCCTTCTCCAGGGGATCTTCTCAACCCAGGGGTTGAACCCAGGTCTCCCACATTGCAGGTGGATCCTTTACCAGCTGAACCACAAAGGAAGCCCAAGAATACTGGAGTGGGTAGCCTATCTCTTCTCCAATGGATCTTCCTGACCCAGGAATCAAACCGGGGTCTCCTGCATTGCAGGTGGATTCTACACCAACTGAGCTATGAGGGAAGCCCTCACAGTTATAATAAATAAAGTACATGCACCAACACAGATAAGAATCAAAAATATGATCAGGGCGATTGAAAGTCAGTTGCAAAATCATACTTATTCAATTCATACAAGGATTTTTGATTTCAGAACTGTGCTATGTATTGTGCAAGAGCTAAACATATGAACTAAAATATAAGAGAATATATGGGAATGATTAAAACTCAATTGAGAAATGGTTGCCTCTGGGAAGGGAAGAAGAATGAGAATGTGAAGGACTACATGGGGAACTTCAACTATATTTGAAATATTTATTCTTCCAAAAACAGAAAAAGTATAACCTACACTTGAAAGATGTTAGGATAAAAGATAATGAGTGATCTTTTATGAGTTTCATGAGTATTTTTTATGTTAATCTTTGGTATTTTTAACATTTTGAAAAAAATCACTAGAATGATAATTCTGGGTACTGAATTCTAATATGACTTTTAACATTTTGTTTTGATCTGGAACACATTTCTTATCTGTCTATTCTCCAATTCTTTTGTCAGTAAAATGAAGATGTTATTATTTGTCCTTCTTTATTTTATACTGATGGTAATTGGCTAAAAGCAACAACTGTAAAGGACATCAAGTTCTATGTAGAATTAAAACACTTAAATCAAGGGGAAAAAAACTTCTTCCCCTCTTACAAGACCTGCTAATCTTCACGAGTAAGAAAAACTTCAATTGAAGACCACAAAAGCCAAAAGTAACTCAATTTAGCTTTTTTGTTGTCCTCTTTGTTAAACAGAGTGAAAGAAATATTTTACTGACATTTTTTAAATTAATATAAAACATAAAATGGTCTGATAAAACAAAATAAAAAGTCACTTTTGTTATCTTTAGGTAAGACAGAGAGGGAGATGATGAAATAGAAAAAGAAAGAAGGTATAAATAGCGCAACATGGACAAAGGGACACACATATAAGAATATTGAGACACTGGTCCTGGAGGAAAGACAAGCAGAGAAGGATCATCCATAACAAGCACTGAGAGAGCATGCAGGGGGCCCTAGTTATTAAGCAGAGAAAATCAGAACCACAGTAAATGTTCAGAATTGTCTGTGCCTCCACATACCTTACATGATAATCTCGCCATTCCTTACAGGCCAGCTCAGCCCAGCTCCCAGTTCTCTCTGGCTTGAAGATGGGGAGATGAAGCAGTTTTATTGGCTGTATTTCAATACCAGTCACTGGTCATGCTTCCTGCATCCTTACCTTTCTTCAGTGTAATCTTCTGAGATTCTGCCCTTCCCAATGGCCCAGTGTGTCTTTTAACAATATGGTTCTGCATTTGACTCTTCTTGAGCCCATATTATGATAATTTGCTTTTACTTCCAACTATCATTCATCTGAATTCTCCATTTCTACTATCTGCTCACCCATTTTTCTCGATAGTAAATATCACAGTTTTCTCTTACTCCATTGTACATTCAAAATTTAGAAGCATCCATCTTAAAATTTCTATTGCTGATTTCTGTTGATATACCACAGAAATTCTCTGAATGTAATACTGCAGAATTGGTTTCTCCAGTGCCCTCTGAGTTGGTAAGAGGGAGTGTGTCAGCAGAAGTTACTGAGAGGCCGGTTGTGAATATTACTCAGGAGAGAGAGACAGTTATAATGAACAGCCTTCAAAATGGATATCCATAAGTCAAACAGTCTCAACTCTGTACATGCAGTTTTAAAATAGACTTTAGGCTTCAGTGGGCCCTACTTCAGAAGTGCTCAAATGACATCTATGGCCAGGACATCAAAACTGGTGAAAATGTTAAATTTCTCAAAAATGTAGATATGGAACTCAAGGAGGGCTCCACTCAATAGGAGTTAGGACTCCCCATGTTTCTCACTGTGGTTCCTGGAACTGCCTCACCCAATTATTCCAGGAGCACGTCCCTTTTATTTATTTATTTATTCTTTTAGATATGTTGGAGTATAATTGATTAACAATGTTGTGTTAGTTTCAGGTGTACAGAAAAGTGATTCACTTATATGTATACATGTATCTATTCTTTTCAAGCTCTTTTCCCATTTAGGTTAGCATAGAATATTAAGCAGAGTTCCCTGTGCTATACAGTTGCTTCAGTCTTATCTGTCTTTTTGCAAACCCATGGACTGTAGCCCACCAGGCTCCTCTCTCCATGGGATTCTCTAGGCAACAATACTGGAGTGGGTTGCCTGAAGATCCTCCAGAGGGTCTTCACAACCCAGGGATGGAACCTGCATCTCCTACATCTCCCGCATTGGCAGGCAGGTTCTGTACCACTAGAGTCACCTGGGAAGCCCCATTTTAAATACAGCAGTGTGTATACGTTAATCCCAAATTCCCCATCTGTTGGAACTTAATAACCCTTTATCTTGGTCTCTTAACATAGGATGAATTGCTCACCTGGAAAATGTTGCCACACCGTCCGGATGTTAGACTTGCTTGCTAAACTGACCTTCTATTTGCATCTTCAGCTTGGTTACTGGCTGAACTAATGGTTAGCTTTGATTCTATGGTCAGATGTGCCCTGAGTTAAGGGGGACCTTCATATAGCACGAAACGGCAACCCATTCCAGGACTGTTGCTTAGAGAATCCCATGGATGGAGAATCCTGGTGCAGGCTAGAGTCCATGCAGTCACCAACAATCGGACACGACTGAGCGACTTCACTTTCACTTTCAGCAGAAACTTAGAACACTTACATAGGGTGGCCATTCATCCTGATTTGTTTGAGATCATCCCAGGGTAATAATTAATAGTGCTCCCTTTCGCTCTTGGAAGTGACCTGGTTTGGACAACAAAGTATAAGGTCATCCTTAGGTTTTTGCCGATAAGGACTTCTAAAACTACATTTCATTTTTATAGCCATATTTAAAAGTAGAATATCAATTTCCAACTGCATTTGAATAGCAGACTAATCAATCCAGATGTGCTGTGTGACCACAGACTAAGGATTTATTGTTATAGTTTTAAAACTATATAAGAAGATATATGCTACTGAATGAGAACAAAAGCAATAGAAATTACTGCAGTCAGAATGAAGAATTACTAGGAAAAAAATGATTAAATGAAAAAGAAACATCAGAACTAGGAAGCAGGTTATAAGCAGGTATGACTCTAACAAGACTCAAATATACTTATTTCATCTGTTAGTCCTAAATCAGTATCTCTTTCCTTTCTATTAACACATGACTCCCAGATCCCAGCAAAAGCTCACTCATGCAGGTATCCTGATGATCCCATGTGTCCCATATGGGACAAAGGCAAAGAACAAATTCTCCTCCAGAGCCTCCTAAAGAGAGCAAGACCCTACTGACACCTTGATTTCGGATTTCAGAATCCTGGCCTCCAAAACTGAGATGATAAATTTTTGTTGTTTATTGAGTTTGTGATAACTTTCCATGGCAGCTACAGAAAACTAATAGAGATGGAAAACAGGCTTAGGGAAGTAGTTTGTCTAAGGTCACAAAGCTAGATATTTGGAGAGCAAGGGTTGAAATTCAAGGAAATGTCTCCAGAGCTCTTTCTTAGAACAATTGAGGGCAGGAGGAAAGGGGAACAACAGAGGATGAGATGGCTGGATGGCATCACAGACTCAATGGATGTAAATTTAAGCAAACTGCAGGACAGTGAAGGACAGGGAAGCCTGGCATGCTGCAGTCTGCGGGGTCACAGAGTCAGACATGATTTAGCAATTGAACAACAGGCTAAGAGACTCTACCAAAATACCATCTGGGCACCAAGTCCATGACATCTGTGTCCCAGAATTATAAAAAATGTTTCATAAAAATACCTTATTGTGGCAGCCCTTTTCTTGGTATAGTTCTGGTCGAAATTCTAGGGGCTGGGTTGATAGACAGGGACAAGTCCCTTCAATATCTCCTCCTCCATAGCCTCTGTGCCCTTCTGGTTCTATCATCTCTCCTTCTATCAAGGAAAACTTCTCATGAAAACAGACTTGAAAATCAACATCTAGTGGGCCAGAAACAGTTTTACAGTTAGAAGAATGAGTTCAAATAATGATGCCCTACCTTCATCAGTTCAGTCGCTCAGTCGTGTCCGACTCTTTGCAACCCCATGCATCGCAGCACGCCAGGCCTCCCTGTCCATCACCAACTCCCGGAGTTCACTCAGACTCACTTCCATCAAGTCAGTGATGCCATCAAGTCATCTCATCCTCTGTCGTCCCCTCTCCTCCTGCCCCCAATCCCTCCAAGCATCAGGGTCTTTTCCAATGAGTCAGCTCTTTGCATGAGGTGGGCAAAGTACTGGAGTTTCAGCTTTAGCATCATTCCTTCCAAAGAAATCCCAGGGCTGATCTCCTTCAGGATTAGTTTGTTATAATTAGCATTCGTGGGTACTAGCATTACCCATGAAGCAATATAGTATTATTTGAGAGTGGGCTAAGTTTAGTGTAAATATACATTGCAAACTCTAGGGCAACCACTCAAAGAAGAAATTGTGCTAAGAGAAAAATAAAATTATATAAAAGTTCATTTCAAGTCACAAAATGTAAGTAAAGAGTGGTATACAAAAATTAGAGAAAAACAAAAAGTAGATCAACCCTCAACAAAATAAAGGTCATATGTAACAAGCATACAGCTGTAACAAGTGTACCGCTAACGTCTACTTATTGGTGAAAAGCCAAAAGTTGTTTCTCTAAGAATCAGGAATAAGAGAAGGATGCCTACTCTTGCCACTTTTATCACCATAGTATTTTATTCATTGTAGTATTGGAAGTCCTAGCCAGAGCAATCAGGCAAGAAAAAAAGAAAAAGCTAAAACCACTATTTTCACATGATTTGATACTATATATAGAAAATTCTGAAGACTCCACAAAAACTCTTGACACTAATCAACAAATTCAATAAAATTCCAGAATACAAACTCAACATGCAAAAATCACTTGTGTTCTTATACACTAAAAATAAACTATCAGAAAGAGTAATTAAAAAAGAATTCCTACTGACAATTGCATCAAGAAGGATAAAATACCTAGGAATAAATCTAACCAAGGAGGTAAAATACTTGTAACCTTAAAACTCTAGGAAAATCATAAAAGTAATTAAAGACACTGATAAATAAAAATATACTCCATGTTCATGAAGTGGAAGAACTGATATTGTTGAAATATCCCTACTACCTAAAGCCAATGAAAACCCTATCAAAATTCCAATAGCATTTTCAACAAGGATAGAACAAATGATCCTAAAATTTGAATGAAATCACAGAAGACCCAGGATAGCTAAAGGAATCTTGAGAAAGTATAAGTGCTGAAGGCATAATGCTTCCTGATTTCAAGCTATATTACAAAGCTATAGTAATCAAAACAGTATGAAATTGGCATTAAAAACAGATACATTGATCCATGGAATAGGATAGAAACCCCAGAAATAAACCCATGCATATATGGTCAATTAATTTACGTAAAAGGATCCTAGAATATGCAATGGATAAAATTTAGTCTCTTCAACAAATGGTATTGGAAAACCTGAACAGCCACATGCAAATGAATATACCTCAAACAATAAACTTACACTATATACAAAAATCAACTCATAGTTGGTTAAAGATGAACATAAGACCTGAAACCACACAACTCTTAAAGAAAACCCAGGCAGTAAAATCCTTGACATTGGCATAAACAATTTTTTTTAAATCTGACACCAAAAGTGAAGACAAAAAAGCAAAAGAAAACAAGAAGGACTATGTAAAACTACAGTGTCTTTACACAACAAAGAAAACCATTAACAAAATGAAAAGCACCTACTAAATGGCAGGTTACCTATAATATTTTCAAATTATACATCTGATAAGAGCTTAATATTTAAGCATACCTTGTTTATGAAAGCGAGTTAGTCACTCAGTCATGTCCAACTTTTTGCAACCCCATGGACTGTAGCCTGCCAGGCTCCTCTGTCCATGGAATTCTCCAGGCAAGAATACTGGAGTGGACTGCTACTTTCTCCATTCAGCCCACTCACTCCCTCCCCCACTGTGTCCACAAGTTCATTCTCTACATCTGCATCTCCATTCCTTCCCTGCAAATAAGTTCATTAATACCATTTTTCTAGATTTCATATATATACATAAATATATTTCTTTTTCTCTTTCTGACTTACTTCATCTGTATAACAGGTTCTAGGCTCATCCATCTCATTAGAACTGACTCAAATTCATTCTTTTTTATGGCTGAGTAATATTTCATTGTGTATGTGTACCACATCTTCTTTATTCATTTATCTGTTGATGGAAATCTAGGTTGCTTCCATGTCCTAGCTATTGCAAATAGTGCTGCAATTAACACTGGGGCACACGTGCCTCTTAGAATTGTGGTTTTCTCAGGGTATATGCCCAGTAGTGGGGATGCTGAGTCATATGGTAGATCTATTTCTAGTTTTTTAAGCAATCTCCTTATTTGTCTCTATAACAGCTAAATTGGTTTACATTCCCACCAACAGTATAGGAGCGTTCCCTCTTCTCCACATCCTCTTCAGCATTTTATCCAGAATATATAAGCTCATACAGCTCAATTTTAGGGAAACAAACAACCCAATTAAAAAATGGGCAGAAGACCTAATCAGACATTTTTCCAGACATACAGACGGCCAATAAACACATGAAAAGGTGCTCGACATCATTAAATATTTGAGAAATGCAAATTAAAACTGTAATGAAATATCACCTTATACCGGTCAGAATGGCCATCATCAAAAAATCTACAAAATAAGAGTAGATCTTAAATGTTCTCATTACACAAAAGAAATTATATTTATGTGACATATTAGAGGTAACATAGCTAACACTATGGTAGCAGTCATTTTGCAATATATGAGTGTATGATAGCAACATGTACATCCTAAACTTATATGACATTATATGTTAATAAAGCTAGGGTAGAATTGATGCTCTCAGAATATATAGCCTGTAGAAAACATATACAATCTTTTCTCTGTTTGCTTTACTCAATTGTTATACACATAATAAAAGTTTATATCAAATGTTCAAGTCTCTTATATTCCAATGCCTTTCAAGAATAATAATAATGCTTTGAAATAATAATAATATTACTTCAAGAACAATAGCATAAGGTATAGTATAACCTTAATAAGTACATACTTTGGTGTTTATTAGATATTCTGATTTTGTATTTACAATAGGGGTAAAATTGCTTAAGAGCAAATACATAAGAAAATCAATGTTTCAAAAAAAAAGTATGAAAATTCTGTCTTCTTTGTGCTATCAGATAGAATAAATACCATTACCTAGTTATCTGCTGCTGAAGAGACAGATGGCTTTATTTAGTCTGTCTACACAGTTCAAAAAGAGATAGCCCAGTAGCTGTCATTTTTCTAATATAATAATGTGTGAAATACAAGAACTACTACAAAAGGGGATTATTCCAGGGAGAGAGAAAGATCAGATGGTTAATGAAAATTTATTTCATAAGATAATACCTTTCATAGATACAGTGCTAGCTTCTGAGTTATTTAACATCCTACTGAAATCACAAGTATTTCCACGACAGGAGAGGGAAAGAGAGAGAGAAATTATATATCAAAAGGTACCACTAAATTATGAGACCTTTCAGGATTTGAAATGTAACTTATGTTTTCACATCAGATAAATGAACTTTTTTTTAATCTGGTAAGCTAGTATATATTTTTATATATATACCATTTCTGGTGAGCTAATATATATATATATTCAACCTGTAGGTGACATGTAACATCTTTTTTCTCAATAGGTTAGTTGTACTTTAAGAACACTTCCAGTTGAACAGTTTAGTTTGCTTGTTTTATCTTTATGTGTCTTTAGTAGCTTGGGTTCACATATGTAATAGCTTTCCTCATTATGGGTGGTTGAAGGCTACTGACAAAAAGATTTTGAAAACTTAATACACTCTGTTTAAAGTTGGAAAGGGTAGTTCTTAGGGATGACTGATTTGGACTATATTAAAATGCAAAGACAGAGGAAATCAATTTTTTTTTTGCCCAGAATAAGGTGATTTTATTAAGCTCCTTGTAAACAGAAATACCTTCCTAGAGACTCTCAACATTAATTAGACCAATTTTTCTGGGTGATGATCCTTCAGACTTGAGTGGGAAAGAAATGTCAAATGGTTATTTTCTCATTTTTATAAGATTCTTTTCCCACATGTTACTATTAATGAAATCAGAATGTGATTTGTAGTGAGGGGCAAATTTAATTGAATGTTTCATTCATGATTTGCCTTCTCCTTCAAAAAGCTGTTGTTCAGTCACTAAGTGGCGTCTGACTCTTTGTGACCCCTTGGACTGCAGCACACCAGTCTCCTCTGTCCCCCACTATCTCCCAGAGTTTGCTCAAATTCATATCCATTGAGTTGGTGATGCTACCTAACCATCTCTGCTTCCACCTTCTACTTTGGCCTTCAGTCTTTCCCTTCAAAAACAGCAACTACCAATTTGATGATTCACCTTATAATGTCCAGTGACTTAAAACCCAGGAAACATGCTGCTGCTGCTAAGTCACTTCAGTCATGTGCGACTCTTTGAGACTCCAAGGACTGTAGCCCACCAGGCTCCTCTGTCCATGATATTCTCCAAGCAAGAACACTGGAGTGGGTTGCCATTTCCTTCTCCAGAGGATTTTCCCAACACAGGGATCAAACCTGCATCTCTTAGGTCTCCTGCATTGGCAGGCAGGTTCCTTACCACTAGCGCCACTTGGGAAGCCCATGGATGAACCTATTTGTGACTGGGTGGACAGGCAAGTCAAAGTTTAAGAAGAATAAGCTGACAGAAAACTGGGGTAATGTCATCCTTATCTAGGAGGACGTTGTGCCTCACATCGTCAGGCAGAATGGTACTTATTGCTCATTTTCTCCCTCCTCTTCCTCTAGTTCCTCCATCACCACCGTCACTACTATTAACTGAACAGCTACCTGTAGCAGGCACTGTCCTTTTAACACGTGACCTCCACATGCATCATGTAAATCAATTTGTCCTCAGTCCTAGCTGCACCTTAGAATGTCAAGAGCTTTGAAAAGTACAGCTGTCAAAAAAAAAAAAGCTGCCCAAGCCCATTACAGACCAGTTGTTTCAAAATCTTTGAGGGTAAGCCCTTCATATCCATATTTTTTTACATCTTCCCAAGTGAGCTTGATGCACATTGAATACCGAGAGTCACTGTTTTTCTGTGTTGCCGCCAAACAGCAACAAGTACTTGGAACAGAAGCTACACTGACTCATGGCATATGCTTTTCAATCTAAAGAGATAATACTTCCTGAAATGTATAAAGCACAAGAGAAAAGGAGCCCAATAAAAGGAATCACTCCCCTAGTGTTTTTAAAAGAGAAATGACCACAGAATAGGTTTGAAATTAATTTTTCTGAGAACCAGCTAATAACTCCAATAACTACCAGGTCTTCAAGTACTCAGCCTTAGACTCCAACTTTCAGGATATTTGTCATTCATTATCATTAGTGTCAAATTTTTAGTCACACCTAGAAGATAAAAGGAAATGGCAACCCACTCCAGTACTCTTGCCTGGAAAATTCCATGGATGGAGGAGCCTGGTAGGCTACAGTCCACGGGATCGCAAAGAGTCGGACATGACTGAGCAACTTCACTGGTGGTGGTAGCAGATAAAAGATGCTGGCTGCATGGAGATACTTGCCATAGTGAAACCAAGAAACTGTTTGGAACCCTAAGCTTCCATGGTCCATAACCCAAAATATTCCTGGAAATATACCTATCATCAGTTGCTACCCTTCACCATGAGTCCCAGTTTAGAGGAATGCGTCACTTTGTAACAGTACCCTGGCTCGTCAGAGGTGTCTTCTTGGCAGCCTGTCCCTCACACAGTAACTCTCATCTGTTGACAAGCTAATAATTTCACCTGCCATCACAGCAAATTCTCTTTCACCAAAGTGACTCCAGAGGAACACCAACAAAATGCCCAGATTCTAACGCAATTCTGTTTTCTCCTTTCTCCCAATTTAGAAGATGCTACATTACACATAGTGTGTGAGGGACCATTCTGTCAACATTCAGTAGGAAATGGAGAAAGGAAACATACTTTCTTATTTTGGTTATTTTACAGTAGTACAGTTTTAGCAACATGTTCACTGGAAACATACAGAATCTTTCAGCTGAGGAATTTACTCCATGTGAGAAGTACATGAGGGCACCATCACACACTCACTGAAGAGTTTCCCACACAAAGGCCATATGTCTATGAATCACAGGAAACATGCCAGATCATGCACACATATGTGGAGTGGAGACACTCTTTTCCAAGTAGTTGCTACATTGCTTTGTGATCAACACTTAATTTTCTTAGAATTGTGGAAATGCTTAGAATTTTTTTCTTACAGGTCCACAGCAGCAGAAGAGGTGCTTGTGTACTATGGACAGTTTTCCTCAGGACCTGCACTTCATTTCTAATTAGAACAATAAAAAATTCAATAAGGCACGTGCTCAGATGTTCAGTCATGTCTGACTCTTTGCAAGCCCATGGACTGTAGCCTGCCAGGCTCCTCTGTCCCTGGAATTCTCCAGGCATGGATACTGGAGTGGATAGCCATTCCCTTCTCCAGGGGATCTTCCCTACCCAGGGATCAAACCTGGGTCTCCTGCATTGGCAGGAGGATTCTTTACCATTTGAGCCACCAGGGAAACCCAAAGGTTACTTCTCGTTCCTGTACTAGAAGTCAAACCTGGGCTGCCTGGGTGAAAACCAGGAATCCTAACCACTAAACCATATGCTAAAGAAACAAGGTTTAAATATTTATTCCTAATTATACATAGCATGTGTGGGTTGGGGGATGGCAATCAGTCATTAATGAAGAACACAGTGAGCACCATCCAGGTCAAAATGCAGTGAGTCAGGGCCTCTTACTTACAGTTCTCAGTCACTGTTTTCTACAAGGGACTTACAAGAAAGTAAAGGAGATTTCCATCCTAAAAGTAATTGTTTTCAGAAATGGTTTGTAAAGAAGATAAATTAGCAAACTGAGCACCCAGCAAAATCCTGAATTTCTATGCTTGAGCCCTTTTTCATCATTTAAAATAAAATATCTGCTGGTAACATATAAAACACCTGAAACTGAGAAAAAGAATATTTTGTGTTGTTACAATGTCTGTTACCATCAGCACATTAGCTTATAAGCAATTAGTAAATGAAGGAATGATCTCAGAATAAAACAGAAGTTGCCCTGGTTTACACATGATTATTTTTAGCCCATGACTAATTTGTGCCAGCCAGTATTCACAGCTAAAATCACACAATACTAGCACAGCCAAGTACACCAAGCCACTTCTCCCTCCTCAAGGTTCACTTCAGTCATGTTTTCTGTCTCAGAAGAGTTGTTGCAGGTTATCCCAGATCTTTGTACATTTTGCTCATCTCCCTAACTCAGCAGCCTTGATTTTTCCTTCTATGTTCCCTCCCATCAAAGTATCTATTTTTAAGGTAAAGTCCTAAATTCAACTTATTATTTCTCATTTTTTAAGAATTTTAAAGTCTTTTGAGACTATACCAAAATGTATAAAAGGATTATTCTAGTTTTCATTAGTCCTTTGGTCACAAAGTTGCATAGGTTTTGAGTGATCTGCTCCCAACTCATTTTCCCCCTGAGTTCTGATACTTGTAGTGCATGACTTTTCAAGAACACACAAATAGGCTACATGGGAGCTCAAAGAAGGCACATCACCTTGGGTGCTGGACGATGCTTAGGGACCATCTTATGGCTGCAGAGCCTGATTCAGATGTTACAGGAAGAGTAGGACTCAGTTCAGAACAGAGGAGGCAAGAGGTGGGAGGAGCAGTAGGAGAAGAGGGAGAAGCCATCAATGCAAGCCATGTGAGCAAAGCCAGCAGCAAAATGAGATCAAAAAGGGAAACATATGTTACACTACATTTTCCCAGAATATAAAGCCTAAGATCTTAAAGTTTGTTTGTTTGTTTGTTTGTTTGTTTTCTGTAAAGAGTCAAGAGCCATTGGAGAATTTAAGGCAGAGGTAGGGGCCAGAGGGGGCTTCTCATGTGGCACTAGTGGTGAAGAACCCGCCTGCCAATGCAGGAGACATAAAAGATGCGGTTCCATCCCTGGGTGGGGAGGATTCCCTGGAGGAGGGCGTGGCAACCCACTGCATGGACAGGGGAGCCTGGCAAGCTACATACTGTCCATACAGTCACGAAGAGTCAGGCACATCTAACGGGACACAGGGACTAGGGCACTGATACAGCAACTCCCTTTTGGTGAGCAAGGGCCTCTGCAAACAGTCTAGTCTATCCCTATTCTTTTTTTTTTTTTAATTTTAAAATCTTTAATTCTTACATGTGTTCCCAAACATGAACCCCCCTCCCACCTCCCTCCCCATAACATCTCTGTGGGTCATCCCCATGCACCAGCCCCAAGCATGCTGTATCCTGCGTCAGACATAGACTGGCGATTCAATTCTTACATGATAGTATACATGATAGAATACCATATCCCTATTCTTTTATGTTCCAAAAACTGAGATCCAGGTAAGTTACTGACCTATTCATAATCTCATTTATTCATGACCAGTATCTCCTGGTTCCCAGGTCAAAGCTCATATGACAATATCCACGTAACACAAAATGAATTTTTAAAATAAGATGACTATTGCAATAGTCAATAACCCAAAAGTCAGTGAGGACCTAGACTATGAGGTATTGGTAGGAACAGAAGGAAAGGGAATGTATTCATGAGACCTTATGAAGAAAGGATCTATAGTTAAGCCTGGGATCAGTGTTTCCTAAAGTAGAAATATGATATATGTCATTATGTACATAATAAATTACAACAGATAATTCATGTCTCTCTTTTGTGATATCACATAAACTATTAAGGTGATATTTGCAGGGTTGAAGGGTTAAAATGTAGTATGTGGCTCACCTCTGAAAATTAAGATTGGAAAAAGACAAAAGGAAAAGCTGTATAGGATGATGAAATTATTCCATGAAGCAGAATCAAGACCATCTTCTGCTCTGCATTTCCCAGGAAGGAAGCTACCAAGCAAGACCCTTTTCCCTCCACGATCTGGCTGACCAGGGAGAGAGTCGAGGAAGACTCAAGTTGTGCGAGGAAGCCGGTCCTTCAACACAGGGCAGCAAACCACACCCATGTAGCATTTACACAGCCTCAGGCAAGATGCCACCTGGGAGTTGAGCTTGTCCCTTAAGGAGACTTCACCAGAGTGGCATTTCCTTGGGGAAGCCCAGCTTTTATATCTAAAATCATTATTTTGTCAGTGTTCCCAGAGCTCATCATTTTCTAAGGGACTGACAGCATTCTCTTATGCTAACCAAACTAAAAAAAGACAATTGCATTCACCAAAATGCCAGTGAGGGAAAAGCAGACTCAATACCTATGGTCATTCATCTATTTGGGAAGCTCTGAAAATCTACTTTGGAAGCCAAACATAATCAGAAAATTGTGCAGCATGCATGAAAGCTGTGGAAGGAGAATGATGCAAAGGACCTCATAGCCCATGAACCAAAGACAGCCGCAGGCATCCGCGTGTGCACCAATGTAGTTCTGCCAAACAGGTCAGGACACACATATTCACTCGTGACAGCTGACGTGAACTGATTTCAAAGAAACATTTTCATAAACTGTTTCATAAAGAATTAATTAATTTTTTAGCAATTTTAAGGAACAGTATAAGAACTGCAATTAGAATCTTTACATTATAAGTGAGTTTAAGATAGTCAAAGGAATATTTTACTTTGTTGAAAGTTCCTGTTTTTTAAAACTATTGTGTGAACTCTTTCCAGGTAATTTCAGATCAATCTGATAACTATTGCTAATTAGACCATGAAGGAAATTAGTGAATTAATTGTGGTTATCTTGGAACAACAGTCTCCCAGAAAAAAAGAAGTCTTGCTTTAAAAGGCTTCCTTCAGAAATACAGACTAATATATCAAAATTGAACAGGGAGGTCTGGAGAGAGAAACACAACATTATCAGAGGAAAAAACAAGCTCCTTAATACTGCCTCCCTAACTTATAGAAGAATATTAGACTAAAAACTAGAAAAATAGATGTTTCATTCAGTGAAATTTATTCAAAGTGTACTATTAAAATTAAGAGCACAAAAGTGTACATCAAATTAAAATCTTACATAGTCTCTGCACAATCTCATAACTCTATATTTGACCAAGATTTCACCATTCCAAACTTGACTTGGAAATTTAGATGTTTTCAAATTTTTCATCTTTCTTATTGAAACAAGCTTCCATTTTATCTAATATGATAAAATGATAAAAATATCAAATTAAGGTAATGAGTTTTACTGTCTGCTAATGTTGCCAGGGAAGTTCCCCTGAAGGAGGGCATGACAACCCACTCCAGTATTCTTGCCTGGAGAATCCCATGGACAAAAGAGCCTGGCAGGCTACAGTCGATGAGGTCGCAGAGTTGGACATGACTGGAGTGACTTAGCAGCAGCAGCAGCACTGTTGCAAGGATACCCTCCTTCTCAGATAATTTCAGGTTCTGTGGAGGAATTTTCTTGGAAAAAAACATACAAGCTCAGCAAACTGCCTGATGTGGCTGCTATTTCTAAAAGTTTTAAATTTTCCTTGTGATTTTGATTTTAGAATGTAGCCATCTCCTTACCAGATCCTTCTATTTAATATTCATCTTCATGGTGACTATGACAGCAATATACTGTCAGTCTGGTTTTCCTGAATAGAGAAAAAGTGACTATTGCAGGGATGAGGAGATATTTGGGCAGAACATATACACAATAGGAAATGCAGTCAGGCAAAACCCAAGTTCAGCTTTGTCTCCCTCTCTATTAGAAAGAATTTCACTGTTAAGCTAATTCATCCTACGATTTCCCTGCGGGCTTCCCCGGTGGCTCAATGGTTAAAGAATCCACCTGCCAATGCAGGAGACATAAGTTCGATCTCTGAGTTGGGAAGATCCCCTGGAGAAGGAAACAGCAATACCACTCTGGTATTCTTGCCTGGGAAATCCCATGCAGAGAGGAGCCTGGCAGGCTACAGTCCATGGCATCACAAAGAGTCAAAAACGACTTAACAATTAAAGAACCATTTCCCTAGCCTGGAAAACTCCGTCTTGGAAGCTGGTAGCTTCTTTCTTGGTTTCCTTCACAATTTTTTTTTTTCTTTTCTATCGCCACCCACATTTCGGGTTGAATTCTTCTCTTCTAGTTATTCAGACAATCTTTCCATCCTAGTTCTTTAATTACTACTCTCATTTACCTACTAATACACCACATAAATATTTCCTAGGCAAAACGACTGTGCTAGAGATTGGTGACAATATAAAAATATAATACTCTAGCCTCCAAATGCTATGCTATAAGTAGGAAGATAAAATAGATCCATGATACAGTTAGGCAAAATACAGATTATCCAAATAGATTCTACTCCACCAATCTGTAAGGAATGCAGACAGCACTTCTAGAATTCAGAGACTGAGAAGATGAGTGTGGGCAAGGGGAACTAGTAGCAGTGTGGGATGAAGCAAGACAGCCTAATTTGGGGCGGCAGACTTTTTGACACTGCTGAATCCTCAGTGATGGAAAGACTATGGCACCTTGCTGCCATCTAAAAATTGACACTTGCTACCTGCCTCTACGGGCTTCCCTGGAGGCTCAGTCAATAAGGAATCCTCCTGCAATGCAGGAGACCCAGGTTGGATCCCTGGGTCTGGAAGATCTCCTGGAGAAGGGAATGGCTACCCACTCCAGTATTCTTGCCTGGAGAATCCCATGGACAAGAGAGCCTGGTGGAACACACTCCATGGGGTGATAAGAGTCGGACACGACTTAGCGACTAAACCACCAGCCACCTGCCTCTACAAAGAGTAAGTCACTAGCCACTGCAGCCACTGACCTTCAACACACCCTGAAAGGAGTTCAGGGTGGAGATCAAGAATAAGGCCCACTGCAGTCTGTGGAAAAATTGGCAGAAAAGGCCTTCAGATAGCTATATACTTTCAGGAGGAGGTTTTATAAGCCCAAGTTCTTGCATCTCCGTATACCTAGAAAAGCACTAAAACCATCAATGGTGACAGCTGCTCCTCATGACAAAGCCTCTGCCAAATGTGTACTTGATGGCATGTACCCCTCCTTCACTAAAACTATAGATAACACTGACCTCCCCTACCTCTTGGGAGCATTCCTCAGAGCCATCTGAGATGCTGTCTTGAGTTAAACTCCTCATTTTGGCCCAAATAAAACATAACTCATGACTCTCACATTGGACATTTTTTTCAGATGACATTCCATAAAAAGGTGTTTTTAAATCTGTAGGCAGTGTAAAATAGAGAGCGAGAGTCAGATCAGCCACTTCAAACCCTGAGTCTGCTACCCAACAAATATAGGCAAGTAACATAACTTCTCTGTAACAGGTTCCTCATCAGTAATACAGAGCTGTGCTAAGGATAAAATAATGTATATAAAATACTTAATACTGTGCCTCATCCAGAGCAGGTGCCATATGCATGCTGGTTGTTGCTATAATTATTAATTGCTAATGATGCCAAGGACTTCTAGAGTCACATACACATTTCTAGAAATATGCCTGGTCACAAAGATGTGGATCTTGTTTTGAACGTACAAGATAACGCCACTTTCCTGTGTGAGTAACCAGATTCAATCAACACAGTTATTGTGATGAAGGGAGTTTAAGAGTATAAGGAGGAAAGAAGGAATTGGGGAAACAGATGATGGTGATCAGATCTCCAAATTTAGATCACACTTTCCAAACCAGCTCAAACTATGATTCCTTGAGCCTTGATTTAATCACAGAATGTGTACAGCTTTCATCTCTTCATATATTGGTAAAGAAAAAAAATTCACAAATTCTAAAATAATTTTCCAAAAAGATTTCTTGCCTCCAACTCCCTTAATTTCAAAAGCTGGCTTCGAAGCACAGCTGGTGTTTCTAACCATTTTTCTTATTTGCATGTAAAACTCTGCCTCACCTTACATTCTTGATGAATATCAATAAGATGCTTTAACTTTTATCATGACGAGTCCCAGAAAAATGCCGCCTACTCTGTTCTTTGATGCCTTGACTGGCATTTAAAAGCATTGTGGGTGACAGCTGGACAAAAGCTTTTTGGTGGCAGCTGAAATGGGTGAAGGTCTTTGACATTTAGCATGAATGCCTCAAAATGTGATTTTTAGGGAAGCATTTGGGGAGAGAATTCATGAGCTGGGAGTGCCCATGAGATGGAAAAGCATGATATGTTCAGATGGAGATGATACCTGTCATCAGTAAATGTGATGGAGGGTGTAAGAGGAGAGCAAGAAGTTGGAAATCAAGTCTTTGTTTACTTTAAATGTGTGTTTCAACATCACATGTATGTGTCATTCTGTTAAGGAGACCTAGGAAGTTCAACTAACCTGAATACCAAGCATGTGAAACACTTCGGAGGAAAAGTAAAACAAAAATTGAAAGTTATCATTGTTATCACCATCATCATCAGGATAGAAGCAGTATCCATGCTGTGTAACATGTTGAACATGTTTCAGATCTTGAGAAAGAAAATATATTCAGAACACCACTGAAGAACCACTATAAATCTGTATCATTAAAAGAGATAAAGAGAGTTTCCACAGAGAGTAAAGAGAGACAGACGGGGGAAATGGGAGGGTGCAAATGGAAAAGGCAAGTTAATAAACAGATCAGAACTGAACAAAGCAATATTTTCCCCTTGTTGCTGAATATTGGCAGTGGGGAGATCAGAATAGGTTTCTTTTTATTCCCTTTTAAAGCTCACCCTTCCTATTCCAATTGTTGCAACTGCTGAAAAGAAGTGAGAACGCTACAAATCCAACATACTTTTCAAAATTCTTAAGGATGAGGCATAACACAGAATTTAAATCTTGGATTTAATGGATGTGTGTGACTGCAAGTGGTATAACAGCATTAAAGATAGGAGCATCAGAGTGATCATAAGCACCAGTATTATTCAGAAGAACAGCAACAACATTCACTAATTTTAGACTAACATGATACACATGTAATTTACAATATCTAGGATAAGTACTGAAAGAATATACATGAAGCATGCAAATTCCAAACAGTAAAAAGAAGTTAGCTAGAATGAGAAAAAAAAAATCCCGAAGAATGTAATAAAAAAGAAAAAGCCCAATAATCAAACAGAAAACTCATAATATACTAGGCAAATGTTGACCAAAAATGATGTGTCACATAAAACAGACTTTACGACAAAATATAAAACTGGAATTAAAGATGATTACTACATATATACTAATAAAATGCTCAGTTTACTCATGCATACTTAATAACATGGTCTTACATAAATAATAACAAAAACTGATAAAAATATTAGGGGAAATCACAGTGGGAGATTTTCACATACTTCCTTTTTTAATAAAACAAGAAAAATATAATCAGGAAGCACACAGGTGAATTAAACAGTACAATTGACAAGTTTGATGATGATGAACATATATAGAATTTTATATACTACATTTGGAAAATAAACCTATATTTTTCAAGTATATATGGAACATTCTCAAAATTTGACTAGGTACTTTACCAGTGTAATTAAGTTATAAACCAATAACAAGAAGATAAGTTAGAAAGCATATGAATACTTTCTAAGCAAAGAGGAAATGAAAAAAAAAGCATAATGGATATCAGAATATGTTTATACTAAATAATATAAATGTCACATATTAAACATGAGGGGAATATTTGTTGTTCTTTAGTCACCAAGTCGTATCTAACTCTTTGCAACCCCATGGACGGTAGCACTCCAGGCTTCCCTGTCCTTCACTATCTCCCAGTTTGCTCAAATTCATGTCTATTGAGTTGGTGATGCCATCTAACCACCTCATCCTCCATTCCCCCGTCTCCTGCCTTCAATCTTTCCTAGCATCAGGGTCTTTTCCAATGAGTAGGCTCTTCACTTCAGGTGGCCAAAGTATTGTAGCTTCAGCTTCAGCATCAGTCCTTCCAATGAATATTCAGGGTTGACTGGTCTGATATTAGGATTAACTGGTTTGATCTCCTTGCATACCAAAGGGAATATGCATATCAGAAAAAACTTTCATTAGAAAAACTAAGGTCGTATAATTAATGAGAGCTACCTAAGAAAGTAGAAAGGAGCAGTATAACAAACCTTTAAAAAAGTTACAGAAGCAGGAGTTAGAGTTGGGTGAATTCCACCCCCAAAGAAATAAATATAAAATGGCAAATGTGTCTAAATTGGCTATAGCAGGACTCTGGAAATTGACTAAAAGCAAGCAAAAAATGAATAAATGTTTATTCATAACTGTAAGAAATGTGAGTAAGAACAGTCTTATTCTGAGGCCTCCAAGAGTGGGACTGTTCCCCTTCCCAACCCCCTCATTCACTTAGAATGAAAGTTATACCAGAGTGGGGCTGGGCATGAAAACCAGCCAGTTTGCTGCCATAAAGAAAGGATCTGAATGGGATGGGTGATGAAAAGCCCTGCTAGAAACATTGATAGTAGAAGTATCACACTTGGTAGGAAACAGGAAATCACGGATCTGTAGCCTAGATAGTTTTGGTTGGGATAAATGATGGACTGTCAGAAACTTAGCGGGAAGGTCCTGGAAATGAGAGCGCTATAGAAGGATTAGACATGCTCTCTGTAAATTCCTGGATAGCTGTGAGAATACATGTACAAACAGGGGAACTCCAAAAGACTCAAGCCTAAAATAAAAACCAGGACTTGATAAAAACCACAGACTTGATAACTGGCTGAACTTTAAAAAAACTCCCCAACCCATATCCAATGAGACCCATCCACGAGGGTGGAAGACTTACAGTTTTGAGGTGTTTGAGCAAAATCATTAAATTTTATTCATATAAATACACCTAGGCCACAATTCATTCTCAGGTAGCCAAAGAAATGAAAACACATGTCCACTCAGAGACATGTATGCAAAGGTTTATAGCAGTATTATTAATAGCAGCTCAAAACTAGAAACAACCCAAATGTCCATCTGATCATAAATGAATAAACAAAATATTTCATACCCATACAATGGAATATCAACATTATTAGTAATAAAAAGACACAAACTACTGATACATGCTACAACTTGTATGCACTGAAAAATAGCTATAATAGTCAAAAGAATTCAGACACAAAAGACTACATTTAGGTAATTCTACTTATAGCTGAATCGTCCTATAATCATTTAGGAAAGTGAATCTCTAACACACATTGTATAAGCACTCTGGAAGACAGTTTGACAGTTTCTAACAAGTTGAAACATACACATATTATAGGACCCAGCAACCTCACCCATGGGTATTGACAATGGCAAAATAAAACCTTAGGTTCACACAAATACTTAAACATAAGTATTTATAGGAGCTCTGTTCACCCCAAACTGGAAACAACTCAAATGTCTTTCAACCAGGAAATGGATAAACAAACTATGGTATTTTGATTTAATGGAATATTAGTCAGCAGAGAAAAAGGAAAACTATCAATACATGCAGCAACCTGAATGGACCTCAGAAAAAAGTCAGCTTTGGAAGATTGCAGCTTTTATGATTTCACTTATATGACATTGTAGGAAAGACAAACAATAACAATGGAAAACAGGTCAGTGATTGCCAGGGACTGGAAGTGGGAGGAAGATGCTACCATAACTGGGATAGCAGAGGGTGTCTGTCCTGATTTGGTAGTGGCTACATGAATCAGTTCATGTAGTACAATGAATTATATACAAATCAGTGCAACAGAATTATATACCCCTTTCCAAATTTCAGTGTATTACTGTCTACAACATTTTAATGTTTTTAGTTTACCTGTATAGAAGCAGAAATGAACCTTGAGAAACATGCACTTTTATGCCTGTATAATCTATTCTCCACGGAGTGATCAGAGTAGCCCTTTTAAATGCAAATTTGACCAAGTCATGCATCTGCTCAAAACATCCAGGGCCTTCCCAACAATCTTAGAATAAAATTCAAAATCTGTAAGGGTTTTGTGATCCTATCCATGCCTCACTCCCTGCCCTTAATCCTTCCATTCTCTCCCTGGCTCCCTCTGCTCCAACCACACTGACCTTTTGGCTATTCCTCAGAATACACTCCTGCCTCAGGATCCTCACACTCTCTGTTCCTTTGCCTAGAACACTCTCCCCTTTGATATCACAGGGCTTGTTGCCTCACTTCAATCAGGTCTCCATTCATATGTCATCCTTCTAGGTAGGTCTCTGGGACCACCCTAACTCAGCTGCTTATCTCGGCTGACTGATCAAATCTTCTCCTTTCCCCCTCCATTTAATGAGGACAGCACTTCTTGGCTTTTTTTTTTTTTTTTAAGAATTAATTCCCAGAACCTAAAATAGTACTTGGTACATAGTTGGCATTCACATTATTGTTGAATCAATGTACAAAGTAAAATGACTTAACATGTGAAATTAAAAGACGCTTACTCCTTGGAAGGAAAGTTATGATGAACCTAGACTGCACATTAAAAAGCAGAGACATTACTTTACCAACAAAAGATCCGTCTAGTCAAGGCTATGGTTTTTCCAGTAGTCATGTATGGATGTGAGAGTTGGACTATAAAGAAAGAATTGATGCTTTTGAACTGTGGTGTTGGAGAAGACTCTTGAGAGTCCCTTGGACTGCAAGGAGATCCACCCAGTCCATCCTAAGGGAGATCAGTCCTGGGTGTTCACTGGAAGGACTGATGTTGAAACTGAAACTCCAATACTTTGGCTACCTCATGCGAAAAGTTGACTCATTTAAAAAGACCCTGATGCTGGGAAGGATTGAGGGCAGGAGGAGAAGGGGACGACAGAGGATGAGATGGCTGGATGGCATCATCAACTCAATGGACATGAGTTTGGGTAGACTCCAGGAGTTGGTGATGGACAGGGAGGCCTGGCATGCTGTGGTTCATGGGGTCACAAAGAGGCGGATGCAACTGAGCTACTGAACTGAACTGAAGAAAATCACAGGTAACTTTCAGCATCGCCTTTGTCCTCATCAGCTCTTTACCTGGCCCCTTACCCTACTCCTGCCACCAGTCAATTCTGAAAAATCTTAACTTCCTTCCTTCCTAGTAAACTGAGATGGGAGGTCTAGTTTTCATTCCAGTCCCAAAGAAGGACAATGCCAAAGAATGTTCTAACTACTGTACAACAGCATTCATTTCACATGCTAGCAAAGTAATGCTCAAAATCCTTCAAGATAGGCTTCCACAGTATCTGAACTGAGAACTTCCAGACACACAAACTGGATTTAGAAAAGCAGAGGAACCAGAGATAAAATTGCCAATATTTGTCGGATCGTAGAAAAAGCAAGAAAGTTCTAGTAAAACATCTACTTCTACTTCATTGACTACACTAAAGCCTTTGACTATGTGGATCACAACAAACTGTGGAAAGTTCTGAAAGAGATGAGAATACCAGACCATCTGACCTGCCTCTTGAGAAATCTGTATGCAGGTCAAGAAACAACAGTTAGAATCAGACATAGAACAACGGACTGGTTCCAAGTTGGGAAAGGAGTACATCAAGGCTGTATATTGTCACCCTGCTTATTTAACTTATATGCAGAGAGCATCATGAGAAATGCTGAGCTGGATGAAGAACAATGGGAATCAAGATTGCTGGGAGAAATATCAATAACATCAGATATGCAGATATGCACCCTTATGGCAGAAAGTGAAGAGAAACTAAAGAACCTCTTAATGAAGATGAAAGAGGAGAGTGAAAAAGCTGGCTTAAAACTCAACATTCAAAAAACTAAGTTCATGGCATCCAGTCCCATCACATCATGGCAAATAGATGGGGAAACAATGGAAACAGTGACAGACTTTATTTCCTTCAGCTCTAAAATCACTGTGGATGGTGCTGCAGCCATGAAATTAAAAGACACTTGCCCCTTGGAAGAAAAGCTATCACAAACCTAGACAATGTATTAAAAAGCAGAGACATTACTTTGCCAAAAAAGTCCCTCTAGTCAAAGCTATGATTTTTTTTCGCAGCCATGTATGGATGTGAGAGCTGGAAAATAAAAAAGGCTGAAGCACTGAAGAACTGATGCCTTGAACTGTGGTATTGGAGAAGACTCTTGAGAGTCCTTGGATGCCAAGGAGATCAAACCAGTCAGTCCTAAAGGAAATCAACCCTGAATATTCATTGGAAGGAGTGAAGCTGAAACTGAAGCTCCAATATTTTGGCCACCTAATGCAAAGAGTCGAGTCATTAGAAAAGACCCTGATGCTGGGAAAGATTGAAAACAGGAGAAGACGGGAACAACAGAGGATGAGATGGTTGGATAGCATCACTGACTCAGTGGAGATGAGTTTGAGTAAACTCCGGGAGACAGTGAAGGACAGGGAAGCCTGGTGTGCTGCCATCCATGGGGTTGCAAAAAGGACACAACTGAGCAACTGAACAACAACAAAATGTATATTAAAATTCCCTGGGAGTTATCTTTTACCTTTTTTGTATTTTTTTTGTTGTTGTTATTCAAATATTACTAAATGTTGCTCTAGCTGCCTATTATTCATTGTCAGTGAGGTTTAAATCATTCTTCCACAGTATAAAGAGACATCATTTTAGAGCAAAAGAGTAAAAGTCACATCCTTGGTTTCTGTATTTGGGGGTGGGGGAGGGTGTGCTTAGCCATTTACTGTAGGCGTGTTTCACAGAATTCAAGAGGACCCATTTTAGAAAACCACTGCCATCTCTTCTCATCATATTTCAGAATTAAATGACTCATCTTTCATTTTATTCTGGAAATAGCTTGTTATAAGCCAATTCTTTGGACACTGGAACCTACATTTTTGCTTGGAGAGGGACAGAATACAAAGTCACATTTGTTAAATCTGAAGCTCTTCAGTTGACAGTTTGTTGCTCTTTCCAGGATTCATGGGTAAATGTTAAACTTTGAAATGTCATCTCTTCCTTGCCAAATAGCCCATCTTTTTTCTGGGAAACTGCTAGTTCTGAGATCACTGATTGTGTATTTTCAATTGCACTATATTCCAAATACAGAAATTCTAGCAATTGTAACATGCCCAGAATAAAACAAAAAAAAGTCTCAAAGACAGGTATTTTATAAATAAGAGATGTCTTATATTTCAATAAAAAATAAAGTCTGTCTTCCTTGCTTAAAACATATACTATCTTAAAGTTGATTCCTAGTTTTAAAAGATATGTTCAACAAATGGTAAATTTTAAAAGATTATGCCTTTCACTGTAAAGCGCCTGAAATCATTCTTTCATGTTATGTTTTTCAACAACGGGAATATTTTAGAGCTCTGTCATTCTTCAGACTAATGAAAGACTAATGTCTTTCATTTCATTCAGTGTCACAATTTGTGGTTAAAATCACACCTTCCAGAAAAAAAAAAAAATCACTGAGGGTGACGATTTAGCTCCTAAGTAAAACGACATGAGCAATCAAAAGAAAATGTAAGGGAAAATCTTCATGACACTGGACTTGGCAGTGATATCTTGGATATGACACAGAAAGCAGACAGTAAGAGCTAAAATAGACAAATGAGACTACATCAAACTTAAAGATTTGTGTGCATCAAAAGACACAACCGACACAGTGAGAAGACAACCTATGAACTGTAGAAAATACTCACAAGTCATACAGCTGATAAAGGTTAATATATAGAAAATATAAATAACTCCTACAACTCAACAACAAAACATCGAACAACCTAATTTTAGAAAGGGGCAAAGGACTCCAGTAGACATGTCCAAAAAGATAATATACAAATGGCCAATATGCGTGTGAAAAGATATTCAACATCACTAGTCATCAGAGAAATGCAAATCAAAACCACAATGAGAGGCTTCGCTGGTGGCTCAGGGGTGAAGTCTGCCTGCCAATGCAGGAGACACGGGTTAGATCCCTGATCTGGAAAGACGCCACATGACTTGGAGCGGCTGAGCTCACGTGCCACAACTACTGAAGCCTAAGCGCCCTGGAACCCATGCTCTGCAACAAGAGAAGCCACCGCAATGAGAAACCTCAGCACCACAACTGGAGAAAAGCCCCTGCAGGAAGGAAGAGCCAGCACAGCCAAAAATAAAATAAGTAAAAGTAGATCTGTTAAAACACACACACACACATAACTAGACTGCTTCCCTGGTGGCTCATCAGTAAAGAATTTGCCTGCCAGTGCAGGAGAGGTGGGCTTGATCTCTGATCTGGGAAGATCCCACATTCCGTGGAGCAACTAAGCCCGTGTGCCACAACTATTGAGCCCGTGCTCTAGAGCCCAGGAGCCACAACTACTGAGCCCAAGCGCTGCAGCTACTGCAGACTAAGTACCCTAGAGCCCATGCTGTACAGCGGAAGAGGCCGCCACAATGAGGAGCCTGCACACCGCAGCTAGAGTAGCTCTCGCTTGCCACAACTAGCGAAAAGTCCATGCAGCAATGAAAACTCAGCACAGCCAAAAGTAAACTAATTTAATTAAATTAAAAAACACAATGAGATATCATTCTCCACCCATCAGGATGGGTACTATCAAAAATAAGAGAAAATAACAAATGTTGGTGAGGAGATACAAAATCCGAAACCCTTGTGCACTGCTGATTGTTTTCTAAAACCATGCAACAGATACAATAAACATGAGGTTCCTCAAAAAATTTTTAAAATAAAATTCCGTATGATCCAGCAATCCCATTTTAGAATATATACTTAAAAGATATGTGGACTTCATGTCCACAGCAGTACTAGTCACAATAGCAAAGAGGTGGAAGCAACTCAAAAGTCCAGCAACAGATGGAACTGATAAACCAAACATGATATACACATGCAATGGAATATTATGCATCCTTAAAAAAGGAAAGAAATCTTGTCACACACTACAACATGGATGAACTTTGAGGACATGATGTTAAGTGAGATAAGCCAGTCACAAAAAGGCAAACACTGTATGACTATTCTAAGAGGTATATAAAGGCAAATGTACATAGAAAGTAGCGTGGCATTAACAGGATGGGGGAAGCAGCACAAGGGAAGTGGTTTAATGGTTAGAAAGTTACAAATTTGCAAGATGAAAAAGTCTTGGAGCAGTTTTACAACAATATGCATACAATTCACACTACTGATCTGTATACTTAAAATGATAAAGGTGGTACCTTATGCTATGTATTTTTACCATAATTTTTTGTAAAGCCACATGAGTAGTTTAACTGGCCACATTTTCCATATACTGGGTGTGATCCTTTATGAGAGTGAGTTCTGGACACATGTCCAAGAAAGTCCCCAGCAAAAGAGGCCATTGCTGACCCTTCAATACTCAGCCCAGAACTAAACCAGCATATGATGGTAGAAATGAACAACAACAAAAAAATCACTAGCTACCTATACAACACGATTTAAAGAAATAAAAGTTCTGAATGACTCAAAATATCTGTGCCCTATAGTCTTTGAAAAAAATCTCTCTGCCTCTTCATACTATTTCAGTTGCTTTCAGTTGAAAACTAGTAGGTACTGACCTCATGTTCATTATTCGTAAGTGGTACGTCACTTCTACCGCAGGTCCTTTGTTTATTTCCTACCTTTGCAAAAATTCTCCTCATTTTCATCTTTCAGTCACCTGCTCATACACTCAACAAATATTTAATAACCATTAACTATGTGTGCACAAGCCAAACACTATTCTAGGAATGATGATTTAGCGGCAAAATAATAGATGGAAATCTCTGGTGGAAATAACACGTGAAAATGATGGAGCTTGTGTTCCAGTCATATGGAGACAGACATAAATAAGCAAATATTCCCAGGATGGTGAGGAGTGCTATAAAGGAGAAAAAAAAAAGTAGGGGAAATACTCGGACCAAAGAGGGGATATGTTCACAATTTCACAGAGAATAGCTGGAAAAATGCTCAGTGAGAAAGCATAATTTGAGCAAAGACCTGAAATGGGTAAGGGAGGGGCATTCTAGGCAGTGGGGTAAGTAATGGCCCATGAGAAACATCTGGATGCAGAATCTGGATGGCAGGTTTGATTGGAGCCAGCCGTCCGGTGTACCTGTAGAAGCCTGGTGGGCTACAGTCCAAAAGGGTCGCAAAGAGTCAGATACGACTGAGCAACTAAGCAACGCCCCTGTCTCTCTATGCTTTAGAAATTCATCTCGGCCTCTTCATGGAGGATGGATGACAAGTTTCAGAGGCAAGAAACAAAGACGGTAAACGACCAAGGGAAGGCTGCAATGCTGCACAAGCCGGATGATGACCACCTGATCAAAGACGGTGACAGAATGGAGAGGGAGGAAGGGGGGGTGGGAAAGAATTACAAAGTGGCTTTTGGAGATGATTCAGAGGGGATGAGGGGGCTTCCCAGGTGGTGCTAGTGGTAGGAACCCACCTGCCCATGCAGGAGATGTAGGAGATGTGGGTTTGATCCCTGGGATGGGAGGATCCCCTGGAAGAGGGCACGGCAGCCCACTGCAGTGTTCTTGCCTGGAGAATCTCATGGACGGAGAGGCCTGGCAGGCTACAGTCCATGGAGCTGCAAAGTGTCAGGCATAAGGGATGAGGACAAAGATAAGGCATTTTCTAAGATGGTTCCAGGCCTGTTTCGCGTGGTTGAAAGGATGCTGTTATTACACCATTAACTGTGAGAAAATCCCAGGAGATGAAGAGCTATCTAGAGAGCATGTTTGTGAGGTCAGGTGCCAGTGGGGGATACATCCAAGTGGGAAACGGAGAAGGCACTGGCGACCCACTCCAGTACTGTTGCCTGGAAAATCCCATGGATGGAGGAACCTGGGAGGCTGCAGTCCTTTGGGTCGCACAGAGTCGGACACAACTGAAGCGACTTAGCAGCAGCAGCAGGTACTAATAAGCATCTATTTCCAATGGCAATTAGCAGAAATTAACTTGATCCTATGAAATTTTTCCTTCAACTAACAGAGATTCGCCACAGTGAGTATTAGTAAGGACAAACGGATATAAGTGTGGGTCACAGGACACTTTAATAGAAAACCAACCCACATGGAATGCAACAAGTCTGACGCTAGAGGCATCAGGGCAGTAAAATGCACTAAAGAATAGGGAAGAAAACTCAGATAAACTAATGAACTGTTCAGCTGTACATTTGGAAATTCACTGAACCATTTGGTTCTATGTCCAGTAATTGGAGAATTTGAAGCATTGAGTTTAATTACCTTTAAATACTGGCAAGTTTAATTATAAGATGAACTGTCTTTATTGCTCAGCATCAGTGAATAAGATATCATTTTTCACCTATTTTTAACACAAAAGTAGTATTTCATGTACTTTATGTATTTAGTATTTTAATACTTTAACATACTAGTTTCACATGATGAATTATGGACTATTAGGACAACTTTATTATGGAAATGCATATTAAGGTGACTTTTACTATAAAAATAATAGCAATAGAATATAAATAAAAAGTTCAAATATATTCATCGAGATACTTTTTCAATTGGACTGTTCTTTCTACATTTATTTTTTCTGTTAAATGTGCAATGGCACCAAATTCTGCAGGCCAGTGGCTCTCAAACTAAAATAGGCCACAGAATCACAGCAGACGGTTGGTTAAAATACAGAATGCTGTTCCCAGCCCCAGTTTCCTGTTCAGTAGTTCTGGGGTAAGGTCCAAGAATTTGAATTTCTAGCATGTTCCCAGGCAATGCTGATACTGCTGATTAGGAACCAGAACTTGAAAACCCTTGCTATAAAAATTGTTACTTTTATATAACAAGCTGAGTAAGTGCCACAAGAGAAAATGTTGAGTAAAATGCATTTCTCATTTTTTAAAATATTATTAACTTTAAATTCACTCATTGTTTGTAGATAACATGGTTGTTTGGTTGCCTAGGCTTACAGCTTAGTAGACAGCTTATATATCACAGCATAAGGTTTAGCGTAAGGTTCTTATCATTTCCAGGATACTGTGTGACGGACCAGCCTGAGGCATATAGGCATACTGGACTATCCTGTTGGGAGTCCTCTATTATGAAAAGTACATAGAATTCTGTTAAAATTACATGTCATTTCACAAGTTCGTAAGTGAATGATAAAATGAACAGCAATTTGTCCATGAATAAGAACCACTGCTAGTAAGTGGCCTGTTCAATGTTGCCTTGAAATGTATCAAAACAGAAATTTACCTTTATTTCTAAGGTCACATTGAAGTTCTCCATAGTCTCTTCATTTTGTTTTGATATGGTGATTTAAGGGAAAGAGAGGACCAAAAAAAACTGATCATATTCATAAATAAGAAGTAAAGGTAACACTAATTTTTAGCAAGATAACAAATATATGTTCATATGACATCAAGGACACATACGTAGCACTTTTTTTAAGGAAACAGTTTTAGCATGTAATATTTTCTTCTCATTTACACTGACAGGATTAAAAGGAAATTATCTGGTAGTGTACAGATTACAAATAAACACCCTTCTAGGCTGCATCTCTCAGCTTCCCTTTTGTTGACAAGGTTAGTAGGCAAGCACCTCAATAGTCTCTGAGATGACTTCTCAAAGTTCTTCTGACAATCCTGTCACCTTCTCCCCAAACTAAGCATGGTTTTCATCATGACACATCTCTATGCAGATAGACACCTTGATTGACTTTGCTTTTCCTATTGGGGACAATTTAGAGCAATTAACAAAATTTTTATTAATTATCCATGAATTTCATTGTGCTAGGTGTTGAGGTCATATGGATGAGAAATAAATAAGGTCTCTGCCCTTATATATCAGGTGTGAGGGGTATGGACAGGCATGAAGCCTGCAGGGAAAAGTCTTCTGTATCTATAAAGCTGAGCCAATCTGGAGGTGGAAGAGATTGTCATACTATGCTTAACATGTTCTAGAACATGATGTGTGTGTGTGTGTGTGTGTGTGTGTGTGTGTGTGTAGCGCATGCTCAGTCATGTCTGACTCTTTGCGACCCCATGGACTGTAGCCTGCCAGGCTCCTCTGTCCATGAAATCTTCCATGGCAAGAATACTGAAGTGGGTTGCCTCTAGGGGATCTGCCTGACCCAGGATCGAACCAGTGTCTCTTGAGTATCCTGCATTGGCAGATGGATTCTTTACCACTGTACCACCTGGGAAGTTGGAGAACATAGTACAGATATCTTTTAAAACCTTTGTTAATTAATTTGGTTGTTTGTGATTGAAGGAAACTTAAAAGTGTCAGACATAGTCCTTTGGAGTCATTCCACCCATAAATATTTTACGAACTGACAGAAAATTCACTCATATGACTTTGACTTCCTCATAAATTTCAAAGTTTCCTGGAAAGAAATCATTTCAGATGCCAGCTTTCATATGAAAGTTGCTGCCTGCTTTCATGATTCAGAATGCATGTTCTCTTGCATAAAATGTAAATGTGATAAATATATATACTATTTAACATACTTTTTTATTTTATTCAACCACAAATGAATTTGACTCATGTTTTTAGGAAATAGAACAAACCAATCAGAACTTTGGCACTAACTGACAATTTAACTAAATTGCTCAATAAATCAATTCAGTTTTAAAATCTGGCCAGTGATTTTTAGAAAGATGCAAGTTTCTCCGCATCACTCCAAAATACCTCTAAAACTAAACACTATAGTTTATGGGAAGATGTTTGCTCCACTTGAGTCAATAAAACACTTCGGAATGGGCTAATTTTCAGCAGCTATCAGACTTAAAGGAAAATGGAATCTATAATCACCCTATTCTTCCTGCCTGACAAGAAAATGCTGTGAGTTTACTTGCGCTGAATCACTCCCGGCCACACCTATAGATCTTGGATTCATTCATTCATTCAATCAATCATTCAGCAATCCATTATTGAACAAAACTGTGTGCCAGACAGAGTTAGGTCCTAGAAGCACAAAGATAAACAATTAAAATGACACAATCCCTGCCCTTCTCATAAACACCACTATTAACCATATTTTCATCAACCTAATACAAAATTCAACTGCAGCAAATACTACAAGGGAGAGGAGCCTGTTCTCATGAGAGTATAAATAATAGCGGGAATTAGTTTCTCCAAGGATGAGATGTTTGAGCTGACATTAGGAAACATAACATGGATACGTGGGTTATCAAGGTTGTCAGGGAAAGATGGCTTTTCTAGTTATTTATCAACAACAAAAAAGCTTAATAGCTTATAGCAACAGTTTATTGTTATTTCTTAAAATTTTGTGGGTCAGGATTTTAACTGAACAATTTCCTGCTCCATGTGGCATCATGTGGGGTTATCCCATGATATTCAGCTGGCAGCTGGGCTGGAGGGTCCAAGATGGCTTCATTCACATGGCTGGCTTCTAGACAGGGATGTGCCTGTGAAAACTGGGCTTACCTGGGCCCCTTCTCCAGCCTCTCTTCTATATTCTCTCTCCAGACAGATAGTCAAACTTGTAAAGTGGCAGCTCAGGCTCTAAGAGACTAAGTGGAACCAATCAGCCCTCTTAAAGTTTAGTGCCAGAGCTATACAACATCACCTTCACTGTACTTCCTTGGTCAAAGTAATTATAGTCCAGCCCAGATGCAACAGAAGGAAAATGAACACCACCTCTCAATGGAAGAAGTGTCAAGGAATTTAAACTACACATTTTTAATACACCACAATACCACCAAAAGAACTTTCACGTGTATAAAATTATGTGTACAAAGACTCCATGACAAAACTGGGGGTTGGGGATATCTGTGTAGTTTCAGTGCATACATGTAAGTTGGAGCCTGAAGATGTATACAGAAACCAGCCTCTGAGCAGTGAGGAATCATTAAAGAATTTTTTTATGCAGAAAATGGTCAGTTTTGCAGTTCAAAGAAATCATAAAGGTGTGAAATACTAAATGGAAGGAGGCCAGAGTGAATGTATGGAGACCAGTCAAGAAAACCAGGTAAGAAACTACGGCTGTGACGATGGCATCATTAGAAGTGAATACAAAGATAAATGAAGGATTAGAGAGCTTTATTAGGCAGCGAAGCTAATGAAACTTTATTGATGTACTCAATACAGGAACTGAAGGATGTTACTGTTGTTTGCTCACTAAGTCGTGTCCGACTCTTAAGGACCTCATGGACTGTAACACACCAGACTCCTTTGTCCTCCACTATCTCCTGGAGTTTGCTGAAATTCATGTCCATTGAGTCAATGATGCTATCTAACCATCTCATCCTCTGTCGCCTCCTTCTCCTTTTGCCTTCAATCTTTCCTGATTTAAAACTGAAGAGTCACATGTACATTTCTATTTCTTGAATTTGAAAAGCCATTTAATTAGAACTTCAAGCTACATCCTGTCAGGCTAAAGCAGTGAACAAATCTGATATCTGCCTTATAGATGGGCTGTTATTCTCTGAAGACTTGTGCAAAGAACAAAGACTGTTTTTGCAATAGCAAAGAATATGAATTAGACATATTTTCAGGACCTTTCAACCCCATTCTGAACTCCGTGTCATTTGAACTAAAAGTATCTAAAAAGAAAAACTTCAACTTGTAAAAAAAACCAAAAACTTAAAGGAAGAACCAGAGCTTCAAGGGCCAGCAATATGTGTATATTTTTAATGGCATGTCAAGTGTCCAAGCAAAAATGATTTAGATAAAAGAAAAGGTTTAAAAATTCATAACTGTCTACTTTTGGTAGAGATGCTATGTAACAAGGATGCTATGCAGCCAGGAAGAATCAGTATGATTAAATAATGGGGAGCCAAAGTACTCAAGATGAGAAAAGAATCTAAGTCAGGCTGACTGCTTAAAGTCAGAACTGGAGTGGAGCTGTCCTTATGAAAGAAAGCTGAGATGATATAAACTGAGACTGCTGCCTAAGGATGCCTGAACACTCAAGAAACAGAAGGGAGAAAAATTAACTTTCCAACCAGGACCTCAGTTCCATGTCCATAGCTCAGTGATACCAATTATCAGAGTGTGGAGAAAGCTCAGTGTACACCTGGAGCTATCTGAAAAACTGCTAGGTAGCAAAGAGAGTGCAGAGAAAGAGCAAACAGCACAACTCAGGGCTGCAAACTAAAATTCCAATGTAAGGAAAAAGAAAAGACAGCCAAATAAATCACTAATTTAAAAAATGAATTTACTTCCAGCAAAATATTAAGTAGGAATGGAGAGAGTTTATATTTTGGCTATTTTGCAGGAAAAATGCACAGGTCCATGTATGAGAACATTCAATGCAGCATTGTTTGCAGTAGGAAAGAGTTGAAAGAAAGTCCATTAATTTGAAATAAAAAGTGAACTAGAGTACATGTGCACAATGGAAAAGTATGTGGTTTTCGGAAGTAACATAAAGCAACATGAATGGAGTTCAATATTAATACTGAGTGAGATATAATGAAACTTTATATAGCAATATAATTATAGACAATATATAACTGTGCACATTAAAACATGCACACAAAAACCAACACTAGTGTTTAAAAGCACACACAGGCAATGCAACATGCTAGAGGTTTGTGGACAAAGATGGATGCATTTGAGGGCAGAAATAGAATTAAATTAATCAATTTAAAAAAATAAGACTAAAGACATGTTTACATAGATTGATGATAATGGTGTACCATGACCTAAGAAACATAATTATCAGCTGGTCTCACCCACCTTACACAATTAAAAAAGAAAGGAGAACATAAATTAGTAGATTATACTTTACCATTGCAAATTCTCCCCTCTTCTGTAAAATTTAACTGAGAATAAATTTTAAAAAATTCTCATCCAACTACTGAACAGCTGAACTCAGCTGGTACAGAATCCGCCTGCAATGCAGGAGACCCTGGTTCAAATCCTGAGTCAGGAAGATCCGATGGAGAAGGGATAAGCTACCCATTCCAGTATTCTTGGGCTTCCCTGGTGGCTCAGCTGGTAAAGAATCCACATGCAATGCAGGAGACCTGAGTTCGATCCCTGGGTTGGGAAGATGCCCTGGAGAAGGGGCTGCCCATTCCAGTATTCTGGCCTGGAGAGTTCCATGGACAGTCTATGGGGTCGCTGAGAGTCAGGCATGACTGAGAGACTTTCAATACTTCAAAAAAAATTCTGATCCAACTGCTGAACACAAAATGCAATGAAGGAAAAAATAGTTTTCTTCAATGTGTGGGATGAGCTACTTTCACATCCCTTACTGGTAAATGGGGACATATCACTCAACAAGAATTTAAGACATTAACTCTAAACCGCTGGAATCCCAGTTAGAACTGAAAAGCTAAAATTTCAGAGGAACAAAAACAGGAAAATTTTCTTCATGAAAAGTATTTTCTATTACTTATTGAAAAGTTCTTTTCTTATTCTTTAAACAGGAGGGAACAAGACACAGTTACTCTCCACAAGCTTCCCTCTGGAAAAATATTCATCCTGTGGGTTTCAAAAAACACTTGTTCACTTTTTTAAAAATTTTGAAAAGAAAAAAAACAGTATTCCCGAACAGCTGAGTATTTTTCATTCCAAAATACCTTTCACGATTATGGTGCTTAAAATGTTGTGCTTGGCAGAACAGTATCTATTGCATGTCCCTCCAACAACCTACAATGTGAATGTCTCAACTCCTCATGAGACAAATAAACTCAGGACAGCATTAAAATCTGACAAGCCCATCACACTGCCTTCAGAATTTCTGTTTAGAAATAATCTCACGAATCACTAAACCACCTTAGTATGCATCTGTGCTGCTGCCTAGGAAAGCAGAAAGTATGCCTGAATTTTCCAGACAAATTGTGAAACCCATCCACTGACAACTGGAAAAATATTTTAACAGAGAATGAGCTAATGATGATTTTTTCAACAATAAAGTCCTGGGCTAAATGAGCACACAAAACTCTTTCCACCATTTAGTCTTAACTGAAGAGTTGACTTAATAATGTCTTACCATTGACGATAAAACCAATTAATAGAGAATTATTTTAATGAAGTAAATCATTAAAATGAATCTAATTGACAAGCTGTTTGACCAAATTAATCCAACAGTATAGTTAAAACCATTGAACCAGTTAGGCTTGCTGCTGCTAAGTCACTTCAGTCGTGTCCGACTCTGTTGCGACCCCATAGATGGCAGCCCACCAGGCTCCCCCGTCCCTGCAATTCTCCAGCCAAGAACACTGGAGTGGGTTGCCATTTCTTTCTCCAATGCATGAAAGTGAAAAGTGAAAATGAAGTCGCTCAGTCATGTCCGACTCTTCGCCACCCCATGGACTACAGCCTACCAGGCTCCTCCACCCATGGGATTTTCCAGGCAAGAGTACTGGAGTCGGGTGCCGTTGCCTATGGATACCAATTTATGCAGTAACTACTTTCACCAGCTTTCATCTTAGTCAAATCTCTCTCAAATGAAAGTGTCTAACCTGTCAGTGTGTTACTGTAGCCTAATTCCCATATATGGTCTTCTGTATCTCTTAACAGGAAATTAAGCTCCTAACTTGTTTTGATTTTAATCCTTCACTCATGAGAAAAAAAAAAAAAAACTAATGCCTTTATTCCTTCATTGTGTAAGCCCATTCTTTTTATTCTATGTTCTGTTGCATTTTATACTCCCAGGAATTTTTGATCAGTTGAAAATGCATGAGTTTACGTATCATGTGGTTTGCCTGCAAAAAAATGTATCCTTATTGGCAAAATCAGTTATAGCAAGTGAGAGGCTTAGAACCAGCTCCCACAACTGGACATGTAATTAAAACTAATGGCTGCATGAGAATCATCAACAAACCAAGTTGCCTACTCATTCCTCCGCCCTTTTAACAATTGAGTACATTAACCCCACCCCAAGCCATTGATGCATTAAGCAAAGTACATTCATATCAACTACCTTATATGTTCTTAACAACCAATTCTAAAAGTAGAAGTGTACTTATGTTTTCATTTGTTAGATAAAGAAATAGACAAGAAGATAATATACTCATTCCTTCAACAAATATTGAAATCCATGAAGGAATACAAGATTATGCTAAAGCTCTAGAACACAAATAGGCATAAAATATAATCCACACTGTCTGTAGGCTTATGGTGAAGAGTAAACAGATAAACATAGAAAAAGAAAAATCACCATTTAGAGAGGGTCTCTCTGTAAAGTGTCAAGTGCTATATTAGGTTGCTTATATATAATATCAGTACCTCCTTTAAATTTTAAAACAACCCAGCAAAGAAATTTAACAATTCAAAGAAAATTAAAATTAGGTTAGCAATTTGGTCTAAGTCTTGCTGTTGTTGTTCTTCAGTTGCCCAGTTGTGTCCAACTCTCTGCAACCTGTGGACTGTAGCACATCAGGCCTCCCTGTCCCTCACCATCTCCCGGGGTTTGCCCAAGTTCATGTTCATTGCATTGGTGATGCCGTCCAGCCACCTCATCCTCTGACACCCTCTTCTTCTGCCCTCAATCTTTCCCAGCATCAGGGACTTTTCCAATGAGTCATCTTCTCACATCAGATAACCAAAATACTGGAGCTTCAGCTTCAGTCCTTCCAGTGAATATTCAGGGTTTATCTCCCTTAAGATTGACTGGTTTGATCTCCTTGCTGTCCAAGGGACTTTCAGAAGTCTTCTCCAGCACCACAGTTCAAGGGCATCAATCCTTTGGCAGTCTGCCTTCTTTACAGTACAGCTCTCACAACCGTATGTGAGCACTGGGAAGACCACAGCCTTGACTAGATGAACCTTTGTAGGCAGAGTAATGTCTCTGCTTTTCAACACACTGCCTAGTTTGTCAAAGCTTTTCTTCCAAGAACAATTGTTTTCTGATCTCATGGCTGCAGTCAGCATCCGCAGTGAGTCTGGAGCCCAAGAAGAGAAATCTGTCACTGCTTTTACCTTTTCCCTGTCTTTTTGCCATGAAGTAATGGAGCAGGATGCCATGATCTTGGGGGTTTTTTTTGTTTTTTTTAATACTGAGTCTTAAGCCAGCTCTTTCACTCTCCTCCTTCTCCCTCATCAAGAGGCTCTTTAGTTTCTGTTTGCTTTCTGCCATTAGAGTGGTATCATCCACATATCTGAGGTTGTTGATGTTTCTCCCACCTATGTTGATTTCGACTTGTAACTCATCCAGACTGGCATTTCTCATGATGTGCTCAGCATACAGGTTAAACAAACAGGGTGACAGCAGACAGCCTGGTCATACTCCTTTCTCAATCTTGAATCAATCAGTTGTACCATACAGGGTTCTAACTGCCTCTTCTTGACTCACATACAAGCTCCTCAGGAGACAGGTGAGACGGCCTGGTATTCCCATCTAAGAGTTTTCCACAGTTTGTCATGACCCACACAAAGGCTTTAGCATAGAAGATAAAACAGACCCAGACGTTTTTCTGAAATTCCCTTGCTTCCTCTATAATCCAACTGATGTTGGCAATTTGATCTCTAGTTCCTCTTCCTTTTCTAAACCCAACCTGGACGTCTGGAAGTTCTTGGTTCACATAACATTGAAGTCTAGCCTGCAAGATTTTAAGCATGTCATTACTAGCATGGGAGATGAATGCAATTGTCTGATGGTCAGCACATTTTTTGGTACTACCCTTGTTGGGAATTGGGATGAGGATTGACCTTTTCCAGTCCTGTGGCAAATGCTGGGTCTTTCAGATTTGCTGACATAATGAATGCAAAACCTTGATGGTATCATCCTTTAGGGATTTGAGTAGTTCTTCTGGAATTTCATCACGTCCACTAGCTTTATTGATAGCAGTGCTTCTTAAGGCCCAGTTGACTTTGCACTCCAGAATGTCTGGCTCTGGGTGACTAACCATGTCATCATAGTAAACTGGTTCATTAAGATCTTTTTTCATATAGTTCTTCCATATATTGTTTCCATCTCTTCTTGATCTCTTCAGCACCTACTAGGTCTCTACCATTTTTATCCTTTATTGTGCCCATCTTTTGGATGGAATGCTCCATTGATGTTTCCAATTTTCCTGAAGAGATCTCTAGTCTTTCCCCTTTTGTTGTTTTCTTCTATTATTAAGCATTGTTCATTGAAGAAGGCCTCCTTGTCTCTTCTAGCTGTTTTTGGAGACTCTGCATTTGACTGGATCTGCCTTTCCCCCTCTCCCTTGTTCTTTACTCTCTTCGTTCTTCCACTGTTTGTAAAGCCTCCTCAGATAGCCACTTTGCCTCCTTGATTTTCTTTCTCTTTAGGATGGTTTTGTTCGCTGCCTCCTGTGAAATATTGTGGAGCTCTGTCCATAGATCTTCAGGCATACTGTTGATTAGATCTAGTCCCTTGAATAGATATTCGTTACCTCTACTGTGAATCCATATAGGATTTGATTTAAGTCGTATCTGACTGGCCTATTGTTTTTACCAGTTTTCTTTAATTTAAGCCTGAATTTTGCTATGAGAAGCTGATGATCTGAACCACAGTCAGCTCCAGGTCTTGTTTTTGCTGACTGTTTACAGTTTTTCCATCTTTGGCTACAAAGAATGCAATCAATTAGATTTCAGTATTGGTCATTTGGAGATGTCCATGTGTAAAGTTGTCTCGTGTTGTTGAAAAGGGGTATTTGCTATGACTAGTGCATTCTCTTGGCAGAATTCAGTTACCCTTTGCCCTTCTTCACTTTGTTCTCCAAAACCAAACTTGCCTGTTACTCCAGATATATCTTGACTTCCTACTTTTGCATTCCAATAACCGAAGGTGAATAGAATCTCTTTTTTAGGTGTAGGAAGTCTTCTAGGTTTTCATAGAACTAATCAAGTTCAGCCTCTTGGGCATCAGGGCATTGACTTGGATTACTGTGATATTGAATGGCTTGCTTTGGAAATGAACTGAGATCATTCTGTCACTTTTGAGATTGTGCCCAAGTACTGTATTTCAGACTCTTGTTGATTATGAGGGCTACTCCACTTCTTCTATAGGATCCTTGCCCACAGTAGCAGATCTAATGGTCATCTGAATTAAATTTGACCATTCCTGTCCATTTTAGTTCCCAGATTCCTAGGGAATTGATGTCTGTTCTTACCATCTCCTGCTTGTCCACATCCAATTTTCCTTGATTCAAGGACCTAACATTTCAGGTTACCATGAAATATTGTTCTTTGTAGCCTCTGATTTTATTTTCATCACCAGACACAAACACAACTGAGTGTCGTATTCACTCTGGCCCAGCCACTTCATTCATTCTGGGGCTATTGGTAATTCTCTAAGTCTTAAACAGTGTAAAATCATATTTGAATCTTCACTGCATGATTCTAAAATTTGTCTTCCAGAGTAATGAGACCAATGAAAGGAAAGTGAAAGTGAAGTCACTCAGTTGTGCCCGACTCTTCGTGATCCCATGGAAAGTAGCCTGCACCAAGCTCCTCCATCCGTGGGATTTTCCAGGCAAGCGTACTGGAGTGGGTTGCCATTTCCTTCTCCAGGGAATCTTCCCAACCCAGGGATCAAACCCAGGTCTCCCTCATTGTAGACAGACGCTTTACCGTCTGAGCCACCAGGGAAGTCCAAATGAGCTTTATATCTTCTGATAAAGGAACATGTACATGGGATTAACTGGGAAATTTGGATTGACATTTATACACTGCTATGTATAAAATAGGTTTCCCTGGTGGCTCAGTGGTAAAGAATCCACCTGCCAATGCAGGAGACACGGGTTTGATCCCTGAGTTGGGAAGATCCCCGGAGAAGGAAACAGCAACTCACTCCAAAGTTCTTGCTTGTAAAATCCCATGAACAGAGGAGTCTGGTGGGCTACAGTTCATGGGGTTGCAAAAGAATTGGACATGACTTGGCAACTAAACAGGACTTGCCTGATGGCTCAAATGGTAAAGAATCTTCTCACAGTGCAGGAGACCTGGGTTAGATCCCTAGGTTAGGAAGATGCCCTGGAGAAGGGAATGGTTACCCACTCCAGTATTCTGGCTTGGAGAATTCCATGGACTGAGATGCCTGGCATGCTACAGTCCATGGGGTCACAAAGAGTTGGACACGAGCAACTTTCACTTTCACTTTTCACTAGTGACTAAATGACAGCAATGTACAAAATATCAATAGACAACTAATAAGAATCTACTGGATAGCACAGAGGACTCTACTCAGGGAACTCTGCCACTATTTCTCTAGCTGGTACAGAAGAGGAAGTCATAGATCTAAGCTAGAGAAGGATGAAGCATGTCACTGCTGAGCCCACCTAGGCTTTTACAAAACTATAAGCTAATAAGTAAGTGCAGTTTTAAGCCATTAAGTCCATAGTCATTTGTCATGCGGGCTTCCCTGGTGGCTTAGCAATAAAGAATCCACCGGCCAATGCAGGAAATGCTAGTTCAATCCCAAGGGTTGGGAAGATCCCCCGAAGAAAGAAATGGCAACCCAGTCCAGTATTCTTGCCTGGGAAATCCCATGGACAGAGGAGGCTGGCGGGCTACAGTCCATGGGATCACAAAGAGTCAGGCATGACTTAGCTACTTAAACAATAATAACAAATTTGTCATGCAGTGGTAGAAAACCAAACATTCAAGGATGTTAACTCTTCATAGGGTTATGAAATCCTCAGACCAACAGAAATAAGGAAAGGACATGCACAGGTAGACTGGGTGGAGTAGATGCTGTAAGTGCCCATCCACACCTTACCAGTGGATGACTTTCCACCACCAGAATCTAAGTCTTTTTGCTTGAGGGCTTTCTCAGGAGTCAGGGAAGGCAGTTCTGCCTAGTTATGACAGACCCAAATGGCTAAGGGATTAAATAGCCAGGGAATAGACCTCAACAATGGCTGACAATAGTTGTGAATAAATGTAGAAGCTTCTTTACCTTTTTAACTGGAAGACGTATTCCCTGTGCAATCAATCTCCAGTTGCCTGTAGTGGTAGCTGACTTGGCAACAGAACTTTTATTCGCTGCTTTCCCTTCTGTTTTATTGGAAAAGACCCTGATGCTGGAAAGACTGGAAAGCAGGAGGAGAAGGGGATGGCAGAGAATGAGATGGTTGGATGGCATCACCAACTCAATGGACATGAGTTTGAGCAAACTCTGGGAAATGGTGAAGGACAAGGAAGCCTGGTGTGCTGCAGTCCATAGGGTTGCAAAGAGTCAGACATGGCTTAGCAACTTAATAACAACAACTCCTATTTCACTTCCCTGCTATTCCTCCCAAATGAACCACTTACACGAAAAACCCTGTCTTAGGAATTGCTTCCAGAGCTGCTAGACTGAAACAATGGATAATGTGAATGAAGTCAGAGAAGCCTGATATAATGGGAGTAGGCACAGTGTGCTGGGAGGAGATTGGGCCAGAATAGAGAGAACCCTGCATGTTTTCCTAAGAACTCAGAGACCACTTCGGGAGTCAGTGTGTCAAAGAGTGTCTTCCAATTTTTCGTTAGTAGCAGAACCCCGAGTTATATGTCTAGCTGCAGAACTCCATTTCCCTATTTCCTCTGAAGATATTAATGCAAAAGATAGGAAATAAAAGCAAAATCTTTCTGTGGAGCTTCTGATAAATCCCTTTTCATACTTCTCCCCCTCCTCCTTCCTTTTTTCTAGAAAGCAGACATGATAGCTGAAGCTCCAGCAGCCATCTTGGGACCATGAGGGAAAGAACGAAAGAATTGCTGAGGCTTTGGCCAGGAACTTCTTGAGCTACTCATCTAGCACCAGTGACCAGCTACTTCAGATCTATTGTTACATGAAAAATTAAAAAAAAAAAAACTTTCAAGCCACTGAAGGTAGGTTTCTATTAACAGGTGAGCACAGTTACTATCTGATAAACTGACATATCTAGAAAAGGAACCTGTATCTTGATTGTTTGACTATTGCCCTGATAGAACAAGGACAGAGTTACCCCAACTTGCCCTGCAACTAGAGAAATACTGCCACAAAATCTCAGGATGTAGTTTAGAAACAGCAGCAAATCTAGCAAGAAATCTCAGGACACATTGTAGAAACATCAGCAAAGCCTTCCAAATTTTAATTATAAAAAACTTCCATGCCAACTTTATATTGCCATTTCACATTTGCTTACACAGAATCTTTTGTGTTTTCAAAGTCATTTCCAGGAGTGTTAATAAGGCACTAGAGACAGCATTTGGTGGCCTCTGCATTGTTTGATAATGCCAACAACACAAATGTCATTCCAACATCATTGAAAGTTTTCTTACCAAGTTCTATAACCTCTAATTACCCTGAAAGAAATCCCCCAACAAAAAACAAAGCAATACTATTTTTACTATTGGTCTGAAAAGTATAAATATAGTTCACTTGTTTCTAATGCATGGGAGGAAGAGGAATTAAGAGCAGCATTACACAAAGAAAGTTGCAAGAAGACTTAAGCTTGACACAAGTTTAGATGAGAAGAATGTTTGTCCTATGGTATATCATTAATGCTCCCCTAAAATGCTATGATTTACTAACATTTGCTCAAATAATCTCTTGGCAGCATCTGTGTCATCAAATTCAGTAAATGACTCCAAGTCATAGGTTGTTATTTCCCTTGGTGTATTAATGTTTGTTTCTGTTACTCTAGAGGTAGCTGATATTAAGAGCAAGAAGGAAAAATATGCAGAGGGACCCTGTGCCACTCAGAGCAGATATCTGAAGTGCCTTACTATTAAAAGATATTTATCAAACATATTGCCAGTAGCTTTAGAAACATACCTATGTAAATATGCTATCATTTGATCTAAGAGCGTTTCTCATGTGTAGGAGATCATTTGTATAAATGACACTTAAGAGTGGCATAAACATATTTCCTCTCTGCCTCCCATATTTATTCAATTCAGAAATCCCAACAAGCCTTTATTCTTTTCAACCTTTCAACATTAATATTGATATGGAAAGACATGATGATATTTCTGCTTCATGCTTCAGTCCTATGTAATTTTTCTAGAGTTGTACAAACTTCCCTTATCTTGTTACTTTTGTGTCTTTAAATGGTATCAAATAAGAAATGCCAGGGTCAATTCAACCTTGCAGCTTTTGGAGAGATGTTCCTGCCCCAAACTATAGAAAACCCACTGTTAAGAAAAGTAGTGCCATTCTCTAAGGCACAAATGAATGGTTATCAAATTAAAGGGAGGGAAGAAAATAAAAAGGAGTTAAAACACTATTTTTTAATGAAATCAAATCTAAAGTATTAATTTGTCCCAAGAATTTTCCTTTATTATTTTTTTGATTCTAAGAGAAGAGCAAGCCATTTTGAGAAGCCATTATCAATGCATTAAGACTTTTTGAGAAGGTAGAAATCCCTACATTTAATTGTAAGATGCATGCTGTTTTCAGGGGGAAGATGCAAAGAGAAGATGTAACTAAGAAATATGTTACTTGTCAGACTTTGCCTTCCCTGACAGTGCTCAATTTCAGGCACTGATGCATCCAACCTGCTCACTCAGCTGCTCACTATGTTTGATAGCTATTAGAATCTCACATCCTTACCCCGAAGTCTGAGGTGCCCACTGGGCTGGGTCATCCCTTCCCCCCAGTTCATGATTGTTCTCTCTAAACATGCCCTTGTTCCTCTGTGTGACACAAAAGCTGGGTCTGAATTCCAGCCGTGTTGACTAAGACCCACTGACAACCATGCCTTCCTTTGCTCTTGTGCCAGCTGCTGCCTGAGAAGCTTACAAACATGCTCTTGACCAACAACACCAGCATGAGCCAGGAACTTGCTAGAAACGCCAATTCTTGCTAGGAAAACAAATTCTTACCACACCCCCCTCAACACCACCCAGACCTATTGAATCAGAAACTCTGAGGGTGAAGTTGTAATAAGCCTTCCAGATGATTTTGATGAAGCCCCCAAGTGTGAAAATCATCTCAACATTTCCCAGAGTTTTGCTATCAAATGAGCAATTCCCTCTGTTAAATCAGTAAAATATACTAAGCACAGCACAGCACATACTAACGGTAGCTAACATCCATTCAGGGATTGCTCTAAAATCAGGTACCTCTCTATCTAAAACATTCTTCTCTATCTAAACTTCCTGTAAGCTCTTTGTAATATTTCAAGCTTATTTAGTCCTCATAAGAACCTGGTGAGGTAGTTACTGTTACAATGATTACCATCTACACTTTGAAAACTGAAGTAAAGAGGTTCCAAACCACAGACACTTAACGAGAGAGGCAGGATTCAGGCACCAGTATCTTCTCTGAAGACTGGGCTCTCTTGTACTTCGCTGTGCAGCCTTTGACCATTCATACATCTCAGAATTACATCAAAGATTTCCATAAAGAACACAGGGCAGTCTAACAGTAAGGGACTTTCCCACAGGCTAATTGAACCCTCAAGACAAAAATCTGAGGTCGGTATTAGTGGCCCAATTTCCCAAATGAATAAAAATAAAAGCAATCTCATTAACACTAATCTGACCTTTGCTGGTTTGGAATTAATAATAATTTGGTTATATTGTACCTAGAACTTAATGACTGTAAAGTAATATTTTTCCTTATGAATTCTCAGACTTCTGCTCACTAACAAGAGAACCTGATTTAAATTTAATCAGATTTTGCAAACGAAGGACCCAAAAGATGGACATGCTCTTCTTTGTGCCTTTGGTCCTAAAAGACTAAATAAATAAATCTTGAAATGCCTGCTATTCACATTGTTCAAATACTCTCAGTCAAAGGAAATAACAATAGCAAGGAAACCATAAACAAGATGAAAAACCAACCCCCTGAATGGGAGAAAATATTTATAAACGAAGCAACTGACAAGAGATTAATCTCCAAAACATCCAAACTGCTCATGCAGCTCAGTATAAAGAAGACAAACAACACAGTCAAAAACTGGGCAGAAGACCTAAACAGACATTTCTTCAAAGAAGACATACAGATGACCAAACACATGAAAAGATGCTCAATATTGCTAATTATTAGAGAAAAGCAAATGAAAACTATAATGAGGTATCACCTTACACCAGTCAGAATGTTGTTGTTCAGTCACTAAGTTGTGCCTGACTCTTCATGACCCCATTAACTGCAGTACCCCAGGCTTCCCTGTCCTTCTCTAGATCCCAGAACTTGCTCAAACTCATGTCCATCAAGTCAGTGATGCCATCCAACCATCTAATCGTCTGTCACCCACTTCTCCTCCTGCCCTCAATCCTTCCTAGCATCAGGGTCTTTCCCAATGGGTCAGTTCTTCGCATCAGGTGGCCACAGTACTGGAGCTTCAGCTTCAGCATCAGGCCTTCCAGTGAATGTTCAGCATCGATTTCCTTTAGGATTGACTGACTTGACCTCCTTGTTGTCTGAGGGACTCTCACGAGTCTTCTCCAGCACCAGAGTTTGAAAGCGTCAGTTCTTTGGCACTCAGTCTTCTTTATGGTCCAACTCTCATATCCATACTTGACTACAGGAAAAACCATAGTCAGAATGGCCATCGTCAAAAAAACTACAAACAATAAATGCTGGAGAGAATATGGAGAAAAGGGAACTGTTATATTGCTGGTAGGAATATAAATTGATACAGCCACTATGGAGAATAGTATGGAGGCTCCTTAAAAAACTAAAAATAGAACTACCATGTGACCTCAAAATCCCACTACTGGTCATAAACCCAGAGAAAACCATAATTCCCAATGATACAAGTACCTGATGTTCACTGCAGCACTATTTACAGTAACCAAGACATGGAAGTAACCTAAATGCCCATCAACAGAGGAACGGATAAAGAAGATGCGGTAGATATACACAATAGAATATCACTCAGCTATCAAAAGGAACAAAACTGTGCCGTTTGTAGAGGTACGATGGACCTGGAGACTGTCATAGAGTGAAATCAGAAATAGAAAAGCAAATATTGTATGTTAACACGTATAGGTGGAATCTAAAAAGTGGTATAGAGGGTCTTATTTACAAAGCAGAAATACAGACACAGATGTAGAGAACAAATATATGGATAACAAGGGGGGGAATCAGGGTGGGGTGGAGCTCTGGGAGATCAGGACACTATACGCACTGTTGAGTCTATGCGTGAAATAGATAACAGATGACGCACCCTCATGGCAGACAGCGAAGAGGAACTAAAGGGCCTCTTGATGAAAGTGAAAGAAGAGAGTGAAAAAGTTGGCTTAAAGCTCAACATTCAGAAAACGAAGATCATGGCATCTGGTCCCATCACTTCACGGCAAATAGATAGGGAAACAGTGGAAACAGTGGCTGACTTTATTTTGGGGGGCTCCAAGATCACTGCAGATGGTGACTGCAGCCATGAAATTAAAAGATGTTTACTCCTTGGAAGGCAAGTTATGACCAACCTAGACAGCATATTAAAAAGCAGAGACATTACTTTGCCAACAAAGGTCCGTCTAGTCAAGGCTATAGTTTTTCCAGTGGTCATGTATGGATGTGAGAGTTGGACTGTGCAGAAAGCTGAGCGCTGAAGCATTGATGCTTTTGAACTGTGCTGTTGGAAAAGACTCTTGAGGGTCCCTTGGACTGCAAGGAGATCCAACCAGTCCATCCTAAAGGAGACCAGTCCTGGGTGTTCATTGGAAGGACTGATGCTGAAGCTGAAACTGCAATACTTTGGCCACCTCACGCGAAGAGCTGACTCATTGGAAAAGACCTTGATGCTGGGAAAGATTGAAGGCAGGAGAAGGGGACAACAGAGGATGAGATGGTTGGATGGCATCACCAATTCAATGGACATGAGTTTGGGTAAACTCCTGGAGTTGGTGATGGACAGGGAGGCCTGGCATGCTGTGGTTCATGGGGTCGCAAAGAGTTGGACATGACTGAGTGACTGAACTGAACTGAATAAGAACCTACTGTATAGCCCAGGGAACTCTACTCAGAGCTCTGTAGTGACCTAAATGGGAAGGAAATCCAAAAGAAGAGGGGATATATATGAACGTACAACTGATTCAATTTGTTGTACAGCAGAAACAAAATATTGTAAAGCATTTATACTCCAATTAAAAAATTAATTTAAAAAAATGTTTAAAAGAAATACAATCTATAGGGAAGAGATGAGGAGAAACCTGAACTTGTGTCTTGGAGGTGGGTGGTTGCGAAGGAGCTGTGGGGGCATAAAACTGACAATACTGTTTCATATAAAACTCTGTATGACTTCGGTGCAAACTCTGATGACACTGGTATCGACAGAACGGTACCTCTCATTTCTGCATGAAACGGAATGTAGGGGCAGAGAAACACAGCGGTGGGGTAGGCGCGGGGCAACACAGCCCTGAGCAGAGGGAGCAGCACCACCTGGTGGATGCAACCACGCGCTGCAGGAGGCGGTGACTCCCAGGGCAGGTGTTTCCTCTGGGGCTCATTCTGGCAGAGTGAAATCAGCAGCAGACACCTGAGCAGCAGGCATCCAGGAGCGTGCCAGAGGAGAAGTGAAGGAAGAGCGGGTGCCATTCTGAGCTGGCTGACTAAATCAGTTGCTGAGGAAAAGTGACCCACCCTGGCAGCTCCTAGAAAAGAAGTGATATGGGAAAGAGGGGACTTAATGAGTTCAAGAAGACCTGCATCAGCAAGAAAAGTTGATGACTCAGGAAATTTCAAGTCAAATGTTTACATTGATCTATTTTATTAGTTCTGCAAGTTATTCCACATCCTTTTTGGAAGAATTTGGCTTTTTAATCATTCCAACAGTTATCCTTAAAAAAAATTGTGACTTTTTAACTTTCAGATTAGTGGTTGTTGAATTTTTTCTACACACACACTTGTACCTATTCCTTTTCAAATTCTTCTCTCAATTAGATTGTTATAGAATATTGGGTATAATTCCCTGTGCTACACAGTATACTGGTCCTTGTTGGTTATTCATGTTAAATATAGCAGTGTGTACATGTCAATCCCAAACTTCCTATCTCTCCCCTTAAACTTGTCTCTTGATCTGATTTTATGTGTGTTATAAAATTATCTCTGTTCTCAAACATTTTGCTATACTTCCTAGAAGTATAACAAACAAACATTTTGCTATACTTCCTAAAAAGGAAAAAGGAAACTGAGATATTTGACCATGACCCATTTGCTTTTCTCCATCATTTCAAATTATTCACTGAGTGTGATCCATATACTTCAATACCTTACTCTACTCCTGAAAAACCATGAGCCACTTAAAACAAAGGAAAAAAAAGATGTTAATACACTTTACACATAAAAGATCTGTCAAGTAAATTCTGGGACCTTTCAAAATTTTTTTTTTTATTTCATAACACAAAAAAATCAATTTAGCAACTGGAAAAAGTAAAATAAAGTAATATGAGATATGTTGTATTGTTAATAGAAATATCTTTTTTGTGGCAAAGGGCCATGAAAATTAATTCTAGAATGACTTTTTCTTTTCACATCCTCTCAAGCAAGTAAGTTTAACCTTTGTAGGGTTTCAAGTTGTATTTCAAAAGTTATATTTTCTATGTCATTTCCAGTTATACAGAAATAATTTCAAAAGATACTGCCTAAATTATATAGGTCAGATCATGCAGAAGTTTCTCTGAGATAGGTGAGTTTCTGAAATGTTGTTCTAACTAAATCAATGGGGTTGTATCTTCAAGTTAAGAGGAATCTAAATGTTCAGTTCTCAGATACATTTGCTCAAAGTAAGAGCACAAACTAGTCCTTTGCAACATTAAATATCCTTCTCCTCCTTGATGAGATATAATCTATTGTCTTTCCCCAAAAAATCTGACTAGCTTCATCTACAGTGAATATCTGTTGAAGCCAGTTTGAAGGAAACTCCTTGCCACATTTGATGGGTATACTAGTTAACTCCCATTAGTCTAAGGTGCTACAGAACAGAATGAGGATTAAACCTAATAAGCCGTTTTTTTGTACAAGAATCCACTTTCCATCAGCAGCTTGCCCCTGTGCTCAGTTCTCAGTCTCAGAGCCCCTGACATTTGGCCGGCCGTCAGGAGGCAGTCTGTTAGCACCTCAAATGCCTTCGGGACCAGGCAGCAACTGTTAAGTATCAGCCCCTTCACACGCACTCTGTAGATTCCAACTGTTTTTTAAACACTGCCTCAGGACTCATCCCAGCTTCCAATTTTCATTCTCTGTAATCTAGCCACACACATTTTTAGGGCTACATGATTGCTTGCCCTTGTCTCTTTTTGAAGGACATGGCACTTTGTCCATGTTTGAAGCAGTTTTTGCCCTGCTGAATCACTCTCACAGTTAAAGGATTCATCGCATGGGCCCCACAACATGCATCATTTCTCTTTATTTTTTAAATTGGCGGATAATTACAATGTTGTGCTGGCTTCTGCTGTACAACAATGTGAATCAGCTGCATGTATACACATATCCCCTCCCTCTGGAGCCTCCATCCCACCCCTCTAGTCATCACGGAGCCCCACGCTGAGCTCCCCATGTCATACAGCAGCTTCCCACTAACTATCTATTTTACCCACGGTAGTGTATATATGTCCAGGCTACTTTCCCAATTCGTCTCTCCCTCTCCCTCCCTTGCTGTGTCCACAATTCCACTCTCTACGTTTGCATCTCTATTCCTGCCCTGCAAATAGGTTCATCTAGATTCCATATATCACACCATTCCTTACCACACACAATGTTGAAAATTACCTCTCCTTTGCTGTTGCTGTTCAATAGCTCAGTCATGTCTGACTCTTCGCAACCCCATGAACTGAAGCACACCAGGCTTCCCTGTCCTTCACTACGTCCCTTCACTATCTCTCCTTTAGTTTTTGTCATAATCCTAACCTTGATACCAGCACTTTTCACACTTTAAAAATAAAGCAAATCAGTGAAAAAATGCCATGTCCATTAATAACTAAAACAGCAATTTGTTGATGACTGGCAGAGCTGTTCCCCCCAGCACACAGCTTTGCTCACATCCGTGGAGGTCATCAAGTAGAAAATAGTAACATTATAGCAGCTGAAAGTGTGCAGAGTTATAACTGTCTGCTTGGTCCTGTGCCATGGACTTCGCCTGCATTACCTCTTTTGAAATTCACCATCATCCTAAAGGCAGGTACTATCAGTATTTTAAAAAGCTGGGAACCAAGACATAAAATAGTCATTAGCCTTCCCAAGCCACACATCTAGCGCAAACATTTGTGTTGAACCCAAGTGTCTGCCGCCTGCCAAAGCAGGAGACTCAGGAGATGCAAGTTCAAACCCTGGGTCAGGAAGATCCCCAGGAGAGGAGCATGGCAACTCACTCCAGTATTTTTGCCTGAGAATGCCATGGACAGAGAAACCTGGCAGGCTACAGTCCACGGGGTCGCAGAGAGTCAGACACAACTGAAGTGACTTAACATGCACACTTGCACATCTGAATTCAGTCTGCAGGCTCAAAATCTCTATGGACTCAATACAGCTCAAATCACGGAAGTGTTTTATTTTTATGAAAAAAAAAATCGCCATTTCACCCTCACTGTCAAATAGAACTCCAAATTTTCAAGATACATAGCTTCAATATTACAAAAATACTGTGTTCAATACAGCCGTTTATATGAATCATCTCATTTGATAAATGAAACATGTAATGTAAAAATCTGTATATCAGAATTTTCAGCTTTAACTCATGGAAAATAATTAGAAGCTATAACTTGGAAAAAACTACAACTTTTTGACAACATTCACGTTAAGATGAGAAGAAGATGAAGATGATGTCGCTCAGTCGTGTCTGACCCTTTGCGACCCCATGGATTGTAGCCTACCAGGCTCTTCTGTCCATGGGATTTTCCAGGCAAGAATACAGGAGTGGGTTGCCATTTCCTTCTCCAGGAGATCTTTCCGACCCAGGGATCAAACCTGGGTCTCCCACATTGTAGGCAGACGCTTTACCGTCTGAGCCACAAGGGAGAATGCAATCACAAAAAAATTTCAGTAGATCAGAAAATGCAGGGATTGCATATTTATATATTTTACTAAAAAGGGAGTCATAATGAAAATATAGGGGTTAAATACATAGACAAAAATCCGTGTCAAAATAAAACTTTGAAATACAGGTATAAAACTATAAAGCATCTAGTCTTTCAGGTGCATACAAAATTTTTCTGAGAAAGGCCATCTTTGCAATGTTACATGTCAATTATGTCTCAGTAAAACGAGGGGAGGTAGAAGACCCTCTTAAGATTCTTTTAAGGGAAACAATTAAGAATTTAGTAGGAAAAAATTCATGACAGAACCTACATCCTAATTTCCCTAATCCAAGCTTCAAATCTGTTCCATAGGTGTGTTATAATCAATCCTGCCTGTATCTGTACCCATGTGCATGGTCAGAGAGCATACTCTGTCTACCGAGTCAGAAGCGCTCACCATTTGTTTCTACTCTTAGCTAACATGCAAACCCTTTCTTAAAACATTCTGCATGGGGACATCAGACCCTTGTTTATAAACCAGTGGCACAGAAGCCCCTGTTTTCAAGGCAGTTTTTATCTCTAGACTCTTCTTAAGGACTACTAAAGGTTCTTCCCTACTTTAAACTGAAACTTACTTGCCTATCCATAGCTGAAATAACTGCCTATCCATCTTTGCTCTGCCCTTGGGAGCAGCAGCGTTAGGCTGCTGAGTGGAAAGGGACTGCTGTGTGTAGCGCTGAGATGAAATACAGCCTGATGTAAAAATGCCCACCCAGCAGGGTGAACCTTCCACAGCACGTGGGGAGAGCAGCATGGACATACCATCATCATCATTATATGGTCGGCTGTGAATTTCTTTCTCCAAGGCTGGGGCTGCCCCATCCCACGTGACTTGGGTGGAAATATTCCCAGAATCTTACCTCCCCTACCACAGAAATAAGCACATAAGCAAAACTGGTTAGTAAAAACATCCTGTCAATCTGGATCCCAAGGTACATTGGGGTTCAGATATCAGGGAGGGAGATATCAAAGGTGGGGAGAGCCTCGCCCTCTCTGAGGCTGGAAGCTGGTCTGAGGATGTGCTGTGCAGCCCACAGCTGAACACAGCACAGCAGGAACCCAATCCATTGTTTGAAACTCTGGATGCTCTCAAATACGCCTTCATCCTTTGGGCTTTCTGGTTAAATTAAACAAAAATTCCCCTTTTAACTTAGTTTAAGTTAGTCGTTTCAACCACCTTCAGCCAAAATAATTTTGGCAAATATATCCAAAAGGGATGAATTTCACTTTGTCCACAAGTTTTCTGAGCATCAACTCTAACTGAAAATGAAAGGCTAGAATGGTGTTCAGGGGTAGAGTAAGGAAAGCACAGAGAAACTAGGAGTTGAGTGAGTGGCTCAGTAGAAAATCAGAAAGGTGAAAACTGAAAAACTGTATCCTGGACCTACCTTAATTTATGCCAAAACCTTCCTGCATGATAGGATTTCCAGAGTGTTAGGAGGGCTTCCCTGGTGGCTGAGACGGTATAGAATCTGCCTGCCATGTGAGAGACTCGGGTTTGATCCCTGGTTGGGAAGTTCCCCTAGAGAAGGGAATGGCTACCTACTCCAGTATTCTTGCCTAAGAATCGCATGGGCAGGGGAGCCTGGTGGGCTACAGTCCATGGGGTCACAAAGAGTCGGACACGACTGAGCAACTAACACTTTCACGTTCACTTTCAAGAGGAGCCATTATGCAAAAAAAGAAAGAAAAAAGGATCCAGTGTTAGTGATTCCAAAATGCCCTTATAAATTATAGAGGCTTTCATTACAGAACTGGAGATGAGGTGTTAACTCTGGCAAGCTCAAGTGAAAAGAGGATGAGAACTGCTAATTAGGAAAAGGATTCCAGCAAAGTACCTGGGCAGGGTGGTCTAGTGGTCAAGACTCCCTGCTTCCACAGCAATGGGCATGGATTCCATCCCTCATTGGAGAATAAGATCCCAAATACCCCATGGCAAGGCCAAAAAATTTATTTTAAAAAAAAGTGCCTGGGTATTGGAGGAGATGCCAGTGACAGTTCCCATCCACCTTGTGTATTTCCTGAGAACAGCCCTGCCAGCCCAGCCCAACTGTCTGGAGCAGGCAAAGAGGACCCCTTTTTGTGGCTTATCTCTCCAATAGAATCTATTTCTGGCTAATGTCTTACTGTTTATTTTAAATGCCCATTAAGATTTCCAGAGAGGTTTTCAGGACAAATCTCATATCCCCAAATATTTCACTTGCGAGCCCCAGAACACTGCAGTATACTATTTAATAAAGATAACACTATCCATTGACAATGATTATACCTAAATTATACACAACTAAAAATATAAAGTTTCACCCAGAGGCAGTGTCTCACCTAGTGCTATCTGCCTCATTTTAGCTTTATCTTTCCCCCAGCCTCCCCCTTTGGCATATTTTGCTGTGTGTCTTTCATCAGTACAGCTAGAGAGTAAGCTACGAAATATATGCTGGGAATAAACTGCCTTCTATCTCTCAGATAACTTCTATTTCCTTTCTCACCTTCTGTGCTGAAAAGTCACTTCTACAAATATTCTCCATGAAGGGTAGTGAAGAATTGAAATTACATTTCACTAACTGTGAACCAGCATCTCTTCTCATTGGAAGAGCCTAAGCTTTTCAGAAATAGGATCTGAGAGCTGCCACATGAGGGAAAATGTAAGACGTTAAGAAATGGCAGTCAGAGTGTGGGGAATACCAGCGACACCCTCCCTCCACTAACTGATCTGCCTCTGAGAGTTTTAGGGGGGTTCCAAATGGAGAAAGTCCTTGGACAAGTCTGAGTATAATATGACCTTGTTAATTCTAAAAAAAAAAGTATACTCAGCCATTTGAGAGGATTTCCAGAGCCATCAGCCTAGTGTCTATCCTCCTGAAGTTTCTACACTAGAAAGTAGTTTAAGCCAATCTGTTAAAACAATAAGAATTGTGGGTTGTGGTATTGTCTTTGAATGAATAAAGTGAAAGTGAAGTCGCTCAGTCGTGTCCAACTCTTTGCGACCCCATGGACTGTAGCCTATCAGGCTCCTCCGTCCATGGGATTTTCCAGGCAAGGGCGCTGGAGTGGATTGCCATTTCCTTCTCCAGGGGATCTTCCCGACCTAGGCATCGAACCCGGGTCTCCTGTATTGCAGGCAGACGCTTTACCGTCTGAGCCACCAGGGACGGGAGAGCCTGGTGGGCTGCCGTCTCTGGGGTTGCACAGAGTCGGACACGACTGAAGCGACTTAGCAGCAGCAGCAGCAGCAGCACCAGGGAAGCCTAATGAATAAAGGGAATGGTCACAATAATGACTGAGAACTACCAGGCTGCCGGCACCATGAGACAATAGGGAAGCTGCAGGCGGGAGCCAGGACGGGTCTGTCTCCCCACATAGCATACACCCTTGCAGCAGTAACCTTCAGACATTAAACACACTTCCAGGATGTTGTAGGAAAATAAACCTAGATAAAGAGATCATGAAGTCTTCTTTGAGAAAGTAATAATTGAGCAAATCTTGAAGGACTAGGGATTAACTGGCTGAGGGGGAGTAGGGAGGGCATTCCTAACAGAAGAAAAAGCCATGTATAGGCCCTAAAGGGGAGGAGGCACTGGTCATTCAAGAAAATGAGACGAAAGCATGGAGTGGAGGAAGCTTGGGGTCAGAGGTTTAGGATATGGTGAGGTAACATGGCTTTGAAGGTTATGTGAAAGATTTTCTTAACATACCCAAACTAAAGTCTCTCTTAAATCTGTTCTACCTATAGATTCCTCCACCTCAATCAATGGCAATTCTACCTTTTAGTTGCTTGACATCATCTGTGACTCCTCTTTCTTTCATACCCTAAGTTGAATTTATCAGCAAAATGTATACATCCTATTTGCAAAATATATCCTTCACTGTACCACTTCTCATCATTTTCCCTGTACCATTCTGGCCCAAGCCAGCATCTCCTCTCTCTCAGATGATTGCAGGAGCCATGAAAACAGTCTTCCTATTTTTCCCTTTGCCTGCTCAGAGCGATCCTTTGAAAGCAGGAGTCTGAAAGGCTCCCTATCTCAGTTAGAGTGAAAAGTGAAGTGCATAGTGTTTTCTATAAGCCCGGCATGGTCTAGTTTTCTGTTCGATCTCTGACTTCTCCCCCATCACCCTCATTCTCACTCTGCATGCCCCAGACTCAATATCCCAGCTTTCCGGGAAGGGCATGCATGCTTTCCTTCATGGTCTTTGCACCTGATACTCCCTCTACACATATGCTCTTTCTTCAAATACCCATGCAGCTCACACTCTCACCTACTTCGAGTTTTCTTTTCAAATGCTGCCCCTCAATGAGACTTTCCCCATCCTTTCCCTTTCTTTTACCTAGTTTATATGTATCCCTAATACATCATAGAAAATACTTGTACTTATTTACTTTGTTCCACACACACACACACACACACACATGCCAGAATACAAGCTCCATGAGGACAGGAGTTTCTGTCAGTTCACTGTGAAATCCCAGGGGCCTGGAATGTTTGCTGGAGACAGAGTGAGCACTCAATAAATATTTGCTAAAGGAAGGTCTTTATCCTAAGAGCAATAGTATGCCACAGAAAAGCTTAAACATGAACAGCCATGATCAGATAGAACTTTTTAATTATTAAATATCTCAAGCTGCCTTGGAAAAAATATTGGAAGAGAAGGAGGTGAGGGTGGGGTGGGGAAAGGGAGATACCTGGGAGAAAACTAGTTCTTTAGTTCTAAGAAGAGTCATTATAGTGAACTGAAGAAGAGGGGCTTACCAGCCTCGGTAATGACGCAGTGTGGTAGCCTGTCTCCAAAATGCCCCCGACTCCTTCACTCCGTAATGTACATCACCCAGTATTCACATCTCTGTGTTGTCACCTCCCATGCTCAAGGGGGGCTGGCTCTGACAGACCAATTATGGCAGAGTGATGCTGCCTGACTTCCAAGAACAAATTATAAAAGAAATTCCAACTTCTACCATGGTGTTTTGGAATACTCACTGTCAGAACTCTGAGCCACTGTGTAAGAAGTCTTGTTACCCTGAGGCCACCATGCTAGAGACCACATGGGGATGCCACAGGAAGAAGCCCCGAGACTACATAAAGAAAAAGATGCTCTATCAGCCTCAGCTGCTCCAGGTCCCAGACGTTCAAGGGGTCCTGACTGACACCCTCGACCCTGAGAACAGAAACGTGCTGTCTCACCATGCCATGTCTAAATTTCTGACCCTTACAATCAAAACAGAAATTTAAGCCACTACACTTGGGGTAGTGTGCTAAGCAGCAGGAAATAACCAGAAAACACAGTGAAGAGGACTCCTTGGACAGTGAGATTTCACCAGCCGGGCACAAGTTCAAGGTTTAGCTTGAAGGACCGAATACCTCAAGTCGCCTTCTATGTTTGAAAGCTTGTGTAGGATGAGTAAAACAGATTATATTAATAAAAGAAAAATGCAGCTGGTTCCAGGTAACTTTTAAATTGTAAAAAATTTACCTGCCTAATTTTCTCCCTATTTTTATTGCACCTATGCCCTTCAATAGAATGGGAAAGACTAGCGATCTCTTCAAGAAAATTAGAGATACCAAGAGAAAATTTCAAGCAAAGATGGGCACAATAAAAGAAAAGGTATGGACCTAACAAAAGCAGAAGATATTAAGAAGAGGTGGCAAGAATACACAGAAGAACTATACAAAAAAGATCTTCATGACCCAGATAACCACAATGGTGTGATCACTCCCCTAGAACCCAACATCCTGGAATGTGAAGTCAAGTGGGCTGAAGGAAGCATCACTCTGAACAAAGCTAGTGTAGGTGATGGAATTCCAGTTGAGCTATTTCAAACCCTCAAAGATAATGCTGTGCAAGTGCAGCACTTAACATGCCAGCAAATTTGAAAAACTAAGCAGTGCCCACAGGACTGGAAAAGGTCAGTTTTCATTCCAATCCCTAAGAAAGGCAATGCCAAAGAATGCTCCAACTACCACACAATTGCACTCATCTCACACACTAGTAAAGTAATGCTCAAAATTCTTCAAGCCAGGTTTCAACAGTATGTGATATATGAACTTCCAGATGTTCAAGCTGGGTTTAGAAAAGGCAGAGGAACCAGAGATCAAATGCCAACATCCACTGGATCACTGAGAAAGCAAGAGAGTTCCAGAAAAGCGTCTATTTCTGCTTTATTGGTTATGCCAAAGCCTTTGATGTGTGGATCACAACAAACTGTGGAAAATTCTTAAAGAGATGGGAATACCAGACCACTTGACCTGCTTCCTGAGAAATCTGCATGCAGGTCAAGAAGCAGTTAGAACTGTACATGGAATAACAGATTTGGTTCCAAATCTGGAAAGGAGTATGTCAAGGCTATATATTGTCACTCTGTTTATTTAATTTATATGCAGAGTACATCATGCGAAATGCCGGGCTTGATGAAGCACAGCTGGAATCAAGACTGCCGGGAGAAATATCAATAACCTCAGATATGCAGATATGCAGATGACAGCAAGGAAATCCAACCTGTCCATCATAAAGGAAATCAGTCCTGAATATTCGTTGGAAGGACTGATACTGAAACTGAAACTCCAATACTTTGGCCACCTGATGCAAAGAACTGACTCATTGGAGAAGATCCTGATGATGGGGAAGATTGGAGGCAAGAGGAGAAGGGGACGACAGAGGATGAGATGGTTGGAAGGCATCACTGACATGATGGACATGAGTTTGAGGAAGCTCCAGGGTTTTGTGATGGACAGGGAGGCCTGGCATGCTGCAGTCCATGGGGTCACAGTTGAACACGACTGAGCAACTGAACTGAACTGATCTGATGCCCTTCAAGAAGCTGACAATTAATTTGCTTGACTAACTGAGGTAATTGGATTGCCATGACAGAGCTTCCCCTTCCAACTCTCCAGAGAAATTCAGAGCATAAACTGGAATCAACACACTCTTCTCTCAAGGACAACAAGTAATTGTTTGCTCTGAAGTTCATCAAAGTACTAATTGGAACTGTTATTTCAGGAATATCTGATGCCTGAACTCTATGCTTTTCTATGCAAATCAAAGACTAAATTATAATATCAGAACCTTGAATTGCAAATGAAAATATTAGCAAATTAAGTCCCCTCTTAAAATCATGAATAAAGTATATGCAATATACAGCTTAAAGCAAAAGACAAAAATACTAGCAAATTTTCATCTAAGTGTGCAGACAGAAAGAAAGGAGAAGAGATCTCTAAGTTCTTACATCAAGTTATTGCATGGAATTCAAGCAAAGTCCCTCTAGAAGCACTAGTTCATATGACATTTTGGAAAGCCTATATATCTAAATAAATCCTACCTGCAATAAACTTATGCAAGATTGTCATCCTGCCTCACGCTCTTAGTGTGTAAATTAAGAAGAAATGTGTCAAATTTCTCAAAAGCCTAAACTTGAGCTACATCAACTCCTCAAGGAACACTGACACAAATGCACACACAGCCCATATCTTGCTTAGATTACTATTGGCTCTCAGAAATTATTCTGAGTCTCTGACTACAAAGGGTGCTTGGGCTATTGGTGAAAGCCCAAGACAGAGATAGGGCAACATTAAGAGGTGAATATCCCAAAGGTTCCCTGCCACATACAGAATAAAGTTCTATTTTCTTAGTAAGACACACAGAGCCCTCTTTGATCTCAGCCTTGCTTACATCTTCAACACAATTTCTTGCTATAACGTCTCCAGTCATCACCATGCTTGCCCTGCCTTCTACCACACATGCATGCGTGCACACACACACACATTATCTTGCAGAGGACTGAACTAGTTGCACTTCCCTGGATGGACTGTCCTGTTTCAAATCTCTCCAACTTTGTTTACAGCCCTGCCTCTGTCTAGCATGTCCTTCCTCCTTTTGTAAGACAGTTTAAACCTCACTTTTCTCTGAAACTCTACCTCTATTCTTCCCTCAAGGTAGACTCTGGTCATTCTCTGCTTTGAACCCTCAGTTCAGTTCAGTTCAGCCGTTCAGTCGTGTCCGACTCTTTGCAACCCCATGAACCGCAGCACACTCAGAAGGCCCCATATATCATTCTTTTTGTCTCCCTACTCCTAGTTAACTGAGTTATTTGGGAAAGCAAATAACCTTATTTGATTATTTCCATGTCAGAATCCCCTAAAACACAGGCCTGGTCTCATATACAGAAAGAATGGAAGGAAGATCAATAATCCCTCCAAATAAAAGGAAAAGATTTGTGAACTTTAACTTTCAGTGACAGTGCTATTTGGTCTTGTCCTTGCACATAATAAATCAATTTCATTTTCCTGTCACCAACATCACTTTTTAAATGAAGGCAATCTAAAGTGCTGTCACAAGTCACCCTCAAATCATAACATGACGTATTAGACATAATTTTGATTGACAAGTAAATAAAACCATGTCACAGAAATTTGGGACCACAGAAATATCCAGTCTGTTTTATAAAAACTCCCACAAAACTGCAAAAGACATAATCCACAAAAGAGCAACTAACCACTGTGCATCTTTCTATTCATCATGCATAACAAATAACACACAATTCTGCTCCTCTGGTTACAGGCACGTACATCATATTTTACTGAGATAATATCCATGAATTATTAAGAATCTTTAAGGTGATCAGAACATCCGAAAAGAATTAGAAACCAAAACTGCCAGTCTGATGAGTAGGTAAAGACAGATCAGGATGCACGGTTAGTAGAGAGAAATGGATGACAAGGTTATTCACCGCTCTGTCTCTGGGAACAAAACCGACACTAAAAATAGCCCCAGAGGGTGAGGTAATACTCGCTTATGATTGGCTTTTATTCTCCATCCATTTTAGACAGTGACTATTCTCCCAGCTCTGTGGGGATTCTAAAAATTTGAACATTTATAAAAGATTTACTCCTGAGTGGAAAATGCCATAAAATGGTGAATCCCATAGAATTTTTCAAAATAATAATATGATCATTCAACTTTCACTCAGTCTTTAAACACTGTGTATGACAGCCACCATATAAAAATTTTAGTCCATATTATAATCTATTCAATTCTTTTTATAACAGGTCTCTTATTTTGATGGACACACAAACCTGAAGAAATGAATGAGGCTGGAAATAAAATTTTCCACTTATAACTCTTGGAGACATTTGTCATTTCAGAGAGCTGCTACCCCATAATGGCCAAATTAAATAGAGAATGAGCAAAAGCAGTAGCTGGGAATTATGGAACAGATCTTTAGGAAATAGAACTCTTTCTGCTTGAGAAACTTCACTTGTGCATGCATGCATGCACTCATTTGTGTCCAACTCTGCAACACCATGGACTGTAGGCTCCTCTATCCATGCGGTTTCCCAGACAAGAATACTGGAGTGGGTTGCCATTTCCTCCAGGGGATCTTCCCAACTTATGGGTCGAATATACATCTCCTGCACTGGCAGGCAGACTTTCTACCACTGAGCCACCTGGGAAGCTAACTGTCTTTCCTTATTTAATTCTAAATAGTGGGCAATGGTGCCCTGAGGAAGGGAGGACAAGCAGTCAAATAAAACAAAAGCAGTATTCATCAATCTTAAAAAGCAGTCTGCTCTGGAATTCTCAGATATATGCACTCGAAAGTAGGGAGAATGATTTGTCTCAATAGACTCATTACCCAGCTTTAAGCAACATCTGTCTTGTTTTATCTATCCACCTTCTAACCTTTCTTTTTCTGGAACAAATACCAGTTATCTACCTTTCCATCCATAAATACTTTGGAATGTATCTCTAACAGAGATGAACATATTAAAATAGCAATACTACCATTTTCACAAATACAATTCATAATTATTCCTCAATATCACCTAACTCCAATCCCTACTCAGTTTTCTCTGATCATCTCAAAAATGTCTTTTGGGATGATTTGCTTGAATCAGAATCCTGACAGAATTCACACAGTGCATTTGGTTGCTATGTTCAGTAAGTCTCCTTAAATCTATAATATCTCCTCTTCTCTTTTTATCATGACATTTATTTGCTAGAGATTCTATATTTAGCTGATTGTTCCATCACGGAGCAATCAGTGTAAGTTGAAATGCTTTACCTTTCATATTTCCTATAAACTGGTGGTTAGAGGTTTGCCTAGATTCAGATTCAAATTTAGGGCCAAGAGTACCTCAAAGTTCATGCTGTGAGTCACATCAAGAGGCACATAACACATCTCTTTCCCACATTTGGTGATGCTGAGCTTGATCAGAGGCTCAGCTGATGCCAGCCTGGACGTCCTATCATAAGGTGCTCCATTAACAATTCTAGTGACTGGCATTTTGCTTGCCTAGGTTCATTATTTCATGAGGGGTTGAATATGGCATTATCCAAAGCTTTCACTTCTCTGCTTTTATTTTCTACTATTCTGTTTAAAAAATAAAAAAGCCCTTTCAGAAACAGAAAAATAACCCTAAACCCTACAAGCTATCCTGACACTCACCGCTAGACCTCAAGTTCCTCCTATTGGACATAAACAATCTCAGAGAACAGCAAGTCACCTTGTAAACTTGAAGAAATGAGATGAAAAACAAGACCACTTTATAATGTTGTTTTATCACAGGTAAAAACAAGGCCACTGTGCACATGACAAAAATACTAAACATGTTCCTTTTTGTAGATAATATGAGTAGCTTTACAGCTTTAGCCTTGCTCTAGCCTGCCCTAGAGGACTTACTAAATTCCCTCACATAATTTTTTAGAATTTATAAAAATTTGTTGTTGTTCAGTCATTCAGTCATGCCCAACTCTTTGTGAACCCATGGACTGCAGCATGACAGGTTTCTCTGTCCTTCACTATCTCCCGGAGCTTGCTCAAACTCATATTCATTGAGTCGATGATGCCATCCAACCATCTCATCCTCTGTCATCTCCTTTTCCCTCTGCCCTCAATCTTTCCCAACATCAGGGTCTTTCTGATGAGTTGGCTCTTTGCATCAGGTGGCCAAAGTACTGGAACTTCAATTTCAACATCAAAATAATCTTGAAATTATCCTCCTTTCCAACCCAGAGCTAATCACCCCCAGCATCATCTAACAATAGCCCTGACCCTGTAACAGGTCCTTTCTTACACCCTCTGAGATGCGCCTCATTTCCTGTTTTCTTCTCTGCAACAAGTAATAAACCTTATTTGCTGAGCTCCAGGTATGTCCCTGGTGGTCTATCATTTGGAGTGAGAGACCGAGGGATGGGGGGTGCAGGGGAAAGACATTTACCATCTATATGCTGATCATGAAATACAGTCTATACAGGAAATACAGGATACATTCAATTCTTTCCCTTTAATTATCATTCTTTTGAAGACTGAGTTGTGCTCTGGTAACCCACAAAAGTAACCAACATGGTATACAGTTTCCTTTTCAAAGTATCATTATTAATCCATGAATTTTTATTATTTTCATCTATAGCAGTCTTTTTTAAATGGTACTGTGGGTTTCTGGATGGGACATGGTCCATGATCTTGAAGTTCATGTCCTACGTCAGGGGCCAGCTGTGCACTGACATACGAAGCTCCCCTCCATGGTGCTGCTGAATGTCTTAGACCCCCCATCTCTCAGAACCTGGGGTCTACCATCCTGGTTCACCACTGGGGCACCAAAGCCTCTGGTCTGCCCAGAGTGAGGCTCTCAGAACTGCCATCCTCAAGTCTTCAGCTACATCCTGGTTGCCAGCAGAGGGCTTCTTTCTGCCCAAGTCAGATGTGATACCGTGATCTATGGCAGTCATTTTTTAATGCTCAAATATTCCCATTTTTGGCCAGTAGGAGCCCCTTAAGATTGACTCTTATGTCCTATTATAGGCATGACTCAAGAAATCTTTGATGGCTTGCACTTTCAGACATAGGTAGATGTCCTAGATTTATTTCCTGCCTAAGACAAGTATATTGGTTTGAGTTCTCCAGAGCACAGTCAATAGGTGATAAGTAGGTAGATAGGTACATACATACATACATACATACATACATACATAGGGAGAAATTTACTATCAGGAATTGATTCAAGCAGTACGGAGGGTGAGAAGTCCAACATCTGCAGTCAGCAAGCTGGATACCCAGGAGAACCCAGAACTATATGACCCAAAGCATGAGAGCTAGCAAAGCCAATGGTGTAAGTTCAAGCCTGAGCCCAAGTATAAAAGCAGAGGAAGACAGATGTCCCAGCTTGAAGACAGTCAGGCAGAAAGAGAAAGAATTCTCTTACTCAGCCTTTTTATTCTGCTCAACCAACTGGATAAGGCCTCCCACATGGGGGAAGATAATCTACTTTCTCAGTCTACTGATTTCAATGTGAATTCTACCCAGAGACAGCCTCATAGTCACAGTCATACACAAGAATAATGTTTAAGCAAGTATCTGGGCACTCCATGGCCCAGTCAAGCTGACACATAAAATTAACCAGCAGAACAATTCAGCCAGTTTTCCATAATCTTCACTTAAAGCAAAAAATGAGAGTGGTGATATCTTGTCTAGATGTAAGGTTTGTACTGCACTGAGGGACAGGCAGGTCCATTTATGAAGACCATGAGGAGTTTCAGTATCTAACAACACAGGGGCAAGGCAGAGTTTAGGGTGAAAGCCATGAAAAATGATTAAAGAAATAGAAAACCTGGCCAAAGAGGGAATACTGAGGAACTTGTCTTAAAAAAGAAAAAACTAAAGAAGGATTTTTATTACTGTCCTTAAACAGGGAAGGTTTTCCCAAAGAGTGGTGTTGAACAGTCAATTTCATGTTATTAAATACTCTGCTAGAGAAAAGAAGTTAAAATAAGGCATATTTGGCTACACCTAGACAACATCAAAATCACTTGGTATCATAGGTCTAGAAGTGACCTTTTCAGGTCTCAAATTTAGCTCTAGATGATACAGAAATTTACTCAAATGCTAAGATCATTTGCCATCTAAAGGTAATTTTGGTAATGTAATTCTCTATTACTTAATTCAAATAGATCCTCCATAATCTCACACAGTGAAAGTAGCTATGCCTCCCTGTGTGTTAGTTGTTCAGTCATGTCCAACTCTTTGTGACTCCACAGGCTATAGCCCACCAGACTCCTTTGTCCATGGGATTTCCCAGGTAAGAATACTGGAGTGGGTTGTCATTCCTTTCTCCAGTGGTTTTTCCCAATCCAGAGATCTAACCTGGGTCTCTTGCATTGAAGGCAGATTCTTTACTGCCTGAGCTGCCAGGGAAGTCTGCTACTGCTGCTGCTAAGTCGCTTCAGTCATGTCCAACTCTGCGACCCCATTGACAGCAGCCCACCAGGCTCCCCCATCCCTGGGATTCTCCAGGCAAGAACACTGGAGTGGGTTGCCATTTCCTTCTCCAATGCATGAAAGTGAAAAGTGAAAGTGAAGTCACTCAGTCGTGTCCGACTCTTCGTGACCCCATGGACTGCAGCCTACCAGGCTCCTCCACCCATGGGATTTTCCAGGCAAGAGTACTGGAGTGGGTTGCCATTGCCTTCTCCAGGGAAACCTAAGGCTCCCTAATCCGTTCCAAAAGGGTCTACTGCAAGGAGGTTTATGGCTACCTCTAAACAGAGGAGGATGGCTCTGGGTGTGGCCATTACATGGGAGGCAGGTCACCAGCTCAAGACTACTCTGAAGGTGGAAATGAGCAATGAGCTCCTCAGGGGCTAAACAGCCTGAGAGGAGACCCTCCATGTTCTTCTTCTACAAAGCTTGGGTAAATCCTCCTTCACACAGCTTCTAGAGGCTGTTATTATTCCTAGCGGTGAGAACAAGAGCAAAACTAGCAGGCTTAGTAATTGTGGATACTGCTGAACACTCCACAAACCATAGACCAATCAGGTCCCTGTTTAACCTCATCAAATTAGGCAGACTAGATGTAAACGCCAGGACAGTGCTTCTCATAGGAAGTAACTCTGGAGATTTTAGTCATTCCAGAAGAGAAAGTTACTATTAGGTTGGGGCAAAAGTAATCAGCAGTTTTGCATTGTTGAAACTTGTCATTTGATATTGTAATATATTCTTAAATAAATGTGGTTGTGTTATATATCATTTTAATGTGCACTTCTCATTTTATGTTTTTCTGCTAATGACTTATTACTTGCTGTTGATTTTATATTTATTTTCCTATAGAAATAATGTTAGACAAAAAGGAAATTAGAGTGGTTTATTCAAGTTCAAAATGGGTCATAAAGCAGCAGAGACAAGGCGCAACATCAACAATGCGTTTGGCCCAGGAACTGCTAATGAATGTACAGAGCAATGGTAATTCAAGAACTTTTGCAAAGGAGACAGAGTCTTGAAGATAAGGAGCATAGTGGCCAGCCATTGGAAGTTGACAGTGATCAACCAAGAGGATCATCTCATGGAAGCTAATCTTCTTAAAACTACATGAGAAGTTGCCAAAGAACTCAATGCCTACCATTCTGCAGTCATTCAGCATTCGAAGCTAATTGTAAAGGTGGAAAAGTTCAATAAGTGGTACCTCATGAGCATACTGCAAATCAAAAAAATCATCGTTTTGAAGTATCCTCTCTTATTCTATGCAACAATGAACCATTTCTCCATCAGACTGTGACATGCAACAAAAAGTGGATTTTATTTGACAGCCAGCAATGACCGGCTCAGTGGCTGGGCCGAGAAGAAGCTCCAAAGCACTTCCCAAAGCCAAACTTGTACCCAAAAAAGGTCATGGTCACTGAATCCTGGTGAAACCTCTACATCTGAGAAATATGCTCAGCAAATCAGTGAGATGCACTGAAAACTACAATGCCTGCAGCCAGCATTGGTCAACAGAAAGGACCAAATTCTTTTCCACAACCATGCCTGACTGCATGTAGCACAACCAACACTTCAAAAGTTGAATGAACTGGGCTATGAACTTTTGCCTCATCCACCCTCTTCACCTGACCTCTTGCCAAGCGACTACCACTTCTTCAAGCATCTTGACAATGTTTTGCAGGGAAAATGCTTCCACAACCAGCAGGAGGCAGAAAATGCTTTCCAGAGTTCGCTGAATTCTGAAGCATGCATTTTTTACCCTATAGGAATAAACAAACTCATTTCTCATTGGAAAAATGTGTTGATTGTAATGTTTTGTTTAATAAAGATGTGCTTGAGTCTAGTTATAATAATTTAAAATTCATAATCTGAAACCACAGTTACTTTTGTACCAACTTAATAACAGGACTTATTAATAAATTTTTTTTTTTAGCAAATTTTTTAGGAATTTAAGACCATCATCATCTTTACTTTTAACTTTGGGCTTCCCTGGGTCTGGAAGATCCCCTGGAGAGAAAAATGGCAACCCACTCCAGTATTCTTGCCTGGAAAGCCCCATGGACAGTGGAACCTGGCAGGCTATAGTCCATGGGGTCACAAATGTTGGACATAACTTACTGACTGAACCACCACCAAAAACAGGACACTTAGAATACTTCCTCTCCTGTAATTTAATAGGCAGGACTTGGCAGTTGGATGACTGCAGGAAAAAGTGCTGACAAGAATAACTATTTAAAAGGATTTCCTCAAGAAAGATTGACTCAAGGACAGCAGTATAACTGCTTTCACGAACGAAATGGGTAGCACAAGGGAATTTCACAAAGAACATGCAATGTGGTGGGAGAAATAACTCCAACAGCCTTAATAAAGCTATATTTTTTCTCATACTCTTGTAAGCCCAGAAGCCACTTTCTATCTTTATACTTTTTTCCCTTTTTGACTGACAACTGACAAAAAAGGACAGCAAGGTAAAAGCTGACTGTTTCACTATTAAATTGTTTAACTATACTTCCCAAAGCCCAGGTTAGATGGAAAAAATACCTATATAGACAGTCTCTGACTTACAATGGTTTGACTTACAAATTTTTCAGCTTTATGATGGTGTGAAAGAAGTACACATTCAGTAGACATGTGCTTCAAATTTGGCATTTTTCTCTTTTCCCAGGCTAGCAATACTCCGTATGGTTCTCTCTCCTGATGCTGGACAGTGGCGGTTCCCAGTCAGTCAGACACGTGATCCCAATCAATACACTTACAACCATACTGTACCTCTACAACATTACTGGTTTTAACTTTCACTATAGTATGAAATAAATTACATGAAGTATTCAAAATTTATTATAAAATAGGCTTTGTGTTAGATGATCTTGAACAACCATAGGCTAATGTAAGTGTTCTGAGCATGTTTAAGGAAGGCTAGGCTAGGCTATGATATCCAGAAGGTTAGGTGTATTAAATGCATTTGCAATTTAAGACACTTTCAATTTATAATGAGTTTATCAGGACGCAATCCCACTGTAAAACAAGGATGAACTGTATAGTCAGTTTCTCTCTGCGGTCATCTGTTCCTTCCATTCTGTTAATATAGAAGTTCAATAAGAAGAAAATAGGTCTGGCCAAATGCCTTGTCTTATGACATAACCAAAATGGTGTCAACTGGTGCTATTTCTCAGTGGGACTATGAGGCAGTACATCTAAGTGACCATAAATCTTTTGATAAGATGGTTATTCAGAGACTGATTCAAAATCTTGAATTCAACCCTTGCATCCTCTCTACTCTTGCCCTTTAGAAAATGTTTGACAAAGAGGAGAAAGCCCTGCAAGATGTTTCAGGTTTTCAGGTACCCGTTTATAGTGTGCTGAATGGTGTCTCCACCTACCCCACAAAATAAATATGTTCATACCTTAATCTCTAGGACTTTGAAAATCATATGGCAAAAAAGAGTGTTATCACCTTATGTGGCAAAAAAAAAAAAAAAGTGCTTAAGTAAAAGACGTTGAAAGTAGGACCTTTCTGGATTATCCAGATGGGTCCTAAATGCAGTCATAGGCAAACCAAGAAGAGGGCAACAGAGGATGAGATGGCTGGATGGCATCAACAACTCAATGGGCATGAGTTTAAGCACAGGATAAGGGAACCTGGCATGCTGCAGTCCATGGGGTCACAAAGAGTCAGATACAACTTAGCGACTGAACAACAACAAATACACTTATGAAACAGAGGCAGTATAGGAACAGATCCACAAAGGAGAGACCCATGGGGAGGTGAAGGCAATGTGAAAGCAGAGACAGAGATGGGAGTGATGCAGCTACCAGCCAAACAATATCCAGGCATGCTAGCAGCCACCAGAAACAGGAGAGGTAAGGAATGAAGTCTCCTTTACAGCCTCAGGAGGGAGCCTGGCCCTGCTGGAGGACTTCTGGCCTCCCGAACTGTGCGGAAATAAATTTACATTGTTTTAAACCATTGTGTCTGTGGTAATTTGTCACAGCAGTTACAGGAAATTAATACCAATTCACGTCCAGTTCACGCTGTATTCTTTGGAAAAGCTCATGATGAAAGATGAGGCATATGCTGCATGTTTCTACTAGGTAACCAAGACCTCCTACCATAGCCAGTAGACTCAGAAGTAAAAGTAACCCAAAGCCAACAGACGAGCATGAGCCGTGGCTGTCCTTCTCGAGAATCTGAACTGAGACAGATAAACTATTGTAAGACCATGTTGACCATCATGGCTATAATGTCACATCAATCAACTTGAGGCCAGAGTAGGTACCATGGCCAGAGAAGGCAATGGCACCCCACTCCAGTACTCTTGCTTGGAAAATCCCATGGATGGAGGAGCCTGGTAGGCTGCAGTCCATGGGGTTGCTAAGAGTCGGACACGACTGAGCGACTTCACTTTCACTTTTCACTTTCATGCATTGGAGAAGGACATGGCAACCCATTCCAGTATTTTTGCCTGGAGAATCCCAAGGATGGGGGAGCCTGGTGGGCTGCCGTCTATGGGGTTGCACAGAGTCAGACACGACTGATGCGACTTAGCAGCAGCAGCAGCAGGTACCATGGCAAGCCAAAGACACTTGTAAGTAAAGTTACAGGAAAGCTAAGATGATACTCTCAGTAATTTGGGAAAATGGAAAATCAAGAGCTGAGAAGACAAGAATAAAATACCAGAGATCTCACTTCATACTTCACAGAGAAACTAAATGCCATCAGATAAGAATATTTTCCCACCATCAAATTAATTCTAATTGAATCTGTGCCCACACAGTCTAGGGTTTTTTTCCCCCATTACAGAAAAGTTATCTATCCTCATTGTTTCCTTTATCTTGCCTTCAATTTTCTGCTCAACCCAATGCAAGGAGTATTTTGCTCTCATTGCTTCATTGATATAACTCTTATTAAAGTTGCCAAGCCCTCAGCTTACTTGACTTCTCAGCAGCATTTCACAGAGTGTCTACTTCTTGAAACAATTTAATTTTATTTCACTGAGGTTTCCTCTTCCTTTCTCCAGTCTCTTTGTTTCCCTTGCTGGCTTTTCCTCTACCAGAGCTCTCAATGCTGTCACACATCCAGGATTCTGACTTTGACTCTCTTCTGACCTCAATACTCTATTTCTAGTTAATCCTCTTCGATACCTTGGCTTTAAACAGTGTAAACAAATTCTGACAACTCAATTCTGCATCAGCAGCTTTTATCCAGCCACTTTCTTGACATCTCTCCATGGCTGTCTAAGGGCTTCCCTGGTGGCTCAGATGGTAAAGAGTCTGCCTGTAATGCAGGAGACCTGGGTTCAATCCCTGGGTCAGGAAGGTCACCTGGAGAAGGCAATAGCTACCCACTCCAGTATTCTTGCCTGAAGAATTCCATGGACAGAGGAGCCTGGTGGGCTATAGTCCGTGACACAGCTGACTAACACGTTATGGCTGTCTGAAAACTATCTAACCTAACATGGCCAAAAGGATGTTTGATCCCTCAGACCACATCATCCTAGACAGATAGAGACTTATTCGTCTGCCTCTTTTCAACAAATAGCACCAACATCCACTGAGTTGCTCAGGTCAAAAATCCTACAAGTCATTTGCAGTTCCTCTCCTTCCCTCCTACTCCATGTCTAATCCATCATAAAGTGCCAAGAGGTCTATCTCCAAAATTTATCCTGACCCTGACCACCCTTCAGCAATTCTTTACCACCACTTCATCATCATCTCACACTAAATTTCTGCAATAATCCTTTTTTAAGATTTTTTTATATGGACCGTTAAAGTCTTTATGGAATTTGTTACAATATTACAATTGAATTTATGTTCTTTGGACATGAGGCATGCAGGATCTTAGCTCCCTGACCAGGAATGGAACACACACACCCTGCATTGGACAGTGAAGTCTCAACCACTGCACCACCAGGGAAGTCCCAATAATCTTTTAAATATAGTCAGTTCCACAAATAGCAGCAAGAGCAGTTACTATATTGCTTTTCACTCTTTGATGAATTTCCACTGTGTTCACATAAAATACAGATTGCTTACCACAGTCTACAAGGCCCTGTACGTCTGTCCTCTGCTTACTCTTTTGACATTATGCCCTTTCTTTCTCTCCTTGACTATTTCACTTGAACCACACCCGCCTTAAGTCCATCCTTCACGCATTTCAAATCGGTTTTATTTCAGAAACTGGGTACTCCTTGTTACTTCTAGTTGCAAGTGTCTTGCCCAGATCTTGAGGTGCCTGACTTCCTCTCCTAATTCACATGTCCGCTCCTCAGAAAGGCCCTTCCTGACCACCTCAGCTGAAGAAGAACCTCCTGCCCCACAACTGTCTATCACATTCCCCTGTTATTCTCAGAACATTTATCAGGAAATGAAGGTCTTCTGTTGATCTATGTGCATGTTTAAACTGTCCCATTATATTAACAAACTGTCCCATGACAACATCAGATCCTTGAAGCAATGACTTTGAATTGTTTGCTCCTGTATCCCTACATACCTGGAGTATGGCAGGTACTTAGTAAATATTTACTGACTCACTGACCAATTCTAGGACTCTCTGAGAATCCTTTAATTCCAATCTCCCTTAAACTTTGCTGCATATCATTTCCTGTCCTTCAGTATATGACGCTAATTGTTATATTCTTTTAATAATCTTCTTTAATATATGCCAGTCTGTCTCATCTCTATAGCCAAATATAATTGATATAATTGCGGAAATGAAGCTGCATCCTGGATTTGAACATCAATTAAAGATCTTTAATAGGAAAGCTGAAAGTGCGGGGTGTGATAACAATGTTCAGCCTAGTGGCCCCTTTGCCTATACTGACCTTTGTTTTCCTGTGGCAGCCTTAGAATATGACTTCTAGGACTTCTCTTGTAGTCCGGTGGATAAGAATCCACCTGACAACGCACAGGGACACAGGTTCAATGCCTAGTCCAGGAAGATTTCACATACTGTGGAGCAACTAAGCCCATAAGCCATGACCCCTGAGTCCCTGCTCTAGAGCCAACGAGCCTCAGCTACTGAAACCTGCCTGCTCTAGAGCTCATGATCTGCAACAAGCATCCACCGCAACACGAAGCCCACACACTGCACCTGGAGAGAGTTACCCTCACTTGCTGCAGCTAGAGGAAGCCTGCCCGCAGCAGAGAGGATCCAGCACACCTGAAGATCTCCAAAGCCTATCTTAGGAGCTAAGAACAACATCTCCATAGATGATACCCTGCTTTCTACTGCTATCCACTTCTCCCCAGGAGGAAAAATGAAACCTTAGAGGTGTATGATCTATCTCCTGTCTGGCCAACAACATGGAACATAAACCAGATGTAAGACTTTAATCATTAAACACAAGGCAGCATGGAAACAGCAGCAGCCTCGCAGTCAGAGAGCTGAACTCCAGTTCTGGGCTACCCCCACTTATTCAATAAAGTTGGCAGGGACTTACCTCTTTTCTAGGGCTTTTCTGGTGGCTCAGACAGTAAAGAATCTGTCTGCAGTGTCAGAGACGTGGATTCGATCCCTGGCTTGGGAAGATTCCCCTGGAGAAGGGAATGGCTACCCACTCCAGTATTCTTGCCTGAGGAACTCCATGGATAGAGGAGTCTGGCAGGCTATGGTTCAGGGGGTCACAAAGAATCAGATATGACTGAGCAACTAACACTGTCAACTTTCTCTATAAAATAAAGAGGCTGGACCAGTTGACCACGACACATTTTATGATTATTATCCAATTGTATACCTACTTCTTTTATGTTAGTTCTATTTTAAAAGCTTTTTTTCTTTCTCATTCTCCAAAAGAATCATGGCTTACAAAAGCAGCTGGCCAAGTTTCCCTTGTAACACACCTCTGATCACACCGACATGCATACAGCTCTCCCAGCAGAGACTCGTGTGATGGCTGATTTGCAACTTGCTGGTCACACGGCATGGCAAGTGGGCGTTTTATTGAGTTCTTGGATAGCCAGCATTCTATGCCTTTTAGCTCAAGGGTGGTTTTGTTTGTTTGTTTGGTTTGATGAAAAAACACATTTATTCAGGGGCTCAGTTATGAAGTGAAACTAAATTGTGTGCAGTGAAATTCAAACTGTAGGCTATAAACCCACACACACTTACGCTATGCAAGCCAAGTTCTCCTGAGGTGAGGTGAAATGAGGATTGCAAATGCCAGGCTGAGTATATCTTCAGCAAAATAATACATGTTTGAACTGATTTTATGACTATTGTAGGTTAAACTGCAGACCCCTGTAAGTCAATCTCTTGTATCGAGGCTTCCTGGGCAAATAGCTCAGTCAGTTTTCATTTTCTTTGACCTCTTTCTGTATTTTTCCAGGCTTTCCATGAAATGGGGAGAGGGGCTTGTTAGGGAGTAAGATAGCTCATAGGTCATTTTCTGCCCACACTGAGACTTGAGGACAGTCTCTACTGAGTCCCCACAGCTTGATTAATAATACCACTCTCTGAGGAAGAGAACCAGGGCTTTCTGGAGAAATGGCTGATTCTCGGACTGAGGCAGGAAATATACAAAATGAGACTGGAGATTCTTGTAGCACCAGAAGTAAGGAAGTGCTCAAAAAAAAAAAAAAAATTAAAAATGATCAGAGTATGTCAACAGGACACAGGAGCCACGTGAAAGAGTTTCCATTGCCAAAGCTGGAACAATTTGAACAAAGAAGTAAAGTAGTGATTTATGATCCCAAATATGAAATAATATCCATGAGTTCACACTGATGTGAATAAATGATTGAATAAATAAATAAGTGGGGAGAGCAGACAACCTCTCATGCAGAATTCCAAATACCTCCCCACTTTTTAGCTAATGGCTGCTTATAGTAGCTTCATTCCAAAAAGTATGGGAAAGGAGAAAAAAAGTCATTCTGCAATGGGGAAACCTGAAAAATACACACTACTGCAACACGGTAGTCAAGGTTCCCACCGACAGTGATAAGTCACAGTGATAGTGTGTAATGAGAACGGCACTTTATCTCTATAGTCTTTTTCGCCAAAACCCACAACCCCAGTGTAATCATGAGCAGCACATTAGACCAAGCCCTAGTGTGGTACATTCTTCCAAATACCTGACCTCTACTCCTCAATACTGTCAAGGTCAGCAAAAACAAGAAAAGTCTGAAAAGCTATCACAACCTAGAGGAGTCCAAGGGAGACATGACAACTAAATGTCCCATAGTATCCCGGATGGGACCTGAGAGCAGCAAGACGACAGGCGAAAGCAGGAAATTCAAATCAAGTATGGATATCAGTCTGAGATAATGTATCAATATTCATTGACTATGGTAAACATGCTATACTAATGTAAAATGTTAATAATAGAGAAAATTGAATATGGGGTATATGAGAAGTCTCTGCCAAGTGCAATTTTTCTGCTTATTGAAAACAATTCTGAAATTAAGTGCTTATTTAGAAAAAACCTGCTTGTTCCAAATAAGCTCAAAAAATAAATGTATAACAATTTCTTCTTCAACAATAACTTCTTTCATATTTGCTATCCTGTTTACCAGGTACCCTGAGAGTTACTTTCTTGCTGTTTCCAACAATTCTTTCACTCTCACTCTTTAGCATATAGTGTTTCAAGAATGTGATTTTTTTTCTTAAGCCTAAATTTATCTCTCCTCTCCTTTATTGTTGATATCTGAAAACCATACAATTTGTTCTAGTACTAATGTGTTTCCATTAGTAAAATCTGACAGCAATTTAGATATGCAACATCTCTTTCAACACTAATTCTCTGGTGTTTCTCATAGCTAAAGATTCCTCCACTCTAGCTCCTGACTTTCCAGTTTGTTGCATCCCATAATAATTCAGACTCTTTCTTGGCTTTCTTTAAATATTATAAAGTGTTAGGTCCTTTATTTCTTCAAATTGCCACAAGTAGAAAGGTCAGTCCTCAATAACAAACACAGCTTGTGTGGTTAAGGATTTCCCCTGCTGGAAAATGGTGCTAATAAAACCATCTTTTGGTGGGAATGAAGGGTAGGGAAAATTGGCATTTGTCTTGTCTTAATCATTCAATCCTTGATATTTAGCATATTTTTTGAAACCCATCTAGGACTAGTTTAAAATTATTCTCTACTATTTGCTAACTTTGGAGAAGAGTGACAATTAAGTTCATATCACAAATTATCATACAAAATTATATTTCAAAGAAAACATCTCCCTAAACTATACCTCTACAAGGAGAAAATTTTCATACATATCACACATAAGCATGCATGAGCGTAAGAGAAGGTATGTGTTAATAAATACTGGCAAGTGTCCATTCAGTATGAATTGAGCAGCAAGTCAAATTCCAATTTCCCTTCAAAATCTCCCAATGAGCCTGAAATAATACCACCTACTGAAATCTTTACCATTAGAATCATTTCCTTAGTTTAAATGATTTTCCCATCCTGGGATCCTCGATCCACTTGGGGTCCTAGAGCTTTTTAGTATCAAAATTCTATTTATAATTAATACATTTATCAAAATGTAAATGCACAGGCTAAAACATCAAGTTTCTTTGTTCGTGATTGTACTCACATCAACTAGGGTGCAGATATTAATACTTATATCAAGCTAAACATAAACTTTAATTAATAGGAAAATATAACCTTGGTTATGCTTTTTGGTAGACAAAACTCTTTTTACAAATGAGATAAGGAAAGAAAATTGTAAGAGAGACTATTGGTGATAGAAAGATTGGGAAACACTGAAGTGTAGACTTTAAAGATGGACTTTGACCTTGAGAAACCCCCTGTAAAAGTATAGAATTGGGGAAATGAAGCAAAGCCCTTTCGGTATCCTCTAAGCTTTTCCCATAAGCACTGATTTAACAGACTGGTGAGTTTCTACTCCAGCAAGGGCAAAGGAGGGACTGAATCCAAAACAGACTCCTGTCCAGTTCAAGCCCAAACATCTGGAAAGCCAATATGGTGATCCATCCAAACAGATGGAAAGGACATGGGGAGGAATGGAACACCAGAAGGCCCGGTGAGGCCAGCACAAAGACTGAAGGCCTTGTGGCTCCTGGCAAAAATACCTAGTACAGGAGGGCCGAAATAAAGTAAATTAGATAGGGAGGTGGCAGGAAGAAACCAAGTGCCAAATCGCTTAAGAAACAGTGAAAAAGCTTCCCCATACATACATAGAATCACTTCTAAACAAACTTAAACCTTCACAAACTTGCCATGCTTCTGTTTTCTTTCAAAATGTCAGTGATTTCAGTCAAATGAGTCTTACCATTCTATGCCTACCTCTTGCCTGGGAAAAAATTTGGAATAATACATTTAACCAAAATGCCCTACGAAGTCCCCTGGGTTGGAATAAGAAGCATGAAATCCAGAATTATTACAAAAGTCCTCAACAGAGAAATAAAAAATTTTAGAGTACAACTTTGCGGAGGCTTTATCCAGCTTTCGAATACTATCTGAGTGCTAGGTTTTCTTCATATTCTTTTATTAAATTACTATAATTAATAATGTTCCGTAGATGATAGTTGCTTAATGCTCATGCCACAGCAAAGTAGGCTTTTTCTACTTTCTTCTTCTCAGAGTGCCTCCCTCACCCCCTTTACTACCTGTCAACATTGAATTCATCTTTGGGTCCAACATGAATCCCACACAGGAAAGTACAGACAAAAGAAGAATGCTAGTCTTGGCTGGAAATCTCCTTTCTTCCTCTAGTGTCTCAGAAAATGTGTGTACTACTGATTTGATATTTACAGATCAAGTATTCTGTAAGAGCCCTTCATATGTGCACAGCACTGCCAGAGATTTTTTTTAGAAAGTCATAGTGCATTTTCCCAAGGTTAAAGTTCTAGAATGAAACCTATACAATTTGGTGTGCCCCAATGTTTTTAAACTTGACTTTGCAACCCTGCATATCAAGCAATCATGAATATCACACAAAAACACTTGTCTTAAAAAAAAAAAAAAAGCTTGTCTTCTGCAATGCTTTTTAACTTGACTTTGGAACCCTGCCTACTACATGTGGTAAAAACTTGCATTTTATTGACATATATAGTTATAGATAGATAGATATATTAATAGATATAGTTAAAAGTCTTGTATCATCAAACTCCAAGCCACACTAAAAGTCTCCAATGCAAAGGGCTTCTCTAATGCTGAAGTCAAGCACCAGGTCTTGTTCACTGTTGCTATGCCCATTACCAAGCAAGTGCTAGGCACATAGCAGGGACTCACTGGGTATAACTGGAGTAAAGCGAAGGAGACAGCAACGTAGAAAGTAAGGAACATGTATCAAGGGTCTGTTATGTCTGATGCTGAGCTGGGAGCTTCACATGGATCAGTTTATTTAACCCTTGCAGCAAGGCATCCCCATTTATAGGAGGGAAAATAGACTCAGAAAGGTTAAGTAATTTTTCCAAAGCTCACATCACTAAGGACTATTGAAGTCACAATATTTGCTTTATATATTGGAGCTTTAGAATATTTCATTTGAAAAATGTTTCTGCCATTTTGAAAACATGAGTCGATATAGGAAATAGTCTAGTTTAAGAAAAAGAAAGAACACTGAAATATTATTAAACTGGCTTCTGATCAACCAAAGATTTAACTTTAATTAAAAATTAAAGTTACCATCTAATAAAAACATTCTGTGTAGCCTGTCCAAGAATTTTGAAAAATAAATTTCTGAAATTCATTCTTTTAGAATTGCTTTAGGGTTTAAAAATAAATGTAGTATATTTACAAAATATATACATCATTCAAAAGTAAAACAAAAAATGAAGAAAAGACTTTTTGTTTAGTGTGTGATGTTTATCAGCTGCTTTAGAGCTCAAGGAAAGCATTTAATTGAATGTCTAAAAATATTTTAATAACACTTCAACTCCAGTTGCATAATCATGGAGACCAAGGTATTCTTACTCATTTGAAGTTTTAAATTTCCCCTGAAGTAGATAAAAACAAGTTTTAATTTTGAAAATTTCATCTAAAACTATCATTACAGAAAAGAAAAATGATGTTTTATTTTATGGCTAAAGAGTATATCATAAAAGAACTAGTGGCCATATATTTGGTCACACTTATAAGGCAGTATAAGGTCTAGAATCTGATGTCTAGATCTGGTCTAGAATCTTATTTATTACTTTATTCACTTATGCAATAAATATCTGTGTCTGTGAGATGCCAGGCACTGCATTGGGAACTTGGAAATATAACAACATCCCAACATTCAGAAGGACTATGAGGCCAGGAACAAGTAACCAACAAATGAACAACATGATTTCTGATAATGTATGACCTCTAAAACTCACTTAAGAAGTGATACAGCATGTAAGAGTTGGTGGTGTGTGGAGTTGGCTATAAACAGTAGCTCCAGAAGAACTCTCCAGGCAAAGGTCTTCAGCCAGAATTGAGAATGTCATGCTCAAGGGCAGAGATAAAGCTCAGGGCAGAATGGAGTGAATCGAGCAGTAATAGAAGATGAAGTCAGAGAGACAGGTAGGGACAAGGAAAAAGCTTGGGTTCAGTCTCAAAGAGTCGGACATACTGAGCAACTGACCTGAAATGAACAGGAAGCCAGGGAGGGCTTTAGACAGGGGAATGAGGTCCTAGGATTTAGCTTTTCAAAGATTACTGTGGACTTGCTCTACAGAGTAGGGGCCATGGAGGTGGGGCAGGTAGACCGCATCACAGCTTAGGGCTGAGCTGTTTGGATGGGACAGCTAAGAAGACAGAGGGAGGAGGGTGTGGGTACAATTGGAAATGGAGTAAGATGATGTGCTGGTGGATTGGGTAACATGAGGTGAGGAAAAGAAGGGGTCAAATATCATTCCTAGGTTTCTGCTGTGAGCAGCCCAAAGCAAAATCAGTCCATTTCCTTGGTGGGAACTGTTTCCTATTTGTGTGTGACTGCAGAAGTCCCTTTTGCTATACTGCCTAACAAGTCATAACACACCAGTGTCTGTGAAGCACAGAATGAGAACACTGCTTTGGAGTCTCAGTTCAGTTCAGTCGCTCAGTCGTGTCCAACTCTTTGCAACCCCATGGACTGCAGCACGCCAGGCCTCCCTGTCCGTCACCAACTCCCAGAGTTTACTCAAACTCACGTCCATTGAGTCAGTGATGCCATCCAACCATCTCATCCTCTGTCGTCCCTTTCTCCTCCCACCTTCAATCTTTCCCAACATCAGGGTCTTTTCCAGTGAGTCAGTTCTTCACATCAGGTGTCCAAAGTATTGGAGTTTCAGCTTCAGTGAATATTCAGGACTGATTTCCTTTAGGCTGGACTGGCTGGATCTCCTTGCAGTCCAAGGGAATCTCAAGAGTCTTCTCCAACATCACAGTTCAAAAGTATCAATTCTTCGGCACTTAGTAGTTTCGCATAATCCTCTCCTCAGAGTCTAACTTACTCCTATTCCATGAGGAAAACTACAATGCAAGATGTGGTATTGCCTGCGTGGCTTTTAACTTTTCTTGTAACCAACTGTACCAATAGATGAAAGTGAAGTTGCTCAGTCATGTCCAACTCTTTTCAACCCCATGGACTGTAGCCTACCAGGCTCCTCCTTCCATGAGATTCTCCAGGCAAGAATACTGGAGTGGGTTGCCATTTCCTTCTTCAGGGGATCTTCTCGACCCAGGGATTGAACCTGGGTCTCCCGCATTGGAGGCAGACGCTTTAACCTCTGAGCCACCAGGGTAGCCCCTTTATGTACCAATAGGTATATAGACCATAAATGGGTAGTTGCTCAAATGGAAACAAGTCAAAAATCTGATAGTTTTAAATCAAGTCTCAAATCTCAAATCTAATAACAATACTTGGTAATGGCTTAATTACCAACCCACTGTTTGGGTTGTTTGCTTATAGTTAGAACATATTGTATTAAAATATATAGTTAAAATAATATCTAATATGATTTGAAAAAATTATTCCCTCATTGTGGTTATATCAATAGTTTTTTTTTGGTTAAGGTATAATTGATGTATAACATTATATTAGTCTCATATGTATAACATCATGATTTGATAATCATATATAGTGGGAAATGATCACCACAATAAGTCTAAATAACATTCATCACCAAAAAAAGGTACAAGAAATATTTTTCTTATATGAAGACTTTTAAGATTTATTCTCTGAGCAAATTTTAAATATGTAATTTATGGTAGTCACCATGCTGTATATTTCATTCCATGACATTTATTTTATAGTTGGAAGCTTGTACCTTTGACCCTTTTTACTCATTTCACTCAGTTTCAACTCCCTAACTCTGGCAATTACCAATCTGATCACTGTATCTATGAGCTTGGTTTGGGTTTTTATTTTTAGATTCCACATGTAAGTTAGATCACATGGTATATGTTTTTCTGTGATTTATTTCACTTAACATAATGCCCTCAGAGTCCAACTACTTTGTCACAAATGGCAAGATTTTGTTCTTTTTATGGTTAAATAATATTCTATTTATATGTATATGAATGTATGTGTACACACACGTGCATACATATATACACACACCATATTTTCTTTATCCATTCACCTATCAGTGGAAACTTAGGTTGTCTCCATATTTTGGCTACTGTAAATAATGCTGGAATGAACATGGGGGTACATATCTTTTTGAATTAGTGTTTTTATTTTCTTCAGATAAATACCCAGAGGTAGAAAAGTTGGAAATGGCAACCCACTCCAGTGTTCTTGCCTGGAGAATCCCATGGACAGAGGAGCCTGGCAGGCTACAGTCCATGGGATCACAAGAGTTAGACATGACTGAGTGACTAAACCACCACCACCACCACCAGCAGCAGCAGCAGAGTTGGATCATATGATATTGGATTACCCAAAAAGATAGTTCATCTCTTTCCATGACATCATACAGAAAAACTCAATGAACTTTCTGGCCAACCAAATAGTTCTATTTTTAAATTTTTTATGAATCTCATACTGTTTTCCATAGTGGCTGCACCAGTTTGCATTCCCAAAAAAAGTGTGCAAGAGTTCCCTTTTCTCCTCATCCTCACTAGAATTTGTTGTTTTCTTTTCAATGATGCCCATTCTAGTAGATAAGAAATGATATCTCATTTTGATTTGCATTTCCCTGGTGATTAGTGACGCTGAGCATCTTTTCATGGATGTGTTGGCTATCAGTTTATCTTCTTGTAAAAATATCTGTTCAGATGCTCTGCCTACTATTTGCTTAGATTGTTTGGTTTGTTGTTATTGAGTTGTATATTTTTGATGTTAACTCCTTTCAGATATATGATTTGTAAATGCTTTCTTCCATTCAGTAGTCTGTCTTTCCATTTTGCTGATGATATGACTGCCATTTACTAAGTCCTTGCTGTATTATATGAATCATCCTAAGAGCATTACATAAATCAGACCGTTTAATTTGCATTTCAGTTCTGGGAAATCGGTATCATGATACTAAGGACAAGTATCTATTTATACTTAATCCTGGGTTTGTTTTTCACCAAAACTTGGCTTCTAGAGCTCCAGAGTTCAAAATAAACTTTTCTATCAAACAAATAGCAAAGACAGATAAGAAAGAAAAGCTGAACAATGATTTTATCTAGTCCACCTAGAGTTAACAATTAATTGTTTCAAATCTCTTTTTTCTCTAAATTTAGCCTAACTGCTGAAAATAATGAAACCATCTAAAGACACTGAGAAAATCCACAACGAAAGTGAGATTTTGTTTCAAGTTGCGTGTTAGTTCTCTAGCCTGGGTAAATTTTATTTAAAGCTTAAAAAAATAAAGGTATGAAACACTGAAAGAAAACATTAGGGGGTTAGAATAAGAAGTGAGGTAAATAACTAAGACAACCTCCAAGGTCAGAAAGCAGAAGGACTTCCAGGAAGAGATATGAATATGCACTGGCAGGTGCCAGGGAAGGTTCCTCCCAGAGTTGGCCAGTCCCGTAAACAGAGGCACCCTCTTTGGGCATCCGGCAGGGAGCACCTTGAACAAGACACCCCTCTCCCTGAACTTGGTCTTCTAACAGTTCGTTATGATTCTTCACCAAACTCTGCCCTCCAGAGGATCTTAGCTATCCATGATTCCAATGGTTGTATCTGTTCCAACTGTGTCCATAGCATGGGGGAGAAAGAACACGGGATGGAGGAATTTTGTGGCAACGATTGATGGGAATGAGGCCCACCACAATCAGTACCCAAATGTAAATTAGAAGTTACATCAACATCTCCTAGGCATAGCCTTAACTGCATCTCCCAGATAAAGGAAAGAGGAAACAAAAGCAGTAAAAAGAACAGCAGCGGGCTTTCCTGGTGGCTCAGGGGTAAAGAATCCCTCTGCCAATGCAGGAGACATGGGTTTGATCTCTGAGCTGGGAAGACCCCACATGTCACAGAGCAACTAAGCCCATGCTCCACAACTATTTAGCCTACTCTAGAGCTCCGCAACCACAACTACTTAAGTCTGAGCACCCTAGAGCCCTACTCTGCATCAGGAGAAGCCACTGCAATGAGAAGCCTGCCCACAGCAAGGAAAAGCAGCCTGCTCACCACAACTAGAGAAAAGCCTGCATGGCCACAAAGACCCAGCACAGCCATAAATAAAGTAAAATTATTTTTTAAAAAAGAACACCAGCTTTTGTTTCTTTGTTGTTCTACGGTTTTGTTTTGAGGTTTCATTTTGGCAACCAGAGGATCTAGCACAGAGGACAGCTGAAAATTACAAAGTTTACTTTTTAGTTGGTAAGAAAAATATCCTGAACTTCCGATCCTTTGTGATCCAAGTTGCTAGAAAAGCATTCCTAATCTTCTTGAGTGAATCCTTTAGTTGCTGCTGCTGCTGCTGCTAAGTCGCTTCAGTCGTCTCCAACTGTGTGACCCCATAGAAAGCAGACCACCAGGCTCCCCCGTCCCTGGGATTCTCCAGGCAAGAACACTGTGGCCACTTCAATTACACTGGTATTTATTTAGTGTCAGCCTGTGCCAAGTACCCACAGACACTGTGAATAAGATGATCTCATGTCTGGGAGGGGAGAGGGGATGTAAACATATATAAAATCATGCCTAACCTTCCTCTGTTTATGACTCATTCTCTAACATTACTTTGAAATTCAATCTACCAGGTACTCAAGCCACTTACTTAACATGATCTAATTTGCACACTTAATGAGATGTTCTCTGATCCACCATTCAAATCAAAATATGAAATAAGATTGGGACAATGTGACTTGATGCCATGCAATATGCCATACTGAAGGCATTCAAATCATGGCTACTGATTCAAGTTCACAGGGCTCTGATGTTCAGCAAATAGTCATTGAAATTCAAATTGTTCCTATTTCCAGGGAAGCTCAACAAAGCCACATAATGTTGACCCACATCTCTCTGAAGTCTACTAGGATTTGTCCCCTGAGAACTGACTGAGAGGGGGGTCAGAGGCTTAGCTGACCCCTCTGCCCCTAACCTGAGAAAAGCTGAACAAGCAAAAGACTCTTAAGAAAACAGAGCAAGCGTGCATTTATATTTATGAGCACTTAAAGAGCTACAGGCCTTTTTGTAAGAGACACAGATGTGTGGACTTGGCACATGCCCGCCTACATAGTCCAAGGTCAGCCAGCAATTAGCTTTCTGAGCCTTTATAAAGCAGGCCTGCATCACCTGCTTTGAATATGCATTGTCAAGATATGCAAATTAGCACTTGTCTATTAACCAAAGGCATTAATGAAATCACTCCTTCCATAAATCTTAACTTTAATTAAATTAGATCTACAGCCTCACAGGTCTCCAGCACATATCTTTAAGCTGTGGATGTTGTTTTCTATTGGATGCTAACACTGGGTCTTGGGAAAGCCTGGTGAAGCTTCTTTGGTCCTGAAATGGCTTTGTTCTGCTTCATTTTATTTTGCCTTTTCTTTCATAAATCTGAGATAATCAAATGTTTATATTGGCTCTTAGCTATAAAGCTTTAGCATTATATTAAAAAATTAAAGTTAAACAAAGTATTAGAAATGCTATATTGAATCTTTAGTAGGAAGAAAATCTAACAAAAATATACTAACATAATAAAAGTTGTTTGATGACACTAAAGTCATGAAGGGAAAAAGGCCATTACCCTGCAATCTAAATACAATGAGTGAGGGCTTCCCTGGTGGCTCAGTGGTAAAGAATCTGCCTGCCAATGCAGGAGACACCAGGTTCGATCCCTGATCAGGGATCTAAGCCCATATGCCCCAAATTTTGAGCTCCTGAAGCCCCCACACCTGAAAGCCCACGCTCCACAAGAGAAGCCACTACAGTGAGAAGCCCAAGCACCACAAGTAGAGAGCAGCTCCCGCTCCTCGCAATTAGAGAAAGGCCTGCGGAGCAGCAAAGACCCAGCACAGACAAATAAATAAATACAAAGACTCCAACAGTATTTTAAAAAAAGAACAGGGACACCATTAGTAGTAGTTTCATCTCCTTGATAGCTACTGTTGAGTGTTTGCTCTCCCCTGAGCACAGAGCTCTGTGATTATACACGACCTCACTTGCTTCTCCCGGTAAACCTGTGAAGCTGGTATTCCTCTCCCAATTCACAGGAGAGAACTGAAGCTGAGGCAGTCGAAGCAAATTGCCCACAGTGACACAATGTAAGACAACCCCAATCTGTTTCACTCTAAAGCATGTGATAACCATGAAAAAAAAAAAAAAAAACACCCACAGGCAGGTGACCAAGCTGCTCAAGGTTGAGTATACCTGGTATATAAACGATAAAGCAGCAAACCTCTCTCCTCCCAAGTGAAATGAAGTAGCTCAGTCATGTCCGATTCTTTGCGACCTCGTGGGCTGTAGCCTACCAGGCTCTTCCCTCATGGGATTCTCCAGGTAAGAGTACTGGAGTGGGTTGCCATTTCCTTCTCCAGGGGATCTTCCTAACCCAGGGGTCTCCCGCATTGGAGGCAGACGCTTTAACCTCTGAGCCACCAGGGAAGCCTCTCCTCCCAAGGAGCTGACATTTAGAACAGAGATCATCTCAAAATACGTGGCCCAGACAGAGGTGAATTTCTAGCCCATAGGTTGACTGAAAACAATAAATAGTACCTTGGCCCTTGGACTTAACCATTTTGATCCTTCAGTTCAGTTCAGTTGCTCAGTCGTGTCCTTACAGATGCTTATTTTCAGAATTTCTCTTTGGCACTATTAAATTAGCTGGTGTGCTAGTAATGTGGCCACTTGGAAATACCTCTTGTGTTTATTACTTGAATGTGCTGTGTTTTTTGAGAATATGGGTCACTATTTCATATGAGTCTCATTTAGGAAGATTCCAAGCAAAAAATTTTCTCAGGTTCTGATGCTAGTTTTTACATGCCTCTCTTGAGCAATAGGTATGAGCATGTTATGAGACTGTTGTAAACCTTATGACTGATCGTGTTTCCCTTTTTACTTTGACAGCTAGGAAGCTTAAGACCCGCTGACCACAAAATACTGTACTGAACCCTTGGCTATGCCTCATGCACTAATTTCCCAGGCTTAATTTCACTATTCTAACCTTTTTCTCCCCTCTTTTTGTTCATTATACCTTTTTTCTCCTGTGATATTTTATTGCAGACTTTTATGTAACACGTTCCAACCCTATTCAGGGTAGAAGCATTCACCCATTTATTGATTTGTGTGTAACAGAACCTCTGTATTTCTATCTGGAACAAATAAACAACCCCCGTTAGATGGAGAACTCCTCAAGGACAGGGAAGAGGTCTTACTCATCTCTGTCTCCTTAGTACCAATCCTGGACTTAGCACATTGTCAACACTTACTTAACACTTATTGGATTGAATTTTGAAATATCCCCAGGTAACCTTTGGAAGAGTCTAAAAACTATTTAGAACTTTATACCACTGTCTCAGCACTTCAGTCCCCATCAGCTGAGGGAGCTTGTTTACATTCTAAGTCTTGTAAGTGGGAAAAGAGAAGGTTTTGTTCTGCTAGAGTCCACATATGAAATGCGGGTGCTCCAGGAGTTCCATGACACGCTTCCCCTGACAGCCCACCCGGATCAGAGCACCCCCTGTACCACAGGGGCTTAGGAAACGTCTGCTGAATATGTTGAAAACTGAGGCTCTTGTTATCTTTCAGTAGGGAAGTGAGGAAAAGTTTTCTTCTGGCGCCTCTCTTTGATTCTCCTCAATAGTCGATGTTGAATAAAGGAGCATTACATGAGGTGAAAAACTAAGTTGCTGGACTCAGACTGACTTGGTTTCAAATCCGCTATACACTAGCTTTGCAACCTCACCCCTTCTAATTAAGGAAGTTATCTAAGCCTCCATTTACTCACTGTTTAATGGTGAGTAATCATAATGGGATTACCGCAAAGATTTAATGATACATTGCAGTGTTCCTAGCCTGACACCTTGTACATTGTGAATGCTCAAGAAATGGGGACTGTCTTGCTCATTTTCTTAAATTTGTTCCAAACTCAAATATCAAACATCTCCCCTTAGGGAAGTGAACTGTGGGTAGTATGCCTGTGACCAAAATGTCATCTATTTCAATACCTAACAGCATGGCAACTTAGATCAGTCCACCCTCCTTTCCCGAATCTGGGGTCATATCAGTTTTCACCCTCCTCCCTTCAGTGGAGAGCTGCTGGGTGGAATGAGAGGGGAGCAGGGCTCATTAATAGATAACTTCAAAATCCTCTTAATATCCCAGGAATAATTGAAAAATGACAGGGATTCTTGACTATTTCAAAAAGCTACTGAGAAATGGGATTTGAATTTAAAGCAAGTGTCATTAAAAAAGACTGAAATATTTGGGAGCCTCATGGCTGATTTCTGAGGATTAGATTTAGAAAAACAAACACTCTTTAAGTGAAGCATGGACTGAATTTATGAGTTAGAGATAATACTTTGCTTTGAAAGATAAATCTCTTCAAAGTGATGACAATATAAAAATGTTTGCATTTAATTTCATGTTTATGAAAGACACTGTAGACTTACCTACATAGAACTCAAGCTCTCAGGCCTAATATAACCTCCTACCGAAGCCTTGTCCTCAAGGCACCACAAACCCATCTGGGCCTCTGTATGCAGGGGAAAGAGAATGACATTAGCATTGTGTCTATACAAAGACCAACTTTGCCTTTAGAGACAGGATGGAGGAACCACTGAATGCACAATTACTTGATAGGTTTGGGTCCCCTCAGTACAGAAATGTGCTTCCTTCAAGGCCCTCAGCACCATTATGGCAGGGGGGCGGGGATTGGGGGGGAGGTGGCAAGTACTCCACAGCTGCCCACGCTGGGGTGCAAAGAACTCATGCTCGGACTCTTCAGGTCCCTCTCATTGGTAAGGAGCCAAATTGAATGTTTTGTCTGTTTCCCAACCTCATACCTCCAAATAGGAACTTCCCTTCTGGATTCAGAAATAACACAGATGTTATTGCTTCCCACATTATAATTATAAGCAAGCAAGCAATGGACTATGCCAACCATTCTATATCCTGCACCCCTGAGGGGCCCCTCCTTGAGCGGGCGGTGCTCCTCCTGGAGAGTGAGACTGTCAGCACTAGCAGAGATTAACTTCGAGGATTTACAGCTGTGTTTTCATATATTGCACAGTGGTTAAGAGCGTAAGTTTGGAGTCTGACTGCATAGGTTGGAATCACTGTGCAGTCTTGGGAAAGTCACTTTCTTCTTTGAGTCTTTTTTTTTAATCTGTAAAAAGGGGATAATAAGAGCTGTTGTGATGATTAAATGAATTTATGTGTGTATTAATCTGCTTGACTCACTATAACAAAACACCAGAGGCTGGGCAATTTAAATAACTTAAACTATTTTCTCATATCTCTGGCCTAAGTCCAAGATCAAGGTTCCAATAGGGTTTAGTTCCTCGTGACAGCCCTCTTCCTGGCTTCCGATATCTGCCTTCTCACTGTGTCCTCATGTGGTGGAGACAGCAATCTCCCTCTTCCTCTTCTTATAAAGCAACTAATTCCATCATAGGGGTCCCACCCTCATGACTTCTTCTAATCTGGATTACCTCCCTAAGATTCCCATCCCCAAATATAGTCATATTGCAGGTTAGGTCTTCAAACACATGAATTTTGAGGAAAAGCAAGTCAGTCCATGCTGCTGCTGCTGCATAGCAGTAGGTATAAAGAGTTTAGACCAGTGCCTCAGTTCAGTTCAGTTGCTCAGTCGTGTCCGACTCCTTGTGACCCCATGGACTGCAGCACACCAGGCCTCCCTGTTTATCACCAACTCCTGGAGTTTACCCAAACTCATGTCCATTGAGTCAGTGATGCCATCCAACCACCTCCCACCTTCAATCTTTCTCAGCATCAGGGTCTTTTCCAATGAGTCAGCTCTTCACAGCAGGTGGCCAAAGCATTAGAGCTTTAGCTTCAACATCAGTCCTTCCAATGAACACTCAGGACTGATCTCCTTTAGGGTGGACTGGTTGGATCTCCTTGCAGCCCAGTTCAGTCAGTCAGTCATGTCTGACTCCTTGCAACCCCATGAAACACAGCATGCCAGGCCTCCCTATCCATTACCAACTGCCGGAGTTTACCCAAACTCATGTCCATTGAGTTGATGATGCCATCCAACCATCTTATCCTCTGTTGTCCCCCTCTCCCCCTGCCCTCAATCTTTCCCAGGATCAGGGCCTTTTCAAATGAATCAGCTCTTCACATGAGGTGGCCAAAGTATTGGAATTTCAGTTCAACATCAGTCCTTCTAATGAACACTCAGGACTGATCTCCTCTAGGATGGACTGGTTGGACCTTCTTGCAGTCCAAAGGACTCTCAAGAGTCTTCTCCAACACCACAGTTCAAATGCATCAATTCTTTAGCACTCAGCTTTCTTTATAGTCCAACTCTCACATCCATACATGACCAGTGGAAAAACCATAGCCTTGACTAGACAGACCTTTGTTGGCAAAGGAATGTCTCTGCTTTTTAATATGCTGTCTAGGTTTGTCATAGCTTTTCGTACAAGGAGCAAAATTTTAATTTCATGGCTGCAATCACCATCTGCAGTGATCTTGGAGCCAAAAAAATAAAGTCTGCCACTGTTTCCCCATCTATTTGCCATGAAGTTTGGGACCGGATACCATGATCTTAGTTTTCCGAATGTTGAGCTTTAAGCCAACTTTTCCTCCCTCCTCTTTCACTTTCATCAAGAGACTCTTTAGTTCCTCTTCACTTTCTGCCATAAGGGTAGTGTCATCTGCATATCTGAGGTTATGCATTAATTACTAAATAAATGATAGCTACTTTGTTTTGTTGTGCCAGGTAATTTATATATTGTGTTTGTTTAGCCACTAAGTTGTGTGCAACTTTTTTGCCACCCCATGGACTATAGCCCACCAGGCTCCTTATGTCCATGGTATTTCCCAGGCAAGAATATTGGAGTTGGTTGTCATTTCCTTCTCCAGGAAAATTTATATATGATCTTGCTTAAAAATCACAGCAATTCAGACAGAAGTTTGTCCTCTTCATCTGAGAAGCTCAGAGAATTATCTGCCTTGACCTTGAGGTGACAAAATTGATTTGACCCTAGTGTCTGACCCTAAAGTCAATGGGTTTTCTGTATTACCACTCTACTGCATCTTTAAAAAATGAAAAACTAAAGCTATACATTTTCTCTATCACTTTTAGTTATTAAAATATTCATATTTAAAAAACGTTATGAAAATGAAACAGTCTTACAAATACTCTTTATTTTTTTGTGGAAGTAAGTTTTAATGGCTTAAAATAAACAAAGGTGAATTTTTAACTCATGCTATAGGTCCAACTACAGATAGACTCTGCCCATCATCACTCAGGAACCTGGGCTGATAAAGCAACCACTATCCCTAAAACCCAATGAACTCACATCACTAGCTCATGACCCAATCCAAAAGTGGCACAGTTCATTCTCACAACTCATTGGCCAGGATCAATCACATGGGCCCACCTACCCACAATGTGACCAAGAAGTCCAGTCCACTATGGGCCTGGAAGGGAAGAAATCTAGAATACTGGGAGAAAGCATACCAGCACACATCAGATAACACCTGACAGCCAGATGCTGAAGCATATCTTTTCTAATACTGAAACAGGACTAAGAACATAATTATAAAACAAAGGAAAAACATTATCTTAGTTCCAACTGATGGGGTATTTTTTGTCTCAGTTGGTAGCTAAAAGCAGTATAATTATCCTTCCCATTCCCAGCCAAGACACTACAGGAAAATGATTATCAACTTATGGAGAAGTGACAGTGGGGTAGGAGAAGAAAGAAGACGGTCAGAGAATGAAAAGAAGCTTAATTTCCCAAGTTTAAGAGATGATATCTTCATCTGTTGAGGCTTACATAAAAATTTTAAAAATATCATAGGCTGGATGGATTAAACTACAAATATTTATGTCCTGCATCTCTGAAGGCTAGGAAGTCTAAGATCAAGATGACAGCAGATTCAGTGTCTGGTAAGAACCTACTTTCTGGTATAGCCAGCTGCCTTCTTACTGTGTGCTCAAATGGCAGAAGGGATAAGAGCACTCTCTGGGGTCTTTTTATGAGGCTACTAATCCCCTTTGTGAAATCTCCACCCTCATGACCTAATCATCTCCCAAAGACCCATCTCCTAATACTATCCCCTTAGGAGGTACACTTTGACCTAAGAATCTGGGGGGAGGGGTCATATACATGCAGTCCACAGTATTCCAGACCTTGTTGTTGTTGTTCAGTCACTCAGTTGTGTCTGACTCTTTGTGACCCCATGGACTGTAGCATGCCAGGCTTCTCTGTCCTTCACCATCTCCTGAAGCTGGCTCAAACTCATGTCCATTGAGTCAATGATGACATCCAACCATCTCATCCTCTGTCATCCCCTTCTCCTGCCTTAAATCTTTCCCAGCAACAGGGTCTGTTCTAATGAGTTGACTCTTCGCATCAGGTGGCCAAAGTATTGGAGTTTCAGCTTCAGCATCAGTCCTTCCAATGAATATTCAGGACTGATTTCCTTTAGGATTGACTGGTTTGATCTCCTTGCAGTCCAAGGGACTCTCAAGAGTCTTCTCCAGCACCACAGTTCAAAAGCATCAATTCTTTGGCTTTCAGCCTTCTTTATGGTCCAACTTTCATATCCATACATGACTACTGGAAAAACCATAAAAGCTTTGACTAGATGGACCTTTTTCAGCAAAGTAGTCTGTGCTTTTTAATTCATTGTCAAGGTTTGTCATAGCTTTTCATCCAAGGAGCAAGCGTCTTTTAATTTCATGGCTGCAGTCACCATCTGCAGTGATTTTGGAGCCCAAGAAAATAAACTTATGTCCTCCTTACACACAAAATATACTTATTTTACCTCAAAAGTTTTAACTTGTCCCAGCATCAAGTCTTAAGTCCAAAGTCCTGCTGAAACATCAAATAAATCATATATGGATGAGACTCAAGGTTTGATTTGGCCTAAGGCAAAATTTATCTCCAGTTTTGAAACTGAACCCTAACTATGTATGTGTTTCTAAAATGCAGTGGTGGGACAAGCATAGCATAGACATTCCTATTCCAAAAGAGAGAAACAGGAAAGAAGAAAGGAGTACCAGATCTTAAAGTCCAAAACCTAAGGGTAAAGCTCGCATTAGATCTTAAGGTTGGAGAATAATCCTCTTTGACCTGATGCTCTGTCTTCTAGACCCACTGGAATGGCATTGTCAACCCCACAGCTTGGCCGAATGCTGCCCAGGACAGCTGTCTGCAGTGGCCCTACCCAGTCACAACCCTCTTCCAGGGTCACCAATGCAGTTCTGCAGTGGCCCATCACTGAGGCACTAGATGGAAGCCTCTTGGTCAGTCAGACTGGAGGGGCAGCTTCACCCTTTGAAGCCACTCTGCCTCCTGGGTTCTTACACACCAAATCCTTGGTGTAAGTAGTAGCCCCAGTGATTTTTGAACCATTTTGGGGGGAGATGAGGGTAGTCAGGTCATACTTCCCTTGTCTATAAGAAATATACCAGGATTCTGTAGAGATGAATGTTTAGGTCAAGGGTGCATACTCATAGTAATCTCCTTATCATACTCCTCTCTCAGGGTTCCAATTGCATGTATATTAGGCTGCTTTAAGTAGTCCCACAACTCACTGATGCGCTCTTCATTTATTTCAGTTTTTTTTTTTCCTGTGTTTCATATTGGATAGCTTCCATTACTAAATCTTCAAGTTCACTAATCTTTTCCTTCTTCAATATCCAATCTGTTGTTTATCCTATCCATCTTATTTTTCATCTTACATATTCCATTTTCCATCTCTAGAAAATTTTATATAGTTCTTCTATCTTCTGTGTCTCTACTTAGCATATGCAGTGTTTTCTCTTTTTCTTAAAAATATGAAATAGTTATAACAATCATTTCAATGCCTTAGTTACTAATTTTATACTCTGTGTCACTTATGGGCATGTTTCTATTAACTGATTTTTCTCCTTTTATGGATCATATTATCCTGTTTCTCTGTATGCCTGGCAATTTTTTATTGGATGCCAGGCATAGTGAATTTTTCTTTGTTGAGTGCTGGATATTTTTATATTCTCATATTTTTCAAGCTTTATTCTGGGATACAGTCATATCATTTGGAAAGAGTTTTGGTTTTTTTTTGAGGCTTGCTGTTAAGATTTGTTAGGTAGGATTCAGTAGCTTTTGTTTAGGTATACATTTGCTGCCACACTGAGGCTATACCCTTCAGAATACTCTTCTCTCTCTGAAGTCCTGTGCACTATGACATTTTCCACTCAGGTGCTTGGAACATAACTATTTCCAGCTCTGTATGAGTGTCATGAAATGTTCCCCCTGTTCCTTTTGTTATTTCTTCCCCCAAATTTGTGTAGTCTCCCACAAGCATGTAGCAGGAGTCAGAAGAAGATCTCAGGAGGACAGATCTCTAGACCCATCCAGCTCCCTCTTTGTGAACTAGAGACATTTTGGCTTCCCCAGACTCCAAACTCCAACTCTTCAAATCATGGAGGTCACTGGGATCCCTCATTTCCTCTTCCCCATACTGCAGCCTGGGCTTCCCAGGTGGTGCCAGTGGTAAAGAACCAGCATGCCAATGCAGAAGATATAAGAGACATGGGCTCAATCCCTGGGTCAGGAGGATCCCCTGGAGGAGGGCATGGCAACCCAACCCCAGTATTCTCGCCTGGAGAATCCCACGGACAGAGAAGCCTGGCAGGCTACAGTCCATAGGGTTGGAAAGAGTCAGACACAACAGAAGTCTCTTAACACACACGCATGCATACTGCCCCCTAGAACTCACTCCAGGCACTAAGCCAGAGAAGTCACACGGTTCACCCTGTTTGTTTTTCCACCCTCAGAGATAAACGTCCTGTGTTGCTTGATAGACAATGTCTGAAAAACTTTGCTTCATATGTTTTGTCCAGTTTTCAAGTGGGAGGATACATTCAGTCTCTATTTTCCTTCCTGTCTAGAAGGACATCTTTTAGAGAGAAATTGGCTCCTTTTTATTTTTGCTTCATCATCACACATTTAAGTCAGATAAAATGCTTTTCTCTTACAATTGAATTAAATTGGAAAACATGACACTCAGAAATTAACTCAACATTTATTTTCATAAATTGGAAGCCATAGTTATATTTTGAAGTCATCTTTATTTGCCATTTTTTTCAGTTGTCCTTACTTTTACTAATTTCAATCACCATGGGATATATTTAACATTCTAAAATATTTCTTGTACATTTATATTTTAATATATTCTTATAGAATTTTTAAACTGGAAAAAGTCTTAGCCATTCTGTAATGAAATCTCTTATTTCTCTACATGACAGGTAGACCTAGTGAGAGGTTTTTTTTTTTTTTTTTTGGTGTAATGTAACACAGTTGCCCACAAGCAGAGTAGAAACTAGAAGCCATTTTCCTTTCATTAAATCACTGAGTACTAAGCAGTCAGCTAGGGGGTTCAAATGAGTTCCAGGCACTGCTCTAGACATTTTCTGCAAACTCACTTCCTTTCCTACACTAGTGATGCTCACAGTCTGATAATGGTGACAGTCATGCAACAGATAATTAGAATGCAATGTGGAAATCATGACTGGAGAGGAAGATATTTCAACTTTTTCAACATTTCGTTCAAGTGTGACACATATCAAAAAAAAGCATGTAAAATGAACTCACCATGTAATCCGCACTAAAAATCAAGAAATAGAATATTGCCAGCACCTGAAAAGCCCCATTCCAGCCAAGCCACCTGGGAAAGTAAAGCAAATCTTCCCCAGGGTGGGCCATATAAGATGAATGCAATGCGGAAAATGCAACTGGGAGGAAGCTATGACTCCCAGTTCACTGCTCACTCCACTGCAACATATGTCCCTCTAGTGAAAGCCCTCCAGGATCTTCCAAAATTCAGAGGCCACAGAAACCTCTTCTAAAGTGATTATGAAAGTTAACATATTGAAGAGATTCTGCTTGTGGAATATTGACAGGGGTTCGCTTTTCTTTCCTTTTTTTTTTTTCCTGGTGTTAGCAACTTTGTAATAACATGTGGGTTTCTCTCCAGTCTTATGGACAGCTTTGGTCCTTTCAGTTCAGTTCAGTTCAGTCGCTCAGTCATGTCTGACTCTTTGCGACCCCATGAATCGCAGCACGCCAGGCCTCCCTGTCCATCACCAACTCCCAGAGTTCACTCAGACTCACGTCCATCGAGTCAGTGCTGCCATCCAGCCATCTCATCCTCTGTCGTCCCCTTCTCCTCCTGCTCTCAATCTCTCCCAGCATCAGAGCTTTAGGCTTGGCCTTTTGGCGCTGGGGCTTCCCTGGTGGCTCAGACAGTAAGGAATCTGCCTGCAATGCAGGAGACCCAGATTTGATTCCTGGGTCAAGAAGATCCCCCGGAGAAGGCAATGGCAACCCACTCCAGTATTCTTGCCTGGAGAATTCCATGGACAGAGGAACCTAGAGGGCTACAGTCCATGGGGTCACAGAGAGTCTAACACGACTGAGCAACTAACACTTTCACTTTTCACTTTTGGCACTTAGGGGATAAAGGAAAGGGAGGCAGAAGGAATATCTAATATTATGAAAATGTCTGTGACCAAAAACACCTGGAACATTTATACATTTCTATTTCGATAAATGTATTATAAGGTTGCTGTTAACACCAATCCTAATTATTAAATGAATTTTTAATGCTGAAAAAAATTTTTAATTAGCACTGGGAATGAACATGTGGAATTATAGTTGGAGATACAAGTACAAGAAATGAAATGTTGCTCTGAGGAGGATTCAATTTGACTTCTACTGCTTGTCCCTTGGTTATATTTCACAAAATCAAATGTGCCTTTCATTCCTTTACTAAACTTTTTCCATTAAAAGGAAATCTGTAATGCTTCACAAATTTTGTAATCCCACAACTCATACAATTAGCTAACACACCATGAAAACCAGGTGTTATTATTTCAAATATATATGAAAAACACCAGTCATGATTTTATATCACTCCAGAGGCCCCAACTGAGGATAACATGTCTATGGATTGGATAAACATATGAATCTTATTAAATCCTACAGGTAGCTCCAAGTGTGTGATTTACTCAGTCATGGCCAACTCTTTGTGACCCCATGGACTACAGCCCACCAGGCTTCTCTGTCCATGCAATTTTCCAGACAAGGATACTGGAGTGGGTTGCCATTTCCTTCTCTAGGGGATCTTCCCAACCCAAGGATCGAACCCAGGTTTCCTGCACTGCAGGCAGATTCTTCTAGCTCCATAAACCACCTGTATTATTCAAAAGCTGGCTGCCAGATTAGATGCTTCAGTGATTTTCATTACAATTACAGGAATTATTTTCTATATCCCCTGTTGTTCCTGCCTCAGAATTGAAGGGGAAACAAAATACATAGCATTATGTTGTCACTGGATTTAGGGTTAGCTTGTAAGTATAATCTGTGACGCTACATGCTCCAGAACAACATCTCTTTCACCTATAAATGATGTGTGTATTTTCTTCCAGATGATCTAGCTCAGGAAAGAATCTATGGCAACTTCTTTAACTTATTCAAATCAAACTTTACCTAAACATTCCACTTAACAAAAATAAACCTATGAACCAGAACTGTTTGAAAGAGGATGAAATAGACCTTAACACAATTAAATCATAGCTCTATAGATGTGGTCTCACCACATCTGATCCAGCATCTAGCCCAGTCTAATGCTTTACCAAATTTTTCATCACCAGATTTTCTCCCCTTCTAAGCATGAAACCAATGACACCCAACTTATAATTTAAAATGTATGTCTCTTCTTCCTAGATGGCATTCCAACATTGTGGTTTTATGCAAACTCTATTGAGCATAAAAGGACGAGGTCGTCTCAGGTGCAGGCAAAGAACTGTCCTACAGGCTAACCCTGTGAGTGGCAGCTTTCTCTGTCTTTCTCTGCAGTCTTACTTGCCAGAGAAGCACCTTCTCAAGCCCTTTTCCACTTCTGCTCACAGGTGCAAGCATTGCACTTCCATACTGTTTAAAGTCTTGCAATGCACACGATAGGAAAACTCATCATTGAATGAAACCCACAATTGCAAACACACAATTTGAAAACAGAGCCATTTGATCAGATCCTTCCATCACTGTAGCCAATTTATGAATTAGTAGAGTAGGTACCTTGCCTGGTGGCTCAGACAGTAAAGAATCTGCCTGCAGTGCAACAGACCCAGGTTTAATCCCTGGGTCTGGAAGATCCCCTGGAGAAGGGAATGGCAACCCACTCCAGTATTCTCACCTGGAGAATTCAATGGACAGAGGAGCCTGGCAGGCTAGAGTCCACGGGGTCACAAAGAGTCACACAACTGAGCAACTAACACTTTCACTTCACTTTTTTCACAATAGGTATCTTAGTGCATCTGTACCCTTGGCAGGATGAATTGAGAGAAAACAATTTTGCTATAAATGGTTTAAAATTAATGACTCAGAAAGAGACTAACTGCTCACTAAGGACCTACTCATAGAGCTGAGCCCTATATACAATCTGAGAAGTCTTTGGTTATCTTAAAATAAAGATCAAACAGTCTATTACACTAGAGTTTAAGTAGGTACAATTTCTAAATGGGCTGATGGATTAGAACTAGAGACTGTTTTTCAGGCTTTGCCAAATATATATATATATATATATATATAAACATGGCCTCTGTGGAGTCCTGCTTGCCCAGTTATAATCATTTGAACCAGTTTAATCAAATGAACCAGTTATGGTTCGTTTATGAATTCCCAAATGGGTCAGGATTAGCTCTGGAGAAGCTTTTTATTCCCACTGTGAGATGATTACTTGACTCAACCCTCAGTCATATTAAGACTTGGTGATAACATAATGTACTGTGTACTGAGCCATCTGCCCAAAAGTTGTATCAACTTTCACTTTCTGGGGCCTAGCAATTTTTGAGATACTGATACGAAGGAAAAAGGTATGATTCTAGAAGAGACTATTCCTGGTATCTTCCTACTGACTCCTCCTTACATGCAGTTAGTATGGGGTGGGAGAGGGGAGGAGAGGGGAGAGGGGTGGGCCAGGCAGGAGGGGTTCCCACTCCCAGAGAGGATTCTGTGGCACATTTCAATCAGGTTCCCTGGCAGATTCACTCTCACTCTCCTTACCCCCTGAAGTTCCCATCCCCTCCCCCCACACTACCCCCACCATTCCCTTCTCTCTCTTCCCCGGCCTGCAAGGTCCATTAAAGCAAATCAGATGCAGCAGAAAGCCGAGCAAAGAGAGCAAATTGCCCACAACTTCCTACACCATCTTGTCCCTTGTTCCCACTCAGCCCTCCTCCCCTCCACTTGGAGACACCTAAGCCACATAAGAATCACCTAGAGATCTTACTAAAAACGTAGATGCTTGTGTCCTATTGCAGGCCTGCTGATCAGAAACGGGGAAAGTGGCCAGCAAGCAGCATTTCAACAAGGCCCGCCCTTCACTCTTGGCACAGCGGCCTCTTCAGAACCTCTAGCCCCTGTACTGGCTCAGGCGAGCAGTAGAAACAGGAATGCTGCAGTCCAGGTCTCACTGCTGACAATCCATAGCCTAATTAATTGGGCTCCCCAGGCATCAATGACACTATCCAGCAAGTCCTTTCCTCTCTTCCTTCACAGAGGCATAGCGGAGGGCACAGCAAGAGGGGTCCCCAAGACTCGGTGTACAGGCAGGCAAGTGCAACTTCCTTTCACTGCAGCACACAGACCCCAACCAACAGAGCACCCCAGAACCCCAGATTTAAAGCCGGGCTCCACCTTGACTTCACCCAGATTAACCTTACCTGATTGCCATTTTGCCTGAATCAGGACGATATTTCATAACGTTTTCTTGACTCATTCAGGTGTGAGCTTGCCTACAATGCTTCTTTTTCAAATAGGAAGGCTCACCGTGAATTCTTCTCTCCTTCCCTTCTGGCCCCCACTATTTTCCTGGGTCTCTCTCGCCTGTTAATAGCTTTAGAAAAAAAAGTCTCACCAAAGTTGCCTCAGAACTTGCTCAGGTTTGTGTGCTGCAGTTCTGAGGTAACTTAATAACTAACTGGGTTTTAGTTTAACAGCAGAGCGAGTTCTTACCATAGCTATCCTTTACATCAAAGTGCTGGGACTTGGTTGCTTTAAAAGAAGTGGGTCAAGTACTACAAATTTCTTCTTCAACCACCCTGTTGTATTACTTATGAAAATAAACTTATCTTGAAGCACTGTGGCAAATAACACAATGACAATAGGATCATGAAGCTTTAAAATCATTATTAAAAGCTTTAGCGTAGCTTCAGACAATAAGAACTTACCTCAGTAGGGAGATACATTTTTCTTCCATAAATACAATGTCAAGGCTTGTGAACCTTAGGTTTGTTTTGTTTTTAAGTAAGTACAATAAATAAAGTTTGAAACACTTTGTTTTATTGTTGATGGTTAGATATTCCCAAAAATTGCTCCACTAAGAACTAGAAGTAGCTGCAAAGTTTGATAAACGAGCAGCACATTTTCAGTGTGAAATGTTCAAAATACACTGAACAAATGCTGAACCTCACTCTGAGAGAGAGATTACCTCTCTTATCCACACTTATCTCCCATGATTATTTTTTTAAAATACAACAGAATGATTTGGCATATGCTGGGGAAAATGTTATGCAAATTTTGATATTTTCTCAACAGTACAAATTGGAATATGGCTTACTTTTGCAATATTGATTTATAGGTGATATTCTGAGGGAATATGACAATCACAGATTACAACACACATTTTTAAAAAATTATTTATTATAGAAGTAACACAGAAAGATTATAAAAGAAGATAGACAATATTTTTTAAAATATTCAATAGAAGAAAATTAAAATAGTATGTTCTTTAACACTGTCTAATCATGATAATCACTATTCACTCAATAATGACCACAATTAGTGCTTTAATAGCTATTATTGGAATCTTTTTTATAACACAGCTTAATATTGCCTTCTAAAATATTTGTAGAATACTTTCTATCTGTTAAACCATTTATGAAGATAAGTGGAATCTCTCTTTTTCTAATAGGTTTTTACTGGATGTAAGAAAACTGTAAATACTTTACAAACTTATTTTATATCTGAATACCAGCTGAACTCTTACTAATTGTAATTTCATTTTAACTATTTCTCTTGCGTTGTCCAAGTAGACAGTTACATCATTTGAGAGAGAGAATATTTTTCCTCTAGAAATATTTATATATTTTCTCATTTAAATGTCTAGAAGCTTGTCAAATCAGAGTAGTGATTATCTTAGGCATCCTTGGGATAGCCTACTTTCTTTACAAATTTCAAAGAAATAATTCTAGAGGTTTCTGTCAAGTATGATGTGAGCAACTGGTTTCAGATAGGTAATCTTAGACTTTTCAGTGAGAGATTCCATCCACTAAGAAATTTCAAAATCAGAATTGATATTTAATTGAAGTCTTTGTATATTTACTAAAATGGTCAAATCTACTTTTCCTTTGGCTCTGACAAATCACAAATAAATTTTCTAATATCAATCAATACTTGGATTCTTAAAACTATTCATCATTACCATAATTTAATCTTTTTAATATAGGGCTTTATCCACGTGTGAGTGTTTAGTATCAATAGTCTGTTTTAATGATTTTAAGCTATTTCTAAAATAACTTAAAAATTACTTTTCTTATTACAGAAGTACTGCTTTAATATTTTAAAACATTAAAACAAAAATACATAAAAAGAGAAAAAAGTAGAATTCCCTCATGATCCTTTAAGTCCCACTCTGAAAATTATCATTATTAGTCCTTTGGCTTATCTTGAATTTAGTTAATTCCTTATTGATAAATGTTTGGATGGTTTCAACTGTTTTGCTATTATAAACAACACTGTAGTAAATAATCTCATATATACACACACACACACACACACATACTTATGTGTGTATATATATATACACACATATTTTTCAGCATATATGTAAGAATATTTCTACCAAATACATTCTCAGATGTAAAACTGCTTTTGTAAATGTTCTATTTTAATAAAAATAGCTAAACTGCTACTTAGAAACATGTAAACAACATTAAAAAATTATATGTAAAAGATAAACTGTTTCTCCATACTTTTTGACACATTGGCATTATCAGTACTTAAACTACTAACAATATGATAGCTGAAAAAGCTATCTCATTATTTGTTGTGTTCTTGTGGTTTAGTTGCTAGGTCGTGTCTGATACTTTTCTGACCCTGTGGACTGTGTAGCACGCCAGGCTCCTCTGTCTATGGGATTTCCCAGGCAAGAATATTGGAGTTGATTGCCATTTCCTTCTCCAGGGGATCTTCCCAACCCAGGGATCAAACACGCTTCTGCTGCATCAGCAGGCAGAATCTTTACCACTGAGCTAGGAGGAATGCCCATCTCATTGTTCAATTTGTATTAATTTAATTATTAGTGGGAATGAATATCTTTTATATGTTTATTAGTCACTTGTGTTTTTTACTGTGTGAATTACCTCTTCATGAAATGTATCCATTTGTGTATTAAGCGGTCTTCCTTTTTCATATTAATTTTTAAGCGTTCATTGTGTGTCAGGCATATTGGTTTCTGTCTCTAAGTGTTGCTCAGAATTTCCTGTGTTATTTTCCTTCTGATTTTATTCTGAATTTTGCTGTGCACATTTTTCTTGCTATATAAGGCACTGTTGTGTAGAACAGTGCCATAGAGTGAAGGTGGTATATGAAATCAACCTGACTGGGTTCAGAATTTCCGCTTCACCATTTACTTACTGTTACTTAATCTCCTACCTTGGTTTGTGATAAAATCTATGTACTTCATTAGGTTAAAGGTATTAAATAAGTGAAAGAAAATGTGAACAGCCAAAAGCAATGCCTAGCCCTTGAAGTAAAAGTCGCTCAGTTGTGTCCGACTCTTTGTGACCCCATGGACTATACAGTCCACGGAATTCTCCAGGCCAGAATAGTGGAGTGGGTAGCCTTTCCCTTCTCCAGGGAATCTTCCCAACCCAGGAATTGAAAGAGCCCTTGAAAATGTTCAATAAATATTGATCATTCCCATTGCCTTGTTGCTGTTGTTCAGTTGGCTGTCGTGTCTGACTCTTTGCAACCCCGTGGATTACAGCACACCAGGCTTCCTTGTCCTCCACTATCTGCCAGAGTTTGCTCAAACTCATGTCCATATAATAAAGAGTTATTCTTCCCCAAGTTGAGAGGGAAGTAGCTACTGTTTGGGAGATTTGTCTGTTCGCCCCCTTTAATTTTATTCAATTATATATTTATATCAGCATCTAATCGTGAATATTTATTTTGTCCTTTACATCATAATCCATGTATTGCTTTATTTTTTGACAATGAACCATTTTACTTATTACAAGCAAGAAATGGGGGAAGATAAAAGAAAGGAAGAAATGGAATTATGGGGGACTGCTCTCATGGTTTTGTCACTAAGTTGTGTCTGATTCAACTTAGAGGATGGAATTTCTTCAACTAGTTTCCTGTTACCAATTTTTTTAAGGCTTTAATTTTTATAGCAGTTTTAGGTTCACAGCAGTATTAATCAGAAAGTACAGAGTTTCCATATACTCTGACCCCACACACACTCACAGCCTTCCCCACTATCAACACCCCACACCAGAGTGTTATATTTCTTATAATCAATAAACCTGCATTGACAGATCATCACCCAAAGCCCACAGTTTACATCAGGGTTCATTGTTGGTGTACAGCCTGTGTTGCTGTTGTTGTTATTGTTTAGTCAGTAAGTTGTGTCTGACTCTTTGTGACCCCATGGATTGTAGTCTGCCAGGCTGCTCTGTCCATGGGGTTTCCCAGGCAAGAATACTGGCGTGGGTTGCCATTTCCTTCTCCTGGGGATCTTCCTGATGCAGGGATCAAACCCACATCTCTTGCATCTCCTGCACTGGCAGGAAGGTTCTTCACCACTGAGCCACCAGGGAAGCCTGTACATTCTGTGGGTTTTGACAAATGTATAATGATACGTACCCACTATTGTAGCATTATACAGGATAGTTTCACTGCCCTAAAAGTCCTTTGTGCTCCAATTATTCATTCTTCCCTGTCCCTCAGCCCCTGGCAACCACTGATCTTTTTACAGTCTCCATAGTTTGGCCTTTCCCAGAATTTCATATAATTGAAATAGTATGTAGCCTTTTCAGATTGGCTTCTTTCACTTAGTAATATGCATTTTATGTTCCTCCATGTCTGTTTATGACTTGGTAGCTCATTTCTTTTTAGTGTTATATAATATTCTACCATCTGGATATGCTGCACTGCACTTAGTCACTCAGTCGGGTCCAACTCTTTGCAACCCCATGGACTGTAGCCTACCAGGCTCCTCTGTCCATGCGGATTCTCCAGGCAGGAACACTGGAGTGGGTTGCCATGCTCTCCTCCAGGGATCTTCCCAACTCAGGGATTGAACCCAGGTCTCCTGCATGGCAGGCAGGGTCTCTATCCTCTGAGCCACCAGGGAAGACAAGCTGGATATGCCACAGTTTATTTATCCATTCACCTGCTGAAGGACATCTTGATTGCTTCCAAGTTTGGGCAATTATATCTAAAGCTGCTAGTAGATGTGCAGGGTTATCTCATTGTCATTATAATTAGCAATTCCCTAACAACATATAACACAGAGCATCTTTTCATATGCTTATTTGCCATCTGTTTATCTTCCTTGATGAGGTGAATCTGTTCAGGTCTTTTGCCCATTATTTAACCTACCTTTTTCTTATGGTTGAATTTTAAGAATTCTTCAGATATTAAGATAACAATTATTTACCAGTATATCTTTTGCAAATATTTACTCCCAGTCTGGGGCTTGTCTTCCCATTCTTTTGACAGTGTCTATTGCAAAGCAGTTTTCATTTTAATGAAGTCCAGCTTATCAATTATTGCTCTGATGGGTTGTGTCTTTGGGGTTCTATCTAAAAAGTCTTCACCATACCAAACTCATCTAGACTTTCTCCTATGTTATCTTCTAAGAGTTTTATAGTTTTGCACTTTACAGTTAGTTCTATGATTCATTTTAATTTTTGTGAAGGGTATAATGTCTGTCTTGATTCCTTTTTTTGCAGGTCGATGTCCAGTTTTTCTAACACCATTTATTGAAAAAAGTAAGTTTCTCCATTTTACTGCCGTTGCTCCTCTGTCAAAAGTCAGTCGAAGGGGGCGGTCCTAAGATGGCAGAGGAATAGGACGGGGAGACCACTTTCTCCCCCACAAACTCATCAGAAGAACATTTCAACGCTGAGTAAATTCCACAGAACAACTTCTGAATGCTGGCAGAGGCACCCAGAAAAGCAGATCATTGTCTTCAAAAACAGGTAGGAACACACCAGTCAGAATGGCTGCGATCCAAAAATCTGCAAGCAATAAATGCTGGAGAGGGTGTGGAGAAAAGGGAACCCTCCTACACTGTTGGTGGGAATGCAAACTAGTACAGCCACTATGGAGAACAGTGTGGAGATTCCTTAAAAAATTGCAAATAGAACTACCTTATGACCCAGCAATCCCACTGCTGGGCATACACACCGAGGAAACCAGAAGTGAAAGAGACACATGTACCCCAATGTTCATCGCAGCACTGTTTATAATAGCCAGGACATGGAAACAACCTAGATGTCCATCAGCAGATGAATGGATAAGAAAGCTTTGGTACATGTACACAATGGAGTATTACTCAGCCGTGAAAAAGAATTCATTTGAATCAGTTCTGATGAGATGGATGAAACTGGAGCCGATTATACAGAGTGAAGTAAGCCAGAAAGAAAAACACCAATACAGTATACTAACACATATATATGGAATTTAGAAAGATAGCAATGACGACCCTGTATGCAAGACAGGAAAAAGACACAGCAGTGTATAATGGACTTTTGGACTCAGAGAGAGAGGGAGAGGGTGGGATGATTTGGGAGAATGGCATTCTATCATGTATACTATCATGTAAGAATTGAATCGCCAGTCAATGTCTGACGCAGGATACAGCATGCTTGGGGCTGGTGCATGGGGATGACCCACAGAGATGTTATGGGGAGGGAGGTGGGAGGGGGGTTCATGTTTGGGAACACATGTAAGAATTAAAGATTTTAAAATTAAATTTAAAAAATTAATTAAAAAAATAATAAATAAATAAATAAATAAAAATTTAGTCATCAAAAAAAAAACAAAAAAACCAGGTAGGAAAAAATATAAAAGATGAAAAAAGAGGGAGGGAGCTCTGTCCCAGGAAAGGAGTCTTAAAAAGAGAGAGGTTTCCAAACATCAGGAAACACTCTCACTGCCAAGTCTGTGGCAAGCCTTGGAAGCACAGAGGGCAACATAACAGGAAGGGAAAAATAAATAAATAATTAAAACCAACAGATTACGAGCCCAACAGTAACTTCCCCAGCAGAGAAGCAGCGCAGACGCCTACAACTGCCACTAGTAAGTGGGGGCTGGGCAGGGAGGCCCGGGCTGCAGTGCTTTTTAAGAATCCGGCCAGAATGCCACGAGTGTAATCAGAGCGAACTAACTTGGGCTAGCAAACCAGATGGTGGGATAGCTACCACGGGAAAAGCTCTAACATAAGACACCACCAGGACCATGCACAGAACAAAGGATGGAACAGAAATAGCCGGCTGCAGACCATCCCCCTCCAGCGACAGGCAGCCAGAGCCGTAAGGGCTGGAAGGGGGCAATCACAGCCCCGGAGAGACATTTCCTACCAAACTGCAAGCAGGCTTCCTTGCTAAGACTTCTTGGGGTTCTGGATAGTCACCATCTGCCTCAGAAGGAGTGCCAGCGGTACACCCAGAAAACTGAGCAGCAGGGACGGGAAAGGTGATAAGTCGCAGTGACTGTGCTCGCCAAACACCTGAGCTACTCGGACCTGGGAAGGGCACAAAACACAGGCCCAACCGAATCTGCACCTCTGAGGGCTACCTGAGCACCGAGCCTGAGCGGCTTAGACTGGGGCGGTGCATGCAGCCTAGGGCCGGCCTCAGACTGTTCCCTGCAGAGCAACGTAGAACCTGAGTGGTGTGCACCATGAGCAGGGGCAGGCCCAGCGTGGCTCAGACACTGCGAGCACATGCCAGTGTTATTTGTTTGCAGCATCCCTCCCTCCCCACAGCATGACTGAACAAGTGAGCCTTAAAAAAGTGTCCACCACCGCCCCCCTTGTGTCAGGGCGGAAATCAGACACTGAAGAGACCAGCAAACAGAAGAACCTAAACAGAGGGAACCGCCTTGGAAGTGACCCCACACTGCCCACAACACCAGAGAAAGTCCCAGATATATCTTTACTATTTTCACGATCATTCTCTTTTTTTTTTTGATGTTGCTGTTTGTTTTTTCTTTTCTTTTTCTTCTTTTTTTTAACTTTTTAAAATTTTTAAGTCCTCTATTTCTCCTTTAATTTTTATTTTTATAACCTACTATTACTTTTCAAAAAACAAACAAAAAAAAGATGCTATTTTTAAAGCAAATGACATATATATTTTTTTGTGGTTGTTGTTTTTTAGTAATTCTTGTGACTTTGTTTTTTCTTCTTCTTCTTTTCTTTAATATTGTATTTTTGAAAATCCAATCTCTACTCTAGATTTTTAATCTTTGCTTTTTGGTATTTGTTGTCAATTTGTACATTTAAAAACCCAATCTTCAGTACCCAATTTTACCTGAGAGTGAGATTACTGGCTTGACCACTCTCTCCTCCTTTGGACTCTCCTTTTTCTCCACCAGGTGGCCTCTGTCTCTTCCCTCCCCTTCTCTTCTCTACCCAACTCTGTGAATCTCTGTGTGTTCCAGACGATGGAGAACACTTAGGGAACTGGTTACTGGCTGGATCTGTCTTTCTCTTTTTCATTTCTCTCTTTTATCCTCCTGGCCACCTCTGTCTACTTCCTCCCTCTCCTCTTCCCTGTATGAATCTGTGAACATCTCTGAGTGGTCCAGACTGTGGAGCACACATAAGGAAGTGGCTAGCTTACTGGCTAGCTGGCTCTCTCCTCTTTTGATCCCACCTCATCCCATTCCAGTCACCTCTAACTACCCCCTCCCTCTTCTCTTCTCCATGTAACTCAGTGAACCTCTCTGGGTGTCCCTCAATGTGGAGAAACTTTACATCTTTAACCTAGATGTTTTATCATTGGTGCTGTATAGATGGAGAAGTCTTGAGGCTACTGTAAAAATAAAACTGAAAACCAGAAGCAGGAGGCTTAAGTCCAAATCCTGAGAACATCAGAGAACTCCTGACTCCAGGGAACATTAATCAATAGGAGCTCATCAAACGCCTCCATACATACACTGAAACCAAGCACCACCCAAGGGCCAACAACTTCCAGAGCAAGACATACTACACAAATTCTCCAGCAACACAGGAACATACCCCTGAGCTTCAATATACAGGCAGCTCAAAGTTACTCCAAAACCAGTGACATCTCATAACTCATTACTGGACACTTCATTGCACTCCAGAGAGAGGAAATCCAGCTCCACCCACCAGAACTCTGACACAAGCTTCCCTAACCAACAAACCTTGACAAGCCCCTGATAAAACCCCACCCACAGCGAGGAAACTCCATAATAAAGAGAACTCCACAAATTCCCAGAATACAAAAAGACCACCCCAAATGCAGCAATATAACCGAGATGAGGAGACAGCGGAATACCCACCAGGTAAAGGAACAGGAGAAATGCCCACCAAACCAAACAAAAGAGGAAGAGATAGGGAATCTACCTGAGAAAGAATTCCAAATAATGATAGTGAAAATGATCCAAAATCTTGAAATCAAAATGGAATCACAGACAAATAGCCTGGAGACAAGGATTCAGAAGATGCAAGAAAGGCTTAACAAGGACCTAGAAGAAATAAAAAAGAGTCAATATATAATGAATAATGTGATAAATGAGACCAGAAACACTCGGAGGCAGAAGATAGGATTAGTGAAATAGAAGATAGAGTGGTAGAAATAAATGAATCAGAGAGGAAAAAAGAAAAACAAATTAAAAGAAATGAGGACAATCTCAGAAACCTCCAGGACAATATGAAACACTCCAACATTCGAATTATAGGAGTCCCAGAAGAAGAAGACAAAAAGAAAGACCATGAGAAAATACTTGAGGAGATAATAGTTGAAAACTTCCCTAAAATGGGGAAGGAAATAATCACCCAAGTCCAAGAAACCCAGAGTTCCAAACAGGATAAACCCAAGGCGAAACACCCCAAGACACATATTAATCAAATTAACAAAGATCAAACACAAAAAACAAATATTAAAAGCAGCAAGGGAAAAACAACAAATAACACACAAGGGGATTACCGTAAGGATAACAGCTGATCTTTCAATAGAAATGCTTCAGGCCAGGAGGGAATGGCAAGATATCCTTAAAGTGATGAAAGAAAATAACCTACAGCCCAGATTACTGTACCCAGCAAGGATCTCATTCAAATACGAAGGAGAAATCAAAAGCTTTACAGACAAGCAAAAGCTGAGAGAATTCAGCACCACGAAACCAGCTCTCCAACAAATGGTAAAGGATATTCTCTAGACAAGAAACACAAAAAGGGTGTATAAACCCGAACCCAAAACAATAAAGTAAATGGCAACAGGATCATACTTATCAATAATTACCTTAAATATAAATGGGTTGAATGCCCCAACCAAAAGGCAAAGACTGGCTGAATGGATTCAAAAACAAGACCCCTATATATGCTGCCTACAAGAGACCCACCTCAAAACAAGGGACACATACAGACTGAAAGTGAAGGGCTGGAAAAAGATACTCCACGCAAATAGAGACCAAAAGAAAGCAGGAGTACCGTTACTCATATCCGATAAAATAGACTTTAAAAGAAGGCTGTGCATATTTTTCACAGAACTAGAACAAATAATTTCACAATTTGTATGGAAATACAAAAAACCTCGAATAGCCAAAGCAATCTTGAGAAAGAAGAATGGAAATGGAGGAATCAACTTGCCTGACTTCAGGCTCTACTACAAAGCCACAGTCATCAAGACAGTATGGTACTGGCACAAAGACAGAAATACAGATCAATGGAACAAAATAGAAAGCCCAGAGATAAATCCACATGCATATGGACACCTTATCTTTGACAAAGGAGGCAAGAATATACAATGGAGTAAAGACAATCTCTTTAACAAGTGGTGCTGGGAAAACTGGTCAACCACTTGTAAAAGAATGAAACTAGATCACTTTCTAACGCCACACACAAAAATAAACTCAAAATGGATTAAAGATCTAAATGTAAGACCAGAAACTATAAAACTCCTAGAGGAGAACATAGGCAAAACACTCTCCGACATAAATCACAGCAGGATCCTCTATGATCCACCTCCCAGAATACTGGAAATAAAAGCAAAAATAAACAAATGGGATCTAATTAAAATTAAAAGCTTCTGCACAACAAAGGAAACTATAAGCAAAGTGAAAAGACAGCCTTCTGAATGGGAGAAAATAATAGCAAATGAAGCAACTGACAAACAACAAATCTCAAAAATATACAAGCAACTTATGCAGCTCAATTCCAGAAAGATAAACAACCCAATCAAAAAATGGGCCAAAGAACTAAATAGACATTTCTCCAAAGAAGGCATACGGATGGCTAACAAACACATGAAAAGATGCTCAACATCACTCATTATCAGAGAAATGCAAATCAAAACCACAATGAGGTACCACTTCACACCAGTCAGAATGGCTGCGATCCAAAAATCTGCAAGCAATAAATGCTGGAGAGGGTGTGGAGAAAAGGGAACCCTCCTACACTGTTGGTGGGAATGCAAACTAGTACAGCCACTTTGGAGAACAGTGTGGAGATTCCTTAAAAAATTGCAAATAGAACTACCTTATGACCCAGCAATCCCACTGCTGGGCATACACACCGAGGAAACCAGAATGGAAAGAGACACATGTACCCCAATGTTCATCACAGCACTGTTTATAATAGCCAGGACATGGAAACAACCTAGATGTCCATCAGCAGATGAATGGCTAAGAAAGCTGTGGTACATATGCACAATGGAGTATTACTCAGCCATTAAAAAGAATTTATTTGAATCAGTTCTGATGAGATGGAAGAAACTGGAGCCAATTATACAGAGTGAAGTAAGCCAGAAAGAAAAACACCAATACAGTATACTAATGTATATATATGGAATTTAGAAAGATGGCAATGACGACCCTGTATGCAAGACAGGAAAAAAGACACAGCTGTGTATAATGGACTTTTGGACTCAGAGGGAGAGGGAGAGGGTGGGATGATTTGGGAGAATGGCATTGTAACATGAATACTATCATGTAAGAATCGAATCGCCAGTCTATGTCTGACGCAGGATACAGCATGCTTGGGGCTGGTGCACGGTGATGACCCAGAGAGACGTTATGGGGAGGGAGGTGGGTGCGGGGTTCATGTTTGGGAACGCATGTACACCCGTGGTGGATTCATGTCAATGTATGGCAAAACCAATATAGTATTGTAAATTAAAATAAAGAAAAAAAATTAAAATAAAGAAAAAAATTAAAATTAAAAAAAAAGAACAGTAGGAAGATCAAAAATGGGAAAAAAAAATAATAAAACAAGGCTGTGAAAAGAGACAAAGAAGGCCACTACATAATGATCAAAGGATCAATCCAAGAAGAAGATATAACAATTATAAATATATATGCACCCAACATAGGAGCACTGCAATATTAAGACAAATGCTAACAAGTATGAAGGGGGAAATAACACAATAATAGTGGGAGACTTTAATACCCCACTCACACCTATGGACAGATCAACTAAACAGAAAATTAACAAAGAAATGCAAACTTTAAATGATACAATAGACCAGTTAGACCTACTTGATATCTCTAGGACATTTCACCCCAAAACAATGAATTTCACCTTTTTCTCAAGTGCTCACAGAACCTTCTCCAGGATAGATCACATCCTGAGCCATAAATCTAACCTTGATAAATTCAAAAAAATTGAAATCATTCCAAGCATCTTCTCTGACCATAATGCAGTAAGATTAGATCTGAATTACAGGAAAAAAACTATTAAAAATTCCAACATATGGAGGCTCAACAACACACTTCTGAATAACCAACAAATCACAGAAGAAACCAAAATATGCATAGAAACTAATGAAAATGAAAACACAACAACCCAAAACCTGTGGGACACTATAAAAGCAGTGCTAAGAGGAAAGTTCATAGCACTACAGGCATACCTCAAGAAACAAGAAAAAAGTCAAATAAATAACCTAACTCTACAACTAAAGCAACTAGAAAAGGAAGAATTGGAGAACCCCAGAGTAAGTAGAAAGAAAGAAATCTTAAAAATTAGGGCAGAAATAAATGCAAAAGAAACAAAAGAGACCATAGCAAATATCAACAAAGCTAAAAGCTGGTTCTTTGAAAGGATAAATAAAATTGACAAACCATTAGCCAGACTCATCAAGAAACAAAGGGAGAAAAATCAAATCAATAAAATTCGAAATGAAAATGGAGAGATCACAACAGACAACACAGAAATACAAAGGATCATAAGAGACTACTATCAGCAATTATATGCCAATAAAATGGACAACGTAGAAGAAATGGACAAATCCTTAGAAAAGTACAACTTTCCAAAACTGAACCAGGAAGAAATAGAAAATCTTAACAGACCCATCACAAGCATGGAAATTGAAACTGTAATCAGAAATCTTCCAGCAAACAAAAGCCCAGGTCCAGACAGCTTCACAGCTGAATTCTACCAAAAAGTTAGAGAAGACCTAACACCCATCCTACTCAAACTCTTCCAGAAAATTGCAGAGGAAGGTAAACTTCCAAACTCATTCTATGAGGCCACCATCACCCTAATACCAAAACCTGACAAAGATGCCACAAAAAAAGAAAACTACAGGCCAATATCACTGATGAACATAGATGCAAAAATCCTTAACAAAATTCCAGCAATCAGAATCCAACAACACATTATAAAGATCATACACCATGACCAAGCAGGCTTTATCCCAGGGATGCAAGTATTCTTCAATATGTGCAAATCAATCAATGCAATTCACATTAACAAATTGAAAAATAAAAGCCATATGATTATCTCAATAGATGCAGAGAAGGCCTTTGACAAAATTCAACATCCATTTATGATAAAAACTCTCCAGAAAGCAGGAATAAAAGGAACATACCTCAACATAATAAAAGCTATATATGACAAACCCACAGCAGACATTATCCTCAATGGTGAAAAATTGAAAGCATTTCCCCTAAAGTCAGGAACGAGACAAGGGTGCCCACTTTCACCACTACTATTCAACAGAATTCTGGATGTTTGGCCATAGCAATCAGAGCAGAAAAAGAAATAAAAGGAACCCAAATTGGGAAAGAAGAAGTAAAACTCCCACTGTTTGCAGATGACATGATCCTCTACATAGAAAACCCTAAAGACTCCACCAGAAAATTACTAGAGCTAATCAATGAATATAGTAAAGTTGCAGGATACAAAAGCAACACACAGAAATCTCTTGTATTCCTATACACTAATAATGAGAAAGTAGAAAAAGAAATTAAGGAAACAATTCCATTCACCATTGCAACGAAAAGAATAAAATACTTAGGAAAATATCTACCTAAAGAAACTAAAGACCTATATATAGAAAACTATAAAACACTGATGAAAGAAATCAAAGAGGACACTAATAGATGGAGAAATATACCATGTTCATGGATCGGAAGAAGTAATATAGTGAAAATGAGTATACGCAAAGCAATCTACAGATTCAATGCAATCCCTATCAAGCTACCAGTGGTATTTTTCATAGAGCTAGAACAAATAATTTCACAATTTGTATGGAAATACAAAAAACCTCGAATAGTCAAAGCAATCTTGAGAAAGAAGAATGGAACTGGAGGAATCAACCTGCCTGACTTCAGGCTCTATTACAAAGCCACAGTCATCAAGACAGTATGGTACTGGCACAAAGACAGAAATAGAGATCAATGGAACAAAATAGAAAGCCTAGAGATAAATCCACACACATATGGACACCTTATCTTCGACAAAGGAGGCAAGAATATACAATGGAGTAAAGACAATCTCTTTAACAAGTGGTGCTGGGAAAACTGGTCAACCACTTGTAAAAGAATGAAACTAGATCATTTTCTAACACCACACACAAAAATAAACTCAAAATGGATTAAAGATCTAAATGTAAGACCAGAAACTATAAAACTCCTAGAGGAGAACATAGGCAAAACACTCTCCGACATAAATCACAGCAGGATCCTCCTCTATGATCCACCTCCCAGAATACTGGAAATAAAAGCAAAAATAAACAAATGGGATCTAATTAAAATTAAAAGCTTCTGCACAACAAAGGAAACTATAAGCAAGGTGAAAACACAGTCTTCTGAATGGGAGAAAATAATAGCAAATGAACCAACTGACAAAAAACTAATCTCAAAAATATACAAGCAACTTATGCAGCTCAATTCCAGAAAAATAAACGACCCAATCAAAAAATAGGCCAAAGAACTAAATAGACATTTCTCCAAAGAAGACATACGGATCGCTAACAAACACATGAAAAGATGCTCAACATCACTCATTATCAGAGAAATGCAAATCAAAACCACAATGAGGTACCATTTCACACCAGTCAGAATGGCTGTGATCCAAAAGTCTACAAGCATAAAAATACATTTGAATCAGTTCTGATGAGATGGATGAAACTGGAGCCGATTATACAGAGTGAAGTAAGCCAGAAAGAAAAACACCAATACAGTATACTAACACATATATGGAATTTAGAAAGATGGCAATGACGACCCTGTATGCAAGACAGCAAAAAAGACACAGATGTGTATAATGGACTTTCGGACTCAGAGGGAGAGGGAGAGGGTGGGATGATTTGGGAGAATGGCATTGAAACATGTATACTATCATGTAAGAAACGAAGTGCCAGTCTATGTTCGATGCAAGATACAGGAGGCTTGGGGCTGGTGCACGAGGATGATCCAGAGAGATGATATGGGCTGGGAGTTGGGAGGGGGGTTCAGGATTGGGAACTCATGTACACCCGTGGTGGATTCATGTCAATGTATGGCAAAACCAATACAGTATTGTAAAGCAAAATAAAGTAATAAAAATTTAATAAAAAATAAATAAATAATTTTAAAAGAAGTCAGTCGATTATATTTCTGTGAGTTTATTTCTGAGCCCTCTATTCCATTGATCTATTTGTGTATTCTTTTGTTATCAATTTTTAACTTTATGCATTTTTGTCAAAGATCATGGTCTATATGATAATGTTAATTATATATGTATAGACTTGAATATGAGCAATTTCTATAAATGGTTCATACATAACTTTTCAAAGTGTCTTTTCTAATTGTTGGGTTCAGAGTTTAATAAATCATAGCTATTGTTCAAGCTTTTTAAATTCTTATTTTCCTCTAGATGATTTATCAATGACAGGTATATTAAAATTTTCCACTATCATCATGAAATTATTTTTGTGACTCTTTCCATATTTAAAGTGTATAATTTGGAAATGTGTTGTTTAAGGCTTTAAAGTTTAAGATTGTTACATCGTCATGGTGAATTGTTCCTTTTATCATTGTATAGTGACATTTATTCTTATTAATGCTTTTTTTTTAATGCTTAGTTCAACTGATATTAGTTCGGCTATTCTAGCCTTCTTTGCACTAGTGTTTATAGTATTTGCCTTGTATATCTTTTTTGAAATTTTTGGAGTAGACTCTTGAGAGTCCCTTCGACTGCAAGGAGATCCAACCAGTCCATTCTGAAGGAGATCAACCCTGGGATTTCTTTGGAAGGAATGATGCTAAAGCTGAAACTCCAGTACTGTGGCCACCTCATGGGAAGAGTTGACTCATTGGAAAAGACTGTGATGCTGGGAGGGATTGGGGGCAGGAGGAGAAGGGGACGACAGAGGATGAGATGGCTGGATGGCATCACTGACTCGATGGATGTGAGTCTGAGTGAACTCCGGGAGTTGGTGATGGACAGGGAGGCCTGGAGTGCTGGTATTCATGGGGTAGCAAAGAGTCGGACACGACTGAGCGACTGAACTGAACTGAACTGAATGACATATTGCTTTTGACATTGTATAAAATACAATAGGTATAAAATGAATATAGTAGGAATGTGTATTTTTATCTAGCTTACTAATTTATCCATTACTTTTACCATTTTATCTTACTGTTCCATTTAATGTTTTTTTACTAGAGAAGAAGGTGCTTTTTTGTTCTCTTTCCATCTTCAGAATGACCAGTTTTTCTTCACTCCAATTTCTTCTATTCGCTGGTTAGAAGTAATCATTTTATTTCCCTCCCTCCAATAGTTATCCTTAAATTTTTAACACAAATCTGTGAATTGACAAAAGTCCATATTTTTACTCTCCACCTGAGCAGTTAAATGACCTCAGATTCCATCTTCCACAAGCTTGAATATTTAATATTTTCATTCAACTTTATTTATTAAACTCGCCAAATTAGTCATCATTATTAGTTTATTAGCAAATACTTACTCAAGTTACCTAAATGTTTAGAAATTTCTTTGCTTGCCACTGTTTTTCTTTTTTACAACCAAATACTTTCCTGGTTAAATTTTTTCCTTTCTGGTACATATCTTTAAAATTCTTTTCAAAAAACTCTTGAAAATTTCTAGGCATTAAGAGCTCTGCTTATAGTTTGTCATAAATAAAACAGTCCTGCCTGATTATTAATTAGGGTATATGAGAAAGTAAATCAAACATTTTACAGAAATTTGTATGAAAAAAGTACCACAAAAGAACTCAACAGTACTGATTCATGAAAGGAAAAGAAAGGTCAAAGAAGGGACTTCATCTTCAGTAGAGATGGCAATTGAAAAATGACTTAGTCAGTAGGTTTTTTACTAAAGAAGAGGAGAGAGAGTGATGGAAATTACTCAGAAGAAGGAATGTACAGGGCACATTCAGAAACCAGCAATTTGGGTATCACTTAAAGTAACTATAGCTTCCCTGGTGGCTCAGATGGTAAAGAATCTGCCTGCAATGCAGAGGACCCAGGTTCAATCCCTGAGTCAGGGATCTTCCCTGGAGGAGGAAATGGCAACCCACTCCAGTATTCTTGCCTGAAGAATATAGGCTACAGGCTATATACAGACTACAGGCTACCCCCTTACAGTCCACGGGGTATCAAAGAATTGGACATGATTGAGAGACTAACATACACAGAAGATTTAAACATAACTTTTAGGACTTCCCTAGTAGCTCAGAGAGTAAAGAATCTGCCTGCGAAAAGGAGACCTGGGTTTGATCCCTGGGTTGCAAAGATCCCCTGGAGGGGGGCATGGCAACCCACTCCAGTGTTCCTGCCTGGAGAATCCCCATGGACAGAGGAGCCTGGCAGGCTACAGTCCATGGGGTCACAAAGAGTCAGACACAATTGAGCAGCTAACACTTTAAAGTAAGTATAAAAGATAAGGAGAGACAACATGATAAAAACAGCATGAAGTATGAGAATGGATGTCCTTAAAGAACAAGCTAACAAACATAGATAATTAAAGCTATGGGGAGCTGATGACGGTTCTAGAGTAGTGGGGTGGCTCAACTGGATAATTTGGGTTTGGGAAGACCAATCTGAACCCAAAGACCTAATGAATCAGAGATGGAAAGTATGGAGACCACTTAAAAGCCATCTTGTATAATCAAGAGATAATTAGGACCTGAACCATAAAGTAGCAGTCTTGGGATTGAAAAAAGGAAGCCAATTAAAAGAGGTATTGCAGCATTAAATTTCTACATGAACTTTTTTCCTTCAGTCCTTGTAGGTTTTCTGGCTTCTGCCAATGTGTCTGGACTCTTGTGTTTTCTATCTTGCCTAATGTCTAGTAATATGTTTTTCCAGTTTTTGTCACCAAACAATTTCTCACCCAGTCAATCCTAACCCTAACTCTAAGACGAAAATAGCACTCTGATTTGCCTACCCAGATCAGACTCACAGTTACCTGGTACCTAAGAATTTTCTACCCTTAAGTCTGGATTTCTTGAGCCACTGACACCCTAACCAGACAATGAATTATAAAGGAATTGAGGAGGTGACCAATAAGCCAAAAGGAAAAAATGAGAGAGAAATAGGTAGGAATGATGAAGACTAGAAAAAAACGTTTTAGAAGTTTATGCACTTTGTACTCAATTAGGTGCAGGATCCATAAACCTCTACTTGTAAACTTGACCTTTACCAAAAGACACTGGTTGTCTGATTAACCAAGCTTTCTGTGACTGTTTTGGTGGGGAGCCTTCTGGTACTCAGGATTCACATCATGGACAATGTCATAGACTGGATGTTTCAGAGACAGGACACTTTCCAGGATCCCAGTAGCTCTCCTCCAGAGTCATTAACACTTGACCTCAGAGTGCTAATCAGGACATACCACTTGCGCTCTCGGGAGGTGAGCAGAGTATGCCACCAGAATAACTTTTAAATCAGTTAGGATCTTCCTCCTTGGGATATCACAAATAGGGATAAAGGAGGCCGTCGTTTCACACACACATCTTGTGGTAAGTTTTCTGAAAATATTTTCAAAGTAATTGTGATAAATCATCTGAAAGAAATCCCTGCCTATCAATGCAAATGGCTCACAGAGTTTATTTTCTTGGAATTTAATGTTACTTCTAGGGTAAATCTTTTACCTAAGTTACATTGATTGATTAAAAGATCAGATATAAGCCTGAATCCAGTCAAGTATACTCACCCTATGCACTTCATGGATAATAGGATATTCATAATAAATCTATTAAATTTTGATCATAAGGTAGGCTTATACCTCCTGTGGTGGGGGCAACCATGCTTTCTACTCTTACATGTATTTAATTCAATTAGTCTCAATGCTGCTAAAACAATTATCCCTTTAAGCAATGTTTAGAACTATTTTTTTCCTTAGATACTATAGCAAATCTTAAATTCAGAGTTCTTACACACACCAAAAAGATAACAATAATGCTTTGAGCAGGAAAGGTATCAAGGCTCCACATCTAAAGATATAAACATCTAATCAACAATTCAAAATACAGGAATGGGGAAAAGTTATTAAAACAAGATCTCCAAATCATTTTAAAAACCAGCAGCATAATTATAACCTGAAGAAAAAGCACCAAAACCACAGGCAACAAAAGAAAAAATTTATAAACTAGACTTTATCAAGATAAAAAACTTTGTCATTAAAGTACACCATAAACAGAGTGGAAAAAAGCACACAGAAACATCAAATGTTTGATCATGGAACCTTTTCCCCTCACAATACATTTTTCTCCTACATCAAAAATTTCCCGGATGCAATTTAACTAAAATAGTCACTAACCTGCATTTTACAAATCACTATTGGCTATAATGTAATAATCACAGAGAATACAAAGAAGAGCTGTAATACTTGCAACTCAGCTTGAAATTCATACTTACTAAGCAATAGATAAGAAAGATGATTTTAAAAGAATGTATAATAACAGTGTCAAGTTAGGGCAGAAAAACAAAGATCACTACTATTGAGCAGATGCTAGGTTTAAACTATAGATAAGCTCAGTGATGCTCAGGTTTTATAGCTAGACATTCATTTTCTTAAATTCCAATGAGAAATATAACTCCATTACTACTGTAAGTCTCTAGCTCCTAATCCACTCTTCCCACTGAAGAAGTAGTTATATATATATATATAATATATAAAAAATATATTATATATTTAACTATATATATAACTGCTAAGTTGCTTCAGTCGTGTCCAACTCTGTGCAACCCCAGAGACAGCAGCCCACCAGGCTCCACTGTCCCTGGGATTCTCCAGGCAAGAACACTGGAGTGCGTTGCCATTTCCTTCTCCAATGCATGAAAGCGAAAAGTGAAAGTGAAGTCGCTCAGTAGTGTCTGACTCTTTGCGACCCCGTGGACTGTAGCCCACCAGACTCCTCTGTCCATGGGATTTTCCAGGCAAGAGTACTGGAGTGGGGTGCCATTGCCTTCTCCAATATATATATATAACTATATAACTATTATATATATAAAATATATATAACTATAATAGTTATATATATATAACTATTATATATGTCAAATGCCAGTTTTCTTACATAAAGCTTTGTGGACTCATGGCCCATTCTTAGCATGGTTTTGCACTCAAGGAAAGAACAATCCTGAGAGTTGAAAAATAATAATAAAACCCTAATTATAACTTTTGGAGAATGAAATGGCAACCCACTCCAGTACTCTTACCTGGAAAATTCCATGGACAGAGGAGCCTTGTAGGCTACAGTCCAATCACCAAAGTAGTATTCCATTTATAACCTACATTTTTAAAAATTCCCTTTCCCTATCTCTTCTCTCAACTTCATTCAATCATAGCAGGTTCTCTCTCATTTCTTTCTTCCATTTCTACAAACTCCCAAATATTCCCAAAGTCCTAGTGTCAGGAGAGTTATTCCTTTCAATTTTCCATATCTATTCTATGGCCTTTTGGTAACTTCTCATTCTAATGTAAATCTAACTAAATTTCCATGTATCTCCAATAATTTTTCTCTTATCTTGCTTCCATGAAATTACCAGTCCACTACTTTAAGAGGGGCTTCCTGGTAGGTCAGTGGTAAAGCATCTGCCTGCCAAGCAGGAGGTGTGGGCTGGATCCCTGGCTCAGGAAGATCCCCGGGAGGGGGAAAAGGCAACCTACTCTACTATTCTTGCCTGGAGAATCCCATGGACAAAGGAGCCTGGAAGGCTACAGTCCTTGGGGTCACAAAGAGTTGGACTCGACTGAAGCAACAGCATGCATGCATGCATGCTAAGGACCCTCTGCAGAGAAAAGCACAGCTGACTGAACACAGTGGTTACTGGGCAGAATCAGGCAGAATCATGAGAGGCTCTATCTGAAGAAGCAGCAGATCTCACAGGGAACCATTGGACCAACTATAGCCACAGCCATCTCCCTGTTCCTCAGACCAGCTATGGGGTCTGGAAACCACTACTGTGCTCCTCAGTCAACCAGTTCTTCATCGGCCCCCTTAATCATCCCAGATGGTACCTGGCACTAAGCACCCTGCCACCGCCACTACTCGGCTAGATATCACAGCATCTGTTCTTGAGATAACCTGAAACTAGAAAACCAAGCATTTTAATGGCTCAGAGACCTAGCTTTGGAGTCAAATACACAATACATTGCCCGTTACTACCCATTGGCAAGCTGGCTCCTATTTTTAGCACCACTATTACATTACTTTGCCGACTAAGGTCCGTCTAGTCAAGGCTATGGTTTTTCCTGTGGTCATGTATGGATGTGAGAGTTGGACTGTGAAGAAGGCTGAGTGCCGAAGAATTGATGGTTTTGAACTGTGGTATTGGAGAAGACTCTTGAGAGTCCCTTGGACTGCAAGGAGATCCAACCAGTCCATTCTGAAGGAGATCAGCCCTGGGATTTCTTTGGAAGGAATGATGCTAAAGCTGAAGCTCCAGTACTTTGGCCACCTCACGCGAAGAGTTGACTCATTGGAAAAGACCGTGATGCTGGGAGGGATTGAGGGCAGGAGGAGAAGGGGACGACCCAGGATGAGATGGCTGGATGGCATCACAGACTCGATGGACATGAGTCTGAGTGAACTCCAGGAGTTGGTGATGGACAGGGAGGCCTAGAGTGCTGGGATTCATGGGGTCGCAAAGAGTCGGACACAACTGAGTGACTGAACTGAACTGAATCATCAGTTTCTTCATTAGAAGAATGAGAATAAGAGTGGTGAGCTCACAAAATAGTCACAAGGATGAACTTACATAGAGCACGTATATCAGGGTGCCTGGCGCATGGCTAGTGCTAGATAAATGAAGGTCATTATGATTGTCATTGTTGAATGTAGCCCAGTGTTGTCCAGTAGAACTTTCTGTGATGATGAAACTGTCCTATTTCTGTGCTACCCTACATGATAGCCACTAGCCACATGCAGTTTTCAAGCACTTGAAATGTGGCTGGTGTGACTATTGAATTGCTGGTGTTCAGTCTCTCAGTTGTGTCTGACTCTTTTGTGACACCATGGACTGTAGCCTGCCCAGTTCCTCTGTCCACAGGATTTCCCAAACAAGAATACTGGAGTGGATTGCCATTTCTGACTCCAGGGAAATCTTCCCAATCCAGGGATCAAACTCACATCTCCTGCATTGGTAGATGTATTCTTTATCACTGACTTACATTTTTTAAATTTCATCCAAATTTAAATAGCTACATGTAGCTTGTGGCTACCATATGGGGTACCGCAGGTACAATCTTCAGTGAGTAATCAGGCCAGTCAGCCCAGATTAAATGGAACAGAAATTGCAACTATCAACCTAAATTATCAGAATGGCATCATAAATGAAGTAAGAGATCATCTCCCTAATGAGGTTTAATTCTACAACAGTAAAGAGGAAGCACTAGTTTATGTAGAGCTTCCTCATTTGTGGTAGGCTTTGAACCAGCTTCACAAGAGCCTGGAAACACATTTCTTGAAGCTTTAAAAGGGCAAGAAGTAAAGTGCGATAGATTATGTTATTTAGCAAATATTCACTTCCATGTCGGGAGAATGCTTCTCTGAATTTTAGATTTGTTCATGTGATCTGCTCCTGCCAGTGGAATGAGGGAAGAGACTTTAAGAGCCATTGAATATACTGATGAACCTATTTGTGGAGCAGCAATGGAGACACAGACATTGAGAACAGACTTATGGATATGGCTTGGAGGGGGGGGGGGGGGGTGTCGGAGAAGGAGAGGTGGGGAGGTATGGAGAGAGTAACATGGAAACATAAAATAAATAGCCAGTGGGAACTTGCTGTATGACTCAGGGCACTCAAACTGAGGCTTGGTAACAACCTAGAGGGATGAGATGGGGAAGGAGGTGGGAGGGATGTTCAAGTGAGAGGAGACATGGGTAAACCTATGGCTGATTCACGTTGATGATTAGTAGAAACCAATGCAATACTCTAAACAATTATCCTTCAATAAAAAATAAAACAAAGTAACCATTGAATGCATCTGCTCAACCCTCTAAGTTTCTGACCGTTACCAAATGAAGAACATGTCTCAGTTAGTTTCTGCCCTTCATCCTAATCACAGAATAAGTTCACACGGAATGTGAACTTGACCCATAACCTGAAGCAGAGGCATATACAGACACATGAATGAAAAATGAATGATTATTTTTATATGTTACTGTGATTTTTGCTGTAGATATTTGCTATATAAAACCATCAATTATTAAGTAACTCCATTCCAATTTACTCTGTAAAGAAAGTTGTGCTCTGTGGAACTTAGATAGTGGTTCAGGGGTTAAGAATCTGCCTTGGAATGCAGGGGTTTAAGGTTTGATCCAAGGTCAGGGAACTAAGATCCCACGTGCCCCAGAGAAGCTAAGTCTGCACAGCACAATTAGAGCGTTTGTGCCCCACAAGAAGAAGATACCGCAAAAAGCAAAGAAGATCCCACGTGAGGTAACTAAGACCCAAAGCAGCCAAATAAATAAATATGTATTTTTTTAAAAAAAGAAAAATAAAAAGTTGTGTTCTGAAAAATGAAATAATTGGTTCATGATTATGATGGAACAAGGGTACATATAAGGTCTATTTATATCCACATGTTTACATAAATTCATGGATAAAAGTATTCATTGTGAGTCATAAAGGAATGAGGACACTGGGAGAATAAGCTCCCGAACTGCTGAAGCAGACCTCAGTACAAACAGTCATGATCTCCTCCAGCCTGACTCTCACAGCCTATGCCAGGGATGAATGGTTATCCCAGCTGGACCACCATTATCACCATTATTGTACCTCCATCACATGTTCTCATTCTTTCTTCCAAATGAGTTTTTCCTCTAGAATCTTTATAGAAAGAATACTCTCTATGTACATTTTCAATACAAGTTGCCACATTTTGTAAACATTTATAAAACTCTCACATAAGGCATGATTTTGTCAGAAACACACTCTGTCTTAAACATCCATCTCTTCCACTGAAAAGTACTTTGCATGGTTCATGCGCACTGAATTTGCCTTAATGAAACTTCAATTCATTTCATACATGTTTCTGCCTACATAACAGCACCTACCAATACCTCATGAGAGATCTCTATGATGCTGTGCTAACTAGAGAACAGTGTTATTGGAACAGGCTGTGTTAAGATAATAGGTATGCTTTATTTTAGCAGGTTGGAAGGGATGATACTAACACATAGTTCAAACTATTTAGAAAGTAAATTTAAGAGAGGAAAACAGGAAATAAGTGCAAAGTTCATTTAGAGGAGACTGACCAAGTAGAGGTCAGTTTTGTTCCTTTGTGAGGACAATCACCTTCTGACAGTTTCTGGGGTGTTCACAGTCTTCACTCTTCTATGCCTGTCCTTACCCATATCCAAGCCAAGGGAGTCTCAGATCACAATACCAGTCACACTTCTGAGGGACCTTTGTATATACCCCAATCCACCTTTTCTTCACACCTTACACTGTCATCTCAATGACTGCGAGTGTGTGGTTGTGCAGGTCTCTCCAGCTCTACATTTCCTTCGTCTAGTGACTCAGTGGGAAGCCGATGCCTGTGCGGTCCCCTGTGGAGGCTGCCGCGGAGGCTGCCAGGAAGACGCAGAAGCTGGTGCACTGAAGCCTGCCTCGCGACCCAATCCTGCTGTGCTCTTCACCAAACCAGACACGGGCCTTCTTCCCCGCTCACAAACTACATTGTCACTTCTCTCCCCAGACTCGGTTTCCTTGTAAGCCTAACATCTTACAGCCACTTCTCTCAAGCAGCGTTTTCATATTTCCCTCCCAGGCTCGTTTGACTTAGACCCAGGGAAGAAGACATGAATGATGCTCAGAACTGCCCAGCCATTCTCACGCTGGCCTGTTGTCCTTGACCCAAACCTGAACTCTTCTGCTCTCTTGCCTTGAGATGGACATTGCTGCAATCAGATTATTGACAAGTCCATCCCTTAAAAGTTAAATTTGACATGCTGGGGAACAGGAGTTGAGGCGGGGGCTTCCCTGGTGATCCAGTGGTTAAGATTTCACCTTCCAGTGCAGGGTTCTTCCCTAAAGTAGCTCAGGCTGGTAAAGAATCCGCCTGCAACGTGGGAGACATGGGTTCGATCCCTGGGTTGGGAAGATCCTTTGGAGAAAGGAACAGCTACCCATTCCAGTATTCTGGCCTGGAGAATTCTATGGACTGTATAGTCCATGGGGTCACAAAGAGTCGGACAAAACTGAGCGACTTTCACTCACTTCTAATGCAGGGGTGCAGGTCTGACCTCTGGTCAGGGAGCTAAAATTCCACATGCCTCACAGAAAAAAAACAAAAAAAACACATAAAACAGAAGCTGCTGCTGCTAAGTCACTTCAGTCATGTCCGACTCTGTGCGACTCCATAGATGGCAGCCCACCAGGCTCCCCCATCCCTGGGATTCTCCAGGCAAGAACACTGGAGTGGGCTGTCATGTCCTTCTCCAATGCATGAAAGTAAAAAGTGAAAGCGAAGTAGCTCAGTAGTGTCCAACTCTTAGCTACCCCATGGACTGCTATATTGTGACAAATTCAATGAAGACTTTAAAATGGTTCACATCAAAAAAAAAAAAAATCTGGCATCCCCCAAAATGTCTTAACCTCAGCATGAACACAGCTTAGACTGTCATACTAGTGTGGAACCCCTGATACCTCGGCACTTTAAGAAAAGTATAGAAAATAAAGCCCAACTTGTGATGCTGATTATCTAGTAGAAACTCTGTACAGATGGTCAGAACAAAAGGTCAGAGTCCAGTTTCCTTTAGTGAGTACCTCAGTGTCAAAAGCAGCAGACTGGCACTTCCACTTCAAACGGAAGAGTGAGTGCTTCTACAGCAAACACAGAGAGACATGCTTGACATGAAGAACATCACTTAAAACTATACAGTGGGCTTGGAAGCAAAAAAACAATCATCTCCAGGAATGCCAGAAACAATAAGGGAACTCAGGGCTGAAGAAGTGAAAGCTAATGTTTATACTGATGGAAAAGTCTCCAGACCCAGGACTAGGTCCCCTGCACAAAGCAATAGGCAATAAACAGTGGTCCCCTCAGCAGATGGGGGCCTGGAGAGAAACAATCTGAAGTGAAGGAACCAGTACAAAAGCATTTCATCGGTCCTGCTCTCTGATTGGACAAGGGTCACCCTCAGAGAATCAGCACTCCAAACCAGTCCTCCACTACAGGTGGGCTGACTTCACACACTCTCATTGTGAGCTGGGGACACATTATCATTCAATACGTGGCTGAATTTTACCCACCACCATCACAAATACTATCAGGATTCCTTTGTACTGAAAGCTGCAGAAACAATAACAAAGTTAGCCTCACCTGGAGGCAGCATCAAGATGATGGAGTACAAAGATCGTGAGCTTATCTCCTCCCATGGACACACCAAAACTACAGCTATATACAGAATGACTCTCTGAGAACAACCTGAAGACTATCAGAACAACTCTCCTACAATCAAGTATATAAAGGAAAAACCACATTGAGATGGATGGGAGGTACAGAGACACAACCCGGTCAGGACCCACGCCTCCAGCAGGCAACACACAAGAGGAAGAGGATATCTCAGACTCAAAGGTCCTCTCTATGGAGCAGGGAGCCTGAGCCTCACTTCAGGAACCCCAGCCCCGGGGACTGGCAACCAGGAAGGCCAACCCCTTAACTGGTTTTGAAGACCAGGAAGGTTTATGACCAAGTCAACTTATTTTAATTTAAAAAAAAAAAACACACACACAAATTTAGCCCACTCTTTAATACTACCCGCGTTTTCTCATTTCTCTTGGCTCTCACTGAATTTTAGAGATCGAATATAATTTGTACTTAGATATTTAATTTCCTATCTGCTTTCCCTCAATTCCCTTCTAAGAAGGATTTTGTCTTGTCTTCTGTACTTCCTTGCGTTTAGCATAGACCAATGCATATTAAGTAAATGATTTAATGAAGTAGAAAGGCAATAATATCCCTTTGCTTTTTACAATTTGTCCTATAATCAGGCTTTAGGAGGCACAACCTTTTGAAGTATAAGCTCCTCATATTTAGAGTCCATTCATGCTCTATTTTAGAAAAGTCCATTTATCAAGAATGTTTGGGATGGTTTCCATCCAAATACCTACCTCATATTCAGCCATGACTAATAGTCAGTAAATCAGAGTATGATTACATTACACTGGCAAACTGTTTTAATATATTTTAATCTTCCTTTGTTTCCGAGATCCCTGTAGGATCTTATTAGGCCTTAAAGGTAACACATCGTGAACATTAGTTACATGGTTAATTGGTACAGGGAGAAAAGAAATTTTGAGGAGTTTCTTGCAGGGAGGGGGTGTGGGGGGTGGTGTGTATGTGTTAGCTTGCTTCAGTTGTGTTTGACTCTGTGACCCCGTGGACTGTATCCCGCCAGGCTCCTCTGTCCATGGGACTCTAGCAAGAATACTGGAAAGGGTTACACTGCTCTTCTTTGACCCAGGGATGGAACCCACTTCATCTCTTATGTCTCTTTCATTGGTAGGTGGGTTCTTTACCAACTAGTGCCACCTGGGAAGCCTGCAGGGAAGGGTACTGTTTGTTTATTGTTTGTTTGACTTTTGTATAGTATGGATCCTGGAATAAAGGGCATTTGCTATGGCTTTATATTCTCTATTCTACCTCTCTGCCATAAAAAGAAATCACCCCATAGCTAACGATAACCAGCCAGAGAAGGTCACCCCCATGTTTCTGTTCACAAACCCAAGTTCTTGCCCATCTCTTCCATGAAGCCTACCCAAATCCCCAGCCCCATCCTTCTTTTGTTCTTGCTTGCTGCTGCTGCTAAGTCACTTCAGTCATGTCTGACTCTGTGAGACCCCATAGACGGGGGCCCACTGTCTCTGGGATTCTCCAGGTGAGAACACTGGAGTGGGTTGCCATTTCCTTCTCCAATGCACGAAACTGAAAAGCGAAAGGGAAGTCACTCAGTCGTGCCCAACTCCTAGCGACCCCAGGCTCCCACCAGGCTCCTCTGTCCATGGGATTTTCCAGGCAGGAGCACTGGAGTGGGGTGCCATCACCTTCTCTGTTTGTTCTTGCATAGCACTGCATTTTTTCCCTCCTCTGGCATTCACTATTTTCTAGAATTCATTATGTTCACATTGCCTGAAAGGCTGCTGAGGCCATAAAACCAGAATCATCTAACCCCTACCATCCATTCCTCAGAACACCCATTTCAAAATAAAAAAAAAAATAGTGATATCACTGATAAGCAAGGAAACACTTCAATCATCTATAACATCCTCAAGTATTAAAGATCTATGTTGCATTTATAGGCTTAAATTTTTTAAGTCTTTCATAGATAGAGTAGAAAACAAAAATTTTATATTAAAGAAAGTGAAGAAAAGATGAGGGAAATAGACAGGGTCTGGAGGAGAGAAAGCTAGACAAAGTCAGAAAGTCAGTTTTCTGCGATCTTAAAGGCCCTAAGAGAGCATCAGAGCTGGCTGGCTCTGCCCCTTCCTACAATCCTTGATCTCCTCCTATTGAGCAGGAAATGATGGTTCAAACAGGGAAAGGGGGAGCGCTAAGCAACACCATGGAAATGAATATGCAACTCCATCCACCTCTCCATCCTGAGATTCAGAAACCATGTGAATAAAGTCTTTGTCTGCACAGAAGCTATCAGTATCAGATGGATTCTGTCCCCAGAACCACTGCCTGTCTTATTTCCTTGTCTTGCATCAGCATCACCTGTGTGGGTGAAGGCCCCAGCAGATGCCAACCCTATTCAAAAGCCCTCAGGAAGGGCACAGGAGTTAATACTCCCTTTTCTGCTTTCTCAGAACTGCTTTTCCTGTTGATCATGCTGCTGCTGCTACTGCTGCTAAGTCGCTTCAGATGTGCTCGACTCTGTGTGACCCCATAGACGTCAGCCCATTGATCATAAACACTAACAATTAACCAACATTTCAAAAGGCCTTGTTTCCAGATAGCTGTTTCCCTAAATGCTCCAGATGACACATGTCAGCCCTGGGGAAAATCTGACCATGCAGATCCTTGGAGGTACAAAATTCAGGTTTAGCCGGCTCAGCCAACTCAAGTCCAAGTTCAGCCAACTCATCTAGCCTCCCGGGGCTTGTCTTTTTGAAAGTTTTCCACCCTCTCTCACCACTTTGCCTGACATCCACCTTCACGTGGATGCCTTCCAAGACAAAGTTGCTATTACAATGAGGAACCTGCTGCAGTGAAGAAAATTCAATTCTGCTTTAAACATTTGGAAATACTGAGAGCATTTTTTAAGTAGGATTTTGATGTGGGTGTATCATCAATACAAAACAGGACAACAGAAACCAGTGAGATGTGTTAGATCCGGTTACACAACACTTCCCATCATTTTGGCTATTGTGTGACATTGCTTATTGACAAATCAGCCTCGATGAGGAATCTGTTGGGTAATTATCCTGACAAGAATCATTTTAGATTTTCAAATGGCATACCAGTCTCAATCATGGAAAGCCCCCAATACAAATTATAATCCCCTAAGTTCTCAATGTCCATTATACATAGACATGTTTTTTTCTGGGCAACCTGAGAGGTCAGACAGATTAATCAAAATCAGAACAGGTTTGTCTGATATTCACTCTGAAATCCCAACATAGCCCTGAGTTGAACCTTTAATTTTATTATGATGACGTCAGGTGATAACAGCTTCTAGAGTACTGATAGCTGTAGTTAGATGGAATTGACACAAAGCACAGCAAAAGTGAAATGCTTTCCTGAGAGAATTAGAATCAACAGCATGAGATGACTGCTTTTTGAGAAAAATCAAACTGTTGACAGGCATGCATTTGTTTATAAAATGCATATAAGTAAAATAAACCTGAGTGACTTAAATATAAATATTTCATTATAACATAGTCAAATGTACTAAACTATCTTACTACAACCATAATTATACTTGGTAAAACGATTTTCAAATAACACTTTATTTAACAGAAATAACCCTTCTTTATTTTTTAAAGTACTATTGGTCTTTCTTGGCTTTTAAGATATTAAAGTGTTCAGAATATCTCTTACTGATTTACAAGCTCTCTTAATACAAGAATTTTAACCCTCTATCATATGAGCTGAAATTTGGAAAGTTCTTCCATATTCTTAAATTTTCCTCTAATAGTGTAAGAAATGTGTATAATTTATTTTAATAAATGGTGAAAAGGATCTAGGTCCATTGTTGTCTGAAGAGTTTACATTTGTACCAAAAGGAGAATGACCTTTGAACCTGCTGTTCCGCAAACTGTCAGCTGACTCCCTCATCCCCTTTCTGTTATGTCAAAAGTTTACTTGCACTAAGGTTTTCTATAATCAAATAAAGAATCATTTATTTAAACAAGGCAAAGCATTAGCCTCCTTTTCACTTAGCAATAAACTAATTTGATAGAAATTCCTCCTCAGTTTTCCACCTCCACAGATCTTTTTAATAATTATCATTCAATATCTTCCTTGGACTCTCAGAAATGAAAGGGTGCTTTGTCACCTATTTTCACATAGTAACCAGCTACATAGTAGGAACATGGTAACTGGTCACTAACCGTGACTACCTCTCACCCTTATTCAGCTCTTGGAGTTCCCTGCTATATTTTCCCAAGGTATGCTTACTAATTCACATGATAAGCAGGAACCAGGTATAAGCCAAGAATGAGGTGAAACAGGAAGCACAAAGATTTTTTTTACCCACAAAGAGGTTTCAAACAGATAAACTATGTGATTTGCCTACTGCAGTATAGCAAATTACCACAAAACTTAGAGGCTTAAAACAACATTAAACATTAATTGTACCTCACAGTTTCTAGCATTAAGAATTTAAGAGCAGCCTGACTGGGCATCTCTGACTCAGCATCCCTCATGACAATGCAGTCAGGTATTGACTGGGGCTACAGTCATCTGAAAGCTTTTCAGGAAAAGGAAGATCTATTTCCAAAGAGGCTAAGTGACATAGCTAACAAGTTGGTGCTGGCTTTTGGTGGGAGGCCTTGGTTCCTCTACATGTTGGCCTCTCCCCAGAGCTGTTTGAGTGCCCTCAAAACTTGGTGGCCAGCTTCCCCCGCAGTGAGCAATCCAAGAGAACAAGATCAACTCTGTGATTCCCTTAATGACCTAATCTCAAAATCACACTATCACTTCAGCACAGACCAGTCCTGACTGCATGGGAGGATACTATGAATACCAAGAGATAAAATTATCAGGAGCCATGCTAAACAAGAAGAGGGTAGTTAGAAAAGAGGCTTTCCTCTCACTTCAGTAAGCCTCCATTTCCCCATCTCCAAAATGCCTACCTCTAGGATTTTGTCAACAGTGAGGAACACAATGCATTTGAAATGTGATTACAGCACACAGTTGGTAGTAAATAATAGCCACCCATGTATTTATGTTTATTCAATTGCTATTAATGGGTTTAGTCATCACTGAAACATCTTAGAAGGGAGCCCACAATGAAAAAATCAAACCTCTGAACTCAACAATAAGTAGCAATATTTCTGCAACACACACGCGCGCGCGCACATACACCCCCCTTCCTTAATGAAACCACTCGTTGCTATAATCACCTTAACAAAATCAAAAAGGGTAAGTAACCTTAAGTAGAAAAATGGCATTATTGGCAAGCTGAAGGAATATCTATAAATCCCAAGGAAGGAAAGTAAAAGCAAGCGTTCAGAAAACTACATGAGGAACTAGGAAGTAAGAAAGTTTCTGTCTCTAAGGAACCTGATGGCCTTTCAACTCTGCCCCTTTCTCCTCTGTCCCTATCTGTCCCTGCCCCCACTACACTTTCTCAGTTTCTTCATTCAGGCATCAGCAGAGACTAGAATCTCTGAGTTCAATTCCAGATTTCCAGGAAGAAGAATCTGACTGGTCCATTTTGTCTATCCCTGGCCCAATTTTCTCTGATGGGAGAGACATGATTTACTGTCTACTCATCAGGATGTGAGACATGATTTGCTATCTACTCAACAGACTACATTTTCAAAAGGAGATGCAGGAATTAAGATTAAATGATTGATGAAAGAAACCACTGGCCTCTCTGGTACAAAGTCTTGGCAAAGAAAACCATTACCAGTTTGGTTCAGGTCAGCAAAATGGACCACACACCCAACTCAGAGCTGAAGAGCTTTAATCAAACTTGGTGACTTTTTCAAAGAAAAATGAATATGTTCATTGTATGTGCATACAATTATCAGCCTCATTTAGATTGTCACTTTGAGTAGATGTAAGGAAACAAATATCTACACACACACACAAATTATTATAATGTTGGCTAATGACCAATGCAGGGAAGAAAATTACCAACAAGCAAACTCTACTTTGATGCTTACATTTTATATTCAAAATAGATTAAACAAGCTGTTCTTTGAATTACTCAAGCCCTACATTTCATAGGAGGAAGCCAATTTCAACATATATTTTTTGTATACCCAGAAAAAACACTGTACTTTATAGGTGACAGGTTCCTTCTGGTAAATATGTCTGCTCTAAACCATTACTCAACTGAAAAGAATCTTAGAAAATAACCTTTTGGTCATTTTCTATTGGGAACCTGTTCTGAGGGGTGGGCACCAGTAGTTGCCAACCTACTAATTCTAGTTGTTTCTTAGCGTGCAATCTCTCTAATCTTGTAATAAAAGACAGTCTATTTCTTTGGTCTCTGAAACAAACCATTTGCTTCTCTGAGGTAGAAAATGACAGTGGGCAGAAACAATTTCTCATCAGATAAAACCCTGATGCTAAATGATATCGTGGGTGCCATATCCTAGCTAAATTGTAACTCTCCTCCTAAATTTGCATGTTGAAGTCCTAATCCCGAAGACTTTAGACTACAACTGTGTTTGGGGAGAGGGCCTTTAGAGAAGTGATTAAGTTAAAACAATGCTCTTCTTGTATACCCTAATTTGGTCTAACTAGTGTCCTTAGACAAAGAGGAAATCTAAAAATCAAGAGGCATCCACACACAAAGAAAGATCATATGAGGACTTGGAAGGAATTCAGATACCTGCAAGCCAACAAGAGAGGCTTCAGAACAAATCAATTCTGCTAACACCTTGCCTTCAGACTTCTAATCTCCAGTACCATGAAAAAATAAGCTTCTGTTGTTTAAGCCACTCCATCTGTGGTATTTTGCCATGGTAGTCCTAGCAAACTAATCTAACCAGATGCATATTTTGTTTACCAAAAATTAGAAACATAAAACACAATTCAATAAATATTTACTTATTAGCTGCCTCAAATATTTTGTGGACTGAAGTAGAGAATTAACAAATAAATTATTGAGAGCCTACTGCAGCTCTCTGGAAGATGACTAGAACACAGAGATGAATAAGGAGTCATTGTAGCCAACAGGGGCTCAAAGTCTACCAAGGGAGTCAAACTCATGACCTCTGGGCCCAAAAGAGGTATACACAAGGTGACCCCCTGTGCAGATGCGTATGTGTTGCTGCTGGGCTGGAAGAACAGGAGTGGAGAAGGGACAAGGCCACAAGAAGTCACAGTTCTAAGGGATAAAAGCAATCTCATTTTTGTTTTGAAATTAATTCTGAGAAAAAGTAGTCTTAAAATTGCAGATAAAAGTCTAATTTACTTCTCAGAAAGAGTAGCTCAACATCAGCTATACTAAGTAAAAAATGGGATAGACACAACATTGTTTATTAATCAGCTATACCTCAATATAAAAAATATTTTTAAGAATGGGATAGGCATTTGCTTGGCTTCCCTGATGGCTCAGCTGGTAAAGAATCCACAAAGCCTGGTGTGCTGCACACACCTGGGGTCACAAAGAGGCAGACATGAACTGAGTGACTAAACTGAGACATATGCTGGCAATTAAATGAAAAATACAAAACACCCACACTGAATAGTTTCACCTAAGTCTCCTTTTATATCTAATGTATCCTGTTAGACCGTCCTGATAAAATCCTCTCTCAAATGAGATATTTTCCAAGGGCTGCACAGGCAAGGATCTTTCAAAAGACATCCTGTGGTCAAACTAGAAGGTTTTCTAATATTTGAAATTTTATCATTTTTAGTCTCAAATTATGTGCTTCACATTAAGGTGAAGTATATTACATTTTCAATCATATATTTCTCCAACTTAATGAACCAATCTATGAATTCAAGGGAGTATACACATCTAAGGAAAACATCAGCACTATTTTCAGCCATCCTCAGATCTTCCAAAGATCCCATCTCCAGAGAAATGGGAGTAGCCCTGGTCTGGAAAAGATTCAAGCCAGGCTCTGAGACTCCCACAGAAGTCAGTGATTCTGCCTACTTACATCTAAAGAATAAGGCACTTGCTTTAACCAAAAAATAGAACACCTGCACTACAAAAACTTGTTTCCGAATCCAATCCATAAATTAACTATTCCCTGTTCTTACTAAAAGCTTATTAAAGCAAATTGTATTTGAAAGGGATTCTATTGAACTTGTTAATTATCTAAACTCTAAACCTGAACTCAAAGTTTTTTTTAAGTCCCCAACTATCTCACTCATTCCTTTGTAGAAATGATCCAATACCAATCTAAACATGTTGCTTTGGCACAAGAAGTCACTGTTTATAATACAATGTGCCTTTCACCAAACTATATGGTGAATATGCTGTCCCTTACAGTATTCAATAGCTATTATATATAAGGAGCTTCACAATTAATACAATAAATCCTTTTTCATATTGCACAAAACAAGAAGAGAAAAGTTAAGATGGTGTTTTCTGCTTCTTTTATTCTGCTCATTCTGTTAAAATGGGAGTTTTCCTATGACAGGGCCTAATTCTCCTCTTTCATTACACCCTCTCCACTTCAGTGACTTTATCAAGTTCCCAGTTTCAACTATCATCTCTATGTCAGTGATCCCAAATCTCTCCAACAACAACAAGCCCTAACTCTCCAACTAGAACTGGCCAACAAAGCTTTCTTTGATGATGGAAGTGCTCTAATTTGCGTGGTCCAACACGGTCATCACTAGTCACATGTGACTGTTGAGCACATAAGTTAAAATGTAAATACGGTGGGAATGCAAACTAGTACAGCCACTATGGAGAACAGTGTGGAGAGTCCTTAAAAAACTGCAAATAGAACTGCCTTATGACCCAGTAATCCCACTGCTGGGCATACCCACCAAGGAAACCAGAATGGAAAGAGACATGTGTACCCCAATGTTCACTGCAGCACTGTTTATAATAGCCAGGACATGGAAGCAACCTAGATGTCCATCAGCAGATGAATGGATAAGAAAGCTGTGGTACATATACACAATGGAGTATTACTCAGCCATTAAAAAGAATACATTTGAATCAGTTCTAATGAGGTGGATGAAACTGGAGCCGATTATACACAGTGAAGTAAGTCAGAAAGAAAAACACCAATATAGTATACTAATGCATATATATGGAATTTAGAAAGATGGTAACGATAACCCTGTATGAGAGACAGCAAAAGAGACACAGATGTATAGAACAGTCTTTTGGGCTCTGAGGGAGAGGGAGAGGGTGGGATGATTTGGGAGAATGGCATTGAAACATATATAATATCATATATGAAATGAATCGCCAGTCCAGGTTCAATGCAGGATACTGGATGCTTGAGGCTGGTGCACTGGGATGACCCAGAGGGATGGTATGGGGAGGGAGGTGGGAAGGGGGTTCAAGATGGGGAACACGTGTATACCCATGGCAGATTCATATTGATGTATGGCAAAACCAATACAATATTGTAAAGTAATTAGCCTCTAATTAAAATAAGTAAATTAAAAAAATAAAATATTTTTTAAAATGTAAACATGATGACTACATCATATTTAGATGGAAATGCCAGGCTGGGTGAAGCACAAGCTGGAATCAAGATTGCAGGGAGAAATACCAATAACCTCAGATATGCAGATGACACCACCTTAACAGCAGGAAGCAAAGAGCCTCTTGATGAAGGTAAAAGAGGAGAGTGAAAAAGCTGGCTTAAAACTCAGCATTCAAAACACTAAGACCATGGCATCTGGTCCCATCACTTCACGGCAAATAGATGGGGAAACAACGGAAACAGTGACAGACTTTTCTTTTCTTGGGCTTCAAAAATCACTGCAGACCATGACTGCAGACATGAAATCAAATAACGCTTGCTCCTTGGAAGAAAAGTTATGACAAACAGACAGTGTGAGACATCATTTTGCCAACAAAGGTCCGTCTAGTCAAAACTACGGTTTTTCCAGTAGTCATGTATGGATACAACATTTGGACTATAAAGAAGGCTGAGTGCTGAAGAATTGATGCTTTTGAACTATGGTATTGGGGAAGACTCTTGAGAGTCCCTTGGACAGCAAGGAGATCAAACCAGTTAATCCTAAAGAAATCAGTCCTGAATATTCACTAGAAGCACTGATATTAAAGCTACAATACTTTGGCCAACTGATGTGAAGAGTTAACTCACTGGAAAAGACCCTAATGCTGGGAAAGATTGAAGGCAGGAGGAGAAGGGGACAACAGAGGATGAGATGGTTGGAGGCATCACTGACTCAATGGACACGAATTTGAGCAAGCTCCAGGAGATGGTGAAGGGCAGGGAAGTCTAGCGTGCTACAGTCCATGGGGTTACAAAGTCAGACATGACTGAGCTACTGAACAGCAAAGTGACTCCCGAATCAAAGAGCACAGCTCTACGTTTCCATCTGTACTTGACTTCATGGATGCCAGCACTTCAAAACTAATGTGCCCAATTCAAGATGTTCCGTTTCTACCCACAAACAGCTCCTTCTCTTCATATACTCACTCCTTTTAAATGTACCATCATTCTGCTGTTCATCCAGACTATGTAAGTAAAGCTATTTTTGACACCAACCTTTCCCCCCCACACAACTTGCCTACTACATTGTCACCTCTGGAAGTGGTAACAGATAAATGGTAATTAGAGGAGGAACTGCAGTTGGCCTATAAAAACACTATCTATAAAAATATAATGCAAACCATTTATACAGTTCAAGTTTTCTGGTAGACTTGCTTAAAAAGTGAAAAAAGAGACATTCATTTTTAAGTTATGTTATTTAATCCAATATATAAAAATATTTCAATATGTACTCAATATTTTTAACATTATATATGAGATAATTTACAGTTTTTGTACTAAGTCTTTGAAATCTGGTCTCTATTTAACACTTGTGTGTCAATTTGGACACGAAATTTTCTTTGGAAATATTTAATATGTATTTAGATTTCATAAAATTAACAGTTGGAAAACTAGATTCACCAAGATACTGTGTAGATCCAAACATCTCTAAGATAGTTCAACTCTGAATTATCAGTGTTCAATTAAAATCAAATAAAATGTAAAATTTTGTTCCTCAGTTGCACTCAACACATTTCAAATGTCCAATAGCCCCATGTAGTTATCCACTGAATAGCACAAGCCTAGAGCTTCTACAATGGCACCCCACTCCAGTACTCTTGCCTGGAAAACCCCATGGACGGAGGAGCCTGGTAGGCTGCAGTCCATGGAGTCGCTAAAGAGTCGGACACGACTGAGCGACTTCACTTTCACTTTTCACTTTCATGCATTGGAGAAGGAAATGGCAACCCACTCCAGTGTTCTTGCCTGGAGAATCCCAGGGACGGAGGAGCCTGGTGGGCTGCCGTCTATGGGGTCACACAGAGTCAGACACGACTGAAGCGACTTAGCAGCAGCAGCAGCAGCGCTTCTACCACTTTAGGAAAAAGTCTGGGAGGATTCTGTCAGAAAGTTGTGCTATGGACAAAGGCTGCATGATAAAAGAGAGATTTGGGGATTTGTAGCAAACAAAAATTAGTTTGAGCACGGACAGCAGAGAGAACTTTGGATATTGCAACTTAATTTTTTTCTCACCAACTGACTTTCCAGGCCAGCAGAGGTGACAGATAGTGTGGCTACAGGTTTACATCGTCTCTCTGCTCTCTACCCACTGGCCTCACTGAAACGAAGGCTGACCCAGGAAATAGAGACTTTACCCTATAAAGCAAGGTAGCAGAGGTCAAGCAAGGAGATGGAAAATGAGGAAGATGTACATGCTTGGATTGTAAGTCCAAAGAGCAGTTGGGTTCTTTGGGTTTTGTTTTTGGCGGGGGGACGGGGTGGGGTTGCGTTTAACCATCATACTGCTATCCAACTGAAAGAGATACAGCCTATTAGAAGAAATGGCATGCCAGTATCAATCATCTTCACAAATTCAAAGATTCATAGTACCCAGTCAGCTACCTAAGGACAAGAATTTTTGTCTTTTATTCACTGTTCTATCTGCAGAACCTATAAAAGAGGTGCAAAATAGGAGGTTGACAATTATTCGTTTAGCAAACAAATTAATAAACAGTTCAATAGCTTCTCATGCAATAACCCCAAAGCAACAATACCACAGAGTCGTGTTCTGAATCTGCCATTCATTTTTCTCAAACAATTTCCAAATATTTTAAGTATTCACCTGTGTGTCAATCACTCTTAGATGCTGTGTGTATAGAAATAATAAACACAAAAGGACTGAAAAAAAGGAGAAATGTCTTTATGAAGCACTCTATTCTAACAACAATAAAACAAGCATCTTTGCATCCTTTAAAAGATCTGCTTGATGGTAGCTTTATTTGTCTCAAAATTGTATTGAATGTTAAATTGCAACTTAGAGGCCACTAGATTTCACCTAACTCTTAAAACCTTGCACAACCTCCACAATAGAAATCAACATTTCCCAGATTAAAAAAAGTACTATGGATTTTACTCTGTTTTTATCATGCCCTAATTAGGTATTTCATTCAAGTTCTCTTTCCAAGGTCATGTGAGAGTTTTCCTATCATTTCCTACTTAGCTCAAGTGATTTTTCTTTCCTATTTTGAGGCTTTTTGGACCAAGCTAATCATGGACACAATTCCAAAATGTATAAGAATTAGAGAAATGAGTTGATTGCTTAATTCTTGCCTCTGACTTGAAGCTTGTGTTAATTAGCTAAAGCCAGAGGCCTCAGCTTGCTCTCCAGAGCCCTGTGATCCACTGATTAGCCAAGACAAGGCCATCTGGCCTTCCTGAAGCACACTGGAGAAAGTGTCTTTGGAGATGAAAATCAGGGATGCCTGTAATTTAAAATGAGTCAAGTGCTGCCACCACCCTTGAAAGAGTTGACGTCTGACTGCAATACGAGGCCTGTCCCGAAAGAAACTCTCTGCGCACACCAATGCCTCTCTCTCCCCCTATCTGCACAGCCTTTGCTAACCTACCATCATGTATGCTGTTGCGTCCAACTCTTTGTGGCCCCATAGACTGTAGCCCACCAGGCTCCTCTGTCCATAGAATTTTCCAGGCAAGAATACTGAAGCAAGTTGCCATGCCCTCCTCCAGGGGATCTTCCCAACCCAGAGACTGAACCCACATCTTCTGCATTGGCAGGGGGATTCTTTACCAATAGTACCACCTGGGAACCCTAGCAATCCCATTATTCAACATTCCCCTTTCAATCGTGTTTTTCCCCCATCAATTATTACACCGGAATTGATAAACCTTGATTTGAGCCTTGAATATATATACTTTCCAACTGGTGTCCAAGTAGATATTCATTAAGAAGGGGGTACATTGGAGACAATAAGGGAACTGGAACAGTCAGAGGGATGTGGCTGGTGGGCCAGGATTTAACAGGTGGATGAACCAAGGTGAGTGGGACTAGCTCTGTCCTGCTGACTCCTCACCCATGTAGCCTGGCCCACAGACTGAAGAAGAAGAGCAGGAGGACGACAAATGTCTCAACGGGAGTAGGAGAGACTGTTTGGGTGCCCACAGGCCTATCCTGGTGTGATCAGCAACACACACTCATTGAGACATTGGAGAAAGCCAGCGCTCATGACTTCTCCAAGCTAATGATTTCGAGCCAGTGTTTCCAGGGCCCTTTTATTCCACAAAAAACAAATAAACAATATGACCCTCAGTCATTAGACCACATGTCTTATTTGGGGATTGGAATAAATGGTCAGAATAATATTTCCTAAGGATCTCTGGGTCCTGAAGCATGTCTGGGTAAACCCCACTTATTTCCCGAGGCTATCACTAAACTGAGGTCTGATGAAAATAAAAGACAATAAAAGTGTAATCTGAACTTTCCTGTAGAAAACTCCATTTGATGGTGAAGTTTCACAGAGTACTACTTCAGCAATTCATGGTTGAGATTTTCAGTGCACACAGGCAAAACTTTGAAACAGCTGAATGGATGAGCATGGCATAATTGATTCACTAAATATCCACATTGGTAAATAAACCATATCAACTGTAATTTGCATCAAGCCTCCCTTTGGATTTCAGAGTATTGTCTTTCATGTATATTCACTATGAGTCTCACAAGTCTGACATTCTCAGTGAATTATGTAGGCTTTATATTTTTTTAAAAAAATGCCTTTTTCTGCGATCCAAAAGTCTGCAAGCAATAAATGCTGGAGAGGGTGTGGAGAAAAGGGAACCCTCTTGCACTGTTGGTGGGAATGAAAACTAGTACAGCCACTATGGAGAACAGTGTGGAGATTCCTTTAAAAATTGCAAATAGAACTGCCATATGACCCAGCAATCCCACTGCTGGGCATACACACCGAGGAAACCAGAAGTGAAAGAGACACATGTACCCCAATGTTCATCGCAGCGCTGTTTATAATAGCCAGGACATGGAAACAACCTAGATGTCCATCAGCAGATGAATGGATAAGCTGTGGTACATATACACAATGGAGTATTACTCAGCCATTAAAAAGAATACATTTGAATCAGTTCTAATGAGGTGGATGAAACTGGAGCTGATTATACAGAGTGAAGTAAGCCAGAAAGAAAAACACCAATATAGTATACTAACACATATATATGGAATTTAGAAAGATGGTAATGATAACCCTGTATGCGAGACAGCAAAAAAGACACAGATGTATAGAACGGACTTTTGGACTCTGAGGGAGAGGGAGAGGGTGAGATGATTTGGGAGAATGGCATTGTAACATGTATACTATCATGTAAGAAACGAATCGCCAGTCTATGTTCGATGCAGGATACAGGATGCTCGGGGCTGGTGCACAGGGATGATCCAGAGAGATGATATGGGGTGGGAGGTGCGAGGGGGGGTTCAGGATTGGGACACCCGCGGCGGATTCATGTCAATGTGTGGCAAAACCAATACAGTATTGTAAAGTAAAATAAAGTGAAAATAAAAATTTTAAAAAATAAAATAAAAATGCCTTTTTAGTGTGCTCGAATTTCTTAACAGTTGGCTTCTCAATGCTGAGTATTTTGATAGTGTTTTTGTGAAGTTCGGGTTTTAAATCGAACTCTAACTTTTCCCTGTAGTTAAATGATCTGGACGTGTCTAAGAAAACTGAAAATGCCAATAGATTCTTCCCTTTTTGGACTCTTTGTGAACTGAACAGACTCAGATTACCCAACACAGGCATTCTACACCCACACAGGAAAAGACACAAAGACACAAGAATCCCTTATTCTGATAGGAAGAACTCTCCACCTTATGTTACAAACCACATACCACCAATCTGGAAAATTACAGTATTCCAAGGAATCAGGATTAAAATTCACACTGGCACATTTATCATTCTTGATTATAAAAGTATGTCAGGTTTAGCTGCCATGTATCTGTCAAGGTTCTATGCAAATTCATATATTTTCCAAAACTATACATGTCATCTGTGATTTCTTACATTCAGTTTGGCAAGCATCTATTCTCTGCGGGAATTCCTCTAAGTGTACAAGGACCCATCCTGAATATTATATTTCTTCCTCAGGTCTTACAGTGCTATTAGTAAATATTAAAAAAAAAAAAGATGAGATGATTATATTGTTATTTAGGCAATGGCACCCCACTCCAGTATTCTTGCCTGGAAAATCCCATGGACAGAGGAGCCCGGTAGGCTGCGGTCCATGGGGTCGCGAAGAGTCGGACACGACTGAGCGACTTCCCTTTCACTTTTCACTTTCATGCATTGGAGAAGGAAATGGCAACCCACTCCAGCGTTCTTGCCTGGAGAATCCCAGGGACGGGCGAGCCTGGTGGGCTGCCGTCTATGGGGTCACACAAAGTCAGACACGACTGAAGTGACTTAGCAGTAGCAGTCTCTCTTATAAGGAACCCAAAACTCTGAACAAATATTTAGCCTGAATGAAAAAAAGGAGTAAATTGGTCTTTGGAGAGGAACATTAACTCTTTCAACTTTCTTATGTGTCATTTAACAAATTATGCATTCCAAGGCAATAAATGCCTCTCTAGCAGCCAGGCTGAATTAAAATCCTGCAAGTGGTAATCCTTTTATTTATCATTTACTAATGCAAAGAAATAGAGGAAAACAATAGAGTGAGATCTATGGAGATCGAGAGAGATCTCTTCAAGAAAATTAGACATACCAAGGGAATATTTCATGCAAAGATGGGCTCCATAAATGACAGAAATGGTATGGACCTAACAGAAGCAGAAGATATTAAGAAGAGGTGGCAAGAATACACAGAAGAACTGTACAAAGAAGATCTTCATGACCAAGATAATCACGATGATGTGATCACTCACCTAGAGCCAGACATCCTGGAATGTGAAGTCAAGTGGGCCTAAGAAAGCATCACTACGATGGTACTGGCAAAAAGACAGAAATATAGATCAATGGAACAAAATAGAAAGCCCAGAGATAAATCCACACACATATGGACACCTTATCTTCGACAAAGGAGGCAAGAATATACAATGGAGTAAAGACAATCTCTTTAACAAGTGGTGCTGGGAAAACTGGTCAACCACTTGTAAAAGAATGAAACTAGATCACTTTCTAACACCATACACAAAAATAAACTCAAAATGGATTAAAGATCTAAACGTAAGACCAGAAACTATAAAACTCCTAGAGGAGAACATAGGCAAAACACTCTCCGACATACATCACAGCAGGATCCTCTATGATCCACCTCCCAGAATACAGGAAATAAAAGCAAAAATAAACAAATGGGATCTAATTAAAATTAAAGGCTTCTGCACAGCAAAGGAAACTATAAGCAAGGTGAAAAGACAGCCTTCAGAATGGGAAAAAAATAATAGCAAATGAAGCAACTGACAAACAACTAATCTCAAAAATATACAAGCAACTTACGCAGCTCAATTCCAGAAAAATAAATGACCCAATCAAAAAATGGGCCAAAGAACTAAATAGACACTTCGCCAAAGAAGACATACAGATGGCTAACAAACACATGAAAAGATGCTCAACATTACTTATTATTACAGAAATGCAAATCAAAACCACAATGAGGTACCACTTCACACCAGTCAGAATGTCTGTGATCCAAAAGTCTACAAGCAATAAATGCTGGAGAGGGTGTGGAGAAAAGGGAACCCTCTTGCACTGTTGGTGGGAATGAAAACTAGTACAGCCACTATGGAGAACAGTGTGGAGATTCCTTAAAAAATTGCAAATAGAACTGCCTTATGACTCAGCAATCCCACTGCTGGGCATACACACTGAGGAAACCAGAATGGAAAGAGACACATGTACCCCAATGTTCATCGCAGTGCTGTTTATAATAGCCAGGACATGGAAACAACCTAGATGTCCATCAGCAGATGAATGGATAAGAAAGCTGTGGTACATACACACAATGGAATATTACTCAGCCATTAAAAAGAATACATTTGAATCAGGTCTAATGAGGTGGATGAAACTGGAGCCAATTATACAGAGCGAAGTAAGCCAGAAAGAAAAACACCAATACAGTATACTGACACATATATATGGAATTTAGAAAGATGGTAATGATAACCCTGTATGTGAGATAGCAAAAGAGACACAGATGTGTAGAGCAGACTTTTGGACTCTGAGGGAGAGGGTGGGATGATTTGGGAGAATGGCATTGTAACATGTATACTATCATGTAAGAAACGAATCGCCAGTCTATGTTCGATGCAGGATACAGGATGCTTGGCGCTGGTGCACGGGGATGACCCAGAGAGATGTTATGGGGAGGGAGGTGGGAGGGGGGTTCATGTTTGGGAACGCATGTACACCCGTGGTGGATTCATGTCAATGTGTGGCAAAACCAATACAGTATTGTAAAGTAAAATAAAGTAAAAATAAAAATAAAAAAAAGAAAGCATTACTATGAACAAAGCCAGTGGAGGTGATGGAATTCCAGTTGAGCTATTTCAAATCCTGAAAGATGATGCTGTGAAAGTGATGCACTCAATATGACAGCAAATTTGGAAAACTCAGCAATGGCCACAGGACTGGAAAAGGTCAGTTTTCATTCCAGTCCCAAAGAAAGCCAATGCCAAAGAATGCTCTAACTACTGCACAATTGCACTTATTTTACATGCTAGTAAAGTAATGCTCAAAATTCTCCAAGCCAGGCTTCAGCAATACATGAACTATGAACTTCCAGATGTTCAAGTTGGTTTTAGGAAAGGCAGAGGAACCAGAGATCAAATTGCCAACATCCACTGGATCATGGAAAAAGCAAGAGAGTTCCAGAAAAACATCTATTTCTGCTTTATTGACTATGCTAAAGCTTCTGACTGTGTGGATCACATTAAACTGTGGAAAATTCTGAGAGAGATGGGAATACCAGACCACCTGACCTGCCTCGAGAAACCTGTATGCAGGTCAGGAAGCAACAGTTAGAACTGGACATGGAACAACAGACTGGTTCCAAATAGGAAAAGGAGTGTATCAAGGCTGTATATTGTCACCCTGCTTAATTAACTTATATGCAGAGTACATCATGAGAAATGCTGGACTGGAAGAAACACAAGCTGGAATCAAGATTGCCGGGAAAAATATCAATAACCTCAGAAATGCAGATGATACCACCCTTATGGCAGAAAGTGAGGAAGAACTAAGGAGCCTCTTGATGAAAGTGAAAAAGGAGAGTGAAAAAGTTGGCTTAAAGCTCAATATTTAGAAAATGAAGATCATGGCATTTGGTCCCATCACTTCATGGCAGATAGATGGGGAAACAGTGGAAACAGTGGCTGACTTTATTTTTCTGGGCTCCAAAATCACTGCAGATGGTGACTGCAGCCATGAAATTAAAAGACGCTTACTCCTTGGAAGGAAATTTATGACCACCTAGACAGCATATTAAAAAGCAGAGACATTACTTTGCCAACAAAGGTCCATCTAGTGAAGGCTATGGTTTTTCCAAAGGTCATGTATGGATGTTAGAGTTGGACTATAAAGAAAGCTGAGTGCCAAAGAATTGATGCTTTTGAACTATGGTGTTGGAGAAGACTCTTGAGAGTTCCTTGGACTGCAAGGAGATCCAACCAGTCCACCCTAAAGGAGATCAGTCCTGGTTGTTCATTGGAAGGACTGATGCTGAAGCTGAAACTCTAGTACTTTGGCCACCTGATGCGAAGAGCTGACCCATTGGAAAAGACCCTGATGCTGGGAGGGATTGGGGGCAGCAGGAGAAGGGGACAACAGAGGAAGAGATGATTGGATGGCATCGTCGACTCGATGGACATGGGTTAGGGTGGACTCCAGGAGTTGGTGATGGACAGGGAGGCCTGGCGTGCTGTGGTTCATGGGGTCGCAAAGAGTTGGACGCAACTGAGTGACTGAACTGAACTGAATGACATCCATTATACCATCTTGCCAAATCTTCATAATTATGAGAAAGAAAAGCAGACCTAACCAACTCTACAAGTAGAAAAACTAAAAGACCATTCATCCATCTGTCTCACCAGCCAACCAATAGCAATTCACCCTTCCTGTCTGAAATTGAATCCCATAAAATCATTCAACAAATATGTATTTATTGAGGGCTTACTATGTGCCAGGTCTACCTGTCACATAGGGGTCACTCTAGGGGTCACTGGGCAATATATACATAACCTGAAAGGGTGGGATGGTTTTTATCTTTCTTCCTTTCCTACATTAATTGACAGGAGAGTTTGACCCTAAAAAATGGATTAAGTAGTGCAAGTAAAATTAAGAGTAGTGTAAGTAGAAAGGAGATAACATTGCTGAATGCCACTTAACAGTCTCACACTTTCATGTATAATCTTATTACAACAACCAAGTAAGAAATTAGATTATGTGTATAATTTTATAATTAGGAAATCTGGGACTCTGAAAGGTTAAATATAATTTGCCTAAAGACATACAGCTTTGTATATTTAACTTACTTCCATCTCGCTGTTGAGACTTAGATTGCTTACAGGCTATGCATGAATTAATAATAAGATACAGATGCTAAACAAAATGATGCAGTGTTTGACTTCAGTGATTAAAAGTATAGCGTTCAGATCACAGAAGTATAGTACTCGGATGATGGGGGATTTTAGTCGTTTTATCCTGAGACTAGCAGAGCGTATCCAGACTGCATATTCAGTTCTAAGCATGACATTTTTAAAGGATTTTTAACATTCAAAAATGTGCATAAAAATGGGCAACAAAGAGACAAGGAAGGTGGAAACCATCTCGTAAATAAACTATTGAGAGAATGGAGAGATTCAGCCTGGAAAACAAAATGCTAAAAGGAATTATGTTACAATAGCTGTCTGCAAATACCTGAATTGCTGGGTTAAAAAAATAATAATAATGAAGGCCATTGTCTTTGTGGCTCCAGAAGACAAACTAGGAAAGCAGGATGAAATTCTTCACAACCCCATCCTCAGAAGGCCAGAAAATTGCAAATCAATGTGTTCAGTTTCAATTTAGGTTTGAATTGCTGTGGACCTAGCAAAATGATCATTGTGAGCCTGGAAAGTACAGATGAATGGAAAAGACATTTAAAAGAGGCACCATCAGGACTTCCTTTGGTGGTCCAGTGGCTAAGATTCTGAGCAATCCAGGGGATCTGGGATTCAATTCTTGGTCAGGGAACTAGACTGCACAGGCTGCAACTAAGAGATACTGCAAGCTGCAACTGAGACCCAGTGCAGCCGAATAAATCAATATTTAAAACAGGCACCATCAAGACAGACTGAGCAGAGGAGAGGCAGTTACCAAGGGTCCCAATATTTTATGTAAGTTCAAGAATGCCTGCCTTGTTGAGTCACTGGCCACATCAACACGCCCACAGCCACCTCACTCTGCAGGAAATATCCACTGCAGCCCTGACCGAAGAAGTGGGCTAAAGCAGAGAGTCATTCCACATGCAGGGGCTGACAGACCTGGGTGTAACACTGAGATCTGTGAGACCCCACCCGGCACTGTGTCCTTGGCTGGCTCGGGGTGGGGGGAAGGCCCATGCCCCAGCCATGTGCCCAGCTTGGCTCTACAGCATTCCAGCTTCTGCTTTAATATTGCCCCCTCATGGGGACTTTCCTTAAGTACCCTCTCTGATATATATCCTGTTTATTTACATGCTTTATTTCCACAGAACACTTAGCTATTAATAACTATCTGACATTACATACATGTTTTCCTGTCTCCCTTCCTGGAATGTCAGGCCACCAAGCAGGAGTTGTTTTGTTCACTGATGTGTCTCCCATGCCTAGAGCAGCACCTGCCACATGGTAGACCCTCAAGGAATCATTATAAAATGAATCCCTTGTCCCCAAGGGTAGGTTATACCTCTTCATGGCAAATGTTCTCACTGGAAAATATTTTCATGCTGCCTCTTGATACAAAAGTTATTGGGAGAGGTCACCATTTCTGTTACAGATCCATGTTTTAATGCAACTCAGCCTTAGAAACAAAGCATCCACTGACCCAGTGCGTCAAATCTAACATTTGGTTTTCAGTATTACACCAAGGGACCAACATTCATTTTTTTTCTTTTTTTGGGTTTTCAATAAAGTCAACATATTATGCCATATAAAAATACTATAGACCAAGCAAAATACTACCTATATTTCCATTAAACTACAAACAAACCAAAAGAAAAAAAAAAGCAATTTAAAATTTCAAATTTGAATATTCAAATGAAAGTTTAAAAAAAAATTTTTTTGAACTGCTAAAATTTAAGGAACCCTAGGACTGATGTTCGGAGAAGGCAATGGCACCCCATTCCAGTACTCTTGCCTGGAAACTCCCATGGACGGAGGAACCTGGTAGGCTGCAGTCCATGGGGTTGCGAAGAGTTAGACACGACTGAGTGACTTCACTTTCACTTTTCACATTCATGCATTGGAGAAGGAAATGGCAACCCACTCCAGTGTTCTTGCCTCGAGAATCCCAGGGACGGGGGAGCCTGGTGGGCTGCCGTCTCTGGGGTCGCACAGAGTCGGACATGACTGGAGCAACTTAGCAGCAGCAGCAGCAGGACTGATGTTGAAGCTGAAACTCCAATACTTTGGCCACCTGATGCAAAGAGCTGACTCATTGGAAAAGACCCTGATGCTGGGAAAGATTGAGGGCAGAAGGAGAAGGGGATGACAGAGGATGAGACGGTTGGATGGCATCATCGACTTGATGGAAATGGGTCTGGGTGGACTCCGGGAGTTGGTGATAGACAGGGAGGCCTGGCGGGCTGCAGTTCATGGGGTCGCAAAGAGTCGAATACAACTGAGCAACTGAACTGAACTGAGATTAGCTAAGAAGATGCTATTCACCCATTAAGTTAGAAAGTATCATATTAACTTGCATGTATTTCCCCAAAATGAAAAACAGATCATCATTTTGCACAGCATAACTTTTCTCCCCCAAGCATTCATTGGCAGTCTTATCCCCAAAAGGCAGAACAGCTCAGAGAAAGAGTTTCCAGTAGTTTAATTAGTGAGAGGAGCCCAGAGGTGGGCTTGACTTTTTGACATACCTCTTCAGATACTCTTTCCAAGCCTCCCCAAGGAGTTACTCTGATTCCATTTCCAGGAGCTAGTCACAGCTGCCACCCACAAAAATTTACCCCAAAGATGGTTTCCTCGTCTTCTATTTCCGATCAGAGATCCAACATGTTGCTCAACATGATTGTAAAGTAGCTACAGAAACCTTCAGAACACATCTAGTTTGAGCATGCCTTACCAGCTGCCCTCACCCTGTCTGAGCTGCCATGTCTCTCTTCTGGGTTCTACCACAGCCCCTGACTTACAACAAAAAAGCAATAAATGCTTCTAACACAGAAGTCAGATCATGTCACACTGCTGCTCAAAACTCTGCAACGGCTCCCCAGGTCCTCAGATGGAAAGCCCTGGTCTTCACGATGGTGGCCTGCAGGCCCTTCTCATTACTTCTCAGACCTCATCTCCTAGTACCTTGCTCCTTACTCACTCTGTTCCAGCCAAATAGGCCTCTGTGCTGCCCCTTGAACACATGCCTGCTTTAGAGCATCGCACTGGCTGTTCTCAGGGCTTGGAAACCCCTTCCCAAGGTACTAGCTTGCCCAACTCTTTCACCTTCCTCGTTTCTTTTCTCAAATCTTCTCAATGAGACCTTCCCTAATTATGCTATTGATGATCACAACCTGCTCCCCACACAGTCCCAGAACCTGCCCACACCATCTTCCTTAGAATGCTCTACTGCTTTTTAATTTTTCCACAGTACTTACCTTACAGTTCCCTACCTACTAACACAGTACATATTTTACTAATTTTTATGTTTATATATATTATCTGTTTAAATATACTCTCCCCCTGTGAGGACAGGAATCTTTGTTTTGTTCACTGAAACATCCAGGAAGCCTAGAATAATACCTGACACATAGTAGGGGTTCAATAAATATTTATTTAATAATTCTAATAATACAGCATATGCTATTAGTCAATCTATCAATAGGTATCTCTTGGAAGCTTAATATCTGTTTCATGTGACCCTAAGCACTGTGGGAGATATTTTTTTAGCATGATATATCTGCTCTCTGAAAGTTTACATTCTAGCTGGAGAGACCACAAGTAGTCAGCAATGTCAGACAGATTAAGAATGGAGAGTACCGATAAAGAGCATTGGTTACACTGGTAACGAATCTGTGTGTTCCCATGCATTTATGCAACAGTCATTTATGGAGCACCTACTCTGAGCCAGCCTGGAGATACTGGAGTGAACACATCAATATGGTCCCTGCCTTCTTGGGACTTTTATTTTATTGAGGCAAACAGACAATAAAGCAATGAATAAGTAAACGAAATAATTATGAAACCACCCTAAGGAAATAAACAAGATCTATCTCAGAGAACAGCAGCAGCTGTACCAACCACAGTCACCGAATAAGTGCAGGCAGAGAGGAGCCAGGAAAATGAGCGTCTGAACTCTGCAGTCTTCAGCCTCTTACCACTGCCTGCCGCGGAGGAGCCTGTGAGCACAGCCCGCACAGGGCAAGAGGAGGGTGGAGAGGATCTGAGAGGCAAGGGGAGATGGCCAGCAAGAAACTGTTTTGTGTGTCTGTGTGCATAAAAACATGCCCAAATATGTCCGACAGTGTCTCAGAGATGCTTCAGCCTCTCCTGGTAGCCTCATCTGCAGTCACATCCACTACCCAGTTTCTTCCTTATCTCTCTCCAGTGAATAATCTGATTCTTCTCTCATGTTCACATCTTCCAATCAACTTCATAGGTCTGAAAACAGCCATTGGTATCCCTTAAACTTTCATTAACTAGGTTCATGAATTTCACTATTTTTAATTTTTTTAACTTAAAAATTTTTCGTTTACTTCTTGTCTTCTGAAGATACTGTTTAATTTCTCCTCAGCTTTTAAATATGTAAAATGTGATATATAGATTTTATACCACTTATTAGTAAGCTGATAGCTTTACATGAAAACAGCTTTCTCAGATTTGATTGGCATGAAAAAACTAGCCTAATTTGATTTTTAAAAAGTGGCCCTTGAGAGCTGATGGTTTAAAGCACTCATATTAATATTCATAGAAGATAATCTCCTATTTGAATTTTCAGAAATTGTAAACAAAGCTAAAATACCCCCTCAGACTCAATAATAATAACACCTAGTATTTACTGAGCACTTACTAAGGGTCAGAAATGATTACTTTACAACATATTACTTAATCCTCACAATCTAGGAAATAGGTACTACTATTATCCCCATTTTATAGTTAAAACAAACTGGGGCATAGGAAAGTTAGGTAACTTTCTCAAGGTCACACAGACACTACTGGAAAATTGGATCCAAATTTTGCTCAAATATTCAAGAAAACAAAACTTTTCAAATTTGACTGGCTGTTTAAGACTAGCCTGGTAGGATTTTTTAAGTGTTGCATTTTTTTTTAACTAGGTGGTACACAAGTCTACCAAGAAGTAAGAGTGCAGCACTGTCCAGAAGTCTGTGGGATCCAAACACACTTTCTAGCCATAATTCACCCTTAGATAGTCGCAAGGACACGGAATTCTCTGTGACTACCAGTAGATATTTCTAGTCATAGACAATTTCTGAGGGACAAAAGAAAAATCTGTCAACACATAGAAATGCCACACAGGAATGTTCAAAAGGAGTGGAGTGTTTACTATCAACTTCACCCTTCTGTAACATTTAGCATATTTACCACAAATTTAAATAAGTTATCACATTCAGTTCAGTTACAGTCATGTCTGACTCTCTGTGACCCTGTGGACTGCAGCACGCCAGGCCTCCCTGTCCATCAACAACTCCTGGAGCTTACTCAAATTGAGGTCCATAGAGTCAGTGATGCCATCCAACCGTCTCATCCTCTATCGTCCCCTTCTCCTCTAGCTTTCAAACTTTCCCAGCATCAGGGTCTTTTCTAATAAGTCAGTTCTTCACATCAGGTAGCCAAAGCATTGAAGTTTCAGCTTCAACATCAGTCCTTCCAATGAATATTCACGACTGATTTCCTTTAAGGATGGACTGGTTGGATCTCCTTGCAGTCCAAGGGATTCTCAAGAGTCTTCTCCAACACCACAGTTCAAAAGCATCAATTCTTCAGTGCTCAGCCTTCTTCACAGTCCAGCTCTCACATCCATACATGACTGCTGGAAAAACCATAGCCTTGACTGGACGGACCTTTGTTGGCAAAGTAATATCTCTGATTTTTAATATGCTGTCTAGGTTGGTCATAACTTTACTTCCAAGGAGTAAGCGGCTTTTAATGTTATGGCTGCTGTCACTATATGCAGTGATTTTGGAGCCCCAAAGAACATAGTCTGCCACTGTTTCCACTGTTGCCCCATCTATTTCCCATGAAGTGATAGGACCAGACTCTATGATCTTTGTTTTCTGAATGTTGAGCTTTAACAACTTTTTCACTCTCCTCTTTCACTTTCATCAAGAGGCTTTTTAGTTCTTTTTCACTTTCTGCCATAAGGGTGGTGTCATCTGCATATCTGAGGTTATTGATATTTCTCCTGGCAATCTTGATTCCAGCTTGTGCTTCATCCAGACCAACGTTTCTCATGATGTACTCTGCATATAAGTTAATTAAGCAGGGTGACAATATATAGCCTTGACGTACTGCTTTTCCTATTTGGAACCTGTCTGTTGTTCCATGTCAAGTTCTAACTGTTGCTTCCTGACCCGCATACAGGTTTCTCAAGAGGCAGGTCAGGTGGTCTGGTATTCCCATCTCTTGAAGAATTTTCCAGTTTGTTGTGGTTCACACAGTCAAAAGCTTTGGCATAGTCAATAAGGCAGAAGTAGATGTTTTTCTGGAACTCTCTAGCTTTTTCAATGATCTAGTGGATGTTGGCAAGTTGATCTCTGGTTCCTCTGCCTTTCCTAAAACCAGCTTGAACATCTGGGAAGTTCATGGTTCACGTATTGCTGAAGCCTGGCTTGGAGAATTTTGAGCACTAGTTTACTAGCATGTGAGATGAGTGCAATTGTGCGGTAGTTTGAACATTCTTTGGCATTGCCTTTCTTTGGGATTGGAATGAAAGCTGACCTTTTCCAGTCCTGTGGCCACTGCTGAGTTTTCCAAATTTGCTGAAATATTGAGTACACCACTTTCACAGCAACATCTTTTAGGATTTAAAATGGTTCAACTGGAATTCATCACCTCCACTAGCTTTGTTCATAGTGATGCTTCCTAAGGCCCACTTGACTTCACATTCCAGGATGTCTGACTCTAGTTTTCACATTAATTATACTAATAACTCACATGAAGGCAAAGTCTAAAATGATAATCCAGTGATTTTATCACAGAAGAGCCTTGCTGGCAATCCCCAATGTGAAGTGGAATGAAAGTTGCTCAGTCATGTCCAACTTTTTGAGACCCCCATGGACTTTAGCCCAGCAGGCTCCTCTGTCCATGGGATTCTCTAGGCGAGAATACTGGAGTGGATAGCCGTTCCCTTCTCCTGGGGATCGTCCCAACCCAGGGACTGAACCCAGGTCTCCCACATTGCAGGTGGATCTTTTACCGTCTGAGCCATCAGGGAAGCCCAGAGTACTTAGTCTGGAATTTCTTCCAAGGTTATTAGTTTCAAACTCTTTGTTCCCTTCATCTTGCTAACTGTGCATGCTTGTATGATGTAAAAACTATTAGCTAAACTTAAAAATCAGCAGGCATAAAATATCTATTTCAACTTAGCTTTATTAATGTCTTTTGAAATTAAACACATCCAATTAAGAACATATATACAAGCTGTCCCACCACAGACTTTAAAATCTGTGAGTATTTTAATAGCAAAATATTTAATAGTAAACATATGACCAGTGAAGACAGATAAAGCTGATTCGAATGGGGAAAGTACTAAGATAATTGTTCAATTCTTCCCAATTTTCCAGTTATGTTAATTTCAGCAGGCTTCTACATGTTTGGAGGCAAACAGTTTTGGCATCAATTCAGGCATAAGTGTGTACTTGGAAGCACAATCAGTACTTGGAAGAGGTTCAACTACAGATCTTAGCTCTTATCTTGTTAGTCAGCCATATACAGAGATGGAACACAGTGGCAGATGTTGATTGTCAAAAGTGAGGTATTTAGACTTAACTTTTCACAAATCCACTGTGCAGTGACTAATAGGATATCAAACTTTAGAATTTAAATGAAGGTCTATAGATGGCAAATTTCATTGTAGAATGATTACTTAATGGCAAAAACTAATTGGAGACCAAAATATATATCAACAGATACTAACTTGTCAGTATTTGTGAAGAGTGAACTGGTTGAATACTTTAAGGAGAATTCATATACTGAAACACAAAGCAGGCATTGAATTCATGCAAAACATGACGTAAGTCAATATTCCACATTAACACAAAGCTTGACCTTGCTTCCACCAATGGTCATTCAACATCAGCATCACGGATACTGCTGAAGGCATGATGTTCTCACCTATTATAAGCCATACATCACTAGTCAAACAAGACGAGGTTGTTGCCCTCGCCAGCATTTGCAGAACTCATCTCTCTGCTTATTACAGGAAGTATGTGGCATTTAGTGCCCTGCTAATTATGACCAATGTGCCCCTGCTTTGTCTGTTAAATGTCTTATATCATCTTAATCACATAAAACACACTTCATTTCTTATTTTAATTGGTTCAGTTTGTTTGACTTAGTTGCATGGCTTCTGAAGCACTGGGTATAATCCTTTCTTCAAAATGACACTATACAATATGATGGCACTTAAGAATCAAAAAATCTGAGTTTGAGTTAAATTCCACTGACTGGCCACAGGACCTTGGTCAAGTCACTGAACCTTTCTGAGACAGAGTTTTTTCGTCTTTCAACTGGGACTACTACCAAATGGGCTCGCAAAGTGTCAGACACGAATGAGCGACTAAGCAGAGCACAGCACACTACACAAAGTAATCTATAGATCAATGGAATCCCTATCAAAATACCAATGACATTTTTCATAGAACTAGAATAATCCTAAAATTTGTCTGGAATCACAAAAGACATTGAATAATCAAACCAATCCTGAGAAAGGAGAACAAAACTGGAGGCATTACAACTTCCTGATTTCAAACTATATTACAACCTACATCACTCAGTCGTGTCCGACTCTTTGCGACCCCATGGACTGTAGCCTACCAGGCTCCTCCATCCATGGGATTTTCCAGGCAAGAGTACTAGAGTGGGGTGCCATTGCCTTCTCCAGGGGATCTTCCCAACCCAAGAATTGAACCCAGGTCTCTGGCATTGTAGGCAGATACTTTACCGTCTGAGCCACCAGTCAAGCCCCCCTCAGTAATCAAAATAACATGGTAGTGCATTAGGACAAAAACGGACACACAGATCAATGGTACATAATAAAAAGCACAGAAATAAACCCATGCTTATATGGTCAATTAATCTTCAACAAAGAAGGCAAGACTAAACAATGGGGAAAAGACAGTCTTTAATAAATGGTGTTGGGAAAATTGGACAGCTATATGCAAAAGAATAAAACTAGACCATTTTATATACTATCTACAAAAATAAAAATACATTAAAGACTTAAATGTAAGACCTGAGACCACAAAACTTCTAGAAGAAAACATAGGCAGTAAGCTCTTTGATGCTGGTCTTAGCAACAGGTTTTTGGATCCATCACCTCAGGCAAGGGCAACCAAAGCAAAAATAAACAAATGGGACCACATTAAAATAAAAAGCTTTTGCACAGCGAAGGAAGTCATCAGTGAAATGAAATGGTCACCTACTGAATGGGAAAAGATATTTGCAAATAAGATATCTGATAAGGGGCTAATACCTAAATTATATAAAGATGTCACACAATTCAATTTTTTTTAATCCAACTAAAAATGTTCAAAGGCTCTGGATAGACATTTCTCCAAAGAAGATACACAGATGGCCAACAGGCACATGAAAAGATGTGCAACATCACTGATCATCAGGGAAATGCAAATGAAAACCACAATGAGATCATTTCACACTTGTCAGAATGGTTATGATCAAAAAGACAAGAAATAACAATTGATGGCAAAGATGTGAAGAAAGGGGAACCTTTGCGCATTGTTGGTGGGAATATAAATTGCTACAACTACTACAAAAAACAGTATGGAAGTTCCTCAAATTTTTAAAATTGAACTACCATATAATCCAGCAATTCCACTTCTGGGTATTTACCCAACGAAAACAAAAACACTAATTAGAAAAGATATATGCACCCCAGGGTTCGTTATAGCATTATTTACAACAGCCATGATATGGAAGCAGCCTATATGTCCATCATACAGTGGAACACTATTCAGCCAACTGATATTGCCAGGAGAAATATCAATAACCTCAGGTACGCAGCTGACACCACCCTTATGAAAAAAGCAAAGAGGAACTAAAGAACCTCTTGATGAAGGTGAAAGAGGACAGTGAAAAAGTTGGCTTAAAACTCAGCATTCATGAAACTAAGATCATGTCATCCAGTCCCACCACTTCATGGCAGATAGATGGGGAAACAATGGAAACAGTGACAGGCTTTACTTTCTTGGGCTCCAAAAGTACTGCAGATGGTGACTGCAGCCAAGAAATTAAAAGATGCTTGCTCCTTGGAAGAAAAGCTATTACAAACCTAGATAGTATACTAAAAGGCAAAGACATTACTTGGCTGACACAGGTCCATGTAGTCAAATCTACAGTTTTTCAGTAGTCATGTATGGATGTGAGAGTTGGACTATAAACAAAGCTGAGCACCGAACAATTGAAGCTTTTGAACTGTGGTGTTGGAGAAGACTCTTGAGAGTCCCTTGGACTACAAATAGATCAAACCAGTCAATCCTAAAGGAAATCAATCCTGAATATTCATTGGAATGACTGATGTTGAAGCTGAAGCTCCAATACTTTGGCCACCTGATGCAAAGAGTTAATTCATTAGAAAAGACCCTGATGCTGGGAAAGAGTGAAGGTAGGAGGAGAAGGGGATGACAAAGACCAAGATGTTTGGATGGCATCACCAACTCAATGGACATGAGTTTGAGCAAGCTATGGGAGATGGTGAAGGACAGGGAAGCTTGGCATGCTGCAGTCCAAGGGGTCACAAAGAGTTGGACATGACCGAGTGACCGAACAACAATAACAACACGCAGCCATAGAAAAGAATTAAACTATGCAATTTGTGAAAACATGGATGAATGTATGTAGAGGGTATCATGCTAAGTGAAATAAGTCAGACAGAGAAGAGATGCCATATGATCTCTCTTGTATGTGAAATCTAAAACAAAACAAATAAAACAGAAACAGACATAGCGAGCAAATTAGTGGTTTCCAGACAGGAGTAGGGTGGGATATTAGGCAAAACAGATGAAGAGGATTACTAGATACAAGCTTCTAATTAAGTCACAGGTTTGTAATATATGACAAAAGGAATACAGTCAATAACAATGTAAATAATTTGGTATGGTGACAGTGACCAGACTTGTCATGGCGATCATCTCATAATGTATTTGAATGTCACATCACTTGATTGCATACATGAAACTGACATCGTAACACTGTCAATTTTTTTTAAAAAACCAATAAATCAACATTTTGATACCAAAAAAAATAGTGAGATAGACTTTCCATATGATTTAAAGGCTTAAACGAGATGACAAAAAGTACTTTCAAGTACTTAGGATGGTTCTTGGCAAATAGTGAGTGCTCAGTAAATAACAGTTTTTAATTGTAGACCTTCTGAACCTTCTTTATGCATCAGCTTTCTGATTTTCCACCACACCTCCAAGGATCAAAAATGTTTGAACCATTACACTGAAATAAAAGAACCTCTAGGTCACAGCACACGTTAAACGTAGTGGAGTTATATTAATGTTAGACATACACAGAAGATCTGAGTTGCACAATAAAGAAAAGTTCTCAGAATCATGGTTCCTGTTGCAAGGAGTCATATAATAGTGACATGGTCACTTTGTGACAGATCGGTTAAAATTCAAAAACTCTAAACTAACATGAAATAAAACTCTGATTCAGTCTAGGAAAATTCAATCAAATTAGTTTTCAATTTTCTGTGTTTTCAGGAACAGGAAACAGGATAAATAAAATCCATAGGTCACACAACAGAAAGAAATTTACTTTAAAACATTAACTTCTCCCTCTTCTAAAGGCTTTTTGTCTGAAAAGTTTGCAAATGGTTCTGATTTCAGTTTCATCATCAACTCAAAGTAAAATTTACCCAAGGAGAGGCAAAGAATAAAGCAAGTATAGGAAAAGCAGAACAGGTATTAAACAATGCACAGAGCCAAGTACTGGAGCGTAGAGTGACTGAGTCCTTGGTGGTCAACCCCTAACTGTTAGAAAGTCTCCCTCATTTCAGGCAGTTCTGCAAAATGAAGGCAGTCCCCAAACAGTTCACACTAAAGCAGCCTGGAAAACCCCCAGTGGATCTCCTCAGCTCTGCTCAGACTTTTTGGCTTCAGGAAGTGTGAGCATCTACAGTCTGAGTCAATGATGCTAACCTTCCTTCCCTCCCTTCCTCCTCTCCACATGCACAACAAAAGAAAATTTAAAAAAAAAAAGGCCATGACACAATCATGAGCTAAATTCACTAGAGGGGTATGCTTTGCTTGCCTTGTGAAAAAGTGGAAGTGTTAGTTGCTCAGTCATGTCCATCTCCTTGTGACCCTACGGACTGTAGACCGCCAGGCTCCTCTTCCACAGAATTCTCCCATGGGGTGAGTAGCCATTCCCTTCTCCAGGGTATTTTCCCAACCCAGCGATCAAACTTGGGGTCTCCTGCACTGCAGGCAGATTCTTTACCATCTGAGCCACCAGGGAAGCCCCTTTGTTTGCCTCAGAGATTAAAAGAAAAAGAAATTTTTTAAATTTGTCAACACTTAAAAGTGAGATATTTCACATAAAATTGAGATTTGGGGCTCATCTTAAAATTTCAGAGATTTGGATCCAGTAATTCTGTCTCTGGTAATATCTGAAGAAATGAAAACAGTATCTAAGACCTCTATGGATTCCAATGTTTATTGCAGAATTATTCACAACAGCCAAGATATGGAAACAATCTCAATGCCTGTCAACAGATGAATGGATTATATGATACACACAATGGAATATAACTCTGGCATGAAAAATTAGGATATTCTGCCCTTTGCAACAACATGGATGGACCATACGGACATTACTCAAAGTGAAATAAGTCAGACAGAGAAAAACAAATACTGTGTGATATCATTTATACATGGGCTTTAAAAAAAGCCAAATTCAGAAAACAGAAAGTGGTAGTTATCAAGGGATAGACGTTGGGAGGACAGGACACATTGCTCAAGAGTACAAATTTACAATGAGTAGTAAGTCAGTCCTAGAGATCTAATGTACCGCATAGTCAGTGTAACCAACAACATTGTAGTATAATCAAACTTGGTAAATTAGAGTTTAAGTATTGCAACCACGAAAAACAAAAGGTAATCATGTAACACGATAAGATCAGTACAGTCACTCAGTCCTGTTCAACTCTTTGCAACCCCATGGACTGCAGGATGCCAGGCCTCCCTGTCCATCACCAACTCCTAGAGCTTACTCAAACTCATGTCCATAGAGTTGGTGATGCTATCCAACCATCTCATCCTCTGTCATCCCCTTCTCCTCCCGCCTTCAACCTTTCCCAGCATCGGGGTCTTTTCAAATGAGTCCACTCTTTGCACCAGGTGGCCAAAGTATTGAAGTTTCAGCTTCAACACCAGTCCTTCCAATGAATATTCAGGACTGATTTCCTTTAGGATGGACTGGCTGGACTTCCTTGCAGTCCAAGAGACTTTCAAGAGTCTTCTCCAACACCACAGTTTAAAAGCATCAATTCTTCGGTGCTCAGCTTTGTTTATAGTCCAACTCTCAGATCCATACATGACCACTGGAAAAACCATAGCCTTGACTAGACAGAACTTTGTTGGCAAAGTAATGTCTCTGCTTTTTAATAGTCTATCTAGGTTGGTCATAACTTTCTTTCCAAGGAGTAAGCAGCTTTTAATTTCATGGCTGTAGTCACCATCTGCCATGATCTTGGAGCCTAAAAATATAAAGCCTGCCACTGTTTCCCCATCTATTTGCCATGAAGTGATGGGATCAGATGCCATGATCTTAGTTTTCTGAATGCTGAGTTTTAAGCCAACTTTTTCACTTTCCTCTTTCACTTTTATCAGGAGGCTCTTTAGTTCTTCCTCACTTTCTGCCATAAGGGTGGTGTCACCTGCATATCTGAGGCTATGGATATTTCTCCCGGCAATCTTGATTCCAGCTTGTGCTTCCTCCAGCCCAGCGTTTCTCATGATGTACTCTGCATATAAGTTAAATAAGCAGGGTGACAGTATACAGCCTTGACGTACTCCTTTCCCTATTTGGAACCAGTCTGTTGTTCCATGACCAGTTCTAACTGTTGCTTCCTGACCTGCATACAGATTTTTCAAGAGGCAGGTTAGGTGGTCTGGTATTCCCATCTCTTTCAGAATTTTACACAGTTTGTTGTGATCCACATAGTCAAAGGCTTTGGCATAGTCAATAAAGCAGAAATAGATATTTTTTCTGGAACTCTCTTGCTTTTTCAATGATCCAACAGATGTTGGCAACTTGATTGTGCTAATTATTGCTACAGTGGCAATCATATCATATAAATATATAATATGATATAAGTATATCAAATTAACACTGTACACCTTAAATTTATACAATGTATTGTGTCAAATACGTTTAAATTATTTAATTAAAAAGTGAGTCAATTAATAATTTTTAAAAATTTCAGAGTTTTGGCAATGCTAACCCAGCACACACAGTGGAGATCAACAAGGCATTCTCTTTTAAAGATTGTGTTTTCTCCAACCTGCTACAGTTTTCACCACTATCTATTCTGACACCCAACACCATACTTACTTACATTAGCTGTCTGGCGTTATAGCTATTTGACTGCCCATGGCCAACTGGAAGACCATCAAAAACATCAAGCCAGATGCTACAATCAAATGTAAGTAGCAACTAATATGCCTATTAACCCAAACTGAAAATAAAACAGCAGAAAACCAAACTGCTTAATGGCAAAACCCTGAACTCATTGTGAAACTATATGGTTTTCCTCCCTATGTCCACTATTATATGATGTTAGGCAAGTCACCTATCTTTTCTAGATTTCTATATCCTCAAATAAAAAAGTGGTGATGCTAATACCAGTATCATAGTAGATAGATGTCACAGAACATAATTTGTGTTATTTTAAAGTCCTTTATAGAGTAGAATAAAGTATTATTGATTATGATACTGAATGACTCAGCAATAGCTGACATAGGATAAATGAAAAAGCTGTACTGTAGATGTTTTTAATGGTCTCACAAAAATATTCTAATATGTCAGCCTGCTGATGATTCACAATATTCTCTACTCTTTGCCAATTCAATAATACAAACATTTGAGAACTGTAGCTATAGTTTAAAATTCTTTGCTGGTGAGAGAAAAAATTAAAGGAAAAATATGCCTTTGTATCTCATATTTAGGATTAATTACACTTTGGGTCATTCTAGTCTCCTACAGGCTAATGGAAATCTAAGAGACTTAACTGAGAGTTTGAATAAGGCATGGATCATTCACTGTATATCCTGCCTAGAACTCTGTTAAGCAGTGTCTGGATCTGACTGCACCCATACAAGTAGGATTTGGGAGATGAGATGACATTAAGCCCCTCATTTGGGGTTCCCTTCCTAAAACAAATATTTTCAAACCTGGATCCACACACAGCGTTAACAGAGGCAAAGGGACAGCCAGATTAGGAACCAAGACTTCTAAAGCAAGCAAAATTTCTCCCAATTTCCCCTCATCAGGCCAACAGTCAGAGTGCTAAGCAGAGAGAACTGTGTCAATAAATGATGCATCAACATATCAATCTTAGTGTCTGCTTCTTGAAGAACCACTGCAGTAGGGTCAGCACTGCAGAAAGCTGGGATATCACATGATGCTACCCCTATATATGTCTAATATATGCTTCTTAAACTGAATAATATGTCTTCATTCCCTATTTTTAAATCTTAGCATCATAAAAGATCTAAAAACCTCTAGCCACTTTATCTATTTGGGACCTTCTCTATATTGACCTTGGCATTCATTATAGTAATATGTTCCCCTACAAATGGGCAAAGTGATAAACCTGTTTGAAATATAAGACTTGGGTCAAACTGTATATAATGGAATCTCCTAGACTCTGAAAAGGCATCTTGATAATGTGGTCATGATATACCATGGCTTATAATGTTTGGGCTGTTAAATTCAGTGTCGAACGGTGGGGGTGTTTCCAGCTCCACTCCTTTTCCTCTTCAACTCTAGGGGGCAGTCTCATCAGCCTTCCCACGCTGTCGGAGGGGAAATGTCACCCTAAACGGCTAAAGAAATCAGGTTTTCCTTTTCTGACTCGCATTTGCTGATGGGGCAAATAACCTAAAATCTCTGTTTTGGTTTTCTCATCTGTAAAACGGGATGATTACTTTATAATTAATTAATTTGACCCAAGAATATTAACTGAAGTAGTGTGTAAAGGACTTGGCACAGTGCCTGCACATAGTAATTCATTTAATAGATGTGACCACCCTCTCGGGTAGGGCTTCCCTCATAGCTCAGTCAGTAAAGAATCTGTCTGCAATGCAGGAGGCCCGAGTTCGATTCCTGGGTTAGGAAGATCCCCTGCAGCAGGAAATGGCAACCCACTCCAATATTCTTGCCTGGAGGATCCCACGGACAGAAGAGCCTGGCAGACCACAGTCTATGCAGTCGCAAGAGTCAGACACGAGGAGCAACCAAGCGCGCACACACCCCTGGGGTACAGGGAGACCGGTAGCCTGGACACCTGACCCAGAAGGAGCCTGAGAAGATGACAGCGTGATCATGCGAGAACTCAGCTCTCAGGCTCCACCAGTGTTATCCTCAGCTCCTTGGGTCCAGGTCAGCCATTTTCTTGAAATAACTCCTAACTGTAAAGAGAATTGAATGCATATCCTGGGGGGTTATTGGTAGCTTCAAAATTCATAGGTTTTGTGTTGAAAAATTCATGTCTTTTTAAGTTGCTCTCGAACAAAACTGTCTTTGCTTTAATATAAAAATAATATTGCCTCCTCCTAAATCTCAGAAAATTCAATCTCTATGGAGAAGTGCCATGATTATATTGTGACTTTGCCTACCCTTGGCACCCTCCCCGGACAATTGGGGATAAATGTGCTTTGATTTGCTATCCATGTGGAGTTGTCTTTCCATTAGCATGACTGATAGCCTGAGTTCAGCTTGGGCTACTGCAGCATCTCATTATAAATATATAAAACTCTGAGGCCCTGAGAAGTTACAGGACCTTCTCTAAACCACAGCATGGGAAAGGTGGGACGCAACAAGGGACCACCTCTTAAGGTTCAGCCCAACTTCCTCACAAACACACCAAGTAGAGAACAAAGCATTTAGGCACAAACTTAGAACAGCCACAGTTCAAAAATGGTCTCAAAGGAATTATAAGTATTGCAGAAATACTAAGAGGAAAGCATCTCTTAATGTCATAACATTTAAGAGAAGGGCCTGCCATTTCTCAAATAGAAGTAAATAAATAGGAAAATCCTTCTGTGGCTCACTTTGGGGAAAGAAGATAAGGTGTTTGCCTCTGAACACTTCATAAAAGTCACGTTAGCGAAACTCATATCTAGGCAAAATGTAGTATTTACAGATTGGTCTTCTGCACTGACCATATGTGACTGCCCAAACATGATGCAGGTGCTGACTGGTTCATAGTCCCATGTAGGAGTAGCTATTGTATAAATACTGCCATTGAAAAATTAACATCAAAATTCAAATAAGCACTATTATTAAAGGATAACTACTCTGTTTACTTTTTAAATGAGAGATTAATGGAAACTTCCACTAGTATCTATGATATGCAAGCCTAAAAGAATTGTATTTTCAAGTTTCTTGCCACAATAGTGATGACTAGACATGTACCTCTAGGGGGAGCTCAAGGTTTTCTCTCTTTTCAGTGTCATTTTCCCTTTCTGTTGTGTCTTCATTGACAAGAGTCCTTGCCTTTCACCTTGGGAGAAGGTACGGCACGCTGTCCATTCATGTCCCAGCCATGTTGGCTCCTCCGAGTCGTGTGTGTGTGTGTGTGTCTGTGTGTGTGTGTCTGTGTGTGTGTGTCTGTGTGTCTGTGTGTGTCTGTGTGCCTCTGTGTGCATGTGTCTCTGTGTGTGTGTGTCTCAGTGTATGTGTGTGTCTGTGTCTGTGTGTCTCTGTGTGTATGTCTGTGTGTCTGTGTGTGTCTCTGTGTGTCTGTGTGTGTCTGTGTGTGTGTGTAGATAGATGGGCTTCCCAGGTGACTCAGTGGTAAAGCATCAGCCTGCCGGTGCAGGAGACAGAGACATGGGTTCGATCCCTGAGTTGGGAAGATCCCCTGGAGGAGGAAATGGCAACTGTCTCCAATATTCTTCCCTGGGAAATCCTATAGACAGAGGAGCCTGTTGGGCTACAGTCCATGGGGTAACAAAGAGTCAGACACAACTGAGCAACCACACATGCACAGAGAGAAATTACATGTTACTCTAGCATTTCCCAAAGTATATTTCAACAAACACCAGTTTTATACTAAATTAACAAATTTTATATAAATGAAGGGTTCCAAGCCAAAGAAGTTTAAGAAACACTGGGTTAAACGAAGTTCAAAGTGTTGTTTACTGCAGGATGTCTCATAATCTCTATTGCCTGGTGACTTCCAAAACAAGGGACAAAAAGGAACTATTTCCCAAATGAATCAGGCCACCGAACTGTGTTTTCAGGGCTTCCTCTTGGGACTATTGTTAGAACATTCTCTCAGAAATATTGCTTAGGTTACTGAGACTGTGATCAATAAAATAAGCATACATTAGGAATTTTTAAAAAATTATTCATCCCTATTTCAAACAAAAATACTAATTCAAAATGATACATGCACCCCAATATTCTTAGCAGCATTATTTACAACTGTCATGATATGGATGGCTGAGGTGGTAAGAATTGCAGTCCATGGGGCTTGCATTAGAATCATGGACATGACTTCTTCCAAATTATGCTTCTTAGGCATCTCCCCTCAGATTCTCCCTTCAACAGAGAGTTATTGCTCCACTGTGTTAAAATCTAGGCATGAGATGCATCCTGAAGAAACGAGGGCAGAAAAATTATTAAGAAGGAGAAATATAAGACTGTAGTTTCCCAAACAGGGCTATATAGCCCAGAAAATGTCTTCAATGAATAAAATTTCTATTTTTAATTTCAAAATTAGAAATTAAGACTTTCTTAATCTTGAATATAACAGAATGACAATATTACACATACAAAATTTGAAAAGATATACACTCATTTTACAGAAAGACATTTTCAAAATATTTTGCTGACACAGGCACAATTAAAAAATTGAGAGACCAATGGTGTAGAAAAATAGTGCCTCAGAAAGCTTATGTCAAATTAATTAGAAGATAACTTAGACAGATGTGAGCCTGCCTTCCAATAATAGTCTCCCAATCACAAATAAATGCCAAGATGAAACTGAACTTATTTCTTTAATGGTTTCATGCTATTATAGGAACAAAACTTCAAATTCTGCTAAAACTGTCACTTTAGGAAATAACAAACATTAGGACTTGGATAGAAACCAAGGAAGAAAGAAATGATATGAAAAGTTAGCTTTTAAAACCATTAGGATCAAGATATGGGTTCTCTGCTCAAGAATATCAACCACACATAAATTTTTGGTATTTTTCAATCAAAACAAATATTACTCAAGAATAGCCTATACATTAGAGATACCAAGGGAACATTTCATGCAAAGATGGGTACAATGAAGGACAGAAATTGTATGGACCCAACAGAAGCAGAATATATTAAGAAAAGGTGGCAAGAATACACAGAAGAACTGCACAAAAAGGTCTTAATGACCTGGACAACCATGATGGCGTGATCACTCACCTAGAGCTAAACACACTCCTGGAATGCAAAGTCAAGTGGGCCTTAGGAAGCATCACTATGAACAAAGCTAGTGGAGGTGATGGAATTTCAGCTGAGCTATTTCAAATCCTAAAAGATGATGCTGTGAAAGTGCTGCACTCAATGTGCCTACAAATTTGGAAAACTCAACAGTGGCCACAGGACTGGAAAAGGTCAGTTTTCATTCCAACCCCAAAGAAGGGCAATGCCAAAGAATGTTCAAACTATTGCACAATTGCACTCATTTCACATGCTAGTAAGGTAATGCTCAAAATCCTTCAAGCTAGGCCTCAACAGTACATGAACCAAGAACTTCCAGATGTTCAAGCTGGATTTTAAAAAGGCATAGGAACCAGAGATCAAATTGCCAACATCCGTTGGATCATAGAAAAATCAAGGGAATTTCAGAAAAACATCTACTTCTATTTCATTAACTGCATTAAAGCCTTAGACAATGTGGATCACAACAAACTGGAAAATTCTTAAAGAGTTGGGAATACCAGACCACTTTATTTGCCTCCTTAGAAACCTGTGTGCAGATCAAGAAAGAAAGAAAAAAAAAAAAAAAACAAAACTGGACATGGAACAATGGACTGGTTCCAAACTGGGAAAGCAGTACATCAAGGGTATATTGCCATCCTGCTTATTTAACTCTGAATATTTATATGCGGAGTACATCATGTGAAACGCCAGGCTGGATGAAGCTCAAACTGGAATTAAGATTTCCAGGAGAAATATCAATAACCTCAGGTATGCAGATGACACCACCCTTATGGCAGAAAGCAAAGAGGAACTAAAGAGCCTCTTGATGAAAGTGAAAGAGGAGAGTGAAGAAGCTGGCTTAAAATGCAACATTTAAAAAACAAAGATCATGGCATCTTATCCCATCACTCATGGCAAATAGATGGAAAAACAAAGGAACCAGTGAGAGACTTTATTCTCTTGGGCTCCAAATCATTGCAGATGGTGACTGCAGCCATGAAATTAAAAGACTCTTGCTCCTTGGAAGAAAGGCTATGACAAACAGCATATTCAAAAGCAGAGACATTACTTTGTTGACAAAGGTCCGTCTAGTCAAAGCTATGGTTTTTCCAGTAGTTATATACATATGTGACAGTAGGACTATAAAGAAGGCTGAGAGCCAAAGAACTGATGCTTTTGAGCTGTGGTGCTGGAGAAGACTCTTGAGAGTCCCTTGGACTGCAAGGAGATCAAACCAGTCCATCCTAAAGGAAATCAGTCCTGAATATTCATTGGAAGGACTGATGCTGAAGCTGAAGCTCCAATACTTTGGCCACCTGATGGGAAGAACTGACTTATTGAAAAAGATTCTGATTCTGGGAAAGATTGAAGGTGGGAGGAGAAGGGGATAACAGAGGATGAGATGGTTGGATGGCAGTACCGACTCAATAGACATGAGTTTGAGCAAGCTCCAGGAGATAGTGACGGGCAGGGAAGCTGGCCATGCTGCAGTCCATGGGGTCACAAAGAGTCAGACACGACTGAGCAACTGAACAACAACAAAGCCTAAGCATATTCACTTCAGCCTTCCAAGAGTAATTATGTCCAAGTGAAATGAGTTAAATATGGTGTTTAAAAATTGATGTGAATGATGCTTATGAAGTTTTTAAGAATCTAATTAAATTCCTACAAATTAAAAAAGATGCAAAACAGCAGTTTGGGTAAAAGTTTAGGTTCTTCTTCTAAGACTGAGTGGTCAGTCTCTTTGCATAGTCTTCAACATTTACTCAAATGGGACAAGTTATGTTTCTAGATAAGAAATTCTATTCTATAAGTGTCATTCAAAAGAGCAGTTCAGCCTTCCAAGATTAATTATATACAAGTCAAGTGAATTAATATAAATATGCTTCAATATGTTTTAACATAGAGCGTATTTATGTTCATATAAAAGATGATACAATGACCACGTACAACATATTTTTGCCTCTATATTAAAGCATATATGTCAACTAGTAACATTTATGATATACTTTTGGGATATATTAAAGGCCTGGATATTTGTCAATATCTTCATAGTCCATATCATGTTCTAGATCTAGGAAAATCTATGACTAAGACCTTACAAAAACAATTATGTCTTTTTGCTCAATATAGAATTCTACTCTCCTCCACTCTAATACTGTTAGTTATTATAATGCATTAACCAGAACCATTTAATTATATCATCCTAAATGGATGTGAGAGTTGGACTGTGAAGAAGGCTGAGCGCCAAAGAATTGATGCTTTTGAACTGTGGTGTTGGAAAAGACTCTTGAGAGTCCTTTGGACTGCAAGGAGATTCAAACAGTCCATTCTGAAGGAGATCAGCCCTGGGATTTCTTTGGAAGGAATGATGCTAAAGCTGAAACGCCAATACTTTGGCCACCTCATGCAAAGAGTTGACTCATTGGAAAAGACTTTGATGCTGGGAGGGATTGAGGGCAGGAGGAGAAAGGGATGACAGAGGATGAGATGGCTGGATGGCATCACGGACTCGATGGATGCGAGTCTGAGTGAACTCCAGGAGTTGGTGATGGGACAGGGAGGCCTGGCGTGCTGCAATTCATGGGGTCGCAAAGAGTCAGATACGACTGAGCAACTGAACTGAACTGAACTGAAAGGGTATCTGTTTTCTCCTCAGATTCACCTAAAAGCCCCTGCCATCAGCTTAAGATCAGAAACTAAATCTCCTAGAAGAAACCCCAGAAGAACCTAAGTAAAAGAGTGTGCCATGTACCCTGGACTACAGTACTACAAGGAAGTAATTGACAGGTACCCCTGATACCCGCACAAAAAGTCAGCTGTGACTGAGTGGCGATGCCCAGGGCTTTTTAGTACCAAAACTGAAGACTACATAAGGTAGGTACAGCTTTCATCTAATACCTTCCAAACCAAACCTCTCCAGAGGCAGAAACCGCTGATTATCTTGCAGTGCTTTTCATGGCTTTCTGCCATATCCTCTTGGTTTCTTTCTTGCATCTCTGCTGGCTCAATATTATAAATTGCTAGTAGAAGGCTCCATTTTTAATCATGGTAATCTCAAGAATCTTAGCCCTAACAAACCATCAGGTGTACGATTAATTATTCAGACCCTGGCAGAGCTAATCAATCAATATCCAATGAACGGGAGTATCTAAATAGATTATGGAACATACGAGCATGCTTTGAATTTCAGTGAGAATCCTTGTAGTTTTGCCTGTTTTGCAAGTGTGAAGAATATGGTCTCCAGAGTTTTAAACGCTGCCATGCAGTCAATGTCATATTGGATAATTCAGCAACTCATCCTGCAACTAAAGAAACGTGAGGGACTAACTAACTCAACTGTAGACAACATTCTCTGAACAACCCTCTGATCAGCAGGCGTAGGACTCTGGGTTGAGCATGTCCCAGAGATCATGACCTCTCCTTCAGCTCAGGCTCACGAAAGGGTAACCAAGAGTTGAAACAAAAGTCACAGCTTGCAAACTTCTACCACAACTCATGAAATGGGTAAATTATACTAAATTGTGGCATGCAAGATGAACTATCTTAGCCCAAATGTATTAGCAGCAGCTCAATTCAGTTCAGTTTAGTCGCTCAGTCGTGTCCTACTCTTTGCGACCCCATGAATCGCAGCACGCCAGGCCTCCCTGTCCATAACCAACTCCCGGAGTTCACTCAGACTTACATCCATCGAGTCCATGATGCCATCCAGCCATCTCGTCCTTGGTTGTCCCCTTCTCCTCCTGCCCCCAATCCCTCCCAGCATCAGAGTCTTTTCCAATGAGTCAACTCTTCGCATGAGGTGGCCAAAGTACTGGAGCTTCAGCTTTAGCATCATTCCTTCCAAAGAAATCCCAGAGCTGATCTCCTTCAGAATGGACTGGTTGGATCTCCTTGCAGTCCAAGGGACTCGCGAGAGTCTTCTCCAACACCACAGTTCAAAAGCATGAATTCTTCGGCGCTCAGCCTTCTTCACAGTCCAACTCTCACATCCATACATGACCACTGGAAAAACCATAGCCTTGACTAGATGGACCTTCATTCACATCATATATTTCAAGATAAGACCACAGCTCACTTATTTTCCAAATTCTGACCAATCCCTATCAAGACCACCCTGTGGCTAACTCTAATTCCCAAAAGTTTTTGTCTGTCTGTAACTCTCCTTGTGAGACACCCGGGGTAACCATGTGTACATGCTTCGTCTCTCCTAGTAGACAACATTTTTTGACTACAGATATGTTTTTGGTAGCCTTTGGTCAGCTGTGTTTTTAAAGGTCATTATATGATCATTCATCCACATGCTGTCTTGATAAAGAGGGTTTGTGGGTAAGGGGGATTTTTTTAAGCAAAAGACAAAGAAAATGAGGCTGCTTCTTTGACATTATCAAATTCTTAAGTTCCAGTAATTCTTCATCTATGCCACTTGCAGTGAACAGAGAAATCATACTAAGTTTTTTGTGAAATTATTTGATAGCCAGACAGCCTATGCCCAACCCATAGATCTCAGAGTATTATAAGCAATTAGCAGGTGCTATGCAAATAACAGCAAATACAAAAGCAGTGCATTTTCATATTTGTTCAGTAATTATAAGTTTGCTTTTGTGGCTTTGCCTTATGTGAAATAATCAATGATCCTGGCATCATTCTTATTTTAGAGATGAAGTCTGTAAATCACTGTCAAGCAGCTTAAGAACTGGAACCACAGTGTAAATTCAGTTACTAACGAATTCCCTTCCATTTTTTTTGCAGAGGTTTTATAAAGTGAGAACTTATGTAGCTGTGTGCATATTGGTGAAACAATTCAGGTCAGTCACTGTTCTCTTTTAGGGAAAACTAGAGTTGCACTAGAGTTGCTTTTTTTTTAATGCTGTAAATTAAAAAAAAAAAAAGAAAACCTTTTATTATTTTCAAGGACTATAGATAGCATTCATGCAGTCAGAAGTTGTCTTAATTAGACATGGACCAGAACCAAAAATTCATTAGATTTAACACTCAGAAATACTACCAAAGTTTCAATCCCACCTTATCATTAGGTCAAACACAGTCAAATGTTTTTAAAAGGCCTTGACCACGCAGTCATATAATCATCTTTTAGATGGTCAGTGTATTTGAAACGCACAAAGAACCTCAGGTAAAAGCAATGGCCCATGGAGAAACTTAGAGCATTTTATTATACTGGACTATTAAGCACATTCACAGTTCATAAAGTTTAATGGTCTGTCTGTAATGATTTATTTTTAAGTCAGCCAGAGGCTTCTGGGAGAACAAAATGTGACCAAATGCCATCAACTACTCTGTCAAGCTTAATGGCAGCATTTAAAGCCTCACCACAGACTTGCAAATTAACTACTGTCCCCCCACATGAAATCAACATCTCCCCTTAAATAAATTAAAATGCTTCTAGACCTACCAGGAATTTGTCTGAGCTGAAAACCTATCTTCTTTCCAGGTTCTAGGTCAGAAACGTTATGAAAGAAGTCAGACTTATTAACACTATTCATACACAGGACTCTGTACCAAATGAACAGCAGATATAAGATGGCATCCCTGAAAATTAGGACTGTTACTTTTACTGATGGGAAGAAGGATTTAAAAAGGAATGTTATTTGGGAATGCATGTACACCCGTGGTGAATTCATGTCAATGCATGGCAAAACCAATACAGTATTGTAAAGTAAAATAAAGTAAAAATAAAAAATTAAAAAAAAAAAAAGCTATAGTGGGGAAAAAAAAAAAAGGAATGTTAGCAGAAACTAGCTCTCTACTACAGAGGCTAAGAATAAGGTTCTAAATCTGATGACTGCTAACCAGAAAACCACTTCATTTCTGTCATCACACGCTTTAGTGTTTCCGTGTAAACTGCTGGCTAAGGGGAAAAAGCCATTTAAACCACTCTATCTGTTAATCCATAAACCATCCGATCAACACATATGCATTCTGGCCAAAAACGAGCAGCTAATGTGTCAGGGGACTCACTGTAATTTCTTTGCAAGACCCTCATTTGATCAGTATGTAACTGAACTGATGACACTTACTCTTGTGTCTGTATCTTTTCACTTATCCACACTCCAGAAAACAGAATAATGAGCAATAAAATGATCCAAAGCACAATAAAACAGAAGAGAAATAAAGCCCTCAATTAACCACCCATGACTGAAATTCCTCATGTTTAACTGTAAAGCATATTATCCCTGTTCCTGCTATTGAATCTGATAAAGTATCTGAAGCAGGACGAGGCATAGAATAGTTACTCGGGAAATATAACTGGTTAATAATAAATGGAGGACAGAAAATCTTAAGCATAGAGAAAGAATAAATGAAAGCCTAGTTTTTACAAAGACCTTTTATTGAAAAGTATTTCTTCCCTCTGAACTCAAGAAATGCTAAGGGTGCAAACCATTCTAATTAAAAACTGTCACCTTATTTGAATGTCTTTGACATGAAACTTTTCATTCGTATCTTTTGATGTCTTGTGTCTATACCCCAATTTTTCACCCTAGCCCTTTTTGTCTCATCTCTTCATTTGTTTTATTAACCTTCTGGTTATAAAAGTGATGCATGCTCATTTCCCAAAAAAGATCAGGAAATATGAACAATTAAGAACAGAAAATAAAAGTCAGTGTTAATCACACAACTCAGAATTAACCACTGATAACATTTTAATGACTTCTCTTCAGACTTTTCCTTGTTCATATATTCAAAACAGGACACATGATGCATACTATTTAACATGCTACTTAATAGCTTTGTGTTTTGTTTTATTCTTCAAAAACCTAGTACTTTGACCTAGTACTATGAAATGATCCTATGGCTCCCAACTGATTGCTGTGATTGAAAACACTTCAGCTGAAGTCTGTGAATGTTTTTATTTTTAGTTTGTTTTAGATTTACCATACGATTGTATTAGTTCAAAAGTCAAATTATCAGTGGGAGTTTGGTTAAACCCACACAGTGAAGGGGCTCATGCTCTTGCTCAGTCACTAAGTCGTGTCCAACTGTGACCCCAAGGACTGTAGCCCACCAGGCTCCTCTGTCCATGGGATTTTCCTGAATACTGGAGTGGGTACAATTTCCTTTCTTCAGAGGATCATTCTTACCCAGGGATCAAGCCCACATCTCCTGCATTGGCAAGCAGATTCTTTACCGCTGTGCCACCTGGAAAGCTTACAATGAAGGTATGGTATCATAAATAGCCATTAAAAAGACTAGCTGTCCTAATATTTTCTCAGTACTCAATAAAAGTTTGATATTTTGATAACTTTAGCTTAGAAACAGCCAGAGCTACTGTGAGTGATTTTCACCTTTAAAGAATTTTTTTCTTCATAGACTCCTGACAAAGCAAGTTCCAGAATAGTATGTATTTCCAGAAAGAAGTTTTAGTAAGAATTCTTACTTTTTCATCTTTCTATCCCTCACTGTATACTTATTACTTCAAATTTTTTAAAAGCTCTGGTAAAAATGAATCAAGGATAATTTAATTAAGAAAAAAGATAGGTCAAGAACTGTGGCGACCCTGACATTTTACACTACAATCTAACATGGTACAGTTTCATAAATACAGACAGAAGACACAAGACTCCTGGGTCAGGGATGAAGGACTGTTACTGACAAAAATGGCAATAGCCAGAGTTTCAGTATTTCCTTAGACTCGTTTCCCAATGCCCAATTCCCATAAAGCTTTGCAAAGAGAGCCGGATGATCCCTGCCCACACCCTGGGTTGTACTTCGAGAAAAATAACCCTGAGCTTTAAGGATCTGAATCTTTTCAGCAAGCATGCCTGGTCTTTGCTCTGGAGGAAGACATCTCTTTTCCAAGACCATTCTCCATACAAATGTGCTTGAAAAATTAATCTGGAACAAAGGCAGTCAGAACCTCTGCTCTCAAAGCTTGCAGAAATTTGAGAGACTTACGGAGAGAATCAGTTCCTGGTAAAATATATATCCCTTGTTTTAGTGGCTGCCTGTTTAATGGCATAAGTGCTCTATGATATATTTAACTAATATCTTAAGAGAACTTTTAGTTGTTTCTGAAGCCATCATTAACATTCTTGGACTTGTCATATAATTTCTTTGAGATTCCTCAAGATGTGGGATTGCTGAATCAGACTATTGTAAACTTCTTGTAAGATTTACTTATGTGTACCTTGCCTTCTAGGAAGCTATTCTTCATAGCCTGCTCATGTAATAAATATTTGATTCCCCTTGCTTTCACTAATGGGCAGTATTATCAACCTGTTTGATCTCTGCAAATCTAATAGGCAAAGTGACATCTTTGCTTTCATTTTCATTTGTTAATTACTAATAAAACTGAATGTGTTCACTATATTTATTAACTATATCTTTTATATTTTAAATATTGATGTCCATCAAGCCATTATTTTTTAAGAAGCATGTGTCTTACTAACTGGTAAAAATCCTTTATGTATCTTGTTTTATATAGCAGCATTTTTATGTAACAGAATAAATACAGTTCATGCATACCTGTAGATATGCATTCTTAGGGACAAACTTCAAGCCCCCAGATATGGCTCTATCTCTGGGGGTGAAACTAGAGTAATTCTTTAGCTATCACATAACTGAAAACCTTCTAACTGCTTCATTTGGGCATCTCTGTCTTAATATGTCATCAAAGGTCTGGGCTAAATAACTTAAAACTCATCCAGCCGCAAATGTGAATGTTCACGTAAGTCTTTCTTTCTTTCCCCACCAAATTTTACAGGATTAAGTTTGAAACTAATTATGAGAGCAATGTGGAACACTAAGAAACAAGACTAGAAAGACTCTAATAGAAGAGATTGATCCTAGCCTGTTTAATGAAAATGACTCTTCTCTTTCAATGTTATAACGAAAGTCATTAACCACTAACATCCCTATTCCCAGGCCAAGGAAATACAAAAGGTTGTTAAATCTGCATATAGAACACATGTGGGTTTGTTTTAAACATTGCAAAACTTAAGGAAGTTACATAATTTGTTACTATTCCAGTTGTCTCCCTATCTGGAGACTACTTTTAATTACCTTTAAAAATTGTGTTCCATCCAAAACAAAAAATCATTGGTTTGCAAATCACTGCCAGAAATTAGAAGAATATAATAGGGGAAATATTTTCAAATGTAAAGTGCTTTAAAGAAGTGAGTGCAACATTAAAATGAAATCCTTCAACTCTATAACAAAGCATCTTCTCCCCCAAAGAAAGGGAAAAAAACTTAGGTTGCTATATTCAACTTACAAGAGCAAAATTTAACAAGGGTTTTTCTGTGAAATGAAAGGCAATGTGTTAAATCAGAACTCTGTGGTGAAAGCCAAATCTCAAAATTCTCAAGGAAGCCTTCTAACTGATTCCAGGTAGCTTATGTGCATTAGGTAGCAGATATTTACATATAATTTAGAAAACTAAAACAAAAGAAATAAATAATTTCAAGATCAGGATAAAAACTAAAATAACATGAGAGATCCAGATTCTTCCAGTATTTGTGTTGGTTCAGTTCAGTCGCTCAGTTGTGTCCGACTCTTTGCGACCCCATGGACTGCAGCACACCAGGCTTCCCTGTCCATCACCAACTTCCGGAGCTTGCTCAAACTCATGTCCATCGAGTCAGTGATACCATCCAACCATCTCATCCTCTGTTATCCCCTTTTCCTCCCGCCTTCAATCTTTCCCATCAGCATCAGGGTCTTTTCCAATAAGTCAGTTCTTCACATCAGGTGGCCAAAGTATTGAAGTTTCAGCTTCAGCATCACTCCTCCCAATGAGTATTCAGGACTGATTTCCTTTAAGATTGACTGGTTGGATTTCCTTGCAGTCCAAGGGACTCTCAAGAGTCTTCTCCAACACCACAGTTCAAAAGCATCAATTCTTTGGTGCTCAGCTTTCTTTACAGTCCAACTCTCACATCCAAACATGACTACTGGAAAAACCATAGCTTTGGCTCAACAGACCTTTGTTGGCAAAGTAATGTCTCAGCTTTTCAATAATATGCTGTCTAGGTTGGTCATAGCTTTTCTTCCAAGGAGCAAGCATCTTTTAATTTCATGCCTGCAGTCAGCATCTGTAGTGATTTCGGAACCCAAAAAAATAAAGTCTGTCACCGTTTTCATTGTTGCCCCATCTATTTGCCATGAAGTGATGGGACTGGATGCCATGATCTTGGTTTTCTGAATGTTGAGTTTTAAGCCAACTTTTGCACTCTCCTCTTTCACCTTCATCAGGAGGCTCTTTAGTTCTTCTTCACTTCCTGCCATTTGTGTTGGTTAGAAGGAACCAAAGGTGAGCTAAAATTCCTTAACAGTTTAACCGGCGCCTCTGGATGCTCCAAGCTCATGAGATGCAAACGGCACTTTCAGAACACAGTAAGAGACCTCCAGGGACCAAAACTACACTATGTCCAAAGAAGCCAGCATTTCTGGTTTCACCAGAAAGTGAAATGTACTTTTGAAGCCAGATGTTGTGAATATTCTCTATTCTCCAGGTCCTAGAGAAAAGACTCCAAGTGGCTAGTAATTGTATGGTTTTTCTTCTTGACATTCTGTAACTATTTGGGTCCCAATGATAACTACACATGGATATATATATACGTGTAACTTTAATCCAACACCCCTACAAACTCAGTTTCTCTATCTTGCCCAGGCCCATAATGGAACTTAAAAAGAATATACATGAACTAAACTAGTATCACCTCACCTTCTCTTTTATTTACTTATTTTTTTATATTCCTCACAACAACCCTCATTATATATTGAGCCCTCAGGCAGTTAAATGACATTTTATATCACACACCCAGCAAACAGTCGGTAAACTTTCTCTCACTCACAGAAACTTTCTAGACTTGCTTCTTCTTTGCGGCTCTCTTGGCACTTGAGTTTAACTACCTTCTGGAGCACACAGCAGGGCTCCCTAAAGTGGACCCAGAAGCCCAGCAAAGAGGATCTGCCTTTTGGAAAGAGAAAGAGATTCTTGTATTTGTGCACCCCATGCCAGGTACAGCTAAAGTCTATCCTCTCTACAGGTAATGATATCACAAAATTAGCCCTAGATGCTGAGGAATGCTCCTTCAGATCATTCTGGTAATCTATCTGTTCTGTGCATCTTGGTGGTAGACCCCCAACTGCAGAAAAAGGGAAGAAATCTCTCAGGAGTGAAGAGGCTAGGTAGACAGGGGAGAACAAAGCCGGAAGCAAAGAAGGGATCAGGCACGTGGCAAAACTTCTCAAGAATCTAGAGAAAGAAATAAACATTCAGGAAGCCAAGTGCTCAGGGGATGTGGTCAACTTGTGCTTCAGTCCACACCTAAGATAATCCCAACTACCTTTCTGCCTCCTGAGACAAAATAGAGCAGATCCTCTTGGTTCCAGGTCGGGGCAGGGGGATGTCTGCCCCATGTAAAACTCTCTTCTCTAAGAAATACCCTTATGAGTTGTGAGATCCTGCTGCATTGTTAATAAATCCCCTTTGGGATTAAAGTCTTACTCTTAGACTTTCACAGGAAGGCACCTTAGTCCTGCCCTCGTGCTATGCCAGTTTCTTTCATTCAGGACATTTCCTGATTCACACTCATTTAGTCAACATTTAGTCTTCTTGACTTCCTCTATCTGTTAGTTTTCTCTGTGTGTGTGCACACACACACTCAGTTGTGTCCAACTCTTTGAGACCCTATGTACTCATAGCCCACTAGGTTCCTCAGTCCATATGATTTTCCAGGCAAGAATACTGGAACGGGTTGCCAATTCCTCCTCAAGGGGGATCTTCCCAACCCAGGGATTGAACCAGTGTCTCCTGCATTGGCAGGTGGATTCTCTACCACTGAGCCACCTGGGAAGCCCCAATCCCTAGGTCTGCTGTAAAAAAATCATAAAATTGGTGACTTAGAACAACAAAAATGTTATTTCCTCAGAGTTCTTGAAGCCAGAACTCCAAAACTGAGGAATCAGAAGGGCTCCCTCTGAAAAATCCAGGGAAGGTCCTTGCCTCTTCCAGCTTCTGGTGGCTCCAGGAATTCCTTGGTCCACGGCAGCCAAAGACCAATTTCTGCCTCCATTTTCATATCACCTTCTCCTCTCCTGTCTTATAAGGATGCTTATTATTGGATTGAGGATCCACCCAGTAATCTAGGATCATAATCTAGGGTCATCTCATGATCCTTAATTATATCTGCAAAGGGTCTTTCCAGTGAGATCACATTCACAGGTTCTGGGAATTAGGACATGGATATACATTTTGGGGAGACCTCATTCAACCCTCTGTATCCACACAGGCACTGAGCAGAGCACAGAAGCCTTAGTTTCTGTTTCTTTGTTTACTTTCCATCTTTTCAACAGCACTGTCAGATAGAACTTTCTGTTACAATAGAAATGTTCTGTAACTATCTGTCCAAAAGGGCAGCCACATGGAGCTACTGAGCACTTAAAATACTAGCTAATAAAATTGGATGCCTAAATTTTTTTAATTTTATTTAATTTAATTCAAATGTAAATAGCCCCATGTGGTTAGTGGCTGCAATAATTGATAGCCACAGTTATAAAATTTATTTTTTATTTTTTTTTTATTTTACTTTACAATACTGTATTGGTTTTGCCATACATTGACATGAATCCACCACGGGTGTACATGTGTTCCCAAACACCTAAACTTTTTTAATAGAATCTTTTTATATTTTTATTTTTCCAACTTTATTGGGGTAAGATTGACTGATAAAAATTACATATATTTAAGGTCCACAATGTGATTATTTGATGTGTGTATATATATTTTTATATATATAGTTAAATGCTTACCATGATCAAGTTAATGAATACATCCATCACCTCACATAGATAACTTTGTCTGTATGTGTGTGGTGAGAAGATTTAAGATCTACTCTCTTAGTAAGTTTGAAGTATAATACAGTACTATTATCTATAGTCACCATGCTCTACATTAGATCCCCAGAGCTTATTTATCTTAAAACCCCTTTGACCAACAATCTCCCTAACCCCACCCCATTCCAACCTACACTGCTGGCAATCACCATTCTATCCTCTGTTTCTCAAAGTTCATATGTTTTTGTCACAGATAGCAGGTTTTTCTTCTTCTCGTGGCTGAGTACTATCCACTGTATACATATATACCACATTTCCTTTATCCATTCATTCATTGATGGACTTAGGTTGTTTCCATATGTTGAAAGTTATAAAATTTTGACTATGCTTACCTATCGTCTTCTCCTTTCCTCGTTTGTCCTTATGATTTTATGCTCATTTCTTTATTTTCCTTCTTATGAGATTATAGGAAGTAGCAAAGATAAATACATGAAATTGTGGAAAGCAGCAAAAATAAATGTGTTCACAAAAATAAGGGCTTCCCTGGTGGCTCAGACAGTAAAGAATCTGTCTGCAATGCAAAAAGTAACACAAGTAACAATGACAAACACATGTGCTTAGTCGGCCGTATTTAACTGGATGACCCTATCGATTATCATGGCACTAGTTCATATTATCTCATTATGATGAAAACGAACACATGGGAAAGAGATGGGGTTCGTTAACAAATTCAGTGTTTAGCTGGATTTTTCTGGGTAATTTTGGCCTAATCTCAGTCTTAGGACAGAAACGAAATGGAACGATGGTACCTTGAAAATGCAAAAGCCAGGGCACCCTGCCCCACATTCACGACTCTTTTGGAAACTCATACTATCTTAGAAGAGTATGGAAGTCATTAGGCTGGTAGAATGTTAGATGATGTTATTAGCTTTGTTATACCTACAACACCATGTGAATCTGGCATAAGTACAAGGTCAAGTCTGATTCAGGCAACAAAGACTTCACAAAGATTTTATGAATTTCAAAATTGTAACTATTTTCCCAAATCTCTTTCCAATCGAATTCCTTCAAATTCTGCTCCTTTTTGTCACCAAGGAAGAAAGGCAGGTAAAGCAAAGCTTTATCTTGCCATAGTGACCAACAGCTTTATCTGTAGTTTGTCAACACAAGCCATGATCAGCCTCCTCAAGGTTAGGTCAAACTTCAGAATCTCAAATTGTCCATCTGCTACCCATCCAGTAGGAATCTGATCGCCCTGTTCACACTGGGCTATAAGCAAACCTTAATATACCTGAAAGGAAGAATCAGAAACAAAGCATACAAAGAAGGAAGAAACTTGCTTGCAAGTAAGTTGCAAAGAAGACAGACTTCAAGAGAACGGGTTGAGCAAACAAAAAACAAAGAAGGTATTAACTGCTTTCATTGCCAAGGTTAATGAGTTTACAGTTAGTCTATTCATGAAGAGAAGATTGTAATTTTCTCACACCTAACATCTGTATATGTCATAGTCTATCTTCAGACATTAGTTTTACAAAAGTTATAGAGAGTTGCTTTGTTAGGGCTTCAGTAGCTTACAGGAAATGCTCAGGAAGACTTTTGTCTTAGAGACTAAAATGAGGCAGAACAAATTTGTTATTTTTGATTTGACTCAGAGTGCAGTGTAGGTTTTCTTTTGGAATGATGGGCTGTGGAATGATGGGCATGCCTATTCATAAAGGTGGCAAGATCATAAAGGTGGCAAGACCATATCAATTTTACTTTCACAACAGATATAACTCAATTAGCTACTAATAAATTATACTTAGAAAGCCATTATGCAGATGACTAAAGCCAACAAGCCACTCAATGTCAGTTAATGTGGATGCAGTATAAAGGCTTCCTACAAGGATAACATATTAGAAAAGAATACTGGCTTAAAGAACAATAATTGGCAAGTAGCACCTAGTAAGAGACATGCCCGGTGAGACTCCAGGACATCCCTGCTCCCACATTGAAGATGGCCAACTGGTTTTAAATCTGAACTATTACTCCAATTGCAAAGACAACTTGCAATGAAGCCAAACAGTGATGGTTGAGTAACTGAGACATGCTATGCTTACTGGTTCAAAGAAAAAAAGAAAAGAACCTTGTAATCTGTCTCAATGATCCTTAACATCTTCCCTTCAAAAAAAAGTCTTGATTTTTTTCTATATTGTTTTTAAGTTCTGTTTATTGGATTTTAAATCATCTGACAAAAAAGCTCCTACCTCGAGAACCCCCTAGACAAGAGGATATATCCATTTCTAATAAATGGGCCCTTTATACTGATCCCAGTGAAGACATATGAGAACCCCAGCAAGAGGACAATATTTTATCACTTTACATTAGTAATCCTTAAGCACTTGTTCATCTTTTACTTAACTAAAAAGGATTTTCAAGTTTTTCTACGCCTTACATTCAAAACATGAGATTATACCTAGGAATATTAATTTATGCCTTCCCCCCACCCCAGTGTCTTCCACCACGCCTTTCTGTGATAGATCAAATATGACTACCAATTTTTTTTTTTGCAAGAAATGGAGTCTATTTTCCAATTGCTTGAATCTGAGTTGGCCCTGTGGTCTACTTTGGCCATTAGAAGGAGGGATAAGTGATCTGTGTGACTTCCAAGCTTCAGTGCACTTGTAGCTTCCACGGTCACCCTCTGGAACACTGACATCTTAGGAATAAGCTGAGCGAGCCTTCTCAAGGATGATGACCTTCCTGGAGTGAGGCATCAGTCGAAAGAGAGTCCCAGCCTCCCCATCCATCCCAACTCCCCCAGCTGACACCTCAGACATATGAATGAAGTCATCTGGGACAAGCCGGCCCCAGCCAGTCTGCCAGCTGGATTCAAAATCATGAGTTAGCATAGCCAACCCCCAGGGCAGCAGAGATAAGCCACCGCCGACGAACACTGTCCATGTTAGCAACCTACAGAACAATGAGCAAACAAAGCACTCCGACTTAAAGTCACTAGATTTTGGATCTGCAATGTGAAAACATATGACTGAGACACATCCCATTTGACATCTTAGGCTAAAATTAAGGCATCTCATACCTATTAATTCCCACATGAAATTGAGAGAAGAGGTAGGACTTGATCAACTACCACTAGCAACAGAGTCACTTCTTTTTGCAGATATCCCCTAGCTCCCAACATGACAACTCCAATTCTTTACATTCCTATTCCATGCCTCTTACCTCTCCAAAAATAGCTAAGTATCTGGGCAATTCTCTCACTCATCAATAACCATCAGCACTAGTGTGTCAGAACTCTGCAACACAACCATGAACAGACAGACACACACTCTGCCTTTATGGAACTTACCATATAGTGGAACCTACATTGACAGCTAATTATAAAGTTAGTTATTTGGGCTTCCCTGGTGGCTCAGTGATAAAGAATCTGTCTGCCAATGCAGGAGACATCAGTTCAATCCCACACGCAGTGGAGCAACTAAGTCCGTGCAACAGAACTTCTGAGCTTGTGCTCTGAGCCTGGGAACCTCAACTAGAGAGTAGCCCCTACTCGCTGCAACTAGAGAAAAGCTGACGCAGCAACAGAGACCCAGCACAGCCAAAAATAAACAATAAAGAAAAAGAACAGGGCTGATGAATATTAAATATTAAAATACATCACTCAACAAAACATTAAAAAATAAAGTCAGTTATTTTGATCACAAGTGTGATAAGTGCCAAAAAGGACAAGAGCAGAGGGCCGCCAGTGAACCTAAATAGGAGTCTGACCAGACCTGGGAGATCATGGAAGCCTTTTCTGGGGAGCTGATTTTCAAGACTTGAAGAATACGCAGGAATTATATGGCAGGGAGGAGGGGAAATTTTTCACAAGGTCCTGAAACAGAAAAGGGGAGTGATACCTCAAAGGACAGAATGCCAGTGAGGCAGGATTGCAGAGAGTGAGGAAGCATGTGGGTGAGACAGGATTAACTCTATATTGAGCACAAGCATTTCTTCTTGTAAACAATGTAACTCTGACCTCAGGGCACATCCAAGGGCAGAAAACATGTGACCTAAGACAGGAGGCCATTACCGATGATGGAAGAAATGAGAGTCGAAGTGAAGCAGCAGATGAAACTTCTGAGTGACCTTAGCCACCCCACACCAAGTAATTCTAACGTTCCATTCACAGAGTTACAGAAAGTTAGAAGGCAAAGGGAACTTAAAAATCTTATGGCCCACTACTGAACAGAACAGGCAACTTGCTCAATATTCTGTAACAACCTAAATGGGAAGAGAATTTGAAAGAGTAGATACATGGACACAACATTGCTAATCAACTATACTTCAATATAAAATTTTTAAAATAAAAAAATTAATCTTACAATTCAAACCCCTCTTTTTATAAATTGGGAAACTGAGGGCCAAGGAGCAAGAATCTTGTCCACAGTGAGTGGATCTGGGGCAGAGGCAAAGCTCAATCCTATGTCTACTTTCTAACTGTTCTCTCACTGCTTCAGTGTACACAAAATCCTTCCCCACGCATCACGTCAGTTCACCCTCTTCACCACTCTAAGAAGGAGGTGGGGCAGATACTGCGATTCTGATTTTATTCAGAAAGTGAGGCTAAGATTAAGCAAAGCTCCCACTGCTAAGAGTGCCAGAGTTCAGACTAGAACTCAGGACTCTGGCCCCTCGTCAACTCGATTAATTCAGTAAACATTTGCCAAGTACCTGCACTGTGCAAGCCCCTATGCTGCTGGGGAGAGTCAAATGAATAACTACATGTATTTGAGTGAGTGAAAGTCGCTCAGTCATGTCTGATTCTTTGCAACACCATGGACGACTATACAGCTCGTGGAATTCTCCAGGCCAGAATATTGGAGCGGGTAGCCTTTCCCTTCTCCAGGGGATCTTCCCAACCCAGGGATTGAACCCAGGTCTCCTGCTTTGCAAGTGGATTCTTTACCAACTGAGCCACAAGGGAAGCCCAAGAATACTGGAGTGGGTAGCCTATCCCTTCTCCAAGGGATCTTCCCAACCCAGGAATCAAACCGGGGTCTCCTGCATTGCAGGCAGATTCTTTACCAACTGAGCTATCAGGGAAGTGCCACACATGTTTATAATTCAGAAAAAATTAGCTTCTGTGAAGAGAAGGGAACCTCACTTCACCCTTCTCACTTCTGGGCCCTAGGGTCCCTGAGGAAGTGTGCAGTCTTCTCCTGTTCCTACTAAGTCCAGGCAGACAAGAGGGTTCAGCCTGGGTAACAGACCTGTAGCTACTGGGAAGGTCCCGATAGCAGCTAGATTTCTTTGGATACAGGCCACAGAAACAATGGGCTTTCCAGCATAAACATAAGAGCATGGGAACCAGTGGGAAGACTAGAGAACTATTAATAGATGTGACCACCAACCAGAACCCAACTGCTCCAGAGGCTGAGAAGGAGTTCAGGAATTACCTTTAAGCAGGAACTACCTATCTGCCAACGGGATACATGGATTCCAGTAAATTCAAGGAGAATGAAGGGAAGGGAGGGGACACTCCAGGAAGGAACATCCAACTGGTCTGCTGCTAAGTCTGCTAAGTCACTTCAGTCGTGTCCGACTCTGTGTGACCCCATAGACAGCAGCCCATCAGGCTCCACCGTCCCTGGGATTCTCCAGGCAAGAACACTGGAGTGGGTTGCCATTTCCTTCTCCAGTGCATGAAAGTGAAAAGTGAAAGTGAAGTTGCTCAGTCATGTCCTACTTAGCGACCCCATGGACTGCAGCCTACCAGGCTCCTCCATCCATGGGATTTTCTAGGCAAGAGTACTGGAGTGGGGTGCCATTGCCTTCTCATCCAACTGGTCTAACCTGGCTCAAATCCTAGCTCTTGGCTAGTGAAGGTCAGTGCACCAGATTGGAAGGACAAGGCAACGAACCTAACACAATGCTGTTAGGAAGGTGGAAAAGATTTTAGGCAGCCAAAGAAAAAATGATGCATAAGACTCAGTGTGTGCCACAGGTCTTAGAGCAAACAGAATACCAATACCACTCTTTCAAAAATAAAACTGGGCATCAATTCCAAGTACTCTTTTTTTTTCACTTAAAAAAATACTTTATTGCTAAAAATGCCAAAATAATCACAATAGTAACATCAATGATCATAAAGATCACTGATCATAGATCTTTACAAACATAATAGTGATAATTATAATGTTTGAAATACTGCAAGAATTACCAAATGCAACACAGACACAAGGTGATCAAATGCTGTTGGAAAAACAATATCAATAGACTTACTTACTGTATACAAGGTTGCTATAAACCTTCAATTTGTAAAAACAAAAAAAAAGAAAAATCCCTGTGAAGTACAATAAAGTGAAGCCCAATAAAACAAGAGATGCCTTTAAAGGCAGGTACTTAAGGAAAGTAGATAGAGTAGTCTTGAGGGATTAAATTTCAAGTTCAGTAACTTGGATGAACTATAAGTCAAAATCCCAGCACTCTTTGCCTATAAAGACTCCATATGAACCACTTTAGCAGTAATAAGAGTTCTGTACGTGTTGGTTACCCACATATCAACTACCACAATTGGAGCAGGAGTGTAAAAAGCACACAACCAACCATGCTGAGCCTCAGACAGCCTTCTTCGGGAACAGAAACAATAATTGTCACATGCTTCTGCCACCCATGGTTTATCACTGCTACGGTTGAGGGGGTAAACAATAATGATGATAATGAAATAATTGTCTCTAGAAGCACCAGACTAGGCATTTTCTATGCACTATCTCTTCTTTTACTCACACTGATTTATGGCAGGCAAAATACACTGGATACAACTTCTTTCTGTTTCATGGCTGTCCTTGGCCAATATCTTCTCCTTTTTATTTCTAGAAGTCTCTAGTGATTACCTCTACCAACAGCAGCGGACACTCCTGGTCTAGTTGAAAACAATACAGATATTCTGCAGAAAAGGCTTCCAGATGAAAAAAAAAAAAAAATGTTCCAGAGAATGCAAGTTGCAAGGAACACTGCCTTGAGCTTTCTCAAAAGCTAACTTGTACCATCCTGCAATATTTCCTCTGGCTTCTAGGTTGAAGTATTTTGCTTTCAGATTGACTTTGTAGGTGTGACATAAAAAGGAGAATCAACTGGTTTGCAGAAATAAATCACAGGCAGGCCTGGGGTCCCGGTCTTGCTAGAAACAGGTAGCCTAGGGAATTTACCTTTGCAGTGAATATCCAGGGATAGTCTAAAGTAGATTTGCACTGGTTCCTGAATCTGGTTAGCAGGCTGGCACACAGATTGGTTAGCTGGCAGAACAGCTCAGAGTAGCCTCCCTCTGTGCAAGTGGAATCATCAGCAAGTAGAAAAGTGCAGTGATGAGAAAGCCCATGTATCAGTCCAGGAGCATCATGCTTTGTCTACTTTTTATAGTCACCATAAAACAGCTAAATTTTTAGACACTTCACAATTAAGAAAATGACATATTGATAAACAGTGTCTGTGGCATTTTTTCATCAGTCACAGCACCATCGTGCATTCACACACACATACGTGGCTCTTAGGAACACTCCTGACTCAAACAGCAGCACACTGGGGAAGAAGAGCTGTTAGGTCAAGGAATGTTGATCACCTGTGGGATAAATAGAGGAGAGGGGTTTTATGTGAATAGAGTATGGGTGGTAGTTCAAAAAATAAATCTTTCAGAGATCAAGGACCAGCTAAAGATAAAATGAATAAATATTTGTCAAAGGATTTAACAAACAAAAAAGATAGGGAGAAGGCTAACCCTATAATATTGTATTTTTTTTAAAAAAAACTAAAAGTTTGGAATAATTTCGGGAGTCTAGTACATTCCTGAGCGCTGAGGGCAGACACCTAGAGATAGAGGCATGAAGGTACCAAGGTGTTAGTCAATGTTACTTACAGTGTTAGTCTAGGTAAAAAATGGACATTAAATAAATGAAGGTAAAAATAAATGCATAGATATGAAAGTATTTGTTTAAACTATTTTTGAACAGTCAAACATACAGACCCTAGTTATATCCTATTTTGGAAGTATAGTGCATTTGACCTTTAAACAACACAGGTTTGAACTTTGAGGGTCCACTTATGTGTGGAATTTGTTCAGCAGTAAATACCCCAGTGCTACACAATCTGCAGCTGGCTGAACCCATAGGTGTGACACCTGTGGAGAGCCGATTCTAAATCATATTCAGACTTTCAATGGCACAGAGGGTCAGAGCCCCTCACATCCACGGTGCATAAGAACAGGTAAAGATTCAGGAGGCATGAGAAAACATCTCAGCCACCAAAGTGTTAATCTGAGGCCAAATGTCCAACACTAAGAGAAAGAAGAAGGCTCACAAAAAACTGGAACCAAAGTTTGCCACTGTTCAGGTCTGGTGGCAGCTCTGGGAACCCAGGGCATCTTGTCATCTCATCAGAAACAATAATCCATCACTTCCAGCTGCTTTATCAATTGCACCTCAAATTTATATTTTTTTAAGAAAACATGTCTGATCAGGTCAGATACAGGACACTCATGCGTGTTCCAATTCACTAGATGAGTTTTAATCTCCCATAAATTCAGCCTATGTAAGGTGGCTTTTAATCACATATTAACTGAACACCTAGCTATGTGCTGGTCATTGACTCAGGCACTGAGGATACAACCAGGATACAAGATCCCTGCCCTCACAGAGCTTATCGGGGAAGTCAGGGTGGGGAGCAAGGCAAGCATGAAAATCTTAAGATAATAACTTTAGCAACAGTCTGAGAAGGACATGGTTCTCTTAAACATTAGAGAATTCCTAACCCAGACCAAGAATATTTCCCTGAGGAAGTGACATCTACAATGGCCGAACGTATGTGTGGCGGTGGCAGGGGGCGATGGGGAGGAGAGAGTGGGGTGGGGAAGGGGAGAGAGAGGAAGTGATCCTAACGCAGGAAGAACAAAATATTCTAAAGTCCAGACAGTAATGTATCTGGCCTCAGTTACGAAAATGTACGTGGGTAAATTTGGTGGGGCGGGAGCATGGAGTGTGATGTGGGGAGAGCTAAGACTGTAGGCAAAAGCAGGAATCAGTAAACACAAAGAGAAACCATTCAGGGGCTTCGGGCAGAACAGTGATGTAGGTGATCACACTTACATTTAAGGAATGAAGCACCCTGGGAGGAAAGTACCTCCAAAGTGACCAGAAATGATCCCCTATAGTGGCAGCCCCCAGCACCACCTGACCAGGTGCCCAGAAATCCAGGGCAGCAAATTCACACCAGCACCCACCACAGCATGGCACCCCAGTTATGCCTGATCAGGAGGAAGAGAGAAATATGTCCCTAGCATATCTCCCTTTCATTTGCAGAGGTGAAATTTCTAGAAGCTTGCAGTGCCCTGGGTCACTGTGGATGAGCAACGTCACCTTGGAGATACTGTTCTGTGTTGCTGAAAACGTTTCTTTGAGCCCATTTCGCTACCAAAAGTGAGAAGAGCATCCTAGCCTGAGAAGGCCTGGGTGGTTTTCGTCTTTTGAATTAGTTATTTTCCTTTACGCTTAAGACATTCCACCGCATTCATTTACCTTACCTGACGGGCTCCTCCTTGACTAGCAGTCTATGGCCAAAGTTGGCCTTCCGACTTGAGAATCTTTGATATTGTAGAGCAAACTGCCAGAAGGTCAGAATGTTTTGAGCTTAGGCAATTTACTATGTTCAAAATAGTACAAATCACAATCTTGTGGTCCCTATTTTTAACAATGGCCAAGTGGCTGTCAGGACCACTGGTGTGGGCTCAGTCATTCAGTCATGTCAGACTCTTTGCGACCCCACGAACTATAGCCCACCTGGCTCCTCTGTCCATGGGATTTCCCAGACAAGAATACTGGAGTGGGTTTCCATCTCCTTCTCCAGGGTATCGTCCCCCAACCGAGGGATCGAACCCACGTCTCCTGCACTGGCAGGTGGATTCTTTACCACCTCAGATGGATTTTGAGCCATCTGGGAAGCTCAAGACTACTGGTATAAAACTAAGAATATTACATATAAAGTTCCAAAACACATTCTGAAGTCAAGCCATTACATTTCAGTAAGATAACTACTAAAATGTTAATCTCTGTCCCTCTCTCTCTCACACACACAATTACCTTGCCAGCCTGTGTGTGCCTTATGTTTTGTGGTTGTTGTTATTCACCTCATTGGCATATGCTGAGCCCTCCCTAAGTGGCTTCACTCCTGAAAATGGTACTACTGCTCTGATTATTTTGCCGAGTATAGGAAACTAGAAGTGAGACCACTAAAACCTTAACAACATTTGTTCAGGCTTCCAACAGTGTAACTATAAAATAAGTGATCATAAAATAGAAAATCAGGTCACCAGCTAAAAGTAAATAATTATAAATAATCAGAAATCCTCCCACACAGGATCCAAGTTACAAAGCAAGAAATTTCTACTATAAATATTTGGCAGCTTCCATTATCTCGTGATCCTCACTGAGAAAAATAACAGATATTTGCATTAGGAAAAGAAAAACCAACACTAGCCTTAAATCCTTTGTCTCTTGAATGTCATTTTATACTCACTGTAGCTTGCTTCTGAAGATTTCAGAACACTGTGCAAACAATTATGAGCTCCCCATACAGGGTTGTCAGGAGAAAGGGGCTTTGAGAAAATAAAGTCTGCAAAATGACCCAGCCAGCCATGGTTGGAGAAAGAGTGCAACTCTGAAATCTGAGGGTCTATCCTTCTCTCAACTTTCTCATTTAGGGAAAATATGCTATCTTAATTCCATAAAATTTAAAACACAAAGTAAAGAGTCTCTTGTCTCCAACCAAAAATCCAAGAACACACAAATCAGAATACCCAAGGGGCAGCAGCCTAATCACTGTTGTACCCAGAATACTTGGGAGATAACAGATACTCAGTAAATACTTTTAAAACTAATTAATCCAGTTAAGTATTCACACACAGAAAAGGCTATTCCCATCATATACAAATATATTTTCGAACTGACCCAAATCCATAAATTACACACTTGTTTACTTCAGATAGGCAGTTTTAAGGCTTCCTTCCCCTGAGAATATTGAAAACCTCCATCTAAAATTAGCATGTCACAATAGAAAAGCTTCCTACTCAAGTCCACAATTCTCTGTTAACACTATGGGACATGGTTTCTTAACTCTAAAAAGTACTGGGATGCTACTTCTTGTCAATATCTCTCAAAGACTATGAAAAGAAAATTTGGTCACTGAAATTGCCTCCCCCGAAAAAAATCTAGTATTTAACATATAAATAAAAAGGTCAGAAATTTGGTCCCCAAATTTGTTTGGATACTGGAAATTATTTTTTTAAAAAATAAACAGTTCAAGTATTACCTGAAGGCACTCTTCTAAGAAAGAAAAGGCAGAATAAAGGGGAAGTAAAAAAAACTATCAAATCACTTTGTTGTGTATCAGGAACTAGTGTAGTGCTCTAAGTCAATTATGCTTCAAAAACAAACCCATAGAAAAAGAGGTTTGTGGTTACCAGAAAGAGCTGGGAAAGAGAGACTTGGAGGAGGGCAATCGAAATGTGCAGACTTCCAGTTATAAGATAAATAAGTACTGGTGATATAATATATTATGATAAATGTAACACTTGGATCATATAGAAAAGTTGTTAAGAGTAAATCCTAAGTTGTCATCACAAGGAAAAAATATTTTAAATATTTTTTATTTACTTCTGTATCTATACGAGATGATGAATGCTCCCTAAACTTACTGGAATCATTTCATGATGTATGTAAGTCAAACCATCCTGTGGTCCACCTTATACCACGCTGTATGTTGACAAACCTGGAGAGGAAAAACCCAGCTGAATCTTACATAAACCAAACGAGCACGTCCACCCCAAACCAAAGAGACTGGAGAATTGATTTCTGATGAAACTACATTTTGATCTTTGATTGTCTTTGCAGGATTGTGTCTGTGTGGTGTGGTCCTGGCTCTTTCTCTGGGAAGTACGGCGTCCGTAAAACCTGTGCCGTGCGGTTCCCTTCACCCCTCTTCTCCAGATCAGCACACCGGTTTCTGTCACCAGTCTCTGTCTAAGGAAAACCGGGACCTAGATTTCCCTGGCAGGGCTGCCGCTCCCCTCCACTTAGAAAACTTGTGGGCCAGCCTGTTTGGAAACCACAGCACCCCTCTTTCTGCCTCCCCATACTCCCAGTGCAGACACGTCTAAGGGCTAAGGGAAGCACACACACCAGGCCTGCTGAGGGCTTCAGACTCCAGCAGTGGGGCCCCAACACTGAACTGAAGGCTTTTGGTGTTACTGTTAATGAATTTACTGAGATATAATTATTGTTCAACACATTGCACATATTAAGCATATAACTGAATAAAGTTAACCTCCGTACACACCCATGAAACTAGCACCTCAATCAAGATGGTGGACATGTCAATCACTCCCCAAAATGTCTTTGTATCCCTGTATAGAAACCCTCCTTCTCATTCCTCCCTGGCAGCTGCCACTTTGCTTTCTGTCACTAAAGATTGGTCTGCATTTTATAGAGTTTTATATAAATAGAATCTTATGGTATATACTCATTGTCTGGTGTCTTTTACTTAACATATTTATTTTGAGATCCATCCATGTTGTCTATATCAATAGTCTATTGCTTTTGATTGATGAGTATTATCCCATTGTATACATATACTACAATTTGTTTTTTCCTTTCACTTGTTAATGGATATGGAGGTTGTTTCCAGTTTGGGACTATTACAAAGATGTTACCAGCATTCACATAAAACTCACACTCAAGAGACCAGAAGACTTTCTGTTCATAAGAATGAACAGATCAGCTATGGACTCTATCTAAAAATTTCATTCAAGATGTCAAAGTGAAATAGCCCCACAGATGCTTATGCAGAGGCTACTACAAGACAATAAAGTTGATTTTATAATTTTACCTTAAGAATTTCTTTTTCAATGTTAAGTTTACATCTAGACATAGAGAGGGCTTGTACTTCTCGAAGCACATAAAAGATAGGTACTATTTTTCTCCCTCAATTCATTGCATTTTGCTTTATTCACAATTATTGAGTATTTTTCTCAAATTGAAGGTCTGTGGCAATCCTGTATTGAGCAAGTCTATTGGTGCTTTTTTTTCAGTAACATTTCCTCACTTCATGTCTGTCACACTTTGTTAATGCTCACAATATTTCAGTTTTTCATCATTATTACCTTTGTTAGGTGACCTGTGATCTTTAATATTACTATTGTAATTGTTTTAGATGCACAAACCATGCCATTTAATGGACGGATGTTCTGTGTTCTGACTGTGTCACTAACTGGTGGTTCCTGGTTTCTTGCCCTGTCCTCAGGCCTCCCTGTTCTCTGAGACAAAACAATGTAGAAATTAGGCCACATAATAACCCTCTGCTGCTGCTGCTAAGTCGCTTCAGTCGTGTCCGACCCTGTGCGACCCCATAGACTACAGCCCACCAGGGTCCTCCGTCCCTGGGATTCTCCAGGCAAGAACACTGGAGTGGGTTGCCATTTCCTTCTCCAATGCATGAAAGTGAAAAGTGACAGTAAAGTTGTTCGGTCTCTTTGGGACCCCATGGACTGCAGCCTACCAGGCTCCTCCATCCATGGGATTTGCCAGGCAAGAGTATTGGAGTGGGTTGCCATTTCCCTCTCCATAATAACCCTATTGTGGTCTCTAACTGTTCAGATGAACCACAGGTCTTTTCCTTCAAATCAAAAGATAGAAATAATTAAGCACAGCAAGGAAGACATGCTGAATGCAGAGACAAGCTGAAAGCTAGACCTCCTGTGCCAGTTAGCCAAGTTGTAAATGCAAAGGAAGAATTCTCAAAGGAAATTCAAACTGCTACTCCAGCGAACACACAAACAATAAGAAAGTAAAACAGCCCTACTGCCAATAAGAAGAAAGTTTTAGTGGTCTGGATGAAAAATCAAATCAGGCACAACAGTCCCTTACCAAAGCCTAATTCAGGTTAAAGCCTTAAATATCTCCAGTTCTATGAATACTGAGAGAGGTAAGGAAGCTGCAGAAGGAAAGTTTAAAGCTAGTAGAGGTTGGTTCCTGAGGTTTAAGGAAAGAAGTTGTAGCTGTAACATAAAAGTGCCAGGTGAAATACCAACTGATGATGTAGAAGCTGCAGCAAGTTATTCAGGAGATCTAGCTAAGATCATTCAGAGAAGGCAATGGCAACCCACTCCAGTACTCTTGCCTGAAAAATCCCATGGATGGAGGAGCCTGGTAGGCTGCAGTCCATGGGGTCGCTAAGAGTCAGACATGACTGAGTGACTTCACTTTCACTTTTCACTTTCATGCATTGGAGAAGGAAATGGCAACCCACTCCAGTGTTCTTGCCTGGAGAATCCCAGGGATGGCAGAGCCTGGTGGACTGCCATCTATGGGGTCGCACAGGGTCGGACACGACTGAAGTGACTTAGCAGCAGCAGCAGCAGCAGCAGCTAAGATTGTTAATAAAGGTGGCTATAGTAAACAGATTTTCAGTGTAGACCTAACAGCCTTCTAGGGCTTCCCAGGTGGTGCTAGTGGTAAAGAACCAACCTGCCAATGCAGGTAGATGTAAGAGACACAGGTTCAATCCCTAGGTCTGAAAGATCCCCTGGAGGAGGGCACAGCAACCCACTCTAGTATTCCTGCCTGGAGAATCCCATGGACAGAGGAGCCTGGCTGCCTACAATCCATAGGGTCACACAGAATCAGACATGGCTGAAGCAACTTAGCACTCATGCATGCAACAGCATTATATTAGAAGATTCCATGCAGGACTTTCATAGCTAAAGAGAAGTCAAAGCTTGGTTTCAAAGGACAAGATGACTCTCTTACTAGAGACAAATACAGCTGGTTACTTTCAGTTGAATCCAGTGCTTATTTACCATTCTGAAAATCCTAGGATCTTTAAGACTTGTGCTAAATCTGCTCTGCCTGAACTCTCTAAATGGAACAACAAAGCCTGGATGACAGCCCATCTGTTGACAACACGGCTTACTAAATATTTTAAGCCCACCGTTGAGACCTGTCACTCAGGGGGGAAAAAAAGTTTCCTTTCAAAATATCACTGTTCATTGACAATGTGCCTGGTCACCCAAGAACTCTGATGGAGATGTACAACAAGTTTAATATTGCTTTTCATGCCTGCTAACATAACATACATTCTGCAGCCCGTAGATCATAGACCAATTTAGACGTTCAAATCTTATTATTTGAGAAATATATTTCACAAGGCTATAGCTGCTATAGATAGTGATTCCTCTGATGGATCTAAGCAAAGTCAATTGAAAAGTTTCTGGAAAGGAGTCACCATACTAAGATGCCATCAAGAATATCTTTAATTTATGAGAAGAGGTCAAAATACAACATTAACAGTAATTTGGAAGAATATAATTCCAGCTCTCATGGATATCTGAGGGGTTCAAGACTTCAGTGGAGGAAATCTCTGTAGATGTGGTGGAAACAGTAAGAGAATTAGAAGTGAAGCCTGAAGATGTGACTGCATTATTGCAATTTCAGGATAAAACTTTAATGGATGAGGAGTTGCTTTGTATGGATGAGCAACAAAAATGGCTTATTGAGGTGAAAGCTATCCTGGTGAAGATGCTGTGCAGATTCTTGAAAGGACAGCAAAAGATTTAGAATACTGCAGAAACTTAGTTGATAAAGCAGTGGAAGGATTTGAGAGGACTGACTCCAACTTTGAAAGTTCTTCTGTGGGTAAAATGCTATCAACAGCATCGCATGCTACAGAGAAATCATCCACGAAAGCAGAGTTAGCTGATGAGGCACACTTCAGTGTTGTCTTAAGAAAATGCCACAGTCACCTCAAACTTCAGCAACCACTGATCAGTCAGCAGTCATCAACACAGACAAGACCTTCCACCATGACTCACTGAGGGTCCAGATGATATTTAGGACTTTCAGCAAAATCATTTTAATGAATGTATATACATTTCTTTTTTAGACACAATGCTACTACACACTAGACTACCGCATGTGTGTGCTAAGTCCCTTCAGTCCTGTCTGCCTCTTTGTAACCCCATGGACTGTAGCCCACCAGGCTCCTCTGTCCACAGGATTCTCCAGGCAAGAACACAGGAGTGGGCTGCCATGCCCTCCTCCAGGGGGTCTTCCCAACCCAGAGATCGACCTGCATCTCTTGTGTCTCCTGCACTGGCAGCAGGGTTCATCACCACTAGTGCCCCCTGGGAAGCCCAGACTCCAGCACAGCATAAACATAACTTTATACACACTAGGAAAAAATTTCATGTGATTCACTTTCTTCTGATATTTGGTTTCTTGCAGTGGTCTAAAAGCAAACCCACAATGTCTCTGAGGTATGTACACCTATAATTATCTTAACACCCATGAGTTCATAATATTACAGAGCGAGCAGACATGAAAGAGAGAGAATAAAATATAAGTCTCCAAACCTAACTTACTGAACATAATCAGGAATATTTAAGACATCAATTCCTTGGTCTGAAAACTATCAAAAGGAAAAAATAAGCATTTATCCTTCTTTTCTTGTACGAACTATATTTAACAGTAACCAAATAGCCTAATTTGATAAGGAAAAGTGGGTTTTTCCCAAAAATTTCCATTCAATAAACATGGAAAAGATGGTAGAATCTAATTAGAAAATCACTACTTTTCATCCCCTCAAAGAATCAGTGAACAATAATCAGGGATTAAAATATTACACAAAAGGTTGTTGGGGAGTTTGAGCTATCATCACCTGAACCTGGTGGTCTATCCTGGCGTTACTAAGAATAAGTGCATCCAGAATTATATACTGTCTGACATTTTATAACATGGATCACAGAGCATAATGTACGAAATATTCTTGCTGCAAAAGCTGAAACTGAATATAATCAATTAAGGAAGTCAAGTGATAAAGGTCCAAGTTAATTGACACCACAGAAAGCAAATAGAAAAATGCAGAAATCTAAAGGACAACTGACTCAATTTTTTTCAAAAGTTAGTGGCAGGATAAAGAAGTGACAAGGAGGACTGCCATTAACACTGAAACAACACCCTCCACCAGGAAAGAGGCCATACCTCACTGAAGGCTCAGAGAATGATCAGCATTTTTTGGAGGAGAAGGGGCCGGCAGAAGCTGAGATGGCTGGATGGCATCACCAACTCAATGGACATAAGTTTGAGCAAACTCCAGGATATAGTAAAGGACAGGGAAGACTGGTGTGCTGCAGTTCATGGGGTCGCAAAGAGTCGGACATGACTTACAGTGACTGAACAACAACAAAGCAATAAAGTATTTTTAACATTTTTAGGCGTCATGTTATTGTATACTTAATAGACTACAAAACAGTGTAAACGTAACTTTTATATGCACTGGGGAACCAAAAAAGTGATGTGACTCACATTATTGTCACACTCACGTTATTGAGGGGTCTGGACCCATATCTGCAGTGTCTTTGGGGTATAGTTGTGCTTCATTTGCAAATTCAGCCACACATTCATCTATTCAGAGTTGTCAAAATGCATGTTACATGCCTGGTACTGTACTGTGTGCCACGGGACTCAAAAGTTAAGAAGTTAAATCCTTGCTTAGTGAGAAGTAGGCATCTCCACACTTTGAAAACCAACACAAGTAGTCTTTACCTGTTTTAACATCCTCACCTCCATGGTAAAAATAAGAGAGACAGTAAAATTAACAAGCTGCCTAGATTGCTAGAAACATAAGTCAGTTCCCACAGAGCACCAAGAGGAAGCTTCTGCCCACTTTGTAGCCATTGTTCTTTCCACGCCAAAGCAGGGAGCTCATGCAGATATGCAGGTAGGTGATTTATGACCCACAGTGACACAAGAATCAATGGAAGGAGCAACAGGGCAGCAACACTCAATAGCTCTCCTAAGCATGTTGAGCAAAAGTTAATCCTTTAATACAAAACTCAAAACTCTCTTCCCTGAATGACCTCCTCCATCTATCTACAAACCCATCCAATCCTTCTCCCCAGATCTTTTTCCGAAACGGACCTAGAAAGACTACATGCATCACCACTTCTAAATACTTTTGACTGCCTTGTAATGTCGTTTTCCGCCTCAGTATAAATCCATTGGTATAAAATAGGGGGGCCATTTCCAGGCCAAACAATATAGGCATATTCACCTAAATTCCCTGCTCTATGGGAACACAATATACTTTTTTAAAATTTACTTATTTTTTAATTGAAGGATAATTGCTTTACAGAATTTTGTTGTTTTCTGTCAAATATCAACATGAATCAGTCATAGATACACAGTATACTCTTAATCACTTCATTATTGGGCTTAAAAGAAAGCAAACCATTACACCTGCTTTCTCTCCTTGAGTATTTTTTCATATATAAGATCATAGCATTCATACCAGGATCCCTAAATCCACTAACTTTACACTTTTTTTCCCTACTGATTAGCCTGATACCTTCTTCTTCCAGCATAACAGCTTTTCTTTTCATCAACACTATCTACTTAGACAGCTGAGTCTCAGAATGTTATTTTCCTATTTAACACCTAATATGAATATTTTTTCTAATTTTTTTGCAAAAAATATTTTCTAGGTACAGTTGATGCCTGGTTAGGCAAGCTGAGATGGTAGTAGGAATATGAGTAGCTTTGAAAGGTATTTCTGTCAGATTTAGTGAGTATTGTGCAAACTTTGTTCTCATACAGTATCAGTCAATTTATTTTATTAACTCTATTTTTCTTCAGTTCAGTCGCTCAGTCATGTCTGACTCTTTGCAACCCCATGGATTTCTTAAACTGATGTTAAAATGAGTTTGCAATCTACAGCATATACTAAATGGGGCTAATGATTTGGAGATAAAGTAACATAAGCATCATATACATGGATTTTAATGTTTTCTCAGCTAATCCACTGTGGCTCAGCTGGTAAAGAATCTGCCTGCAATGCGGGAGACCTGGGTTTGATCCCTGGGTTGGGAAGATCCCCTGGAGAAGGGAACGGCTACCCACTCTAGTATTTTGGCCTGAAGAATATATAGTCCATGGGGTCACAAAGGGTTGGACACAACTGAGCGACTTTCACTTTCACATTTTCAGCTAATCCACATAACAAAAGTGACAGTGTTTGCTTAGACACTTAAGCTACCTTGCACACTACAGCTTTCTGCCATTGAATACCACGCATTATACTTCTACCTTTATACAGCATCCACGGGGATTATCAGTCTATTTATAACCGATACCAAAGACACCAGAGTACATGAAATGCTACATTTTTCTTTTTCTAAATCAAATTAAACCCAGTTCAAGCTCCAGGTGGCCAAGGTTGACAAGAAGAACAAGATCAAGCAGATGTCAGCAATGCCTTATAAGAAAGGATCAAAAATTTTAACACAGAAAACCCATAGATCTTCCAGAGTCTAAACAGAGAGAGCCCCTGGTTCTGGCAGTTCATTCAGAGTCTGTCAGTTTCTGGTGTCCATGGTCACCCACGTGGCGTTGCAGTTCGGGCTCTGCCTTCTCTGGTGGTAGTGGGGATGGGAGGTACTTTCTGGTGCAATTAAAGTCTTTCACTTCCTAAACTACCACCACATTCCTATACCCATCTCAAGGAATCTAACTGCATATCTCCAGAAAATGAATCACTGCTCCCCAACCTTCAGTCATACGGTGTTCTATTAGGAAACCCTCTTAGACAATTTCTTCAGATCATCATGGTGACATCTCACCTTTGGGAAGAAAGGCTTATCTCAAGAGTTGTTGAGAGGAAGAATGATAATGTTTCAAATTATAATGGTCAGGGTAACAGTAGGAATTGTGAGAAATAAAACCCTTAATATTCATAGCTTAAAACAGTAGAGGACTTTCCTGGTGGTATAGTGGATAAGAACCCACCTACCAATGCAGGGGATATGGGGTTGATCCCTGGTCCGGGAAGATTCCACATGCCTCAGATAAACTAAGCCTGTGTGCCACAACCATTGAGCTCGGGCTACAGAGTCCATGAGCCGCAACTACTGAAGGCCGCATCCCTAGAGCCTGTGCCCCTCAACAAGAGAAGCCACCACAAGGAGGCCCACGCACCACAACACAGTAGCCCATCCCTGCAGTTAGAAAGAGTCCGCACATAGCAACAAAGACCCAGCACAGCCAAAAATAATTAATTAAATATATTTTTTTTAATAAATAAAATTGAAGTAAAATAAAAATTTTTTAAAAACTAGAAAGCTATGAATTTTCCTGGTGTGCATCCTGCCCTATTCCACTCAGTCATTCAGGAATCCAGGCTGACAGAAGCTCAGCTGTTTCCAACGTGGGCTTCCAAGGTTGCTCTGGGCATAGACATCCAGCAAACCAAAGGAGGAGGACAACACAGAGGCGGCGCTCTGCTTCCTGTCCACCTTGGCTCGACAGCAACATGTATCAACTCCCCTTACATCCTAGCAGCAGAATTGAGTCACAGAGCCTCACTTGGGACCATGGGCACTGACAAATTCTATGCGATGGAAGGGAAAGTGTCTATTTTCGTTAATAATTAGTCATTTCTACTACCAAATCATAGACAATCCAGATTTAAAATATATCTGCTCAGCTGTTCTTCCTAACTGGTAATGAGACTCTCCAAAGAGCCAACAATTAGGAAGAGGGTGAAAAGCAAAAAATCAACTGGATCAAGATTCTCTTACATAATGGAGAGTGATGGGCAAGGAACAGGACAGAAATTCATAGAGCAATCAAGCTGTGAAGAAGCATAAGTAGAGACTGCCTGGCTTATCTTACAATTAGAGCCTAATAAGGTTGTTAGTTTCCCTAAACCACAAAACTCATTAATGGCAGAAAAAGGAAAAAAATTTGAAAAAAAAACCTCAGATCCCTTGAGCCTTTGTCAGGCACTTGTTCCACTGAGATTCAATTTTTCCACTTTTGGGGCCTTGTTTGTAACCCAAAGACATGGACCCAATTCTCTACAGTTAGAGCTGTGAGACGCCAGAATTGTCCCTTGGGAGGAAAGATGACAAGGAAGAGAAGTGTATGCTCTCCCCCAGTGATGCCGCTATGCACTTGCCTGTAACCAGGGCACAGCTTCACAGCCTAGCATCAACAGTCGCCACACGGCCTCTGCTTCTCATGCTTCGTTCCCATCTTGAACCACATACATTTAATTTTGGAAAGTCATTTGTTGCCTTTTTGGTAGTATTCATACCCAAAACTGTAAATTTATCGCCAATAGGAACTACTTTTAAAGTCACTGATGAGTCATGGGGAAAAAACCCTGAAATTTCTATTTAGGGAGGATTCTGCTTCATCACTAAATCGTGTTCCCCAGGGTGGCTTTCACCGCTTTTGGAGAAGTACACTGGTCACTGGCTCCTGTTCTTTATTCCTCACCTGAAGTCATTAGCTCCGTTTCTGATGCTAAAATTTGTTGCTATTGAAATAATTATTATTGTTTCAGAAGACAAAAGGATAATGGATTCATGCACAACCTCATGCTACTCAGTTTCAGTAGCAGAAACTGATGAAAATCTCAGTAACAAAGATACTATTTTCATACTGAAGTTGCCAGTAAAATGTGTTAGAGAAAGGAGTGAAGGAACAACAGGAAATAAAATGTCACATGAATATGTCTGCAGTTTCTTTGTTAATCTAGTTGGAAAAGTAGAATTATGTTATCAGCTGATGATCCCTCCAGAGAGCTCCAGAAGCTGCTGGGGTGAGGTACAATTTCAAAGAATTTACCTTTCAGAGTCTCTACCTTTATTAGTAAAAAGCAAACTACAGCTTTTTCTATGTAACTTCTCTTTAAAGGAGAAGATGCCAAGACAGCAAGAGAACCAGGAAGACATAGAAAAATGACAGGATAATGAATGCAATTTCCCTGTTGATCATGAACATTTCAGCTAAGGTCACAAAGCCACAGGTATTTTATATACCCCACATTCTTGAGATAGCCACCAGCCACATCTCATGGCATTTACTAGGGAGGGCAACTAACATAACATCCCCATGCCCACTATATAGTGGTTCTCAAACATGGCTACACACTAAAATAAGCTGGAGAACTCTTCAAAAGCACTCATGTCTGAGCCCAATCAAGTCAGAATCTTTGTGGTTGGGCCCAAACACTAACAGTCTTTTAAAGGCTTCCCTGGTGATTCTAATACACAGCCAGCTTGCAGAACCACTGATCCACAAGTACAAAAGACTAGAATCTTTGGAGGTGTACAATGTCTGTTTGTTTTGAATGCTCTGGCTTTTCCCTCCCGTTCTGGGCCCAGGTCAGGGAACTCTGCATTGAAGATGCCTCTAGCTATGCTCCCGAAAGGACCCACTCACCTACCTCAAAGGGAAGCAGCATGTGGATACCAGGCACTCAGCAGCTGTGGATACCCAGAGAAGGACCACAATAGCAGCAGTGAAACCAAAAGACTTTGGCTCTTTTCTGAAATCTCTCTCATTTGTCCAGCCCAGCCCAGGAGGAGATAAAAGCAGAAAAGGGAGGAAGAAGAAAAAGACGGTACCCCTTTCACTGCTAATACAAATACCTCAAGCTGAGGCCTGGCTGGCTATGGGCCACTAAATTGGATGTGACATTTAAGTTTCAACATAGACCAGATAAGACTGGACTTTTCAATATCTGAAAATGACTAAAAACATTGAATCTTCCCAAGATGCTATTAAAGGATACAAAAGAGAAGTGATTCAAAAAAGGGTGTTTTTAAAAAGTGATAGGAGAAAAATAAACCACCTCATATTTGAGTCCCACTTGAGATGGTCTATAAACCACTTGATGACTATACTTCCTATATGAATTAATCGCATCACAACATGAGGATGCAAAAAGCAATGACTTATATAACCTCCGATATTTCCTCTTCCAGTGATTCTATCATAGGTAAGATAACAAAGGATTAAAAAACAAACAAAAAAGGCTACTTTCAAAAAAAAAAAAAAAAGAGGAAATTCCAAACCCTCCTCCACTTTCTATACCTAACCAAAGAAAGGAGTTACTCTACTTGCAGGGGTGGTACCTTTGGGATCATCTTACTCTTCTGCAATGTACAGATCAGAAGCAGTAACTGGGAGTCACCTGCTGAAACTGCTGGAGTGACTGGTGGCATGATCACTAGATGGAAGCTAGACCTAGGGCTAACAGAGAGCTACATGTCCATTCAGAATGGCCCACTCCATGGCTATGAATATGGAAGGTTATATAACTCACTGTAAGTCACTCTTTCCTATTCACTTCCTTGTAATTTACTCATGGGTGAGAGATGAAGGAAAAGTCCTAGAGACCTACACCCATCTACAAAAGTATAGGCCACCATGCAGCTCTCTAGGTAAAGGTACTGACTCTAAGTAGTTGACCGAGCTGTACCCGGGAAGGCCATTTTGGCAAGGAAATAGGTGATGGCTTCATCGATAGTACAAGCTTACATTTCTTCGCACAATACATGAAACAATCTTTTTATTCTTCTTTTCAGGAAAAGAAAATCTCTTGCCACAATCAAGTCCAAAGATCACTGGGTGTTGACTGAGAGGTATCCCATCAGCTTGCCATTTGTATTCTTTTCAACCAACCAATTTGGAATTGCTTTCCCAATTACTAATGAATGGCTAAAATCCCAAAAGGATGGATGTCATCTCTTAGAAGGCTCACAATTAACTATTCATTTCTTAAGATGGATTCTATCCTATTAGTATAGTATGTGTTAAATAAATCTATATTTTGGGTAGATGGATAGACAGGTGAATGAATGGACTAAAGACCAAACAAATGAACAGAGAACACCCATGTTCAAGTTCAGGCAAGCAGAGAGCAATGCTGGGTGGGGCATGCGTCCCAAGGAAAGTAAGAAAAGGAAAGAGACACCACAGGAGAAAGAGATTTAGAAACAAATTTTACATCATAATTTTGCCCAGTACTATGCTGTAATAATAATAATATAATAATAAATATTGAGGCACAGTTAAGTGTCACCCCTTCATAATGAATAAATTTCAACAGTCTCCTTGCTTAATGAGCCAAAATTTAAAAAACCCTGGTTTGGTCTTGAAAGGTAACCCTTAGTGTTCCCATTTAAAGCTGTCAGACATTTTTTCCCCTCTCAGTCCACAGCTGGCAAATTGCAGAGTTTCAGGATCTGAACCAAATATAAACAAAACAACTTTATACAGAATGAAATTTCAACTAAGCAATTTCTCTGAACTCAAAGATTACTCACAAATCAGGCAAAGCCTATAAATCGACTTTTGATAAAATTAATGTTGAATCGCCTTGTCTAGACAGGCCTGTGCATTTGAGGGTTTTGACAATACTGAATGCTGAATTTGTGATTTTAAATCTGAGTTCTGGCTATTTTAGGCTATTCCTGTCTCCTTGATGGCACTGTAATGAAAGAACTTCAGAGGGTTGGTGTTGGGTTTGTTTGTTTGTTTTTTTTTTTTTGGTCTAAGTGTTCCTAGCGAAAAAATTTCTCATTTGTAGAAATTTTCCATTACCTAACACATGTATCTATCTTCCTAAAAATCAGTTAATACAAGTATTTATCAATATATAGAGAGTAGAAGCTAACTACCCAACTTATATCCTAAATTAAAAATTACTCTGATTTTCCAATTTCCTGAGAAATCAACATATAACTCATCTGATGATGGATGCACAGCCATAAACCATTAACAACATACTCTTCAATCTCTGATCAGGTAATGGGTTCATCCATTCCTGGTGAGAGGCAGGAAATGGAAAAGGCCATTCTAACTGGATGCCTCCGGTTCCAGGGACCCATTTGGATGATTTAAGACGTTCCCACAAAAGCCAACTAAAATAAATATTCTGATAGTCTGAATATCACATCTGAGCCATTCCTTCTCTAATTGCATTTTGGCTCTGAAAGATAGACACAGATCACCTTGAACCCTCTTTGTCAGAATGGAGGCACGGCAAAGCAGAATGCCCCATAGGAGACCATCTGGTGGGAGAAAGGATCTCTGTTGCTCTCCCTCCTACAGGTGTCCTGCGTTACCTCCTGCTCTTGACACCCAGCACAGAGGCTTCCGTGTGGTCTGTCTTCAGGCTACTTGCTGGGCAGGACAGCCTCCCATTCTCTCCCCCCACACCACCCCTGTACAGGCAGCCCCGGCAGAGTAGCTCTGTATCCCTTGGCACATCTCCAGGCAGTTTTCCCCTCCTACACTGGCCTGTGGCTTTAATTTGTTCAGTCTCTGCTGTGTAACATTCCATTGTGTGAACACACCACATCAGATTGCCGAGGTAGGTTTGAGAAACTTGGGTGTTATCACAAATAATGCCACTACAAATGTGCTTGCACGCAATTTTTGTGCACATATGCACTCCTATCTGTTATCTATATACCTAAGTCATCGCATTACGACTGATAAAGATGAATCAATGGAGTTCTCTGCCCACAGGCTGTTTGTTTAGCTCGTTTCTATTGAATTCTATACGACAGCATCTTTTGTTCCTATTGACTGGTTCCAGAGTGGACGGAGGAAACATTACTGCCCGTGGAGAAATTGATCGTAACTGTGCTCAGCTGGAAAGGGAAGGGCAAGCCCATCCCAGTGGGCTCATTTAGTTAAAATGGGATTTTCTGAAAGAGAACAGCACCTATCATGAACAGAAATGGGCTATGTGATGAGGCAGATTTTGCTGGAAGAGACTAGAATTTCAGAGGGATACCTAGAGCACGAGAATGTGGGTCCCATCTGCTACCTGCCCAGCTAAACAAAGAGCCTGGGAACTAATAAGAAAGGCCAGGCGTTTATGTAAGATACCAACACTGGCCACACTCTGTTGTGTGTTGTTTGTGTTGTTTTACCGCCTAACTTTCTGTTCATCACTGAAGCCAAAGCAGGAGGAAACAACTAGAAAATAGCACATGCAGAATTCAGGCAAGGTGTCCCCATAGCTCTCAGACAGGCTGAAAAAGGACTAACAGGGGAAGCCACAGAGTCTCCTCCTTAGGAGAATTTTTATAACAGGATCACCTCCTTTGAAACCATCCAGCCAAACGCCTCGGAAATCAAAGAATAACCGGAAGAACAGCAGAGCTTCCTCAGACCGCTTCGCTGTGTCTGGACACCTGGCACAGAAATACAGAATGAGTATTTACATGCCTGAGTCAGTTTTTTATGATAGCTGCACCTCCAGTCTGCCAGCCCAGTGGTTAGTTTCTGTTGCTTTTCCCTGTGGAGGTTTATCTCAGGCAGGTTCCCAAGCTTCTTTGTAGACACAAATAGACCTCTTGCTGCCACCCTCTACTCGTACCTCTACTTGTTTTGATGACTCACTTTACTATACACTGAAGGGCTGCAAAACAAAAATCAACGTATGCCCATCAACAGAGCTTTAGAAACCATCCTGCTTTCTCAGCTTTATTTGACTATAAAGGGAAATTCACTCATGGCCTAAAAGTGTACTAAGGAGAAAGACTGATTATGTAGAGGCTAAGCTTTGATTGAATCCCAGCCATTGCCAGCTGGTCTTATCTCAGAGCAGAGTGAGCCAGGTATCTCCCCGGGGGCTATCTTCCAGCATTCCAAATAATGAAGTGCCAAAGAAGAGGCAGCCAGGAGCTGCTGACTCACCCACAAAAATCCATGGCTGGAAGAAGTACGGACTCAGACCTCACGGCCCTTATCCTGATGTTGTTGTTCAGTTGCTAAGTCGTGTCTGATTCCTTGTGACCCCATGGACTGCAGCACACCAGGCTTCACTGCCCTTCACCCTATCCCAGGGGGCATTTGAATCTGAAGGAGCAGTTGGGGAGGGATTCCCATGGTGTTCTGACTTGATGAGCATGGCTAACAGATGGCCTGACCAGAAACATCCTCCCTGACCCCGATCACCACAGACAGGGGACACTCTATTTTGAGCCCCTTGCTGAGTTCCAGAAGACTTAAAAAGCAGGAGGTAGGGAGAGTCTTACATGCTATTACCAGACCCTGACAATTAGCATAGCCATGTAAATCAGATTATCTGGTTTCTATACCTAAGAGCATTCCTTGGGGAAGAATAAAGGTTGACCTGGAGAAGGGAGCGGGGAAATTAAGGCCAAACCAAAAAAGTTAAGTCCCAAAGGAAAACACCAGTTCACCCTAGATTATCCTTGTATTCATCTCTTGAAAATGACAATCCAAAAGTAAGCCAACTTTGAGCTTTCGGGGACTGTCATTGCCTCCTGACAGCCTCTCCCAGGGCATAGGGAGGGAAGAAGAGGGGCAAGTCTCTTTATCATGTTAGTTATGTGATGACAGGTCTTATCAACACTGCTATCCATCCAGAGGGAAATACTGTCTATGCAAGTTGAGATCTGTGCTATCTGTATAGACTATCCATGGCAAGAACCATTTCACTTAGCAGAAGTCCAAGAATCTCTTCCCATTCTTAGCAAAACTTTTCTAGAGCTAAAGAGATACTTCTAACTCTTCTCCCAAATAGCCTAGGTTTTCACAAGTGGTGTAACTATCTGGCTCACTAAGGACTCTCTCTAACCTTGGATAGCATTATCTGTCCCTCGAAGCTTTTCCTCTTCCAAGATTGATACAAAGGACTTGGACCCACCTGTGCACACCTGAAACCCTCGGCTTCCCCCCACTTCATGAGTTGGAGGCTTCCTTTCTCAAAATCCCTAAGTCATTTCTTTATTTTCCTTTCAAGCAGTTTTCTAAAACACGTCTCTACTTAGAAAATGGGTAAATAGTACATGTGAATGCGTCCAATAAAGAAAATTCCCATAACCTTTCCTGACTCCAGCCACATACCTGCCATCATATCTTGGCTCCACTGAGCTTGAAACACTGCCATCATAGTCCTCCTCAGAATCGTGTGTCTGCTCTCGTTCCTCTTGATGACATGAGAGCTCCATTTCAGACCTCAAGATAGGACCAAGGAAGACACGGGCAGGAAATGCCTAACAGCCTGCCCCCCCAAAATACAATGTGAGCCATAATCTGTAGGCTCAAATGTTCCATAGCCACATTAAAAAGAAAAAGAAGGGGGTGAGATTAACTTTAACTTATCCCAATATATCCAAATATCAACAATGTCATCAAGGTAATAAAACTAGATATTTTACATGTATTAACTCTTCAGAATGTATTTTATAACACATTTCCATTTGAATGCTTCTATTTTCATTGGAGGTATTTGGTCTGTATTTGGGTTTCACAAAATTTACAATGGAAAAGTGGATTCAAATGGACCCAAAAGTTTTCCAATAAGCGAATCAGTATCAGGTTTTAAATTCACATTTAAATTAATTAAAACTAAAACTTTAGTTTCACTGTAGCCTCCTGAGAGACTGCTCCTTCTCCTTCGCTCCGTGTAACTTCACAATCAGTTGGTGGTATTGCATTTCTCCTGTTCATCAATGACATTCCTGAATATACTTACAAAATGCCTTTCTCTGAAATTCAAACCATCTTCTCCCCACTGTCACCTGACCTCCCAGTCATTTCTCCCCATTGGTCAGACCCTGGCATCTGGCTCCCCTCTCCTCCACCTCCAGTCCTTCCATTCTGGATAATCCCAGGGCTGTGTAACGTCCTAGCCAACATCTGGCCTCAGAATTTGCTGACCCCGAATTTCAGTGACCATCAATTTATTTCTATTTCAGCCACCCACATCCACAACTACCTTCTAGATTTTGTCATAACCCTGACCTCCTCCAAGTCTCAAACCAAATGCTTACTCCACCCCGTGATCTCCACTCCCCAAGCTTCTGGTCCTTCTATTCTCCTAACTTTATAAACACATAGTCCCCAGAGACACCCCCTTCCTCCCAGCCCTCTGTCCTTGGCCCTGACCTCACAGCACAGTGAGCGGGTGAGGGGTAGAGCTCCTGACACTGGATTCTGACATTGCACAGAACTGCTCCTTACAGGCTCTGTAGCCTTGGGCAAATTATTCAACTTCCCTGCACCCTGCTTTCTCCCTGCCTAAAATAAGGATAAAAACTCTGTCAAGAAAGTTCTGTAAGACTCAAACATAAAGCACTTAATATCATGCAGCCGAATACATCCATTAAATAAAGTTTTCTCCCGAGCCAGGGTAGGACTGTTCCCAGCTCACACCACTGTTCTTTTCCTTCATCCTTCTGCCCCACCCATACCCAGGCACAACCATACCCAGATCAGTGCTGCTGCCTGCCTTCTGGTGGTCTATACCCAGCCAGCTAAGCGCCCCTGGACAAACGGACAGAGTGGTGCCATCACAATGCTACGTTTCTAATGTGAACACTACTGCCGGAACAATTCACTAGCCTTCAGTCCTCTCCTCCGCCTCACCTAGTGGTCCTTCCATCAGCCCACACATAGCAGGCTCTTCCCCTTTCAGAACGGAAGGCTACGAAGGCCAGGTAAGCACTAGCAAATCTCTACTGAGAAGTCTGAGGGAACTGAACACTAGTCAGTAAACTAATGAGTATTTTTTTCCCTTTTGCTGGACTTCAAACTGTCATAACAATTACATTATAAAAGAAACTCTAAGTGGCTTCTACCAAGCCTAAGCCATTTCTGGGGCATCAGATTTGCCCACAGATTCAAGGAACTAGGATTCTGTAGTCTGAATAGAACAGTTGGGGGAGCAAAAGCCCCAGTTAAAGAAGACATGGAAATGAAGCTGGAGAAGAAAGGAGTTTCCTTAAGAAAACAGTGAGGCTCTCAGAAGCCAAGTCAGGCAAATTCAAAAGAGAAGCATCACTGTGCCTGTTTAAACACGGCGAGGCAGCTTGAATGACTACCCTAGAGCTGTCCACACCCAGAACCTGTGAAGCTGACAAAAGGGATTAAGGAAGTGAAGTTAAATTCAGGAGACTGAGATGGGGAGATCGCCTGCATCATGTGGTACCCCCCGAACATAATCACAGGTCCTCATAAGAGCAAAGCAAAGGGAGGTTTGATGCTGAAGTAGGAGCTGTCACAATAGAGAGAGATCAGAATGATGTGAGGAAGGGTTGTGAGCTCAGGAATGCCACTCCATGTCAAGGACATGGATTTTTCCCCAGGGTCGAGAGGACCCAGCTCTGCCCATCCCCTCACTCTAGTCCAGCAAGACTGGCTGGGGTTTCTGCACCAGCTATGAGAGAACAAGTGTCTACTGTTTCAAGCGATTGGTTACAAAGGAATTTGTTACAGCAGCAAGAAGAATCTTAATACCCAGGGGTACTATGGAAAACCTCCAGGGTTACAGGAATATTTCAAAGTAACAAGTCAGGCCCGTGCTATGAGGGAACACGCCCTCAGGCTTGGTTCTTAGGGCTTCAGCCCCTCTCCCCCTGCCCAGTGAGGAGACACCCTGATGAAGAGTCATCAGCCAGGCCTGGGTTGAACGTTGCTCCAACAATTGATGCCTCTGGAAGAAAGCAGCCTGCTCAGAGACAGGAGTAAGCCAAATCTGTTCAGAAAAACAGATACTTTAGGTGCTCCCAGAATTAATTGACTTATCACATATCTCTAACTACTGGGGACCCCATAAGGACCTGGAAAGGGTATATCAGGAAAAAATTGTCTATATAGGTCTGTTATAGGCTGGCTTGTGTTCCGCTCAAATTCATATGCTGAAGCCCTAACACCCAGGACCTCAAAACATAACCTTCTTTGAAAATGGGTCATTGCAGATGTCATCAGTTATGATGAGATCTTACTGGAATAGGGAGAACCCCTGCTGCAATAAGACCAGTGTTCTCGTAAAATGGAGAACTCTGGCCACAGAGACATAAAAGAGAACATCACATGAAGACCGGAGTTACGCTGCCATATGCAGAAGAACTACCAGAAGCGAGGGGGGCCTAGAGGGGTCCTTCCTGGTGCCTCCAGAGGAAGCTGGGCCCTGCTGACCCCGGACCTCAGACTCTGGCCACCGGAACTGTGAGAAAATAAACCCTGTTGTCTGAGCCACTGCAGCGCACTGCTATGGCAGCCCTGACCCCCTAACACAAACTCCCAAAGGAAAGACAGAAGGGCGGAGCGCTCCCTGGTTTAACAGACAGCGCTGGCCTGACGCAGGGTGAAGAACGAACAGGACGGAGCTGGTTCAACCATTAAAGCTCAGCTGGACCTGCTTCCAAGGGAGGCGGCGAGGAGTGAGGCCAAGGCGGGAGGAAGACGCACCTTCCATGCTGCAGACAGGGGCTGATGGGGCGCTTCTGCTGCCTGAGGCGGCCAGGCCCCAAGCCTGGAAAGAATCAGAAGCTAAGTGAAGGGAAGTTTGGGGCTCAGTGGGGTGTTCATGAGTCCCTGGGGTGCAAATTTCAGAAATACTAACCTTGATTTCTTTCAGGAATATGAGGGTGGTCCTCTGGCTCAGGCAACTGTGGGCATCAAGCAGCTCCTGTGGCTCGTACGTCCCGGGAATTACGGAACAGCCCCCAGAGCCCTGGTGGTGTGTGTGGCTCTCCTTCCATCTCTCTGGGCAGCGGGGCCACAACTAAGAAGGCGCTGGAATCTGTCCAGGATGAAGACGTTCAGGAGAGATGGCACGGTGGAGACTGTAGGAAATCATTCACGTCCAACTTTACTAAGAAGTTCCTTGTAAAACATCTTGCTTCCCATCACGGCACAACCACGTTAAAAAACGCCACCTCTGCTGAGAAACCACCCTTACAAATTGCAGGGAGCTTGCTCCTCCAAGGTAATCACAGGTTTACAACCACAGTTCTCAGAGGAGAAAAGAGCAGTTCATATTGAGAGTTAGAAAAAGAATTTCATTTGAGTGGAAGAAAGCTGACTTTGCAACCAGATTAGAGGCTGGTTGAAAGAGGGCGAGACCTTGATCCAGTGGAACTCGCACTGTGACCCTGGGCTTTCTCCCAGATTCCTTCAGAGGTTGTGGGTGGAAGCCTGGGGGGTTGTTGAGTCACCACCAACCCCTGTCTCCAGTTACAGCCACTCCCTCCCTCAGCCTGCGGGCTCATGGGGCTAGAAGCTTCTTCTCTTGCATTTAGGACAGTCCCCAGGTGTTCCTTGTTACTTACTACCAGAAAGAGAAGCCGGGAGCCACACCAGCTGTAATCATTCAGCCCACAGGACCATCCTTTAGAGCATCAAATACGAGGAACAACCCTTGATTGCAGCCCACTCAGGTCAGGGCTGAGGCTTTTTAACCTTCATTAGCCCAATCCTTGATGCACTGCAGGTGAGGGAAGTCAAGAACTTGGGGTTTTGGTCCAGAGAATATTCTAATATTCTGGCTTTGTTTTATGCACTGTATAACTCACATGCCAGAGATATTATCCTGTCCTTTGGTATTTAAAACACCTATCCAGGTCTCCTCTGCCACACCACCCCCTACCAGAGGGCTGCTAGCAGGTCACTACCAGCCCTCAAGTCCTGTTCCCTTCAGACTCGCCACCTCTTATGAGTCATTTTCATGGCTGTTTTCTTGGAAATTAATCATTTTCTCTTGACTTCTCTAGCAACTTTGACATTGCCCTCACCAAACCAAAATAAAACCCAAATGCCACTCACCTATCTTAGGCACATGTACCCTGAGGTTGCAGGAGTTTAGAAGTGTTAGCAATGTGGTGAAGCTAAGACATGACTTTAAAGTGAATACTAAAAATCCTTGTTCTTAAAAAGGCTTGCTCACTTTTCCACTGGGAAGACCTCGGGGTTCACCTCTTCCACACGCTCCAAGCCTCCCTGCTCACCAACACCAAGCTGGGTGTCCTGTGAAGGTCCTACTTCTTCTGCTCCATGCCTCCAGGCAAACCTTCCTTACTGAAGTGAAGTGAAGTCGCTCAGTTGTGTCCGACTCTTTGCAATCCCATGGACTGTAGCCTAACATGCTTCTCTGTCCATGGGATCCTCCAGGCAAGAATACTGGAGTGGGGTTGCCATTTCCTTCTCTAGGAGATCTTCTCAACCCAGGGATTGAACCTGGGTCTCCTGCATTGTAGGCAGACGCTTTACCATCTGAGCCACCAAGCCACTTACAAAGGTTTTCCTAAGACGACACCCCCCTAAGATATTTTCTGATGCCAATTACTAAGACGACAAGTTTTCCACACCAAGACTATTCAAATCTAGTTTACACTGGCTCATTAGATTTTTTTTTTTAATTCTGCCTGGTTTTCCTTATTTTAAAAAACCAATAAATGTAATTTGTTCTATAGTTTACTGCTGCATTTGGCTCAAGTTTCTCTTTATAAATAAACCTACTCTGGTTCAACTACATCATGCATCTTTGCCTTATATCATGTTTTGACAGATTTTAACAAGGTTTAAAGGGAATATGAAGTCACCAGCTGCCTCCACTTCAAACTTATCTTAAGGAGTTACATTTTATTCTTGCAATAACAACCCACGAAAGGGGTACTTATGAAAATCTTTCATTTCTACATAAAATTAAAATTTTTTCACTCCCATTTGAAAGTAATTGTGTTAGAGTGTGAGTACTCAGTTGCTCATTTGTGTCCAACTCTTTGTGACCTAAGGACTGTAGCCTGCCAGGCTTCTCTGTCTGTGGGATTTCCTAGTCAAGAATACTGGAATAGATTGAATTTAAGAAGAATTTATATTGAATTTTTAAATTAGTATCAAATTTATTTACTTCCAATCCAGAGTAACATCAGAGCCTATAAATGATTTTGTATATACCTGGACCTACATGGTACCCTTAAATGCATCTCATTTAATGGTAATTTTAAAAAGCAGAGGAGAAGACAGGAAATATACTTTTGCTAATAGTGGACAAATTGTCCACTCTGTGTGCCCTGGGAATTCTGAACTTTTGTTCCTTTTTTAACTCTTCCCTGCTCCCACTCACTTCAGAGAAGACCAGCAATTCCTTATATGGAGCACTCTAGCTATCTCTGTCAAGAAAGAATGGTGTTTGGGGGAGGTAACAAACAGAAGTAATGAAAAGAACATGGACAATGTGTATTTGAATTCTTGCTCTGCCATTTCTAGCTGTATAACTGTACATAAGTTATTTAGCCTCTTTGAGATATGATTTCCCTGTACATGGCTTGGAGTTATCAGAAAATTTACCCAAAATTTCTAAATAGGCAAAGGGGGCTATGGGTGTACTTCCAGCGCAGTTCTGTGTTGGCCTTACCATTGTTGAGGGTATTTTCTACTCTGAAGGAGCAGACTTTAACCGGAAACTTTTGTCCAGTAGGAACTGATGGCGTTCAGCATACACCGCCCCCAAATATGGCACCTTAGCATAATGAATATCTCAAGTTGAACGAGTCTGAGAAAACAGCAGAAACAGGAAGTTCACTCTGAACTTCCCTTTCCTCACTTAAACAGGTCATAAAACTCCCATGTGAAGGTACCTCCCTGAACCAGGAGGAAGGAAGCCATTCTTATCACTAGAGGCAAAGTTAGGGGCAAGAAATCTGTACAAACATTGTTGAACCCACTCTTACCTTCCTAGTTACTTCTTCACCATTACTGCCTCTTGCCCACATTCCACAGCCTTGTCAATTCTTCACAGATTTATTGTTTCTTTGTCTAAAATGTATATAAAAACTTCCTGTTCTGCAGACTTGTGGACACAGTGGGGGAAGGAGAGGGTGGGACCAATTGAGAGAGGAGGAGGGAAACGTTTACATTACCAATGTGTAAAATAGCCAGTGGGAATTTGCTGTATGATGCAGGGAGCTCAAACCGGCGCTCTGTGACAACCTAGAGGGGTGGGATGGGATGGGAGATGGGTTCAAGAGGGAAGGGACATGTGTATGCCGATGGCTAATTCATGTTGATGTATGGCAGAAACCAACACAATATTGTGAAGCAATTATCCTCCAATTAAAAATAAATAAACTTAAATAAAAGCTTCCTGTTCTGGTCACTTTTTTGGGTCTGGATCCTCTTGTGAGGAATCCCCTGTGCACGTAAAAATTTAGTTAAATGTGTATGCTTTTCCCCTGCAAACTTTGTCAGTTTAATTTTTCAGAACCAGCCAGGGACTAGAGTGTCTTAGAAGAATGTCAAGAAAAACTCTTCCCTCCCCTACGGGAAGCAGATAATTTCTATCCAGTGTAAGATGTAACCACAAAGATTATGAGTTTGGGCTCTGATGGACAGCACTCAATTTTGCATCTTATCCTAGCATTATCTACAGAATACTTGGCTTCTCAAATGCCCTCTGAACTAATAATTTTAACATCTTGATGACCCTTTCATTAATTAATGAGCTAAATAAGATCTTTGATGTATATTCCTTTCATATTTGCAGAGATTCATGATTTTGTCTTTGTGAAATCATGCCTTAAAAGAGGTAATCACTTCTATCTCTTTGGATTAAGAGAAGATTCAATGAAGTGAAATTAATGAGTCTATGTTTTTTTGATCACTTACTCTGTGCCAGTATTGTTTCTAAACATGCACTTTCCATGAGAACTAACCCATTTAGTCCTCATCACCTTGAAAAGCCAGCATAACTCCCATTTTATAGACAAAACTGTGGTATAAAAGGGCTTCCCCAGTAACTCAGTGCTTAAGAATCCACCTGTAATGCAAGGGATGAAGGTTTGATCCCTGGGTGGAGAAGATCCCCTGAGGAGGGCATGACAACCCACTCCAGTATTGTTACCTGGAGAATCCCAGGTACAGAGGAACCTGGTGGGCTATATTAGTCCATGGAGTTAAAGAGAGTCAGGCATGACTGCAGCGACTGAGCATGCACGCAGCACGTTGAGAAAGTTACCCAGGGTCACAGACCTGGTAAGTGTCAGAGCTGGTATAGAAATCTTGGAAGGGAGGTAAGGGACCTCAGCATCTACTACATGGCAGAACCCTTTCTCTTCCTTTTCTATAACCTCAGAAGCATCAGGACCCAGCTGTCCTAAACACAAGGCCTTGTGAAGACAATGTGATGGTTAACAATTCCTCGTCAGCCTAACACTGGCTACAGAGTCAGTAGATAAAGTTTCTGAGCAAGGCCACCTCCCCTCCAACTATTCTCATATCCAGGCTATACCCTCCCCATCCACCCTTCCTTCATTTATCATAAGGTCACCTCCTCCAGATATTACCCCAGTCTCCAGGGATCCTCCTTCCTCTGAACTCTGACATGAATCTTCAGAAGCTGAATAGACTGATGTACACTGTTAATTATTTTAGCCAGTGTCAGAATCCTCCTTGAAACATTCTGATCCTTTGGGAACTACAGAAAACCAAAAAAAAAAAAAAAAAAAAAAGACAAGAAGTTTGGAGATTTTCTTGATGTCATGGTTCTCAGTTAAGAAGTTTCACTCATAACTCAAAAACAGGTTATTCATTTTTTTTGAAGTTTTTCTTTTGTATTGGGGTATAGCCAATTAAGGAACCTCTATGCTGTTCTCCATAGTGGCTGTACCAATTTACATTCCCACCAACAGTGTAGGAGGGTTCCCTTCTCTCCACACCCTCTCCAGCATTTATTGTTTCTGGATATTTTGATGATAGCCATTCTGACCAGTGTGAGGTGATATCTCGTTGTAGTTTTGATTTTCATTTCTCTAATAATTAGTTATGAAAAACAGGTTATTCTGAACCATGCTCATATGAAGGAAATGGAGACAAACACTGAGCAGAGTTCCGTGTGCTAAACTACAGGTCCTCGCTTGTTACCCATTTTAAATATTGCAGTGTGTACATGACCATCCTGAACTCCTTAACTATCCCTTCCTCCCAGCAACCATAAGTTCATTTTCTAAGTCTGTGAGTCTCTGTTTTGTTATTTCATTTATATAATTTCCTTTTAGATTCCACATATAAGGGATGTTACGTGATGTTTCTCCTCTGACTTGCTTCATTCAGTAGGATGCTCTCTAGGGCCATCCATGTTGCTGCAAATGGCATTATTTCATTATTTTTAATGGCTGAGTAATATTCCATTGTATCTCTGTGCCACAGCTTCTTTACCCATTCCTCTGTTGATGGACATTTAGCTTGCTTCCATGTCCTGGCTATTGTAAACAGTGCTGCAACGAACACTGGAGTGTATGTATCCTTCCAGATCATGTTTTTCTCCAGGTATATGACCAGGAGTGGGATTCCAGTGGGAATTTTAGTTTTTTAAGGAACCTCCATGCTGTTCTCCATAGTGGCTGTACCAATTTACATTCCCACCAATGGTGTAGGAGGGTTCCCTTCTCTCCACACTCTCTCCAGCATTTATTGTTTCTGGATATTTTGATGATAGCCATTCTGACCAGTGTGAGGTGATATCTCGTTGTAGTTTTGATTTTCATTTCTCTAGTAATTAGTGATGAAAACCAGGTTATTCTGAACCATGCTCATATGAAGGAAATGGAGACAAAAAGGAAAGACAAAAATCCCTTTCCCACATGTAGAACATCATCATAACTGTCCACAGTAGGAAAGAAGAAAAAGAAAGTTACCCAGAGAAATCAAGAAATCAGCTGGCCCTAATAACCTTCACTTTTATCTGAGACACGGGTTCTGGGAGATCTTTCCTATCCTCTCTTTGGGAACACCTAGCATCTCAAGGCCTGTTGTCCTTAAGCACTGAAGGATCCTGATTTTTCTAGATGTGTTGACAACTCGGTCCCTCCCCTGTATTCAGCATTAAAATGCTTGAGAGAGAACCATGATTACAAGACTTCTTCATATCACTTGAGGGAGGGCAAACACTCTAAACTGAGGGTTCTCAAAGCGTGGTCCAGACACACTGGGCCTGGGTCCCTGAGGCCCTGTCAGATGGTCCATAAGTTTGGCATTGTTTTCATGATAATGGTGGTGTTGGTGATGGTGGTTTAGTGGCTAAGTCATGTGTGACTTTGTGTGACCCCAAGAACCATACCCCTCCAGATTCCTCTATCTACAGGATTTCCTAGGCAAGAATAGTGAAGTGGGTTGCTATGCCCTCCTCGAGGGGATCTTCCTGACCCATGGATAGAACCCACACCTGCTGTATTGCAAGCAGTCTCCTGCATTGCAGGCAGATTCTTTACCACTGAGCCACCAGGGAAACCCCTTTCATGATCATACTAAGATATAATTTGCCTTTTTTGTTATTTTTGATGTTTGCAAAAACAATGATGAGTAAAACTGATGGCATTTTAACACAAACCAAGGCAGGGGCACCAAACTGTACTGCTGCTGCTGCTGCTAAGTCACGTGCAGTCGTGTCCGACTCTGTGTGACTAGTGGGCGTTTTATTCTTCACCAGCATGCACTCCATTTTGTTTTTTTTACAGTGTCAGTTCCACTTAATAATCTCCTTGATGAATCAGTTAAAAATAGCAATTTTATTAAATCTCAACCCATCTTTTTAATAAGCTTTGTATCAAAATAGGGCACATGAAGTACTTCTATCCTAAGTTTGCCTCAAGGAAAAGTACTTGTATGATTGAGTTTCAAGCTGAACTAGCTGCTTTCTTCAGGAACACCACCTTTACTTAAAAGAATGACTGGGAGAGAAACTGGTTGGTGGGCATTTCTCAACAACAAATCCAGTGAGCCTGTCACTCCAAGGAAAACTGACAGTATTTGTTATTAACAATAAACATTCGAGGATCTTCCCTCGGGGTCCAGGGATTAAGACTCCACACTTGCACTGCACAGGGCACAGATTCCATCCTAGGTCTGGGGACTAAGATCCTGAATGCTGTGTGGTGCAGTCAAAAAAAAAAAAAGGAAGAAAGAAAGAAAATTGGCCTCTCAAGCAAACATTGGAATTTTGGGAAACTTCTACCCACTACTATGACCTTGACAAATTTCAAATGTATAAAGATTTTTCTGAGGAGATGGACAGTGACATAAACAATAGTGTTTTTTAAAATATTGTATAACAATATATGTCAACATTTGGAAGAGCTGTGTAACTAAGTGACCCAATATTTTCCAAATGATCCATGCATGATGCTACAAAATCATGTATGGATAAAAGAACCATTCAAGGTACAAGATGGACCAACCAATTTTGAGTTACAGAGAAAAAAACTCATTGACATGTTCTCAGATTCTACACCACAAGCAAACTTTAAGAAATGATGTCTTTACGGCTGATGGGAGTCCCATCTCCAGAACCTGCTTGGGCTTCTGGAACACGGACGGGGGTGGGGGGTTATCAAGTCCACACTAATGGGAGCTGGGTCCCCTCAGGACCCACCAGGGCTTCAGTTTTTGGACGTTGTGGAGTTCCATTCACTCTGACAGGAGCCCAGTCTCCTCAGGACCTGCCAGGAAGTGGTGCTGCTGAAGGACAAGGTGAAGAAAAGTGGGGAGGAGGTGCCTGTGACTGGTTGACGGGTGAGGAGCGTCTGTCTTCAGAGGACCAGGAGAGGAAGGACTTGCTGTGGAGAACTCAGAAACAGGTGTCTAACAAAAGTGAGTGAAAAGCTGAAGTCCAGCACAAAAAGCAGCTCTGAGCACAGCTAGGGGACGATTGAAAAATGAAGGAAGAGGAGAGAGAAACAGAGGCTGATATGCAGCAGAAAGAACCAGTTCAGGATGACTCTGCTGCCGCTGCTAAGTCGCTTCAGTCGTGTCCAACTCTGTGTTACCCCATAGACGGCAGCCCACCAGGCTCCCCCGTCCCTGGGATTCTCCAGGCAAGAACACTGGAGTGGGTTGCCATTTCCTTCTCCAACGCATGAAAGTGAAAAGTGAAAGTGATGTCACTCAGTCGTGCCCAACTCTTAGCGACCCCATGGACCACAGCCTACCAGGCTCCTCTGTCCCTGAGATTCTCCAAGCAAGAGTACTGGAGTGGGGTGCCATCACCTTCTCTGCAGGATGACTCTGACCTGGATTGCAAACAGCGAGAGACAGAGGCCCTGCTACAAAGTATGGAATCTGTCTGGAGCCCCCTCTGATCTAAATACGTGCATCTGTATCCTCAAAATCAGTGATCACTCCCAGTGAAGCTGGAAGCCAAGACTCAGGAGACTTGGGACCATTAACACAAGAAGACTGTGTAAGCTAGGCCTGTTGAAGTTTACCCAAGTGGATTTCCTGCCCAGGGAGGTAGTGTCCTACTCCAAGGAGACCCAGATGCCTCTGGTCAAACATCAGTCTGCAGGCCTTCGGACCCAGACTGGGACTGATGCTGTTGGCACCTCTCATTCTCTGGCATCCAGGTTTGGAGAGGAATCACACCACCAGCTTCCCTAGGCCTCCAGCTTGCAGACACCAGGGCAGCTCTGGGACTTCTCAGCTTCCATCATCATAGTACATCATGTGTAATGCTGGACTGGATGAAGCACAAGCTGAAATAAAGATTGCCAGGAGAAATATCAATAAGCTCAGATATGCAGATGACACCACCCTCATGGCAGAAAGCAAACAGGAACTAAAGAGCCTCTTAATGAAGGTGAAAGAGGAAGAGTGAAAACTTAAAACTCAACATTCAAAAAACTAAGGTCATGGCAACTGGTCCCATCACTTCATGGTCAATAGATGGGGAAGCAGTGGAAACAGTGATAGCCTTCATTTTCTTGAGCTCCAAAACCACCGTGGACAGTGACTGAAGCCATGAAATTAAAAGACGCTTCCTCATTGGAAGAAAAGCCATGACCAACCTAGACAGCATATTAAAAGGCAGAGACACTACTCTGTCTACCATGGTCTGTATAGTCAAAGCTATGGTATTTCTGGGAGTCAGGTATGGATGTGAGAGCTGGACAATGAAAATGGCTGAGCACTGAAGAACTGATGCCTTTGAACTGTGGTGCTGGAGTAGACTCTTGAGAGTCCCTTGGACAGCAAGGAGATCAAACCAGTCAATCCTAAAGGAAAGCAACCCCGAATATTCATTGGAAGGACTGAAAGCTATGGAAATAGCAAAGTATGTCCCAGCCTCAGAAATTCTGACTGAACTGGTCTAGGCTGAGGCCTAGTGGGACTCTGTGTTCAAATATGCACAAAACTGACAGCCACTGGGTTCCTGTTGAAAAGCCTAAGGGTAATCCCAGAGGGAACTTTGACTTGATTCATGACACTAAGATGTTTGTTTCCTTGGAGCTGGCAAAAATCCTAGTCAGCACTTGCCCGGGAAGACATTGCTCTAGGCACTTATTCACACTTAGAATTTTAGAGTCAGCCCCAAAGATCTTGTGAGCAAATACGGCCTCCCACTGAGGGTGGCAGGCTGAGGGGGGGATCCATCCTGCTCTCTTTGTTTCTGCTTAAAATTTGTGGTCCAACCTTTACCTATAATTTATTTCAGTGGTACCTATTATTACTGATTCCAGACAGTCTACCACCACCAACTGGTTAAACTCTAAACATTCAAGCAAAAAAGAAAGCACCTTTTATGCCCCTCTCTCAAGTGAGAACTAGGTTGCATAAAAACAGTGTAAAGAATCTCCAATGTTTTTAATGGTTTTTTAAAATTAATATTCTATTTATTTGGCTGCAACAGGTCTTAGTGTGCAGGCTCAACAGTGTGTGGGCTCAGTTGCCCCTCAGCATGTGGGATCTTAGTTTCTCAACCAAGAATTGAGCCTGCATCCCCTGCTTTTGGAGGTGGATTCCCAACCACTGAACCACCAAGGAAGTCCCAAGTATCTCCAATTTTATTCTCTAGGCTCGTGTACAGATCTCAAGCCAGAGGGTGAGGGAGAAGGAGGCAAGGGGTGGGCATGGGGGGAGGTCAGGGATAGCTGCGACCCCATGGACTCTAGCCCACCAAGCTCCTCTGTCCATGGAATTCTCCAGGCAAGAATGCTGGAGTGGTTTGCCATTTCCTTCTCCAGGGGATCTTCCCAATCCAGGGATCGAACCCAGGTCTCCTGCATTGAAGGCAGATTCTTTACAGTCTAAGCCACCAGGGAAGTCTCAGTAGAGGGTATATCACAACCCAACTACAGATGAGGAAACCGAGCCTCTGAGAGGCAAGTCAGTCAACCCCAAACAAGGTCAAGCTCAAATCCACGTCTTCAACTTCAGTGTCTTTTTCAGAACTCCACTCATGATTAAGATGATGCTTCTCTCTCAAAAGCACAAACCTCCTCCACAGCAGGATCACAGTAAAAGTACATCTAAATGGCTGCTCTGAAATCACAGATTAGAAACCTGGCCCAGCACCCTTGGCTAGATTTCCAGGGTCTGGCTGAATTCTCTGAGCAGCAGACAGCCTAGCTAATCCAACCAAGCTTTAATGAACTTGTTTCCTACCTCAGTGGAAAATATTCATTGTTTGTTCTCAGTCAATAGAGACTTGCTGCATGGGCTTCTTTCTCCAGACCCAGCTTAAATCTCTTAGCATCAAACTCAAATGCCAGCTGGGTCTGGCAGCACCTAGGCCCCTCTTTCACCAGTTTATCCTTTTTATCTCCCTCAACCAGCCTGCAGCAGTGCTCTGCTCCTGAAGATAACAGGGCAAGGTCTGGGCATGCTGTCCCATCTCGGCAGAGACAGGGAATGCACCCAGCTTTCTCCACAGCACCCCTCAGATGTCAGACTGAGAGCTGAGAAGGCCCCGGAAGGGTCAGCCAGGCCCACAGAGCTTTCACAGAAGTCAGAGTCCGTCACACGCGCTCAGCGACATTGACAGGGAAGAGTCAAAGAAGAAAGTGTCATACTGAGTGACGTTAGCTAGACAGAGAAGAAGTACGACATATGATTCAAACGAACTAATGTACAAAACAGAAACAGATGCACAGGCTTCGAGAACGAGCTTGCAGGTGCCAGAGGGGAAGGAACATTTAGGGAGCTTGAGAGGGACACGTACACACTGTTATATTTACAGTAGAGATCTAAGGACGTACTGTGTAACACAGCGAACTCTGCTCAATGTTACGTGGCAGCCTGGAAGGGAGGGGAACTGGGGGGAGAATGCATACATATATATGTATGGCTGAGTCCCTTTGCTGTTCAGCTGAAACGACCACAGCATTGTTTGTTCACTGGCTATACCCCAGTACAAAATTAAAAGTTTAGAACTGAAAGAAGTAGATGCCATCATATCACTGCCGATGCCTACGCCTCCACAAGTTTATAATCAGATGGGGCAAGAGGGAGGGCTGAGACCAGCAGTTCTGGGCCCTTGCTGGGCCTCACCATCCCTGGGCCCCAGCCTGAGAGGCTGATCCCGCTTGTCTGGGATGGGACTCGGCTGGCGTGTCTGACATTAAAAACACAGGTGGTTCTCACGTGAAGCCAGGCTTCAGATCCACAGAGCCAGACAGATGCAAGCACATCAAGAACAGGATACGCTCTTACAAGAAGGTGCCACTGCACTGCTGCCTCAAGAGAGGGCACTAAACCGGTTAGAGGTGTGGGATTTAGATGACAGGAGAGCTGTGGAGAGCTTCCCTGGTGGCTCAGATGGTCAAGAATCCACCTGCAATGAGGGAGACCAGGGTTCGATCCCTGGCTTGGGAAGATCTGCTGGAGAAGGGAAAGGCTACCCACTCCAGTATTCTGGCCTGGAGAATTCCATGGACAGAGGAGCCTGGCAGCTACAGTCCATGGGGTCGCAAAGCATCAAACACGACTGAACAACTTTCACTTTCGATTTCACTTTTCCTAGAGCTGTTGAGAAGCCAGCCTGCAAAACTTGGAGCAAAGGAGCTGAGGGTGTCCCGAAGGAGGAAACGTCCCACGCGAGTCTTGGCCATGGGAGGAAGTTGTGTGGTGTGGGCAGAAAAGACACACCCCTGGGTCTGAGCACAAGAGGCTTACGGTAGCCCTGAAACTGCTTATCTAGAGCTGTTACAAACGGACTCAAGGTGCAATTGTGAGCTATCTATTCCAAAACAAGTCCTTTTGACCACTGTTTCACTGAGCTACAGTTTTTTAGGGTAGCAGCCATGGTAACCATCCCTAAATTGTTCAGATTACAGTCAGTGGAGGAGATGTTTTTCCACCCTCTTTCTCACACTTTGATCCTAACTTTTGAGGTATGATAGCTTGGTTTTTGTTTGGAACTCGGCGTTCCTGAAGTCTCAGGTGCCTTCTCCTGTGGCTTTGGCTGGAAGCTCAGCATGGGCTCCTGGTAAATTAGGCTGAGTGGTGTATAGCTGGAACATTACAGTCAGAAAGTACCAGCGGGCTCCATAGCCGCTAGGCCTCTTTCCCTGTTCTCAGTTACTAGGTTCTATCACACTGGTGATAAAACTCAGGGAAATTCTTTCCTGGGAAAAGAAGAAGAGAGAGGGGATTTCTGCTAAGGGCCTAGGGTAGAGTTGGTCAAGTTACCCGCTAGACTCTTCCAGCCCAGGAACATCTCCAGACCCAACCAAGCACCATGCCCAGCCATGCAGAGAGGACAGAAACTGTTGGAGATTATCCTGAGGGAGAAGGAACAAGAGGCTCTGTCCTGGAGAGCAGGAAGAGTTCGGCCTCTCTGCAGCTAAAGGAAAGCTCTGCCTGTGATGTGAAGTGCTCAGTCGTCTCCGAGTCTCTGTGACCCCATGGACTGTAGCCCACCAGGCTCCTCTGCCCACGGGATTCCCCAGGAGAAATACCACAGTGGGTGGTCATTTACTCCTCTAAGGGATCTGCCCAACCCAGGGACTGAACTTTCCTATGTCTCCTGCATTGCAGACAGATTCTTTACCTGCTGAGCCACTGGGGAAGCCCCCACCTATGAAAACGGAACCTGAGAAAGGTCCTGGGACCTAACACCCTGCCCCCCCCCCCCCCACTTTACAATGCTCCTCCTGGTGTGGGGAGAGGTTGGGATGGAGGTAACAAACCTGAGAAACCCAGGATTTGCTCTTGGGGACAAGGCTGCTGACTGGCTTCCTCAGGCCTCCCGCTTAAGTTGTTCAGAGGAGCAGTTCTAAAGCTCCTGTCTGGCATCTTTTTCTCAACAAGAAAATAACCTTGAGGCAATAATTCCCAACCCTGAATATTCATTGGAAGGACAGATGCTGAAGCTGAAGTTCCAATACTTTGGCCACCAGATACAAAGAGCCAACTCATTGGAAAAGACCCTGATGCTGAGAAAGATTGAAGGCAGGAGGAGAGGTGGACAACAGAGGATGAGATGGTTGGATGGCATCACTGACTCAATGGACATGAGTCTGAGCAAACTCCAGGAATTGGTGACAGGCAGGGAAGCCTGGTGTGCTGCAGTACGTGGTGCCGGGAGCCACCACGGGAGATCCCACCCATGACAAGGTCATGTGGAAGAGAACTGTTGAGCAAGGCTTCAGGACTCAAGGGGCTCCCTAGGCTTTCTCGAGCATCTACCTCAAAACCAGAATCTGTCTGTTTTACTATTTCATGACTTTCACCAACTCCTCTGACATTAACAGGGTGCTATCCCTGACCACCTTTCTCTGGAGAAAATCAACTTAGGGCTATAGCTAGTAAGTCTCCTGGACATGAGAGGAATATTTCAAATCAAACCCCCTCTGTTAGCATTCTAGCTTGCTTGGCAGGTCTATCCAGACTTCTGCAGCTACGTATGTGATTGTTCACAGCCTCCCAGCTGTGAGAGGCATGGGAAGCCTAAAACATAGAGCCTTTCAAAGAGTTAAAGTTATTAGAGTAGTGCTGGTATAGGATTTCATTATAGGGCCAATGCTTGTTGCTAAGTTCCCATATCTCTTATCCACTGTGCACCTGGGAGTGCATTAGTTAATATAGTTGGAATGTAAGCAAAACAAGTATAGCCTTGAAATTAACCACATCAGACCTTTGAGCCAATTGGTTCTTGCTTATAACTCACTGCGTCTTTGCTCTGTGAAAAATGTAACTCTGTTTAGCATTTTCTGAGGCTGACATAGATTAGAAATATAAAGAAAAAACACTTTGAGGGAAAATAAGTTTTCTGGTTGAGCAGCCTTTATCAAAAGAGGGTCATAAAATGTTCACAGGCCTCCAAGGCCAGAAGATAATGTACACAACATCATTTGTGGGAAAGGTATGCAGAAAAAAATCCTGGTTTCGATAAGGACAAACTGCTGGAATGTTTGGGCTGACTCTGTATGACCTTGCATCTTTCATTTCCCTCTATGTATAAAAGTACCTTTTGAAAAATAAAGTAATTGAGCCTCGCTCACCGAAGAAGCTTGGTCACCCCGTGTTTTTTCTTTTTTTCTCTCTATCTTTCTTTCTCTCTCTTACTTTCTCTTTCAGGCTGATCCCTTGGAGCATAGAGGCTCCCTGTGTTCAGTTATCTGCCTGGATTTCTAAGACCTGAACAGGAAGACGTTCTGCGTCTTCACTCCCTGGGAAGACCGGGAGGGCAACTGTGGCCTCTGTGAACAGGGCAAACTCCTTGTCTCGGAGTTTTATTGGCTTTCTATGTAAACCAAGGAATATCAGCCTCTTTCTCTCCTCTATTCCTCTCTCATTCATTCATTCATTCATTCATTCACCAACGCCGTTTCTCCTTTGGGTTTCCCTGGATCCTGCGGGGGCTGGACCCCGGCAACATGGGGTCGCAAAGAACTGGACATGACTGAGTGACTGAACAACAAACACTTTCCAACATCAGGTTTTCAAGTTACTCTATGGTTGTCCAAAGCTTCTCAACCTTTTATTTCTATCTCTGTCTCCCGCACTAGGCTGCAAATACTGTGAGGAGAGACAGCAGGTTTCTTTTTCTATTTTTCTGTATCCCTACTGCCTAGTGTATAGGCCCTAACATTAAAAAAAAAACTTAATAAATGTGGAACACAAACATAAATGAATGCTTTTATCTGCAGTCTCCCAAGTTCCAAAGTTACCCATCCAGCTTACTTTTTCAGTCTCTGAATACCCTTCTCCTTCCAGCCTCTGCAACACTGCAACCTAGGACCTACTTTCTCAGCCTCTCACTAAACACCAGTCAGAACTTGGCCTTATGGCTTAACCCCAGATATTAGTGAAGTCCTATAGGGAAATTTGCTCCTGGTCCTAAACATGAAATTGTACAAAATATTGTACAAAATATTGGTCACTGACTTGTTTTTGAGACAAATACACATTTAAAATATATAATAAAATCATGGCCTTGGAATGTGTAGTTCACATACCAAGTTGAATGCTTTAGAGATGAGAGTCTATAAAAATTTCACAAGCAGTCTCCTTCAAAGAAATGAGAGAGACTGTTCCATGATGGATGACTCTGAGATGCTAAAGTAATTCTCTGAAATTTTTCTGAAGTTTTTCCATGAGCCTCAAAACCAGTAAAACCTCATTTTCTCTTTGCATGAAACAGAAGACTCTTACCACCAAAAAGATTGTAGTCATTTCAGAATTAGAAATACATAACCTGCTAGTCTTTATTGAACACCTATTATGTGCTTATGATATTTCTCCATACCCACAATTGATCACTGTGTTCTTATTATCTTCCAGACAAAACTAAATTCTTTGGGAAGACCTGAGTTTTTCTCATAGTTCTTTCTGATGCTCCAAAGTCCTGAATAGTAATACAATACAAACTGATGACTTCTGAGTCCTCCTTGTGTCTCAGAATAAAAGAGCACCTAATTTCTCGAATGATAATTTACCCACAAAATAGCAAAATCAGAGGGTATTAATCACATATACTTGCATGTGTCATTAAAACATCTCTGTGAAGTCAGGTTTACCATAAGCAGTCAAATTATACAAAATCTTTAAAAATTAAGTCAGGAAAAGCAGAACAACGCCAGACTCCTATTAGTTAAATTTCAAATTAGTAATCATTCACTGGGACCTACCAAATGCCAAGGACACAGCTCACAGCCTAGAGTGGGAGACACAAAAAATCATAATTTTATACCAATGTAGCAAGGACTATTAAACATCTCAGTGTTCAGTGCAGCATAATTTACCATAGCCAAGACATGGAAGCAACCTGAATGTCCATCTGCAGGGGAATGGATAGTGGAGACGTGGCACAAATATCCAGCGGGACACTACTCAGTCATAAAAAAGAATGAAGTAATGCCATTTGCAGCTACGTGGATGGACCTAGACTTTATCATACTAAGTGAGGTCAGAAAAAGACAAAATATCACATGATATCATTTACATGCAGCGTCTAAGAAAAAATATAAATGAACAAATTTCCAAAACAGAAAGGGACACACAGACATAGAAAACAAACTATGTTTGTTACCAAAGGGGAAAAGTGGGGAGGGATAAATCAGGAATTCAGGATTAACACCACACAGTAAAATATATAAAACAGGTAAACAGCAAGGACTTACTGTATAGCCTGGGCACTGTGCGGGCTGCTTCTAGAAGATACGATGGTGCTTAATTTACTCAATATTCCCATTTTACATATGGAAGGGATATGCTCCCCATTTACATGTGGAAAATTGAAGCTCACAAAGTCTATGCAGCTTACTCAAAGTTACACTTCCAGGAATGTTTCACAGAGATTTGAGCTCGGTCCTTATGACTCCAAACGTAACCACGCTACCTCCAAAGGGGTGAAATGATTGCTGTGTGAGGGCTTCCATTTTCAGCTAATTCTTCAAATTAGCAACTACTGGGACTTCCAGGCAATCTAGTGGTTAAGACTCCACGCTTTAATGTGGGTGATATGCGTTCAATCCCTGGAGGCTACTGTGGGGTCAATCTAAGATCCCACATGCCACTTATGGTGTGGCCAAAACATATAAATAAATAAAAATTTAAAAATAATAGAACTACCTTATGACCCAGCAATCCCACTGCTGGGCATACACACCGAGGAAACCAGAAGTGAAAGAGACACATGTACCCCAATGTTCATCGCAGCACTGTTTATAATAGCCAGGACATGGAAACAACCTAGATGTCCATCAGCAGATGAATGGATAAGAAAGCTGTGGTACATATACACAATGGAGTATTACTCAGCCGTGAAAAAGAATTCATTTGAATCAGTTCTGATTAGATGGATGAAACTGGAGCCGATTATACAGAGTGAAGTAAGCCAGAAAGAAAAACACCAATACAGTATACTAACACATAAATATGGAATTTAGAAAGATGGCAATGACGACCCTGTATGCAAGACAGCAAAAATGACACAGATGTGTATAACGGACTTTTGGACTCAGAGGGAGAGGGAGAGGGTAGGATGATTTGAGAGAATGGCATTCTAACATGTATACTATCATATAAGAATCGAATCACCAGTCTATGTCTGACGCAGGATACAGCATGCTTGGGGCTGGTGCATGGGGATGACCCAGAGAGATGTTATGGGGAGGGAGGTGGGAGGGGGGTTCATGTTTGGGAATGCATGTAAGAATTAAAGATTTTAAAATTTAAAAAATAAATTAATTAATTAATTAAAATTAAAATAAATAAATAAATAAAATAAAAATAAAAATAAATCAATCAATCAGCAACTATGGACTTCGAGGCATCATGCTTATAAGCAATTCACCACAGTGACCACCCCACGAGAGCAGTAGGAACTAAGGACAGACATAAGCCAGGATGGGGGTGCTGTGGTAGGATTCTAGTTACAGTTACATTTGGGATTTGAAGGCCTCTGTGCACCCTGTAAAACAGTGTGGCAGCTCTGGGCAGCTTTCCACCTGTGGAGTACGGTAGGCTGATTACACCAATGGCATAATTAATGCTTTCTGAGTCTCCATGCTCCCTGCAATGTAATTCATGGCTCTTCCCATCACAATCTGAAACCTGCACTTTGACTAACAGAACACAGTAGACAGGATGGTGCCCTCATTCCAAGCCTGGCCCCCAGGAGGCCTTACATATTACCACTCTTTTCTTCTGCATCCCTCCGTGACCATGAGAATAAACTGGACTAGTCTGTGAGAGGATGAGACAACGTGGAGGAGTCGCCAGGTATTCCAACAAAGCCTGTGAAAGCCCAGCTAACATCAGCGGGGCTGCACACTCAGCCCAAAGCTAATCAAGGTCACGTGAGTCAGCCAAGCTAAGCCCAGAAGGTTACCAGCCGATGCACAGACCATAAGCAATAGGAAATGCTTATTGTTTTAAGCTAAATTTGGGGCAGCTTGTTATGCAGCAATAGCCAACAGAGGCAAGTGAGTAACAGCTGTTCCTTTAGGGTCAGAATGGCTTAACTTGGTGATGGAGGCTGTTGGGGGCTTCCCTGGTGGCTTAGTGGTAAAGAATCCCCCTGCCAATGCAGGAGACTCAGGTTTGGTTCTTCAGTTGGGAAGATGCCCCTGGAGAAGGAAATGGCAACCCATTCCAATATTCTTGCCTGGGAAATCCCATAGACAGGGGAGCCTGCCGGGTTATAGTCCATAGGGTGGCAAAAGAGTCAGACATGACTGAGCGACTAAGCAACAAGAGGTTTGCACCTACGGGCCTACAAGGTCTGCGTTTGCTGGGCTTCAAGACCTAAGAGAGAGCCCAATGTCAGCAACAGAGACAATGGCTTAATGGATGGAGCAGCTTACGTGCCTGAAGCAAGGTCTTGAAGCAACACCACACAGCCTGCAGATGGCTGATGGAGAGGGATAGAGGGCAGGACTTGGGGCACTCTTCACTCCCAGTTGGGGGTCAGGGGAAGGCAAGACTACCAGCAACAGAGGGGATTTCTGTCAGGTGGGCTCATTAGTCACCGGGGAAACCAGCAAAGGGGAATGCCACTCACCGCCCCTTTGATGAGAACAATCACCAGCTGGGGCCTGAGGCAAATACATAGACACACAGGAAGGTGAGTCTGGTGAGTGAGATATGGGTGAAGCAGGCACTGGTTCAACAGGAGATGAGCAGAGAGCAAGAGAAGAGCCAACCCGCCTGAACATACACAGGCTAAGTGTCATCTTCCTGGCTCCACATCAGAATAAAATCTGTCTCTAAGAAATATTTGTAGTTTCTCATTTCTTCTCCTAAGAAACATTACTATTATAAATGCATAAATGTGTTGTTTACCAGTTAACAAATACACTTTTTCCCTTATTATCCTGCCATTTGAGCACAAAACGATGAACAGTAAGTCTGTCTCATCACTAACCAATCACATGTTCTATTAACTATTGAGCTGAATTAACCGTGGTGCCGCACAGAGTCGGACACGACTGAAGCGACTTAACAGCAGCAACCTTGGTGCTGTGCTCAGTGTTTAGTCAGTTGAAGAGGCCAAGCACAAAGACCCCGTCAACACCTTCACAGTGCTTTTGAAACATGCAAAGAAGTCAGCTCTGCCCAACTCGTTCACAAGTAATGAGAAGCATCTCACCTACTAGACAGCGGTCATAAGCCAACAGCTCTTCCCTCAGGCAAGAAGCAGTCAGCTCCACTCCAGCTCCCAGCAGAATCCCAGGGGTTCCTCCCTGGAACATTCTGTAGGCCCCCAGAGCACCCAGCAGCCCTCTGATCTTTGGTAGATGCTCTTGTTTTATGAGTTGACATTATTTGCCACTTACTGAATTTCAATAATGTGCTGAGCACATTCTGGGAACAAGGATTGGGTGCAAATCCTGACCAGAAGTCTGGTCATATAACTAAGATGAGCTTCCGAGAAGTGTTATCTTTCCAAAAATTCAGAACAAATGGAACAGACAGTAACGCCCCCAGTACTTGGACCCTCAGGTAAACAGAGATGCAAAACGTGAAATAGAAGTTTTAGCTGAAGCACCAGAACTAAAGAATGCTGCATTCTAAAGCGGACATGAGGCCATCGTGTGTGGGATTTACATTCAAGGTTACCAGAGTTCCTTCTTGTGACTGGCCCCAAACCCTTCTCATATCTCACATCCAGGCTTCTTTCACATAAGAAGACGAGGGCTGGAAACAGGGGAAATATTTATGAGAGCCCTATTGGTGTGCTATGTCAAGATACCTCTTCAGGGGTCTCTTGCTTCAAGGCTAAGTAAAGGGGCCACAGCAAGACCACTTGGAGAGTCTGATATGTGTCCTCTGGGAGGAGCCGCTTGGGGGGCAGAGCTGAGGATGAGGGTGTGTCGGGCACTGGGCAGACACCTGAGCACCGGGTTGAGCACTGGACACGGTCACTCCAAGGGAGGCCCTCTTAGATGCTCTCAGATGGCTGCCAAGAACGGCAGAACGACGCTGGAACCACCGCCAGGGGCCTCGGGCTGAGCAGGAGGGGCAACCACCCACACTGCGAGCGCTGCCCTCGCCAGGAGAAAGGGCAGCGGCGAGACTGCCGGCCTGGGGATGAGCAGAGGCAGGTGGGCATGTGGAGGCCTCGGAACAGACAGAACGAAATAAGAAGAGTCCACTTGGAACAGCCACCGGACATGAGGACAAAAACGCCAGCTCCTGATGGTGTCACTCAAGCTGCCAGCCTCTTCTCTTCTCCCACCTCTGCTGCTACCCTGGACTGTCAGGAACCAAGGTTAGCAAGATGGACACGGGCCAAAATGGAAGGCCAGGGTGAGCGAAAGACCAAAGCCAAAGAAAGGCTGCAGTGGGTCCTGGAGAAATAAGTGAAATTCATTCTTGTGGTCCCTGGGGGCCTGGAGTCCAAAGTCAGTTTCATTGGGTCAGAACTGAGGGGTCTGCTGGCAAGGCCACACCTCCTCTGGGGGTCTATGAGAGGGTCAGCTCCTGCTTCTTCCACCTTCTGGGGGCAGTCAGCACTCCTTGCCTCGCGCTGCCTCATTCCAGCCACAGGCTCCGTGGTCCCATCACCCTTTCCTCTTCTGTCTGTGGAATAAAATCTCCATCTATTTCCCTCTTATGAGGATACATGTGATCGATTTAGGGCTCACCCTGATTATCCAAGATAACTTCTCCACTCTAGTATCCTTAGTTTAACCACATCTTTGATTCTACACGTTAACATTCACCCTTTACCATACAGGGTGGCATTCACAGAGTCCAGGGATTAGAACATCTTTTCGCGGAAGTATTAAGGAAATTAAAGAAGGTGTTAAGGTGGGGTTAGCATCTGAGTAACCTGAGGCACAGGGAGGTTAAGTAACTTTCCTAAGATCACACAGCTAAGTACCAGGTAATTTGGGCCTTGAAGAAGCTAAGCCTCCTGACTTCTAGTCAAAAGCTTTGCTTCCTATCACATACCACACACACTGACTAATGGCATTTGGGATCCTTTGCATTCTATAACTATTTTCAAGTTTTATTCAAGCATCTTATAATAGTTTCCTTAAAAACATCTCCATTCAGACTCTTCTAGGAAAACATGAAAGAAAGGAGATTCCTTCAATTCAGTTCACTGGGGTTCACATCCGTTCCTCTTCTGTATTGTGGAGAGAGCGCACAGGCCAAAAAATAAAAGACGGGATTTCTTTTCAGGAGGAGAAGAGCTGGAGGTATAATAAAACACCATCAAACGGAGTTCACAGAGTCTGTGCAGAAAGTATTCAATGAGTGTCTATTTCCAGCAGAACCTCATCCAATCGTTTACCACACAATTGCTGAGTGGAAAGGCCAGCACGCAAATGTTTTTAGCCTCCCCTATTATGTCAGTGTAATATAAGGCAGTGCTGACTGTGGGTCCTCGTGCCTTGGGTGTGTGAGTCATTGTCTGCATTGGAAGCCCAATGCTGGTGAAGGATGAGGACGATTATTTGGAGAAGTCCCTAAAGCACCCCCCACCAAACCTTTATGGGGCAGAAACTTTTCACCCGTGTGTTTCCACAAGCCCTTTGTTAACTCAGAGCCATGCTCCAGGAAGGTGTAACAGAGCAACTCATCGGAGGTGATGCAGGGTTTCAAGAACCCAAGAGAATGGAACAGAGGCATCCGCAAGTTTGTGCCCATAGTGGGTTTGGAGTGGAAAAAAGAAGGGCCTACAGGGGAGCTGTGAGGGGAGGGTTGGCTCCTGGAGGCCACCTCTTTGGAGACCTGGGGACAGTGAGGGAAGAAGAATGGACTGAGGTGACCTAAGATTCACAGAATGTTAGAGGGATCAGAACACCAAAATTAGAGTGGGAAGCTTCATTTCCTTGACGGTTTTACATAGGGTGATCACAAAGAAAAGCCAAAGCTGGTTTAGAACGCTTGAAAAGCTCTTGTCTCAGACATCGTGAGCCCAGTGGGCTTTGCAATCTGTGCTCATTTAAAAACCAGTGGTTGTCAATATGCTAAATGCTAAAAATATGCCCATTCCCTCTTCCTCATCATATAGACTGGAAAATACTGAAGGGATAAGGGTGTTTCCACCTCTGCCTCCCACTTAGTGTCAGTTCAAAGGTGAATTTGTTATAATTAGTCCTTTTCAAATGATCTTGACTTTCTTCTATCGTCTTCCAAATTCAGGAGCACAAAATCTGTTGAAAGGGAAGTTGGCTCTCTCAAAACTCTTGTCAGCTAATTATATCCTTGAGCAAATCTTTGTTGCTTTTCTCTTCTTGAAATCAGAAAAATTGCTCCTTCTCTTCCTGGGGTGCAGATGGGGGTAGTTACTCTTCCTGGATGTTCCACTCAATCCTGATCTCTGAGATCTCCAGACTGATAGGGAAATCCTTGCTTTCATTGATTTTGTACAGTTTCAACCCAACCCTGGGGACCTGACCCTCACAGACAGCCAAAAGTGTTTGTTAACAATAGCAGTAAAAAACATCTGAGCTGACTTGGACCAGTGATAGCTCTTACCTCAGTCCTGAGTTCACTCTTTTTATAGTAGCAACGAAGTCCTGCTCATTGGGGCCACTGGTTCCTTTGCTGACCTGTCCCCTATTGTCTTATTTTCCATGTCAGTTTCCAGCATAAAGTCAATGACAGCCTATCTTATAGCCTTTGCAGGTCAGAATGCAGTTACCTTTCAACAGCTACATTGGGAATTTGCTGCAGTCACTTCAGGCAGAAGACAAAGCTTGTTTAGCATTTTAGCCCCACCTTTGGATCACTTCACTGTATACCTGAAAGTAACACAATATAGTAAATCAACTATACTTCAATTTTTTTAAAAGGAATACTATATAAGCTAGATCTATCACTGAAGAGTTGGACATGCTCTGTCAACATCATCTGGTCAAACCTCTGGCATCTTGAGTAAGAGGATACAGTAATGGTGGATGCGATCTTCTCAAAAAACAGAGAACAGAGGCTCTCTGACTTCCCTCCTGTGAGGATATTGAACCCTGGAGGCCCACTGCTTGCTTCCCTGGACTGTCTTTTCTGTGCTCATCATTACTGTTTTCAGGCCCTCCAGTTAACCCTCAAGGAGCAGGGTCAATGGACTCACCAAGAGTAATCCCACGGCTTAGCAGTCCATAGGCTCAGGGCAGCGGATATGGGGGCATCTGCTCCTGTCACCCCAGATGGGAAGCAAATGTCTGCAATGGCCTTCAACATGTGAGTGTCACAGGCTTTGGGAAGAATAAGAAATGAGAACAAATGTGTCTTTAAAATGCTGGGAGGAACACAGTGATAACAGTGGAAAGAGAACATATTAATGTTAATACATACTGCAGAGTGGGTTGGATAATGATGAGAACCTGGAATTAAGGAGATGAAACCCAGGCTCTGGCTCTTGCTCTGCCCTCCTCTGGCTGGGCAGATGGTTAATGCATCGCTTTACCTCTTCATCCCCTCCTCGGTGTAGGAAGGACTTGGCCTAGATGGTCTCTAGGGTTCAAAACTGAAATTTCTATGAGTCCATGATTCTAGTTTTAGTTACTAAGCAAAGTGAGAAGCCCATGAGAACAACCTTCTGGAATCCATATGATACTTTTCTACTCCCAAGGGATCCAGCCACAGTAGTTGGGCATTTCTAGGTGTGAGGGCCACCTGGGGAAGAAAGTATCAGTGAAGCCTCCCCTAGGGGGTTGAGGACTCTGCTGTCCTCTCTCGCAGTACTGGAACCAGCAGGGCAGGAGGGCAAACCCATCCAGACACAGTCAAACATGAGGGTGAGCACGTGGGTTGATCTCTGAACCTTTCAATGGGACCACAATCTGAAAAGACCCATGACACCAAGAGTCTTTACAAAGTAAAGAAATTCAGGGACTGAGTCACCAGGGCCACTTGGAGGTGAGAAGTCCTCTCTCCATACACTTTTGTTAGTCAAAAGGAATTAAATAGCAGGAGATCCCCTGACCACTCCCTCTGTGGACTTCCACTCTCAAGGCCTGAAACTCTTCCTTCAGAAAGCAGGAAGGGCAGGTGCTCCTCTGTGAGTGAGCAAAGCGGCTCTTGCCCTCTGCAGGCAGGATAGTGTGGGAAGGGAAACAGATGTCACAACCCAGAGAGACCAGGGAAGATTTCATTCTGAAGCAACAATCCCCCTTGTCCCCTTTTGGGGTCAGAGGCCAGCCCCATAAGTCAACAGTAGATTTGGCATTACACATATTCCACTCCTGATAAACAGTAGTTTAAATAAATTGAAATATTAATTAAGCTTCTATGTAGCACTTCAGCACAAGTGACCTCTGGAAAGTGGAACAACTGTTGTGCATAAACCCTAATAAAGGCCGAGTCAGCGGCCCCACTTTCAGCTCGCCACCACTCTTTCCCACTCTAGGCGCTCTCCTGAGCTTTATTTTCAGTCAAGAACTGAAGCCCTGTGTAATGGCTTCAGCACATAAATTTCTTAAAATTTTAAGTGTTTTCACATCTGATTTAGAAAAAATGTTTCCCCATGATCTGCCAAAGGGCTTTCACCTAAAAGCTCGACCACACGCGGATACAGTGTCTCATGCTCAACGTTGCTTCCCAGGGGCTGTCTCAGAGGATGCTCAGAAGAGCGGACTCTCCTCCATCATCCCGTGTTACAATCCACCTCTGGGAGGCCCAGCGGCCCGTCCCGGCCCAGCGGCCTGTCCCGGCCCAGCTTCCTGCTTGTTTTGCTCTAAGGTTACCTTTGTAGAACTTTAACTCTCTTCCTGTCCTCTGAGGAAATCCTGGGATGGCTTTGCCAAAATGTCCTGTAACCAGCATGAATATACACTTACTTCTGGGAGCTTCAGACCAAGAAGAAAGAGCTGAGTTCACAATCAACTTCCCTTTTGAAACTTGCAGAAAGCTGATACAAATTCATGATAATGTAACAGGGACTTTTGACCGACCAAACATTACTATAATTATTATTTTCTGAAAGGGGATTTTTAAAAAGTAAGAGTCAGCAGAACTTCTTGAAATGTCTGTGTCATACCTTAGTTGGACCAGCTCTCCACCAAACTGCCAGGCAGCAGGGCCCCTATTCAATTTTCTGCTATCTTTCAACTCTCATCTCTCTAAGAAGTGGGGCTCCTCCTGCCCCCTGAGCCTCCACAAAGGCTTTCCCATTTCATCAAAATCTGAAAAAGAGCTGAATTAATCTGCCATTGACCTTTTGGTGTGAACATCTTGCTTACTTCCTTATCTGAGTGTTTTTCATAAACTTTTTTCTAATGTTGAATAAAAGGAAGATTTTTTTCTGTTGTTAATAAAATTTTAGCATTGGAAGGAGTTGGAGCATTTGGAGGGGTCAGGAGAAGGGGCATAGGAGCTTCCCAGGCCCCAGGAGGTGTTCCTTATCTGAGAAAGGAATCTCAGTACACACACCCCGCCTCTGACCCAGAGTTGAATGGCACCCAACAAAAACAACACGAAGTCACCCCAGTTATTAAGATGACTGACGTTAACATCCCATTTCAAATTTTGCTTTTGTCTGAACTGCAGGAATTCTTGGTGTGTAAATGCACACGTACATGTGTGGAGCATCACACATGTGTGTGCGTGTGTGAATATACATGTACATGAAGATGCAGAATTTTGCAGTGTACAAAGCTTAAGCTAAACTGTTGTTGGGAATAATAATTACTCATGGGTGAAGAGGCTTCCCAGGTGGCTCAGTGAAGAATTCACCTACAATGCAGGAGACCTGGGTTTGAACCCTGGGTTGGGAAGATCCCCTGGGGGAGGGCATGGTAACCCACTCCAGTATTCTTGCCTGGAGAATCCCCATGGACAGAGGCGCCAGGAGGGCTACAATTCATGGGATCGCAAGGAGTTGGACACAACTGAGCCACTAAGCACAGCACAGCATGGGTGAAGAACACGAGAGGAAGGGAAGGCAGTATGGTATCTTCAAGCCTTGAGGACAAGTCCCTGCAAAAAGAGAGACAGGTCACCCATCCAGAGCCCCCAAGGCTGTCTGCAGCCTGCCAGCTCCCAATCCCTGGTCCTTTTAAGCTCAGTTCTCAGAGTCTCACCAACAGACTTTAGTATTTTTCATGTGAGTCACAATTAGCATAGACTGTTATTCTATTTGCAGATTATTAGATTAGAAACCTGTTAGTTTACTGAATTAGCTTACTCTTCCTCAGTCCCTAAGGTAGGACCAAGGAATATGTTCAGACCTTGTGAGAACATGCTCGGCTCCTTTTCTACCCTACACCTCATTCCAGGCTCCGTGTAACAGCTTTTCTAATGTGTCGATGTGGCAGGACTACAGTCCCAGTTATTCAATCAAACATTAATCTAGGTGTTGCTGTGAAGGTATTTTTTGTTTTTTTTTTCCTAGATAGGTTTATTTTTTTTATTTTTTTAATTTATTTATTTTAATTGGAGGCTAATTACTTTACAATAGTGTAGTGGTTTGTGCCATACATTGACATGAATCATGGGTGTACATGTGTTTCCCATCCTGAACCGCCCTCCCACCTCCCTCCCCATCCCATCCCTCAGGGTCATCCCAATGCACCAGCCCTGAGCACCTTGTCTCATGCATCAAACCTGGACTGGCGATCTGTTTGTGAAGGTATTTTGAAGATGCAGTTGAAGTCTCTAATCGATTGACTCTGGTAAGAGAGATGATCCTGAAGAATGTGTGGGCCTGAGCAATGAACCAAAAGACCTCCAAGGCAGAGCTGACACTTTCTCCCAAAGAGAAGCATTTCATTCTGTGAATTCCACTTGTGATCTTGCAATCCTGGATCCTGCCCTATGGACTGCAGACTTGCTTTGCCAGCCCCAATTACAGAAGGCAATTCCTCATATTAAATAAGTAGGTAGATGGACAGGCAGATACATACACACACAGACATAGATAGAGATACAGTTTTACAGACACATAATATACAGTCATAGAGCTCCTACTGGTTCTGCTTCTTTAGTACAGATTTTGGTTCCAGAAGTGAAGCATGAACACATGAAGACCTGGTTAAGCCCTGACAAACATATCCAGGTCTCCCTAATGTCCACCACTGTGAAACAAAATAAAGCAAACTGTAATGACCCACAGGGGAGAATAGGGAGAGGAATGTATATTTACAGCTGATCCCTGTTGTTGTACAGCAGAAATCAATACAGCATTGTAAAGCAATTATCCTCCCATTTAAAATAAAAAAAAATAAAGCAAAGACAAAAGTGGGAATAAAGGAGAGGAAAACAGCCTCATTATCAACCCTCCCTGGGACTTAAAGCAAGGCTGGGGATGATTTATATAAAGGCTAAGCAACAGTGTAAAGAGAAAGGAACACAAATCCTTAGCTATTTTTCCTAAGCCTCCAAATCCTTAAAATGTAGAGTGCTCTTCCCCTCAGGAAAAAAAAAAGGGTTGCCTTCCTTAAAATGCCAGTAAATTTCATAATAATAAGTCGAATCCTAACCAATAGAATCTTCTTCAACTGAAGGAAGAGGCATGATCACTGTTTGGAAGTCTCTGCCATCTGGCAGGTAAAGATCTGATGACGGAGTCCCCTGGCTTTGTGTGTCTGCCTTTCCCATCACAACCACCATGAGGTGTCTGGCATATCTTCCTGGCTCTGCCTCTCCATTCCCATCAGTTCAGTTCAGTTCATTTCAGTCGCTCAGTCATGTCCAACTGTTTGCAACCCCACGAGCTACAGCACACCAGGCTTCCCTGTCCATCACCAACTCCTGGAGCTTGCTATAAAGACGCCCAAATCCATGGTCCTGGAAGGTCATTCGCTGACAGGTTTTTATTGACATCAGCTCTCTCCAGGCTCTTCTTGGTGCTGGAGATATGCTATTATCCTCAAGAGCTTGCTTTGTGGTTGGAGAAAACTTTGTTGTTGTTTATTTATATACATATATATTTACTGTACCTCTTTATTTTAATATATGAATAAGTTGGACTTGCCTGGTAGTTCAGTGGTTGGGAGTCTGTCTGCCAATGCAGAGGACACAGATTCGATCCCTCATCCAGGAAGATTCCACATGCCCCTGGGCAACCAAGCCTGTGTACTGCAGCTACTGAGCCACACACCACGCTCTGCAATAAGAGAAGCCAGCACACTGTAACTAGAGAGTGTCCCCCACTTGCCTGCACACAGTCACAAAGACCCAGCACAGGCAAAAAATGTGTGTGTGTGTGTGTGTGTGTGTGTGAGAATCAGTAACTAATTAATTTCAGGATCTAGGAAAGAATATGATGAAATGAAGTTGGGTCGGGGGTAGAAGTGATAGGGGTGCAGAGAGACCATAGGGTGGCCTCCCGAAGGAGCTGAGACCTGGAAGGGACCGAGCGCAGCTCTGGAGCATGGATGGTTGTGAAAGCAGCCACAGAAGCCGATGGGACGCTAGCAAACGCAATGCAGCAGCTTGGAAAGTGCAAGTACGCGGGGCTCACTGTCTCCTGTGACTCCTGGAACTCTGTGACTGCCAGCGTGTGAAGACAACAGGACCAGCTAAATAAAATGGTTGTTGTTTTGAACTATTACGCTCTGGGTGTTTGTTACATAGCAAATGCTCACTGATACATGGGGGTACTCACCTACTAAACTCAAGATGGGATGTAGGGAAATTTATGAAGTCCACTGTCTCCCTCAGCATCCAGCTGTACCTACACCTCCGTGAGTGCCTCCTCTTGGTCCTGACTCACTCCTAGGAGGCAGTTCTCTAGGGGTGGCTGGTGTGTCTTGCCAACAGAGGCACAGACTGCCTTTGTTCTAGAATACCTTTTCAAGGATTTTTGTTTAGGGAACAGCCTTGGGAGACAGAGAGTGTGTGGCCCTTTGGCGCACAGGATTAGCATGCTTACTGCCCCCAGTAAAAGATGTGAGTTCCTTAAGCTCCGAGGTCCTCTCCTGTATGTGCACATGTCACCTGGTCCTGTTTGTATCGCATGATGAGAACTGAGGCTTGGAGAAAGTGTACAAGAAATCGCTGATATTCTGGCCACCACTAATGCTGGGAGTACTCAAGTTCATTGTCTCTCACTCAGGAATTTCTCGGAGAAGGCAATGGCAACCCACTCCCGTACTCATGCCTGGGAAATCCCATGGACGGAGGAGCCTGGTAGGCTCCAGTCCATGGGGTCGCTATGAGTCAGACACGACTGAGCAACTTCACTTTCACTTTCCTGCATTGGAGGAGGAAATGGCAACCCACTCCAGAATTCTTGCCTGGAGGATCCCAGGGATGGGGGAGCCTGGTGGGCTGCCATCTATGGGGTCACACAGAGTCGGACATGACTGAAGCGACTTAGCAGCAGCAGCAAGAATTTCCAGCCTCTGCTGGCAGCCACACAACTGTGGCCAGCTAATTCATTAAATTGCAAGAGGGCAAAATCTTAGACTCTTTACAGTGCCTGATACCAATTAACCTAAATTTCTGTATGTAAAAATAACAGCCAAACTCACGTAGGGAATGCTTGTGAGCACCTATAAAGGTCCATTTCTCTGCAAATTTCCAGGGAAAAGCACATAATGAGCCTGCTTCCAGGAACTCCAGGGCAGTGACATCTGTATACACCCTTCTTTTTCACTAAAAGGACACAGGGTAAACACATGAGGCCAAATTCATTTTTTAAATCATTAAAGAAAGAAGAAATGGTGGGCTAGATACAGATACATGAGGAACACAGAGTTCTAAAGGCAAAAGAAGAATATAGCTGTCTGTCCACTTCCTGCTTTTTCTTTCCACCCTGCCCCCAGCACACAGCAAAAAGGAAGCTGACCTAAGCTGTCTTAGGTACAAACTCCATCACAGGGGCACATGGAGTCAGAAACCAGTGAAGACAAAAAACCTTATTATAACAACCTGAGAAAAGCAACCATAGCCCTCACTCCATTGGCTACTTGCACATGTATCCTAGCATCTTAACACAATTCAAATCTCCAATTTCAGAGCAAGAGAGACTTATCTATTTATTCCTCCCCCCGGTGCCCTCAGCTCAGTGTTTCCACCAGGAAGGTGTGTCTGTCCATTTAACACATTTTCAGGCTTGTCAGATAAGCCATTGCTATTAGACTAGAACATTGCGAGGGGAAGTTAATGGAGGAAAGATGCTGAGGCTCTCAGGAGAATCCACTTAGGGCATCAGTTAAGTGTCTGCTGAGACATCCTATAGCGGAGCAGTTACTGAATCAGAGCAGAGCTGAGCACCTGCGCTTCCAGACAATGTCCTTGTCTCTTTGGCTCTTGTCTTTAGGTAAGTGTTTGGAAGCCAACAAATTTTTCCCACAAGGTTCAGACTTTGCAAAACGTAATTCACCCACATGCTCCATCAGCCATAAGGTAGTAATTCCTCTAAGTATATGTAGAGCGGCAATTTTCAACCCTGACTGCTCAACAGAAACTCCTGGGAGGTCTTTTAAAAATACTGATTTCTGTAGGCCCTTAAGTTAGAATCACAGAGGGAGCCAAGAATGAAAACCTTGTTAGAGCATGACCGTAAAGTAGAGCTCTGGGCATATAAATATCAAACCAAATGCCTTGCTCCCCAACCTATCGGTTCTAAAGGGGGAGTTAAAGCGGGTTTGGAAATATTCATTTAGCCTGAATTAGAAAACAAACTCTCATTCACGCGCTCATTTATTAAATAAACATTTGTTGATCACCTGGTAAATGTCACATACACTCTCAAGGAGTCGCAGACCCAGGGAAGACAAAGGAGAGAGGCAGCAACTTCACAGCGCCTCGGAGGCGGGAGCAGGACGCTGCAGAGCGCAACAGTGGGGCTCCCAGGGGTCGCGTGTCTTTCTTCTCCGGCCCATCTCAGCCCTCACTTTTGCACCCCAATCCTGATGCCCTTGTAACTGTGAGGTCCAGAGTGAAAGGGGACTGTGATCACTCGCAATCATTTACCAAACCCAGACAGTGCTTTTAATAAATCTTGTGAGCACCTAAATAGCCTTTTCCTGTCTGATTCAAAACAGAGATTTTCAGAAAGAACAGGAAAAAACAACTGCCATTCCTAAACCCCAAGGTTACAGGGGAATTCGGAAGTGACACATTCTCAGTGGGTTTCAAGCTAGAGAACAGGCTGATGAAATGGGCCCCGGGCATCCTGTGCCAGAGGAAGCCAGTGCCCCGGCAGAACCTTTTATGGAGAAGTCTCTGACCAGAGCCAAGATGCCAAGGACCACAAACAAACTAGAGCTGGGGAAGACGAGTGTGCGCTTAGACCCTGTACTACAAAATTCACGGGTTGGGGAGGTGGAGCGCTACTTATTCTCAGCACAGGGGCAGTAGTCACACCTACAGTATCAGAGAATATAATCTGCCTTTTTTTCTTCATAGTCTTATCAACCACTCCCCACAAAATGAGCCAGACAGCCAGACTTCTTTTCTGGGAATGCTGAATAATGCAGTTCACCCTTTATTTTTTCTGGAATAAGTACTGCTGTGTGTGCCCTTCATCCTGTGTTGTGATGAAGAGGAAAACTGGACTTGAACATCAGCTCCATGACTTGATAGCTGGATACCTGAGGAAAGGAACTTCTCCTGACACTTACGTCCCTTATGTCTGTAAGCTGCCGATAATGATCACAGTACTCTTGCAGAGATTGAATGGGAGTGTCTGGCACACAGTAGGTATTCAGAAAGAGCAGCTATCAGTGTCTCTACACTTGGGAGGGAACAAATTTTAATTCCAGGCTTCCTGGCAATTTTAATTCCTGGCTTCCTGCAGCAGTGTCCTCCATGTTTTTCCTTATCTAATAAAGAAACAAGAAGGAGCCTGCATTTAATAAACAATATCTCCCAGATCAGCCCCGTGTGATGGGTACTGAGCAGATATGGGACAGATTCTGGAAGATGACTCACCAGAACCCCACTCTCTCACACACTGTGGGCTCGGAAAATGTCTAATATCCTGTTGCTACATATCAACGTAGACTCTTTGACATTATCACTTTTAAGCCAAATGGAGAAAAATAAGACTCCCTCTCAAGTTAGAAAATGTTCCTTTATTTTAAAACCCTTTTCCAGAGTCAGGCCCACCAGGGTGAATTGAGGAAAAGAGCGGGGAGGTGAGTGATGAGGCTAAGGATTCATGAGAAGTAATTGGGTGCAGCTGGGACTCGGGTCCTCTGGGCTCAGGGACAGGGTTAGAGGAGCCAGTGCCCAACTGCGGGAGTTGCACATGACATGTGCTCAATTGACGGCCAGCATCCATTTCTTCCCATCTTCAGCATGGCTCCTCTGGGTGCAGAAGGATCATTCATGGAGAGCAGCTGTCACAGGGCCTTCCAACAGTTCACTGAGTGGCCAGTGAAGCTCTTGGTCCTCGGTTCCCAAGATAAAAGGAGCCATTTGTACCCGTGGAGCAGGCATCATGTGGAAGCAAATCTGGGTGTGGGAAGCACCCTCTCGCCACCTTTCCTGTTAGCCTTCCCTTCAGTACTGACTAGGGAGTCGGTGCGTTGAGACAGTCCTCTTTTTCCTGGCTTCTCTTAGTCAGTGGGCCACATCTCAAGCACTGAGCTAACTCTGCATTTTCCTTTAAAAACAAACGGCTACTTTAGGCAACCTACTCCAGTATTCTTGCCTGGGAAATCCCATGGACAGAGGAGCCTGGTGGGCCACAGTCCAAGGGGTTGCAAAGAGTAAGACACAACTGAGAAACTAAACAATAGCAACTTTAAAACTGGAAATCACTTCAAAATGACATGTAGACACTCAGCTAGTCTGACATATTCTGGACCCCACCAAAATATGCAAACAAGAGAGATACTGAAGAACCAAGAGACAAAAAGGATAAAATGTCCTTATCTCCAATCATAAGCAGGACCATTATAACTGGAAAATTAATTTGAAGAAATTGAGGTAAGTCATGAAAAGATACATTTTTATCATAAATGTGTTATTTTAGTTTAAAATACAGAATTGCAGATCAATCCACCATGGTCTTCCCACTGGATACAGGTCCGTTAATTCAAGCTTCCCATCGTCCTTCTTTCAAGAAACATATTTACGACACATCACTCTGCTGCAAACTGCCACCTCTGGACCCAAATACATCCTCTCATTTTAGAGGATAAAAGGATTTTAACTCAGCATGTTTTTGCCCCAAAACCATAAATTTCCTGGTCTCTCTTATAGCCAGACATGGTCATGTGACTGAGTTTTTGTCAATGCAGAGTTGGTAGAAGTGGGGGTGTGTCTTGTGACTGATGCCCTTGGATACAGGTTATGACTCTTCATACCCTCTGTCCTCTTTTGCGTCCAAAACCAATGACATGCTTTTTTCCATTTAGGTAACAAGGGGGCCTTGGAGGTCAGCAGAACAAAATGATGAACATTTTGGATCCTTGAATGACTGCACAGACCAACTTCTCTCTGACCTAGAATTTCCACCTCAGATTACTACACAGAAAAAAAACAAGCAAATAAAACTCCATCTTCTTTAAGCCAACAAATTATCGTGAGCCATCTTTGTTCAGTAACCTTACCCTTCCCCTCAAAATCTAATGATACATGATGTCCAGACTCAGTTCATCAATATGGACTAAAAATGTTTTTAAAATTATATATATATATACACACATGTGAAACAATTGGTGGGTAAAACCTATCACATTCTTCATGACTTTCCATTTTTTATAGATGTTTCACCGCATCTTACTTGAAATCTTTTAAAGGTACTTGTTTTATCAAGTCTTTACAAAGCATTTAGTTTTCATAGAAATAATTTTTCTTCATTTTCCAATTCATATTTCATCCTTTTAAAGTAATATGTAATTAAATTTTCAGTTTGCAAACAACACACCTGGCATATACATACACATTGTGAGCACACTGACCCCTGGTGTGTCAGTCAGCCGTTGCTTGGTTGCAAACCATCTGAGGTTCACACTCCCACAGTTGGCAGTGGAGGCTGGGCTCCGGGAGCTCCTTGTGTGTCAGATGCCATCAGCTGGGCAGCTCTGCTTCTGGGGGTTGGCAGAATGCTGCCTGAGGTGAAGGAGACAACAGGGCCATCACCCAGCAGATGGACCTGAGCTTGTTCAGGGAGCCACAGCGTACCTGTCACCGCTGCCACATTCTCTGGTTGAAAGCAAGTCCCAGCACCAGCCATGGCTCAAGGGGAGGGGAACGGACTTCATGTCTTAGAGAAACTGCAAAGTCATGTTGCAAGTGGGCCTGGATACCAGGATGGAGTGAGTTGTGAGCATGTTTTATAAAGTTCCCATCTGTAAACATACCCTGGAGGGGTGGGAGCCGAAGCAAATGACATACCTTGGCAGTGACCCTCCAGCCGAGGGTGTGCCAGGGGGTACCAAGTGTGTCAGTCAGTATGATTCATGGGGAAATTGAGATCCCCTGCTGTTCTAGGAAAACCGGGAATTGGACGCCATTCAAGAGAGTCCCTGCTACTCACAAATCTGAGAAGCTTTTAGAGCAAGACGACCTGCTTTTACGGTCCAAGCTACAAGCGTGTGAGGGTAAGAGTGATGTGGCAGAGGGAGCTGGCTGGGGCTGACCAGATGCCCCATGTTCCTCTGTTTCCTCACGTTCCCTCACTTGCCTGCAGTGCCACTGGGCCACGTGCCCAGTTCTAATTAATGGACTATGCCATTCTGGGCTGAAACAGTAAAAGCTAATGCGCCTCCTCAATCCTCTTTTCCCTTTCAGCAGAAACTGTGGAATCCATCAAATACTGTAGCGACAAGATTTAGGAGGGCCACACAATCCAGGTCAAACTTTATACAAGTGAGTATTCACTGCTGTATTACACCACTGAGATTTCAGGATTTATCTTATACCCCAATGTACACAAGTCTGTCCTGATTTATTCAAATGGTTAATACTTGGCTGAAAATGCACAAGGACTCTGGGCAGATCAGAATGATCTGTGAAGTGCATCCATGCTTAAGAATCAGAAGTCAATAATTAGCCTATAGAGTTCTTTAAAAAGATTCCCAGGAACACAGAGTTACTATAGTATTGGGTTAGTTATATTCCCAAAATGTAAGTCTTTTTTTTTTTTAGGAGCTCTTTGATGAGCCCCAAGCCCCAGGAAAAGATAACATGTAACATGAAAGTCCATTCTCTGTGTGCCAAAGCCACCCCCAACTCTAGCGCTTTGGTGAGGGTGCAGGCTCAGGATCTACAGTAGGTATAAGGGGTATAGTATGTCCATTTTTAGTTTACTCTGAATAAATCCCATTACACAGGACCACTGGATACTGACGGAGCTCATAGACCACCCAATGGGAAATAGACTAATGGGCCTATTTAGACTAATAGACTAAATAGGTCTAATAGGAAATAGACCACCATTTCCCCACAAGGTGGGATAGATCAATAGACTAGAAGTAGGAAAGATTCTAGAGGCCCCACAAACCCTCTAACTAGCCGCCTGACCTCACTCCAACCCCATCCTCTGAAAGGCAGGCTGCTCTCACAACCAGCACTCCATGACTGCAAATGGGAGAGGCCTTGGCTAAACCCTAACGCAAAAGCTCCAGACACAGCATTCTAAAGAGCGACTCAGTAAACCAGACAGTTCATTTGGGTGCAAGTGGGCTCTATCCTCAAGGATGTTTTTTTGTCTCTTTGTGGGTGGGGAGGGTAACTGTCAACTTTATCAGCACTATAATTAGAACTGCAAAAAGCAGCAGATAAAAGGGTCTGTCCATACTGTGTCATCATGATACAGCAGTTCCAGTATTCTGAGACACTGAAATGAACCATGCATTTAGAAACATTTATAAGTTTCAGGGCTTTGAGCTTCTTCCTCCAACACATCACTTCGGATGACACCCCTTTAAATCTGTAATGTCACCCCTGCCTAGTAAATCTGGGGAGAATGGGGAAAAGATCAACTATAATGTACATAGGTTAACAGAGCTCTGCAATTAAAGAAAAGGAAACAGCTAAGGAGGCTTGAGTTGGCACGGAGGAGGAATAGGCAGAGAAGACAATAGCAACTAAAGAGAAGATATACATGATTCGGTTCTCATACACTTAGAATCAAAACCCCAGATTCTTTTGCGACACAAGGCTCTAGGATTGGCAGTACAGCCCTGGTCACCTAACCTCACAGATCACACCTGCATTCTCCATAGATTACAAGAAATCCCAGCATCCCTCCTCCCAGGGATAATAAGCGAAACATTTCACAACCAGTCCCGCAGAGTCAGTAGTGAATAAAACACAAGCAGTGATCAATAAGGCACAGGCGTGGACCAGTCTGAAGGAATCTGAAGTCTGAGAGGAGAGAGGCATTTTTAAAAGGCAGAATGGGATAAATGTCTTAAGATTACTTCAGATACGGGCATCTGGGAGATCTCAGACCTGGCAGAACTTCCTGACAGTCTCCAACCCCCAGGGCAACCCCCCTCCAGCTGCCTTCCCTCCACATACCTGGGCACCACACTAGTGGTCCCTGTCTTGCCTCACCCAGCTCAAGCATATTTACTTTTCAAAAAATTTGTTTCACCCCACTAAAAAAGAATCAAAACCATTTTCTAAACTGAGAAGGGAATACACCAGGCACGTTTCTGAACCTCTGGCATGCCCTCTGGCACATTCCGCACATTCACCCGTGTCGTTGACTGGAGCAGTAAAAATCTGGAGGACACCGAGGATCCTGAGAAGCTGGGGGCGTCATCAGATCCACTGTCTCAATCCTTGCCGTTCCTCACCACCCAGTCTCGAAGCCACCTCTATAAAATCTTCTCAGATTGGCCAGAAGAAACCTCCCAGGCGACCTTGAAGTAATCTTATGACATTTATCCCATTCTGCCTTTTAAAAATGCCTCTCTCTCTCTCTCTCTCTCTCTCTCTCTCTCTCTCTCTCAGACTTCAAATTCTGGGAAGGCAGGGCTCACACACGTCTAATCACTGCATCCCCATTGGCTGAGGATGGTTCTGAACACCTGAGCAAACAAGTGAAGGAAGCGAGCACAAGTCCTCCCTGGGGAAGATGGAGGGGGGGAAGCTGAGCAAGAAGAGATGCCGGGGGCGGGGGTGGGAGGAGGGGCAGATTCACGTCTAGGTGTGATGCCCAGGGCACCAGGGACAAGGGGAGCCCTGCATTTGGGGGAGAGGCTCCGTTTTCCCTCCTGAGAAATCAGGTAGTGTTTCTTCCACTTTTTCCCACCTCTCCTTCTCTTTCACTTTGCTCTTTTCTACTGTAGGCACCATGGGGTGTGGGTAGCATGACTACCATAGGTCAGCATCTTACAGGACACAAAATTAGATCAATAAGTTATTGGATACCCACTATACATGGCACTGTTACGGATACTAATTGGGTATGAAATGAAACAGGGAAATTATCCAGTCAGGGCAACTATCAAGTTCATTCCCTATAACACTCAGCGATGGTTTGTCATCACTTCAGTGAACATTTTCCCGGCACAAGCACATGTGTTTGTGAGTACAAGCTGTTAGCTACTCCCTGTTGATGAAAGTATGGTGAAAATGGTACACTCATACACTGCTGATGGCGTTATCGCCAGAAAAAATATCCAGCAATGTAACTGTTTGGCTATAATAATATTTATATATTTGACCATATAACTGGAATCCTGAGACTATGTCCTTTGGCAATAAATCAACAGAAAAAAAAAGTATATATTAAAGTACCACATTCAATACATTAAAATGGAAATAATTCAAATGTCAATGATAGGGAAATTATTTTTTAACTTTACGATTAGTTTGATCATAATGTATTAGGTATCCATTAAGAGTAGAGAGAGTAACATGGAAACTTACAATACCATATGTAAAATAGATAGCCAATGGGAATGTGCTATTTGACTCAGGGAACTCAAACAGGGGCTCTGTATCAACCTAGAGGGGTGGGATGGAAAGAGAGATGGGAGGGAAGGAACATGGGTGTATCAATGGCAGGTTTTTGTTGATGCTTGACAGAAAACAACAAAATTCTGTAAATTAATTATCTTTCAATTAAAAAATAAAGTGGCAAAAAAGAGTAGATATTTATGGGAAATGTGTGCATATATAAAATATTTATAAATAATATTAGATGAGAAAAGCTTACTTCAAAGTTTTATGAATACTACAGCTATAACTATTGAAACTATGTATATATCGACAAGAAAAAAAGATAATACTCAAAGATAGTGAAAAAGACAGCCAGATGTGTTAAGGCAATGGATTATTCTTAACAACGCTATTAAAAGTAGGGGTGCTATTTGGCAGCATTCCACAGGAATGGAAAGAGGGAAGTGAGAAGATTAAAGGGAGAAGAAAGACCCTAGCCCAAGACTAAATTCTCTAACAACATACTGACATTCTCCGAGCTGCAATTTCTGTTTGGCATTGAATGTTTCCAATAAGGATAATGGTTAGATAATTTGTAATGAGAAAGCATGCTAATTAATGAAATCTACTTATTCAGAAAGAGACATATTCATGAATTCTCACCAAACTACATGCTTGCTTGCCTACATTAAGTACTTATGGAGGGGGGAAAGTAATTTGAACTTAATATAAAAATACATTTGGAGTGGATGCCGTGGGGGTGGCCATGCCATCAACTAGATGTGTGGAGCTGAGCAAATGACTGACAGCCCCTGGGTCTCCGTTTCCCCACGTACAAAATAAGGGGCCGAACTGCAACTCTGAGGGACTCTGGGCTGTAACAGCTCCTGAAACTGGGAAATCTCCGATCTCTGGGAACTTGATATAGTACATGGATACAGCATTTCATTCAGTTTACCAGTGTCCAGAGACTCCTGAGAAGAGAAGTAGGCAGGGGACCAGCCTTCTGACCTCACTGAATTAGGACTGTGTGTCTGTGCTCAGTCATGTCCGACTCTTGCAACTCCACGGAGTGTAGCCCACCAGGCTCCTCTGTGCATGGGATTCTCCAGGCAAGAATATGGAGTGGGATGCCATTCCCTCCTCCAGGAGATCTTCCCAACCCAGGGATCAAACCTGTGTCTCTTGTATCTTCTACACTGGCAGGCAGATTTTTTACCGACTGTGCCACCTGGGAATCACCACTCATAGTTTTTTATTTATCAAAATTACACTTATATGGTGTTTATGCCCTGTTATGTGCTATTGATGAGTACTAACTCATTTGATCTTTCCAGCCACTCTAGGATACAGAAAATATTCCACACTCATTTTAAAGATGAAGAAACTGAGGCAAGAGAGGTTAATAATTTCCCAAGGTCATACTTCTGCTTCATTGACTTTGCTAAAGCCTTTGACTGTGTGGATCACAACAAACTGGAAAATTCTTAAAGAGTTGGGAATACCAGACCAGCTTACTTGCCTCCTGAGAATACTGTATGCAGGTCAAGAAGCAACAGTTAGAATCAGACATGGAACAAATGACTAGTTCAAAATTGGGAAAGGAGTACATCAAGGTTGTATATTCTCACCCTGCTTATTTAACTTATATGCACAGTACATCATGTGAAATGCTGGGCTGGATGAAGCACAAACTGGAATCAAGATTCCCAGGAGGAATATCAATAACCTCAGACGCCTAATGGCAGAAAGCAAAGAGGAACTGAAAAGTCTCTTGATGAAGGTGAAAGCAGAAAGTGAAAAAGCTGGCTTAAAACTCGCATTCAAAAAACTAAGATCATGGCATCCAGTCCCATCCCTTCATGGCAAATAAATTAGTTTCAAAAAACTAAGATCATGGCAGCCAGTCCCATCCCTTCATGGCAAATAAATTAGTTTCAAAAAACTAAGATCATGGCAGCCAGTCCCGTCCCTTCATGGCAAATAAACAGTGACAGACTTTATCATCTTGGGCTCCAAAAGTCACTGTGGATGGTGACTGCAGCCATGAAATTAAAAGACGCTTGCTCCTTGGAAGAAAAGTTATGACAAACCTAGACAGTATATTAAAAAGCAGAGACATTAATTTGCCAACACAGGTCCATATAGTCAAAGATATGGTTTCTCCAGTAGTCAAGTCCACATGTGAGAGTTGGACCATGAAGAAGGCTGAACTCCGAAGAATTGATGCTTTCAAACTATGGTGCTGGAGAAGACTCTTGAGAGTCCCTTGGACAGCAAGGAGATCAAACCAGTCAATCCTAAAGGAAATCAACCTTGAATATTCATTGGAAGGACTGCTCCTGAAGCTGAAACTTCAAAACTTTGATCACCTGATGTGAAGATCTGATTCATTGGAAAAGACCCTGATGCTGAGAACGGTTAAGGGCTGGAGGAGAAGGGGATGACAAAGGATGAGATGGTTGTATGGCATCACCAATTCAATGGACATGAGTTTGGGCAAATTCTGGGAGACAGTGAAGGAGAAGAAACCCTGGCAGGCTGCAGTCCATTAGGACACAAAGAGTTGGACACGACTGGACAACAACAAGGTCACTCATCCAGTAAGTGATAGAGTTGGGACTTAAGTCCAAATAATCTAGCTCCAAAATTCATACTCTTAACTATGGAAGGGATAAATTTGGAAGACTGTTTTCTGTTAAGGTGACAAAAAATACTTTCAACTCTCCAGCCAGGAGTTTGTAATTTCATAAGAGGAAAGGAAGGCTCACGTAAAAATTGCCAGGAGCATCCTATCTAAGAATAGCCCAGAATACTCCAAACTTTATCCTTCACCTTGGAAGCTAGTGGAGGTGGTAGAATTCCAGTTGAGCTATTTCAAATCCTAAAAGAGGATGCTGTGAAAGGGCTGCACTCAATATACCAGCAAATTTGGAAAACTCAGCAGTGGCCACAGGACTGAAAAAGGTCACTTTTCATTCCAATCCCAAAGAAAAGCAACGCCAAAGAAAGCTCAAACTACCTACCGTACAATTGCACTCATCTCACACGCTAGCAAAGTACTGCTCAAAATTCTCCAAGCCAGGCTTCAGCAATACGTGAACCATGAACTTCCAGATGTTCAAGCTGGATTTAGAAAAGGCAGAGGAATGAGAGATCAAATGGCCAACATCCACTGGATCATTGAAAAAGCAAGAGAGTTCCAGAAAAACATCTGTTTCTGCTTTATTGACTATGCCAAAGCCTTTGACTGTGTGGATCACAAGAAACTGTGGAAAATTCTGAAAGAGATGGGAATACCAGACCACCTAACCTGCCTCTTGAGAAATCTGTATGCAGGTCAGGAAGCAACAGTTAGAACTGGACATGGAACAACAGACTGGTTCCAACTAGGAAAAGGAGTACGTCAAGGCTGTATATTGTCACCCTGCTTGTTTAACTGATATGCAGAGTACATCATGAGAAACGCTGGACTGTATGAAGCACAAGCTGGAATCAAGATTGCTGGGAGAAATATCGATAACCTCAGATATCCAGATGACACCACTCTTATGGCAGAAGGTGAAGAAGAACTGAAGAGCCTCTTGATGAAAGTGAAAGAGAAGAGTGAAAAAATTGGCTTAAAGCTCAACATTCAGAAAAGTAAGATCAGGGTATCTGGTCCCATCACTTCATGGCAAATAGACGGAGAAACAGTGGAAACAGTGGCAGACTTTATTTTGGGGGGGCTCCAAAATCACTGCAGATGGTGATTGCAGCCATGAAATTAAAAGATGGTTACTCCCTGGAAGGAAATTATGACCAACCTAGACAGCATATTAAAAAGCAGAGACATTACTTTGCCAATAAAAGTCCATCTAGTAAAGGCTATGGTTTTTCCAGTAGTCATGTATGGATGTGAGAGTTGGACTATAAAGAAAGCTGAGAACCAAAGAATTGATGCTTTTGAATTGTGGTGTTGGGGAAGTCTCTTGAGAGTCCCTGGGACTGCAAGGAGATCCAACCAGTCTATCCTAAAGGATGTTCACTGGAGGACTGATGTTGAAGCTGAAACTCCGGTACTTTGGCCACCTGATGCGAAGAGCTGAATCATTTGAAAAAACTCTGATGCTGGGAAAGATTGAGGGCAGGAGGAGAAGGGGACAACAGAGGATGAGATGGTTGGATGGCATCACTGACTCAATGGACATGAGTTTGGGTAAACTCTGGGAGTTGGTGATGGACAGGGAGGCCTGGTGTGCTGCAGTCCATGGGGTCACAAAGAGTCAGACACGATTGAGCAACTGAACTGAACTGAAGCCCTAATAGGCCCTTGTGGACTAACTAGGTTACCCTCCATCTTCTGTAAACCTGGCATTAAAAACAGACCACATGGGGGGACTCCCCTGGTGGTCCAGCGGTTGACTTCACAGTTCCAATGCAGGGGTATCAGGTTCAATAGCTGCTCAGGAATCTAAGGCCCCATATGCCACACAGCCAAAAAATTTAAAAAATGGTTATAGTAAAGAATAGACCATGTACCCCAAGGTTCATTGCAGCACTATTTACAATAGCTAGAACATGGAAGCAACCTAGATGTCCATCGACAGATGAAGGGATAAAGAAGTTATGGTTCCATATACACAATGGAATATTCAGTTCAGTTCAGTTCAGTTCAGTCACTCAGTCTTGTCCGACTCTTTGTAACCCCATGAATCGCAGCACGCCAGGCCTCCCTGTCCATCACCATCTCCTGGAGTTCACCCAGATTCATGTCCATCGAGTCAGTGATGCCATCCAGCCATCTCATCCTCTGTCATCCCCTTCTCCTCCTGCCCCCAATCCCTCCCAGCATCAAAGTCTTTTCCAATGAGTCAACTCTTTGCATGAGGTGGCCAAAGTACTGGAGTTTCAGCTTTAGCATCATTCCTTTCAAAGAAATCCCAGGGTTGATCTCCTTCAGAATGGACTGGTTGGATCTCCTTGCAGTCCAATGGACTCTCAAGAGTCTTCTCCAATTACTCAGCCATAAGAAGGGACACATTTGAGTCAGTTCTAATGAGGTGGATGAACCTAGAGCCTATAACACAGAGTGAAGTAAGTCAGAAAAAGAAAGCTAAATATCATATACTAACACATATATATGGAATCTAGAAAGATGGTACTGAAGAATTTATTTGCAGGGCAGCAATGGAAAAACAGACATAGAGAACAGATTTATGGACACGGGAAGAGGGGCGGAGAAGGTGAGATGTATGGAGGGAGTAACATGGAAACTTAAATTACCACATGTAAAATAGGTAGCCAATGGGAATTTGCTGTATGTCTCAGGGAACTCAAACAGAGGCTCTGTATCAACCTAGAGGTGTGGGATGGGGAGGGAGATGAGAGGGAGGTTCAAAAGGGAGGGGGACATACGTACACCTATAACTGATTCATGTTGCGGTTTGACAGAAAACAACAAAATTCTATAAAGCAATTAACCTTCAATTAAAAAGTAAATACTTTTTTTTAAAAAACTCACCAAAACAAAATAAAATCTTCTCACAAAACTTCAGACCAAAGAAAGAAAGAAAGAAATTGACTATGCGGGATCTGAAATAAGAGGAACAGGCAAATGAAGAAGATCAAGTGCACTGCAGGGTGGGCCATCTCAGGACACATGCTTAAATAACAAAACCCAGGGTTCAAAAGCTAGCCTGGCTCCCCCACGTTCCCGAAGTTTCCCCTACTGTTCCCATTCTTTGGGACAGCAGGATTATTCCTGCTTCCGAACCTGTAGGAAAGAGGTCAACAAATCTGAACCAGAGAAAAATAGACTCTGTGAAGGCAGAATTTAGTAAAATATCTGCTTTCTTGGTTTTGCTTAATTTAGGCAATAGAATTGTCTTGAAAAATAATCTTTCTTTTTCTGTTTATAATAGTAAAACATGTTCACTGCAGATATCTTTAATGATACAGAAAAATATATAAATATAAAAGAAAATAAATATCTACAATAACCACTCACTGTTAACTTTATGGTGCATATCACCAGATCTTTTTTCTATGTATCTTTGTGTATTTTGGATACCCTATTGGGATACAATTCAATAGCTTGTTTTTTTTTCACTTCATAATATAGCATCAGCTGTAACGGCTACATGGAATTATATGTGAGCAGCAGAATGAAAAAATACGCAAAGACAAAGGTGACAGTGGCTGCTTTGACTTCTAAGTATGTGAGGTCACATGATTTCTATCAGTAGAGAAAATTACACACTGTGCCATTCCATTTGGAGACTGGTTGGAGACCTAGAAAGTCAAATCTAATCATCCCGATCCTTCTGTGTTACTGAGGAGCGTAAACAGAGGAGACAAATATTTTGTGAATGCTTGGATCTACAAACAGAGGCTAAAGCCATGGAGGGGGAGAGAAGCAGAGTAATGAGACAGTCAATTCCTAAGCAGCGTGATAAGAAGTCCGGGGTCCACGAGGAGAAGAAGGGGTCTGGGGCTCTCAAAGAGGAGATAGGGGTCTGGAATTCTCAAGGAGGAAGAAAAGACACTTTTTTTTTTTCTACATTCCTTAGTAAGGATTCAGTTCAGCTTAGCTGTATCCAACTCTTTGCAACCCTATGGACTGAAGCATGCCAGGCCTCCCTGTCCATCACCAACTCCGGGAGTTTACCCAAACTCATGTCTACTGAGTCAGTGATGCCATCCAACCATCTCATCCTCTGGTGTCCCCTTCTCCTCCCACCTTCAATCTTTCCCAGCATCAGTGTCTTTTCAAATAAGTCAATTCTTCACATCAGGTGGGCAAAGTACTGGAGTTTCAGCTTCAACATCAGTCCTTCTAGTGAACAGCCAGGACTGATCTCCTTTAGGATGGACTGGTTGGATCTCCTTGCAGCCCAAGGGGCTCTCAAGAGTCTTCTCCAACATCACAGTTCAAAAGCATCAATTCTTCGGTTCTCAGCTTTCTTTATAGTCCAACTCTCACATCCATATATGACTACTGAAAAAACCATAGCCTTGACTAGACAAACCTTTGTTGGCAAAGCAATGTCTCTGCTTTTTAATATGCTGTCTAGGTTGGTCATAATTTCCTTCCAGGGAGTAACCATCTTTTAATTTCATGGCTGCAGTCACGATCTGCAGTGATTTTGGAGCCCCAAAAATAAAGTCTGACACTGTTTCCACTGTTTGCCATGAAGTGATGGGACCAGATGCCATGATCTTCGTTTTCTGAATGTTGAGCTTTAAGCCAACTTTTTCACTCTTCTCTTTCACTTTCATCAAGAGGCTCTTCAGTTCTTCTTCACTTTCTGCCATAAGGGTGGTGTCATCTGCATATCTGAGGTTATTGATATTTCTCCCAGCAATCTTGACTCCAGCTTGTGCTTCATCCAGCCCAGCGTTTCTCATGATGTACTCTGCATAGAAGTTAAATAAGCAGGGTGACAATATACAGCCTTGACATACTCCCTTCCCTATTTGGAACCAGTGTGTTGTTCCATGTCCAGTTCTAACTATTGCTTCCTGACCTGCATACAGATTTCTCAAGAGGCAGGTCAGGTGGTCTGGTATTCCCATCTCTTTCAGAATTTTCCACAGTTTCTTGTGATCCACACAGTCAAAGGCTTTGGCATAGTCAACAAAGCAGAAACAGATGTTTTTCTGGAACTCTCTAGCTTTTTCAATTATCCAGGGTAAGTTGGCAATTTGATCTCTGGTTCTTGGATTATATAACAACAATGTATCCTGCTTGAGGACAGTTTGTTCTTCCTGAAAACCTTCTGACTAATCCTGATATCTTAGAATGTATATTACGGGAGTGGGTCTGCTAAGATCTTTCTACTGTTAAATTCTAAACCTGTTATTTTAAAATGTAAATTGTGGAAGTGGGGCTAGTAAGATCTATGCAACCTTGAGACATTCTTTTGATGTATTGTAATAACCAATTAAAAAGTATATAACTCCCTTGCTAACACCAGAAAGGGGGGCAATCTCTGCCCCCCTTCTAATGTCTATGTCAGAAGCTTTCTCTGTCCCTTGTCATACTTTAATAAAACTCTGCTACACAAAAGCTCTTGAGTGATCAAGCCTGGTCCCTGGTCCCGAAACTAAATCTTCTTTTTCAGTAATACCATAGGGGCCCAGAGGAACGGGACTTTTCAGGAGTCTACAATGATGCTAAATATCAGTAACACCCACTCCAACCTTTAGTACAGGCTGCTCATCCAGATGACTCCCTAGAGTGGGTTGAGGATTAACCAAGAAAAGAGGACGTGTGATATATCTGGGCTGCCTTGCAGTCTGGGAGATGAAAACTGAGGTTGACAGAGCCAGAACTCAGCACTGAAAATGCCTGCAAGAACTCAGCCCCTGAAAATTCATCAAATCCTAGAGAGGATATTGAATTTTCCATAGGCTGTCAGATACAGAGCTTGAGCCAATTTCATTTCAATCTCAATAGATAGGGAAGCTCAGATGCCATGTAGTTATATTGATGTCTCATAATTTATTTACTGAATTGGAGAACCATTGTTCATTTATTTAGGTTTTTTCACTCTTCCCAATGAAATGATAAACAATAGAGCAGAGACTGCTAGCCAGCCACCAAATCTTTGTCCTTCTTCTCTTCCTGAGCACAAACTAGAACTCTACTTCCCAGTCTCCTGTGCAATGAGATGTGGCCGCTAAGACAGAGTTAGAGCCAGTAGAAAGTATATGTGGGCTCCCTGGTGGCTCAGGTGGTAAAGAATCCGCTGCAATGCAGGTGGCCTCGGTTTGATTCCTAGGTCAGGCAGACCCCCTGGAGAAGGGATAGGCTACCCACTCCAATATTCTTGGGCTTCCCTGGCGATTAAGTAAATAATCTGCCTGCAATGTGGGAGACCTGGGTTTGATCCCTGGGTTGGGAAGATCCCCTGGAGGAGGGCATGGCAACCCACTCCAGTATTCTTGCCTGGAGAATCCCCACGGACAGAGGAGCCTGGCAGGCTACAGTCCATTGAGTCATAGAGTTGGACACGACTGACTGACTGAACACAGCACAGCACAGAAAGTATACGGAGGTGATTTGCCCTCTCTAGGCCAAGGCTTTTTCTTTTTTTTTTTTTAATGGCCATACCACATGTAGGATCTTAGCTCCTCAATCAGGGCTTGAACCTGGGGCCCCTGCAGTGGAAGAGCAGAGTCTTAACCACTGTACCATCAGCAAAGTCCCCCAGGGCTTTTAAACAGTGGCATGTTTCACTTCTTCCCTTTTACCTTCTGCCCACTAGATGCAAAATAATGACAAGGCTCTAGGGAGTGAGGGAGCCACAGGTGGAAGGAGGTTGGAGCCCTGAATTATTTCATGGAAGAGAGCCCTCTATTAGCCTGGAATCCCACTTCGAACTTTTTCATGAATAAGAAAGAGGCTTTCTACCTTTTTGGGGCTTATCTGGAACTGCACTATTAGTTTACCCTAACTCTACAAACATCTGGAGACATCAGTGCTTGTACACCTATCTGTATTACTCAGGACTATCACTGATTCATGACTGTCATGTTCAAGGTTTGGAACATTTTAAGGCATTTGATAAATGCCTTATCAAATGGCATTTATGATAAATGGTAAAGAATCCACCTGCAATGCGGGAGACCTGGATTAGATCCTGGGTTGGGAAAATCCCCTGGAGAAGAGAAAGGCTACCCACTCCAGTATTCTGACCTGGGGAATTCCAGGGATTATACAGTCAATGGGGTCGCAAAGAGTTGAACATGACTGAGCTACTTTTACTTTCAAGGCGTTTGATAAACTATGGCCAAACTAAACCCAGAATTGTGCCTCTGATAATTATTTGAGGTCATTCCAGTTCCTATAACTGTTTATAAGAATGCATAAAATGGTTTTCAACTCATCCTTTTATAGAGAAGTAAAAAATATTTGTTGAGAATGACTGGACCCTCCCTCTGATTACTATACACACTGAACCACAAAGAGTGAGTTTTCCTATTAGCTGAACCCAGCTCTTCATTAGAAATTTCTCAGTACCCTTAATCCATGGGGCACATCTTCATCTCATCTCCATCTCAGAGTTCTAATCCAGCCATCCTGCCTGACCCAGACCCCTGCTTCTGGCTTCAGAGCCTTTGTTAAACAGTCACAATTTTTGCTCGTTTGTGCAAAGTGAGTCTCCAAGTTTTTTTAAGTGTTTCCATAGAAACTGCTTTCCAGAAAAAGGCCATTTAATGAAAGCTTAAAAGCAAAATCTAGATGTTTCAATACTTAGAAATCTCACTGAATCACTTACAAAGAATATAAGATGTGGCATATTCAAGCCTGTACTTGTAAAAAAAAATTGTATACTGTATATAATATTTGACATATAATAAGGACTATAAAAGTAACATATGACTTCCTCAAGTTTTGTGATTTTTCTGTTTTATGCTTAAAATATTGAGAGTCAAAGGTTTATTTTTCAAGACCAATCCTCTGAAGGGTGACCTTCCAGAAATGGAGTTGCCCTTCTGCTCCAAGGGAACTGGTTCAGGCCCACCCCTTGAAGCAATATATTTCTGGTTAAGCAAAGATTTAGACTCCCGTTCCCCATCTCGCCAGGATGGAGCTGAAATGGCTAATCCTGCCACAAGCAGGCCCAACATTCCCAAAGGCTTGGATCTCATCCCGTCTCATTACACATCAGAGAAAGAACCAGTGATCCCCTAGTGATGGAACTTAAAAGCCCCACAACCCAAGGGCTCCTCTCTGGAGTCCAGTACCTGGTCCTGCCAGATTTCCAGGCTCAACCAAGATGGTCAAAGTGGACAGACACCCCTTCACTGTCACTGTCTCCATGAGCTTCCCCTGTGAAGACTGCTCCTAGAGATTTACCATGTGCTGCTTGGCCATTTGCTTTTGTTTGCATGAAAAGTATTTAGGATATGGCTCTAATGTAATTAATGTACTTATTTCCTCTCTCACCTACTCTCCAGTTTTGTCAATGTGGTGAATGACATTAATGAATGGTATAGAGATCAACCACCTTTGCATTTTCAAGATAAATTAAACTAGATCATGAAAGCTCCAGCTACAGATATAAGTATATACACATTATATGTTGTTGGCTTTTTGTCTCTGACTGACTTTTCCAGCTTGGATCCCAAGATTAGACTAAGTTTACAAAGTCAATTGTTGAACATTTTCTCTTTTCTAGTCTCCTGAAGAGTTCAAGATTAGAATTACAATCCAAAAATATTTGATTGTCCTGTGCTGTGCTGTGCTTAGTTGCTCAGTCGAGTCCAATTCTGCGACCCCATGGACTGTAGCCCACCAGGGTCCTCTATACATGGAGATTCTCCAGGCAAGAATACTGGAGTGGGTTGCCATGCCCTCCTCCAGGGGATCTTTTTTTTTTATTTTTTTTATTTTTACTTTATTTTACTTTACAATACTGTATTGGTTTTGCCATACATTGACATGAATCCACCATGGGTGTACATGCGATCCCAAACATGAACCCCCCTCTCACCTCCCTCCCCATAACATCCCTCTGGGTCATCCCCGTGCACCAGCCCCAAGCATGCTGTATCCTGCATCGGACATAGACTGGTGATTCGATTCTTACATGATAGTATACATGTTTCAATGCCATTCTCCCAAATCATCCCACCCTCTCCCTCTCCCTCTCCCTCTGAGTCCAAAAGTCTGCTATACACATCTGTGTCTTTTCTGCTGTCTTGCATACAGGGTCATCATTGCCATCTTTCTAAATTCCATATATATGTGTTAGTATACTGTATTGGTGTTTTTCTTTCTGGCTTACTTCACTCTGTATAATCGGCTCCAGTTTCATCCATCTCATCAGAACTGATTCAAATGTATTCTTTTTAATGGCTGAGTAATACTCCATTGTGTATATGTACCACAGCTTTCTTATCCATTCATCTGCTGATGGACATCTAGGTTGTTTCCATGTCCTGGCTATTATAAACAGTGCTGCGATGAACATTGGGGTACATGTGTCTCTTTCACTTCTGGTTTCCTCGGTGTGTATGCCCAGCAGTGGGATTGCTGGGTCATATGGCAGTTCTATTTGCAATTTTTTAAAGGAATCTCCACACTGTTTTCCATAGTGGTTGTACTAGTTTGCATTCCCACCAACAGTGTAGGAGGGTTCCCTTTTCTCCACACCCTCTCCAGCACTTATTGCTTGCAGAGTTTTGGATCGCAGACATTCTGACTGGTGTGAAGTGGTACCTCATTGTGGTTTTGATTTGCATTTCTCTGATAATGAGTGATGTTGAGCATCTTTTCATGTGTTTGTTAGCCATCCATATGTCTTCTTTGCAGAAATGTCTATTTAGTTCTTTGGCCCATTTTTTGATTGGGTCATTTATTTTTCTGGAATTGAGTTGCATAAGTTGCTTGTATATTTTTGAGTTTAGTTGTTTGTCAGTTGGTTCATTTGCTATTATTTTCTCCCATTCAGAAGGCTGTCTTTTCACCTTGCTTATATTTTCCTTTGTTGTGCAGAAGCTTTTAATTTTAATTAGATCCCATTTGTTTATTTTTGCTTTTATTTCCAGAATTCTGGGAGGTGGATCATAGAGGATCCTGCTGTGATTTATGTCAGAGAGTGTTTTGCCTATGTTCTCCTCTAGGAGTTTTATAGTTTCTGGCCTTACATTTAGATCTTTAATCCATTTTGAGTTTATTTTCGTGTGCGGTGTTAGAAAGTGATCTAGTTTCATTCTTTTACAAGTGGTTGACCAGTTTTCCCGGCACCACTTGTTAAAGAGATTGTCTTTACTCCATTGTATATTCTTGCCTCCTTTGTTGAAGATAAGGTGTCCATATGTGTGTGGATTTATCTCTGGGCTTTCTATTTTGTTCCATTGATCTATATGTCTGTCTTTGTGCCAGTACCATACTGTCTTGATGACTGTGGCTTTGTAGTAGAGCCTGAAGTCAGGCAAGTTGATTCCTCCAGTTCCATTCTTCTTTCTCAAGATTGCTTTGGCTATTCGAGGTTTTCTGTATTTCCATACAAATCTTGAAATTATTTGTTCTAGTTCTGTGAAAAATATCACTGGTAGCTTGATAGGGATTGCATTGAATTCGTAAATTGTTTTGGGTAGTATACTCATTTTCACTATATTGATTCTTCCGATCCATGAACATGGTATATTTCTCCATAGTGTCCTCCTTGATTTCTTTCATCAGTGTTTTATAGTTTTCTATATATAGGTCTTTAGTTTCTTTAGGTAGATATATTCCTAAGTATTTTATTCTTTTCGTTGCAATGGTGAATGGAATTGTTTCCTTAAGTTCTTTTTCTACTTTCTCATTATTAGTGTATAGGAATGCAAGGGATTTCTATCTGTTGATTTTATATCCTGCAACTTTACTATATTCATTGATTAGCTCTAGATATTTTCTGGTGGAGTCATTAGGGTTTTCTATGTAGAGAATCATGTCATCTGCAAACAGTGAGAGTTTTACTTCTTCCTTTCCAATTTGGATTCCTTTTATTTCTTTTTCTGCTCTGGTTGCTATGGCCAAAACTTCCAGAACTATGTTGAATAGTAGCGGTGAAAGTGGGCACCCTTGTCTTGTTCCTGACTTTAGGGGAAATGCTTTCAATTTTTCACCATTGAGGATAATGTTTGCTGTGGGTTTGTCATATATAGCTTTTATTATGTTGAGGTATGTTCCTTCTATTCCTGCTTTCTGGAGAGTTTTTATCATAAATGGATGTTGAATTTTGTCAAAGGCCTTCTCTGCCTCTATTGAGGTAATCATATGGCTTTTATTTTTCAATTTGTTAATGTGCTGAATTACATTGATTGATTTGTGGATATTGAAGAATCCTTGCATCCCTCCTCCAGGGGATCTTCCCAACCCAGGGATCAAACCCAGGTCTCCCACAGTGCAGGTGAATTCTCAATATTTGCTGGATTTACCTATCCTATCCCCTGCATGGATCACAACCTTGTTATGGCGAAGGGGCTTGGGTAACTCAGTGAAGCTATGAGCCATGCTGTGTTCAAGACACACAGATCACAGTGAAGAAATCTGACAAAACATGGTCCACTGGAGAAAGACGTGGCAACCCACTCCAGTATTCTTGCCTGGAGAGCCCCAGGGATAGTATGAAAAGGCAGAAAGATACTACATTGGCAGATGAGGCCCCCAGGCTGGAAGCTGTCCAGCATGCTACTGGGGAAGAGCAGAGGGCAATCAGTAATAGCTCTAGTAAGAACGAAGCAGCTGGACCAAAGCAGGGATTTCTTTCTCGATGCACAGCTGTGGACATGTCTGGTAGTAAAAGTAAAGTTTGATGCTGTAAAGAATGTTGTATTTGAACCTGAAATATTATAGGTCCATGAATTAAGGTAACTGCATGTGGTCAAGCAGGAGATGTCAAGATTGACCATCAACATCTTAGGAATCAGTGAACTAAGATGGATGGGAATGTGTGAGTTTAATTCAGATGACCATTATATCTACTACTCTGGGCAAGAATCCCTTAGAAGAAATGGAGTAACTCTCATAGTCAACGTAAGAGTCTTAAACGCAGTACTTGGATGCAATCTCAGAAACATCACAATGATCTCAGTTATTTCCAAGGCAAACCATCCAGTATCACTGTAATCCAAGTCTATGCCCCAACCAGTAATGCCAAAGAAGCTGAAGTAGACTGGTTCTATGAAGATCTACCACAACACCTTCTAGAAATAACACCAAAAATGAGGTCCTTTTCATCATAGGGGATTGGAATGCAAAAGGAGGAATTCAAGAGATACCTGGAATACCAGGCAAGTTTAGCCATGGAGAACAAAATGAAGCAGAGCAAAGGCTAACAGCCTTTTGTCAAGAGAACATGCTGCTCATAGAAAACACCCTCTTCCAACAATATAAGAGACAACTCTACACATGGACATCAACAGTAGGTCAATACCAAAGTCAGACTGATTATGTTCCTTGGAGCCAAAGATGGAGAAGCTCTGTATAGTCAGTAAAAACAAGACCTAGAGTTGACTGTGGCTCAGATCATGAGCTCCTTATTGCAAAATTCAGACTTAAATTGAAAAAATGCAGGGAAAACCACTAGGCCATTCATGTATGACTTAAATCAAATTGCTTATGATTATACATTGGAGGTAGTGAATAGATTCAAAGGATTAGATCTGGTAGACAGAGTGCTTGAAGAACTATGGACAAGGTTTATAACATTGTATAGGAGGTGGTGACCAAAATCATCCCAAAGAAAAAGAAATGAAAGAAGGCAAAGTGGTTGTCTCAGGAGGCTTTAGAGAACAGCGGAGAAAAGAAGTGAAAGGGAAGGGAGAAAGGAAAAGATATACCCAACTGAATACAGAGTTCCAGAGAATAGCAAGGAAAGATAAGAAGAGCTTCTTAAAATGAGCAATGCAAGAAATAGAGGAAAACAACAGAAAGGGAATAGAGGAAAACAACAGAAAGGGAAAGACTAGAGATCTCTTCGAGAAAATTGGAGATACCAGGGCAACATTTCATGCAAGGATGGGCATGATAAAAGACAGAAACAGTAAGGACCTAACAGGAGCAGAAGAGATTAAGAAGGGTGGAAGAATACACAGAACTATACAAAAAAAAGGTTTTAATTACCTGGATAACCACGATGATGTGATCACTCACCTAGAGCTGGTCATCCCAGAGTGCGAAGTCAAGTGGGCCTTGGGAAGCAATACTATGAACAAAGCTAGTGGAGGTGATAGAATTTCAGTTGAGCTATTTCAAATCCTAAAAGATGATGCTGTGAAAGTGCTGCACTCAATATGTCAGAAAATTCCCAAAACTCAGCAGTGGCCACAGGACTGGAAAAGGTCAGTTTTCATTCCAATCCCAAAGAAGGAGAATGCCAAAGAATGCTCAAACTATTGTACAGTTGTGCTCTTTTTACATGCTAGAAAGGTAATGCTCAAAATCCTCCTAGCTAGGTTTCAGCAGTATGTGAACTGAGAACTTAGAGATGTACAAACTGGGTTTAGAAAAGGCAGAGGAACCAGAGATCAAATTGCCAGCATTCATTGGATCGTGGAGAAAGCAAGGGAGTTCCAAACAACATCTACCTCCACTTCATTTACAATGCTAAAGCCTTTGACTGTGTGGATCAAAACAAACTGGAAAATTCCTAAAGATATGATTGTAACACCACCTTACTTTTCTCCTGAGAAACGTATGCAGGTCAAGAAGCTATAGTTAGAACTGGACATAGAACAACTGACTGGTTCAAAATTGAGAAAAGAATATGACAAGGCTGTATACTCTCACCCTTCTTATTTAACTTACATTCAGAGTGCATCATGTGAAATGCCAGGCTGGATAAATCACAAGCTGGAATCAAGATTGCCAGGAAAAATATCAACAACTTCAGATATGCAGATGATACCACTCTAATGACAGGAAGTGTAGAAGAACTAAAGAGCCTCTTGATGAAAGTGAAAGAGGGGAGTGAAAAAGCTGGCTTGAAACTTAACGTTAAAACAACTAAGATCATGGCATCCAGTCCCATCACTTCATGGCAAATAGATGGGGAATCAGTGGAAATGGTGACAGATTCTACTTTCTTAGGCTCCAAAATGATTGTGGATGGTGACTTCAGCCATTAAACTAAAAGACACTTGCTCCTTGGAAGAAAAGCTATGACATACCTAGACAGCATATTAAAAAGCAGAAACATCACTTTGCTGACAAATGTCTGTCTAGTCAAAGCTATCGTTATTCCAGTAGTCATGCAAGGATGTGAGAGTTGGACCATAAAGTAGGCTGAGTGCCAAAGAATTGATGCTTTCAAACTGTGGTGCTGGAGAAGACTCTTGAGAATCCCTTGGACAGCAAGGAGATCAACCTAGTCAATCCCAAAGGAAATCAACCCTGAATGTTCATTGGAAGGACTGATGCTGAAGCTGAAGCTCCAATATTTTGGCCACCTAATGTGAAGAGCCAACTCACTGGAAAATATTCTGATGCTGGAAAAATTGAAAGCAGGAAGAAAAGGGGGTGACAGAGGATGAGATGATTGGATGATATCATCAACTCAATGGACTTGAGTTTGAGAAAACTCTGGGAGATGGTGAAGGACAGGAAAGCCTGGCATGCTGTAGTCCACGGGGTCGCAGAGTGGGACACGACTGAGTGAGTGAACAACAACAACAGTCCATGGGAAGAACTGCTGCTGAAGCTGAAGTTCTGATACTCTGGCCACCTGATGTGAAGAGCTGACTCACTAGAAAAGACCCTGAGGCCGGAAAAGACTGAAGGTCAAAGGAGAATGGGGTGGCAGAGCATGAGAATGATTAAATAGCATCACCAACTCAATGGACATGAGTCTGAGCAAACTCCAGGAGTAGTGGAGAGCACAGGAGTCTTGTGTGCTGCAGTCCATGGTGTCACCAAGAGTCGGACTCAACTGAGTGACTGAGCATGCATACACTGCCGGGACACTCCGGAGAGCTTTAGGTAACAAGTTCTACGATCATCATTACCTGTTGCGGTATGTTTCTCCGTCGGAATATAAACTCCCTGGGGAAGCAACTGTCTTGGTCTCATTGATCACAGTGTTTCCATGTCATAGTACCAGCTTGAAAACCAACTGTTGAATTAACGCACTGTTCAGTAAAACATCGAGAATCTACTGAAAATCTATTTAAAATACTAACACAAAATTCAGTATTTCTACTTAATAGTAAAGCTACAAGCTACAAAGCAAGTTACAAAGTAATTACATATAGCCCTCTTAAACATCAGTATTGACTAGTTTGAAAAATATTGAAATCAAAATTTCCATTCACATTGCCATCAACTACAAGAGTCCAGGAACAAAATTAAGAAGAGATGTGCACAAATTATAAAAAGAAAACTAAAGACATGTGTTTTAAGGACACAGAATATTTGTATCAATGAGGAGATACATACATTCTGAAAGTGGAAGGCTGTATCTTGTAGAGAGGTCAGTGTGCTAAAAAGTTAATCCACTGATTTACATTCAAGTAAAGGAAAGGAGAGAGAATGCAAAGCCTTAGGAGCTGAAATGATAACAGCATAAGATTTGGTACATGAATAAACGAAAAAAAGAGAAAGCTCTGTGTCTATTTCGGGTTGGAGAAAACGTTCGTTTAGATTTTTCATACAGTGTTACAGAAAAACTGGAATGAATTTTTTGGCCAACCCAAAATATGCTGATAGCAGTGACAGTGATAGGAGATACTTCACACCTACTATGTGCCAGACACTGTTCTACATGTTTTATGTTTTCATCCTTAAAACAACACTGACAGGTAAGGTTATTAACATATTACCATTTTTACAGATGGAAAAACAGAAGCCAAGAAAATGGAATGGAGCGGGGGTCAGGGTTAGTCTGCAGACTTGCACATAATCTCTGTTTTATACCTACGCTCAGCCCTCTCCGGTTAACATCCCGAGGTCTACAGCCTCTTAGAGATCACAGGAGGCCTCCTGGGCAGTGGAAGTCATCAGGAGGCCTGCCTTCTTGTGCAGATGTCCGTGCAATCCTGCTCTCAGTCTTCTCACTCTTTTAAGACACGTGGTACCTCCACTTCCTAAGCCCTTCAAGGTTTTTACAACTTACTGGCCTCCTCCTCTTCAGGCACCTTGGGTTTCAGTATTCTTCTCTTCGATTAATCTGTGAACGTTCATCCTACTATTTTTCTATCTTCTAAATTTTTTATAATGATCTCATCCATGGCTCTCTCTAGAACTAAGTTTGTCAATTTTGACTGTTGATTTCTTCAAATCAAAACTGAGTTTAAGAGGTAGCCCAAGAAAACTTACTTTCAATGCATCACGTTCAACCAGAAGTCCACATATTAATTTACCCTAAAGAAATTATCAATGAAGAACACCAAGATTTATGTCAAGGAATATTTATTGCTTCTTAATGTATAATGACAAAAACTGATACTGGTTAAAATAGCTAACAATAAAGGGTTAATTAAAGAATTTAGGGTATGCCTGTGGTGACCAGGAAGCAGTGCCATTCAGATCTCCTTCAACAGAATCTTCCACGAGGGACTGTTGACTGGAGGCTTTCTGCTGCCATCCCTTTGGCTCCACACTGTGTTCATGTCGAGGTCATTCCTTCTCCCTGCTGCCCCACCCCACCACTGACAGATGGAGGCGTTAGAGTCGGGCCATTCTTCCCCAACATGAGAACTGTGTGAAGGGCAACCTCTGCCAGGGGCTGACCCTCACCAGCCTGCACAAGCCTTTCCAGGACCATGATTCTCCTCCTGGCCCACCCCTCCTCCTCGTCTCCTCTCGCCACCCCACCTGCCCATTTCTGCTCCCTCTCCCTTTGTCCTTCACAGAGATTTCTTCCTACGTCTTCCTTGTGCAGTTAATCTTCTCCTGGCATCGTGGAGGACCTGAACCGACAGAACCCTACCCACCAAATATTAAGGCAGTTTTCAAATATTATATTTTTTTTTAATGATAGAAAAAAATAGGATATAATGCTATCAAAAATGCCAGTATTCTCAACATATATGCAAACAATCCTAGCTTTGTTTTTTTAAAAGCCACATATAGTAAAAGGCGTGTGTGTATACACAAAATCCTTCACACACACACAACTTTTAAGAGTGGTTATTTCTGGGTGAATGGATTATGAGTTGCTGCTTCTTTATCTTTTTATTTTGCAATGTTTCAACAAAGAACATTGTTACATTTATAATCAGAAGCACAGATAAAGTGCATGCACACACACACAAGACACTCGTAAGGACCCTCAGTCCCCCTGAGGCAGGATGCTGTCTGAAGGAGCCTCACTGGCCTCATCTTTGGAGGTCAACACACTGCAGGCAGGCAAGCTGAGCAGCAAGAAATACGGATTACAATGTCAGCACTCAACAGCTTCAGAAATGTGCTTGGCTGATTCCAGATGTTTTCAAAATCCAAACTGCGTTTAGGAATCTTGTTGGGGCATCAGAAGGGAACAGATGGAGTACCAATCCTACCAAGTCAGTATTTACCCAAACTACTTTATTTTTCATTTTATTACTTAACTGGTATGCAAGCACGGTCTCTTCTCCCCTTTGAAGAACAGGCGACTTTCCTCCCAAGTTTGCAAAAGTGAGTTCACAAGAACACCAAGCTGGCAAAGGAGCACACACACCGTCCTTCATTCTGGTCACCCTCAAACTCACCTGTGTCCCTCCTGCATGGAGGCAGCTCCGTGTCTGCTCTTCTTGAGGAACCCTTGTGAACCAACACATCAGAACATCGTGACACCAGCACCGAAACAACAGTAAGAGCTAATACTCATCCAAGGACTGCTTTGAGCAGGTAATGTTCTGAACCCTTTTCACGTATTGAATAGTTCATTCAATCTTTACAGGAATCCTACTGGGGAAATAATAAGAGCACCCCCCTTTAACAGAGGGGGACACAGAGGTGCAGAGAGGTAAAGCAATGCTGCAGGACCACAGAGCCAGGGCACGGTGGAGCTGGAGTCTGAACGCAGGATATCACAAAGGAGAAATAAGATGGAGAATGCTGGTATGCAGCTCGGGGCTGTCTTTGACAGAAATGAAAGTTGGACAATGCTAGATAAGCGGCAGGGGAAATGCACTTCCACTGGGGAGTAAATCTGGCAAAACAGACAAGAGGATATGACTTTAAAAGACAAGGGACGAAGTCAATCAACAAAGGCCAGCAGATATGCATGGAAAGACACAGAGAAAGTGATGCAGATGACAGAGCTGGGGGACAGAGTCAACAAGGCCAAGAGGCCACTCTGTGGCAGAAAGGGCCACGAAGAAGAAGGGGGGTGAGCAAGTGGAGATAAGGACTAAGGGGTGTGGAATTAACAGGGAAATCAATGGTGGAGAGTGGGGGCTGGAGGAAGGAATGGGAAGATGGGAGCACAGATATCTCCACTCTGGAAAAGAGGTCAAGAGGAGGGAAGCACTGGCTGGGAGGGAAGTGCGTCATCTCCTTTCCACTGTTATTTTAACCCTTGTGTGACGTCTTCCTCAGCTGTCCAGACAAACAGTGAGAAGGATGAATCCTCCCCCGCTTACACGTTACAGGATGAGAAGGGAACATGTCACTCGGCGCGTTGAGTCGGGGGGATGGTTGGTTTTCTTGTACGTCCTTTGTGCTTTCAGGGATTCTTGCCAAGAACAAGGTGTAATTTCAGGTGAGTAGGTGCCATATGAAAAGAGACGTCTCCTCTTGCTGAATTACCTTGGCTGTGAAGTAAGATCACACGTGTAAAGGACACATGTGCCAGGCCTGACATTTAATATGCGCTTGGTGAGCAGCAGTCACGAGGAGGGGCTGTCTCTCTCTACTCAGGAACAGTCAATGGCTCCTCATTGTCAACAGGACACAAGTCCAGACACCCTGCCTGGCACTGAAAGCCTGTCGTTGGCGAGGCCTCTGCTTACATTTTTAACTATTCACTGCATTTATATCTTGGCAGCCTTAGTCCTACCCAGAAATGTCAAACAGCCTATGTAAGAGGATTTAAGAATTAAATGACAAGGGGCCCCTTCATCATGGAGCTTAGTCACGCACCCCAGGAGCTTATCAGCTAACACAGGTCCAGGTGGGCGAAGTGAGGGAACATCGTGAGCGGCATCCTGAGGCAGTGGACAAGTCTGGATGAGAGGTGATGCCATGCTGGCTCCCCCACTGGAGAGCAGCTTTCTGTTCAGACTGCGGCAGAACAAGAGAGAGACTGAGAGTTCAAGATCACAGGGCAAGAGACAAGAGCGCATGTCATATAATTCCAACTAGAAAGACAGAGCTTGAATATTGTGTTCTAGGGTAGATAACTCGGAGAAGGCAATGGCACCCCACTCCAGTACTCTTGGCTGGAAAATCCCATGGACGGAGGAGCCTGGTAGGCTGCAGTCCATGGGATCGCTGAGGGTCAGACACGACAGAGCAACTTCACTTTCACTTTTCACTTTCAGGCACTGGAGAAGGAAATGGCAACCCACTCCAGTGTTCTTGCCTGGAGAATCCCAGGACGGGGGAGCCTGGTGGACTGCCATCTATGGGGTCGCACAGAGTCAGACACGACTGAAGCGACTTAGCAGCAGCAGCAGCAGCAGCAGGAGGGTAGATAACCACAAGTGGTCAGGGTTCAAGATAAGCAAACAGCAGTGAGAACAGGGCCCACATGGCAAAGTCCAAGGAATCCGACAGCAAATAGGAAAAGAACAGCTGCAGACATTGCTCTCCAGGACGACAGACTAAATGCCACTTGGATCTATATTCCAGACACACAAATCCCACGTTTACCAGTCATTCTTTGGCTCAGTGCAGAGAAGCTACTTTTGTTTGTGTTTTGTTTTAGTCCTTCTCCTGGGAGTTTCCTCCCTGTGTTCAGTCCTCATCCTGGCAATTCTGTTTCTGGTTCCAAACGCAGGCACAGGACACAGGTTTGCCACGCCGTCAGGGCAGCAAGTTCTTTCTGCCCCAGTGATTGGTTCAGAATTAAGTCAGTGGCCCAACAAGAACCAGTCAGATACAAAAAGACCTCTGCTGGGGCAGCTGGGGAGAAAGCACTTTTTCTGCTGGAATTTCCATAAGGAAGATGACAAGTACCTGGAGTTGCCCAGGAAGCCAACACTATGCAAAGCAGAGCCAAGAAACAGCCAAAAACTGGGCTGTCACAACACTGGATCAGACAGCACCTGAAACCAACATATTCCCACAATGTCAACTAAGGCAGCCAATAAATTCCCATCTTTCATAAGCCAGTCTGAAGTGGGTTCCATCCACACAACAATGGAGTCACAACTCATGCAGAAACGGAAGCTGAGACTGAAATAAAGTTCTCTCTGCCAGGAAGGTGGGATGCACCCTGGACATGGAGACACGCTATCCCAGGAGCCTGCCCAGCACACAGGAACCTTAACCAAAGGCTCTGCCTCACTGGAAAGAGCACGGGTGTGGACTCTCAAAGACACAGCAGCTCTTTCCCCAGCCCTACAAGGAAAATAGACATCCTCCTTGGATGCAGAGAGACCTCGGGCAGGCAGCCAAGAGAGAACGCCAGCTACAGGAGACCCTCCAGACGTTTTCTGCCCCGTGATCTTCACCATGGCCAGCCCAGCCTCTCTTGCCCACAGTCCTCCAACTGAAATCATCATCGCTAGTAGAGTGGGTCTTGCTGCTGTCCCCTGACCACACCACACGCTCTCCTGACTCCACATGCCGGCACCTCTTCCTCCATCTCCTCTCCCACCTACTATGCCCAGAGTCCCCCACCTGGCTCAAACCTTTCCAATTATCTCTGGCCACAACCACCCACATTTGAACTCAGTTTCTTTATCCATAGAGTAGAATAATCTTTTAGATATTTAGCTATTAAAATATAATAATGACAATTGTAACAGCCAACAATGAAGCATTTTAAAATATATCAGGCACTGCCCTAAAAGTGCTTTACAGGCATTACCTTATCTAACCTTTAAGCAACTTTTGGGGATAAAAAGGCACTATTTTTACACACATTCAGGCAACAAAGGCACAGGGAAGTTAAGTAATTTGCCCAACGTCATACAACTAGAAGGAGGCAAAGTCGTATTTCAAACCCAAGCAGTTGGGTGCCAGAGCCTTCATTCTTAACTGCTACATTAACTGTTCTAAATGGTATTAGGATAATGTAAGAGCGTGGGATACAGAAATGTCAGACTTGTGCACAAACCACTTCCATTCCAAACTGAAAACTCCCTCAGAGAAGTTTAATCACAAGTGACAATGGCAAGACTTTTTTTTTTTATTGTTATACTATTTTATTCTTGATACCTTGGTATGAGGCCTAAGAAAGACTCTCTCTTCTCTTAAACTCTAATATAGGTCTGGACCCAGGTGAAAGGAGTGACCCCACAAGAGAATAAGCCTGTGAGCATATGAGGGTCTCCTGTGGAGGAGGTGTGGGTTGGAAGTGGCCTGCCACAGGGACGGGGCACTGGCAGCAGCAGTCCTGGGAGACATGTGTTGGCATAAGTCCTTTCTGGAGGTCATCAGTAGCCCTGTAGACTGTAGACTCCACGATTGGGTCGTCTCAGGCCAAACAACTAACAGGGAGGGAGTCAGCCCCATCTATCAGCGGACAACTGGATTAAAGATTTACTGAGCATGGCCTGCTCAACTGAGCAAGACCCAGTTTTCCCCATAGCCAGTCCCTCCCATCAGGAAGCTTGCACAAGCCTCTTATCCTCATCCACCAGGGGGCAGACAGAAGAAGAAAGAACTGTCATCTTGACCTCCAGAAAGAAAACCATAATCACAGAAAGCTAACCAAAATGATCACATGGATCACAGGCTTGTGTAGCTCAATCAAGCTATAAGCCATGCCGTGCAGGGCCACCCAAGATGGATGGGTCATGGTGGAGAGTTCTGACAGAATGTGGTCCACTGGAGAAGGGAATGGCAAACCACTTCAGTATGCTTGCCTTGAGAATCGCATGGAAAGTATGAAAAGACAAAAAGAGACGACACCAGAAGATGAGCCCTTTGGGTCAGTAGGTGTCCAATATGCTACTGGGGAAGAGCAGAGAAATAGCTCCAGAAAAAGATGAAGAGGTTGAGCCAAAGCAGAAATGATGCCTAGTTGTGGATGTGCCTGGTGGTGAAAGTAAAGACCAATGATGTAAAGAACAATATTGCATAGGAACCTGGAATATTAAGTTCATGAATCAAGGTAAAATGGATGTGGTCAAGCAGGAGATGGCAAGAGTGAGCATCAACATTTTAAAAATCAGTGAATTAAAGTGGACCAGAAGGGGCGAATTTAATTCAGATCACCTTTATATCTCCTACTGTTGGCAAGAATCCGTTAGAAGAAATGGAGTAGCCCTCAGAGTCAGCAAAAGAGCCCAAAATGCAAAACTTGGGTGTAAGATCAAAACGGATAGAATGATCTTGGTTCATTTCCAAGGCAAACCATCCAACATCACAGTAATTCAAGTCTATGCCCCAACCACTAATGCTGAAGAAGCTGAAGTCAAAAGGTTCTATAAAAATCTACAAGACCATCTAGAACTAACACCAAAAAAGATGTCACAGGGAACTGCAACGCAAAAGCAGGAAGGAAAGAGATGCCTAGAATACCAAGCAAGTTTGGCCTTGAAGTACAGAATGAAGCAGGGCAAAGGCTAACAGAGTTCTGCCAAGAGAACACTGGTCATAGCAAATGCCCTCTTCCAACAACAAAAGAGACAACTCTACACATGGACATCACCAGATGGTCAATACCAAAATCAGACTGATTATGTTCTTTGCAGCCAAAGATGGAGAAGCTCTATACAGTCAGCAAAAATTAGACTGGGAGCTGACTGTGGCTCAAATCATGAACTCCTTATTGCAAAACGCAGGCTTAAATTGAAGGAAGTAAGGAAAACCACTAGACTATTCAGGTATGACCTAAATCAAATCCCTTATGATTATACAGTGGAAGAAATAGATTCAAGGGATTAGATCTGGTAGACAGAGTGCCCAAAGAACTATGGATGGAGGTTCATGACATTGTACAGGAGGCAGTGACCAAAATCATCCCAAAGAAAAAGAACTGCAAGAAAGAAAGTGGTTGTCTCATGAGGACTTACAAATAGCTGAGAAAAGAAGAGAAGCAAAAGGAAAAGGAAAAAGGAAAAGATATTCCCAATGGAATGCAGAGTTCCAGAGACTAGCAAGGAGAGATAAGAAAGCCTTCCTAAGTGATCAATGCAAAGAAATAGAGGAAAATAACAGAATGGGAAAGACTAGAGATCTCTTCAAGAAATTAGAGATACCAAGGGAATATTTCATGCAAAGATGGGCACAAGAAAGGACAGAAATGGTACGGACCTAACAGAAGCAAAAGAGATTAAGAAGAGGTGGCAAGAATACACAGAAGAACTATACAAAAAAGGTCTTAATGACCTGAGTAAGTACAATGGTGTGGTCACTCACCTAGAGCCAGACATCCTGGAGTGTGAAGTCAAGTGGGTCTTAGGAAGCATTAGTACAAACAAAGCTAGTGGAGGTGAAGGAATTCCAGTTGAGCTACTTCAAATCCTAAAAGATGATGCTGTTAAAGTGCTGCATGCAATATGCTAGCAAATTTGGAAAACTCAGCAGTGGCCATAGGACTGGAAGGTCAGTTTTCATTCCAATCCCAAAGAAGGGCAATGCCAAAGAATTTCAAACTACCACACAATTGTACTCATTTCACATGCTAGCAAAGTAATGCTCAGAATGCTCCAATCTAAGCTTCAAAAGTACGTGAACTGAGAACTTCCAGATGTCCAAAGTAGGAAAGGCAGAGGAACCAGAGATTAAATCGCCAGCATCTGTTGGATCATAGAAAAAACAAGGGAATTCCAGGAAAACATGTACTTCTGCTTCACTGACTACGCTAAAGCCTTTGACCATGTGGATGACAAAAAACTGTGGAAAATTCTTAAAGAGTTGGGAGAACCTGACCTCCTTACCTGCCTCCTGAAAAACCTATATGCAGGTCAAGAAGCAATAGTAAAAACGATATGAACAACAGACTGGTTCAAAATTGGGAAAGGAATATGTCAAGGCTGTACATTGTCACCCTGTGTATTTAACTTATATAAGGAGTACATCATGCGAAACACCCGGCTGGATGAAGCTCCAGCTGGAATCAAGACCGCCTAGAGAAATCAACAATCTCAGATATGCAGATGACACCATGCTAATGGCAGAAAATGAAGACAAACCAAACGGTCTCTTGATGAGGGTGAAAGAAGAGAGTGGAAAAGCTGGCTTGAAACTGAACAGTCAAAAACCTAAGATCCTGGCATCCAGTCCCATCACTTCATGGCAAATAGACAAGGGAAAAGGAGAAGCAGTAACAGATTTTATTTTCTTAGGCTCCAAAATCACTGCTGATGGTGACTGTAGCTATGAAATTAAAACGCTTGCTCCTTGGAAGAAAAGCTATGACAAACCTAAACCGAGATTAAAAATGAGATATTACTTTGCTTCAAAAGTCAGTACAGTCAAAGCTATGGTTTTCCCAGTAATCATGTATGGATGTTAGAGTTGGACCATAAAGAAAGCTGAGCGCCAAATAATTGATATTTTCAAAATGTGGTGCTGAGGAATCCCTTGGACCGCAAGGAAATCAAACCAGTCAGTCCTAAAGGAAATCAACCAATCAATGAATATTCATTGGTAGGACTGATGCTGAAGCTGAAGCTCCAATACCTCAATCTGTCTCCTGATGTGAAAAGCCGACTCATTGGAAAAGACCCTGATGCTGCAAAAGATTGAAGGCAAAAGGAGAAGAGGGAGGCAGAGGACGAGATGGTTAGATAATATCACCAACTTAACGGACATGAATTTTAGCAAACTCCGGGAGATAGTGAGGGACAGGGAAGTCTGGTGTGCTGCAGTCCATGGGGTCACGAAGAGCTGGACACGACTTAGTGACTGAACCACAACGAAGGACATTTGAAAATGTAGTCCCTCTTGAGTAAATATTCAAATGCAGGTATTTTGTTGTCAAGACTGACTGTCCAGTTTAATCCGCTCCCTCTGGTTAACCTCTAAATCACCAGAAGGTTTCGCTCTGGCTGCCACGGGGCCGCAGTGGCAGCCGGAGGACCGTCAGAGTCGGTTACAGGACCAGCAGTTCGGCCACCCCCAGCCTCACCCCACCTTCCACGAGAGGCGGACACCAGCCTTGCTGCCAGAATCATCAGAGCCTCTCAGGAGACTTCTTCAGGGTCTGACCTTGTAGGAAGATGAGAAATAGGCCAAGTGCCCCTCCCAGACCTTCGACCCCTGCCCTCCAGGAAGTCCCACTTCTCCTTCCTCCTCGGGGCCTGAGGGGAGGAGACTGGCACCCGGCTGGGCAGCTCCTTTGGTCCACTGTTTAATTTCCTCCACTCCTGCCCAGAGTGCACAGGTCTCACCCTGTACCTCACCTTGTGACTGATCTGGGGGTCTTTGCGATCTTAGGGGGCTGATGATGAGTAAAGGACAGCAAGCTTCACAGCTTCACCCTCCATCGCAAGTACAGCCACCAAAAAAAGGCTTCCTATGCACAGCTCCACTCCCCACACCCAAGTGCTCTGTAACACGCAAAGCCCCACCCGCCCGGGAGGGAGTGTACTGCCTGGTTCCAGCCACTCCTGATTTCCTCTCGCCTTGTTTTGATAACATTTATCCTGGGGTGTTTGTCCTCTGCAGAGATAACAGGGCAGGAAGCATGCTGATCCTGATTTATCCTCCTCTGCATAGACCCTGGAGCTGAAAGCCCGGCTTCAAAGCTTTGGTCTGTCACCTGCTTGCTGTGTGACCCTGAGCAAGCCACTCAACACAATGTCTTCTCTGTGGAGGGGTCCGTATCATGAAAAGTAAAGAAGTTAGTGGACGTGAAGCACTTGAGGACCATTCCTGGCATATGGTAGGTACTGGGCATAGTTGCTCAATGAACAAGACAAGGCTCTGGAGGTCAGGGCTGCTATGGTATGAGCAGAGCATTCAAATGATTCAACTAAACTGCTACTCGTCTCCCAGCACCTCCCCTGCAGGCTGTCTCTGCATGCTTTAGAGGGGTGACATTAGCGGTGCTTAGCAGGAAGAGAGGCCCAGTGATCTCAGAAGAGACTTGGATCCTGGGATGTTGGCAGAACTGCTTTTCAGAAATTTGGCCCTGCAGTTTTTAGTTGTTCAATCTTGGTTTTTCTGGCACAGAGAACAGAGTTCCATGCCCTCAGACTTCTGCTGAGAGAAGTCTGTGACCTTGACAAGGAAGGCTACTTCTCACCATGGGGTTTTCTTCATATCCTAATATCTGCTTCCAGTGACCAGAGGCAGGTCACCTGCATGAATCTTGCAGACCTGGCAACTGCAAAGGGACAGCAGGGCTACCTGAACAGAATTCCTTGTCTGTTTGAAGGAATCACAGTTCTGATATTGTGCTCAACACCGCTAACCATTAGAGAAATGCAAATCTAAACACCAATGAGGTATTACCTTGTACAGGTCAAAATGGCCATCATCAGAAAGTCTATAAACTATAAATGCTAGAGAGGGTGTGAAGAAAATGGAGCCCTTCTACACTGTTGATGGGAATGTAAACTGGTACAATCATTACAGAGAACAGTACGGAGGTTCTCTAAAAACTAAAAATAGAGCTACCATATGACCCTGCAATCCTACTCCTGGGCATATAGGCCCAGAGAAAACCATAATTCAAAAGACACATGCACCCCTCTGTTCACTGCAGGACTATTTACAATAAAGAAATGAATAAAGACAATGTGGAATATTAGCCACAAAAGAGAACAAAATAAGATAATTTGCAGCAATATGGATGGATCTATAGGCTATCATATTAAGCTAAGAAAAGACTCTGATGCTGGGAAAGATTGAGGGCAGGAGGAGAAGGGGACGACAGAGGATGAGTTGGCTGGATGGTATCACTGACTCAATGGACGTGAGTCTGAGTGAACTCCGGGAGTTGGTGATGGACAGGGAGGCCTGGGGTGCTGCAGTTCCTGGGGTCGCAAAGAGTCGGACACGACTAAGCGACTAAGTAAGTCAGAGACAAATATATAATACCACTTCTATGTAGAATTTTTAAAATGATACCAGTTTATAAAACAGAACTTGTTTACAAAATAGAAATTGACTCATAGATGTCGAAATCAAACTTATGGCTTCCAAAGGAGAAACATGGGGGGAGCAATAGGAGATTGGTATTAACATGTAACACATCACTATATATAAAAAAGACAGTAAGGACCTACTGTATAGCATGGGGAACTCTACTCAACACTCTGTAATGGCCTATATGGCAAAAGAATCTTAAAAAGAGTATATATATGCATATGTATAACTGATTCACTTTGCTATACACCTGAAACTAACACAACATTGTAAGTCAACTATAATACAAATTATTTAAAAAGGCTGCCATAGTGTTTTCTGTTCAGTGAGGTGGAGACCCCAGGATGGCCTGCCCAGGCCTGCATTACCAGAGCCACAACTGATAGGCTCTGGGCCAGTGAGCTGGTCTAGTGGGACCTCAGGAGACTATTTCTAGAGCAGGGAAAGCGTGGAGAGAGCGTGGTCATGAGCAGCCCTCGCAGGAAACATATCGGCAGCTGAGCCTTCAAAGGCTACAATGGTGAGTTTTCTCCAGACACTGCCTTGGTTGGGCCCATCTCCCAGTTGATTCTGCTCTTCATGGTGGAAGCTTTGAGGGTACAGTGCTGGTCTTCGCCCTGTCCTAAAAGGCAGCCCAGAGCATCTGCCCTCACACCCTCGTGAGGTTCCTTGAAGCCATTTGTGGCTGTCCAGCAGCTTCACCACTGCCTCCTAAATGGCTGCCCTTGCCCAGGTTTGCTCAGCTCCCCATTCTCGATTTTGGCTCCTGTCTAGAGCCCTCATCCAGCTGTTTGCACTTGGAACTCCTGAATCTGAATCTCTCTCCAGACATTCTGCTCTGAGTATGCTGGGAAGCCACGCTAGCTTTGTTTCTTGGAATGCAACTCTGTGCTCCAGGTCACGGGAACATGGCCAGGCTGCCCTAAGTACAACTGCCAAAACTCTTTATGCTTCCGTCTATGGAGGAAGGGGTGCAGAGGAGAAAACGTTCCAAAAAACTCTTGTCTGTCTTCTGACAGTTTACTAAGTGGTAAGTCTTTCTTGCTAAAGAGAAAACAGCCAAGGGTTTTTAATGCCAAGTTTCCATGCTTGAGGAGCTGTCTAAGAAATACTGTTTCTAAGTGAAATGAAGCTGGATGAATCTCATGAAGTCTAATCAAGTGCATATGATAAAGCCTGAACAGGAATCAGAACAGTTAAGAACTAGTGAGAAAGTATCTCTGCTGTTCTTTGATGCTTATTCCTTTATGGATCTTTTAAAAATGCAGCACTTAGTAACACTTACCTAGAATAGTTGCTTTCCTTAGAAAAAAAGACATTAATTGAAAACTACAATTCTGATTTGAATCTCATATATTAAAGTGTATCTCTAAGGATTTATTCCAGTGATTATAGCCCTCTGCATTAGAAATACTTAGAAAATACACTAAAAACACAAATATTGAAACACCATGCTCCAAAATGCTAGACCCAGGGACTTGTTCTGTCAGCGTACGTGATGTTTGAGAACCACCAGTCTAGTAGAGCCTTTTCAATTTTAAAGGGCATATGAATCATCTGGTGATGTTGTCAAAAAACACAGATTCTGACTCAGTCGGCCTGGGGTGTGGTCTAAGATTCAGTGATCCTAACAAGGTCACGACTGAGCGACTGAACTGAACTGCACTGAACAAGGTCCCTGTCTGAGGCTGATGCTGCTGGTCCCCACGTCACTCTCTGACTAGAAGGTGTGGACCACGGAGCCACGTGCAGCCATTCACCTGATGGCTCATTGCTGCTGCTTAGTTGCTAAGTTGTGTCCGACTCTCTGTGACCTTATGGACTGTAGCCCACCAGGATCTTCTGTCCATGAGATTTCCCAAGCAAGAATACTGGAGTGGGTTGCTATTCCTCCCCAGGGGATCTTCACAACCCACGGATCAAACCCGTATCTCTTGCAAGTCTCCTGCGTTGCAGGCAGATTCTTTACTGCTGAGCCAACCAAGAAAGCCCCACCTGATGGCAGCTGGGCCAAAAATGGAGGCTAAGTACCTGAGAGAAAATAGTTTGACTCCTCAGGACGGACTCCTGACACTAAGTCACGAAATGATTAATGATGGATTTTGCATACATCATCTCAGCAAGTCTGCACATACACTACACAAGATCAGTATTATTTTATATATATATATATATATATATATATTTTTTTTTTGGATTAGAAATCCAAAACTCAGAAAGTCATACAGCTGGTCAGTGGTGCATGTATTGTTTCTCTACTACTGTTTTAAGTTACCACAAACTTAGAAGCTTACAACACAAGTTTATTATCTTTTGGCTCTAGAGGTAGGAAGCCCCCAAATCAAAGCACTGGCAGGGCTGTAGTCCTTCCAGGGGTGTGAGGACAGAATCTATTTTCTTTCCTTTGCAGCTTCCGGAGGCCACCTGCATTCCTTGGTTCATGGTCCCTTCCTCCATCCTCAAATCCAACAACTCTCTGACCTTTTCCCTTCCTCTTCAAGTAGTGCTGGGAAATCTCTGCTTTTAAGGACTTCTGAAATTAGATTGAGCTCCTCTGAATGAAACAGGACACTCTCCCACCCCAAAGTCTCTACCTTAATCAAACCTCAGAGTCCTTTTCACTATCCCAGTTTCCAGGGATTAGAGTACAGATATCTTTGGGGCCCATTTATTTTGCCTACCATGGGGTTGGGGGCAGGGGCAGTTCAGTAAAGCAGGAGCCCAGAGTCAAATTCAGATCTGATTCCAAGGTCCACGCTTCTTCCCGCACACAACAGCAGCTAAATTGAATGTCTTTGCGGTTGTTTTATTTTCCAGAGGCCAAATCGAGAAAGGAGCATAAGTTTAGTGCAGCTATAGGCACCCAGAATTCCATTATCATTTTAAATTGATCTAAATGGTGCTGGAGTGGATTCTGGTTATTGCAATTGATTCTGCATTCTCCTTAGACTCAGCAAAACACAGTCCTGCTGTGCAAGAGCAGCGCCTTGGAATTTGCATGGACATCTAAGTATGGTTCCTGGTTGCTATTTAATCTAACCAAAACATAAAATGGAAACCAAGGAACATATTTAAGATTTGACAATAAACTACTTATACTTTTAAGTAACGATTTGGAAGCAGGATTAGTAAATGAGCCTGGATTGTCCTTGCAGGGAGCCCATGACTACTGAAGGGGGTGTCCAGCACATCACTCAAGCTCCCCGTCACTGCAGCAGCAAGGTGCTTCTGCAGAGACTCAGCCCTTAACCCGAGGCAACCTCCACGCACTCTTCTTTTTAGAGCAGCAGCTACATCCACAGAACTGGGGTTTTAGGCATAAGACAACTTATCACTGGGACAAGGTGAACAGAGAAACAGTTAGTATGGGTTCTCTGAAACCCATCTATTAGGGGTTGAATTGTGTCCCCCCAGAAAGAATTGCTGAGGGCTAATAATTCCCAGTACCTCAGACTATGGCCTTATCTGAAAATGGGGTCACACCAGATGGAGCTAGTTGAGATAACTGGTGTCCTCAGAAGAGGGAAGAGGCAGGTGGAGAAGGTGCCCGCGCGACAAGGGACGGAGACTGCAGTGCTGCGTCTCTAAGCCAAGAAGGTGGAAGAGTCGGCGAATGCCAGACGGTGGGGGAGGCAGGAGGCATCCTCCCTCGCAGGCTGCAGAAGGGAGCAGCCCTCCTGACCCCTCAGTTTTGGACTTCTAGCCCCCAGAGTTATGAAGGAATACCGTTCTGTTATTTTCAGTTGCCCAGTTTGTGGCAGTTTGTTTCAGCAGCCCTAGGAAACTTGATACACCAACCTTTAGGGTGTTGGGACAAATTATATTTCTCACTTTATAGAATGGACACATTTCTGAAAAGGTAAATGAAAATAGATCAAATAATAATTAAAGCATGACTTAAGCACTGGAGATGTAGTCCCAGAGAATGATTTTGACTACAAGAGGTTACTTAAACCACACCACAGAAATCTTGCCAGAACACTCTTCACTGCAATGCTGAATTTTAGCACAATGAGCATTTCCTAGTCCAGTTTCAGAAAATCCTAAAATGATGTAATAGGAACTTCCCTGGTGATCCAGTGGGGACACGGGTTCAGTCCCTGGCTGGGAAACTTAGGATCCCCCATGCTCCCGGGCAAGTAAGCTGGGGTGCAACTAGAGACTACACGCTGCAACAAGAGAAGCCAGCGCGTCTCAACTACTAACCTGCGTGCTCTAGAGCCGTGGTCCATAGCGAGACGCCCGCATGCCACAGCGAAGACCTGGTGCGCCACCCCCACCAAACAGCCACACGAGGAGTTTAAAAGGACGCTATAGAGCAAGGACACAGCTCAGCCGTGAAAGGAACAGCCCAACGAGAACCCAGTCACTTGTAAAGCGCCTACTAGGCACCAGGCACTGTGCTAGGTGCTTTTCAGACATATTTGTCCAGACTATTACTTGTCCCTTTCATAGAACAAACAAACCTTTTCCTTAGGGCTATAACCTCTACAGAAGGCAGAAGCAGGGGCATGACTAATATAATCGGAACTCTCAGCCATGGTCCCACACTGACCCTCGTCATCACTGAAACTGCTCCTCCCTCAGTATCTCCGTCTCTCACCTCCTTCAGCATCTCCGTCTCTCATCACTTCTGCCTGTCAGTCCTTCCAAGTCGCTTATCAACCCCTCCTGCAACCACTGTTCCAGTACCATTAGGACCTACAGTCCACCGAACCTTCCACTGACCCCATCCTTTGCCTGCCCCTACCTTTATTTCCCCTTCAGTCTTAGAATTCACTGTCCATCATCTGGGCCTAATTTCTGAATCCTCTTCTGGCAGCATCGTCCACTGAAACCCAGCTCTGCAGCTACAGCTGAATAGCACAGTGCTGCCACAGAGTCACACACCGCTGTTTACTATGAATACATGTTACTTTTATAATAAGGAAAAAAAATTTTTTAAAGCAACTGACCATGTAATTTCCTTGAAAGATTTTTGTGCTTATCAGAGTTTCAAATTGCTATCTCTAAATCATTTCAGAAACAAAATTGTCAGTCCTTGGAGTTTTCCTTCTCCTAATGTTCATCCTTTAGGTTACACAATGGAAGGCCATATGGAGAGGACATTGGATGGTTTCAGCTCCACACAGGAAGGGTTTGGAAGTTGTTACTATTGTCCTTATGGAAAAAAACTGGACAAACTGAAAAACAATGGCTTTTCTTGGACTCAGAAAACTGAGTTTGCAAGGCTGTCTCCCCAAAATGTAGAGAAAACGTAAATTTAGACTCACAGCCAAGATATGCTTTCTTGGATCATAAGTGCCAGAGCCATAAACTGGAAGGATCACATCTGGGGACCACAGTCTCAGGGGAAGCCCTTACTTTGTTGAGTATTACTTACGGCTCTGGCAGGTGGAAGGGAAGGGTCATGCTTGTGAAATGTGACCAGAGATTTCTCTATCACGGAGGACTACTCCCCAGGGAAAAGAATTTACTAGGCCCTTGACCTATAACCATGGGAGAAGGACATCTCTCTCAACCTAGCCCCTTCTAGCTTTCATGTCTGACCTCAGAGGGACGAGAGGGCCATCCAAGAGGAAACACGTGATGGTCACAGGCCAGAGACTCAAGCCCACTAAGAGACTTGAGATTTAATCCTAAGACCAGAAACACTCCCCTCCCACACCCTTTGCTACCTACCACACTAACAGGGCTCCAGTGAAACAAAAACAGTCACTTAAAGAGCTACCAGACACAGGGTCTCTCTGAGACAAAGTACTCAGGGAAGCCCAAAGTCAGGAGGGGAAACAAAACAAGACCCTCCCCTGGAACAGTGTGAAATCTCTGGCACCAAGAACCAACATTAAATGCAGCCTAACTCCTGGCCAGATTAGCATACGTGTTCACACTAGAAGACCATTTATCTCAGTTCCTATCACTCAATACAGTATGTATGTCCAGCTTTCAACAAAAAATTAAAAGACATGCTAAAGGCAACCAAAACAGACAGATCAAGGTCTATGATCAAGCAGGAAATCAGAGCTCTCAGGCAAGCATCAGAATGAGACTCACAGATATTGTATTTTTATCTACCTACCTACCTATTTATTCATGGCTGTGCCATGTAGGATACAGGATCTTAGTTCCCTGACCTGAGATGGAAGCTGGGTCCCTGCCTTGAGAGTGTAGTCTTAACCATTGGCCTGCCAGGGAAGTCTCTCGTATATAATATAGATGTTAGAATTCTCAGGGCATTTAAAACAGCTACCATTAGTATGTCAAGGGCTCTAACGAAAGAGACAACGTGCATGAACAGATGAATAAGCAGAGAGATTGAAATTCTAAGAAAGAATCAAAAGTGAATGCCAGAAGTCAAAAATACTAATAAAAATAAACAGAAAACTGAAAACTACGCATATCATATTTAATCATCAGAAGAGCAAAGCCAAGGAGAAAAATCCAAAGTCAGAGGAGGAGGGGAAAACCATTTTACCTATAGAAGATCATGGGTAACAACAACAGGGGACTGTGTTTCAAAAACTGTGAAAGCAAGAAGAAATACTAGCCTAGAATCCCACTTTCGGCAAAAGTGTCCTCCACAAGTGAAGAATAAAGACTTTCTTAAGCAAGTAAAAACTGAGACAATTCATCCCCGATAGGCCTGCCCTGCAAAGAAATGTTAAGAGGGTTAGAGATAAGTTGCGATGGTTAGGAAAATTTTATGTCAGAAATTTAGATCCACATAAATAAAGGATGATTACTGAAGAAGAAATAAATGTGGTTTGTGGTTTTTTTTTTAATTCTTAATTGATCTGAAAAGTAAATGTTTAAAGTAACAATGTACCGAGTGATTACAGCACACAGATGACTGAAGGGTGACAGCAATGTCCTGAGGGTGGGATGGGAGAGCTGGGCACGCTGCTGCAAGGCACCTACACTACACACGAACAGTGTTATCCAAAGCTGGACTTGGCTCAGTAAAGGGCTCCCCTGCTGGCTTAGAGGGTAAAGCGTCTGCCTGCAATGCAGGAGACCTGGGTTTGATCCCTGGGTCTGGAAGATCCCCTGGAGAAGGCAGTGGCAACCCACTCCAGTACTCTTGCCTGGAAAATCCCATGGACAGAGAAGCCTGGTGGGCTACAACCCAGGGGATCACAAAGAGTCGGACATGACTGCGCGACTTCACTACTTTCTTTCACTTTAGCTCAGTAAAAACACAAATTGTAAACCTAGGCCATTAACATTTTATTTTTACTACTATTTTTTAATTAAAAAAAATTTTTTTTCTTTTAAATTTTTGCCATGAGGCATGAGGGATCTTAGTTACCCACCAAGGGATGGAACTCGTGCCTCCTGCACCAAAGTGTGGAGTCTTAACCACTGGACCACCAAGGAAGTGCCACCATTAACATTTTTTAAAAAGAAATACAATTGAAATTGGAAGAGGGGCTAGGAACCCAAGGCTGCAGGCCTCACCTTTCTGGGTGCATTTCCTCACCTGTGAAATGGTAAGGTTAGAATAGATGCCCAGAATAGATCTCCTCTCTCTGATTCCCTTCCTGCTCTGAAATTCTTTAACTAAAAACATTAAAATAAAACAAACATCAAACAAAAAAATAAAACACCTCCCTTCTTCCTTTACATATATCTATAAGGAACCCTTTAAAAGTTATAAAAATAATCAATTCCCTAAGGAATTTTCTGCAGTAAGTTGGGATTTCCATACTTCCATGCTATTAGCTACCAAAGCAGGCTTATCTAGTAAGTTTAATAAAATACTGGATCTGCTCACATGGTTCAGCACATCTCAACGCACTGTGAGTGAAGAATGCACCAGGCTGAAGGAAAGGTCATTTCACAGTATTGATTTTGCTGCCAGAGAGAGCACAAGGTATGTGCACTGGAATCCAAAAACAAAACCGAGCTGCCTCCCTTGGCCAATAGAACTCATGATTAGTGTGTGATGACCTCCAGAACTGTCAACAGACTTTCCTTTGCCGGCTGGTTGGCTGTCGATACACTTCTAAGCTCAGTTTACATGCTTATGAGCTATAACTTCCCTGACAATCAACAAGTTTTGATCTTCTAGCTTACTGCTTAAGTGGTGTTCAACTCTTAGCAAGCCCATGGACTATACAGTCCACGGAATTCTCCAGGCCAGAACACTTGAGTGGGTAGCCTTTCCCTCCTCCAAGGGATCTTTCCAACACAGGGATTGAACCTAGGTCTCCCGTATTGCGGGCGGATTCTTTGCCAGCTGAGCCACTAGAGAAGAAGAATACTGAAGTGGGTAGCCTCTTCCTTCTCCAGTAGATCTTCCCAACCCAGGAAGGATTGAACCAGGGTCTCCTGCATTGCAGGTGGATTCATTACCAGCTGAGCGACTAGGGAAGTCACTTAAGCTGCAACGGTCATTAAAAAAGAAAGGGGGCGGGGGGGAATGGGGCTAGCCCAAATAGCTCTGTGTAGACACCTGCCTCTTCAGAAATGAGATACTGATCTTGCTTCAGGGCAGAGCTATGGGGAAAAGAAGAAGCTCACTTGCAAGTCTATCCACAGCTTATCTCCAGACCTTTCTGCTTCGTGTGCTTAGGTGCTCAGTCCGACTCTTTGCCACCCTTAGGACTATAGCCCACCAGGTTCCTTTGTCTGTGGGATTCTCCAGGCAAGAACACTGGAGAATGTGTGCCTGCTTTAACTCCTTGCAATAAAAACCCCCAACCAGCAGACTTCCAGTCATAAGGTTAATTTCCAGATTTACAGTGGCAGACAGACAGCAGTGCTTTAAGCCTCACTAGACTCCTACCTATTCTAACAGTTACTTGCATTCTATTTTTGCCCTACTGGGAAATTAAAGTGGCATGAAAATCAATGTTTCACTTTGAGGGGAAAAAGGGCTGGATGACCAGACATCAATCCATTCCTTCTTGGATTAGACAGTTCTTCAAAGCACACTTGGCTAAATAAATTCCAACAGGCCCAGATGAGCTGGATGCAGGCATTAACTGGAACAAGGAGAAAATCTTGCTTGTTAAAGATCTTTGGCTAATTGGAAACTCTCTACTTGTTTCAGTAAGAAAGGATTCTAGAGAAAATATAGTCAATGACTCTCAGTTCTGAATTTTATCTAAGTGCTTCAGACCAAAAGAAGTCCCCTAGGCCAGGAGTTCAACTGCCCAGAAGTAAAATCATGGAAATTCAGACCAACAGCAAAGCCCTTTCCCAGAGTATCTGCCTCAACGGCTTGAAAGCTCAGCTTCAGACAGCTGCACAGGGCTGTCACGGCACATCCGGTTCTTTATACTAACCTGGATGTGCCAGGGACAGAATGCACTTTCTTCTTAAGAGGAAAAAGTTAACTCTGAACTGCTGTTTCAAGTGTCACGGTTCTATGAAGATACCAAGATCAGAGCTTCACATATAAGCAATAATTATTTTTTCTCTCCCCATTTCGTCAGCTGATAAAAGTACTGCTTTTCATCCTAAGCCACACTAAAAGAAAATGCTCTAAAGTGCGGCATGTTCTGCCTTTTAAGCGCAGACCAAATACAATAATGAAGTATTTAAAAAAGCATATGATTGCATATTTGCCAACTGTTTACAAATCCAAAAACAAAGAAGAAAAGGCAGTGCTTACCTTTATTTCTTCATTTTTAGGTGGCATATGAATTAAGGTTACATAAGTGTTCACAAAGATCTACATATTTCTTAAAAACACAAGGGGGCAGGGGAGAAAGAGAGAAGGAAAGAACAAGAGATGACACTTAGCTGATGTGTGCCATAACAAAAAGGGAGCGTAACCACTACACTTGGGAAGGTTGATGAAATGTACACCAGGTTCAATATACCTTTTCCATAGCTTAGTCATTGACTCATCCAGGTTAAGATAAAACTGCAGAAGATGCCGTAAATGAAAAGATAGGCTAGTAGAGGTTAAGAATTTTAAGGTTAAAAAAAACCAAAAACACAAAAACCAAAAGCAGCACTGGAAACTTCTAGTGCTGGAAGGTCTTTGAAGCACTATTTAGAGGCCTGGTGCGCACCAGCTTATCCACGGCAGCAGCGGTGACAGACACAGCCTGACGCTGCAAGTCCTGATGGACAGCGCGGCGAGGACGCGGCGGAGGGAGTCTCGCTGCCGAAAATGTTCCCCTGGATCCAATTACCAGGAAACGATTAGAACCCTGCAGACAGATGGAGAGTCTACAGAACAGCTGTCTCAGATTCTTCAAAAGAGCCAACAACATGAAAAAAAGGACTCTTGTACACTTAAAAACGACAGCGCCGAATGGCCTGTATAAACGTTCGGATCATAAATCAAGCACGATATTAAAGATACCTTGGGGGCATTTGTGAAAACTGAAATACGAACTATTTGATATTACTGGATTAATTTCCTTAAATATACAGTGGAGTATTAGAGGATGTGTAGAGAAATACCAGTCTTAGAGGTAACTGAGGGTGAAGTATCTGTAACTTACAAATGATTAAGCAAAAGCATATATACTATCCATTTGTGTAGGTGTATATGTATGGAAAGAGTAAATGTGTCAAAATGGAACAATCTGATGAATCCAGATGAAGGGTATACTAATGTTTGCTATACTATGCATTCCAAGCTTCTATAGGTTAACATTTTTTCCCCTAAAGTTGAGGAAGAAAATACTATTTTTTGTGACATGCGTCTTTTGTCTTCCCTTCATCAGCTCTCTAACAACTTTCAAATTTCTATTCACTTGAGATTTATAAGATATGAAGAAACAGAACAGAAAACTATTACCCTAACAAGGTGAGCCTTGTTTTAATTCACTGAGTTAGGAATTAGTTGTGAGGCTACAGAATTCTAACATTTCCAAAATCTCACTGATGACTTATTTTATATGTCAAATAGCTCTAAGTCTGGAATCAGAGAGAAGCCCAATTCCAGTACAGAGCCATTTACTTTTAAATAACCTTATGACACAATGCTATTTGAGAACAATTTTTTAAGGGATATCAAATAATAAAGTGCCAACATCATTCTCTTTTGTGAAAGCCCTCCTTCTCCTGCACGCCCACTGCTCCTGAACCCACATTTCCATTAGAGCCATGATTTTCACATATTACATTGGCACATGTGTATTCTCACTGGATTGTAAAACTCCATGAGGTAAGTAGCCTGTTCTAAACCCAGAACTGAGCAAAGAAGTATGGTATAAAACAGGAACTCAACAAACATTAGTTGAGTAAAGGAATAGGGAAAATAAAGATCTAAGGTAAAGATCTCTCAAGGGAATCTGAAATATGAATATCTGAACATCTAATGATATGACTTCTCCAACGTGACTGGTAGGAGACAGCAGCAGCAGGAAGCAATTATAACAAAAACTCTACAACGTTTACTGTTGGCCACATGGACCTTTGTCAGAGGGCTGGGAGAAGTCTCTGGAGTGAAAAATAAATAGAAAAGGAGTACGTTTATGGAATAGAAATGATCATTACCTTATATTAGAAACAGCAGTTCAACCTGAGGCCTGGCTGAGTTGTCTGCCCAAAACTTAATACATTTGATATGAAGCTACATTAATGAAAAGTTCTGTAAATCAATAATTACATTTTCTCTCTTAACTGAGCAGTTAAAGATTCAAGGATTTTTCTTTATTTCTGAGCCTATTTTAAACATCGAGTTTAAAAAAATGAACCAAACCAAACTCTTTCCCCGAGATATTTTTTTCTTTTTTTGCAAGGTGGCTATTTCTGTAACATTTGCCATAACACTGTAATGAAATCTGTCAGGAACTGGAAAGATGAGTATCTTACTGTAAGTGAAACATGGGAGTATGTATGTGCATTTCTGAAAACATTAATGGGACTAGTGCTTCAAATGAAAATAATTAAATCAACAAAAGAAATTATTCTTCTTAGGCCAGTCCTGGGGACTGAGTAGTAATGATAAAGAAATATTATAGGAGGGAGGAGGCAAGATGGCAGAATAGAAGGACATGAGCTCACCCTATCTTACAGAAACACCAAAAGTACAACTAACTGCTGAACAACCACATTAAAAAAAAAAAAAGTTGGAATCCACCAAAAAAGATAACCCTACATCCAAAGACAAAGAAAGTTCTGAGCTCCACATCAGGCTTCCAAGCCTAGGAGTCTGGAAACGGGAGGAGGATACCCTAGAGAGTGACTTCGAAGGCCAGTAGGATTTGATCGCAGGAAATCCACAGGACTGGGGTTGTGTATGTCCTCAGACATTTAAAAGAGTGAAATAATGCCTTCTGCAGCAATATAGATGAACCTGGAGACTAACATACTAGTGAAGTAAGTCAGACAGAAAGACGAATATCGTATGATATTGCTTACATGCCAAATCTTTAAAAAATGATACAGATGAACTTACTTACAAAACAGAAACCTAGATGCCCATCAGCAGATGAATGGCTAAGAAAGCTGTGGTACATGATACACAATGGAGTATTACTCAGCCATTAAAAAGAATACATTTGAATCAGTTCTAATGAGGTGGATGAAACTGGAGCCGATTATACAGAGTGAAGTAAGCCAGAAAGAAAAACACCAATACAGTATACTAACACATATATACGCAATTAGAAAGATGGTAACGATAACCCTGTATGCGAGACAGTAAAAGAGACACAGATGTATAGAACAGTCTTTTGGACTCTGTGGGAGAGGGAGAGGGTGGGATGATTTGGGAGAATGGCATTGAAACATGTATAATATCATATAACAAGCAAATTGCCAGTCTAGGTTCGATGCAGGATACAGGATGCTTGGGGCTGGTGCACTGGGATGACCCAGAGAGATGGTATGGGGAGGGAGGTGGGAGGGGGGTTCAGGATTGGGAACACGTGTACACCGGTGGCGGATTCATGTTGATGTATGGCAAAACCAATACAGTATTGTAAAGTAAAATAAAGTAAAATTTTAAAAAAAGAAGAAAAAGAAACAGACTCAGACTTTTAGTTACCAGGGAGGAAGGGTCGGTTGGCGGGAAGGGCAGACTCGGAGTTTAGGACTAACACGTACACATTGCTATATATTGGAAACAAACAACCAAAAAGGACCTCCTGTATTAGCGCAGGGAACTCTGCTCAACACTCTGTAATAACCTAAACGGAAAAAGAATTTGAAAAATGTTGCACATGTATAACTGAATCACTTCACTGTATACTGGAAACTAACAAAACACTGCTAATCAACTTCACTCCGATATAAAATAAAAATTAAAAAAGAAAAGAAACATCATATTAAAGAAGTTCTGGTCCTTACGTGAAAAGAGAAACTGAAAGGGTAACTAGGATTTGCAACCTAAAGGACTGCTGCCTACTAAGACAGAGTCAACACCAGACTATGAAAGAAAACCTCTCTTCAAAATTCACTGGGCCATTCTTATGAACTCATTTTTTGTGAGGCAGGGAAAATAATCAGGCAAATCAAAGGTGAGGTATCTTTGGAAAATTTAATTTGGACCATATTTTTCTTTCTTTAGCTGAAAACATCATATATTTCCATACATTTTGGGCTCCACGACTTACAAAGGGGCAGTGGGTTTCCTGCAGTTACATACTGTACCCAACTTTCTATAGAAAGATCAGACCTTTTCCAACCTTGCTTTTGAATATTTTCTTTAAAATGCTTTAAAGGTTCTTCATAGTCAATGGCAAGTAGAACAAAGTAAGGCTTTTTTTTTTCTCCTTTTCCCTGTTTTTGGTACTGTGTGTAGGAGGAATAAGGAAGGAAGACTCGTCACGTCGGTGTTGGTGCCCTAGGGACTGCTGCTAGGCCTCCCACGGGCACCCCTGCACCGAGGACCCCAAGATGGGTAAGTGCTGAACAGCCTGTCACAGCCACGTCACGGCAGAGGGGGGTCTGTGGGCTGTTAGTTCCTCTCAGTGTTCACAGGGCTCCTGGCCTCCAGGAGTAACAAACGAACCAGGACCAAACCACGACCAGATGTCTCCCACCTGGCGCTGCAGTGCCACAGGTTCACGTCTGTGGGCCTTACAATGTGCATTTAAAGTCTAAATGTAATTAGTGAAAATAACACATGGAAAAAAAAATCCTTACTAATTCCCATATCAAATTACTAGAATGAAAATAAAAGCATCTGTCTGATAAAACATATCTTCTATGTCAGCTGAAAGCAACTCCCCTGGCAAGATCATCTCAGTAATGTATATCTGTTACTATTTGTACATTTCTGCCTGGTACACACATTTCTTTAATTGCATCACCTGAACAGCATTGTCACTTTTCAAACTTGTAGTCTCATTAGCTTAAAAAAGGGATAAGGCAGCCAAATTTAACTAATTTTGTTTGCTGTAAAACATCTCAGACATTAAACCTTCTTCTTCTCAAGTGTTAAGAGCACATGATTAAAAGGTAACAAACAGTTTCTTCTCTTAACAGGAAACTAAGCAGCTATTGTTGTCAAATCTATCTCTAGTAAACACAGGGCCCCTCATAAATATAAAATTAAATTCTTTTGAGGAATAGGTTTGTAATTTTAGTTATGTAGGAATTACATTTATTCACTGAATTTTTGTAGTAAAAAAAGGCGTGGTCTTTGCATCTCCTTGCTTCTTACACAAGGGCTCTCCCCATCGTCCCAGCAGGCTTGCACACAAGGTGGCGCGCTGGCTTCCCAGCCACGGCTCACACCCTCAGAAGCCCTGCAGAAACTCCTGCAGCTGGGTGACGACCTCGGTGTCCACCGTCTCCATGAGGGACTGGAAGCCTTGCTCTCCCAGCAGCTCCTGCTGGGCCTTGAGCTTCTCGTAGACGAACTGCTGCAGGGACACGGTGTGCACGGGGTCCTTCAGGGCCAGCTGTGGGACAGAGAGGAGCCACACTGTGTCACAGAGGCAAAACAAGGCCCTTTTCCCCGTGAGCGACGCAATTCTTTGTAATTCCTTTCACAGCATCTAAAGTGCCTCTGCCACCCTTCTTCCAATGGACTCGAACGCAGCCTCCCCGCGGAAAGGGCTGACAAAGAAAATTTCATTCAGTGAGTCTAACCTCAGTGCCCTGGGCCTCTGAGCACAGTCGTCTGATTAGCCCAATTTCTCAACAGCTCATCCATGTAAAGAATCAAAACCTGGTGGAAAGTACGCTAAAAGAAACAGAATGTGCCAAAGAGCATTTAAACAGTTTTAACATGATTGTCCAGGGTGCCTCATAGGAAGAGCAGGGACTTTACTGTGGCAGCTTAGTGAGGCCCTCAGGACTGACAAAGGAGACACTGCCTTGTCCTGGATTGCTATGTTACTTATACACGTGTATATTCATTCTTCTGGTTAAAAAGAGAAAGAAAAATAATTAGTAAAACTAGATTTTAACAACCCAAATATGTGTTCCTCCTCTCCTGCTGAAGTATTTGAAAAACAAAAGAAATACAATTAAATTAAAAAGAACCCATCCATCCACTTCCTAATGATAACAGTCAAGACAGAAAACATTCTGGCCTCTTTGGCCTGTGGCATGCACCTACGTACATATAAATACACAATCAATATTGCTGTTTGCACTTAAAACTATCACACAAAAAACTGTACTCTAATACATTTAAGGATTCTAAATATATTTGTCTTTTTTTTGTTATAGGCATGTTGAAGTAATCAGTCTAATTTAAATGTAAATTTTTTTTGCAATTTTAACTATAATTTTGCGGAATGATCTTTCATGAATAATGTTCCATGTTACTATGTATACAGCCTTTCCTCGACATTTCAGATTATTTCTTGAGGATATCTGTCACAATTTTAGAAGAATTACTAAAGTACATACATAATTTTATGACTTTTGATACATACTATCAAGTTGTTTTTCCTATGGTTTGTACCAACTTAAAAGGTATATGAGTTTTCAGCTTGTAACACTGTTAGCGTTGGTATTGTCAGTATTTACATTACTTAAAATTCAAGAACTGAAAATAACACATCTTTGCTTTAAGCTGTATATTGCTCTCATCAATAATGCTGAACATGTACAAGGCTTTAAGTAAAGTTTCTGTGTGAGAAATTCTCCTTCCTTATCGGGGCTCAATTCTCTTCTATGCAGATGAAGTAGCTGAGTCAGATCTGCTGTTTGAGCACTGTAAGTAGACTTTAAAATAATGACCACACATAGAAAATGTAACTGAGAGGCAGAGACACAGGAGCCAGGAACGTGAAACTGAATTCCTCATGTGATTATTCCAGAATTAGAGAGTAAATTCATGGCAGGGGTAACTTCAATACTCATTCTTCTGGAAAATGGGTAGGAGAAAGAACAGCAAGAACTGACAAGCCTGAAGATATTCTACAGAATGTACAGAAATTGAACATTTAAAAATACATGCTCTCCTAAGCAACATGTAATAATGTTCAACATTACTTTAATGACTAGGAAATAGACCTCTTACTAAAGAGGGTGTGCACTTTGTTGAAATATCATGAGTTATCTCTAGCTAAAGCCATCTGCTACAATATGAGTGAAAAGAAACTGAGCTTCACGCTGATGTTCAACAAGCCACTCCAATTACTGAAGCAAATCTTAAGAGTATGGTTTAAATGAGGTTTCAATGTGCTATACGACACTGGAAGCAGTCAGCTTATCACATCTCCACTTTCATTTTCAACAGACTAATAAAGAAAGAAGAGAAAACTCAGCCGTGGCCACAGGACTGGAAAAGGTCAGTTTTCATTCCAGTACCAAAGAATGCAATGCCGAAGAATGCTCAAACTGCCGCACAACTGCACTTACTTCATCTGTTAACAAAAGTAATGCTCAAAATTCTTCAAGCGAGCCTTCAACAGTATGTGTACTGAGAACGTCCAGGTGTTCAAGTTGGATTCAGAAAAGGCATAGGAACCAGAGAGTGAATTGCCAACATCCGTTGGATGATAGAAAAAGCGAGAGAATTCCAGAAAAATATGTACTTCTGCTTCATTGACTACACTAAAGCCTTTGACAGTGTGGATGACAACAAACTGTGGAAAATTCTGAAAGAGATGGGAATACCAGACCACCTTACCTGCCTCCTGAGAAACTTGTATGCAGGTCAAGAAGCAACAGTTAGAACCGGACATGAAACAATGGACTGGTTCAAAATTGGGAAAGGGGAATGTCAAAGGGACCACACAGCAAGGCAAAAACACTTCGACGATAGCTGCTCTACTTCAGACAAGCGCCGCCGAGTAAGCTGGCCCACTCACACTGTGTGGCCACAAGGACTCAACCCTCTCCCATGTGCGAGGCAGCCCTCAGGGATCTTGAGCTCTCTCCTTTCTCACCTCGGGAGCTATCAGTGGAGGCTCTGTGGGGAACACGGCCTTCTTCCCCTACCTGGCAGTTACAAAGTGGCACATCTACTTCTCCTGCCAGAACAGGATCAGAAAAACACAGTTAAAACAGAAGGTTTAAATGAGACTCTGAGTCTCATAATACTGAAAATGGCCATCACTCATAACACCAACCAAAAGGAGGGGTCGTGGCCAAGAGGGAAGTGGGTTTAATTATAAAAGGGTTCCAAATCTTGATTCATTAATTTCAACATTCTGGCTGTGAAGCTGTAGTTTTACAAGATGTCATCACTGGAGGACATGAACAGTAACAGTTTATAAACTAGAGAGACCATTAATCTGGCAACCTCAATGACCAAGAATACACTGGGAGGCAAGGAGTTAACTTCTAAAGATGAATGATCAAAATAGTTTGGCACCTGTATGCCCAAATTTAAACAAATTATTCATAGAAGAATCTTATAAAATCAAATTATTTATTCTTCTTTCCCAAACATATTCTAACAGGTGTGATTACCTTTGCTGAGATGCACAACTGTGAGGAGATAAAAACCCGCTACAAGGAAAACAGAGGCTTCAATATTGAGGATCAACTGAAAAGATGTAAATACTGGGAACTATGAGAAGAAACAGAAAACTATTAAAAATCTGAACCAGACAAGATGCAATACGTGGTATTCTGGACTGAATCCTGCAACTAAGAGCATGATCAGAAATCTGGTGAAATTTGAATAGAGTCTGGAGTTTAGTTAGTAGTGATGTACCAAAATGGGTCTCTCAGCTTTGATAAATGTACAGTTTTCCAACTTGGGGAAAAACTGGGTGAAGGGTGCATGAGAATACTCTGTACTATCTTTGTTACTTTTCTGTAAACCTAAAACTATTCCAAACTAAAAAGATTATCATTATGCCAGTACCATACCATTTTAATTACTGTGGCATTGTAATATACTTTGAAATCAGGGCACATGATGCCTGCGGGTTTGTTCTTTTTCAAGACTGTCTTGGCTGTCAAGATCTTTTATGGTTCTATATGAATTTTAGAATTGTGTTTTTCATTTCTATAAAAACTGCCATTGACATTTTGATAGCAATTGTACTGAATCTGTAAATTGCTTCGGGTAGTATGGACCTCTTAACAATATTAAGCCTTCCAATCCATAAACATGGATTTCTATTTGTGTTTTTAAATTCTTTTGTGAATATTTTATAGCTTTTGGCATACAAGTCTTTCATTTCTTTAGTTAAGTTTATGCCTAAGTATTTTATACTTTTTGAGGCTACTGTAAATTTTTAATTTCTTGATTTTTTTTCTTAATTTCTAAATTTTTTTCTAAATTTCTTAATTTAGTTTTCTTAATTTCCTTTTTATTAGCATATAGAAAATACACTGAATTTCTGCACATTGATTTTGTACCCTGCAACTTTACTAAATTCATTTATTAGGTCTAGTATTTTTTTTTAACAGGGTCTTCAGGGGTTTCTCTATATAAGGTCATGTGATCTGTAAGTATGAACAGTTTTACTTCTATCATTTCAATCTGTATGCCTTTCTTTTTCTTGCTTAATTGCTCCAGCTAGGATTTCCAGTACTATGGTGAATAGACAGAGCAACGGAAATGAATAGAGAGATCAGAAATAAATCTACATATATATAGCTACCTACTCATCTTCAATTAGGGTGCCAAGAATGCATAGTGGGGAAAGGATAGTCTCTTCAACAAAGTGTGTTGGGAAACTGTATATCCATATCTAAAACCTTTACCTTATACCACACACAAAAGTCAACTCAAAATTAAAGACTGAAACATAAGACCTCAAACTGCAAAATGCCTATAATATAGGGGGAAATCTGTATGCCCCTGGTGTTGGCAATGATTTCATGGGTATGATACCAAGAAACATGGGCAACAAAATAAAAAACATGGGAAACTATGTCCAACAAAACTTTAATTAAAAGTTATTTAAAAATACAGATTTAGACTAAAAAATACCCTCCTCTGTGGATATATGGTTTGGGGACAAACTGCTGTAGAAGCCTGAATTAGTTGACAAAAATGTTTATTATATACACAGAATGTCTAATCAGTATGACTGGCAAGTTCATTTTCAAAATGACAAAAACTGACCACCTTAGTCTTTGAGTCACATCCAAAGCTGATTCTACTCAAGCTAATGGCATCAGTAGATGCCACTAGACTACAGACTTCCAATTTCTTGGTTTTGTTCTTTCTGTTGCTTCCATATGCCTAACCCCCATTCTTGCCCTTCAAGAAAGCACATGATAATTTAAGAAATATTTCCGTTAAAATAGTTATAAGATTAGGAAATTTATAACATTTTTCAGTTATTAGCAGAATATAACTAGCCAGAATTTCCTGACTCCAAAGTAATGCCAAAAAATGAAGTGTTAATAACCTGACTCACTTCAAAAGTACATTCACTGGACTTTAATAAGCAAGTAGTTCAATTCCCTGGTATTGAAATTATACTCTAAAACAGAATGGTTCTGGTTGAACTGTATAAAGGTCTTTCTGTTGGTTAAAAAAAAAAAGGTCCTTCTGTTGGTAATGATAGCTTTCTGATATAACAACAACTGACCCATAAGGTGCTTCGTCTCTAAAGTTGGTACAAGATTTTTAGCTCCTGTGGTGCTACTTACCAAGATGTATGTATATTTCGTAAGATTTTTATTCCTTAAAACTAAAAAACATTCCATTGCATTAATCTTTAGTTTCACCCAGCATGAATCTGGTAAAGCTGAATCTTTTATTCTTCTTAGGTTATATGGCATATTGGATCATTGTTCACTTTTCTCCATACACCTTATGATAATGTTTCAGAAATTATTCACAGTTATATTTTTTCATATACTATTTTGCTAAAGAGAAAAAGTTTCCCACTTTAGAGAAAAATATAGAAGATCTTTTTAAAGAATAATATACTTTTTATAAAATCTCACAGATTATGTGTAAACACACTGGCTATGCAATAGGACAAAAATCTTAAAAAGAAAAAATTTGCCTACAACAAGGTATTTAACCATGTGGCCTTAAAAATTCTTTAGTTTGATCCTTTGTTTAAAATCATCTTCTCTTTTGATCTTTGATTGTTTCACTAAAAGGTAACTCAATTTCTAAAATGTATCTGCTGCTGCTAAGTCACTTCAGTCGTGTCCGACTCTGTGTGAAGCCATAGACAGCAGCCCACCAGACTCCCCCTGTCCCTGGGATTCTCCAGGCAAGAACACTGGAGTGGGTTGCCATTTCCTTCTCCAGTGCATGTAAGTAAAAAGTGAAAGTGAAGTGGCTCAGTCGTGCCCGACTCTTAGCAACCCCATGGACTGCAGCCCACCAGGCTCCTCTGTCCATGGGATTTTCTAGGCAAGAGAGCTGGAGTGGGGTGCCATTGCCTTCTCCAAAATATATTTAAATAATTTAAAATTTCTAAAATCTCTTAGGATATAAATTCTCCTCATTTTGTGGCTTAACAAAGAGTTTGAGGCCTGTAGATAAGGCCTGCAGATACCAACCAGAACCTACTTCATAAATGATGCTTGGCAATGCAAATTTAGTCACTAATTACATCCAGTGTAAAGCTCAAATTCCAAGGGTGTCACCTGAGAGTTTTACTTTATTCTATTTTTAAATTTATTTTTATTTTAATCATTGTTATGGTTGCTCCTTGAGGAATTTAGTTTACAATTTTTATCTGATGAGCTATGTCTAGACAGAATGAGATGGAGACTTGTTTTATTCTATTATACCTTTCCTTATAAGGTACATCAAATCTTTTGCAAAGTAAGTTTGAGAGAAATGTACAATTTAAACAATGACCCAAGTATTTATTTCAAGCCCAGCTCTGAGGAACAGAACCTCTGCTTATTTCTTTACATCTGTCTTGTATGGAATGTTCTCCATCAGAGTAATTAAATAGAAATCAAAATATTCTATTTATATTACTAAACTCCAACCACAAGCAAGGCGTGTGCTAGGCACAGGCTAGGCCCTTCACTCAAAATAAAGAATCCTAAGAAGCAAGAGAATCTTCAGCAGTATAACCAAAAATCCTGAAAGAACGGCGGTTCAATGTGCTTCACAGCACTGGGAACAGTCTGAGAAACTTTTAAAATGCTGATGTCTAACTCTTCTAGAAATTCTGATTTAACTGGTTTCAGGCACCAGGATTTTTTTTAAAAAGCTCTCCAGGTGATTATGACGTACATCTAAAAGTGAGAAACCCTGTTATAGAAAAATTTTGAGGATTAAGATTTTAGAAAGTGAAAGTGTTAGTCACTCAGTCACATCTGACTCTTTGCAACCCCATGGACCACGTCCTTTATCCATGTAATTCTCCAGACAAGGATAGTGAATGGAGTGGGTTGCCATTCCCTTTTCCAGCGGCTCTTCCTGACCCAGGGATTGAACCCAGGTCTCCCGCATTGCAGCTTAGCAGTAAAGAATCTGAATGCAATGCAAGAGCTGCAGGAGACCCTGGATTGGGAAGATCCCCTGCAGGAGGGCATGGAAACCCATTCCAGTATTCTTGTCTGGAAAATCCCATGGACAAAGGAGCCTGGAGGGCTACAGTCCATAGGGTCGCAAAGAGTCGGACACAACTGAAGTGACTTAGCAAGCAAGCAAGTTCCCATACTGCAGGTAGATTCTTAACCTTCTAAGCCACCTAAGATCTCAAGTAAACCTAAAAAAAAAAAACAAAAAACCTTTGTATTTTTACATTCATTCAAATAAAAAGAATATAGGTAACAGACTGAATAAAACATATGAAACAATTCCCATTTACTACCATCTATTTCCAGAACTCTTCAGGGTTTCCTTTATTCTTTAGTTTCAGTGAAACATTTTTAAGTTCCTTTTGCTTACTGTATGCATAAGGAGCCAGTCAGTGTCCTTAATTTATTTCAAAAAGTAGGATTATCATCCATCAAATTGTAAACCATTAATAATTTATAAAAATGACTGAATATGAAGGCAATGAAAACTGTCCAACTTGACCACTGGCTGGTATAGCAAAATATTAGAGAATTTGCAGTATCTTATGACTTATTTCTGGGAAGGGAAATATTGTTCTATGGCTGTTTAACCTAAATTTGCTGGAGTACTTGAGATGATATCATGCACGATTTAAATTACATTGTGTATAGCGGACTTTTTGGACTCAGAGGGAGAGGGAGAGGGTGGGATGATTTGGGAGAATGGCACTGAAACATGTATACTATCATGTAAGAATCGAAGCACCAGTCTATGTCCGATGCAGGATACAGCATGCTTGGGGCTGGTGCACGGGGATGACCCAGAGGGATGTTGTGGGGAGGGAGGTGGGAGGGGGGTTCATGTTTGGGATCGCATGTACACCCGTGGTGGATTCATGTCAATGTATGGCAAAACCAATACAGTATTGTAAAGTAAAATAAAGTAAAATTTAAAAATAAATAAATTAGATTGTGTGTTTATTTTAGTAAGCAGATTTGGCACAAAACAAAGGAATACACAGCATGCCTCCAGGACTGAGTTATCTGTGGAAGTCAAATGGAAAACTCAAAAAGCAACAGCATTGTGATTAACAAAGACGGGGCACTACGACAAGGTTTTAGAAAACAGTACAATTCGAGCATTTCAAAATACCTGTCCCACTATTACCTTTTAATGTTGGAGTTTATTTAAATCTAGCCTACCAACATTTATTTCGTTTCCATAAAAAGACTAACCAGAAGCAGAATATCTACAATACCCAATGGATTTAAGACCATAAATGAGCTTGTACCAGTCTCTGAAAATTACTCTTGTTTTATATTCAAGGAATAAATTCATAGTGAAATGGAACAAGTAAAGTTTCAGGAGCAATTCATCCACATCAAAGGCCAGATCTTTCCTGAACAAAGGTCACCCAAATCGCCAGAAAATGGTTCATGTTAACTGCTGACTTAACGTGTTTAAAGAAATTTGCTATCACTAGCATCTAATTCGTGAAAGGTTATTGAGAATCCATTTTGTACCATTCTACATGGGCTTCCCTTGTAGCTCAGTCGGTAAAGAATCTGCCCGCAGTGCAGGAGACCCCTGGGTTCGGTCTCTGGGTTGGGAAGATCCCCTGGAGAAGAAAATGGCAACCCACTCCAGTATCCTTGCCTGGAAAATCTCATGGACAGAGGAACCTGGTGGATTGCAGTCCATGGGGTCGCCAAGAGTCAGGCACAATTGAGTGACTAACACATACACTATTCTACATACGTGTGTGTGTGTGTGTGTGTGTGTGTGCATGCTAAGTCACTTCAGTCATGTCTGACTTTGCAACCCTATGGACCGCAGCCCATAGCCAGGCACCCCTGTCTGTAGTCAGGCTCTTCTGTCCATGGGATTCTCCAGACAAGAGTGGGTTGCGGTGCCCTCCAGGGTATCTTCCTGACCCAGGGATTGAACCCGTCTCTTAAGTCTCTGCACTGGCAGGTGGATTCTTCACCACTAGCACCACCTGGGAAGCCCTCAACATATATACCTGTATGTAAAATGTGCTATGGGGCAGGGTAACATGAAAATTCGTGGTGTAGCAAAATTTTTATACTAAATGGTACAAAGCTGCTGCACCATTTGTTCTTTGGAATGAGACAGCTACTGTGTGTATGCGTGATAAAAGAGAAGATAAAGAGAAGGTGGGGAGAGGTAAAGAGGGTGCCAGGAGAGACAACAAAGAGAAGATATATCTCTCAGTTACCCAGGTCAGAAGAAAGCTAGCTGGTGATGTGGCGTATCGAATAGCATCAGTGTTCAGTGGGCGGAAGCAGTTAATCTGCAGTTACATGAGGGGAGTAGGAAAATGCTCGCTATCAAGCTCTCCTGGCAAGTATAATACTGGAAGCCTCTTCCCCATTGTATGGCTAAATACAACCTCAAACCTTTTCTTGCCAAAAGTTTTCTGCTTTACTTTTTCTTTTATTAAGAAAAAAATTTTAAAGTCACCAGATGATAGAATTTCTTTTAAAATACATACACATCCGGTCTACAATGAAAAAATGAGAAAAGGATATTTTATTAGAAACACTGGCTTTATAACCAAACTTAGTGAGAACATATAGGTATTCTGTAAAATAACCAAGAAGTAACTCTTAAAAAAAAAAAAAATTGAGGTTTAAAACAAATCAAAAAAAAAAAAGACAAAGTAAAAAATTCCCTTTTATTTAGAGAAATTCTGGCAGGGTGCATTACCTTTTTTTTTGAGTAGAACACAATTTTGTTTATAAACGACAAAATCATCTATGACATCTACTTACAGTTTTTCAATTAAAAGAAAATCTATGTGGATTTTTGGTGCAGCGGGCCACGTAAGTGGCAGTCTGTCAGGGAAGATAAAAGGACTAATGGATACACTTCATGGTTAATAATCCTGGAGTTTGTGGAAACATACAAAGGTAAAAAAAATATACAAAAGAAGAGAGGCTATAGTTTAGCAGTCACATTACATAATGCCATTTTCTTAAAGAAAAAAATGAACATCTATAAAATTCAAATGTAAAGTACGCTAAGGAATTATAAGTCAAAGATCTACACAGATAACTTTAGTTCAAAGGTAAGAGAAAAACAGTTATTAATACAAAAGCCTTCTTCCCAAAAAATGTGGATATAACAATGAAAATGTGGAGACCGTATTCGTGGAATTTAGGGTTTATAACCCCAATTTACAAAAGTCAGTTGGTATCTGAAGTTGCATGGCCTCCAGTCATTATGCAATTACAGTCTATGAGTCAGCAAATTCACAGTAGGATATGGTTGTACAACAATCTTCTACAGTACAAATCTGACCAGGTCACTCTTTCGATGACAACTTTTTAATGCCTCCCTGTTCCTATCAAATAAGACCCAAATCCCCAGATTTCCACGGCTACTGTAACAACCACAACTTACTATCTCTGCTCGTACAGGCGAGAAGGCCAGAAGAGTCTCCCCGGGCTAAAATCCAGGTGTGTCAGCAGGCCCGCTTTCCTTTCTGAAGGTTTTAGGTAAGAATCTGCTTGCCTTTTATTCTAGCAGCCTTCTCACTCCATCTTTAAAGCAACAGCAGATGGAGTCGTTTTGCCCCTGCATCATTCTGACCCTCTCCACCTGCCTCCCTCTTCGCTTCTATGGACTCTTGTGATTACACTTGACCCACCTGAATAATCTCCTTTGTGATCAGCCAATTAGCAACCTTAATTCCACTTTGCTGTGCAATAAAACATGGTCATGAAGGACACAACATATTCATAGCTCCAGGGGCTAGGGCACAGATGTCCCTGAAGATGAAAGGGATTATTCTGCCTACCACACTTAGCGTAGAGTATACCAGGCCCTCTACAACCCAGTTTATTTTCTGATACACAGTCGGCACCTAAAAAATGTCTGAGTGACATTCCTCCCGCGCCCACTGTTCAGTGAAATAAGACGAAGAACTACTCCTGAGTACCGCAAAATGTTTAGCAGCAACATCAGCTCCTACCCACTAAACCCCCATGGCACTTCTCTGGCCTTGTGACAACAGAAATGTCTTTCAGACATGTTGTAAGTCCTGGGGTTGGTGGGGGGGGCGGTGCGCGGCAGGGAGGGATTGCACTCAGTTGGGAACAACTATTAAACAAGGATCCACTGTCTGAATTCACAAAATGACATAAAGCCATTCCGACTAGGGTTAAGAAAGTCATCCGTTTCTTCACTTCTTCCAGCTCAGTAAGAAAGCAGGTGGGAAAGAAGTTAGCTCCAGTTTAAGTTAAAAGACAGTTAAAAATAACACTTGGCTATTCTCTATAACAAAAGCTTTCTTCTTTTATATCTGTTTTAAAGTAATTTATTTCAAAGGGACAGTTCCAAAAAAAATCAGACGAGCTATTAATATGATCTTCACATACACTATCACGTTAGATAGAAAAAAAAGCATAAAATTATGAAAGCTGTTTCAAATCATTTCACTTTGCTGTGGTTTATGTAAAAATGAATTCAAGTAGCTAGGATACAATGAAATCCTATGAAATAATTAATTTGCTAATTCTTTAGTTAACAAATCCTTTTTCATCAGAAAGGATATTTTATTTGTATCCCTTTATACAGAATTATATCATTTTAATTATTTTCAATTAATACAAATGGACATGTTCTTTCTCATATTTTCTTCATTTGATTCTGAATCACAATAGCACACCTTAGCTATTGATAAAACTATGTTTTTATTCATATTACACAGGGTGAGACAACAAAGAAGCAATTACTTTCAATGCACTGCTCAAAAGAATTAGCTGGAATGTAATGTGAATGTATGTATGTATTAGAAAGATTTAAGAAATAGTCTAAAAGGAAAATAAATCTGCAATTCTTAGCATCAAAACAGCAGAAGTCTTATGCCTCTGACTTTCAAATAGTCCTTTTTTTGGTGTTTTCCAGTAACTGTACCTCTTTCTCACTTTAGACTGAGATAATTAACAATTCTTTAGTAAGTGTTCAGTTTATCTTAAAAATTATATTATGATGAATTTTCAAGTAAAATATCCTCAGAAATCATTAATGAGTATTAAAATACACTGTTGCTGCTAAGTTGCTTCAGTCGTGTCCGACTCTGTGTGACCTCATAGACTGCAGCCCACCAGGCTCCCCCGTCCCTGGGATTCTCCAGGCAAGAACACTGGAGTGGGTTGCCATTTCCTTCTCTAATGCATGAAAGTGAAAAGTGAAAGTGAAGTGGCTTAGTAGTGCCCGACTCTTAGCAACCCCATGGACTGCAGCCTACCAGGCTCCTATGTCCATGGGATTTTCCAGGCAAGAGTACTGGGGTGGGTTGCCACTGCCTTCTCCAAAATACAGTTAGGTTACAGTAATTAAAATAGGCAGGGATGCAGACTTCATGCAAGTCTAGCCACATAGTACCTAATAAAGGTAGCATTTCAAAATAGTAAAGAAGAGGTAGGCTATGGATTAACCTTGTGACAGAAGCCACATATGTATATGTGTGTGTATAAATACATATAGAAAGTTGATGCTCAATTCACTCTTATAAAAAAACTTCCAGTTAAAGATTTTAATGGAGTAAGCCCATTAAAAACATGAGAAATTATTTCTTGAGAGTGGGGGCAGCTATTCCAATCCTGCCATAAAACAAAACACAACAAAAGAAGAGTTCAAAAAAAAAAAAAAGTTTAAAATTAACAAATCGCTAACAATTAAAGAGGTGAAAACAACACGTGGTGATGGTCTCTCAAACAGCAGTGCAGATCTGGATCGACAGGTGCTCAGAAGACAACGCTTCATCTTTCAGAGAGCGAGTCAAAGGGAGTGAAAAGGAAAAATAAAGCCTCACTAACAGCCGTAAGGGGGAATCTGAGAATTGAAACAGAGACCACTACTTGCAAAACTGTACCAGGACTTACAAACAGGAAAACTATCCTAAATCATGGCGTGCAAGACAAGCACTCTAAGCTCAAACTCTTTTAACACAGCTCATTGAGATCCATGTGCTCCAAGTCAAGGAAACTGACGTCTGGTCGAACGGTAACTGCACGAACTTGTCACAGGCAAGACCAATGACTGTCCCAGCAAAACGACTGGCTTGCAGATTCTGACCAGTCTTTGACAAAACCATTCTACGGCTAAACTTTAGCTCTCGAAGCCCTATAAAACTCTTCCTTGGTTCACTCACTGTGACACACCCCGTGTTCCCCATCGTGTTGCATTCTCCCTCACTTTAACAACCTAATAAGCCTAACTCTGGTTCCTAGTTTTAGATAGACAGACAGACAGATAGATGAATAAATGGAAACAAAGGTGAGAATTGAGGGCTGATTTCTTTAATCTATAAAGAGTTTGTTCAGTTTTCTGATGGTGGCTTAATGAACTACTCCAAACCACGTGTCATAAAACAACTCTTCTTCTACTGTTAATGAAGTCAGTGGATCTGGAATTCCTAAGAGTGGACTGAGGGTGGATGGTCTCTGGGGGTTCGTTTGAGAAGACTTGAAGGCCAGAAGTGACTCAAGTCATCTTGGCAGCTGGGACCATCTGAAAAGTCCCTCGCTTATGTGCCTAGCAATTAATGCTGGTTGTTATCTGTGACTTCAGTTGAGGAAAATAAGACCTATGTTCTCCTTGTGGATGCTAAGGTTCCCTTACAGCATGGCAGCTGGGGTCCAGGCATAAGTGTTCCTGGAGAATAAAGTAGAATCTATACCTAATGATCTAGATTGAGCAGTCATAAAGCATCGGCAAGCCTGACCAGTTTCAACAGAAGGAAATACAGATGTATCCTTTTAAGGAGGAAGAATGTCAAAGTCACATTTTAAGAATAGCATGTGGAATGGGAGATATTATTATGACCATTCCTGGGAAACAAACTGTCATTCTTATTTAAAACCAAAGGGAAAAATAACCAAATATACTTTCTAATAAAAAAAAAATAAACAAGTCATTCATTCGTAGACCTCACTCATAATTAGAGAAAGTACATTAAACAAAAAAGTATTGCTTTCTTATTATCATAATGCCCAGGGTACAGGATAATTCATATACCACCACTGGGCATACAAATTTAAATTGTTAGCTGTTTTCCTTGAAGTGATGTGCTTGCTTTCAAGAAAATGCATGCCAAATACTCAAGTGTGAATAATCATCTTTATCTTTCAAATGCTCTTCCACATCCACATTCAAGTGGCATTCATGAACAAGGTTTAATTCAGCTCAAAACTCAATCAAAAAGTAGTTTTCCTCAAGACCAACCACTGTCAGAGGACATTACCATTTTGACAGAAAATATTTAAAAGATGTACACTCAAGAGTGGAGATTTAGGAAACTTAATAATTTGTACTGTGCCATCAAAAACACTCTAAAATGAAACTGGCTTTAAAAAACAAAAACTAAGAGTATGGCAGTGGAGAATATGACGACTACTAGTATAGCTGTATAGTTAGCTGCACTGACCTCATCAATGCTGAAGTGCCAGCAGTTATACCATACGGTACAACAGCGTACCCCATATGGTTTTAGCACCACCAGTACAAATGTTCACACAATGAAAAGGGAAGGAATCTCTTAGTATTATTATAAGTGTTGCCTTGGAAAAGGGTATTGCACATCAGACAAAGATTTCATGACTTTTAAATTAGTATAGGTTACTTTCATAATTAAAAAAAAAAAAGTCTTCAAAATAGGAACTTCCTGATGTAGAACAACTCTTTGAAAAGGTTTCCTAAATTCCCCTTTCTTCAAAAGATAGGCTCCTTATAAAAACACAACTAGCATTACTGATCATTTATTGAGAAAAAGAAAGAAGCAGTAGAGGAATAAAGTAGGAAAAACCATCAAGTAGACAGTCTAAAGTTCACTGGAGTGTTACCTAAGTGCTCCTAAACTAGGCCATATTCTTCATCTAGAATATGAAGACTTTATTTGCATGGGGGTGTGCGTGCTCAGTTATGTCCGACTCTGTGCAACCCCAACGACTACAGTCTGCCAGGCTCCTGAGTTCATGGGATTATCCAGGCAAGAATATTGGAGTGGGTTGCTATTTCCTCCTCCAGGGGATCTTCCCAACCTAGGGATCAAACCCATGTCTTTTATATCTTCTTTATATACACTGCTACTGCTAAGTCACTTCAGTCGTGTCCGACTCTGTGCAACCCCATAGACAGAAGCCCACCAGGCTCCCCTGTCCCTGGGATTCTCCAGGCAAGAACACTGGAGTGGGTTGCCATTTCCTTCTCCAACGCATGAAAGTGAAAAGTGAAAGTGAAGTCGCTCAGCCGTGTCCGACTCTTAGCGACCCCATGGACTGCAGCCTACCAGGCTCCTCTGTCCATGGGATTTCCAGGCAGTACTGGAGTGGGGTGCCATTGCCTTCTCTGAGTCAATACCAAATCGCCTAAGTTTCCCAGTGAAGAGTGGCAAATTACTGAACTTTTCCTAAGGTTTTTAGCAACAATTCAATTTGTTGTTGTTCAGTCACTCAGTCATATCAGACTCTTTGCAAGTAAATAATGAATAATGAGGCTGCCTCATTAAAATTAAAAAACTCAATACAAATGAGTTTTTTAATACTCAAGAACAATACTGATGTCAGCAGGCAATTAATCTGAAATCTTAACTAAAAACAAAAACTTAGAAGCATCATTTCATTTACTTCCAAGGGCATTTTCAATAGAATTGTCTTTTGCAGTGTCTTTTGATTACTATTATGTAGCCTACTGTGAAAGATCTTAACCTCTGGATCTCAGACTACTTTTTGATTAACATTTTAGCTTCATCAAGGGAAAAACTGCTATCTCAGGAGGATGTCTGGTTATCAATTTGTGATTTTATTACATCTCAGTTGGATTATTTCAAGTCATTATTTCCTATCCTCTTGGAATTTTTAATGTCACATGCAACTCTACAGTCTGTGAGAGTTGAATTAACCACTGCAATAGCGTATTTCAAGATTTGGGATAAATTTAACATTGACTTTGAGCTCTCACTGGTTAAAAAAGTTTTGTTCAATCCAACTTTGAAATACTTAGTATTTTTATATAGCTGGCCTTAGGTAAAGTTATGTGTCCTAGGACAGTTTTGGTTACATCTTAGCATCACCTAAAAATCAAGATAAGGATATATTAACAGCAGTATACCAGTCAAACATAAAAAACAAATGCAAAAGAAAAATAGTTCATTTTGAAGATGCTACTTGATTGCCATTGTGTGGAGGTATAGAGAGATAGTTGTCTAACTACTGAAATCAGATTGATTATATCTTTGCTGGAAAAGCTCTATACAGTCAGCAAAAACAAGAGCAGGAGCTGACTGTGGCTCTAATAATGAACTCTTTATTGCAAAATTTAGATTTAAATTGAAGGAAGTAGGGAAAAACACTATTTTAGGCCACTATTTAGGCCATACAGGTATGACCTAAATCAAATCCCTTATGATTATACAGTAGAAGTGACAAATAGATTTCAGGGATTAGATCTGATAGACATGATGCCTGAAGATATATGGACGGAGGTTTGTAACACTGTACAGAAGGCAGTGATCAAAACCATTCCCAAGAAAAAGAAATGCAAAAGAGCAAAATGGTTATCTGAGGAGGCCTTATAAATACCTGAGAAAAAGAGAAGGGAAAGGCAAAAGAGAAAAAGAAAGATATACCCATCTGAATGCAGAGTTTCAAAGAATAGCAAGGAGAGATAAGAAAGCCTTCCTAAGTAAACAATGCAAAGAAATACAGGAAAACAATAAAATGGGAAAGACTAGAGATCTCTTCAAGAAAATCAGAGGTACCAAGGGAACATTTCGTGCAAAGATGGGCTCAATAAAGGACAGAAATGGTATGGACCTAACAGAAGTAGAAGATACTAAGATGAGATGGTAAGAATACACAGAAGAACTATACAAAAGAGATCTTGTTGAATAAAGAAAAATCAAAAGACAGGATATCTTCCATTGTCATCAAAATAAAATTTCAAAAAGACTTCACAAGAATTCTATGGACAGAGGAGCCTGGCAGGCTACAGTCTATGGGGTCACAGAGAGTTGGACACGACTGAGTGACCAACACTTACAAATTAAGTAGAGATTAAATAAAACAATTTTTATTTTCAGTAGTAAAAATGGCAGTCAAGTGGTTAAGACTCCATGCTCCCAATACAGGAGGCATGGGTTTGATCCCTAGTCAGGTAATTAAGATTCTACATGCAGCACGGCACAGCCAAAAAAAAAAAAAAGATTATTTTAGTAATGTGAGAATAAGAGAATGCTTTTTTTCTTTTATTACTTTAGAAATGCTGCACTGCCACTGGGTCGCTTATACTGTTTCCAATGACAAGTTTGCCATCATCCTTCTCTTTCCTTCTCTATACAATGTGTCTTTAAAAACTACAGAAAAACAAGGAAATCTAGGTTAAAAGCTGGGTACATACACATATACGTTCAGTCACTAAGCTGCGTCCAACTCCGCAATCCCATGGATTGCAGCCCACCAGGCTCCTCTGTCCATGGGATTTCCCAAGCAAGGATACTCGGGTTGCCACTTCCCTTTTCAGAGGATCTTCCTGATCCAGGGATCGAAGCCCACATTTCTTGCATTGGCAGGTGAATTCTTTACCACTAAGCCACCAGGAAAGCCCAAAAGCTGGGAAAGTGATTGCAAAAACAAGAATGAATTATGAGGCTTCAGATAAAGGGACAAAGCAGATTTGCCAGGAGAAAAGGAATAGTTAGTAAGGAAGAAGAAAAGGTTGTGATGAGAGAGAAATGTCAGAGTTCAGGATTTCGGGTGGGATCATTTCAAGTGAAGATAAAGTCGAGATGTAGCATGAGAAGTAAAGGTGAAAATGAAACTGGGCATGTTGAGAAAAGGCAGAAAGCTCCAAGTTCATAACCAGCGTGCCATTTCATGCAAGCTGAACAGTAAAGAGCATTTTCAGCATTTGTATGTTACCTCAATTACTAAATGTGATAGGGTAAGGATTCACAAAAGCAGTTTAAAAACCACGAATAACAAGATAATGAACTAACCTCATATTATTTCTAAAATTAAAATGTCTCTTTACCATGCATTTCAAGATGCTCTGCTTGTGTTTCATCGCTCAGTCGTGTCTAACTCTTTACGACCCCATGGACTGTAGCCTGCCAGGCTCCTCTGTCCATGGAATTTTCCAGGCAAGAATACTGGAGTGCATTGCCATGCCCTTCTCCAGGGGATCTTCCCAACCCAGGAATCAAACCGGGGTCTCCTGCATTGCAGGCAGATTCTTTACCATCTGAGCCACCAGGGAAGCCCAAGAATACTGGAGTGGGTAGCCTATCCCTTCTCCAGGGGATCTTCCCAACCCAGGAATCGAACCAGGGTCTCCTGCATTGCAGGTGGATTCTTTACCAGCTGAGCTACCCAGAAAGCCCACAATTCAGGGTACTGACATTTAATTAAGAAGAAGACAGTACCAAAATAGTTACAATCAAATATAATTCTGTCTTTATACTAGTTTTGTTGAGTTTTTCTAGAGGCAAATGGGACAGCCAAAAGAAAGATCCTAATGGTTCTCAGTGATCAAAATAATTCAGGGCGAGTTTACAACATCCCACAACAAACCATCACCACAGAGCACCTAACTGAGGTTATATTTGGACTTAAGATTTACAAAATAACAGTGTGGAACTGAAAAGGGTAACCTTCCCTCCAACAGTATATTCTATACATGTAAGTAAAAGTCTGAGGAAAACTGCTACATTTCATAGGTAGGCAAATAAGTTTTCAGGGAGAGCTGATGAGAGGAAGAAAGTTGAGGGGAGAGGAGGAAGAGGCAAAGGTGGAGGAAGAGGCAGTCTGTTCTCAGAAGGAGAAATATCAGCTACCTGTAGGCTGTGATTTTCAAACAAATTCCATTCCCAGAACACAGCACCTCTGTCCCTCCTGGAACCAGCAGTAGTAGCAAAGTAGACAACACTCACTCAAAGGCAGTACACAAGGTGTGCTCAGATTTACTATATTCACCATAAGACCCAGGATTTGGTCATGAACTTATCAAGTAAGATGCAACAAAACCTAACATGCCATCAATTTGCTTAGCTGGGCTACAGCAAAAGCAGAAGACATATGAATGATGCTTGGACAGAGCTTTATTTGTGCTACCATGAAAAGTGAGAAGTTAGCACAGTTTTAATAATGTTCAACTTATTTATACCCCATTATCAATTAAAGTATCTATTAAGTATACATAAAACTAGATTATTTTTATAGAAACATTATAAAAATATTTCTAGGGCTTAAACTGAGAAATATTTAACAGGAAAGAATGATCGAAACAGCTCTACTTACTGTATCAAATGTTACATTAACAATGCTTTCTTAGGTACCATAAGGTTGCCAGAAAGCATTAATATGCTCAAAACTTCAATTTGAGAAGTTTCAACTTATAAGTGGCTTGTATGTCACATTTCACAAAAAAGAAATTACAAACAACTTAAAATGTTAATGTGCCAGCTAAATTCTTTATAGAAGAGAGATCATGAAACCACTGTCCTACTATGGAAGCAGACAGGACAGAGAGGAAACTTAGAAATGAAATGAAACGCTTGAGCCACGTTCAATCTTCTCAGAATGAGTTCCCCCAAAACAGAAAGTACAGAGGGAGCTGGATTTAAAAAGCACACAATCAAAAGTCTGGAAAGCTTAATAGCTTTTCTGAACGGAAATTTCATCCTTATTTAAGATGAAATATAGAGAATCTTCATAAACTTATGGAAAATCATTTGTCACATTTGATATAATACTAATTATCCATCTTTCTGAATTACAATCACCACTGCTTTGCTCTATCAAAGCAGCTACTGAAATGAAGACACCACATTTTAGGGACCACTTTAAGGCAACAGTGACAGCAAATCAAACATTCAATTACAAACCTTGGAATCAAGCAGCTACACGTTTTCTTCTGAGTAAATAAAAAACTCCATTTTAAAATGAAGGTAATCTTTGATGCTAGACTGGTTTTTCTTTTGAACAGTAATTCATAATCATCTACCAGCAAATACTACCCTTTGAAATTACAACCAAGATACATCTAGTTAGTTCTCAAAAAATTTCTAATGTTAAAAACATCACAGTACAAGAAAGATGATATAATTATGGGAAAAAATACATATTTTATTCTTGTAACCTTGAAGATACACTGAAACTAATTTTGTTTGTTACTGAAAAGTTATTGAAAAATTAGCCCTGTATTCGTACTTATATTTATTCAAGGCTAAGATACAAAATCCCCACAATGATCATAAATGCTGATATTAACAGCATAAGACTAAGCTTTAAGTCTAAGGCACTAGAAATCTTAACAGAAATGACAATGTAAATCTACATCCAATAGCCTCTGTGAAGACTAATTTCAAATAAAATCACTTTAAAAAATAAAAGTTGTTCTATAAATCAATACTACCTAAAATAAAACAATAATGATAAAATAATGAGCTCTCAAATAAAATTCAGGATATAACAAAACTGAATCAAAAACCTTTAAGGGTTATTTCTAAAACTATGTTCTTATACTACCCTTTGAGATAATATTTCATATACATTCAAAATAAAGTTAGAATTGAAATGACTACCCTATGATGTTATGAAGCACTCTATATGTAATAAAAAACAGATCTGAGCAGATCAATACGCAAAAAGTAGATGCAACCAGACTAAGCATGTTATTAAAGTATACAAAAAGCTGATGACTAAAAGGAACCAGGATACCTATCATTCATTTACAAGTACAGAGTCTTTTTAAGAAAAATGCTACCATATTTTTCTACAACATCAATGATATAGTCGAAGTTTAAAAAAGCCAGAGGAAAGATAAAGTATTATGTTATACCAAAAGGCTGTCATCATTCTAAATGCAGAAAATACATTATTCATGTATTTAGGATACCACTTAGCAGTCTCATTTCACAGGAGAATTATTATTTCCAGAGGTACACTCACAACTGAAAACTTCACTGGGATTCTATATATTGGGGAAGGAAAGGAACAGTATTAAGAGCTAAAAAAAAAAAAAAAAACCCACACAAATAATTTTTAGCTCACTGCCCTTGGAATTTGCTAATCCAATTTCCCCCTCATTTCTCAGAAGAGAAAATAGTTCTCAAGAGACGGTGTGACTTGCTCAAGGTCATAATTTAACACCACAAACAGGACCAGCATTCAGGTTTTACAAATTCTTGAATATTGTCCTTTCTTCTACACTAGTGCTAGGGAGATGACACCTAGCATAAAAACAAAATAAAATGGATTAAACTCAAACACAGCTGTCAGAACAGTACAGTATCAGCTATACACTGAGGATGAAACCCTTGAGGATTAATGTGGGATAATTCAGGAGGTGAATATCACAGGTAGACTAAAATAATGATACCCAACATTAACTATTAGGTGCTCAGCATTATCTCATGATCATTTTATATATTAATTTATCTATTCTACCTTTGAGGTAGATAGTGGTGGTGTTCTCAATTGCAAATAAGGACAGAAGGCACAATGAAGTTAATATTTGGTAAGGTCAGGAGACTAGAGCAGATTCCAAGAGAAAAAGGAGAAAAAATTTATTTATGTACCTATTTTATATTCATGTGTCAAAGTATTTACAAATTATGATTATAAATAACTCTTTTCTTATCAGATTCTTGTAGTAAGAGTTATGGTTTTCAAAACAATCTAGCCATTAATTTAAAGGCATTCTTATAAAGATTTATATTTCAAAAAACAATTCATTACAAGATCCATGAACTAACAGGGAAAAAGGAAATGTTAATAAATCTCAAAGCAGAAGAATGAGCATTACAATTTAAGTAAGGTTTGAGGGTCACATGGTTCTTATAAGTAAAGGAGTAAGTCCTCTGCTAAGACAAGAAACAATTATTTCAGATCAAGAGTTAAACTCAACTTCCTGCACTAGGAATACAATTTATCTGTTTTAGAAGTACACCCAAACCTTCAAAATCGTTATTTTATATTGATTCTGCAACAAGGGATGGACAGATGGATGGATGACAGATGGATTGATAGATGGAAGAATGGACCACCAAGTATCTTCAAATCTCCAGAATATAACGATGATATATGATTTTCCCAGATTTTAGAAGCTACTTTTGTAACTTACCATCTTTTTCCTCTTATCCTGTTCTGTGGGTGGTTCTTCATCTTCTGTTACTTTTGGTTCTTCAAGATGAGACATTAACATACAGCTGCAATTTTTTAAAAAAAGTTTTAAATAAATTTAAAAAAGTCTATAACATACCTTTTGCATTGAGCATTTTGCTTGAATATTTAGGTAATAAATCATAAGACATTTATTTACAGGAAACTTTTGAACCATAAACCACTTGACAAAAACAAGGTGTACCTTTTATAATCTTTCTAAAAATGATACTCAGAAACACTTAAAATTAATACTTTTTCTTTTACCATTAATCTTCATATGTCTAGATTATTGTATAATCTAGAAACATCATAATATCATAGTCTAAAACATCATAATAGTAACAATAATTTAAACAGCAACATCTTTAAAACACTATTAATTATGTAACAATCTACTTTGTGCTCCAAATGACATTACTATGCTATGAAGAACTTGTCCCTGATAGCACTGCAGGGCAGTTACAGACCATTTTATTTTCATTATCTGCATCACTGCTCTTTACATTAGCAGAGATAAGATAGATTCCTATTCAGTCAACACTGGTTCCAGGGAGACAAGATGAATACTCTCTAGTGAATCAAGTTAAAAGAATGAACTTTACTGTTCCTAATTTAGAACAGACTTCAGTAATTTATCAGAGTCATTAAGTTCTTAACCAATAAAAAACTGTGGCAAAGAAAGCTTGCTTTCTGTTATGTTTTGTAGCAAGTATACGTGAAGGGCATTTCTTGACTTAGCTATACAAATAACCTTCGATTCAGGGTTAGGGACAAGTGCTGAAACCAGAAACCTGATCGGACTCACTCTTGTAGGGCACATGAATGTCCTTTTCTTCTTATCCTCGGTCATTAAAAAATTCATTTTTGAAACAACTGTCTCTGACCCAGTCAGTCCACCTGATAGAATCAAATACTAAGAACCTGAAACTGGAAATTGGAAACCCTGAAAACCAGCAAGAGCCCAATCTCTAACTCACTTCATGGCTTTAGTCTTTTGGAGCTGCAATGCTTTTGTCCACCATGAGGTACAGCTGACTCTTCAACAACATGAGTTTGAACTGCAGGCGTCCAATTACACATGGATTTTTTTTCCTATAATAAATACTATCGGGGACTTCCCTGGCGGTCCAGTGATTAGGAATCTGCCTGCAAATGCAGGGGACATAGGTTTGATCCCTGATCCGGAAAGATCCCACATGCTGCAGAGCACCTAAGGCCATACCCTACAACTGAACCCGTGCTCTAGAGACCGCAAGCTGCAACTACTGAAGCCCAGGCATGCAAGAGCCCATGCTCCTCAGCAAGAGAAGCCCCCGCAATGAGCAGCCCACACACAGCAATGAAGAGTAGCCCCTCTTACTACTAGAGAAAGCCTGCATGCACCATAAAGACCTAGCACAGCCAAAAGCAATTAATTAAAAAAATACTACAGTATTACACAATCCATGGTTGGTTGAATCTGAGGACATGGAACCAGAGGACTGTCGGTGACGGCTAACTATAAGGTTTCCTCGGGTTTTCACATTCACGGAGGGTGGATGCCCCTAACCCGTGCATTGTTCAATGGTCAACTACTTGGTCAAATAACTCGAACACAAAGTTGGAAAATTATGACATTATCTCAACTCAAAAGGTATTTAATAAAGTGAAAAGTCTAGGAAAAGTTTCGATTCTAGTTTGTATTAGAACTGAATAATAAGATGGAGCTCCTTCACATTAGCTCTCTGAAGTCTGCAGCAGACTTGAATTTTAATTGTGATGAATCTGGATCTCCATGGAAGTAAGTTTTATACTGTATCAAAATTTTTTCACTACATTTCAAAAATCTGCTAACTGACTTGTACAGTGAAAAGCTCTCTGTTCTCCCTTTCCTGCTGCTAAGTGCTGCTAAGTCGCTTCAGTCATGTCCGACTCTGTGAGATCCCATAGATGGCAACCCACCAGGCTATGCCATCCCTGGGATTCTCCAGGCAAGAATACTGGAGTGGGTTGCCATTTCCTTCTCCAATGCATGAAAGTGAAAAGTGAAAGCAAAGCCACTCAGTCGTGTCCGACTCTTCGCGACCCCATGGACTGCAGCCTACCAGGCTCCTCTGTCCATGGAATTTTCCAGGCAAGAGTACTGGAGTGGGTTGCCATTGCCTTCTCCATCTCCCTTCCCTAAAGATTTATTAATAAAGTATACTCTGGATATAAATATATACATTTTTGTCAGAGGGCAGGATATTTGTACTTTGCAATTCTGAAAATTGCATTCATTTGGGTCTCTGAAAGGTGGAAAGTGAAAAAAAAAATTGAAAAGACCAAAGCTGAAATTTTCTCCTGCAGGAAAATCTTCAAGTAAAAGTCAAATGATTAAAGATAGGGAATCATGTTTTACACAAAAAGCAAGGTGAAAGTTAATAGAATTTTACTAAGCTAAACAATGTGAGCTGTGAGTGCAATAAAAGTAACTGTAATAAAATTACAATAACAACAGCTTAAAATAGGGACAACTAACATATAAGCATAGGCAGGCACCCCTCACTTTCTACACTCATTCACTAAATACATCCAGGCACTCTAGCTGGCTAACTCAGAATCTTTCCCAACAAGAGACCAACCAGCCAAACACAACCAACAGTATCAGCATGCAATATGAAATTATTATTTCTGGCTTAAAGGTACAACTTTTATTTAATCTATAGAGACCCACTTTTTAGGGAGATAAGAAAACTAGAACTGATGCTATTCCATTGGTCTCTGCAGTGGACACTTAGGTGCCTTGTATAACTGTCCTCCTTCCCAACAGAGCCCTGAACTTGTCAGTTATCCTCCTGTTTCATGTCCACCGTATGCTTCAGGAAAAGCTGATCTGAGCCCCAGCGCTGGTGGCTCAGTAAGCAATCAAGGAAATCCTATTCCCCTGGTCAATGACTGCTTTCAACATGAGTATGTTTAAGAAATTCTAGCCAATTAGACACGGAGGGAAATCTGATGAAATGACTTCTAGAACAGTGTCCTATGATGTTAAAATGACATGAGGAAAAAGATGACTACTCGTCTGGCACTGGCAGTGTCATGAACTGTAATGTCTAGAACTACTTTTTGACAACGAGGGTAAGTAGCCTGCATATGAAGCTAACGTGTTGAGGGGATGGGGTAGGAAGAACTGGGTCTTTAAGGTATTGTGCGGTCACGAATAGCTAATCCAAGAGCCTCCCACTCACATCCATGTGTGCTAAGTCACTTCAGCCGTGTCAGACTCTTTGTGATCCTATGGACCGTAGCCTTTCATACTCCTTTGTCCATGGGATTCTCCAGTCATGAATACTGGAGTGGCTTGCCATGCCCTCCTACAGGGGATCTTCCCAACCTAGGGATCAAACCTGCGTCTCTTAGGTCTCCTGCATTGGGAGGTGGGTTCTTTACCACTAGCGCCACCTGAGAAACCCTCTCTCACCTGTAATTGTTCTGAAAGATAAAGATTTTTTATTTATTTTTTAAAATATAAATTTATTTATTTTAATTGGAGGCTAATTACAATATTGTATTGGTTTTGCCATACATCAACATGAATCTGCCATGGATGTACACGTGTTCCCCATCCTGAACCCCCCTCCCACCTCCCTCCCCATACCATCCCTCTGGGTCAGAAAGATAATGATTTTCTTATTGTTAAAGTCAGCTGACTCAGGGGTTTCTCTTACTTGTCGCTGAAAATCCTTTTACAGTCCCTTATATCAGTATCACAAAAGTATCTTATCAAAAATTCACTTCTGGATTCAGGGCAAGAAACAGTCTCCCTCTCTTGATACACCTACTTCCTTTCTACATGATAACAGGAACCAGGTAATTCCAAATGCTTTTCTTTGTCCTGGTAGTTAGTAAAGTCAAGGCTGTTTTACAGCATGTTCTCCATTCAAGGTTTCTTGTTTAAATTCCTTCAGTCCCATATCAATAGTTTTCAGTCACAAAGAACATGTGCTTTTCTTACTCATTGCCTCAAATTCTCTTATGACCACTAAACTGAATATACGCAACCAACAGTTGTATGTTCGTAGTATAGACAAAGTGCCATGAAGGAACAGAAAGTGAAAGTGTCAGTCGCGCCTGTTAGCCCTGTCTGATTCTTTGTGACCCCATGAACTGCAGCCCCCCAGGCTCCTCTGTCCATGGGATTTCCCAGGCAAGAATACTGGTGTGCGTAGCCATGCCCTTCTCCAGAGAATCTTCCCAACCCAGGGATCGAATCCAGGTTTCCTACACTGCAGGCAGATTCTTTACCATCTGAGCCACCAAGAAGCAGAGAAGGAAGAAATGAATTTTTACTGAGATTATGGAAAGGAATCTAGAAGTAGGTATTTGCTACACAGGGCAATGCTGAGGGCATGAACTGCCAAGGAGAAGAAATGTTACAAGTCAAAGGAAATGGCACATTTGGGAAAGGGGAAAGAATTTAGAGAGGAAGAGAAAAGGCCAATTAATGTAAACTGAAGATCAGCAAAGAACAGTATTCCATCAACTTCATGCTATACAAAACTGGGCTTCTAATTTTAAGAAGTGGAACAGAATGGATCAGAAGGATTAACTGGAGAGAGGCGTCAAGGAGGTCACTGAGACCAACACAAGTTAGGATAATACAGAGGGGATAAGTCAGAGTCAAGGAACCAAGGCTGCTTCGGATATTCTCTATTCCATTATGAAAAGCTGTCTGGTGAGTCAATATATCAAGAGGGGGTAAAATGCTTATGAAAGCCTACATTTTATTTCTGTTTCTAAAAAAATTACATCCTTGATGGCAATATTTTTTGTACTCTCTAACTATAAAACCACAACTTATGAGTCTCCTTTCTTCCTTATTCCCAAATTTGGCAGCAGGTTGTCAACCTCATTCTCAATGTGCCTAAAAACAATGTATTAAGGAAAAAAAGGGAATCCAGTCTAAACAAAGACAAGTAGAAGGCAAATTATAAGCATCACTTATGTATTTTCCTGGTTTAATAAAGTAAGAGCTCTATTAACTAAAAAGAAACTCATCCAAAAAGATAAAACTAAAAGATAAACTCAACACAAAAAATTAATGCAAAATGAATCAAAGACTTGGACTTAAGACCTGAAACAATAAAACTCCTACAAGAAAAACACAGCGGTTAGCTCTTTCACACTGGTCTTGGTGATGATTTTTTATATCTGCTCTGAAAACAAAGGCAACAAAAACAAACATGTGGGACTACATCAAACCAAAAACTTCTGTACAGCAAAGGAAACCACCAACAGAAGGAAAAGGCAACTTAGTGAAAGAAAATATTTACAAATCTTGCATTTGATAAGGGGTTAAGGTCCAAAATACATCAACTGATTCAACTCAATACCAAAAAATCAAACAATCTGATTAAAAAACAGTCAGAGGATCTGCATAGACATTTATCCAAATTAGACATACAGATGGCCAACAGACAGAGGAAAGATCTCAACATCATCGATCACCAGAGAGATGGAAACCCAAACCACAATATCATATCACACCTGTTAGAATGGCCATCCTCAAGCCAGGAAAACAGGCTAAATACATTACTGAGGAGAATTCAAGCAGTCTGGAATCTCATGAAGGCTTCCTTATCATTATATGAAATATTCCCTTTATTAATATCAGTATTAAGAGGAAAGGTGTGATGATTCTACTAACTATGAAAGGATATGATGATTAAAAATTTTACTCAAATTAACAGATAAATGTGAGATTATCAGCATTCCTGATAACATGATTTTAACTAAGCTCCTGAAGAATACAGTTGACCTTTGAACAGCACAGATTTGAATTGTGTAGATTTTTTTCAATAAGCTTATATCAGAGTGCTACACATATTACAGTACTACACGATCTGGGCTTGGTTGAATCCACAGATACAGAAATTCAGACATAGAGGGTCAACTGTAAAGTTATATTTGGAGTTTCAACTGTGAAGAGGGTTGGAGCCGCAAACCCCCATCTGCCCTGTGCAAGGATCAACTGAAATTTCTTTTGGAACTAGTCAAGTACCATGTGACCCTCTACTATCTTAGAGGTGCCAGTGATGCTTCAACCAGTCAAATACAAATATAGGATGCTAATCCACTCCCCTTTTTCTCCATAACTCGCCTGAAGGGCAAGGGAACACTGTTAGTGGAAAAAACAACATATTCAAAATATTTTGAAAGACAAGATCAGGCATATTCAAGGTGGTATGCCTAGTGGGATGGAGTGGGAGGGGGGTTCAAGGACAGGACACACATATACCTATGGCTGATTCATGCTGATGTATGTAGAAACCAACACACTACTGTAAAGCAATTATCCTTCAATTAAAAATAAATTAATTTAAAAATCTTAAAAAGGGAATTTATATGACAAACTACACTTGCAATATTTTTTAAAACCTAATGTCAAAACATAAAACGACTGACTAGACCAAAGAACCCCAATTCAAAATTTCACCATAAAAAAATTTAGCTTATCTCAAGATATTACAATATTACAAGCAAAATAACAAAAGTTTTCTTTTATAAAGACAAAATTTGAAAGCTGCCATACGATGCTTATATGGTTATGATAAACAAAAATAACATAGGGCATAATTAATTACCGAAGTTCAAGTGCAATTAATTAAATGATACACCTACTCTTTGTAAGTTCCCGTTTCAGGATCTTCGGTCATGACGTCATGTAGGCCCTCCACTGAGATGTTTATAATACCACAGAATTTATCCTGGATAACACTAAAATACAAGAAGAGCAAAACATGTTGAAATGGATTATTTCAACAGACAATTGCTTTTTTCCCTCCCTAACTATCCTCTTGAACATGAAGATAAATTTTAGTGTGAAAGTATAAATGAAACGTTCAAAATATATTTCTTAAAGCAGAAATTGTACTTTGCATATCACATTAACATTTTCTTTCACTAGATTACCACTATGCTTAAATACTTACGTGGGTAGATTAGATGGGAAAGAAATACTTTAACATTCTTTATTATAATAGTCTTATGTTAATGTTTTAATTAAAAAGATAAAGGTATAAAATGTTGAAGCCTGTGAAAAAATATCTGTAAAACAAACATCTGATGAAGAGCCTGGCTCTGAAAACTCAGACAACAAATAATTAAATTTAAAAAACAGGGCAAAAATTTGAACAGATACTTCCCCAAGTAAGACATACCATTGGCATATGAGCACTTGAAAAAATGCTCAATATCATTCATTGGTCACCAAAGAAATAAAAATTAAAACTGTAATGAGATTTTAATAAAAAGTAAAACAATGAAGACTGATAATACCAAGTGCTGGCAAGAGTGAGAAATAATAGGACCTTTCATACAGTGCCAGTAAGAATAAACACTCACTTTGGAAAAAAACATTCCATACATGTAAGCAATCTCATTCCTAGGTATTTACCAAGACCAAAACAAGTATTCTCAGAACTGTATGTGAATACTTATAGTAGCTTTATTCATAACCCCAAACTATAAATGATCCAAATGTCCACCAACTAACAAATGGATAAACTGTGGGTCACTTATCCAACAGAACAATCAGCAATAAAGGAAACAAATAGAGATACATGCAACAAGTTGGAAAAAATCTCAAAAAACATTATGCTAAGAAAAACAGATTTGAAAGGCTATGTACCGCATGACTTCATTTATGTATGTGGCTTTCTGGAAAGGCAAAATTATGTCATCAGTGGTTGCCAGGCAAAGGGACCACAGGGAACTTTTGGGGTGATGGTTACATCCTGTGCCTTGAGTGTGGCAGTGTTATATACTGTGTTCAGTTCAGTTCAGTCGCTCAGTCGTGTCCGACTGTTTGCGACCCCATGAATCGCAGCACGCCAGGCCTCCCTGTTCATCACCATCTCCCGGAATTCACTCAGACTCACGTCCATCGAGTCCGTGATGCCATCCAGCCATCTCATCCTCAGTTGTCCCCTTCTCCTCCTGCCCCCAATCCCTCCCAGCATCACAGTCTTTTCCAATGAGTCAACTCTTCGCATGAAGTGTCAAAACTGTATGCTTATAAGAGGTCTTACTCTATGTGAACTATACCTTAATAAGCTTGACTTTAAAAAAGGGGAAGTACATAACCATCCACTGGTACACAAAATTATGCTATTTGAATTTTAAAATAATTTAAAAATTTAAATTACTTAACTCTTTTCTCCAGAGAATTCATAGTATCATTCCTGCATGGGACATATTATGTTTCTCATACTGCATTAATAAGCATAATTAAGTTTTAAATATTCAGTAAAGTAGTTCCCAAAGTCAACACAGTTTGGGTAATGTTCCTGCCTTTGTAAAGTCAAAATTGTATGTCTGTCCTCTCAAGTGTGATCAGATTTTAGAGAACTAAATCAACAGATCGGCAAAATAATAAAAAGTTGATATCACTCTTACATTTTAATGTGTATATAACAGCTTATTGAAATAGATATATTTTTGATATCACTATATATCGTTCACATAAGAAATAAAAAACTTCTCTCCACTCCCCCATGCCACCCCTCTAGGTCATAGAGCTGCTTCACACTGTGTACAGCAGAGACTAACACAGCATTGTAAGGGGTTAGGGGCTTCCCAGGTGGTGCTAGTGGTAGAGAACATGCCTACCAGTGCAGGAGATGCAAGAAACGTAGGTTCGATCCCTGGGTTGGGAAGATCCCTTGGAGAAGACAATGGCAACTCAATGCAGTATTCTTGCCTGGAGAATTCCATGGACAGAGGAGCCTGGCAGGCTACAGCCCATGGGGTCACAAAGAATCAGACACAATTGAAGCGATTTAGCATACAGCACAAAGCAGTTACACTCAAATTTAAAAAAATAATAAAGTGGGGGAAAAAAAGAACTAAAAAACACTCTAAAGAAACACACAGTCTGCCTTATGTGGTTCAGTGAGAAACAGCTTAGAAAAAGGTATTGGAGCCAGTAGGCACATGAAAAGATGCTCAACACTGCTAATTATTAGAGAAATGCAAATCAAAACTACAATCAGGTATCCCCTCATACCAGTCAGAATGGCCATCATCAAAAAGTGTACAAATAAGAAATGCTGGAGAGGATGTAGAGGAAAAGAACCCCCCTACACTGTTGGTGGGAATGTAACTTGGTGCATCCACCATGGAGACCAGAATGAATGTTCCTTAAAAACAGAAAATGGAGTTACCACTGTGATCCAGCAATCCCACTCTGGGCATAAATCCAGAAAAGATGAAAACTCTAATTCAAAAAAATACAAGCTCCACAAAGTTCCAAGCAACATAATTTACAACAGCCAAAACAAGGAAACTAAATATCCATCTGCAGATGAATGGATAAAGATGAGGTTTATATACACGCATACACATATACACACATTGGGATACTCAGTTCAGTTCGGTCGCTCAGTCGTGTCCGACTCTTTGCGACCCCATGAATCACAGCACGCCAGGCCTCCCTGTCCATCACCAACTCTCGGAGTTCACCCAGACTCACGTCCATCGAGTCAGTGATGCCATCCAGCCATCTCATCCTCTGTCATTCCCTTCTCCTCCTGCCCCCAATCCCTCCCAGTATCACAGTCTTTTCCAATGAGTCAACTCTTCGCATGAGGTGGCCACAGTACTGGAGTTTCAGCTTTAGCATCATTCCTTCCAAAGAAATCCCAGGGCTGATCTCCTTCAGAATGGACTGGTTGGCTCTCCTTGCAGTCCAAGGGACTCTCAAGAGTCTTCTCCAACACCACAGTTCAAAAGCATCAATTCTTTGGTGCTCAGCCTTCTTCACAGTCCAACTCTCACATCCATACACGACCACTGGAAAAACCATAGCCTTGACTAGACGGACCTTAGTCGGCAAAGTAATGTCTCTGCTTTTGAATATACTATCTAGGTTGGTCATAACTTTTCTTCCAAGGAGTAAGCGTCTTTTAATTTCATGGCTGCAATCACCATCTCCAGTGATTTTGGAGCCCCCAAAAATAAAGTCTGACACTGTTTCCACTGTTTCCCCATCTATTTCCCATGAAGTGATGGGACCGGATGCCATGATCTTCGTTTTCTGAATGTTGAGCTTTAAGCCAACTTTTTCTCTCTCTTCTTTCACTTTCATCAAGAGGCTTTTTAGTTCCTCTTCACTTTCTGCCATAAAGGTGGTGTCATCTGCATATCTGAGGTTATTGATATTTCTCCCAGCAATCTTGATTCCAGCTTGTGCTTCTTCCAGCCCAGCGTTTCTCATGATGTACTCTGCATAGAAGTTAAATAAGCAGGGTGACAATATACAGCCTTGATGTACTCCTTTTCCTATTTGGAACCAGTCTGTTGTTCCATGTCCAGTTCTAACTGTTGCTTCCTGACCTGCATACAGATTTCTCAAGAGGCAGGTCAGGTGATCTGGTATTGCCATCTCTTTCAGAATTTTCCATTGGGATACTGCTCAGGCATAAAAAAGAATGAAATAATACCATTGCCAGCAACATGGACGGACTGAGAGATTATCATATTAAGTGAAGTAAGCTAAACAGAGAAAGACACATATTGTATGATATCACTTAATATGCAAAAATCTAAAAAAATGATACAAAGTAACTTATTTATGAAACAAATAGACTCAAAGACATAGAAAACAAATTTATGGATACCAAAGAGGGAAGGTGGGGGAGGATAAATTAGGAATTTGGGATTAAGAGATAAATATTAGTATATATGAAGTAGAATATCAAGAAGGACCTACTGTATAGCATAGGAAACTATATTCAGTATCTTGTCAAAATCTACAATGGAGAAGAATCTGAAATAGAATGCACACACACACACGGGCTTACCAGGTGGCTCAGTGGTAAAGAATCTGTCTGTCAATGCAGGAGACTGGGGTTCTATTTCTGGGTCGGGAAGATCCCTTGGAGAAGGAAACAACAACCCATTCCAGTATTACTGCCTGGAAGATCACATGGACAGAGGAGCCTGGTGGGCTGCAGTCCATGGGGGTCACAAAAGGAGTTGGACATGACTTGGCCACTACAACAACAATAAATCATACTGACCACTGCTGGGGCTACCAGCATGGGCACACATTTCTGAGGAGAGGGTAGGAAGACATATCTTTGCCATAATTAGAAAATAACACAGTTCTACATAATCAGGCCTCAATTCAGATATGCACATTTATGGAATGAGCTGAGAACAGATTATGATAATCAAACTGCAACACGGACAAGATAAACTTTGGACTGCATGGTTACTGCCAAAGCAGTAACTTCAGCCCTTTCTCATAAATGAAGAGACTATTTAGCTGACACTGCTGGAACCAGAATAAAGCTTGAAAAGTTCTGACAGAAATCTAACAGGTTTAGGAACCTGAGGTTTACAGAAAGCCAAAAAATAGAATTAGTGAATGATTGACTAAAAGAAGTGCCAAAATCTGACAGAAGATGGGATAAGGATATTCCCAGAAGCAGACTGGACACAGGCCAGAGGACACAGGTCCACCCTCTACCCTGCCTGCACACTCCAATCAGAAGAAAGCCTTGTCCTGGCCAGTGGCTTACTCAGGCTTAGAGAAGTCAGTCAAGTGACCATCGGATTCAACCCCTTTCCTCCCTCCCCTGCCTGCAGATGAATTTCTAGATCTACCAAGACAAGTTTGGACAGACGTCTGTCTTGTAGGGGTGAAGAACTGAAGTGAGGCAACCTCAGTCAGTCTGTCGTTTTTTTCACTAAAGTGTAACCCATGCTGCACAGAAAAGGACACAAGAGGCAGAGATCTAGCTGGGGGAAGTGAAAAGTGCAAGTGAAGTCGCTCAGTCGTGTCTGACTCTACGACCCCATGTACCATAACCTACCAGGTTTCTCCATCCATGGGTGTTTCTAGGCAAAAGTACCAAGGTGGGTTGCCATTTCCTCCTCCAGGGAATCTTCCCGAACCAGGGATTGAACCCAGGTCTCCAGCATTGCAGGCAGACGCTTTACCCTATGAGCCACCAGGGGAGGGGAGGGTTAATTCCAGTAGACAGAGGGACACCATACTCACTCTGGAGTGTCTATTAGGTACCACAGGGAGTGAGGCTTGGATTTCAAGAGAGAAAATGACTATGGCCCAGAGTAGAAAGGTATGTAATTTGGCTTTGAATGAAAAGGGTCAATTCTAGAAGAGAAGTACTGAAGAAAAAGATTCTATGCAATATCTGTATGTGTGAGTATGCTCAGTCATGTTCAATTCTTTGTGACCCCATGGACTGCAGCCTGCCAGGCTCCTTTGTCCATGGGATTTCCAGGCAAGAATACTGAAGTGGCTTGTCATGCCCTCCTCCAGGGGATCTTCCCAACCCAGGGATCAAATCCTCGTCTTCTGCATTGGCAGGCAGATTCTTTATCACTAGCACCACCTGGGAAGCCCATATTTGGGGATCATGGCTCAGACGGTAAAGCATCTGTCTACAATGTGGGAGACCTGGGTTCAATCCCTGGGTTGGGAAGATCCCCTAGAGAAGGAAATGGCAATCCACTCCAGGACTATTGCCTGGAAAATCCCATGGACAGAGGAGCCTGGTAGGCTACAGCCCATGGGGTCGCAAAGAGTTGGACACGACTGAGCGACTTCACTTCACTTCAAAAGGAGATGTTATGTATCTTCAGAGCATTCAAATTCAAAAAATCACTCAGAAGGATGCAACATTCATTAAGCAGTTTGGGAAAAGGACCCCAGAATAATGGGGTAACAAAAAAGCTAGAAGAGGCTTGTACTTTCCTGGCATACAGAACAGATATTTAAAGAAAAGAAGTACTATGAAGTTATAATGTCTTTTTCTCCTTTTTGAAGTATTACAAAAATGTTCCCTCCAAATATGTAAAATGTAACACTTTAAAACGAAGTATTTAAAGTAAAAATTTTATACAGTATTCTATACAAAGTTTTGAATATTAGGCATTTGCTTTCCTTTTTATTCACACAATTATCTTTCTATGTGTATTTTATAAATTAAGAATCTTGTTTTCTGTAATATACAATCCTTCTGAATTACATGCTTTAGAATGTAATTGGACATCTAAAATGGAAACAATCAAATGAGAGCTATAAACCAGGAATCAAACACCAACGGGTCTGGCACAAGAGAGAGAAGGAAAAAAGTCATTATACTTAGATTATCTTATATACATTATTTCTTTAAACACAAGAAGCCGAGAATTAGGTATTATACTATTTTTGTTTATGAAAAAAGCTCAGTTTTTCCTTTTACATGTGCTACATACTGGACTTATGAGTAACACATTATTGGAATTCTCAGTGTATCATCTCCTAATAGTAGTCTTCTCACATAAATCCACTCGAATCTAGTGTCAGGTATAATGTGGCGAAGTAAAAAGTAGCCAGAGGAGACCATGTACTTTTAGAAATTTTAATTTTCTGAAACCAGTGTGTACCACGACTGGCAGTTCACATGCTAGAACACAGCCGTCTAGTGCCCCTGACACAATTAGCCAAACTCCATGTTAGTCTATACAACTGTGCTTGGATATCCATGGATGCTCAAGTCCCTTATACTCTAAAGTGATATAGTACATGAGGTCTTCTGTATTCACGGATATGGAAACTGAGGTTTTCTACAGCACAGTAGAAAAACAACATTCAGGAGTTTACAAACAAAAAAACCCTGATAGCTGATTATTAAAGCCAAAACTTTATCTTAGTGTAGTCCCATGAGCAGACTTCAGTAGACTGGCTTACTGAGTATTAAAAGCAGGTGGATTTATACCAGGATATCAATTAACTTGGGCTTCCTAAGTAGAGAGTGAAAAGTGAAAATGTTAGTCACTCAGTCATGTCCGACGCTGCGACCCCATGGACTGTAGCCCACCAGGCTTCTCTGTCCATGGAACTCTCCAGGCAAGAATACTGGAATCAGTAGCCACTCCCTTCTCCAGGGGACCTTCCCAACCCAGGGACTGAACCCGGGCCTCTCATACTGAAGACAGATTCTTTACCATCTGAGTCACCAGGGAAGCATCCGCCTGCCAATGCAGGAGACACAAGAGACGTGAGTCTGATCCCTGGGCCAGGAAGATGCTGGAGTCCTTTAGGGTAACATTATGCATCATGGGAATACAGAATAAATAATCATGGGAATTTATGATCCCCAAAGCTCAAAAACTGCCCTCCTTTGTTTTATAAACAATATTATTTTTACTCATTTCTTTTTTAAATTACAAGTATGGGTAACTAAGCTGCAGATAACATATTACAACTGATTCATCTACATCAGCTATGAGGCAGAAAACAGAACAGAAAGTCGCTGTATTGAAACCTATGTCTGAAACATTCATCTTAGATAATGCAAGGAATGTTTAACCTCAAGGATGAAAAAAGACAATAAAATTAAAACTGAAGGGCAAGAAGTATTAGTAATTTTCTCTTTTACTTATCACTTTTTTCTTATTGTACATATTTGGTTGATACATTAATTTATTTGCACAGATGAGAGTTAACCTACACTACGGAAAGAAAGCAGGCCTTTTTAAACATCTGCTTGTTTTGTATATATGTGTGTATATACATAATATATATATGTATATATATATAAACATTAAATAAATAGGTGAGAGCATGAAAAATTTTACTCAGTAGGTAAAAATCACCTGATCATTGAAAACAATTCCACTTTTAGTAAACTTTTTTAGTCAAATGCACAGGAGTGAAACTACAGCTCTTAATCTTAGTATTTCCTAGAGGTATAACATTTTGAGGTTACTTTCCAGGTATATAAAAGTACCTGCAGAATATGTGAATTGCAGAAACTTCATGGAAAGTGATTTTTTCCTTACTTTTGAAACCTATGCACAATACTAAAGAAAAAAAAAATCCTTCTTTCTTGTGTTTTTCACCCAACTTAAAAAAATCATGGTGGCTTAAAACTATTTCTGTCCTTTTGTATCATTACACACTCAACAACAGGTGTTCAGAAAAGAAAACGCCCCTAGAAAGATAATGCAAAATTCTTAATCCCAAAGGCACAAATCAAAAAAAATTCTAATATTCATCTGGTTACCCAAACAATAAGTAATAGATTAAATGTGAACAGGACTCTATAGTTTCTTTTCATTTGTCCAACTTTTATTAGTAATTTTCTAGTGAGTACTGATTCATCATCATAGACCATGTGTCTTAAATAACTTCTCAGTGTGATGAATTTACATACTTAACATCACATCTTCATCCATTTGGGCCCTGGAGAAAAACAGGTATTCAGGAACACAACATTTATAAGAACACAAAATTTTAAATAACCTGTTCTGAACAGTTTTATAACCTAAAGTTGATGATTTAAGTTCTTCATAGTAGCAAGCTCTACAAAGAAACCAGAACTTTAGTCACTTTAAAATTTTCTCTGCTCTAACTAGATCACAACTTGTACACTGTACCTAATCATATTTGAACTCACATTAAATCCTAAGTTATAGGGTGGATGAACTTAGGGTAATTTAAGAAAATAAATACATTTTTAAGCCACAACCAAATAAAATATTCTCTAAAGTATACTTTTCTGCTTATATTAACAAGTCTAAGTAAAGAACAGTTTATTGAAATAAAAAAAAGGAAAAAGCCCTGGTATGTCGGTCTTATTCCAGAATTCCTATCACACCATTTACACTAAAATCAGGGCCCCTCTCCTCTATTTTCGAGGACCTAGGCTGAAAATATTTCTGTCACTTAAATGGAAACATACATCTTTCTACACAGTTAATTCTCTTCATGGTCACATGAAAAGTGACCATTGACAAATGTTAGCAAGGAAACAGAATAAAAAAATTCATGGGGAAATTCACTAAGTTATTTAAAAATAAAAGTTTATACCCAACAATTATCCTTACAAAGTCTTTCATATTATAAACCATTCTCCCGTTGTATGTGTGTATGCTCAGTCGTGTCTGACTCTATGTGACCCCGTGGACTGTAGCCCTCCAGGCTCCTCTGTCCATGGAATTTTCTAGGCAAGAATGTTTCCTACTCCAGGGGATCTTCCCAACCCAGTGATCAAACCCACGTCTCTGGCATCTCCCAAACTGGTAGGCAGATTTTTTTTTTTACCCCTAGTGCCACCTGGGAAGCTCATATTATAAACCATTCTTCCAATTAACTCTTTTTTTAATGAGTGCAGAGAGGTGGCGGGAAAAAGCAAGCCATTCTCTTTAAGACAATAAGAAATAGCTACAATGATCTGTGTGTAGTAGGATGGGAAGAAACTGCCATTTTACATGATTTTCAACAGGAAGACTATGCTTTAAGAAATACTGTTCAATGACGATACACTAAAGTTCCATAAAAAGGAGATGATCAATGAGTGCTATAGAACCGTTTGGAAAAGACATTAGGGTGAAAAAACCTAACCAAGACTTGTTTTCAATGCTTACAGGAATCACTTTAAACTGGTTCTTGTGTTTTTCTTTTTTTTAATTTTTTTCAAAGTAACATAAAAGAATTGAATAGATTTGATAATTATGGGGTTGGACACATGACCTCACCATTATAAATGTCTTTTAAAAATTATACTTGAGATGGTGTAATACTGAAAAAAGCGGGCCCATTATCCTGTTAATAGTGCTCCCTAACTGTGATATCATTAACATTCTAGATAATAATGATACAACTGATTCATATCCCTCCCCACCCACCTAAGGCCTCATCAGTAAGTCCAGTAACAGAAAAGAAAAGTACAGGTTTTAATGAGAAATGAAACAGGCCTTCTAAGGAGAAAAAATATATATTATTATTCAGGGGGTGATGCATATAAACAAAGTCTAACTGGTAAAGAGAACCACCTTCTCTTTGGTTTCACCTACCCCTTTCTCTTTACTCTTAGTCCAGAGCAGCACAACACATTACAAGCCCATGCATATCTTTTTCAGTCTGGCCTAGGAACAGAAGACAGGCAAAGTGGGAAGAACAAGAAGTGCAACAGGATGGGGGGAAGTACATGCGCAGTCAGCTTGGTGGGTAGGAAGTCCTAACATCAAAGCCGATTTTCAGAGCCTTGGAAAAGGTTTTCAGGCGTTCCCCCCTTCCCCCCCTTCCCCTGCCATTTTCACAACCCTTAAAAACAAACATGACAAACTTTGCTGTTTTCGTTGTGCTGTGGGTAAGATAATGGAGTAAAAATGTCCTAATTACATATGGGTCCCCTCCACCTTAAAGCTTAAACACTTGGCTATCTCTATAATCCTAAAGTTTAAGAACAGTCCACGTATATGTTCTATTTGAATGTTCTATTTCTTGACCTAAGTGGTGACTCAAACAGGTCTATTTCGTTCTGTACGTGGTTTATAAATGAACAGAAGTTTTCTAGAATGTTGCCTATAATCTTAAGGCAAATGTTTCCCAAAAACCTAACCTACGATTTCTCCCTCCTCTGCTACTCCTCAGCCAATCACCAAGGCACCGAGAATCCATCTATCTAGAATCCATCCATCCTCTCTGCCAATACCCTGGTCCAGGCCTCTAGCATCTCTCCCCTGGATCAATGATTTAGATTAACCCTGGATCTAGTCACTTCCAGCAACAGTGCACTTTCAGTTTGTATTTGCCAAATGCTAAATGTTTAAAAGAAGCACTGAATGTGTCACCAAACAATACTATTTGCTACTCTTACCATTGCTTAAGATCCTTCCACGGCCCCCTGCTGCCCCAGGGAAAAATATGAAATTACAATATCCTTCATCATCTGAGTTTTCTCTCTAGCTGCAGATCTCAATACCATTCACAACTCCAGATGGAGTGAATTTTAGTTCCTGAAAGCAGTATTCTATTTCTTCAACCCTTCTGATACAATGTTATCTCTACCTACTACTCAGCTCTCTTCTCTAGGCTAATGTCTACTTATTCTTTGCAGGCCAGTTTCAATGTCCCTGTTCTTATAGAGCCTTCTCTCGTCTCCACATATGTTATACAAAACAGTACCTCCAAGTGCAGTACTTACCATACTGTACAATAACCCTATGTGTCCTCCTCAACATTTCAAGCTCTACCAAAAATAGGAAACATGCCCATGCTGCTCACAATTATAACCCTAGCACCCAGGCAGCAGAAAATTAAAAGCATGCACTCAGGAATTTGGGACAGTTTCTTACCTCACTCTGCCTAGGTTTCCCTATCTATAAAACAAAGATATTATTACCTTATAGGCTTTTTAAGGATTCAGTGTTATATGTACAATATTTAACATAGTGCTTGGTACACAGATGTGTTAGCTATTATTATTACTTGATATAGTGCCTATCAAAGATAATATTTACGGAATGAATACAGTATTCACAAATTATTAAAAACCTGTATTTATTAATACTAAGCTCACAAAAATCATTATATACCCAAATAAAGTCTATAATTCTATAAGGATGTTTCAGTTTTATTCATGTCCATGACACTGAGGTTTTCTTACAGCCCATTATTTAATTGAATTATAAGGCAGAATGTTCAAAGAGAATGACCTGTGCCTCACTTTCAGGAACAATTTGTTTATGAAGTTGAATCTGCTCCAAACCAGGGCTCTCTACAGAATTTGGGGAAGTGTTACAAATTGAAGCTGTTACATTATACCTTGCTGACTGATAAAAGCTATAGTATTCAAGTCTATTTTCCCCTGAGTTTTCTGGTGCCTTTAGTTTTTGTTTAAACTGAACAACTTTGTAGATCAAAAAAACAATTAAAACACAGGCTAAAATAAAAAAAGCTAGCAAAATGTCAAAAGCCTCATTCAGCTTTTCAACTTCTTGTGTACAAATCGGAGATGTTTTCCCTGATACTGAAGCAGCATCAATCGGTAGAGCACTGTTTTTTTCCAAGTTCAAGTTAACAGGAGAAGTACGCTGTATTTGCACAGGTAACATCGCAGTAGTCTGTAACGGGTTACCAAAAGTATTCTCTTGAAAAAATCTACTGGCAGGTGAAGTACGAATTCGTTCCCCGAAAGTAACGCTCTCAGTGTTTTCCGAACGTTTCCCATTTGTGGTTATTTTATGCCAGGCCATCATTAACGTAGTGGTCTTGTGGTAAATATGAAGAGATGTTATAGCCCAAGTTCTGGATACGTTTGCAGAAGATGTAACACAATTTGTAAAGTCAGTCCATTTAACATAATGCAATGCTCTGCCGCGCATGGATGGGGGATTCTGACAAAAGATGTTTAGAGTAATGGCTGAAGATGCTAACCAGTCGCGAAGACCCAATAGTCTGCAGCTACATTCCCAAGGATTAGAATCTGCCTGAAGATGAATCAGTGAAGACAATGGCTTAAGGACCCTTGGATGTAAGTCTGTAAGATTATTAAATGACAGGTTAAGAATCTTCAAAGATGCTCCCATGTTTTCAAATGTATTATTATCAATGCTGACTATTCTGTTTCTATCTAACCTAAGGTAAATTAAATTTTTTAACAAGCTAAATGTGTCAGAATTTAAATTTTCTAAATCATTATGACTTAAGATCAAATGTTTAAGGTTACTAATTCCACTAAATCCATCCTTAGTAACATTTTTAATTCTTGAATTTTTCAGGAGGAGATACTCCAAATTGACAAGCCCTTTAAATGCAAAGGGCTGTATTGTTTCAATATGGTTATGAGACAAAGAAAGTCTTTTAAGACTCTTAAGTACTTCAAAAGTATTTGATGGTACTTTTGTTAAATTATTACCTTCTAGATACAAACAATCCAGGTTTCCAAGGTGCTGAAAGCCTGAGTCTGATATTCTCAAAATTTTATTGTTTGACAAATCAAGTATCCGAAGAGCAATCATACCAACAAAGGTACCACTCCCGAGGACAGTGAGGCGATTTCTTTGCAGATTTAAGTACTGAACTGAAACCAGATCACGAAACACTCCTCTTGGAACAAAAGATACTTGATTAGACTGTAAATATAAATTACGAAGATTGGAAAGTCCCTCAAATATTCCAGGATCCAAGCGTTTTATAAAATTATTATTCAGATACAGAAAATACAGATGCCTCAAATGAACAAAAGCTTTTGGATATACATACACAATGCTAGAATTATCTAAATGCAACGCTACAAGAGAATGAAGTCCCGTTAACTCACTTTCATTTATATGAGATATATTATTTCCAGTCAGATACAGAAAAACTGTACTTTCAGGGAAATTCTTAGGAATACTTGAAAGGCCTAAGTTACGGCAGTTAATTTGTCTCCCAGTGCAGAGCTGGCAAACAGACGAACATCCAAGAATCTCTTTATGGAATAATAATACAAGATAACAGGTAACAAGTAGAAACAGTTGTAGGCAAGGCAGAGAAAAACGTACTCCACACATAGCCCTGTTCTTGGTTTCTCTGTTCATATCAAAATTGGCTACAAAAAGAAAAGGTAAAACTTTAAATCATCAAAAAGTTCTTTAACTGAAAGCTTTATAGTACTAGAAATTCTATACCTTATTTTATTAGGATTAGCCATAATACTATATATCATAAATCATACTACAGTGATAGCATAAAATAGTAAGTTTGAAATATGTTCTAGAATTATTAGCACCTCTAGGCCATTAACTCACTGTTTAACAAAATGATAATCAAATTAAATGAACTGCAAAATAAAATGTTTGCTAAGTTAACCTAAAATATTAAAACTGACTATAACAAAACTGACAAATGATGATGCGGAGATAAAGATCTTGGATATAAATATGCCCTTCATCAACTTTAAGTCTACTATCAATTTAACAACATAATTTTCGAAAACACAAATTCAGTACAGAACAATTAAACTCTCTTTAAACTATAGATTTTTACAAATTGAATTATTTCTTGTTTCAACTAAAAGTTCATATTTAAATAAATAATCTTACCAAGAACAGGAAATTCATATTATTAACACTCAGCTGATTCAAGCAACAGTTTTCTTTATAAATCTGAAGAACGACATTTCTAGGCTGCATTTCTTTTGTGGCGCTGTTGACCTCCACCCCTCCACCTCTTTTTTTTTTTAAAGTCACAATTTGCTCAGGAAACACCACTCTTCACATTAGTTCCTCCACACTCAGTGTGTAAAACACAGGTTGTCATGGATACAGGAAACTGAGAGACAGGAAGTCATGTTATCTGTGTTTCAAAAGTTTGCTAAAAGGAAATCTAAGGAACTTATTTTTTCAGAAGGCAGTTAATCTGAGTTTTCCCAATGCACAAACCTAAATATTTCATCTTTAAAATAAGCACTTTTAAAATATGTATTATTTAAATACTTAGAATGAACAAACTCTGTATACATCAACTACAAATAGCTATCAAATGGAAAAAACAAGTTGAAATAAGATATAAATAGAGTAATGTAACTTCTGTGAATTTTTTAAATGCATAGAATATTTATATTTCTATTATTCTGAGTATATAGTAGAGACTTTAATTTTGTTTTATTCCTTAAAAAAAAATGGTAGCAAAACAATTTAGAATGATGAACATAAAGGCTGTTCCTCTGTGCTCTCCTTTCTTGATTTAAAAAAAACTGGCACATAAAATGTACTGAATACCACCAATAAGTACCTTAATACATTAAGGTATATGCCTTGAGCTGGAAAATGATAATTTGTATACCAAATCACTGACAAAGGTAATCTTTGATGAAAGAGACCCTTTAATGACTTTTCATTATATATACATCTAAATTAGTCTGAATTATTTATAAAACACATCTGTGTATAATGTAATTCTTTAAGGATTTAAAGCACTGACTATACACCATATATATTATGTACTGTTCAGTCATTAATTTTCCAAAAATCTGACTGCTTAGGCTTTCTATTTTAATTCTGACATTAATATTTCTAATACCCTGATGGTGTGATTAAAATACCAGTAGTAATATGTATAATTGTATACTATAACTCCCTTTGATACTAAAGCAGCTTTTCATATCAAGACAATTACTTCAGATAATAATATGAATTATTTCCATATTAATATTTTGTATAACCCAGTATTTTTTTTACAATAAAAAATCAGAAGTGCACTCTAGAGACAATCTTTATCAAAATGATTTACAAATCTCACGACTGTCTTTTGCGGCCTCTATTGTTATTACTATTTTATAGTTAAAGAAATTAGAAAACAGCAACCAAAAAACTAAATGACAGGGAAATGGCATGAATTAGACGTAAAGAAGAAACAAGAGCTAGGTTTTTCAAGTTCATTTTTTTCATATTTTGAATAACATAGAGGATTTTTTTCAATTATGTCATGTAACTTAAAGAATTATGATGGGGTTTAGGACATGCTACCACAAGATACAGCACCCTGGCATACTGACAACGTTAAGCTGAAGGAGACTGAGCATACAGCATAAGCAGGAAGTTCTCTTTCTGATCTCTATCACCCCCAGCCACAGCCCCATACTCCTTGCTCTTGTCCCCTAAAACAAGTCATTAAACCCTCCAGTGAGAAATGCCCTTCCTATACTGGGAGGAAGGGAGCACCCTTATCTTCAAAGATAAGAAGACTCAGAAGAACCCAAACAAATAGGACTTGCAAATTTTCCCCTGGTTTATTATACATTACTTATCTCATACCCTTTACCATACATATCTTCCCATGACTCTGCACCAAACTCGGTGTAAAAATACACAGGTTTAATGGTTTCTTTGGGTCTTCATTCCCTCATGAAGACTCTCATGACATGTAAAAGTGAAAAGTGTTAGTCGCTCAGTTGTGTCCAATTCTTTGCAACCCCATGGACTGTAGCCCACCAGGTTCCTTTGTCCATGAGGATTCTCCAGGCATGAATACTGGATGGGTTGCCATTCCTTTCTCCAGGGGATCTTCCTGACTCAGGGATCGAACCCAGGTGTCCTGCTTCTTCTGCACTGCAGGCAGATTTCTTTCCAGTCTGAGACACCAAGGAAGACCAACTCTCTCCCAGAATGTTCCTCATTTGGATTTGTCTGATATTTCCTCATGGTTAGAACCAGGTTAATCTTCCCTGGTTGGAATATTACATAAGTGATATGTTCTTGAAATATAACATCTAGCAGTACATGGTGTCTACCTGCTTCTCGTTCATGATGTTAATTCTGAAGGTTGCTAAGAGTCAGACATGACTTAGCAACTGAACAGCCACCACCCACTTCCCTGCTGGTCCAGTGGTTAAGACTGCACTTCCAGTGCAGGAGGTCTGGGATTGATCCCTGGTAAGGGAACTAAGATCCTGCATGCCACATGGTGTGCCCACCAAAAACTGAAAAACCATTCAGTCAATCAGTTTTCTTTTTTTTAAAATGTTATTTAAAAGTCATAAGCATTCAGGAACTTCCCTAAGCAGTTAGGACAGGAGACAGAAGACATAAGTAGCTGTTTTTCTAAGATGCCAGGCTGAACTGAACAATAATGTGTAAACTGAATGCACAGCATGTTGCCCTAACACATGAAAGAAACTTCGAAAATACTGCTGAATGTCTGTTTTATCAGTATCACAGGCTTGATATTTGATAGGAAGGTAGGGGCACTTTAGTTCTGCTATACGTTTCAAGGGTACAATGAATTTGTATTGGAAACGAAAACCAAAATGGACTATTTCCATTCAAATTCTAAGGTGGAAGGACAGAAAAACGTCAAAATACCTCCAAATGTGCCAAACTTCTGGGTGGGGAGAGACATTAGGTTTTCAAAGGACTGGTCAGAAGAACAAGTTGACATTCAGCTTTGAAAAGTTTTATAAATGACAATAAATTTTTTTTAATCACCAAGTCCAGATATTAATAATCTACCTCTTTTTTCCACAAAACTACTCAGTGAACATGCATTAATGGCACCAACTGTTCATCTTCCTAAACCATCTTGTCTACACCGCCCAGCTTCTGTTACTGAAAGATTCACTGCACAATCTAATCAAAAAATAAAAACATGAAAAGCTGCATCACAGAGGGGTTGTTCCTCATAGACTGAAATGATCTGAACCAATCTGATGTAACCTAATATTTTCCTTTTTCTGTTACTGTATCTTTTCTCTATAGACAAGCATGCCCCTAATACCTCAAACTCTTGCCAGGATATCCACATCAAGATCTAGCCTCTTCATACACAGGTCAGATGTCAAATACAAAGCTTCTGCTGCCACAAAGCACACAAAATTTACCTTTCAAACTCTGCTGGCATGTGATGTTAACACTCACCATGTGCTTGTCAAACACCCTGGTATCAGCTACGATCCCTTCAAGTTTACCACTCTTCTACATACTCCCCTAACTAGACCTGTCATCTTCCCTCACAGCTCAGTTGGTAAAAAATCTGCATGAAAGGCAGGAGACCCAGGTTTGATCCCTGGGTCAGGAAGATCCCCTGCAGAAGGAAATGGCAACCCATTCCAGTATTCTTGCCTGGAGAATCCCGTGAACAGAGGAGCCTGGCGGGCTAGAGTCCACAGGGTCACAAGAGCCTGACACGACATAGCGACTAAACCACCACCTAATTAGAACTATCAATTTCTCAATGGTAATGTCTATGCCTAAAAGTCCTCTGTATTCACATAATACTTAGTTAATACAGTTTTTTATATACAGATTGTCAATATATATTTTAATTCAATAACATAATTCAAGCCAAATTCACCAACTGCATATTTTTTTAAAAGCTGATATAACTGTGATTACAATAACATGCCTCTGCTGTTTCCCAAACACATATAATCACTGCAATTATCTGCGTAAAACTCACTATTTGACCAAGACCTAACCAAACAAACACACTAACACAGGGGGAAAATGCCATAAGCAGTAAGTAGCATATTTCTGTGATTCTCTTAAGACCCTACAGCATTGCACTACATTTTAATCACAGGAAAATTTAGACAAGTTATTTCAAATTAAAACAAACTAGGCTGATTACATAGGACTGGAAAAGTTCAGTTTTCATTCCAGTCCCAAAGAAAGGCAATGCCAAAGAATGCTCAAACTACCGCACAATTGCACTCATCTCACACGCTAGTAAAGTAATGCTCAAAATTCTCCAAGCCAGGCTTCAGCAATACGTGAACCGTCAACTTCCAGATGTTCAAGCTGGTTTTAGAAAAGGCAGAGGAACCAGAGATCAAATTGCCAACATCTGCTGGATCATGGAAAAAGCAAGAGAGTTCCAGAAAAACATCTATTTCTGCTTTATTGACTATATCAAAGCCTTTGATTGTGTGGATCACAGTAAACTGTGAAAAATTCTGAAAGAGATGGGAATACCAGACCACCTGACCTGCCTCTTGAGAAATCTGTATGCAGGTCAGGAAGCAACAGTTAGAACTGGACATGAACAACAGACTGGTTCCAAATAGGAAAAGGATACGTCAAGGCTGTATACTGTCACCCTGCTTATTTAACTTCTATGCAGAGTACATCATGAGAAATGCTAGGCTGGAAGAAGCACAAGCTGGAATCAAGATTGCTGGGAGAAATATCAATAACCTCAGATTATACAGATGACACCACCCTTATGGCAGAAAGTGAAGAGGAACTAAAAAGCCTCTTGATGAAAGTGAAAGTGGAGAGTGAAAAAGTTGGCTTAAAGCTCAACATTCAGAAAACGAAGATCATGGCATCCGGTCCCATCACTTCATGGGAAATAGATGGGGCAACAGTGGAAACAGTGTCAGACTTTATTTTTTTTGGCTCCAAAATCACTGCAGATGGTGACTGCAGCCGTGAAATTAAAAGACGTTAAAAGACGTTTATTCCCTGGAAGAAAAGTTATGACCAACCTAGATAGCATATTGAAAAGCAGAGACATTCCTTTGCCAACAACGGTCCGTCTAGTCAAGGCTATGGTTTTCCCAGTGGTCATGTATGGATGTGAGAGTTGGACTGGGAAGAAGGCTGAGTGCCAAAGAATTGATGCTTTTGAACTGTGGTGTTGGAGAAGACTCTTGAGAGTCCCTTGGACTGCAGGGAGATCCAACCAGTCCATTCTGAAGGAGATCAGCCCTGGGATTTCTTTGGAAGTACTGATGCTAAAGCTGAAACTCCAGTACTTTGGCCACCTCAGAAGAGCTGACTCATCGGAAAAGACTCTGATGCTGGGAGGGATTGGGGGCAGGAGGAGAAGGGGACAACAGAGGATGAGATGGCTAGATGGCATCACTGACTCGATGGACATGAATCTGAGTGAACTCCGGGAGTTGGTGATGGACAGGAAGGCCTGTCGTGCTGCGATTCATGGGGTTGCAGAGAGTCGGACACGACTGAGCAACTGAACTGAACTGAGGCTGATTACAACAATCATAAAGGTAAAAAGAAATATGTCTATTAAGGCATAAAATTTCCAAAGACACTAGCGATTACTGTAATTTCCTGCTCTCCATTTCTTCCCCTGTAGCTCTTTAGACAATCAAAAACTGCAAAAGAACTACATTGACATTAAAATTGCTCTGATAAGTATAAAGTAAAAGCAAACAAAGAGTTTTAAAAGTAGGCATCTGTTGGTCCTAATCTATGTGAATATCAACCACACGAGATTTCCTTTTCTGTCTGGGCACAGCAAACTTGTCAGCTTTCTCTTCCTCTCTGCCCATGGAAATAGAGCAGAGGAAAAGGCTGCATTTCTTGGACCTTAAGTGTCTGGGATCCAGAATTTATAAAGCCGGCTTTTTGTAGTGTAGTATTACCAAATTTCCTTTGATTTCTCTAAATTATCAACGTGCAACATTCCTTATAAATAATACTCTTATTAGACGAAAACGTCAAACAAAACCACCATTGGAGAAAAACAACTCAGTCAGTGTCTATGCACTGACTGACTTTAAATTCAGCTGGAATAACAGAAAGACCAGCAACATATCAGAAATTCAACTCCCACAGAACAATAGATTACTTACTACTTTTATAACAGCTATATCCCAGGAGAGTAATTTTGTCAGTACATATGGACAGAATATTTCAGTGCCTCTATGAAAATTGCAATACTATGTCGCAGCACCAATCTGATAATGAAAAAATGATACTAATTGAAGTACAAGCTGCCTTTGGTAGAATATATCAGTTTTTCTAAACATAAAACGTATGTTTTGTTTTTTTTCATACAGAATGAAATGTAATCCAGTAATAACTATAGCAGCTACTGTAGCAATAATAACAGCAAGTAATGTCTATTGAGTTCTTTATATCTAACATATAGAAGCAAGTAACATTATACAAAAAACCTATAACCAGTGAGTTTTGAATTATCTCAGTTAACCTTTACCAGAGGATGTCTACAAAAGAGATACTATTAGCCTCATTTTAAAAATGAAACAAATGTAAAGAATTTAAATAGCTTGCCCAGAATCACAATTAAAAGGTAAAACTGGGGATTAAGATTCTCAAAACACTAAGGTATATGTTTAATGATGATTTTCAGGAACCCCCAAATTAGCACATAGTAATCAATCAATTGTCAAAAGATGTTGTGTCAAGCAAGCTTCCCAAAGGTGAATAATGGTATACCAGAACTATTTCAAAAAAATTCCTACCACAATTAGATACCACTTTATAGCAACCAGTATGGCTATAATCAAAAATAAAGAATAATATGTGCTGCTAAGGGTATGCAGAAACTAGACTCCTTATACAATGCTGATGGGAATATAAAATGGTATAGCTAATTGAAAACAGCCTGATAGTTCCTTAAAAAGTTAAGCAGAATCGCCATACAACCCAGGAATACCCAAGAGAAATGATAAGCATCTACACAAAAACTTGTATACAAATAATAGCATTATTCACAATAGCCAAAAGGTAGAAACAGCTCGCATGTCCATCATTTGATGACTGGAGAAACAAAATGTGGTATATTCATACAGAAGACTATGATTTAGCAACGAAAAGAAAATAATGATACCTGTCACAACGTGTAAACTTTGAAAATATGCTAATTTAAAGAAGTCAGTCACAAAAGATCACATATTGTCTGATTCCATTTGTAGGAAATGTCCATAATAGGCAAACCTCTACAGAGACAGAAAGTAGATTAGTGGTTGGCTGGGGAAAGGAATGAGTGGTAAGGACTGCTGAAGAGTACCTGGCTCCTGAAACTTTTGCAACTTGTTTTAAGTCACTGGATATATTCCAGTGTCTCCTAGTTTACAGTCTGTGGGAATTTGACTAGAATTTGTATCTTACTACTGTGTGAAATTGTATAAATTTAATTATGTTGAATTGGTTCATGGTGATTTTCAGGTCTACTATATCCCTGCACTTCTCTGCATATTCATTCTATTAATTTTTGAGAGTCTGATATTGAAACTCCAACTAAAAATTTTAATTTATCAAAAAAATAATTATATAATGGAACTATCTATAACTTTGTTCTGTATTTTCCAAGTCTCCTGTAAATGTGCTATCATACTTTCATAATTTAAAAAATAAAGAGAAAAATATTAAAGAAAAAGAGTACATAGTTCCTTTGAAAATGACAAAATGCTCTAAAATTAACTGTGGTGATGGATGCACAACTCCATGGATATACTAAAAACTACTGAATTGTACACTTTAAATGGGTGAACTGAATTATATCCTAATAAGCTGTTACCACATACACACATACAAGGTGCTTCTAAGACATTTTTCTTGTGAAAGATGTAAAAAAAAAATGAGAACTGATTTTTACTGTAGAAAACCCACTTAACTATTACGTTAAGAATTTAGTGATAAAAGAAAATACCCTAAAATGCTAAATAAGAATGCATGACCTAGAAGTTAGAATGCATCCTATTTTAAAGGAAGAAAATAAAATTTTGTCACATTAAATACTCACTTATGAATGGTCAGTTTAAACCAAACACAATTCTGGTAAAACAACACAACCACAATTTCAAAAATTTTAAACTGCCTTTTATTTAACTATATTTAAACACTACTTTGTCAGCAAAGGTCTGTCTAGTCAAGGCTATGGTTTTTCCAGTAGTTATGTATAGATGTGAGAGTTGGACTATAGAGAAAGCTGCACGGCAAAGAATTGATACTTTTGAGCTGTGGTATTGGAGAAGACTCTTGAGAGTCCCTTGGACTGTAAGGAGATCCAACCAGTCCATCCTAAAGGAGATCAGTCCTGGGTGTTCACTGTAACGACTGATGTTGAAGCTGAAACTGCAATACTTTGGCCACCTGATGCGAAGAGGTGACTCATTGGAAAAGACCCTGATGCTGGGAAAGACTGAAGGTGGGAGGAGAAGGGGACGACAGAGGATGAAATGGTTAGATGGCATCATTGACTCAATGGACATAAGTTTGGGTAAACTCCGGGAGTTGGTGATGGACAGGGAGGCCTGGCGTGCTGTGGTTCATGGGGTCGCAAAGAGTCAGACACAACTGAGCGACTGAACTGAATTGAAACTATACCAAAGTATTACTCTTTGGAACCTGTCATCTTGATTCTACTATCTTGTTTTAAAAGTTGTAAACTAGTTTACTAGATAATTATATTATATTAGAAAATCTGTACAGAATAATAAATTTCCAAATACTGGTATTTTATTTATACGATTCTTGAGATAAAAGAGAACTATACAGAGATACTAAGTGACCAATCCAAGCATGTCTAGTAAATCTGATACCCAGAGGACTTTATTATAAGGCAATTTCTCCTGGAAAGCAAGCCATCATACCTAAAAACCCTGCTGCTTTGTCAATCTGTTTTTGAATTATTCAACTAGCTTAAGAAAAACATTCCCCACGGGTGACTTTCTTAAATCGTAAAAAAAAAAGAAATTAAATTCTTAAAACATTTGATCTCAGAGATACACATCTGAAATTCTTAGAACTACATTATAAAAATATGTCTCTGAAGTTAGAGAATGAATTGCTATTTCAGAGAATAGAGCCAAAGGAAAGTTTGATTACTCTCATTTTCATCCATGAAAAAAGCTTTTATTTAATCTATGTCTTTGGACAAAAAGTTAGGAAAACTTTGAAATATTACTAAAATATTTAAAATATTACTGCCTTTGTGCATAAATAATACAGACTTTAAGAAATGGAAAAATTCAAACTTGGAATCACTCCAGTTATAAAACAAAAAGGACACAAGATAGTTGTACCACACAACTACCAAAACAAAGACTACTATATTCAGAAGGTGACCAAGAAGATATGCTAAAAATGCCTAAAAGATATACTAAAAGGCAAAGGCAAAGACAAAATTATATATTTTTAAGTTAGTAACAATGCAGAAAGAATACTACAAAAGGTCATTAAGCTGAAGGTGATATACCTTTGACATATGTGGTTAACATATTTTTAATGAATTAATTAACAGTTTTATAAATACTCAATATACTGAAAATGTCCTGAATTTAAGATTACAGGTACACAAAAAGACTTACTCTTTTAGAACTTAGACTGCAGGAAATGGATGAATGGTTGAGAGAATGGAAGAAAGGGATAAAACAAAAACAGCTAATTTCATTTATCTAGACTGTGTGACCTTAATGCGTAAACTCATTTAATCTTTATAACACTCTCATCAGGAAGACACTATTAGTATCCTCATTTCAAAACAAGGTAACTTAGGCACAGGAAGTTATTTGGCCACGGTCATTAGTGACCAGTGGCGCTAGAATTTGAGTGTGGTCCTAAAGCCAAATATCTGAATCAGAGGTAGTGGATCATGGAAAGACATAGCTTAAATAGCTTCCCAAATAGCCATTCTTCAGATCAGTGGTTCTACCCGCATCTAGTGGGTAGAGGCCACAGATGCAGCTAAATAGCCTAAAATGCACAGTACAGCCCCAGTATCAAATAATCATCTGGGTCCAAACAGTTGAAAGTACTGTGGTTGAGAAAACCTGCTTTAGAATAGTGTTATTTCTTGCATGTGGAAATCTGATATAATAAAGAAGAAAATAACATTTCCCAATGTAGCCTGATTCAAAATATCATCATCAACACATTATTCTCTAGATCTGCTTTTTTCAGGCAAAGGAAATGTTACACTGCAAAGCCTAAAAGAAACACAGGAAGAAGAAACTACTATTATATGGGAGATTAACCAGAAAATATCACTGGGGACATGAAAGGGGGAAAATTTTCCTCAAACTCCATCAACTATGCAGTTTTAAATACTGGGTTGGCCAAAAAATTTTTCCATACAGAAAAACTCAAAGGAACTTTTAGGCCAACCCAACAGAAGAAAGGTTATAACAGGAAATGATAAAACTGCTGACAGTTTGTCAACATTCCCTTCCACTAAAGCACTTGAACCTAAATTTTCCAAAGCTATGTCATGGGCCAATGATAATGTGGCAAATTTTTAGAGCAATTAAGTTGTTTTGTTTGTTTTTCAAATGGACACATTTCCTGTATCTATCAATGCTTCTTTAGTCACTAATCCATCAAGGACTATAAAGTTAAATCTTTATTTTTTAAAATTCTATTACCACATTATTTTAAGATTTCCTAGGTACCCTTAAAATGATATGAATTCACAACCACTCAATAGACTTTTCAATACCTTATTTTAAAAACAGAAATAAGATCTGATTTTCCTATTTAGAAAGCTATTTCCTCACAATTTTTAATTTCTTTTTTATATTTTTAAAATTTATTTTTTCTATTGAAGTATAGTTAATTTACAATGTTGTGTTAGTTTCTGGTGTATAACAAAGTGATTATATACTGTTTTTCAGATTCTTTTCCATTATAGATTACTGTGCTGTGTTCAGCCGCTAAGTAGTATCTGACTTTGCAACCCATGGACTATAGCCTGCCAGGCTCCTCTATCCATGGGATTTTCCAGGCAAGAATACTGCAGTGGGTTGCCATTTCCTTCTCCCTCTTGACCCAGGGACTGAACCTGTGTCCCCTGCATTAGCAGGCAGGTTCTTTACCACTGAGCCATCGGGAAGCCCAATATATTTTTAAATTAAAAAAATTAATGTTTAAGAGAAATTCAAGCCTTAATAAAATCTTGCCCTTTAATTTATGTAAACTGACATAGGCCCCAGTCTAAGTTTTCTTTAACCTTTACAGAAGCCTTTTTTATTTTCTTCAGAGAAGTCAACTATTTTCACAACTTACATATCAAAAATATTTTTGGAAATTTTTTTAAAAAATTAAATATTGAAGTCAGCCATAATATCAAAAAGGGTAAAACAAATATGCTTGAGATACAATTAGATATCCTTCTCATCTTTTAACCTGTGTCATTTCAAGTTTTCTCTTAATCTCAGTACTTTATGTTAGAGAACACTCTAACATGCTCTATCAAGCTTAGGTTTTTTTTCCATTCATTAATTTATTGAGTAAACGTTTACTGAGTGTTGATTACTGCCAAAGAACAGGTTCTTTAACATCTCCACTTTAAAGGCCTGGTAAATCTCTAGTCACTGTTTTTCTACTAAAAAGAAGGGAAAGACCAGTAAGTTAAAATGTTGGTAGCTTCAATTTGGCTTCCAAAAATAAGTAAGATGCCACTCAGTTTCACAGAGAGGAAATAATGTTGCCCTTGTGTACATCCACCTAGGAGCTAAAAGAGCAAGCTCTGGCATCAATTGCCCAAGCTCAAAATCTTCCTTTTGACATGCCACTTATCAGACCCTAAGCAAGTTATTTAACATTTTTAAGTTATTTCTTTGCTCTATAAAAACAAAACAATTATGTCTCTAACTCAGGACTGTTTAAAAATTAAATGAGACATAAATGTAAAGTACTTAGTGAAACATAAGGCAAATGGTAATGAAAGCATATAAGGTGGGGGTCCCTAGAGAAACAGAATGAGGCATGGCTTTGTCGACAAAACAGAAGGCATTTTTGGCCTATGCCATTTTGTAATCTAAGCCTGGCTACAATGCTTAACACTGAGAAGAATTTAATAATAACGATTTTAAGGGAACAAAAGAACAAACTGCTTTCAAGCAAGAGAAGTAGCAAACTTAACAATAGCAAAACATAATAGCAAACATAACAAATCAGCTGTAAAAACTCACAGGTCTGTTTCAACAGTAAAGAACAGTATGAAGCACTTTCCTGAGCAGTTTTGCAGAATTTAAACTTCCCAGGCATTCAATCTCCTGACCAACTGGAAACTAAGAGATGATGATGTTCATCTTTTCTGACCCTCGTGACTTCAATCAACCAAAGCTTGGACTCTGTGAGACTATCCATGCCCCTTCATAATTATGCATGTGCCGGTAGCTTAAAGCTTCCCAAAAGTTGCTGTTCATGGAGACACTGCACTGGGGAAGATCCCTGGTATTCTCCTTACTTGTTGCAAGTGCTAAATCTTTCATTCTCCCAGTCTTTGACTTGGCTGTATCTTTTGGCTAGACACTCAACAAGAGGTAAACCCAGTTTTCGGGTAACAGTAAGGGCCCAAAAATTATTATCTATTTTTATAATAACATATAATAGCATATAATATTATTATGATGTGAAGACTAAATAATCACCTGTGTTCTTAATCCAAACTACTATACCAGAAATAATAATAAATTTTTAAAAATAATTTCTAAACCTAACTGCATTTATTTCACTAATTTATCACTAGGATATAGGTGCTGTAAAAATTCTCTAAGACAAAAAAATCTAATATATTATTCTTCTCATAAAACACAATGTCTTAAGGCCTGTTTTTATACTTCTAAAATTAAAAATACCCCAAAAAGAAATATAATGCCAAACAAAAACAGGGATAAAGGCCAAAAAAAAAAAAAAAACTCTTCGTTAAATGCCCAAATCAAAGCATTTTGTATTTGCTTTATGGAAATGAAAATTTTAATAAAGTTTGTAAAATATAATATAATGACTTCATCTATGTAAGGAGAAAAAAATAACTTGTAAGTTTCTTTAGAGATAATCCAAAATTAACAATTATGTAACAAACTATTGAATTACTAGGAGGATAATACACTTTATGAAGTGTTACTGACATTGAAATATTATTTATTTAATATATTTATATAAAACAAGGACCTAAAATTAAATCTAATAAAATCTGATTATTTTTTAAAATGGGAATTCAGACAAAAATGAAATAAATTGGTAAAATGAACACCAAAAAATTAAACTGCAATGCCCACAATTCCCACCTTTTTAGATCCAGATCAACACTTGGTTGGTTATCAACTAAAAAAATTGGCATACATATGCATAAAACAGCACTGCCCAGCAATACACAGCAATACCAATAGCTAAAACAGTGCTAATACTTTGATGCTTTAACAAAACAAATATCAAGTAAACATTTCCTCACCTGTTATCAGATGGCAGAAGAGAAAGCAAAGCCAAAGCTGAAAGTTTTCTTCTTTCAGGCTGGGTAATATTGTCCATGCGATCAACCCACATTTCAATCATATTTCCCAAAAGCTGGTCCATCTGAAAAAAAGACCAGGAGGCATCTCAAAATATTTGAAATGCTCTTTACTTATAAGTACTGTTAAAGGCAAAAACCTCATAAAAAAGGTTAAAGTACAATTCCAACAAACCACAGAACTGGAATACAAGAATGTGGGGCAAGCTGTGAGCTGGGAAAAAAAATGAGCAAAATCAGAAATGGAATCTAATTAATCTTGAGAGCCAATTAATTGAGTGCCAAATAGACTTATTCAACTCATCTAGGCTAAGGGTCCACTTGTTTGGACAAATGCTAGTCTAGACGCTGCCATGAAAGTATTCTGCAGATATGATTACATTTGCAATGAGCTGACATTAAGCAGATTACCCTAGATAATGTGAGTACAGTGTCATTCAATCAGATGAAAGCCTTAAGAAAAAACTAATGTTTCCTATAAATAGAAGAAATCCTGTCTCAGGAATGTATCACAGAAATCCTGCCCAAGTTTTTATTTTCAGCCTGCCCTACAAAATTAGAAATTGCTAGTCCCTGAAATCAATCATATGAGCCAATTCCTTCAATATCCATGTGCACAACTGTATGTGTGTATATCTCTCAATCTCTCTACATACACACAGAACTGGCTCTGTTTCTCTGAAGAACCCTAACTAATGCATAGGTAGAATCTATATAATAAAATACAACCGAGTATACTCATCATGTAGACTAGAAGTGGGTCTCAGGTTTGCTTATAAACATTTGTACACTTCTCACACCTTTTAAAAAGTGCATTTAACAGCAAAATCTGTACTTCAGAGATTTTAGTAACATAAGATCAACCTTGAGTACCCATACTTTCCTACTTCTGTGCTTCTACATTTTTCCAAGAAATGCTTCAATACATTTTTTCCAACACAGTTTAAAAGATAATAGTCAAGTGAACACTTATTGGTTCAAGACAACCATTTATACTTGAGCTCCCCAAATGGTGTGCTGTGTCCTAAGATGCCACAGTGAACTCACAAAGTATTTAAAATTATTCAGAGAAACACAGTGACATCTGTCGATTACTGCAAGAACTACTAGTTCAATATAGTTCCCAGTTTTAACATTACATTCCCTTTGATGACTATCTTTGCACAGTACTACCAAAAAGTCAGGGTTGAACAGAAGATGAAAGTGGAGGTGTCCAACCTGAAACTAAGGTTAAGAATCTTGGTGGTGCCCAGTGGCCATTCATATTCCACTAATCAGTAATTGCGGCTATTTAAGAATGAAATAAAGATGTTATTCTTCAGATTTTTGTGTATAATTTTCAATAGATACAAAGTTATAAGGACATGAATACAAATTAAGTTGTTCAGATTGCGTAATCAAAAGAACAGTTAGATATTTACTCTAGAGGCACTGTGAAAATGTTACTAACACATTAAGGGCACCATGAAGCAATACAGTCTAGCAACTGCTGATTTATACCATGTGTCTTCAATGTTCACTTAATTTGGAAACGAATGGCGCAGATGCTTTACAGATTTACTGCAATTAATATCAAGTAAGCAAGATTTTAAAAACAAAGCATAACCATACAAAAGAAAGTAAAGTTACTAAAATCTAGTATCTACAGCTAAAGCTAGAGTAACATGTGGTTGAAATGAAGATGTAATCAGCAGAGACAGGCATCTCTATGGTCTAATATTATTTATAACTTACATTTATTTGCTCTATTATAAAAGTAACAACAGCACATAATAAAAATAGAAATAAGACAACTGTAACAAATGTTGATGACTAGTTATAGTGAATCATGAGGCAAACAAATTCTGCAGTATTTCAGAGAACTATTAATTTTTAAAATTAAAGTATTTCTTAAGCAGCATAATAAAAAGATGATGAGATTTCTCTACCTTGAGAACAAACGCCAGAATCTACCCTGGCAGGTCATGCTAAAGATACCACAATTAAATAAATACCCATTGTAGAAAGAAAAAATTTTATTTCTGACTGGTTCTATCGCTTTTATAACTTTAAAGAATATGACTTATGCTTTCTGTAAGAATTAAGTAGTTTTGTATAATTATATTCCCTGTAGGAACAGAATAAAATGTTTATGCAAATAGCGATCTTCTTTAAATGTTGTCTTCTTAATCTAACCTTCATAGCAGCTGCTATTCAAGCAATAAAATGTCATTTTTACATAAGATTTCATGAAAAATCATTCATCTTGTAGAAATAAAAAAGTAACTTCAATCTCTCCAGTATCAGAAAGATATGTGCTATTTCAAGTCAAACAGTTAAGACAGATTAAGGGGAAAATAATCTAACTGGCAGGTCTTGAACAAAGTCATCTCCTTAAGATGAAAAATTTGTAGAATTGAAGTATGTTATCAGAATATTTCACTCCTCCCCCCAAATTTACAAAGTCTAAATTATAGGGCATTGCCAGAAAGAGTAAGATGATAATGTTTCTAGAAAACAAAGAAATACTCAAGGTATAGTTCAGTCTTAGTTTTGTAGAAAGAAAAACAGATATTATTCCAATAATTCAGCTACAAACAACTTACTGAGTCTTTAAAAATAAGTTATTTACCCTAGAATCATACTGACATTGTGAAAACAATTTTAGTTCAGCATTGAACATTTGCTCACTCTCTCTGAAATTCCACTAAAATGAGAGTAAATAAATATAAAAAGCAAACAAATAACCCCACAGGGTCTATAAAAGAGAAGAAACTACAGTTGGTAAAGATGGCAACAACTTCTTAGAAGATGGCAAGTGGATGAAAGAGTGCTTAGTAAGTGACTTAGCAGAACAAAAAAGCCTGGAAAAAAACTGCTTGCCAGGGGAAAAACAGTCTAATGCAAACAGACTTGTTTCTCAGAATCTTGCAATTATCAAGCCACAAAGAAGACAGAGGCATAGAGCTCAAAAACAGGAAAACTAGCTGAGAATCTGTATAAGGAACAATTAGAAACTTCCAGATAACCATCCCCACTCCTATGGGAGTACAAAGATTCAGTATCTGCAAAAACAAACTCTGAGAAGTTCCAACTCAAGGCATCAAGAACAGGGGAAGACAAGGTGAGAAACAAATTAAAATTAGATGATCTAAATGAAAATCAAGATGTTGAGTGGTGAAAAACCATAATCCCCAAAGCCCTTCCCCCCATCCTGAATTCCACAAGTGTTTACAAGAAGAAAGATGCTATCCCTTGGAAGAAAAAGGAAGTCTAAAGAGAAAAAGGGCCTACAAATACTGCCTACAAATACTGTCATTTTCTAGCAAATTTCCCTACAGCAAAAGCACCATTCTTCAATACTCTAGGCTCTAAACTGAATTAGGTTTTCGTCTAAAAAGTATTCTTCATTCAAGACAGAAAATGACTGAAAGACTTTGATTAGCAAATGCTTAGAGGTGGACTAAGCAGGTGCACTGTTATAACAGTGACTTTTACAATGAACCCAACTTCTTACCTAAAAATATAAAATCATTCAAAATTAACTTGGTTTTCTCTACTAACTGACAAATGTTTTCAAATGTTTAGAAGAGATAAACCCTTCTGCAACATCTTTGCTTGTTCAAAGCTATCTGGATTTACTGGAACTCATTTTCCTCAGTTCAGTTCAATTCAGTCGCTCAGTCATGTCTGACTCTTTGCGACCCCATGAATTGCAGCACACCAGGCCTCCCTGTCCATCACAAACTCCCAGAGTTCACCCAAACTCATGTCCATCGAGTTGGTGATGCCATCCAGCCATCTCATCCTCTGTTTTCCCCTTCTCTTCTTGGCCCCAATCCCTCCCAGCATCAGAGTCTTTGCCAATGAGTCAACTCTTCACATAAGGTGGCTAAAGTATTGGAATTTCAGCTTTAGCATCAGTCATAGTCCTATTTAATTCTATGTCCTTTAAAACTGTGCTCACAGTCAACAGTAATATTTCAACTACAGTAATGTTTCATTCTCTAACATGATGGCTTGACAATTTTTGGCCAATTCTTTGTGAAAACACTTTTTCTTCACATTGAGAAGTGAAAAAAATAAATGTCCCATGAAAAGCCAGTGTTCTTACTACAGTGAGAGAAATAAGTCTGACCCTATAATATCTCTCTCCAATCCTTCATACTGTCAACAGGCTGAAGCAGCACCAGCACCTGCCACAGGTCATCATTTCTATTTTGCCAGGAACAAGGCAAGGATGCCAAAATTTACCAGTTCTATTCAACACAGTATTGGAAGTTCTAGCCAGAACAAACAGACAAGCAAAAGAAATAAACAGCATCAAAACTGGAAAGGAAGAAGCAAAATTATTACGGTCTGTGGATGATATGTTCTTATATATAGAAAGACCCAAAGATGCCACCAAAAAAACTGTGAGAATATATAAATTCAGCAAAGTAGCAAAATACAAAGTCAACAAACAAAAGTCAGTTGCATTTCTATACATGAGCAATGACCAATCTAACAAAGAAAGTACAAAAACAATTCCATTTATATTACCACCAAAAAGAATAAAACACTTAGGAGTTAACTTAACCAAGGAGGTGAAAGACATATAACAAAAAATACTAAACATTTCCTATTAAGAAATTAACAAATAAAAACATATCCCACATTCATAGATTGTAAGACAATATTAAGAAATGTCAATACATCTACTGAATCATAGAAAAAGCAAGAGAATTCCAGAAAAACATCTGCTTCATTGACTAAGCTATAGCCTTTGACTGTGTAGATCACAACAAACTGTGGAAAACTCTGAAAGAGATGGGAATACCAGACCACCTTACATGCCTCCTGAGAAACCCATATGCAAGTTAAGAAGCAACAGGTAGGCCAGACATGGAACAATGGACTGGTTCAAAATTGGGAAAGGAGTGCATTGAGGCTGTATATTGTCACCCTGCTTATTTAACTTATATGCAGAGTACATCATGAGAAATGTTGGGCTGGATGAAGCTCAAGCTGGAATCAAGATTGCAAGGAGAAATATCAATAACCTCAGATATGCAGATGACACCACACCTATGGCAGAAAGCAAAGAAGAATTAAAAAGCCTCTTGATGAAGGTGAAAGAGGAGAGTGAAAAAGCTGGCTTAAAACTCGACACTCAAAAAACAAAGATCATGGCATCCCGTCCCATCACTTCATGGCAAATAGATGGGGAAACAATGGAAACAGTGACAGACTTTATTTTCTTGGGCTCCAAAATTACTGTGGATGGTGACTGCAGCCATGAAATAAAAAGATGCTTGCTCCTTAGAAAAAAGCTCCAACAAACCTAAATAGCATATTAAAAAGCAGAGACATTACTTTGTCAACAAAAGTCTGTCTAGTCGAAGCTATGGTTTTCCCAATAGTCATGTATGGATGTGAGAGTTGGATCATAAAGAAAGCTGAGCACTGAAGAATTGATACTTTTGAACTGTGGTGTTGGAGAAGACTCTTGAGAGTTCCCTGGACTGCAAGGACATCAAATTAGTCAATCCTAAAGGAAATCAGTCCTGAATATTCACTGAAAGGACGGATGTTGAAGTTGAAGCTCAAATACACTGGCCACCTGATGCAAAGAGCCGACTCACTGGAAAAGACCCTGATGCTGGGAACGATTGAAAGTAGGAGGAGAAGGGGGCATCAGAGGACAAGATGGTTGGATGGCATCACTGACTCAAAGGACACGAGTTTGATCAAACTCCAGGAGACAGTGAAGGACAGGGAAGCCTGGCGTGCTGCAGTCCATCGGGTCATGAACAGTCAGACATGACTCAGCAACTAAACAACTACCCTCAAAGCAATCTACAGTTTCAATGCAATCTGTATCAAAATCTCAATGATATTTTTTCTTTGTAGAAATAGAAAAGGCCATCCTAAAGTTCATCGAGAATCTCACAGGATCCTGAATAGACAAAATCATCTCCGAAAAGATGTAAAAAGCCACAGGACTCACACTTTTGAATTTTAACATGCATTACAAAGGTTTAGTAATCAAAATTATGTGATAATCATACAAAAGTAGACATACAGATCGAGAGAACAGAATAGAGAGCCCAGAAATAAACCCTTGCATAAATGATTGAAGATCATTCAATGGGGAAAGGACAATCTTTTCAATAAATGGCACTGTAAAAAGTGAATAACCATATGCAAAATAATGAAGCTGGATCCTTATCTCATCCCATATACAAAATTCAACTCAAAATGAGTCAGAGATAAACCACAGGACATACTGTATAGCACAGGGATGTATAGCCATTACCTTATAATAACATTATACACACCACACATACATACACCATAGAATATTACTCAGTCTTAAAAAGAAAGGGAATTCTGACATATTCTACAATACTATGAACATTCAGACCTCTGGAGAAGGAAATGGCAACCCACTCCAGTATTCTTGCCTGGAGAATCCCACGGACAGAGGAGCCTGGTGGGCTACAGTCCATGGGGTGGCAAAGAATCAGACACGACTAAGCATGCACACACCATGAATATTCGGAATATTAGGTTTAAGTGATATGTTAGTCACAAAAAGACAAATATTGTATGATTCCACTTATATGAGGTATTTAGAGTAGTCAAAAATCATGATACTTTTTATAAAGTACCATGGAACTTCCCTGGTGGCTCAGAAGTTAAAGCGTCTGTCTACAATGAGGGAGACCTAGGTTCGAGCCCTGGGTTGGGAAGATCCCCTAGAGACGGAAATGGCAACCCACTCCAGTACTCTTGCCTGGAGAATCCCATGGAGGGAGGAGCCTGGTAGGGTACAGTCCATGGGGTCGCAAAGAGTCGGACACGACTGAGTGACTTCACTTCACTATGGTGTTTCCAGGGGCTACAGGGAGAGGGTAATGAGAAGTTATTGTTTAATGAGTACAGAGGTTCAAGTTTTATAAATCAGAAAGAGTTATGGAGATGGATGGTGGTGAAGATTGTACATACCACTGACCTGCCTACTTGAAAATAGGTAAGATGGTAAATTTCATGCTATGTGTATCTTATCAAGGAAAAAAAACAACTTGGGAAAAAATTTACCAGTAACTTTTCACTTCCCACAGCACACTGGACATAATTCTAACATAGGACTTATAATAACATTCCAAAATGGCCTGTTAAGTACTCTCTCCCTTTAAAAAGCAAGCTTGTCAAACCAAGTGTCTCCAGTATACAGTGGAGAAGTGCCTATTTCAGGATGCACAGGAGGCAGCGGAATGTGGTCACTGAGATGAAGTGAGGTTACTGGGGTGTGCCTATCAAGTCCATCACTCACTAGCTTTGGAGACGTGACCAAGTCACCAGATCTCTCCAAGTCTCAACGTTCTCAGGTGTGAGATAGATATACAAATATTATTACCTCCTTGGGTTGTTGTGAGGATTTTAAAAAATACAAAAAAATTTATAGTTATTGCTAAGATCCCTCAACAGATTTTGTTGAACTCAACTGAATACACTCTTTAAACTTTTAACATTATTCCATCACAGCTAAATTTAATGAAGCTAATGAAAAATCTCTCCTGTCTAACCATCAAAATGAAGTCTAGGTTCTTTAATTAGGTTAGTCTACTTCTGTAAAAACTAACATTCATTTTACAATTTGCACTTCCTTACTCTGGATTTTCATTAAAAGTGGAAATGGTAATATAGCCACAAACCTAAATTTTTCACAAATTGCCCCTCCATTCTAGAGATATCCGTCAAGTACATTCTACCTTCTACATTTTATAAACCTTAACAGACTAATCACTTAAGACATAAAAATCATATTTTACTATAATGTGTGTAGTCTCAAGTAACCAACTCATTGAAGAACCTATTCCAGACTTACTCAGGTGATTGGTTTCAATTTAGTATGCTTTTAATAAACTTCTGCTGAAAAGGTCATTTCCTACAGTAATGATGATAGAAATACTGCATGATATTAAAAATAAGCTCATTAAAGAAATGAAAGAAAGGTAGTACTTGACTGTATGTAAAGTATTCCTGTTTCATTTTATGTATGAGGCAACAAAAACTACCACCATAAACAAATCAAAATTCTATCCTATAGATAAGTAGAATAACATAGTCTATTTTGAGAGAGAACAAAATTTAAGTTTCAAATTGCCACTCACAGGTTCATCTTTCTTCTTTTTCCCAAATTATCATATGGAATAGATTATTAAAGATTTAAAGTAACAAAAATACTTACTTCAAGGTTTTTTTCATAGACTCATTATTTTACCAAAATTTTTCCAAACTTTATTTGGATAAAGATTTTCTTTAAGTACATAGATTCTTACCTCTTGATTAAATTTATGTGCCATCTCATTAAGAAGTGAAGAAAAAAAACTAGTGTTTTGTAGCAGGACTCGACCCATAACTCCGAGATATGTTGACATTACTACAGGATACCTCTGTGCAATTAAAATACAGCACATTTAAAACTGTGTTATGGTACAAGTATAAACAATAATAAACAATCATTGACAAAGTAACAATCAACAGGGCTATGAACTGAACTGATGAAATAATATTCTCCTTTATACTGCTTCTTTAGAATGAACTGCCAATATTGTCGAGTTCTAACTAACTTACTAAATATATATGTCTCACAAGGTAATATATATGTATTATGTACATATTTATATGGCTTATATATGTATATATATAATAAAGAGAGGAACAAAGAAAGACTATTTATCAATGCCATACTTACACATTTATATTACTTTAAAAGCTCCTAACATACATATTTAGAGTCTATTAAAGAGCTTAACTTAGAAGAAAACCAGCATTTTCATATATTACATAGTTTTATGTAACGAAACTAGCACTATTTTTCCCATTCCTATGCTTAACATGTTTGTGTATGAACACACATGCATATGATTGAAAGACATGAGATAGCAAAGGAAATTCATACTTTCCTATGTAGAGACAGAAATAGCAAAGCTGTATCACTACCCTGAAATTGAGGTAATTGACTTCAAAATAAAGAGTAAGTCCTTTTTACATCTAACAATGAATAAGAAGTAATTTTCCAGAGAATAAGTAAAATAAGTAAAATAGCACTCTAAAATCTAGCATTAACATTAGAAGCTTAAGAAAAATCTTACCTCGCCTTCTATAATACCTCTGAAAATACAGGGTAGAATTGGTTGAAACATTTGTGGGCCTAATACTGGGTTCACCTTAAGGGCATTTTCCACAACCTAAAAACCAAATGACACAATGGTTATGCTTAGTAATACAGGTCAATGCTTTATGCAAAACACAGGTAAAACAATATATTAAATACACATACATACAAACATATGAAATATTCATTATCCTGACACTAGACACACTTCTATAAGATAGTCCATTAAAAATTACAATTCAATTTCAAGGATATAATATTTAGACACAGCTATATAGAATTATAATTAATCACATGCTGATAAAACAAGCTTCATGATGTCAATGTACTTCTTATCTTTGCATTTTAAACAAACAACCCTTACAAAATGTTTAATGATGCTTGCTTAATGTTTGGTATTTGTTTAATATTTATGGCCTTATAGAGGCAAAAGGCATTTCAAAAGTATTCTAATAGTGAAAAGCGAAAATTAGTAACAACTATACTCACTATACAAAACGAAGCCTACATTTAAAAATTTTATTTACTTACTTTAATTGGAGGAAAATTACTTCCCAATATTGTGATGGTTTTCACCACACATCAGTATAAATCGGCCAGAGGTAAACAGGTGTCCCCTCCATCCTGAATCCCCCTTGCACCTCCCTCCCCACCCTATCCCTCCAGCTTATCACAGAGCACCTGCTTTGGGTGCCCTGAAGCCTGCACTTTTAATTTATCAGTCAACTGGATGGAAAACAAATGCATATGAACTGTGTATTTATTAAATGAGAAATAATCTTACTGTATTTATAATATAATCATACAGATTATTAACCATGCACACTGATTGTGACATGTGAAAATTTGAAACATAAAGTTCTTTTATATGAGTGAGATGAAGGGGAGGGAAAGTCGCTCAGTCGTGTCCGACTCTTTGCAACCCCATGGACTATAGCCTACCAGGCTTCTCAGTCCATGGGATTTTCCAGGCAAGAGTACTGGAGTGGGTTGCCATTTCCTTCTCCAGGGGATCTTCCTGACCCAGGGATCGAACCCGGGTCTCCCGCATTGTAGGCAGACGCTTTACCCACTGAGCCACCAGGGAAGCCCCCCTGAGTGAAATGGGTTCCTTCTAAAACAAATACAGCACGAAATTCAAACTGGGCTGGGATTTTTGTTTTGGTGGGCAGGGGTGGGGGTGCAGGGAGTGAGGAAGGCAGTGGTCAGAAACCAGTAGTGAGGATGAAGAAGAAAGGCCCACACTTCTGGTCCTACTGCCTGAGGGGTAAGAATGAACACAGACACCATCTGAGAGGGTTGCGGGCAAGTGCCGATCTCAAGGCAGAGGCAGGCTTCCCTGAAGAGCTTCCAGCAATGGTTCTCAGGACTGACTACTGGCATTCCCAGTGGGACAAGTGTTTACTGTGCAGGCATATTCCACGTATCAAAGGGTTTTAAGCATCTCTGATCTCTGCTCATTATGTTCCAATTGCATGCTAGTATATTCAAAAGCAGAGACATTACTTTGCCGACTAAGGTCCGTCTAGTCAAGGCTATGGTTTTTCCTGTGGTCATGTATGGATGTGAGAGTTGGATTGTGAAGAAGGCTGAGCGCCAAAGAATTGATGCGTTTGAACTGTGGTGTTGCAGAAGACTCTGGAGAGTCCCTTGGACTGCAAGGAGATCCAACCAGTCCATTCTGAAGATCAACCCTGGGATTTCTTTGGAAGGAATGATGCTGAAGCTGAAACTCCAGTACTTTGGCCACCTCATGCCAAGAGTTGACTCATTGGAAAAGACTCTGATGCTGGGAGGGATTGGGGGCAGGAGGAGAAGGGGACGACAGAGGATGAGATGGCTGGATGGCATCACAGACTCGATGGACGTGAGTCTGAGTGAACTCGGGGAGTTGGTGATGGACAGGGAGGCCTGGCGTGCTGCGATTCATGGGGTCGTGAAGAGTCGGACATGACTGAGCGACTGAACTCCAATACAGTGACAACCAAATACACCTTGTGCATTTCAAAACATTCTCAAGGTAAACAAATAGTACAATGAATGACAAGATTCTTTTTTTGTCCATGAGACAAAAGGAATGTCCAAAACAAAGTTTAAAAATACAAAAACTTTTACTGTGGGCCAAACACTATGCTATCTACTAAGAGATACAGGAAAAAAAAAAAAGATCTCACAGTTTATGATGAAAAGCCACAGGAAATGATGAGATTCAGAACATAATTAAATCTGACCTTAGTAAGGTTTGTCAAAAAAATCAGACTCAGAATAAAGAGGGGTGAAAGTATAAATAAGCTACCCAGAGGTAGATGCCACTAGAAATTTTATCTATGAATGGAAAGTAAGGCCATCTGCTGACTACCGGACCCACTTTACCTTTCTAAAACTCCACTAAAATTAGAGTAAGAAGATTTTAAAGGGAGGGGGAATAATTTTAAAAGGACAAAAGGAATGAGAGATCAATATTGGAAGGTACAAAAAAGAAATTCAAGAAGTAACTGACTTATCAGATGAGAGAAAGCTGAAACCTAAGGCTGCAATACAGAAAGCCAAGAGCAACTCAATGTGTATCAATTTTATCTTCTCCCTACAAATTCTTCAAGAGATGGGAGTACCAGATCACCTAACCTGCCTCCTGATAAACCTGTATGCAGGTCAAGAAGCAACAGTTACAAATGGACATGGAACAATGGACTGGTTCTAAACTGGGAAAGGAGTACATCGAGGCTGTATACTGTCACCCTGCTTATTTAACTTATATGCAGAGTACATAATGTGAAATGCTGGGCTGGATGAAGGTCAAACTGGAATCAAGATTGCCAGGAGAAATATCAATAACATCAGATATGCAGATGACACCACTCTTATTGCAGAAAGTGAAAAGGAACTAAGGAGCCTTTTGAGGAGAGTGAAAAAGCTGGCTTAAAACTCTACACTCAAAAAACGTAGATCATACCATCCCGTCCCATCACTTCATGGCAAATAGATGAGGAAACAACATAAACAGTGACAGACTTTATTTTCTTGGGCTCCAAAATCTCTGTAGATGGTGAGTGCAGTCATGAAATTAAAAAAAAAAAAAAACAACAACGCTTGCTCCTAGGAAGAAAAGCTACAACAAACCTAGAGAGCATATTAAAAGGCAGAGACATTACTTTGCCGACAAAGGTCCATCTAGTCAAAGCCATGGTTTTTCCAGTAGTCATGTATGGATGTGAGAAAGGAAAAGGGAAGTGAAGTCGCTCAGTTGTGTCCGACTCCTTGAGACCGCGTGGACTGTAGCCTACCAGGCTCCTCCACCCATGAGATTCTCCAGGCAATAATACTGGAGTGAGTTGCCATTTCCTCCTCTAGGGGAATCTTCCCGACCCAGAGATCGAAACTGTGTCTCCCATATTGCAGTCAGATGCTTTACCCTCTGAGCCATCAGGGAAGCCATTGAGGATGTGAGAGATGGACCATAAAGAAAGCTGAGCACCAAAGAATTGATGCTTTTGAACTGCAGTACTAGAAAAGATTCTTGAGAGTCCCTTGGACAGCAAAAGGATTAAACCAGTCCATCCTAAAGGAAATCAGTTCTGAATATTCATTGGATGCTAAAGCCGAAGCATCAATACTTTGGCCACCTGATGCGCAGAACTGATTCACTAGAAAAGACCCTGCTGCTGGGAAAGATTGAAGGCAGGAGGAAAAGGGGACAACAGAGGATGAGATGGTTGGATGGCATCACTGACTCAATGGACATGAGTTTAAGCAAGCTCCAGGAGTTGGTGATGGACAGGGTAAACTGGAGTGCTTCAGTCCATGGGGTTGCAAAGAGCCGAATACGACTGAGTGACTGAGCTGAACTGAACTGAATTACCTCTTCTCATCAAAAACCACAGGAATTAGCAGAGCCATAAATCTCTGGAAAGGAGGGTAAAGGAAAAGCTAAAAATAAGACTGGTTGGAAGTCTACTTAAGAAAAAAATTGCCAGATATTCCCAAGTCTGCATATTTGGGCAACTGACCAATGGGGACTCCCCACCCCAGGAGAAGACAACTTATTTTCTTTAAAGGGTCTAAAAGAGAGACATTTTAGACTAAATGGGCCCAGCAGTGCCTGGTACTATTAATTGAAATAAACTTACATCAAGGCACATCCTTGTAAAATTTCAGAACACCAAGAACAATAAAAAGAAGCTACAAGTTGGGGAGGGGAAACAGGCAGAGGGAGTCAGCCCGACTCTGAAAGAGAATTCTTCAAGAAAACTGAAGTACAGTAATAAGACCCCTATGGGTCAATCTGTCTGAATATGTGCAACAGAGAAGTTGTAGACAATTTAGAGCACTTAAAAAAATTACACGGAAAAATTTATTAGCTCCAAACATTATAGAAGTTTGTGCAGAAAAGGAAAAGTAACCACATGCTAAAAATTAAGACTTTTAATATATAAATTCATTGAAATGTACCATTCAATACAATCCAGCTCTCTGCCATTAGGCATTTTCTTTATACACAGAGGTAAAGTTACTGTTGTGTAAAGGATTCACTTATTTCAGAACTAAAATGGAGGAGTCTTTGCAATCAAACAGGTTAGGAACCATAGAAACTATGAGATCCTTTCTGAAGAATTATACAGGAAAATGCCATTATCAGACTTGGAGGCAAGCACTGTGGATCAGAATTAAGAGAAAATTCAGAAAGTATAACTGATCAGATATAGAAAAGAATTTGAACAGCTGATCAAAGGTGAAGAAGTCTGGGAATACTCATTTTCACATATGGTCAATGGGTACAATTGTGATGCCATTAATAATAGTGAAGCTTTGTTTTAGACACAGTGAACCTGAGATAATTTTTCCTGTGGGAAAATCCACATGGGAATGGTCTTATATTATTTTCACACTCATGACACTCCATAGGGTCCACTTTTCAGGGAAGTTACTGCAGCTGTGACTGAAAAATCATAGAGTTCAAATTATGACTATTAACAAAGTGAAAAAAGAAGGTTCTTGCATAATGATCAAAATCCTATCTTTCGCTTCTAAACAAGATTTTTGAAAAACGCATCTAGTGGTTTCAGTGGTAATAAACAACTCTGCATATTTTAAGCAAAATGCATGTGTACCTAGATGGCCAAACATCTCCAAGAGGAAATAATACTAAAGACAACTACAATAATAAATAACAGGTAGTTTTATTAAAAGATAATTTATAGATATTAAGAGAATTAAAACGTAACTTACTCCTCTTGGAGGGTGGGGGGCAGAATCATTATGTCCTCAGAGATTTTAACATGTTCGACGTGTTTTAATGCACTTATTTTAGTTTCCATGTTCAAACTGTACCCTTACTAGCTCCCACTGGAGCTCCTTCAAGTTGACTCTTGCACTCTTTAGACAGAATCCCATCTTCTCTTCCTTCTGGCACAAGGAGACCTTTCCGGTTTATCTTGTGTCCCTCCCACCTGAGCTCTGGAGTCAACCAGCAGCAGGATACAGTATTGACAGGCTGCAGTATTTAATCTATGTTCTGAGGTGCTTATTGTCACTGAACTGACACTGGTTCTAGGTCTTGGCTTACACGAATTAGGAAATCTATATTTCTCTTCCTGAGAAGCATATACCAATAATTCACCAAATCCAATTTAAGATTATAGCACTTTACGTTGTTGTTCGGCCGCTAAGTCGTGTCTGACTCTTTGCGACCCCAAGGACTGCAGCATGCCAGACTTCCCTGTCCTTCACTATCATCCTGAATTTGCTTGAAGTCATGTCCATTGAGTTGGTGATGTCATCCAACCATCTCATCTTCTGTCACCTGCTTCTCCAACTGCCCTCAATCTTTCCTAGCATCATTGGCTTTTCCAAGTTGGCTCTGCATCAGATGGCCAAAACATTGGCACTTCAGCTTCAGTATCAGTCTTTTCAGTGAATATTCAGGGTTGATTTCCTTTAGGATTGACTGGTTTGATCTCCTTGCTATCAAGGAACTCTCAAGAGTCTTCTCCAGGATCACAGTTTAAGCATCAATTCTTCGGCACTCAGCCTTCTTTATGGTCCAACTCTCACATCCATACATGCCTAGTGGAAAAACTACAGCTTTGACTATATGGACCTTTATCGGCAAAGTGACGTCTCAGCTTTTTAATACACTGTCTTGGGTTGGGAAGATCCCCTGGAAGAGGGCATGGCAACCCACTCCAGTATTCTTGCCTGGAAAATCCTCATGGACAGAGGAGCCTGGCAGGCCATGGGGTCTCAAAGAATCGGACATGACTGAGTGAGTAAGCACAGCACACCACAGATTTGGCATAGCTTTTCTTCCAAGGAGTAAGTGTCTTTTAATTTCATGGCTGCAGTCACCATCCACAGCATTTTATGTAACTTCTTTGATTTTATCATTCCATCGTTCTTCCCTTGTATTGAAAAATATCACATTCAAATAACCTTATCTGCTTCTTACTGCTATGTACAAAATATCCACATATGGGTTTCAAAATAACAATACCAATATTACTGATAACGATAACAATACTGAAAGCAATTTACAATTTCCTCATGTTTCTTTCTGTTTTAACGTTATATCTCACCAGAAACATACATATAAAATACTGTGTATTAAAGTTACTTGAAATATTCTCAGATGACTTATGCCACTAACACAGTAATAGTTAGATTCAAATACTTCCTTTTTTAAAAATCTTTAGAACTGCTTTTACTTTTATTTTAAGTCATGTAAAACGTCTCTATGACTCCAACCCCTAAAGTACAAAATGTACTTTCTGAAAGACTTGGCTTGCATTCTCAGTTTGCATTCTCTGCCCCTCTTTCCCCTACTTAACCACTTTCATTAATTTGGTTTATTTTTCCATTGCTATCTATGTGCACTCTTCAAATATAGGAAAACTCTGGACTCTGTTCTTTGCTTATAGTTTCAAATCACTCTGAAACTGTATATAGATGTGGTCTTCATTTCTTTCTAAGGTTGCACAGTATTCCTCTGTGGCTGAATAAGCTGTAGTATCTTCTATCCTATCATCCAATCCCCTATTACTATTTTTATCAGCATTTTGCTATTACATACATAACTTCTGAATTTTAGTTTCAATCCACCTCCTTTCTGATTATACAGTTTAGAAACAGACTATTTTTATAGTTCCTGTGAAAAATGTAGGCTTTTAGTTTGTGCCTTACACTCAAATCATTTTTTGGATTTAGGCTTACACAGCATACAAAGTGATTAAGAGCACAGATTCTGAAGTCAGAAAGCCTATGTTATGTCACAGTTCTAATACTTACTAGCTGTGTGACCCTGGACAAGGTATTTATTTCTTTGTGATGTAATTTCTCATCTGTTAAAATGGGGGAGAGAACCATAGTATCATCATAGGTTTATGTGAGGATTAGAAATGTGTAGTAAACAGTAAATGCTAGTATTAGCTATAGTTATTACAGAATAAATTATATCTTAAAGATATGTGTGCCATCTTAAATAAGGCTTATCACAGTGAATAAAACCAATGCGGCTTACTACTGCTTGATAAGACCATGATAAAAAAGAGAATTTCTAAACTCAAATTGGTGTATACAATAGAGATAAATTTCAAATTTAAAAAAATGTTAATTTAAATTTGTGTATTTTTAGAATATAATTGTATTCATCTAGATAATTTGTTCCAACTCATAGAATACAATAAAGCCTATTTTTGCTCCTAAAGCAGGCATACTTGTCTCTCTATCCAGTTTTCATAACATTATAATTTTCTGCTTCAGAGAACAAAGAAGCTACTTCCAGATACTGTCAGAAGTAGTATTAACAGTGACATTTAGTCAAAAATATATTAAAAAGGTTATATAGCATACTCTACTAAGAAACAGTATCTGAGAGATATTAAAAAATGAAAAAAGAGTTAATATTAAAAACTATTATAATTTTATTGGAACTCTGAGAATAGGAAAATGCCAAAAATTTTGAGCATCATCTCAGCTTTCAAGTGCACCATTATTCTAAAATATTATTTTGTATAAAAAATGCAAATAATTCATGATAATGAGTACATGTCTAGTATTTAACATCCATTTAATAAATAATTAAATTCAGTTTCTGAGATTTCAAATCAAATATGAGGTTTAGCTACAGCAATGCTATATAAAAATAGTCTTACACACAGGTTATTAGACTGCCACTTTTTAATTCAAGAATTTACATACTATTAATGACCCCCTGCTGGCATACTAAGCTGGTTTAAGGTGTAATATATGTTAAATGTTACAAGTATTTCAGTGTTTATTCGGATGGTAACTGATCTGTGCTGAATCATTCAATCAAAATCCATTAGGCACAACTGGGGAACGAATAATGACATCATCTTTCAGTTCAAGGAAAAAGAAACAAATAGATTCCTTTCCAGTGAAACTATAAAGGTAGTGTTGTACATTATATAAACTTGAAATTTTCCATAATAAAAAGTTTTAAAAGATTGTGTTATTCTGTAAAGGAATAATTTAAAACAACTATATTTTAAAGGCCAGCTGACATACATGGCTTTGGAAAAAGAGTAAAGCTCTATCACTGTGTAAATTACCTACTTAAGTCATAAAAAATTTCACTAATATATTATTATAAACAAACATTTATTTATCAGTAAAAGTAATGTTCAAAGGAGGAGTTCCTTAGTGGACTGTTTTCCCCAAAGGGAGATTATATAATTAGATAAAAACAGCCAACACTTATACTGGCTGATTATATGATTGGCAATGTTTTAAGTGGCCTATACATATAAGGTTATGCAATCGTTACCTCAACCCTAGGAAGTAGGTAAAGTTTTTATCCTTATTTGACAGATCAAAAGTGAGGATCAGAGATTAACTTGCTCACCTCACCCGGCTGTGAGGTAGCAGAGACAATATTCTAATTGTAGCAGTTTTGTTTAAGTCATCTGCTAAGTTACCCTACATCAAGAATATAACTTAAATAGTAAGAGAAAATATTCTCCTTAGGACATATCCTAAAAACTTGCCTCATTTTTCAAATAAATTTCACAACCTCATTCTGTATGAAGAACAAGCTGTCTTTCAACAATTACTTTACTAATAATATTGCAGAAAAGCAGGAGGAAAAATCTCTCCATTTAAATTTTTTCTGGTAGGTGTTTAAATGTAAGAAAAATTCTAAGTTTTTCATCACTTAGAATTTATAGATTATAATTTAACACAAGAATTTCAGATAATGGTAGTTACAGATTATTAAAATCATATAGTATAACACCTTTTATAATAAATATGAGAATTTAAGTCCAGAATGTACTCAAGAATGTGTAAGTAGCAGAGCTGGGTAGACAAAACCAAGACACAGGTCAAGGAGAAAATAACATTCCACATGCAGTTATTATTTACTAAACTTAGGCTCATGGAAAAGCTTACAGTCAAGAAGAGAAAGATAAAACACACACTGAAAAATCTACAAAGGCAACACCAAAATGACAAGGCAACTTTCTCTCAAATTTCTATCACTCCCACATTGCCAATCAGTTATTTCTCAAACAGAATTAAGTTCCAAGTTATCAATTCCTTCTATCTCTACTTTCAGAGAAGAAATTATCACTGAGGCAAAAGATGAAGCTGAGATTCTATAAGACAGATGGAAGTTCCTCAACATAATCAGTTTGGTAAGAGCGTAAATGCAGTAAAAATTCACAGAAACATTTTAGCAAACAACAGGACAAATGTTACTTGGCTTGTAAGCTTTAGGGCTAGAATACTTTGAAATTAGTAGAAGTGAGGTTGATAGACACATGGTGGGAAACAGGCCTCAAGTATCTGGGGTCAAGACAAGTCACACACAGATTATTACTCCTTCAGGGACCCACAAGCTTCTCAGGAACAAGGGCCTATACTCCCACCCTTTTATCCCCTACTCTAAAAAAGAAACCAAAGAACCTATGAAATTCAAGCCAAAGAGTTCTGCTGTATTTTCATTCTATATTTACCCACTTCCTAGCTTAAAACACTATGATTTCGGATTTAAGTTTCCATTGTGATATCAAACATAAAACGTCAAATCAGAGAGTGTGCTGAAGAATGTAATGGGTTAGATAAATAATCTTTCTGGGAAAAATCAGAATTAACCAAAGAACATTTTATTTAAAGCCTTTCTGCAAGAAATCCCTCAGAAGTCTACGATGACACTTTAACTGAATCATTCTTAAATATCAACAAGATAGAATTCATTTAACAATGAATACTGAGGGGCCTCCCTGGCGGCTTGGGGGGTGGGGTCAATCTGCCAATTCACGGGAGCCGGGAAGATTTTTGCAGGTATAATTATAATTAGGATAAGCCCTATCCCTGGTGGTCAGAGGGTAAAGAATCTGCCTGCAATGGGGGACACCCAGGTTCGATCCCTGCATCAGGAAGATCCCCTGGAAAGAACTGGCAACCCACTCCAGTATTCTTGCCTGGGAAATTCCATGGACAGAGCAGTCCATGGGGTTGCAAGAGTTAGACATGACTGAGCAAGTAACATACACTTAACCCATTATGACTGGTGCACTTATGAGAAGAGAAGACAGAGATATAAGGAGAAGGTCATGTGACAACCGAGGCAAAGACTGGAGTGACGCGTGTTTAAGCAAATGAAGTCAGAAACTGCTGCTAACTACCAGAAGCTATGAAAAAGGCATGGAACAGATTTTCCTTTAAAGTCCAAAGAGACAGGGTGGCCCTACTGACACCTTGATTTCCAACTTCTAGTTTCTAGAACTCTGTGAGAGAGATGATCACTATAAATACCATAGATTAGTTCCTGTTGTTATAAACCACTCAGATTGAGGTAGTTTGTTATGCTAGCCCGAGGAAACAAATATCATTCTTAATGATATCATCATTTTCTCATCGCTTTACAATTTAACACTTCAGTAATTTGGCATATGAACCTCTCCAATTTACAGATACTAAAGGTTTTAAATAACACCATTATCCCCACCCTCAACAGGTAATTCTCACAATAGTCCCTCTGTTCTTGTTCACTTCTCTGCAGTATTTAACACTGTATTAATCTAATTCACCCTGCTAGGATTGCCAGATTTAGCAAATAAAATACTATTTTTTTTTGGCAACCCGAAACCTATCAAACAGTAAAGACTCAGCTCCCATCTCAACTCCCTCTCTGAAAAATGTTTTCTGCAAAATGCTGGGTTGGAAGATCACTTCTATACTCCCAGAGGAACAAAAAGCAAACAGATAGCAATGTCAAATAGCAGAAAGTGTTCATGACAATCACCTGGGGAACTTTTTAAAAAGAAATCCTAACATCTTACGTCGTACTCAAATTTACAAAAAGTTCACCAGGTAATCTGAGATATCTCTAATCTAAAACTATGTAACACAATAAATATGGGCTAACTGTTTACCTGCTTCCAACCCCCCAAAGAATGACTACTCAAGAGCAGAAACTGTGGTTTTCCCATCACGTGTGCCTAGAAGAATGCACTGAAGATCAATACCAGCGGGTGGCAGACAATGCTGCTGGGCCAGATCCAAACAACTGCATGATTCTGTTGGATACATGTAGTCTATGCCTGCTTTCAATCGACAACAACAGATACAAACACTTGAGACAAAGACGCTATGGCCCACCAAACCTAAAACAAGTACTATACAAAAAGTCTGCTGACACCTGACTTACACGGTCAGGTGAAGCTGAAACTGAATGGCTCTATGAAGACCTGTAAGACCTTCTAGAACTAACACCCAAAAAGAGTCCTTTCCATTATAGGGGCTGCTATTGCTGCTAAGTCACTTCAGTCGTGTCCAACTCTGTGTGACCCCATAGATAGAAGCCCATCAGGCTCCCCCATCCCTGGGATTCTCCAGGCAAGAACACTGGAGTGGGTTGCCATTTCCTTCTCCAAGGCATGAAAGTGAAAAGTGAAAGTGAAGCCGCTCAGTTGTGTCCGACTCTTAGTGACCCCATTGACTGCAGCCTACCAGGCTCCTCCATCCATTGGATTTTCCAGGCAAGAGTACTGGAATGGGGTGCCACTGCCTTCTCCATCATTATAGGGGACTGGAATGCAAAAGTAGGAAGTCAAGAAATACCTGGAGTAACAGGCAAATTTGGTCTCTGAGTACAGAATGAAGCAGGGCAAAGGCTAATAGAGTTTTGCCAAGAGAACGCACTGGGCATAGCAAACACCCTCTTCCAACAACACAAAAGAAGACTCTGCACATGGACATCACCAGATGGTCAACACCGAAATCAGACTGATTATATTCTTTGCAGCCGAAGACAGAGAAGCTCTACACAGTCAGCAAAAACAAGACCAGGAACTGACTGGCTCAGATCATGAACTCCTTATTGCCAAATTCAGACTGAAACTGAAGAAAGCAGGGAAAACCACTAGACCATTCAGGTATGACCTAAATCAAATCCTTTATGATTATATGATGGAAGTGACAAATAGATTGAAGGGATTAGATCTAATAGACAGGGTGCCTGAAGAACTATGGACAGAGATTTGTGACATTCTACAGGAGGCAGTGATCAAGACCATCCCCAAGAAAAAGACAAAATGGTTGTCTGAGGAGGCCTTACAAATAGCTGTGAAAAGAACAGAAGTGAAAGGCAAAGGAGAAAAGGAAGTATATACCCATTTGAACGCAGAGTTCCAAAGAATAGCAAAGAGAGATAAGAATGCCTTCCTTAGTGAAAAGAAATAGAGGAAAACAACAGAATGGGAGAGACTAGAGATCTCTTCAAGAAAATTAGAGATACCAAGGGAACTTTTCATGCAAAGATGAGTGCAATAAAGGACAGAAATGGTATGGACAGAAGCAGAAGATATTAAGAAGAGATAGCAAGAATATACAGATGAACTATACAAAAAAGATCTTCATGATCCAGATAATCTCGATGGTGTGATCACTCACCTAGAGCCAGACATTCTGGAATGTGAAGTCAAGTGGCCCTTAAGAAGCAGCATCACTAAGAGCAAAGCTAGTGGAAGTGATGGAATTCCAGTTGAGCTATTTCAAATCCTAAAAGATGATGCTGTGAAAGTGCTGCACTTAATATGTCAGCAAATTTGGAAAACTCAGCAGTGCCACAGGACTGGAAAAGGTCAGTTTTCATTCTAATCCCAGTGAAAGACAATGCCAAAGAATGCTCAAACTAAGGCACTCATCTCACATGCTAGCAAATTAATGCTCAAAATTCTCCAAGCCAGGCTTTAACAGTACATAAACTGTGAACTTCTAGATGTTCAAGCTGGATTTAGAAAAAGCAGAGAAACCAGAGATCAAATTGCCAACATCCGCAGGATCATCGAAAAAGCAAGAGAGTTCCAGAAAAAAACATCTATCTCTGCTTTACTGACTACGACAAACCTTTGACTGTGTGGATCACAACAAACTGTGGAAAATTCTGAAAGAGATGGGAATACCAGACCACCTGACCTGCCTCTTGAGGAACCTATATGCAGGTCAAGAAGCAACAGTTAGAACTGGACATGGAACAATAGACTGGTTCCAAATCAGGAAAGGAGTACATCAAGGCTATATACTGTCACTCTGCTTATTTACGTTATATGCAGAGTACATCATGAAAAACACTGGGCTGGATGAAGCACAAACTGGAGTCAAGATTGCTGTGAGAAATATCAATAACCTCAGATATGCAGATGACACCACCCTTCTGGCAGAAAGTAAAGAGGAACTAAAAAGTCTCTTGATGAAAGTGAAAGAGGAGAATGAAAAAGTTGGCTTAAAGCTCAACATTCAGAAAACTAAGATCATGGCATCTGGTCCCATCACTTCATGGGAAATAGATGGGGAAACAGTGAAAACAGTGGCAGACTTTATTTTTGGGGGCTCCAAAATCACTGCAGATGGTGACTGCAAATATGAAATTAAAAGACGCTTGCTCCCTGGAAGGAAAGCTATGACCAACCTAGACAGCATATTAAAAAGCAGAGATATTACTTTGCCAACAAAGGTCCGTCTAGTCAAGGCTATGGTTTTTCCAGTAGTCATATATGGATGTGAGAGTTGAGAGAAAGCTGAGCACCGAAGAATTGATGCTTTTGAACTGTTGGAAAAGACTCTTGAGTCTCTTGGACTGCAAGGAGATCCAACCAGTTTACCCTGAAGGAGATAGGTCCTGGGTGTTCACTGGAAGGACTGATGCTGAAGCTGAAACTCCAATACTCTGGCCACCTGATGAAAAGAACTGACTCATTGGGCAAGACCCTGATGCTGGGGAAGATTGAAGACTGGAGGAGAAGGGGACGGCAGAGGATGAGATGGCTGGATGGGATCACTGACTCGATGGACCAGAGTCTGAGTAAGCTCAGGGAGTTAGTGATGGACAGGGAGGCCTAGTGTGCTGGAGTCCATGGGGTCACAAAGAGTCAGACATGACTGAGTGACTGAACTGAACTGACCCACATGGTGAAGATGAATAATCAGCAGTGATAGTAAATGCAGCCATTTGAAAATCAAATTACCATGCATATTAACACAGATATCTGCAGCTTTATACGAGCATATAAGTGTGTAATAAATGTCTGAAGAACAGCACATTAAACAGTGTGATGCTTGAATATGTTCCAATGGTTGGTTAATATGAAAGAAGACTTTACTATCTATACAAACTAATACCCACTTAGTTTCCTGAAATATACTATGGATTGCTGCTTTGATTACTGTAGTTAATGCATTTCTAACAATGAACCTTTGGGGGAAAACACATTTTCATTTCACTGGGAGGAAATCAAATAGCTTTTAGGATCTAAAGCCAGGACTTTCACACACAAAAAATGCTACTTGGCTATGTTATAATAACACTTCACCTAATCAGCTCTCATATCTGACTGAAAACATAGCTAAGAAATTAGAAACAAAAAATAGACGCTTTTAACAAGTACACCTTCTCAGAAAGTCCCTTACAAAGTAAGTGTGTGTGAACCACATATATACATGTAAAGATATATTAACATATATTTAAAATATTTATATCTAAGTATATACATTTGATACAATTTATATCTTTAATATGTAGATGTATATATAACTTGAGCCTGTTCTTAATTATACACAACTATATACAATATATTAGAGATATAGTGATTCCATAAAGATACAATGCATAAAAATTAACTCATAGCCTATCAGGTTTTTTTTTTTTTTAATAGGAATATAACTGACATATAACATTATATTGGCTTCAGGTATACAACGTAATGATGCGACATTGGTTCTTTGTTATACACAATTCATACAAACTTGGTACTCTAAATTCAACAGATAATCTAAATTAAAAGTACCAAATTATAGTGGGATACTGTGTCCCAAAAGCAGGTGAACTAACTGGACAGGTGAGAAGTATCAGACATCACTGCCCTCTGGGTAATTTAAAAGTTTTTAAAGCCTTATTACACAAAGTGAAGTCTCAGGATAGGGGCAGAGGAGACTGTGGGGACTCATCAGCAGACACTTTGTTAGAAATGTGAAATCTGCATTTTAACAACATCTTCAGGTAACTTATAAGCACAATCAGATTTTCAATGTCTAGTCCAGAAGTATTAACACCAATTTAATACTGCTAAAAGAAAATACTCTGTCTAGAATTACTCTTTCCCTTCTTGTCAATCATCCAAACCCAAATGAAGGTCCAATCTCACAAAATACAGATGGAAAACTTAAAACAATATTTATTAGAAAGATGACAGTACCTTCAGCACTTGAACTTGACCATCTGTAGTAATTTCCTTTAGTAGTTCACAAAAGGACTGACACAGACCTACTGCATAGGTCTGAAATGCAATGAAAAGTCAAATTATACATATGAATATATCTGTGATATCAAAAAAGGCAAAATATTGAATTTGGGACTCATAATCTATTTGAGTATTAGATACTAAAGCTCTAAGTATATAAAATTTCAATTAAAACTCTGTAGGAAAGGTTTAAGAAATAAAAATACAGTTTACTCCTATTCTGATTTTTGTAGCAATGTAAGGATATATTTATATGTAGAGCATATTTTCTGTGTTAAATAATGTAATTCATGGAATTGCATCACATTTGCAGTGGGCAGTGCTTATGACAATCCCCTCAACCCAAGTAATATCAGTCTTTTAAACTTTGAAAAAGCTTCAAAATAAGATCTCTGATTTCAAAGAGGACATAATCAAATAACTATATAAATTCTAACAATGCAAAAGCTACAACATACCTGTAAAAATTCAGTTGATGATAAAAAGATATAACCATTGATGATCTTAAAGCAGGTTCTGACACTTTCTGAACTTAGTTCTGCCAAAATAATAATAATAAAGAACAAAGTAAATTAATTTTCAAAATCAGTTTAAATGAAGCAATTCATTTAAAGCTAAGCTACATGCCCTTCTTTATAAATCTTTTCTGAATGCTATTCTGACTGCTAGTATATCAATATCTATCTAAAAACTGGCATTAACCTGTAACTTAATGCTTTCCGTATACTTCCCATTACTTAAAACAACTTAGAAAACACTAAGCTCCCTTTTCTTTTCTTTCAGAAAATAAACTCATAATCCAACCTTTCATTTCAAATTAAATTTCTAGTACCAGCATGACAAACTGCATGCAACTGAATCATTTTACCATCATATTTTGACATATGCTTAAATGGGTTCATTCAATCAGCATTTACTGAGTGTCTACTGTGCTGGCATTGAACACGTAACCCTACTTAAAAGAGTGCCTGTTATACTTTGAAAATTATAATTCCCAATTCCTGGGCTTTGTTATTCAAATCCACTCCCCCATGAAAAACCTACACATAGAAAATGTTCTTAAAAGTATTATTACCAGAATAGTATAGGAAAATAATATTGTTTTTAGGTATTCCTTTCAAAGTGCAAAGCAAAAAACCATTTTGTTAAAATTGAGTATGATCAACTGTTTATGCAGTGCTATTTTACATGTCTTATCACAAACAATAATGATAAAACAGAATATAGATTATATGTATTAATTATACAAATCAAAACATGATCCCAACATATCATCTATATCTAAAACTTTTCATTTTGTATTGCTACTATTTTAGAAATCATATGCACTTCCAATAGGACAGACTAAAAAATGTTTCCTGGCAAAAGTGTAGGCTCTGGGTTCTTACGTAACTCATATCCTAGCAAAGTGAGAAGATATTCTATTTAGATGAGAATGACCCATAAAAGATGCTTGCTCCTTGGAAGAAAACCTATGATCAACCTAGAGAACAAATTAAAAGGCAGAGATGTATCTTTGCCAACAAAGATCCATCTAGTCAAAGCTATGGTTTTTCCAGTACTCATGTATAGATGTTAAGAGTTGGACTATTAAAAAAGCTGAGCGCAGAAGAACTGATGCTTTTGAACTGTGGTGTTGGAGAAGACTCTTAAGGACTGCAAGGAGATCCAACCAGTCAATCTTACAGGAAATCAGTCCTGAATATACACTGGAAGGACTGATGCTAAAGCTGAAACTACAATACTTGGTTACCTGATGCAAAGAACTGACTCACTGGGAAAGATCCTGATGCTGGGAAAGACTGAAGGCAGGAGAAGGGGACAACAGAGGATGAGATGGTTGGATGGCATCACTGACTCCTTGGCCATGAGTTTAAGCAAGCTCTGTGAGTTGATGATAGACAGGGAAGCCTAGCGTGCGTACAGTCTATGGGGTCGCAAAGAGTCGGACATGACTGAGTGACTGAACTGAACCCACCCATATATTTTCACCAGTAGATGAAAAACATACCCCAAATTCAAAATGTTTCAAAGGAATTATTTTGTATATTTTAGGATTTAATATATTAGTTAAAATGAGAATGTAGAGGGGACAGAGACTAACCAACTCATTATCATGCTAATCAAAGACAGAAATAACAAAGGCTGTCACCTAAATACACGAAAGTGTTAGTATCTCAGTCGTGGGCTCTTTGCAAGTCCACGGACTATAGCCTGCCAGGCTCCTCAGTCCATGGGCAAGAACACTGGAGTGGTTTGCCAATGCCTTTTCCAGGGATCTATGGGCCCAGGAATTAAACCCAGGTCTCCTGCATTGCAGCCAGATTCTTTACTATCTGAGCCACCAGGGAAGCCATTTCACAACAGAAGACAAAAATGTCAGGATAAAAGAATAGACAATTATATTGGATAAAGTCATCCTTATGAAAACTTCACACTGTCCTTTTCTCCTTAAGGAGCAAGTCCAGTCAAATCTGAACTTGGGCACATTGTTTAACAGACAAACAATGAATAGAAAACTACTTGGCAACCACTGTGATAAATATCACAGAAGGGTCTACACTTAAATAAGAAATCACAATGGTTACATTCTAGGTATGTCACCAAGTATAATTTCTAAATCACTGCCATCTAAAATTTTACCAAGGTCTATGAAGAAGAAAACAATATTTAAAAAAGATTTGATTTTGAAAACCACAGTTTCCATCTCTTCTCACAGATATCTTAAAAGCTATTTCTAGATAAATGTATACAAGCAAATAGCAATTAGGTCACTTTATACTGTTTTCCATGCCTCCATCATGCCAAGTACAGCTTATACCAAGGAATGCTATCTTAAACAAATACTACATAGTAATAGTAAAAAAAAAAAAAAAAAAGCCCTAAAATTAATAAATTTATCTTAAAGTATATTGAACACTGTTCATTGTTATCTATGATTTCCCAGTAAAACTCTGATTAAAAAAAAAAATCTGATTAAAAAAAAGTTATTGTTAAAGTGTCTGCCTGCAATGTGGGAGACCTGGGTTCGATCCCTGGGTTGGGAAGATCCCCGGAGAAGGATATGGCAACCCACTCCAGTATTCTTGCCTGGAGAATCCCATGGACGGAGGAGCTTGGTGGGCTACAGTCCATGGGTCGCAAAGAGTCAGACACAATTAAGCGACTTCACTTTCACTTTCTTTCTGGTCCAAATAGCAAGAGGAGTTGACCATGCAATAGACCTGTATTTATTTTCAGACTGTGAATAATTTAATTCAAATGTTCTCAACCATGGGCAATTTTGCCCTCTAGGGGACATATGGCCATGTCTGGAAACTTTGGCTGTTAAAACTAGCATCCAGTGGGTTGTAAGGATGCTATTAAATGTCTTACAATGCACTAGATTCCTCAAAAGAAAGGAGTTAAAAGACACTTCATGGGTAAGTATTAAAGACTGGGAACTCTGAATGGAATAAACATAAACAATTTTTACATTTTGTAAATAAACAATGTTTCTAAATGGCAGTAGTTTGCAAACTGAAAAAGAATCAAAAGGCCAGTAAATAGCACTATATACAACTCTTAAATAGTCTATACGAGTTAAACGTGAATCTGCATGTTAAAAATTACACACAAAATAACACTATAGACAGTATTTTTTATAAATTTAAGATATCACATACTTGTGAATGGTAGCCAACATGCAGCAGACAAGCATTGGCTTTCTGTGGTTAAGTATCATCAGAATACATGTTCACGTTTAGAAAGCAATCAAACTACCTATCATCCATGGTAGCTAACAGACTAAAGAGCCTAACCCTAGCACAGTGTCTAGTTCTCTGATGCTACATGTCAAACGTGCTGCTTCAAAACATTAAGCTTCCAGGGACTTCCCTGGTGGCCCAGTGGTTAAGAATCCGCCTTGCAATGCAGAGGCAGAGAGTTCAATCCCTGGTCAGGGAACTAAGATCCCACATGCCTCAGAGCAACCTACGCACCACAACAAAAGATCCCACAAGACGTGATGAAATCACACAGTGCAGACCCTGCGTGCCACATCTAAGACCCAACAACTAACCCTGACCTGAATGAATAAAGAGCTTTTAAAAAAGAAAATTGAGCTTCCTTATTTCAAGCCCATACATAAAAAATACCTCAACAAACAATAAATACTTTTCTAATATTTGATAATCTTTATTTTGGTGGTTCCTTAGCTAAATCAGAAGTATGTATAGAGCTCATTTATGAAAAACTGATAGCATGAAATGACTTTTTCAATTAAGTAAATTTAGTGTTTGCTCTTTAATACACAGAAATAGTTCTAAAAAGTATACTGTAGGAGAAAAATTCAGAAACTATTAAAATACTACCCAACTTATTTCTTAAAATAGAAGGTTTATTAAAAATGGAAGGTATAATTTACAGCTGCCTGTAGAACAGTAGTAATTTTATGCTTTAAAACTTACCTAGAAGTGGTGACATATTCTGAAATATACGAAGCAACTCTGGTGTAATACATGGGCTGTTTTCCAAAGTCACTAACCTAGGAAGGGGGCGGGGGGAAGAAAGATGATTAAATCACCTTCCTCAGACTTTAAAGCTATTAACAATACAACTTAAGTATTTAAAAAACTGTCCTATCTAAAGGAAGAAAGCAAAATAGACAATACAGAAAAAAAAATTTTTTTTTTAAAAAGGGACTACTCAGTCTTTTGTGGTGAGACACCAAACCTCTCCTCCATACAAAACACAGAAATTAATTCCAGGATTTATATGAGAAAAGTAAGGTTTTACAAGAGGTCAGAAGATTTTTATGGCATTAGATTAGAAAAAGTCTAGAAAAAGACTGATAAATATAACTACACTAAAGTTAAAACTATTATGTACCAAAAGCTGTCTCAAAAAAAGTTAAAACATAAAAGTTACATACTGGGAGATTATTTTCAATATATATGCTTGACAAGGGAATGATATTTTTTTAAAAGTCAAGAGAAAAATGGACAGAACACATGAACAAATATTTAACACAAGATACAATGGCTGACAATAAACCCAACTATAAAATATATAAAGATATCTAACTAGTAATTAAGAAAATATAAATTATAACCAAAGCAAGGTATAATTTTACCCCATCAATCAGCAAAGTATTAAGTGTGACATACCATGTACTGTCAAAGCTATAAAACAGTAACGTGCACACTGCTGACAGCAATGAAAGCTGATATAATCACTTCAGGAAACAGCTATTATCCAGTAACACTGAATATGCATATGTGTATATAGCTATGACCTGGAACTATTTCTAGAGAAATAGAAAGGTATACTAGGGCATACGGTCTTATACATTTGCTCCAGGAGTCATGCACAAGAATGTTCAGAGTTGCATTATTTGAACATCAAACAAAGTGGCAAATGAGTAAGTGAATCGTTACAGTCACACCACTAGGCTCATCACTATGGATCAATCTCAAAACAGGAAGCGAAAGAACCAAGTTAGAACATACATGATACAATTCATAAAAAGTTAGAATATACTGTTTAGAGATACACACATGTATGTGATTTTTAAAATATAAAAACACAAGAAAGAAAATCAAGAAATGAAAACCAAAAAATTGGTACAGTGGGTTATCCCAGCATGGAACAAACTTGCCATAACATGGGCTTCACAGATATTCTCACTGTTCTATTTCTTACCCAGAGTAGGGAAAATGAGTTTTCGTTTTATGTAAGTTATAAATAATTATGAACAACATGCCCGCATATTGTTTTGTGTCTACAAAATATTTCACAAATGTTAAATGACAAAATCAGGAAATCTAGGCAGGGGATTACACAGGGAAAACCAGGTACCCCCAAATGAAGTACTTCTCAACAGCACAAGGAATGATATCTTTGGACACCTTACCTTGATCAATAGTAACAGGATTTTAAAGAGAAAAGACAAATACCGTATGATATCGCTTACATATGGAATCTAAAGTATGGTACAAATAAACCTATCTACAAACAGAAATAGACCCAGACACAGAGAACAGGCTTGTGGTTCCCAAGGGGCAGGGAGAGAGGAGGGAAATGGACTGGGAATTTGGGGTTAGTAGATGCAAGCTATTACATACAGAATGGATAAACAAGGTCCTACTATATAGCACAGGGCACTATATTCAACATCCTGGGATAAACCATAACGGAAAAGAATATAAAAAAGACTGTATGTATGTGTATAACTGAGTCACTCTAGTGTATGGAAGATATTAACACAACACTGTAAATCAACTATATGTTAATAAAAAACCAGTTAAAAAAAATAACAGGATTTCATTTTTAAAGAATAAAATTTCAAGTAAGGTTAAAAAAAAATCCTATTCATCTTTAAAATAACCATGAAACCAAAGGAAAAACTCCACTCCAGTCCTGAGGTTTCACTGAGAAAAACACTGGAGGGCATATTCTAAATGCTAGAAGATGTTTAAAAACACTCTTTGACTCAACAGATCCAAAAAAGAGTCTATCTGAAGCTTGCTCTTTCCCCTCCACTATCATTACTTTAGTGAAAACGCCACTCAAGTCACTGCCACTCTCACTTCCTAAGGTAGTTTCCATAGTACAACCTGCACTATTCCAAAGAGGGAAAAGATGTGAAGAATTGAAACTACTTAAAAATAAAAGTACATGATTTATAATTTCATATTAAAAAATAAAGACTTGGAAAGGAGAGCAAGTGAGAAAAAGTCAAAACACTATAAATTCTTTACCATCAAGAAAAAGTTAACTACTTTGATGAATAATTAGACAAAGATGTATGTACCTATATCTTTGCAGAGAGAAATTAAAACGTAATGTTAACCTTCCAAAAAATGTTCAAAAGAGAGGGCATAACGTAAAAAAGATATATCAATTCAACAAATAAACATACGACTATAAAAATTCTTTTGAAGTAAAGCATCCCTGGTTAGGTTAAAATATAAAATTTTAAAATTTGCTCTGTATAGGAACATAACTAAATTTCAAATAAAAAAGCTAAAATGTAAACGATGAACATAGATAGTTAGGTCAAATCTAAACAAAACAGGGCTTCCCTGGTGGCTCAGTGGTAAAGACTCTGCCTGCCAATGCAGGAGACACGGGTTTGATCCCTGATCCAGGAAGACCCCTCCATGCCAAGGAACAACTAAGCCCTTGCTCCTGAGCCTGGGAGCTGCAACTACTGAAGCCTGTGTGCCCAGAGCCTGTGCTCCGCAGCAAGAGAAGCCACCTTCAGTGAGAAGCCCGCCTACTCCAACTACAGAGCAGCCCCACTCACCTCAACTAGAAAAAAGCCCATGCAGCAACAAAGATTCAGCAAGCCAAAAATAAAATAAAGATTTTAATCTAAATGAAACAAACCATACAATATTAATATAAGATTAAATTTAAATGCAAAAGAATTTAAACACCGTACACATGTATTGCATCATGTTACTTCATAAAAAATTTTAAATATATTTTATTTCTTAAATCTTATAACACCATATAAAAGTATCAAAATTTTGTGCAGTGACTATCTTGTTTAACTTACAGTTCAAAAATGATAGAAATGAAAAGGGGCACTCACATGAAGAAAACTGAATGGGATATTTTAATAGATCAGTGTCAGGATAAAAAACCAAAATAATGTGAACAAACAATCTACAAGTTAAAAAGAATAGTTATCATAGATATTCATGAAAATCTGCATCTTCGATACTATCATTACTATTTATGTGAATATATTACTATACTAGATCATTAAAATTCAAATTAAATTTAAAAAACTTGTACAAGTGGTATGTTGTATTTACAATGCAATAAATCCAGGCCTAAATCATTTACTTTAATATCAGCAAAAAAAATAACAATGTTGGGTCAAAGAACTCATGAGGGGAAAAAAAGAAAATCACATAATCAATCTGAAGAGTTTCATTTTGCATATAACAAATAACAACTTATACCTCCCTATCAGTTCAAATTTCTATTCCCCAAGGTAACTTTTATACTTTGTCCCCACAAATCTTTCTCATCTTATTAAATGCTCCCATTCCAGCCCTAACACTCAGTTGATAACTATCTCTCATATTTTGTTGAGAAAACAGAAGTTATGAGATGGAATATCCTCCCATCTTATTCTACTACAATACAGAAATCTCTCTCTGTCTCCAGTTAAAATAGATGAAATATCCCTGCTATCTAAAGGAGAAAAAAGACAAAAAAAAAAACCCTCCATTCACGCTGAATCCCATCCCTTCTTGCCTCCCTCAATTATCTCACTCTCTCAAGCCTCATCATACATCCAGATCGTCATTCCTACACTGGCCAACTGTTGCCCAACTTCAACATCCTCTTCATAGCAGAAGCTCTCAAACAGCTTGTCAATGCTCGTAGGCTGCACTTAACTCCAAGTGAGTTTTCAGTCTACTCTCTTCCTCCTCCTGTTCTTACAACTCCACTGAAACCCCTCCTGTCATCTCCCTTCAGGCCTTACTATGGACTACTCTTATTCTGACAATCGGCAACATTTGACATAATTAACCATTTCCTCTTTTAAGAAATATTCTCTCTTGGCTTGGTTTTCCTCCTCTGGTAGCTTCTCACACGACCTCAAAATTTCTTCTTCAGGATTCCGCCCAGAACACTATGTTCTCTATCTGCCCTTTTCTTCCTAGGCAACCTCACCAATTCTCAGACTTTATAAATCATATACATCATGTGCTAACCACTTTACAAATAGCATCTCATGCTCACACAACCAAGTGAGGTAGAAATTATTTTTCCTCATTTCACAGATAAGAAAAGATGTAATCATCAGAACATGACTGCAACCTAATGCTGTGGTATATACATGGGACTGCCTACCTGTGTTCCAAATAGAGAGGTTTGGAATACTGATTCCAAACAGGAGTTCTAGCCCCGCTAAGAAAATCACATTAAGAAATGTGTACTTTGATTCTTTAAAGTATCTTAGCATTAGTAAATATGATAAACATTTAAAATGCATCCTAATGATTTAATTTTGTTTATATACAATGAAAGGCTAGGAAAAAATTACCATTAGTAGGGCAATGCATTCCTATTATCTGTTTATATAATCCTTAAAAAATGTGTACACCTTTCACTAACACATTAATATACTAGATCTGTAATTACATTGATAAACATATGAGTCTACCTCTTTACTATAATATTTTTCATTTTCTGATAAATTATATGGACTTCCCTGGTGTGTGTGTGTGTGTATATATGTATATATATATATATATATATATATGTTACCATTTTCATGTAAACAGAACAGAAAAGAATCTATTTGCCAGAGATTACTGTTTCAATTTGTAATATAGAGTAGGAGCTGGCAAACTATAGCTCATGGGCCAAATCCAGTCCACACCCTATTTTTATAAATGATGTCTTACTGGAGCACAGCTGAAACCATTTGTATACATATTGCCTATGACTGCTCTGACACTGCAACAACAGAGCTGAATCTCTAGGACAGAAATTCCAAAGCCTAGGAAGCCTACCATCTGCTCCTTTACAGGAAAAGTTCGCCAACCTCTGATTTAGAGTAACCCACACTGTACAAATAAAAATAAACGAATATAAAAGGCCCCAACACATGCTAGTTCACAATCAAACCATCCAGAAGTCACTTTAATTCAAACAATATAACCTAGAAAATATAAGAAACACAAATTGCAAATTAGTAAGTATCTACCTAGATATGTTTTTCAATTGTTCATTTAGTATTCTGATTTGTTGTTGCTGTTGTTTACAGACCATTCATTCAGCATTTGCACCAAAAACAATTTCTAAGAATCAAAAAACTGTTTACTCCTAAACATCCAAGGAAAACTGAAGGAAGGAAGAGAAGGAGAGGGGGAACAGTGACGGAGGGAGACACTGCAAACGTTTGCTCCATGTTTACTTTCTTTGACTTGCTTCTTTAAATTCCAATACTAGGTTTTTTACATTGGAGTTTTAAAAGCTTTCCTGTATTGTTAACTGCACCTTAGTAGATTTGCCCCAAAGAAAACTGCTGCCATCAGTAAGATGAAGCAAAAAGATTTCTAGTGAATGCTCAGTCTGTGTTTCAGTTCAGTTCAGTTCAGTTCAGTCGCTCAGTCGTGTCCAACTCTTTGCGACCCCATGAATTGCAGCACACCAGGCCTCCCTGTCCATCACCAACTCCTGGAGTTCACTCAAATTCACGTCCTTTGAGTCGGTGACACCATCCAGCCATCTCATCCTCTGTCGTCCCCTTCTCCTCCTGCCCCCAATCCCTCCCAGTATCACAGTCTTTTCCAATGAGTCAACTCTTCGCATGAGGTGGCCAAAGTACTGGAGTTTCAGCTTTAGCATCAGTCCTTCCAAAGAAATCCCAGGGTTGATCTCCTTCAGAATGGACTGGTTGGATCTCCCTGCAGTCCAAGGGACTTCCAAGAGTCTTCTCCAACACCACAGTTCAAAAGCATCAATTCTTCGGTGCTCAGCTTTCTTCACAGTCCAACTCTCACAACCATACATGACTACTGGAAAAACCATACCCTTGACTAGATGGACCTTTGTTGGGAAAGTAATATCTCTGCTTTTGAATATACTATCTAGGTTAGTCATAACTTTCCTTCCAAGGAGTAAGCATCTTTTAATTTCATGGCTGCAGTCACCATCTGCAGTGATTTTGGAGCCCAGAAAAATAAAGTCTGACACTGTTTCCACTGTTTCCCCATCTATTTCCCATGAAGTGATGGGACCAGATGCCATGATCTTCATTTTCTGAATGTTGAGCTTTAAGCCAAGTTTTTCACTCTCCACTTTCACTTTCATCAAGTTAACCTCAATTTATTCATTACATAATTTGCGGCTCTGACATGCCACAGAAACAGAGTTCAATTGTTTTTCACTGCTTAACGCTATATACTACTATACTCAGTAAAATAGTAAGTCAAGACTAAGTAGCATTAATATTTGGGGCTGAGGTATTTTCCCCCAGTATTTACTATGTGGAGGTTTTTAAGTCAATTTTAAGTTTTGGTCAAGATTCCTCATTTCACATTCCAAATTCCAGAAGATGAAATGCAGCTGAGTCCTTACTGAAACGTCCTCTCTAACTGTTACTATCACGAGCCTACAATGAGCGACAGATGCCAAGAAAAGCGGGAGTTACCGTGTCACCCAGTTCAGGGAAACTGACTTTATGTTTTTGTTTTTAAATGCTGAGCTTTTAAACCCTGTTACATGACCTCTGCTTTAATGGTATGAGTAAGGAAGGCCAGGAAAAAAAAATAAATAAGATTCACAGTATCAAGTTTTTCCTCTTACCATAATTCTAAACCATCTTCCAGAAGATAAACATGTGGAGGCTGGGAAACATCTGTACTCAGTTGAATAACTGGGAGCAGGAAAGGGTACAGGTTCTTGCTGTCTGCTCCTAATCCCTATGGGAAGTATAAATAAAACTTAACATAGATAATCTAAGGTCCCGCCTCCCACCAAAAAAATCACCTATCATATTAAAAAGCCCTAAAACCAATTTATAAAAAATCAATCAATCAGATTTTAAAAGGATGATTCTAATTATGAGCATTATTAAAACAAAATTAGTTCTGTTTACAATTGGAAATCGGTAGTAAAAAAATATTCAATTGCCTAATGGTAGTAAAACCATATACATCAAGGTTACAAACATATGTTCATTTTAAGAGACTTCTCATACACATATTTATTTTCCCTTCCATGATGACTGAAGACGTGTAAACAGTGATGCGTTAAATTCTACAAATTATCCCAACTAAATAACTAAGTTAAAAAGAACCTAATTTAAATGTTCATCAGCTAAGATAACTACATTATAATATCTTCATATTCTAGAATACTCAGGAGCCATGAAAATGGATTAGGCATGGAATGAAAACAATTTCAAAAATAATGACAAATTGGGATTAAAAAGAAGGGTGTAAAACAATTTCACAAGCCAAACAAGTTTTTCAATAGCTATCTATCTGACATGAACATATACACATAAAAAAGTTTCTTGGGAGCAAACAGAAAAACCTGTTGACACTAGTTAAATACGGATGTTGGAAAAGGATGTTGGGAGGGGTAAAAGGAGTTTTTTTTTTAATGTGTGCATTTTTGAAAGATGAATTTATGCCAATTTTTTAATAAGTTAAGAAAACAAAGATGGAGGAAGAAGAGGGGGATTGTAACTTAAAATTCTAGTTTGACTAATTACTGTCTTATGGAGGTTGACTCAGTGCATCACACTAAATCTAAGCACTTTGAAAGGAACGTAAGAGGATAGAGAATCAATTTCTAACTCATAATCTCTACAATCCAATAAGCAAAGAATGGAAACCAAACAAACTATCAAACATCTCCTCACTTAGAAAATAATTCAGTTGTCAATACAATATATAATTACAAAGCAACAAAATGTATATGAATGCCTCTTTCAATGACACACACATATACATAAAGTCAAAATTTTATCAGCAGGATATAGATACTTCAGTGGAAATACACTAGGTTTATTCTTAAATACATTAAGTTGGGCCTTTCTACTATGCAAGGGTTGACAAACTTTATTAAAGATTTTTCCAAAGAAGAGATTTATAAAAATGTCACATTTAATAAAGCAGTAAACTTGGCCTTAAAATTCAGTTAAATTTCACTCTCCACAGCTCAAATCTTAACAGAACAAAAAAAGAAAAAAAATTAAGGAAAATTAATCAAGTTCATTTTTTAATATCAATAGACTTAATATTTCCTAGGAATGTTAGAATCTACTTACTTAGTGCAATTTTTAATGAGCACAAAATGTTAGCATTAGCAAAACTAAGTAACTGTTAAACATAAAAGACTCTCTCAGTTAAAGCTTCAAGAAATTTAGCTTTGTAATCTAGTGGGTTGAATATGTCAGAATGTGTCAGATATGCAGCTTTAAGTAAATTTGAACACTTTTGATCCTCAACTGTAACTATAAAACAATGTCTACAATTCTGTGAAATAATTACAATTATAGTTACAGTTAAGCAGGGAGAAAAGAACAACACTCTCTAAAAAGTGGTATTTCTCAGGGTACTGTCTTTGGCTCTCTTCTCGTGTGCTTTGTACTTGCTGCTGCTGCTGCTAAGTCACTTCAGTCGTGTCTAACTCTGTATGACCCCACAGACGGCAGCCCACCAGGCTCCGCCGTCCCTGGGATTTTCCAGGCAAGAATATGGAGTGGGTTGCCATTGTACTTGCTGATAATGTCCAAATCTATTATCTCCAACCCAAACTTTTGAACTCCAGACGCTCCTTATGACACAGGAAATCATGAACCAGAAGGCATCTCAAACTCTCAAGTAAATCACTGAACCAACCTACTATCTTCCAAAAATATAGCTCCTGTTCCTGCATTTCCTAACTCAAGTGACATGAACCACTGTCTACAGAGCAAAAAATTATACCACAACTACCTTCTGTGCTTCTTCCTCCTCACCCCAAATCTAAGCTATCCTTAATTCTATCTCAAATTTTCCCCCTTCTTTCCATGGCTTTACTTCACATCATCGTTCCTTTCACAGTTAACAGAAGAGCTTCCCAACTATTTGACCTTAGTTTTACTCCATTCCAAAACAGTGTCCCCACTGGTGCACTGATTACCTTTCTAAAATACAAATGATAACACATCTTCCTCTGAACTTCAAGATACCTTTTTTATGCTTTCCTAACCAGGCCCCAGGATTCCCTCGTGGCTCAGTGGTGAAGAAACTTCCTACCAATGCAGAAGACTTGGGTTTGATCCCTGGGTCAGGAAGATCCTCCGGAGAAGAAAGTGGCAATCCATTCCAGTATTCTTGCCTGGGAAATCCCAAGAAGAGAGGAGCCTGGCAGGCTACAGTCCATGGGGTTATAAGAATCAGACATGACTTAGCAACCAAGCAACAAGAACTGGCCCTTACACCCAACTGTGATACTCAGTGCTACAGCTATACAAAATGACTCTGTATTAAAAATCACTATGTTAGCATCTGGTGAATGCTGATGGATTTAACACATGCATTTACTACTGTGCTCTTCCAAGATTCACTAAAAGGATATACGAGTATGTGTTTTTAAAGACCTAGAACTCTAAGTACAAAGACCGCTTAGGAAGAGATAAAAGCAACTTATTTTTGGAAGCAGGAAAAAAAGACTGATTTAGCAGACTCAGAAAACCAAAGCTCAAAGCCAGCAGTGAAAAAGGGCAAGAAACCACCTGATTTACACTACAGAAACTCCAAAAGACTTGGGAACTAATAGCACAGGGTATTTTGGAAAGGGAAGCTAAAGGGAAATATTAAAAGCAATAGGACCTGTAGAAGGTATTTTAAAAGACATTTGATGACAAGATCTCATCCTAGTGCATAGTCAAACAACTGGCCCTCTTTAATCAGTACAGATTTGGCCATTTATTCTAAGGTATAAAACAAAGCATCTGAAGACAAGGAGACAATCAGGTAATCAAGACTAGGGATACTATATAAAACAGAGATATAATATAAAGGGCAAAAGACTGATGGATCTTTCACTAAGGAAAGATCTCAGAATCATAGAACCAAAACATTTGTCCCATACAAAAAGAAAAGCTTCCAGCTAGACTATTCTAAAGAAAAAACCCACAATCACCAAGTTTCCCATATATATTCAATCCTTTTGATTAACTTTTTAGTGCCCACTCTAAAGTATAAAATTTATACAGACAAAATATTGATACAGCTCTTGAAGTTGGGAAATGGTTACCTAAGGATTCATTATACTGTTCTTCCTTCTTTTGTGCATGCTTCAAAATTTCACAAGGAAAAAAAAAGCAGGCAACCAATCACATCAACAGACATGACTGAAGGAAATAGAGACCACATATAGAGATAAAAGCTTAGAAAAATGTCAATATCCTTATTAGAACAAAACACTGTATTCATGAAAACAAAAATGAAATGATTTTTCAACAATACAAATGATTGTATTTGTATACAAATGGCTGTGTACAAATATAAAATGATTATTCAGCAATACAAAAAAGAACTCCTCTCGAGTGGGGAGGGACAAAATAGGGTTATGGGATTAAAAGTCACAAACATAAAAATAATCAACAAGGATACATGACACAGCACGGAGAAATATAGCCATTATTTTGTAATAACTTCAAATGGAGTATAATCTATAAAATATTGAATTGATTATGTTGTAACCTGAAATTAATACTATAAATCAACTATACTTCAATTAATAATAAATAAATAACATTTTAATTTTTAAAAAAATGTACTCATAGACATTAACAATCTTACAGCAGGAAAGAAAAACTCAACAGGAAGACTGAAAGATAAAGCTCAAAAAATTCCCCAGAAAGTAGAGCAAAAGGACAAAGAGAAGGAAAAGCAGAAGTGAACAGTAAGAAAAATCTAGGGCTGAGTCATTCATCTATCATCTGAGTAACAAGAAGTTCAGAAAGAGACAAAAGAAAAACACGAAGGTGTGGAAATAATCAACAGAATGTGATGGAGTTATCTAGAACCCAAGAACATGTTTCCAGTTTGCAATATACATCAAGTGTCCAGAACAGTAAATGAAAATATACCCACATCATCATGAAATTGAAACACAGAGATCATATAAGTTGCCAAAGGGAAAGAAGAGATGACACATTCAAGAAACAAGAATTAAAATGGCTAAGGATTCCTCAGAGCAACTCCAGAAGCTAGAAGACGCACGAAAAATGCCTCTCAAGGGGTAAATTTAGAATTTTACACCCAGCCAAACTACCAGTCATCATGAAAACTTTAAGGCATTTTCACACATGCAAAATCTTGACAAAATTTACCCCCCAAGTACCTTTTGCAGAATGCCACAGACATTCGTGGGCTCCAGCAGAAAGAGGAAGTCATAACAAGGAAGAAGACAGGTACAGAAAACAGGCACCCTACAGAAAGGACAGGCAAGAAGAGCCCTTCTGATGACACTGAAAGGGGGCCCAGTTATCACAGCCACGGACAAGCATAAAGTAAAAACCAATGCATACTAAAGCGCACATCAATTTTCCAGATTCCAAGATGATGAAAGTAATAAAGTACCTGATGGGTGTGAACATACTGAGGGAATGTTTAGGTAACAGGTGGACAGAATGGGTTCAGTTACATAGAAAGCTAAATGTAGCAGGCAGAATTCTAAGATGACCACCTATAATTCTTACCTTCATAACTTCAGTGTATACAGACCATTCCCCAGTTATTCAATCAAGTGCTAATTTAGATATTACTTTCCAGATATGACTAAGGTCTCAAATTGAATGATCTTATAATAAGAAAATTATATAGATTAGCCTGACCTAACCACATGAACCCTTTAAAAGAGTTTTCTTTAGCTAGTTGCATGAAAGAAAGTTAGAGATTCAAAACCTGAGGGGATTTGACAACCAAGAATTTCCCCACTGCTGACGATACTGGTGGAAGGGGTCATGATCGAGGAATGTGGCTGGACTCTAGGGACTTGGAGGGCCTCCAAGGCTTCCCTGGTAGCTCAGTTGGTAAAGAATCTGCCTGCAATCCAAGAGACCCTGGTTTGATTCCTGGGTCAGGAAGATCCCCTGGAGAAGGGAATGGCTACTCACTCCAGTATTCTGGCCTGGAGAATTCCAAGGTAGCCTGGCAGCCTACAGTCCATGGGGTCACAAAAAGACACGACTGAGCAACTTTCACTTTCACTTTCAGCTGACAGCCAGCAAGTAATCTGGGATTTTAGTGCTACAGACCAAGAAACTAAATTCTGCCAACAAGCTGACTGAATGTAAAGAAAAATTTTCCTCGAAGCCTCCAGGGGAGAACTTAGTCTGGCAGCATGTCAATTTCAGGCTATCAGACTGATTAAAGAGCACAAAATGGTGTGCTCGACCTCTGACCTACAGAACTATGAGGTATTTGGAATGCCGTTTTATTCCTTTACATCTGTAGTAATTTGCTGCATAGTAACGGGAAACTTATAATAAACTAAGCAAAGAAAATTACTAATATAGGAGTGGAGATTAGGCGGATGGTTATACAGGATAGAAAATTAGCTGTATATAATGATATATGACTTCAGCATTCTTTATATATGAACTCCGTGTATGTAGTCATACAAACACTAAATAGTGGCCTAATTTAAATTATAATCAAACTGTATTGGAAGGCTTGAAGGATAGGAGTCATACACAGGAAAATGAAAATTAAATCCTCATCTTCTATACAGGGGGGTCAAGAGATAATGATACACTATTTGGGTATCACCTCTGAAGGAAGACTTCTCTGATGACCTATGCGAGGTCTTCAAGTCTGAGACAACCCACCAAGTGCCCCACAGCACCCTGTTCTTACTGCTAAAAGAGCACTTAGCTATTCAGTCTTGCCCTAGACAACCACATTCACAGAAAGCTTGACCTATTCATTTCTGTTTCCCAGCGCCTAGTACCATGTACTGCACATTGCAGGTGTTTAAAAACATGTTTATCAAATAGATGAATGCCTACTTCGACTGAAGCCAAACTACTGCAGGAGAGAACGTTTATTTCCATTCATTATTATACTCCTCAGTCAGAGAGGCTACCAGTCTAGGTTCCTAGAATTTTAAAAAGGAAAACAAAAATAAAAACAAAAAAATACTTATACTAATATCTGTCTACTAAATTTAATAAATAAATACAAATGATAGTTGAAAGATGCAACGATTTCCATGAAAGGAAAACTTACCAATAACCCTAATAATTATATAACTTTCTCAAATGACTGAAAAACTTATTTTAAGGTAGTCTCATTTTTAATGTTAAACATTGCATGTTTTCTCCAAGGGCACATGATTACTTAGCTGAAAACTTGCAACACTGGCCTATACAAATCCAGGGTGTCACAATTAAAGGAAAAGGTCCTATAGACTCCAAACATTTCCCGCAAGTTACTATAGCTTCCTAAGATTTCCTGAGGTAACATTGTTTGAAGAGCATACCTCCTTCACAAAAATCTCAAGTTGAGTCTAAAAACACATTTGGCAGAGATATAAGGCAAAAGACATGAGGATCACTCTCTGTCCTGATGCCTACATGAACAATCTCAGACTAACTGCTAACCTTCTATTAGCCTTTGTACCCCCTTCTAATAAAGGGATATAATTTTTCAGGATAATCACAAGAATTAAAAGATAGACAAAAGTGCTTAAAAAAATTTTTTTTGTATCACTATCCATGTATCTAAAACTGTCTCAGATAGAAATTTATAGCTATAAAACTCAACCATAAATATTTGATGAAAGAATACGTTTATGTTTCAAGGTGACTGAAAAAGGTTTTTTTTAAAAAAAATAATAATAATAATATTAGTTTAACTTACTGGAACATTTTAGAGTACTAATTCTTAATTTTGAAAGAGATCTCCCCATTGGAAAAAATCTATCAACTTTTGCAGCAAGGGCAATAAAATTCACTTGTGCATCCCTACAGACAGATATTGTCATTAAGTGCTTCCCTCTCCATTCTCTTACCATCAGACCATAATCCACCCTAACAGTTCAAATGAGAACTGCAGCTCCATCTCTCCCTGAAATTTTAGGGTTCTCTCAACTTAGCAGCAGCAGCAGCAACCTGCTGCACATCCCCATACCTCAAAGTCAAGACACTGAATATCAAATTAACTCCTTCCCTCAAAGGCAACTCACCTGTTTTTCTGTCTTCCCAACATATGAAAGGAAAATTTTTACTTTAAATGAAAATGGAGAGTAAGTTTATACAGAAGAGCCCTGAATACCAAGGAAACTACATGCAAAAAACAACTGACTGTAAAAATCACAAGTCTACCTTCTCTGGGGACAACCACCTCTAATGAAAGAAATTGTCTTTTAAACGTAGAGAATATTTTTTTAAATGTCAGAAAGTGCTCTAAGTAAATATAAAAAGTGTTTTTAAACTGTGTAGATCACACATGAACAAGAAAAATGTAAGGTCTTTTACTGCCACTAACATCAATCATATGAAAATAGCAAAAAAAAAATTAAAGAAGGAGGAAAAAAAAACTAAACTAGAAACTGTGGAGAAGGAGCTTACCTGAACAAGATGAATAAGTGTTGTAAGAATAGCACATCTCAACATATTGTGCTCTTCACTCTGCTTCCAAAGAAGAGGCAAATACTGTACCAAACATCCTACATACGGTCGTATCTATCACAAGAGAAGCAGAGGAAGCAAAAGAACTGTGTTAGTAAAGAAAGCGACTTATTTCAGAAACACCGACAGACCTATTAGGTCACAGGTAGCAAATGGTTTACTGGATGTAACGTATTAAGTATATATCCTTTTAAAGATAAATTCGATAGTATATAGAGACACAGAGCTCCAGGGTAAATATTTTTAAATAATTATAAACAAGCAGCAAATTTATTGGCTGAAATAAAATTTAGGAATATAAAACAACATACTGATGCCAGTTATTTCTGTAAGAAATAACTTAATAAAAAATGCTGTTATATCCTGGTTCTTTTTAATGAAACAACTTATATAATTGGGAATTATAAAAAGAGTTTTTAAAAGAGTCAGCATTTCCTCATTCATTCAACCATTACCAAATGGCATCTTTCAAATATCAGGCCTTGAAGACCAGCCACCAAAAAGCAGAGGATATAAAGGTAAGCATATGAAGCCTTAATCCTTTTCAAAGGATAAAACTGTTAACCCCAATATGGATTAACTTCACCAGTTTTAAGAAATATCCCCTACATCACACACACCAAGGCTTGATAGTGAGATTTTTGGAAAATAAAATGGAATCTGATTCCACACAGAACCTGGAAACTGCACTCCAGGTTTAGGCCTACAGTCACCCAGTATTTGGAACTGATCTGATGAGCGTACACAGATAAAACAAAACACCAGAGTTTCACAGTTGCAGTACTATCAATCCCAAGGATTAAAAATTAAAAATTTCTCCCATACATATGGCTGATTCACCTTGTTATACTGCAGAAACCAACACAATATTGTAAAGCATTATACTCCAATAATTAAAACAAAAAAATTGCTCCCAGAAACAGGAAGAATTTCTCTATTCTGCTTATAAAACATCATACACTAAAAGTATAGCAAAAAAAAAAAAAATCCCTAAGATTTGTTCCCCAGGTTTAGGAGAGGAGATGCAGAACGATAAGAAGTTAAATATTTGCCCAAATATTTCAGTGAGATGAAACTGAATAAATATTAAGAGACTCTTCATGTATCCAATTCTGAATATTATTTTAACATATTTATTGAGCACTTAATTTTGCTAAGTGCTCTATCTCAAAGATCCCTCCAATTAACTTATAAAGGCAGACCTGTTAATACATAAAAACAGGTTTCAGAGTAACTAACACATTCATATTCAACTAAAAACAGCATGTTTTACTGATAAGGAAAGTTTTGGTTTTGAACAAATTAAACAGAATATCTTCCAAGGCATGGAAGAAAGGAATTATGTGCTATGAATTATAGACCTGGTGAATAACAGAACCAAGCACCCAATTACATTTGGAAGTCATGAAATATTTATATCCAAGTCTCAGTTGTTCATTAGAGTATGCTCTAAATTAAAATTAATGTTTCAAAGACACTATTTTAAAAATCACTCATAGATTCGGAGTTGTAAAGGATTTTAAACAGGGGCTGGCGATTAGAAAACAAAGTGAAGACATGAGAGCCAGACACATTTCCTTAGGTTAGGAGGAGCGAGCCAAAAAATAAACTATCGGGGCAACTGAGAAAACCTGAATATGGACTTGATATCAGAATACAGGGCTACATCAGTGTTAAGTTCTCTGAATCTAACGATGATTATGATTAAGAAGGAGAGGTCTAATATACTAAGGTAGAGTGTCGTGATGAAATGAAGTGAAGAATATACAGGTAGTGATTTACTACAACATGTCTGCACATTTAAAATTTTTCAGTGAAAACATGTAAAAGAAAAAAAAATACTATACACATTTCTTAAAGTGATTATGCGTTTTCGGTAGACCAATGATCAGTTATTGAAATAACATTTTAAAAACACATGGAATTAAGAATGTTTTATAGATATCAGGCTAAATATCCCACAACAGAAAGTGAACTATCAGCATAACACAACTGAGATGAGAGTACTCATCTTTTGGCATCTCTACTCCAAAAAAATAGAATGGGGTGGGGCTCTACTATGAGCATTATAGTCTTATGAGTTCATTCTGCACAAGAAGATACCCACTTTCATTCATAACACATTAGAAAAACAAGTGAAACTCCAATATGTGGCAGACTAACAAACGTTGTAACAAAGGCTCCATTCACAAGGGAACTTAAAAAGTAAGTCTCCATTAACATCCCATTTTAGCTAACACTTTCAACAGAGTATTTACCATCTCACACTGGCTCTTTCATTTTTAATTTTGTTCTTTCCCTTCAGAAATGCTTAAGTCCAAAGACTGCTTACCTGACATCTTACTTGATGATCAACACATTTTTTTCCTGACTGTGTATTCATAGAATCCCTGAACCGGAATAATTTACTTACAGGTTTTCAATTACTTTTTTTAGAAAAAGGAAATATAATCTTCAAAACATTTCAAGCTATCGTATAAAGATGGTGACTTCCCTAAAACTTCAAAAACTGTTATGTGTCAGAAAGTACCGCTGTAAGATGGCTCAAAATGTTTGCAATCTAGTAGACAAAAATCATATACCTGAAGGATATTTAAGTGATGGTGTTGTTCAAATGTTAACACAGGAAAATGTTTTTTCCTGAAAACATTTTTCATAACCCTTTCCTATTTATGTTCTAAAAACAAAAAGTACTAATGGATAATTATATCTTATTTACTAATGATATAGACATATGAGCTGCTCAGGCTATTTGTGCTATGAAAGATAACCATGGATACAAGCAAAAGTATTTTTAAATTTACTAAGCAAGAGTAATGTTAAACTTATGTGGGAAAAGGTTTAGCGGTTTGGGGAGATGGGGTAAGAAAATTCATTTCCACAAAAAGAAAAAAAAAAACCTTCTTTAAGAAATTCCCATTAGCCAGATGATATCTAAATCAGATTATTTAAAAAACTGCAAATCTTGCTTTTACAATATAATCAATTTTTAAATAATTTATTGCAACTGTATAGTAATCTGCATATTGAACATTTAATATTAAATATCTGTGATAATTTTACACTCAGGAATCCTTGAGAGTAATCTTTATCTTTACCATTTTATACATGAGGACTCAAGGTTCAAGACCATGTCCAAGCCCAAGAGCAGAGACAGGGACTTGAAATAAGTTTAAAACACAGTCTCAATGACCAAATAAATCCTCTCAATGTTATTGATAAACCAATATAAAAATGACGTAATGTAATTAATGTAATAAGAAACACAAGTGTTAAAAAATTTTAAGATATTACTACTTTTAGACAGCAGCACTCAAATCTGCTCAAAATGATTAATGATCACTCAAAACTGCAACTGGTGTTACACCAATATAACGTTGAGTTCAGTTAGTCAGTTAGTGTTAGTTGCTCAGTCATGTCCAACTCTTTGTGACCCTATGGACTATAGCCTGCCATACTCCTCTGCTCATGGGATTCTCCAGGAAAGAATACTGGAATGGGTTGCCATTCCCTTCTCCAGGGGAGCTTGCCGACCCAGAGATTGAACCTGAGTCTCCTGCTAAACTACCAGTGAGAAGGTTAACGATGAGTTTGAATATTATCAAGGCCACTAAAATGTCTGAACTTAGGCAAATTTCTTGAAGCCTCAAATTGTTCAAGATAATGAATTCTAATTCCCATCCAAAGGTTTTTTTAAGGATTAAATGAGAAATATATGCAAATCACCTGGCACAGGAGTTGGATACTTATCATTACTCAATAATTGATAGCAATTCTTGTCAATTGCTTTAGAATTAATAAGCAGGTTCAAGGTGTCAGAATTCACTAATAGATTCAGAAGCAGACTCCAGGACTGTGGACTTAAAGTTATCTTTTCCTAATTAATACCTCACAGATTTACTCAGCACTTTCCAAATAAAAATAATGCAGTGTAAACTTGGATATAAGAAATTACAGGATAATTACAGTGTGGTTCCTGGATTATCAATTTTTCACAGACATTAAGAGTGATAAGGGAAGCTGAATACAATTAAATAATAATTTACTGTTAAAAACTTTACATATTATTTTTACATTAAACCAGGGATGGATATAACATGGCCTAGACTGCAAAACACACTCAGTTTTTAAGGTAAAAACAACAGATTTCTGAGAATATTTGTATCTGCTGACACTTGTGAGTATGCACTCAAACATCTTAAACTGTAAAAATATTATTCAATATAAACTGAATTTTATAAAAGATATATAATTTTGCTTTCTAACAAACAACACTACATTGTTGATCCAGTTTTTTATGTTTTCATTTTCTTAGGTCATTTTTTAAAAACACCAAGTATAAAAGTCAATTTTGATACAGAACTGAAATCACAACCTAATAGAACCATTTTAATGAATGTACACTTAAACAATGTGTACAAAGATGTTAATGAATTCTACATATCCTCTACACATTTCTCTAACATTTATTTTCACGTTTACAACAAAATTACCTGCACGTTGACCCTTTCAATCACACAAGAAAGGACATGTAAAACATGCATCTTCGTGTCACACTCTGTAACTTGCTGAAGTAACTGAAAGAGTAGTGTGAACATGGTTTCCAAGTACTGCAGGTAAAAGAAAAGATAAAAGTTTGGTACAGAAATGCAAAAAACCTTCACATAAAGACGGAATAAGTAGTAAAATTAAGTCATAATATCAAAGAAATAAAAGGCAAATAGACAATACCTTAGCATTACCTATACATCTTCACATTGGTTAAGTTGTCAATATTTAGGGCAGTGATCATATTCTTTATTGCTGTTAAACGTGCCCGTTTTTGAATTTAATTCATCCACAAATGTTTTCAGAGAAAAAGTGTGTCTGAAGTTTCTGTGTTTAAAGTTTATACAGCTAATTCAACTTTTAAAAGCGCTTTGTCACTTCTTTTCCACATATGCCTGTTGTTTTGCCATGTCTACTCATTATAGCATAGAGGAATGCCATTACTGCACTCACATACCAGCTTTCTGATATAAATTTTTATAGACAAATACTTGTAATTATAGTACAACAGAATGTTTCTGATTAGGAAACAGAAAACAAAAAACTTATGTCTGGCTTTTAACTTCTATATCGCGAAAATTATAGTAGAAATTAACAAATCACAGGATGTCAGAGACAGAAACGTTTGCTCTTTCAGATATCTGATTCACTTTTAAACAGAGTGGTAAAACATCTTTCATCCAAAAGCATTTAGTGATTCTTCTATTAAAGAAAAATTTCTGCTCTCCAAGTGCACCCATTTATGACCTCATAAGAAATAAAGGCAGATATTTTACCATAAAGTTTTCTTGTCTAGCCTTCTCAAGAAAACCAAACACTCAGGCCCCAATCATACTGACATATTTAACAAGTGTTTACTGAGTGACAACTATGTGGAAACAAAATAGGTGCTGAGGATTGAGTGAAGGAAAAAAAAAAGTGTAAGACTAGGTATTGTGCTTTTCAGGTAATTTGCACTCTCGTGTAGGAAAGACATATATACACAGACACAGAGGGGGATGACCTAAGGATGAAAAGTAACAGACGGATACGAAATGAGTAGATGCCTTACACTAGTGAGAACAGAAAGTGCAGCAGTCATCTCTAAAATGGAGAACAAGACGATGAAACAAAACAAACAGAATTACTGAAATTAAAGTTACCAATACAAGCAATCACTTCCCAAATAATCTAAATATACTTTTGAAAGCAGCTCTACTAAACAATAGATACATACAATTTCAGCTATAAAATAACTCAATATTCAAAAGACATAAGCAGAAATTTTTATAAAACGTGAAATAAATATTCTTACCGGCAGAAACTGATCTGTTCTAAACTCAAAATCATCAACAGGTGAAGAGCAGTTAAGGAATACTGAGAATACATGAAATTGAGAATATATGAAATTTATCAGGATAAAATATATGCAAAAACCAAATATAACAAACCAATAAAAAATTACATTTTAAACTATGTCATAAATTACATTTTAAAAATAATTAATTTTAAAGTGTTGCTAAAATGCCTTGCAGTGAAGTATTCTTAGAATATTTAAAGGATATTTAATTTCAAAGTTGTAGCTGTTTCAATACGGACCTAAAAAGAAAGTATATTGTGAAATTTGAATCATTCTGGAATTAGTAAACATCGTTAATAAGAATGAGAAAAAATGTATCACATATCACTTTCTCTATTCTTTTTGTTAATATTAAAGTTACAAGGTACATTAACATCTAGAAATAAAGACATTCTCCTTTGCAAGCAAGGGCTAAAAAGAAAAATTGTATCATTTCCCACCCTTCTCAGTTAACCATGATGTGCTTAATCCAGTCCCTACTCCAGGAAGAAAAACAATTTGCCATAAATCTGTAGAGACTGTGAGACCTAGAGAAAAGACTGTGAAGATCTTGCCAGAGGGAAAGGGCAAGTTGAGAACCAGAGAAGCAGGAAAACAGGACGGGCCTAGGGAAGCTGGAGGATGTCAAGTGAAGACGGAGTAGGGAGAAGAGAAAGAAAGGGGAGGAAAAAGAACACAAACTGCCACTTGTAACCTAAGTTACAGGAAGTTCCTGAAACAACCGAAAGATAAAGTCTGCGATTTTCTAAATCTCAAAGTCCACAAGAGCTTTGTACAAGCTCTTGACGTTGCCAAATCACATTTTTGTGTGCGTGTATCTGCATGTTACCTGAGAAAATCATATCATGACAGCATATTCTACATTTCCTTTCAGGTTTTACCTGTGACTTGGCCAGCTAAATGGCACAGGCTACCACACTCCATTTCCACACCAAGTAATGCAAACTCAAGCCGTGACTAAACTCTATATGCTACTCTGCAAAATAATGTATCTAAAATTTTAATCTCCTGACCAAGAGCCTTTACTTTTTTAGAAGCTATTACACTTGCCACACCTGTAGTAGCGACTGGTTTTCCCTTTGCAGTCATTTTCTACAAAGAAACAGTTTCGATCATTTTACAGGAACTTCTGAGGACTTGAGGTCCTTACTAGTCATGTTCATCAAATTAGTTAAGTACGCTAGATTCTAAGAACCTAGTGTGCAGGTACTTTCTCATCTGCTTTTTCTTTGTTTTCATTGTTTCTAAAGGTAACATGAACATTTCTAGATTTTTAAATGATTTAACAAATGTGCTGATTATCCAACATACATAAAGCTCTATGCCAAGTGTTCTACTATGAAATGACCTAATGAAAAGATGACATACTCATGCAATTAAAAATGTTCAACAAGGAACTATTTCTCCCAGGCATTGTGTTGGGTGTTGCAGAAAAAGAGTTGAGGAAGACACACTTCCTCTTCCTGGATCACAACCCTGTCACGACGAAGGGGCTTGCCTAACTCAATGCAGCTGTGAGCCATGCCACGCAGGGTCACCCAAGACGGACAAGTCACAGTAAAGAGTTCTGACAAAACATGGTTTGCTGGAGAAAGGAATGGCAAACCACTCCAGTATTCTTACCACAAGAACCCCATGAACAGTATGAAAAGGCAAAAGGATACGACACTACAAAATGAGTCCCCCAGGTCAGAAGGTGTCCAGTATGCTACTGGGGAAAAGTGGAGGGCGATTACGAAGAGCTCCAGAAAAAGCGAAGCAGCAGGGCCAAAGCAGAAACAATGTTCAGTTCTGGATGTGTCTGATGACGGTGTAAAAAACAATACTGCATACGAACCTGGAACGTCAGGTCCATGAATCAAGGTAAATTCGGATGTAAGCATGAGATGGCAAGAGTGAACACTGACATCTTAGTCCATCAATCAGTGAAATAAATTAGTGAACTAAAAAGGATGGGAATGGATGAACTTAATTCAGATGACCATCATATCCATTACTGTGGGCAAGAATCCCTTGGAAGAAAAGGAGTAGTCCTCACAGTCAACAGAAGGGTCTGAAATGAAGTACTTGGGTGCAGTCTCAAAATGGACGGAATGATCTCAGTTCATCTCCAAGGCAAGCCATTCAATGTCACAGTAACCTAAGCCTATGCCCCTACCACTGATGCCAAAGAAGGTGAAGTTAACCAGTTCTACAAAGACATATGAGACCTTCTAGAACTAACACCAAAAAAAGAAAAGACGTCCTTTTCATCATAGGAGTTTGAAATGCAAAAGCAGGAAGTCAAGAGATACCTGGACTACCACGCAAGTTTGGCCGAGGAGTACAAAATGAAGCAGGGCAAAGGCTAACAGAATTCCACCAAGAGAATGAACTGGTCATAGCAAACACCTTTTTCCAACAACACAAGAGACAACTCTACACATGAACATCACCAAACGGTCAATACTGAAATCAGACTGATTTACATTCTTTGCAGCCGAAGACAGAGAAGCTCTACACAGTCAGCAAAAACAAGATGGGGAGCTGACTGTGGCTCAAATCATTAGCTCCTTAATGAAAATTCAGGCTTCAGCTGAAGAAAGTAGGAAAAACCACTCGGCAATTCAGGTATGACCTGTATCAAATCCCTTAAGATTATTCAGTGGAGATTACAGATAGATTCAAGGGATTAGATCTGGTAGACAGAGTGCCTGCAAAACTACAGAAGGAGGTTCGTAACAATGTACAGGAGACAGTGAGCAAAACCATCCCCAAGAAAAAGAGACCCAAGAAGGCAAAATAGTTGTCTGAGGAGCTGAGGAAAGAAGATAAGCAAAAAGCAAGGGAGAAAGGGAAAGATACACTCAACTGAATGCAGAGTTCCAGAGAACAGCAAGGAGAGACAAGAAGGCCCTCCTAAATGAACAGTGCTAAGAAGTACAGAAAAACAAGAGAATGGAGAAGACTAGAGATCTCTTCAAAAAACTAGAGACATCAAGGGAACATTTTATGCAAGGGTGGGCATAATAAAGGACAGAAATGGTAAGGACCTAACAGAAACAGTAGAGATTATGGTGGCAAGAATACACAGAACTATACAAAAAAGGTCTTAGTGAGCCAGACAGCTACGATGGTGTGGTCACTCAACTAGAGCCAGGCATTCTGGAGGGTGAAGTCAAATGAGCCTTAGGAAGCATTACTGCAAACAAAGCTAGTAGAGATGGTAGAATTCCAGCTGAGGTATTTCAAATGCTAAAAGATGTTGATGTTAAAGTACTGCATTCAGTAAGTCCGCAAATTTGTAAAACTCAGCAGGGGCCATAGGACTGGAACCAAAGAGCCTCTTGATGAGGGTAAAAGAGGAGACTGAAAAAGCTGGCTTAAAACTGAACATTTCAAAAAATGAGGTTTATGGCATCTGGTCCCATCACTTCATGGAAAATAGAAGGGGTAAAAGTGGAAGCAGTGACAGATTTTATTTTCTTGGACTCCAAAATCACTGCTGATAGTGACTGTAGCCATGAAATTGAAAGATCCTTGCTCCCTGGAAGGAAACCTATGACAGGCCTAGACAACATACTAGGAAGCAGAGACGTCACTCTGCCGACAAAAGCCCATGTAGTCAAAGCTACAGTTTTTCAGTAGTCATGTACAGATGTGAGAGTTGGACCATAAAAAAGGCTGAGCACCAATGAACTGATGCTTCTGAATTGTGATGCTGCAGAGCATTTGACGGAGAAGGCGATGGCACCCCACTCCAGTACTCTTGCCTGGAAAATCCCATGGACAGAGGAGCCTGGTAGGCTGCAGTCCATGGGGTCACGAAGAGTCAGACACGACTGAGCGACTTCACTTTCACTTTTCACTTTCATGCACTGGAGAAGGAAATGGTAACCCACTCTGGGGTCACACAGAGTCGGACACGACTGAAGTGATTTAGCAGCAGCAGCAGCAGCAGCAGAGCATTTGAGAGTCCCCTGGACTGCAAGGAGATCAATCCAATCAATCTGAAAGGAAACCAACCCTAAATATTCATTGGAAGGACTGATGCTAAAGCTCCAATATTTTGGCCACCTGATGCAAAAGGCTAACTCACTGGAAAAGACCCTGATGCTAGGAAAGACTGAAGGCAAAAGGAAAAGAGGGCGGCAGAGGATGACATGGTTAGATAGCATCACTGACTCAATGGACATGAATTTGAGCAAACTCTGGGAGATAGTGAAAGACAAAGCCTGCTGTGCTGCAGAACATGGGGTTGCAAAGAGTCGGACATGACTAAGCGACTGAACAAGAACAAGATACACTTAGTCTTTGTTATCAGAAAAGCTTACAATCCAGCAGGGGGAAAAAACACCCAGATATTAAACAATCATTAATAAAAATGGCTAATATGAAGAGCTTAAAAACAGGATAATTCCCTTGAGAGCATGAATTATTTCTAGGATCTTCAAATTGTTGGTATTTAGTACATGGTGAGGCATGTACTAAATTTAATTCACCAACAACAGGACATGAAACATGCCCCCCACCCAAAGGAAATCAAACTGCCAGCAGCAACTTATCCTTAAATCTTCATTCATCTTCCTCCACAAAAGGATCAGAGATGCACGTTACCCACAACAATGACATTTACACACATAAGTATAGGAAAGAGACCCCTGAATGAAAACTAAACGTGTTTTCCCTCCTAACAAATGGAAGTCAGTGCTGTATTCCATACAGACAAAAAGATAAAACGAGTCATGATGACTTGCCTGCACTTTAACTACAAGAATAGGAAGTCAGATCATAAGGGGAAGAAAAGAGCACCAGCTTTAAAAAAAATAAAAGAGAGCACTTAAAATGACAAACATAAAGAAAAACAAAATTAGCTATTCCTGAGCTATAGAAGAAACAGGAAGCACTTATTGCATAGGGACAATGAATTTTGCAGCAATTCACAAGTTATGGGAGGAGAAAGTCAGAACCTGAATTTCTAGATTGAAGAGTAGGGGAATCGGATAAAAGATGGGCAGAAGAAAGTCTAAGACAATTTCTAACACACAACTCAATAAATAATAAATAAATGCAAGAAAATGAAACAAAACAAACAAAATTTTCCCTTAACCAGACTCTAAACATGACTTTTCACACAAAAGACACAGACCTCTTAAGGAGAGAACCAGATTCAGACTATGAACTCAGCCTGAGTCTACCCTACACATTCATCTGAGACATCAAAAAACTTCTAAAACCATAACAAAGTAATTCCATACGGGGGCAAACAAGGGCCACCAAGCCATCAGAATCATTGGAAGGATTCCAGAGAAGCATGACAGCAACAGAGAAATGAACAAGAAGGAACCACAAGTTAACACTACTTCCAAAGAAGACTGGTTGCTACATAAAGGCAAGAGTAACTAGACACTGCCATGACCAGCATGAGAATGAGCCTTCTCGTTAACTGTCACCGTGGTTGAGCTGAGGTCCAGGCTTGGAGGAACCTAGTGCTTGACCCCTACCACCCTGCCCACAGCAGTGGAGGGAATTTCACACACTAAAGCAGTGAGCAAGGTGCTGGGACCAAAAGAAATGGCAGTGTCTCAGGGACTTAAACCATCAGGAAAATGTAAGACAGACATGAGAGAATAATTTTGAAATAGATTCTATTTCTCTGCTGAAGAGAAACAGAGTAATAACTTTATAATCTTTTATCCTTATCTCAACTGTTTTATTAAATATTTTCTATTTTTCTGACTCGATGCTAGGCATAAGAGATACATTAATATGAATAATATTATCCTACTCACTGGCTCTTTTACTACTTGGAACTACTACAGTACTCTTTTTATTCTATTCTGCAATAAAGTCAAGATCACTGAATTACAATATTTTAATGTACTTATTCTGAAACAAGCAATGTAAATAAGTTTCTTAAAGGACTGAAAAAAACAAAAACCTTCCATTCACTCACTGCCTTTTAAGAAAAAAATTCTAAAGCTCATTTTCATGCAGTACGGATACCAGACATATCAATACAAAGCCAAAACGGACTACAAGAAACTTACTAGATTAAGGCTGCCTTTCCTCCTGGCTTTAGAGTGTCCTAGGAATTTATGGCTCAAACACAGATTTTTTTATGTTTTCTTTGGAAATTATATTTGCTGAATATAAGTGAATTCAGAATTCATTTTGTGAAAACACAGACTAACGCAAAGTTTACAACAGTGCTTTGAGACATGAAGGAGGGACAAGTGGGAAAAACTCTGTAATAGTATTTTTGAGACATGAAGGATGGACACGTGGGAAAACAAAATCAAAACTGTAAGACAGAAAGTCTGATAGAATTGGGAGACCCATAAAAGACACACAAGTGAAAAGATAGGAGAGTTTTAATGTACCTTGTTTAAAACTACCTCTGCCCAGATCCCAGCTGCAACTCCCCATTCAGGATCTGCTGAGATCATGTGCATGCCAAAGTGCCTTCTTAAACTCCATCTAGAAAATTCACTATTGCTACGCTGGCAGTCAGTCTGCCCATGTGGATGGCCTTTTCTTTGCTTGACAGACAATAACCCCAAAACACCCATCCCCAAACTATAAATCTCCTGGTTGTACCACAACATACATTATATACTGCCTCTTTTAAGAGTCAAAGTGAAAAGTGAAAGTGAAAGTGAAGTCGTAGAGTCACCTCAGACTCTTTGCGACCCCATGGACTATACCTTCCAGGCTCCTCCATCCATGGGATTTTCCAGGCAAGAATACTGGAGTGGGTTGCCATTTCCTTCTCTAGATCCTCCCTATCCAGGGATTGAACCTGGGTCTCCTGCATTGTAGGCAGACACTTTACCATGTAAGCCACCAGGGAAGTCCTTATCAGAGTACACTAACACTGATTTTCAAGCAACTACCACTTGCTTTATTGAACACTGAATAAATAACCTAAGTAAAAATGAGTTTTTTTAATTACTTATAATTTCCAAAATTGAAAGACATTAATGGGTCAGAAAGCTTTCAACTAAAGCAGCCCTGTACGTAAATTGAATATTCTGGTTAGAGAATCATCTAGAGTCCTATAAAACAAAACTTCCTTGCATCAAAAATTTAGCCATTCTATTTATACTGTGGTAATGAGATGGCTGGATGGCATCACTGACTCGATGGACATGAGTCTGAGTGAACTCTGGGAGTTGGTGATGGACAGGGAAGCCTGGTGCGCTGCGATTCATGGGGTCGTAAAGAGTCGGGACACAACTGAGCGACTGAACTGAACTGAATAACATTCTAAAATCTGAAACTTGCCATAAATAAGCAGTGCATCTACTAAGTAACATGTTCTAGAGGAATGGAAGAAAACATGCAGAAGATCCTTTTTAAATGGATTTTGCAATAAACACTGGAGCACTGTTATCCTTATTTAAAAAGTAATAAAAATGGAACCTTACTTGATATCATGTTGATAAATAAATCTCAGATGGAATAAAGAAGTATGAAGAAAACCAATTTTTGAAACAAGAAAAAACAACAAAACAGAAAAAAGAAATCAATAAATCTGATTACACTAAAATTTAAAAAACTCTGCTCAACAAAAAGATAACAGAATGAGCACAGAAAGACACAGGTGGGAGAAAAGAAAGATACAGAGATTTCACTGCATTTGTAATGTTTTATTTCTTACATACTTAAAATATTACAATGGAAATATGGAAAACCAGGTAGCTCTAATCTTAGAGCTGAAATTTTCTCTTTACTTGATATAATTCTTAACTTTTAAAAAGTAAAAAAATTAAAAGCATCCGCTTTTTAAAGATGAGTCAGAAATAAACTGAGAAGTACAAATTTTCAAAGTAGCATTAGCATTATATTAAACCTAATCAAAATTTCCAACATTACAAAAAAAAAATTTTCAAATATTGCAGTATCATCAATGATTACTGACTATCCCTTGACCAAGTTTTAATTACAAAATATTGATGAAAAGTTGTAATACTATTTCAAATAAACCAAACAATTTTCACTCAACTTGCATTATAATCCCCTGGATCAAACAACATCATTGTGCGACTCACAGGGATAGAGACTTCCTCCACACAGTAGTTTCCCATATTATAAAATTTTAAAGACTCCGGAGTTTGAGGTTTTTCAGCATAAGCTCCCTGTGCTCCTTGCTTGCATGGCCCTCCAATAAACATTCCTTGCTCATAAAAAAAAAAATTTTTTTAATAGTCCTATTTCCTCTTCTATTTGCTATGAAGTGATAGGACCAGATGCCACGATCTTAGTTTTCTGAATGTTGAGTTTTAAGCCAGCTTTTTCACTCTCCTCTTTCACTTTCATCAAGAGGTTCTTGAGTTCTTCTTCACTTTCTGCCATAAGGGTGGTGTCATCTGCATATCTGAGATTATTGATATTTCTCCCAGCAATCTTGATTCCAGCTTGTGCTTCATCCAGCCAGGCATTTCACATGACATAATCTGCATATAAATTAAATAAGCAGGGTGATAATATATAGCCTTGACGTACTCCTTTCCCAATTTTGAACCAGTCTGCTGTTCCATGTCCGCTAACTGTTGCTTCTTGACCTGCATACAGATTCTCAGGAGGCAGGTCAGTTGGTCTGGTATCCCATCTCTTTAAGAACTTTCCACAGTTTGTTGGAATCCACACAGTCAAAGGTTTTGGCATAGTCAATAAAGCAGAAGTAGATGTTTTTCTGAACTCTCTTGCTTTCTCAATGATCCAATGAACGTTGGCAATTTAATCTCTGGTTCCTCTGCCTTTCCTAAAACCAGCTTGAACATCTGGAAGTTCAGGTTTCAAGTACTGTGAAGCCTGGTTTGGAGAATTTTGAGCATTATTTTACCAGCGTGTGAGATGAGTGCAATTGTGCAATAGTTTGAACATTCTTTGGCATTGCCTTTCTTTGGGATTAGAATGAAAACTGACCTTTTCCAGTCCTGTGCACTGCTGAGTTTTCCAAATTTGCTGGCATATTGAGTGCAGCACTATCACAGCATCATCTTTTAGGATTTGAAATAGCTCAACTGGAATTCTGTCACCTCCATTTGCTTTGTTCATAGTGATGCTTCCTAAGGTCCACTTGACTTCCCATTCCAGGATGTCTGGCTTGCTCCTTGGAAGAAAAGCTATGACCAACCTAGACAGCATATTAAAAAGCAGAGATATTACTTTGCCAACAAAGGTCCATCTAGTCAAAGTTATGGTATTTCCAGTAGTCATGTATGGATGTGAGAGTTGGACTATAAAGAAAGCTGAATGTGAAAGAATTGATGCTTTTGAACTGTGGTGTTGGAGAAGACTCTCGAGAGTCCCTTGGACTGCAAGGAGATCAAACCAGTCAATCCTAAAGGAAATTAGATTCACTGGAAGGACTGATGCTGAGCTGAATTCTTCAGCCACCTGATGCAAAGAACTGACTCACTGGAAAAGACCGTGATGCTGGGAAAGATTGAACGCAGGAAGAGAAGGGGACAACAGAGGATGAGATGGTTGGATGGCATCACCAACTCGATGGACATGAGTTTGAGTAAGCTCTGGGAGTTAGTGATGGACAGGGAGGCCTGGCGTGCTGCAGTCCATGGGGTCGCAAAGATACGGACCCAAGTGAGCAACTGAACTGACTGACTGAACTGATACCAACTGGAGAAGCTGGTTTTCCCAGCTGCTGTACTATTTCTATTCTGCCATAGCCAGCCTTGTAATAACATGTCTATAATACTAGGAAGCCACACAGACAACTACAATTATATGTATCCCATCTATGTAACAGCAGCAATCAAGCAAGAGAACATGGACTCTGACAGCCAAAGAAGATTTAGATTCATGAGAATCTATGTGCTTTGTGTGTGTGTGTATATGTGTAAATGTGTACATACACCCACAAAGTATATGGGCGTGCCTGGTGGATCAGATGGTAAAAAGTCCGCCTGCAATGCAGGAGACCCGGGGTTGATCCCACCGTAGGGAAGATCCCCTGGAGAAGGGAATGGCTACCCACTGCAGTATTCTTGCCTGGAGAATTCCATAGACAGAGGAGCCTGGCGGGACACAGTCCATGGGGCTGCAAAGTGACTGAGCAACTAGCACTTTCACTTTTTTCATATGTGTATACACATACAAATGCAGTTGTATGTATGTTTGTACATATATGTCTGAACACTTGTACATTGTTGCATATGTCTATATGTATATGCTATCTTCCTACATTTCATTAGCCAGCATTTCTCACAAGTTGAAATTAGAACAGTATATCTTACATACTATTGATCTTAAAAGTACTTAAAAGAAAAAGGAGGGGGGTAAACTATGCAATGTTAACTTAGTGCCTTACAAAACACTGTTTTCTTAAGAAGTTATAACAAACAAATGAGACATAGCCACCAAAAGACGTACAGCAAAGGGGCAAAAGCTGTATCTGCAACAGCATTTCCTCAAAGTGCATTCCTTGGATATTACTGTATTTGTCATCTTGGATAGTCACAACACAATCAATGCACATTTTTAATATTTTGATTGATGCTATAGGAAAGAGGATTATTTGAATATGTAGTTCAGTGTTTTCCAAACTTGTCATGAAACCCTTTTGCCCAATAATGTTTGTTAATGGGATAGAATTAATGTTCTACTTTTAAAGTGTTGACCAAAATGACACTTTTTTCTCTTCATTTCTTTCCCAAAAGATTCATTAAAGAAAGAAGAAAAAAAATTCAAGAAATTTCTCTTTTCCAAAGAAAATTTACCTGAAATTTGTATCTTTTGTAACACTTTCACATAAAGCATTTAATTTCTTCTCTCTGACACCACTGACAGAATAGCAAATAGTATTTCCAAGAAGGAAAACAAAACTTAAATCTTATAAATGCTTTATTCTAAATAAATAGAATTTATTCTATTTACAAAAGTAAATTAATTCCAGCAAACAGTATTCCTAGAAAGAGCTTAGATATTACCAATAAACTTCTAAGAATTTAAACATGATAAAATAAAACTAGATTCCCTTGTTGAAGCAGGGGTTCCTTAAACTATTTAATAATTATAGAATGATATTTAGAGTAAATTCTCAATTATTTATACAAAGTAAGTAACATTTAAGCAGAAAATCCAAAGATCAGTTCTATTTGCTTTTAGAATGCATCATGCTTCTCTCAATTATGATGTTTTCTTAATTTTGTAATTTCCCTAATTATGTTTTCTTTTGTTAAACATTAAAAATAGTTTATATTATCATGTACACATGTGAAAATGAGAAAAATGACCCAAACCTTTGCTGGAAGACAGGATAATCAGGTAGGTTTAAAATAATGTTTTAAGGTAGAATACTGAGAAATGATTAAATAAGTTCTTATTATAATTTGAGGGGAAAAAATCATTTAATTTTACCTACAAATAATTTGAAACTTTGAAAAAGACAACCAGATTCACTTTTTAAAGACTATGCTGGAGTCAAATCTAAGTACAAGACAAAGTACAGTAAGTCATGAATATATTCTCACTCAGGCATAGCACTGAGGGAAAACCTCTTTTTAAAAAAAAAAAGCTCTCTGAGTAATCAACATAAAATAAAGCAACAAACCTACTGAAGTGGAACAAAGCAATGAAGAAGTCATTATCAAGTTTTCAGTAACACAAAATCAAGAATATTATGTGAAATGCTACACATGAAGAAAAAATCCTAAAAGAAACAATTTCAAAGTCTAAAACAAAACTAAAAAAAAAAAAACTTCTCAAAACTGAAAGACAAAAAAAGAATCAACAGTAAGGATAAAACAGATTACGGTGTTAGCTCAAACGTGAAAATTACAAATTCTATCTTGAATAAGAAAAAGGATATTTAAGCTATAAAGGGATTTTTTTTTTTTAAGAAAACTGCCTTCTTTTATTTGTACTAAAAAATTATAAATATTTACAGATTAGTAGACTTTGGTTAATTTTTTTTCATTGACTAGTGATGAGAAGGACAAACGGCGTTAAAAAGACTTTCTTCCTTCAAATCAAACTTCTCACCAAGGAATAACTACAGCATTGAAAGACTGCCAACATTCTAAAGAAAGATATAAACCATTTCTGAATTTGAACTTTGACATATGTTAAACTTATAAAGAACTCTTTTAAGACATTTAAGCAACATACCACTAAGTCTTGATCCTGAAGCAAGTTACATATTGCTTCATATAACATGGGTCTTAAGTCAGACTTGAATTTCACAGAAATCCACTGACCGATGAGCCAAATCACCCTGCGCCGCAATGGCTTATACCTAGATGGGAAAACCATGCAATTAAAACATTATATATTTTAAGAAGCCTATTTCACTAAGTGTATTTCATCATTTAAATCTAAAATGTAATAAGAAAGCAATATACATTTTATACAAAAATCTAAAAGCTACTTTTAAATGCACCACAGTACAAATACTAACAACAAAGTTCTGATCTAAAAAACTGAAAATTCTTAGCAGACATATTATAAATCTGATTATTCTGTATTAAGTAATTACAACATAGATATGTACATAAAAGCCAAGTTCACTTCTATTCTTCAGGTAACCAAAAATAGTTCATCTTAATAGGTGTAAGCAGCTGATGTCCCAAACCCTGAGACAGGAGAGGCTATTAAGAAGTAATAATAATAATAAAAATAAAGGAACTTCGGTACACAATTTTCTAATCCCAATTCTGTTCATCTCACAAAGATTATTTTGAAAACACTGTGAGAAATTTCTAGACTTAAGACATTTACAGTAACATGTACATACACTTGTTTCTCTATGGCCATCTTTGCTAAAGAAAATGAAGGTTCTTTAGGCAAAGGGAAAAACCATCTATGTCCAAGAATTGTAGACACAAGCTCTCGGTATTATACTTATTTAGTGGCAAGATGATATTTCTGGGTGACAATGTAGTAAACTAAGGAATATAACACACCTTTTAGAAAATTACAATATTTTAAGATTATTAAACACATATAAAGAATTACTCATTAAAGTTCCTATAAAAAGTACATTTCCTGCTCTCAAAATGTTTAACATATCTAAAAGAATTAAAGGCCACAAAACTTTAGACTAGGATCGCAAAAACATAAGAGAGAAGAGCAGGCAGAGGGAGGTGGGATTTGAACAGCGTTTCCTGGTGGCTCAGACAGTAAAGAATCCGCCTGCAATGCAGGAGACCTGGATTCAAGTTCTGGGTTAGGAAGATCAGCTGGAGAAGGGAACAGCTACACACTCCAATATTCCTGCCTGGAGAATCCCATGGACAGAAGAGCCTGGCAGTCTACAGTCCACGGGGTCACAAAGAGTCGGCACGACTGAGCGACTTGCACTCACTTCACTAAGATAAATAGTATTGGGGGCAGAAAAAATGCCTTTTCAAGGGATAGGGACGATTTGAACAGTCACAGAGGTAGAAGTAAACAAGACTTGTATAGAGAACATGAAGGAATCACAGAATCTTCAATTTTGGACTGAGATCTCTGGGATTACCACATTCAACATTCGAGACAAAGACAATGAAACTCAGAAAGGTTCAGATTCTAAGATGACGGTCACTTCTAGGCAAAGTTAATAGTAAGGGTCAGTTTGCTCCTCAAAGTGTGAATCCCAGACCCACAGGATCATTAGCTGGAAGGATGACAGAATCACACAATCTGACCAAGACCTAAACCTTAGAACCTGCATTTTAACCAGTTCACCAGGTGATTCATATGCATATTAAAGTTTGAGAAATACGGGTGTAAACCAGTTTTGTCCAAAAGAAACATAATGTAAGCAAAATATGCAATTTTAAATTTATCAGTACCTACCTTAAAGTAAAAGATACATATGAAAATTTAACATTTTCACTTATTGCAATATATTCAAAATATTATCACTTCAATATGTCACCAATATATATTTTACACTGCTTTAGTTTTAAATTCAAATTTTAGTTCATTAAAGTCATTTCCTCATTTGCACTAAGAACGTTTCAAGTACTCAGTAACCATATATACTAGCTATTGTACTAGAGAGCACAGCTCTAGACTTAAATAGCCTCTAGGATTTAAGGACAATCAAACTGCAAATCTGTCTCAATACTGAAGGCATTCTCTCCATCAAAGGCTCACTAGCAACCAGAGGGCAGAGTTGAAAAACATTTTAATCACCACTGCCCCAACAGGCCACAGCAAATCCCAGTGCTGAAAACATTTCGTGATTGAATAACTGACTGAAAACTGAAAGGATAGCTACTTAATGGTGAAAATTACCTTTAAAGCATCTCTAGCTAACAATCCTATTGCTCTAAATATTTATAAAATGATCCATACATGAATCTATTCATGTATTAAGGTAGCCATGTTAACTGTTCTATGACTGTATACTAAGCATTCTGATAAGTACCACATTTACAGAAATAAATCCCTAGAACTTCCCAATTCAAAACAAGAAAAAAAGGCTCCTGAAAATTTTTAAGTGTCTAATTTTAAATGAAGAAAAATTTATACAAATTATGAAATGCTTTTTCCCCTTCCATTTTACTCATTCACTAAAATTAAAATCGGGCAAAAGTCCTACTTACTAAGTTGTCAGATTCATCTTTACTACTGAAGTAGACACCTTAAAAAGAGCCTCAAGTGTCTCCAAACGCTTTCTGCCATGGTGCCACTGCAATTTCTTTTCCCCACAGACTTGCAATGCTCTGTGATCCTCAGACAGCCACCTTTCATCGATATTGTTTATGTTCCTTTTGACATCTGCCCTAGCCTCTGCTAAGTCTCAACTGGCTTCCTTTTGTACATAATCTTCATCTAGAATTCAGAGATCTCTATCTTCCATTATCTCTGCATAAAATTTCATCCTGCAAACTATCTTATCAAATACTTCAGACATGTCACAATTCACATTAGAAGTAAAATAACATAATAACAAATGATTTTGCTTATTTTTCAGTTATAAGATTCAAGTCTTATTCCTTTCTACATTAGACACTATTAGCTAAGTCATACTATGATTTTTTTTTTTAATTTTAGGCAATTTTAACACCTTCTAGTCGTCATTAGAAAATCACTAAGGTAAGATAAGTGTATAACAAACACAAGGTTTTATACTTGCCTATTGTGAATGACTTGCAATTCTGGAAGAAGTTGGTTTTTAAACCACTGATCAAAATCAACACTGTCAAACAACTCATAAGCCGCTAATCCAACAGCATTATACACTAAGAAGAAGATTTTAAAAAAAGAATTAATTTCAAATACTGGGCCAAGTGCTAAATGTCTTTATGTAAGAAAATAAATCTTAAAGACTACTTTGAAATATGTAATAAGTTAATAAAGGGAAATCTACAATGTGTTAATCCAGGAAATTATTTAAACAAACATTTTAGAAACATTTAAATTACATTACTCTATGTTGTTCTTAAATATTCAGTGTTTTCAAAGAGAAAGATACATTCATTTAAAATCATTCATGTCAAACTATAAAAATAACATCCGCTGCCAAATGGATGCAAGGATTTATGCTAAGGTCCCTGATAACCCTCTTTCGAGCCTCTTTCTCACCACAACCCCTTAAACACTATGTTCCAATTAAATCAAATACTCCCAATTCAAAATTTAACTGTGCTTATCCCTCTTGCCTTCAAGCTTCTGTCCATACCGCTCCTTTTATCTGGAACCACCTTCGCCACTTATTACCCCTCACTTATCCTGTGTCCTCACAGAATACTTCTTTATGAGACGCTCCCTGGGTACATCAAAACTATTATTAATACCTTGTAGTTTTCCACAGCACTACCTGATTACCATCTATTCTAGCATTAATCAACTGGTACTGTTATAATCAACTGTTTGCTCACTCTCTATCACCAGATAATTCCTAAATTTTAGATATCTTTGTAATCCAACTCTCCGAGCATAACACCTGCCACAAAACAGACACACCGTACTGAAGAAACAAATGTTTCTAAATCATTTTCATTTAACATACCAGCATCTTTGATTAATAGTGCATTCATATCTTCCACATTAGTGGGACCTGAAAAAACAAGTATCAGCAAGGGTAAATTAAAACCAGTTTTTAAAAAACACTTAAACTCAATTTGTTAGTTTCTCAATTCAGCTAACTACAATGTATTTTGTGGATATTAAATATATAAGAGAAAAGTTTCAGTTTTTTATCATCATCATTAGAGAAGACAGTTACAACACGTAGAGCCATACTACAGCTTTAGAAACCATTATAACATATTTGGAAAATGTTATATCAAGCAACATTCTAGAAAATATATGTGAAATTGCTAACTACTGTATTATATCATGATTATAAGAGAAAATTTTTAAAAAGAATAAAAAGATGAATCCCACAATAGGAAGAAAAAAAAAAAAGAACAAGAATAGGCAATTCATACAGAAAGTTTTATTTTTCTAAATATAAAAAATAAGCCAGGTTATGACAATACATTAAAGATTCGACAACAAAATGAAAAATGTAAATGAGAACCATTATGTAACGTGGAAACCAGAATAAAGAGCTGGCAGTCCCTGCACGACTATCCAGAAGGAGAAGACCACAGTTAAGACACAAAGAACACAGTTTAGTTTACTCAGTAAGCATATTTCTTTAGGACAGAAAGATTCCTAGCAAGTTTATCAAAGCACTTTTCTGCTGTTAAATATGATTTCTTAAGCATACAGCCCTATATAAGTAAATCACTCCAGAACTGGAAAGAAAATAACTAAACTCTGAAATCACTGTAAACCTTACCATCAAAGAGCAGCTTACCAGATGGTAACCTAATTAGCTTAACCAGTTTCCTGAAGTGGTTTAATAAAAATACATGGATGGGAGAAAATGGAAATAATGTTCTAAACACAACAACAAAAAAGGTAACTTCAGCAGTATATTACCAAATTTAAGAATCTATAATGTTGCATTAAGAAATTAGTAAATAACTGTACATCAGAAATCAATCTATATGAAACTACAATGAATGCTCACATTATCTTTTAAATGAACACAAAATACTTGATGGATAGCTCATTCACTCCCTTGGTTTATAATTTAAGCAGGAACACTCCATTAGATTTTTGAGAAAACAAAAGCCTAAAAAGTGAGCTACCCTCTGATGGTACGAACAAGATCAAGAATCTCCTTCTCTACAGGAGATCCTCCTACCTTTATTTCCTTACATTACCACCTACTCAACACTTGATCCCTTACAATTCGACTCCTGCCCAAATCAAATAATCTGTGTAAGATTCCCTTCCCCAGCAGTGTGAGTTAATTGCCAAAAGTCAATCAATCAACAAACAGTTACTCTGTGTACCAGACATTGGGAACAGGGTGAGCAAAAAAGATGTATTCAAGGCCTCCTCCCTGAAATTTACACTATATCAGAATAGTCAGAAATGACAAATCACTTTTAATAGTTAAATAATTACTTATGTACAAAGATCAAGTGCCACCCATTTCACTTCATAGTTCTCTCTTAAATCCATTACATTCTTTCCACTCCCACCGTCATGAAGCTAACATTTATTATTTTAACTTTTTCACCCAGTACTTCTCACAACATGCTCCAAATAGATTCTTTCCTCCAAGCAATATACATGACTGCCCACTATTTTAGTATGCTTACTAAAGCAAAATCTAACTATCACAATCAAGGCCTGTCTCATTTGTGAACTGCCATTCTTATTTTCTATTTTGAAGGCTACTCTCTCAGAAAAGCACACATTCAGTCTTTCTCAAATTCATGTCTGGTATATGATCTAGGAAACACATCATAGCAGGAACTCAAAATATTTTTTTGAACACTGATTAATAGATAAATCAAAATATCACAAAATATACCTCACCTTGAAGTGTTTGCATCATTTCTAAAAGTACAGGAGTTAGAGTCTGATTATATTCATGGAATATATCTATAAATAATACTTCAGTGCATGGCTGTTGGGAAAAAAAATAAGTTTCTAATGAAAACAATGGTATATTGCAATGATTAATTCTACGCAAAGAATACTCATTCTTAAAACTCTGAATATGTTTCCAATTGACGTTTTTTTTGAAAAAAGTTTATTAGTGTTTTTCATAAACCCAATGGGAAATAAAATAAAATTATAATAATTTCATTCATAACATGGAAAAGTTACTTCACTACTTCAATCATTTGGCATTATACATGCAAAAATGCAAAACTACAGAGAGGAAAATTTTCCATTTACATTTTACTTAATTCTTTAAAATTAAAAAGCAATCTGGAACCACATTTACTTACAGATTCAGAACTATAAATGACTGTAAGAATTAGTATGTTAAAAATTATTTACTTTTCCTGGCAGTGACATAAGTAACAACAGCAATTAATGACTTCAATTCACCACAGAGTTGTATTTTCTTTAACAGACACAAAGTGCAAAAGAAATCACATTGTTATCGTGTGTAGAATAGATAGCTAATGGCAAGTTGCTGTAAACACAGGGAGCTCAGCCTGGTGCTCTGTGACAACAGTGGTGGGATGGAGCAGGAGGTGGGAGGGAGGTTCAAGAGGGAGGAGACATGTGTATACCTATGGCTGATTCATGTTAATGTATGGCAGAAAACCAATATAACATTGTAAAGCAACTATCCTCCAGTTAAATATAAATTTTAAAAACAGAAATCACAATGTTAATTACATAAAGACTCATTTTCATTCTTAAAAGTACTAAATCACTAGTTGTTTCATAAAATAGAATGCAATTAAATTTTGAAGGTATTGTGATTTATGTTTAAGATCAATTACAAATGTACATACTTCAATGTGTACAGATGAAATGATACACCATCTCAGATATTTGCTTCAAAATAATCCAAGTAGGTGAAGGAGTACTCATACAAAAGTAGACTAGCCACGAGTTGATAACTGATAAAACAGGTGTTGTATATAGAATTCATGATACCACTCTGTTTCTCAATATATTTAACAGTTTCCATAAGAGAAAGTTTTAAAAACTTAAGAGTAGTAAAAAAATTTTTTATAAAACTTTTAAGTTCTATAGAAGTTTATGAAACAGATAATGCAAATTATATAAACAAAAGTCTTCAAAAAAGAACAGTTCAAAGTCCACATTTGATAAACCTTCCTCAATGTTAGCCATATCAATAAAGTATATTTTAAAAGAATTCTATAACTGAAAGCAATGGGCTGGTCTCTGAGAATCATACTAGGTAGTAAGAGAAATAATGTACCAGAAGAAGCTTTATAATTACTGAAATATTTAGGAGGAAAAAAATGTTTCTAGCCAAAAAAGGTAACTTTCAAAAACATGTCCTATTTCTGCAATGACAATTATTTCCAATTTGTAAAATGAAGAAAAATTCAGTTTGCAAACCTCCAACTTAACAAATAAATTTCAGATTCAAGTTCATAATTTAATTAGATGCTTTCTTCTCAAATAAGGACTCTTGCAATAATAAATATGTTTCTTACCTGACTTAAAGCTTGAAATCTTCAATATAGTATCATTCTCTACTAAGAGTTACACAAGCCAAAAAAAAAAAAACCCTTTTCCCTATCAATTCTTCCTCCAATCAATACTCACCCTCAAACTGTACTTCCAAGAATCTCCCCCTGTTTCTTCCGCTGCTGCAATTAAAAATATGACAAATGATGCTCTCCACAAATGCAATAATGATGTTTCTAAAATCTCAGTTTGGAAAATCAAGATTTTCAGTAAGATCAATATAATACAGCTGCAAATTATTATAAAATAACAAAGAGCAAACAGTTGGGAACACAAGGCCTTACACAGATCTCTTTACCATACGTTACAGATGACATCTGTGTACATCAAAGTGCTCGTAACCAAAAGCGTTCTCACTTTCATTAAAAAGTCTGTACGAAAAAAAAAAAAGTCTGTACGAAGACTTCCTTGGCAGTCCAGTGGTGAAAATCCCAGGCTTCCAAGGCAGGGGGCATGGGTTCGATCCCTGGTCAGGGAACTAAGATCCCTCATGCCACATCCAAAAACCAAACATACACACACACACACACACACACACACACACACACTCACTCTCTCTCTCTCTCTCTCTCTCTCTCTCTCTCTCTCTCTCTCTCTCTCTCTCTGTATGGAGAAAAGCTCAAAGTATTTGTCATTCTCTGAGTCTGTGACATTACCTGATACACTGTCATTACAATCCTGAGAATCATTTCATACAATAGTGATGTTTTACAAGTTTAAATGATTAGTCACATTATCCATAAATTTTCTATATTTAAAGTAAAATATTTCCAGAACTCTTAAAACTCTGGGGATTCAGTGTTTCATATTATAATATGGTATTACTATACTAAAAAAGCAATAGGAAGCATAAGAGTTTAGCTATGAGAAAAAACAAAAACAAAAAATATGCATTATACAGTGTAGTGTTATATTTTCTAAATGGATTAAAATATTTCTAAACAAAAAAGAAGGTAAGTCTTAGAAAAATGTTTATGATATTTTAAAAATATTGGAAATATATGTATAAAAGTACACAAAGGCATCCAGTCAAAGGGATGGGTAGAGGCTAAAACCTAGCCCATGTCTGACCACAGCAGAAGTATTAAGTTGGTGCAAAAGTAATTGCGCTTTTCCACTGTTGAACTTTGCCTAATACTGAAATGCAGTCTTAAATAACTGTGGTTATGCTATCCATCACCTTAATGTATCACCTTTTTAATTCTGTTTTATTGCTAATGACTTATTACTTGCTGTTTATATTTATTTTACACTAGGGAAATGATGCTAGACAAAAAGCAAATCCGAGCGATTTTCTTATTTGAGTTCAAAATGGGTCATAAAGCGGTGGAGACAACTCACAACATCAACAATACATTTGGCCCAGGAACTGCTAATGAACATACAGTGTATTGGTGGTTCAAGAAATTTTGCAAAGAAACAAGAGTCTTGAAGATGAGGAGCCAGCCATCAGAAGTTGACGACAACCCACTGAGAGGACCATTGAAGCCATATTTACCTGATGGCTCTCTCACCATCTGACTACCACTACTCAAGCAGCTCAACAACTTTTTGCAAGGAAAATGCTTCCACAACCAGCAGGAGGCAGAATATGCTTTCCTTAGGAATTTTTCAAATCCCAAAACATGAATTTTTATGTTACAGGAATAAACAAACATTTCTCATAAGCAAAGAATGTGTTGATTGTAATGGTTCCTATTTTGATTAATAAAGGTGTGTTTGAGCCTACTTATGATGATTTAACATTCGTGGTTGGAAACTGCAATTATGTTTGCACCAACCTAATAAATGACACACACTTTATTCACACCCAAGTAGTTTATCAAGCACACAACTCCTTGATTTTCTGTAGCAAAGGCCCTGATAGTCTACCTACTACTAAAGTATGACTAGATTAAACAGACCCCCTACAGGGCTTCCATGGTGGCTCAGTGGTAAAGAATCCACTGGCCAAAGCAGGAGATACGCATTCAAAAAAGCTGATGACGCATTCAAACCCTGGACCAGGAAGATCCAGGATGCTGCAGAGCAACTAAGGGCATGATCCACAACTGCTGAGCCTGTGCTCTGGAGCCCAGGAGCTACAACTACTGAGCCCTCACACTACAGCAACTGAAGTACGTACGCCCTAGAGCCCGCGCTCCACAAGAGAAGCCTCCCCAGTAAGAAGCCCAGGCTCCACAAGAGAAGCCTCCCCAGTAAGGAGCCCACGCTCTGCAACTAGAGAAAAGCCCACCAAAACTAAAATAAATTAAAAAATAAAATTATATTTAAAATAGATGTCCTATAGAAATATTTTAATCATCTAAAAATTAATTTTAAATTAAAGTATCTTAAATAGATAATCCATTCAGCAATTCAGAAAAATTTTCATCTCCAAACTACTTTCTGAAGTAAAAATTTCTACAAATAAAAATTAATAAAGAATGAACCACAGAGGAGAAAGTGATCTGATAACAGAGAAAGACAATTAATTTCATATTTTTGTTTTAAACTATATAACTCTAAAAAATTTTATCTTTCTGGAAAAAAATTCCGTTTAGTTGAACAAGTCATTCATTTTCTGCTTCTCAATTTGTACTAATGGCTAGTAAAGACAGAATAAACTAACTTTTGAAAGTTATATTCTCAGAACCAAAGCACTACATTAAAATATAATGTTATTATACCTATCATCAAATACATGATATCTATTGATGAAAGGGAGGAAAAATTCATGCAAAAACTGAAAAACTGACACTTACTAAAGCCTTCCGGGTCTTCTTCCCACATTGTCAGTTCTTCTTCAGTTAACAGAAAATAGTGAGAGACTAATCTTCTACATATCTCTGTCAAAGTAGGATATGTGAAGAATGCCATCTTAATCTTATGAGCTTCCAGAGTTGCAGGGTTGCTATCTAGAAAAATTAAATTTCCAAGTTAATTATACAGACAAGTATTCTACCCATGCTGGATAGTGAAACAAATAAACTTAAGAATACCTTCTAAATAGCAGTATATAAATTTTCATTTGTACTATGGACATATCTCAAAGATGCTCTTGCTTTTATTTATACCACACACACATCAGTCTTGCTTCTACCTTACCACTATGGCTAGTCCATTTCCATCCTACATTATCACGTCATATTTTGAAGTGGCTTACCTATATGTCTCTCTTTCTCTTCTACAAGACATTCTCATTCATCGTGATAAACATACACATGAATGAATTCCAAACAGAGGTGACCCCTGAACTTTGTGAGTCCATTTACACTCAGATATTTTTCAACAGTAAATACTAAACTACAGTGTACACGGTTGGATGAATCCCCAGATGCACAGGAACAGTGAATCCATATTCACTTATAGTGGCCAGCTGTAAGTTATACTCATTAACCCCTGTGTTGTTCAAGGGTCAATTGCAATATAACAGTTTAACCTATTCTAGAAGCAACAGAATCTGCCTAGAATCACTTTATATATGATCAAAAGAAAACTTTTAATTGTACAAATAAATACTGTCTACAAATGAGCTACAGAGGTTACTGAAGTACTTAATTCTTAAAAGACCTAGGCTTCAACTGATGTTCTACTGTGTTACAAAAGACAGTAGTTTACTAAATGCACTGTATGTCTTTTAAAAGCTGGCATTTATATACCAAAAGCTCTAATCCTTATCTCTATTTCATGTCCCAGCAATAGTTTATTTCTCAGACTTAAATGAACTTCAAAAAACTTACATAAAAATAGCTATTACTTCACACTAACATTAAAATAAGGAAATGAAAAAAATAAAACTACCAGTAAAGCATTACCTTCAAAATTTTTGGATGGCTTATAAGCATAATTTTTGACAATCATCTTAATAAGATTCATGCACTGGACAATGAATCGTTCAAATGTAACACCTTCACCAACTTCTGTAAACACATAGCTTACAGAAAATTCCAGTGATCTCTGAATTAGAGGAGTAAATGAAAAGGGATGCTGATCCAAGAAGTCCAAAAGCTATAAGAAAAAAATTTTTATATATTTTCTTCAAATTCACATAGGAATATAATCATTCATAGGTACATCTAATAACTGGCAATAAACACTTAGCAAGTTTGGAACCTTGTGGGAAGTCCAGTTTCACAGGTAATATACTCCCTGGGGTATACCATACAATGTGAAATAAATCAGATTGTATCTCATCACCTGAACTTTCTATTACTTCTACTACAAGATTCAAAATAAACTTACTTCATACTTAATTCTGTATCAATCAGCAAATGTGATAACCAAAAGTACAAGAAAGGCCTTTAAAAAATAATAAAGGCAAATAATCAAAAATGTATCCTGCATCAACTGCATGTCAATGTATCAAATAGTTGATGAGAGAGATTTCCTCTACATAGAATTCCAGCTAATAAATGTAAAAGGAATAATATTAATAGAATTAGAATGCCATCATTTTGTAACCCCTATTCAAACAAAAGATCTAAGCCATGATCATCGATGGCTGCTAGAATCAAGGGAAAGGCTGTTGAAGAATTTAATAATGGATAACTCAATAAACAACTTTAAGCAATCAGACATTGTGCATCTCCTGGTGTGATGCAATAGGAAATACACAGCATCACCTGTAAAATATTCCTGTCATTGTCACCCTACTCCATTGCCTCCCATCATTAAAAACAACAAGAAAGGCCTGAATGTGATCGAGTTTCTTATCCAACTAGAAATTTCTAAGAAATATGGGAGAAGGGGTTTAGAAACAAAGGAATATGTTAACACATTCTATTTGGAGGCACATGTAAAATGTTCCAATTTTAAAAGCTTTAATAAAGTCATGGGATTATAAACATGAATTTCATAAATTATTACTTTTTTATTTGACCATGCCATGTGGCATATGGGATCTTAGTTCTCCAACCAAGGATTGAACCCCCATCTTCTACATTGGAAGGGATTCTTAACCACTGAACCACCAGGAAAGTTCCCTCACAAATTTCTTATAGTTGGTTTTTTGAATAAGGATTCAATAGTGTCGATTCTCTCTTTTTTTTTTAAACATGTGAAATTTTTATTGTTGAAATGGGAACTTTTTATGGGAGAATGAGGCCTGATGTGACCACATCGTTGTGGTAACAGATCATTTCCTGTAGAGTTTTCTGTGTTGTGCATTTGGCTGTCTATATCCATTAATTTTTTTATAAAATAATTTTATCTGAAATATATACATATTGCCTCAGACAGTGCACCCATACAATTCTATTCAAAAGATATGTGATATTAATGATGATAAACTATCATTATGAATATACTGATTTTTTGGTATTATCTACTCTAACATCTTACCTACTTTATGCTGTGCTGCACTATCTTTTTTATCTCTGCTTTTTCCAGTGGGTTTGAGAATAATGAGACTTTGAGGAATCAAATTCTCTTTTATTAGGATGGATTTTTTTATATCCAGGTGACTTCTACACTTTGACATATGGTATATATAAATTTAATCATTATATGTATTCTAAAGGCTTTAAGATACAAAAGGCTTTTTTAGCTTTCCTGTACACAGTAAGAAAATAAGTTACTTTAACACTAAATCAAAAATGTATGCTTAAAAAACATCACTTTCTTTACTAAATTCAAGTATCTATATTTCACTTGAGAAAACATAATTAAGATAAAAAAAAAACTTACCACTTTAGTAAAAAGAATGATGGTCTTCTCCAGTCTATCTCTACATACATTATCTGTACCTATACTTCTACCTATTAAAAATACAATTCACATATCAGCACAAGTTAATAATATTCTATAAATTTACAACCAAGACAATGACAAAACTTTTACAAAAATACTGTCAGATATGTTTTTACACATTTCGCATTATGAATTCATGAGTGTACACTCCTACTCCAAACAACAAATAAGTAAACCATAACATTTAAGTTTTTAGAAAGCAAGACCTTACGCTTGACACAGAAATGCTCAGTGCCATATTTCACAAAATTAATCCTAAAACACTAACTGAGCCCATTTCATAGTAAAAAGGCAGCAATTTTATCTGCAACACCATGTTGTCATAGTTAAAATACTTTTCAAGTAACATAAATAAAAACAAAGAATTCAAAGATTAACATACTTGTTTTTCTTTCTAACAATTTTCTTCTGATCATTTTCTTGGTGTAATGAATTTTTGTACATTCAGAATAATGTCCATCAGCTCATTAACTATCCTGCCTGCTCCCTAATCATACACCTCATAATCTGTCTCATCAGTTACATCATTCTCCTCTCCTGGATGGACTTCTATCCTTCCCTTTTATTCTCCCATGGGGAAAACCAGAGAAAAATTACTACTTTTAAGGAAAAGGAAATCATATGAGCTTTCTTATAGTACCTAGCAACAGACTCAATAATGGTTCTACTACACTGAAAATGACTGACAAAATAATCAGCAGCTCCCCTAAAAGTGAGTACACTTAAGGAATATTCTCAGGGTACTAAGTCTCCAAATACACTCACACATAAAAAACACACACATACATGTTATACATATGTGTGTGCAAGAATATACATATATGTGTGTATCCTGTGTGGCATGTGTGTGCATTCTGAGAAAAGGTGCTTATAATCATAGGGAAGAGAAAAGGATAGCAGATCACCAGCATAATACAACACAAATGTAAACAGTAAATTCTTCCATATGGGGTAGTAGATTAGAAAGGGTTCTACAGGTCGGTCAGTAATGGTTAGCAGACCAGAGATTTGCACAGTGAAAGTACCATTTAAGGATATTTATATCAAACAGATATACTAAATGTACTAAAAAAAAAACAGAATCAACAAAATGTCTAAACAGCATGTGGTACAGGGCCTATACTCAATGATTATCTGCTAAACATACTACTGTTGTGGGCATCTGCATGGAACAGAGTAGTAGCAAGTAGAAATAGGGAAGAAGGAATTGACACAAAATATGTTTTTTTAGAAAAAGGCTTCTTCAATACTTAGGACAAAACGGGTATATGAAGACAAAACTGAGCTTCCAATTTAATTTTAGATAATTAATTATCAAGATATAAGATTTCAGCCCCTCGAGATTTGCATGTGCCAAACAGAAGCTACTAATACAAAAGGATTCTACAGTAAAAATTACTATCATGGAAGTACTTACTGCATTCCAAAAATTGTTTTAAACGTTCAAATATTCCATGTAAAAAACCCTAGAAAAGAAAAACATTTTTGAAGGGTTTCAATTTATTCTGTTGTAAGAATTTACCATACACTTTCTCAGGGAAACTAAAATATACTTATCATATCATATTAAAAAGTTAAAATTAGATAAAGTAAAAATCATTCCATTACTGTAATAATGCCTTCAATCTTCCACAAGTAAATAACAGTATTTCATCTCCTCAGTGTCTCACTTCAATAACCTAAATCACTTTGCAATAAATAAAAAATTATTTATTAAGTATTCTATTTCACTAAATATCCTCTATTCCTCTTACTGTTTATTTCTTTTCCATAGGACTTATAATCCCGACATAATCAGTCTCCTCCACCTAAAATGTCAGATCCTTAAGATTCAAGAACTTTGCCTGTTTGCTTTGCTCTATCCCAGAAGCCAGGAATGGTATTTAGCAATAATAAGTATTCCTAATATGAATAAATGGTATCAACTATTTGTGGCAGAGGTTTTCAATTTCAAGTATTCAATTACATTAGCCTTCAGAGATCAGAGAAGGCAAGAATCACCATTTACCATATGGGTCCAAAACACCTTTTACTATATTTTTTTAAAACATGTTATGAAAACTTTGCAGAAATAAATATAAAGGGATACTGAAAAAAACTTTATTAAAATGTTTAAGAATTTCAATATCACAGACTTTTTCGTGTCAATAAATTTTGGTGTATAAACATCATAAAAGATGTCACATGTCCTTTTAGCAAATGAGATGGTCCAGGTTTTTGTCACAAAATACTATACACTTTCCTGATGAATGACCGTCTAGAAGAGAATGCTGTTATTTCCTCTTTGAAATAGAGAGATATACTGCTCATCATCAATCTTTGAGTTTGAGACAATTCACCTAGGATGTCATCACCTGAAGTCACAGAGGCTAAAATGCCACTTAGGCAGTTTCACTATCACCACTGGGGTCTAGGGGGCTGCTACCAGTCTCTTAAACAGTATCCATCTTTGGATTCATGTAAAAATCATGAAACATTTCCCTCTGTCAATTTTCATCTCTCAGCCATTTTGAGCAGACAATGAAAAACTGAATTATCAGCTGTGTTAAATGAAAACTAATAGCAAAGAGATAGTGTTTGTGGTCTTCTTTTACACCTTCCTGAAAGATGATGCAACACAGCAGATAACACAGTAAGAAAACCTCAGGACAGCAACCAGTTTCACTACTGCTTCATCCTCTGGCTATCTCATCATTCTCTCATTTTCATACTGCTTCAATCTTTTTAAGCACAGTTGAGAATAAATTATAACTAATGATAATTAACAATAAAGTAATTTCTAGGATGATGAAATCGCAGAATTTTCAATATAGGAAAAATAAAATCACCAAGATCCCATATGCATGTTAAAATTTATACAGAAGCTCAATGCAATGGTCCCATACAGTAGCTACAAGACAGAAGGAATTTTATTCTCTTTTAAACAAAATTAGTGCATCAGTCAGAGTTCTCTAAAGAGAGCAGAAACTTATGAAAGACATAAATTTTAGTAAGTTCATCAAGAGGATCAGGAATTTATAGAATTGGACAACTGACTAATCGAAATAAACCAAGTAACTTGACTAATGTTATATAATAATAAGAACCTCTTAAAATAATCATCAAATGGCAATTTACAGAACAGTTTAATTAGTTACTGAACTCATTTCAAAAATCATTCTCTCTCATAATCCTCACAACATCCAATGGGATATGTACTATTATTTCATCATCATATTACAAAAAAAGAAACTCAGTACCAAGGAAGATACTCTTGAGGCCATGTTATCATGAAAAGACCAAGCCAAGATTCAAAGCCATATTTGTCTGCCTCCAGGAACCCAAATCTCACCACTAGTATACAGTGCTTCTTAAGCATCATTTACACCCCATGTTATTTTTAAGATCTTTTGAAATGTTGTCCATAATTTGTTAAAATTCTATTCTTATTTACAACTAATCAATAATACCACAATACAGCAAGTTTAACGGAACAGGAGCTGACATACAGCTTCTGAGGCAAAAGACTCAAGGAAAAGCCTAAGGCTCACAAAATATGGAGAGTATCCATTGACAACTATTATTCTAACTTATAGAAATGTGATTCATATCAGTTCATTTACACTGAAAAGAAACTGATAAACATATTCAATATCTTAATTTTATGATACTCAGAATATTATATATAATTACTGAACCTTCTGATATATTTCTACCATATCACACAGTCATTCACTTAAATAACTACTAAGCATTTTTATACAGCAGATATTATCCCAAGCTCTGGAGTGAAGAGTGAATAAAATTCTCTGCATTTATGGAACTTACATTTCTCGTGAGGGCACTGAGGGAGCTGTCAAACTGGTTTCTAGAAAATGTTTTTTGACAGCATGGCAATAAACATAAAATATTGGGTTGGCCAAAAGCTGTTATGGAAAAATAGGAACAAACTTTCTGGCCAACCAAAATATTTAAATGTATCAGTATTGAAAACTGGGGTTGGTTTTCATATATCTTCAGGTAATGTGGTATTATACATCAGTATCATAAATGTGGATATACTTTAACCCAACATTTCCATTTCTAGGAATTTATCCTAGAGATCACTAGAAAAGTACACAATGACATATGCACCCAAATGTTCATTTTAATATCACTGCTCAACAATCAAAAACTGGAAACAAACTACATGTCATCAAGAGATACTGGATGCTGGGGCTGGTGCACTGGGACAACCCAGAGGGATGGTATGCAGGGGGGAGGGAGAAAGGCGGGGTTCAGGATGGGGAACATGTGTATACCTGTGGCAGATTCATGTTGATGTATGGCAAAACCAATACAATATTGTAAAGTAATTAGCCTCCAATTAAATACATTTATATTTTAAAAAAGAGATATCACTGGGCAAGTAAATTATAGAAAATCTGTGATTACTTTTATTTTTTTTAATTGCATACCAATAGTAATTGTATTTAGCATAAAATCATTAAAAACATGATATATAACAATATTACTGACATGCAAAAAATATCCACAATGCACTGAGTTTAAGAAAAAGCAAGGAAGGAAACAGCATGTAGGTCTCGTTCATATAAAACTGAGGAAGACAGAAAGTATATCTAAAATAGTATGTTTATGATATTATAAAGGAAACAGAACTGTTATCATAGTAAGTTCTTAAATGATTTAAGTTTTTAAACTTTAAAAAAAATGTAATATTTTTATAGAAAAAACTGTATTCACATTATAATGATGTATATTAGCAGTTTTTAATTCTTTTAACAATAGAACCATTATTTCAAGCAAAACCTTACAGAAACACAAAGTTCAAAAAAATAAAAGTGTGACTCTGATGAAATGTAAATATAGTAGGACAAACCTAAAGAACCAATTAAATATACCTTTTCCAAGCTTTCTGTGCCGCCCCAAAGGCAATTCACAGAGTAACATTCTAGCTGACCTAAACTCACTGTAAAAGCTAATATAGATCTGAACAAGTATGATACAATTCCACTTTGTTCAGGAATAAATATATGCAGCTATACATTTTTGCATATAGAGAAAGTAGATGCCATGATACAAAAATAAGTATACTTCAAAACTTGTTGGGCTTATCAATGGAGCTTTCCTCTCATATATATATATTTATAATTGATTACAAAGAACAAATATAAATGTTACGATTCAAGAGAAAAATACCTCATTTTGAGTATATAAAAACAGACAAAGGAAAATACGAAGAATATAAATCAATTACACTGACCCTAGTAATGTTATCACAGCATTCAAATTCCTAACAGTTCACTTGATTTCAAATTCAAATAAACACTCTCAATGTACCACGGCATCTTGAGAACCATCCTAGTTCTAGTTCCTCCCTTTCACATAATAGTTGCTTTGACGTATTTTCTGTATGTCTGAAAACAGATCACAAGTCTAAAAGTATAGTATAACATATACAGAATGGTTAAAAAAAAAAGAAGAAATTAGGTGGTCACTTAATAAAAAAACTTTTAAATGAATGCCAAGTAAAAAGAATAAGCTTTATAACATGCAGGAAATACCAAGCACTTTTCCAAAGTTACAAAAAAATAAACGACTTCTTTTACTTACCATCACCTCCATATTCTTATGAGGTTCCACAACTCCATTAACAGTTAATTTACGGAGCACTGAAAAGTAAAATCAAGCTTTACTCAAACCTTATTTTTTTGTATTTTTCCCTATTAAAATCATAACCATAAAAGACTCAGAATCACAAAGCCTCATCAAGCTTGGATAAAGAAATGTAACTCCTGGTCATTGGCTGGTTCCCAAGTGGGAAAGATGGAACTAAAGCCAAGTTATTGTCTCTGAAGCAGTGTTCTTCTCACTTCTAAGTACTCATGTTTCTAAAGCCATATTGCAAATTTTAGTTCAGTTTACATAATTGTTAGTACTTCTCACTTGCAATAATACCTACAGGTTGAAGTTGAGAAAGTTACTTCTATTCCATAAAGTATGACTCAACGGTGATGAAAAAGCTTCATTCAGTTTTAAGGTACATTAACGAAAATACAGTATCTCCAAAAGGGATATAAAGATTAAACTCTATTCCAAATCTGGAATAGACTACAATGCTCAATTACAAGCATCACATTTTATGAGTAAACTGATATACATAGGAAGATAAGCAGGATAATAGATTTGAAGTCAGATCTAGACTTAGAAATCCTAGCTCCAGTGTCTAAAACTGTATTATTTTGGGCAACTTCTCTTATCGTACATTCCTCAATTATAAAATGTGGTTACACAGATAATAAAGAAGATGTGATATATATGCAATACTATTCAGACATGAAGAATAATAACATTTAGCCATTTGCAACAATATGGATAGACCTGGAGGGCATTATGCTTAGTGAAATAAGTCAGACAGAAAAACAGAAATACTGTATATTATCACTTATACATACAATATGAAAAATAAAACAAATCAGGGAATAAAACAAAAAAGAAACTGAGAAATACAGAACAAACTAGTGATTCCAGTAGGGAAAGAAAAGGGGGTGGGGACAACGGGGCTAGGGGGTTAAGAGGAACAAACTCTTCTATAAAATAAGCTACAAGAATATATTACACACAACAGGAAATACAGCCCACATTGCATGACACCCTCAAATGGAACATAAACTATAAAAATTCTGAATCACTAGGTTGAGTACCTGAAACAAATATAATACTGTAAATCAACTATAAAAAAAATGTAAGGTGGTTATAAATCTTAATTCATAGGGTTAGAATTCAACAGTACAATACATGCAAAACACCTAGCAGAATTTAGTAACAACCAGCATGATAGCAGCATCAGACTATCACTTTAATTTAAAGTCACTTCACTTTAAGAAAACAACTTTATAAACCGCATTGCTTTCTACATAACTCAAGAGTTAGTGTTCATGAGGTGAAGTGTAAAGGCAGCGTAACCCACATACCTACTGTCAATTAATCTTCAAAGGAAACAAGAATATACACTGAATCTTTAACAAGTGGTGCTGGGAAAGCTGGACAGCTGCACATAAATCAATGAAGCTAGAATACTCTCTTACACCATAAACAAAAATAAACTCAAAATAGCTTAGAGACTTAAACATACAACACCATAAAACTCCGAGTAGAGAACACAGGCAAAATATTCTTTGACATAAACCATACCAATGTTTTCTTAGGTCAGTCTCCCAAGGCAATAGAAATAAAAGCAAAAATCAATTAATGGGACCTAATTAAACTTACAAGATTTTGCACAGCAAAGGAAACCATAAACAAGATGAAAAGGCAACCTACAGACAAGGAGAAAATGTTTGCAAATGGTGCAACTAACTAGGGCTTAATTTCCAAAATATACAAACAACTCTTATAACTCATATATCATATAATTCAATAACAAAAAAAAAAAAAAACAACCCAATCAAAGAATGGGCAGAAGACCTAAATAGACAGATGGCCAACAGGCACATGAAAAGATGCTCAACATCACTAATTATTAGAGAAATGAAAATCATAACTACAATAAGGTACCACAGCAGTCAGAACGGCCATGATTAAAAAGTCTACACATAATAAGTGCTAAAGAAGGTGTGGAGAAGAGGGAACCCTCACACACTGTTGGTGGGGATATAAACTGGTACAGTCGCTATGGAGAACAATATGGAAGTTCCTTAAAAAACAAGGAGTTGCCATATGATCCAGCAATCCCATTCCTGGGCAGATAGCTAGAGAAAACTCTAATTCAGAAAGATACATGTGCCACAATGTTCACAGCAGCACTATTTACAATAGCCAAGACATGGAATCAACCTTCAGGATAGCTTATAATTAGGGTTACAGCCATTTATGTCCACCAATAAGAAAACGGATCAAGATATGTACACATACATACATACACACACACACAGCATATATACATATATACACATACATATACAATGGAATACTACTCAGCCATAAAAAAGAATGAAATAATGCCATTTGCAGCAACATGGATGGACCTAGAGTTTATCAAACTAAGTGAAGTAAGTTAGAAAGAAAAAGACAAATACCACGTGATATCACTTTGCATGCGGACTCTAAAATATGACACAAATGAACTTGTTTACAAAACAGAAACAGACTCACAGATACAGAAAACAAACTTATAGTTACTGAGGGAAAAGGACTTGGAGGAAGGATAAATTAGAGGAGTTTGAGATTAGCAGATAAAACATATAAACAATAAGGTTCTACTGTATAAAACAGGGAACTATATTCAATATAATAAACCGTAACAGAAAACATATAAAAATAATACACATGTATAACTGAGTCACTTTGCTGTACATCAGAAACTAATACATTATAAATCTACACTCTAATAAAAAACAATAATGAAAGCAGTATATTAAAATTAAATTTATAATGCAAATATCTAAATACCTTTGGTTTCATACTATCAATTACATACAACTCAAGTTAATGTATCATAACAAGAGAGAACAGGGTTTAAGTTGAATCCCTTATTCTGGACAAGATCTTTTCCATCACAGGACCTCGGTCTACACTATCTGGGACAGTCTTTTCTTTCTCCTTTTATCACCCAGTCAACTTCCATTTACCCTTTATGATTTTGGTTCAAACATCACTTTCTCAGGGAAGTCTTTTCTGACCATATTATCAATCATCATAACACTGTAAAGCCCCATCACAGATGTCATTTTACATGTATTTGCACAATCAAAATTTTATTATGTCTGTCTCCTCAGTGCCAAGCACCTACCTATAAATATGGTGAATGAAATAATGAACACACACATGTCCAAAAGACACTAAACACGCACAGGTATAAAGGCAAAGATGACATGGGACAAAAGCTCTAGTCCTAAGTACATTTAAGTCATGAAAGAACAGACATTTATACCTGGACAGAGGAGTATTTTAGAGTAAAATGCTATGAGATTTCTCCAGGTCAGGATGCCTTAGAGATGCAAATGAGTATCTAAGACCCTGAAATGCTGAGGTGCTGAAAAGCTTAAAGTGTGCTAACATAGATTAGTATGGCAACATTTGTGTCAGGAGCTAGGCTTTGAAATCAGACAAGAAAATTCTACAATCAAAAGGATTCATGAAAAATTCCTTAATCATTAAACACACTACTTATATACCACTTTGTGTATCTTTGGAGTTCTCTTGTGGCTGGCTCAGCTGGTAAAGAATCAGTCTGCAATGAGGGAGACCTGGGTTTGATCCCTGGGTTGGAAAGATCCCCTGGAGAAGGGAAAGGCTACCCACTCCAGTATTCTGGCCCAGAGGATTCCATGGACTGCATGGGGTCACAAAGAGTCGCACATAACTGAGCAACTTTCACTTTCACTTGCGTATCTAATCTTATATATCAATTTCTCTAATTCTGAGTTAACATTTCTAAGGCCTTTTAATTGTTTCCTCCATGATTTTGACAAAATCATCTCATTCACTTGTAAAACCACCTGTACAATGGATTGGATTTTACATGTGAACGGTCCTTTAAAATGATTCATGTTTGTCCACATCAAAATGTGTTGACAGTTTGGGGTTTGTGCATCCACTGTCTGCTTAATAAAAGTGAGGCACTAAAGTAATGCCACTGTGAGGTACTAGGGTGAGTCTGACAAAAGAGCTTACAAATAAAACAGAGAATGCAAAATGAGCTGTGGTAAGAAAAATAAAGGCTGCTTGAGGTTAAACTAAGAAACACAAAAGAGCCTCAAGCAACCAGAACAGAAGGAAGACAAATGAAATGATGGTGAATGTTAGAAAGAAAACAAACCTTAGAACACATGCATCAAGATAAGCTCAGCTCAGAGAAGTGAAGGAGATTTATGCAAGGGGGATGCCCATAAGCAAAGCATCAGAAAACACAGGCCAACAAAGCACCTCAACAAGCAGTTTCCAAAATCTAAGTACAAACAAGAAAGATGAGTTCTCAGGGAAGAAAGCCAGGAGACAGAGCTCAACTAAGCCTTAAGGACAGAAGTTTAGGAAAGTTGGCATGAATAGCAGTAGCCCAGAATGAGAAATGAAGCAAAAAAGAAGTGGGAGTGTTTGAAAGGTATGTATTCAGAACCATGGCCAGTAATGTGAACGTAACTTAAAACTAACCATTTGAACTGTGTGTACTCTCATGGATTAGACAAAGTAGAAGAGCTACTCTCACAAAAGAAAAACACAAGAGCCCTTGTCTCTGAGGGAAATATTAACCCTTTATTCTTCTACTAGTGCAACTGGAAACAAAAATCCATAGAGAGGAAGGGTTTGGCCACTATTCAGAGGTAAGCTGTTTCAAAAATAAACATGTCAAGCTTAATAGTACCTTTCAAGGATAGTAGAGTTCGTTCAAGTGAACTTAGAACTGCAGCTTCATTGCCAGAAGAAACTTGTTGAAGGAATGTGTCTGTGTGGTGATTCCACAGAGAGCAGGCAAAACTATAAATTCCAGAAGCTAACTGCAAAGATATCAACAAATTTGTTCACAATATTATTACAGATTCCACTAATCATTAGACCTACATAGTAATACATTTTCAACAAAATTCAAAAGTCAAGAATCTAGCAACACGTCTAACTTTTTTCGTCACAATGCACTCGTCTAATATTTAGTCACAATGCCCAGCAGGAAGCAGTTTACATTTGCTGCCATTATAAACACACATACATAAACACGCCACCCCCCGCAAATACTATTAGTTTCTTGAAATATTACTTAGCCTAATGCCTGCACTGCAGTTTGACATTTCCAATCTTTACTCTTTTATTTTCTTCCACTATTATTAACAGTTGTAACGCTTGGCTTTAAAAACACTTGATTTACGGACTGTCACTGAGTTTACCAGATAAATCAACATACTAAGAAATACAAAGGAGTTAAATTTCTGTGTTCTGCCAACTCTACCCACCTGGTTTGGAGTATTTAAAGCCAAGAACATATTAATATGGACCAGTATTAGGAATCCTGACTCAAAATGAGAACCACACTGCAGCGGTATTTTCAAGTTTCTTCCAGAAAGTCTAAGAGCAATCCACCACAGCCTACATGGCCATTTGTTTTAAATAAAAATTTAGTGAAAGTGCATCTGACTAGTGATCATTAGCATACTTCAGAATGATTTTTTCTTATTTGAGATATGTCATTTCAACTAATGAAACTATTTATAATAAGATCAGGCATCAGAAAGCAGTCAGAAATGCAATCCTGTAAATATGACATTTCTATGACAAAGTCAAATTCCACTTCTATTATTTTAATGCAGTAATTTTAAAGGCCTAGGCTTCCAGATACAGAAAAACACCTTCACCATACCCCTTGTAACTTTGCACATATCTACACAGGCAAAGCCTTAAACCTCAGCTAATGAGTACGGGCAGAACATCCTGTAACCCTCCTGGAACACAAGAGGATGAAAGGCTTATAAGCGACTACTAGAACACCATCTCCTGCTCACCCCTCTATTTCCTCTGTTAGACAGTTTCTCATGGCTTCCTGGGTTCTGATAAGGTATAAGATATACTATCCCACCCTAGACTCTCCCCCAGAACAGAACTGCAGATATAAAACCACTTAGTTACAGTCTAGAATTGGCTTCTCGGCAAAGCGGCATCCCACAGCTTGAACTGGAGCCATCCAACCCCTATTGCTTTGGTCACTGTTTTTAGTGTGAAGGCACACAGCATTTGTGACAGAAATCAAGAAAGAAACAGTAGTATGAAAACACCTGAATAATTCTCCTCTGTTTCAGGTTCCAGTTCTGGAGCTAAGCACCTACTTTAAGCATTAGTCAGCTGTTACAGTTCCAATTCCTAATTCTTTTTAGCTAGTCTACAAAAGGGCTCTGCACAAACAGGGATGATTAGAATGAAGAAGCAATATAGCACTATGCTCTCAACCCAAGGGTGAAAGGAGGTGGAAAAGAAGGAAGAAACCACAAGAATTTGGGAGGAATACTATTAACTATCTTGTAAACACAAGTCTTTCACAGGCTTCTATCTGCTCCAGAAAATACAAATTGATAAATGCTCACCGAAGGCTTATGTGGAAAAGAGAAAATAACAGAGGACAAGTAGAAGGGATTAAAATATTTCTACATTTTCTCCAAGAAAATATAGAGGGGTAGGAAATATTCAGTTAGAAAATAAAAAAATAAGCTATTTAATAAAATATTTTAGGTGTTGGTTCATGAAAATCCCAAATACTTGCATTTTTCTTTTTCTAAACCAGAAGGAACAGTGCCACCCACTGACTGCTTAGTAGCTTCTTAAATCTGTGAGAAACACACAGACTTGATTCCTTGAGTATCAAAAACAAACCAATATGGCAAATTTTATTTTAGTATTTTAGATGTTCTTAAACTTTTTAGCTTCAGGACCAATTTTCCCCTAAAAAAAATAAACACCAAAAAATGTTTAAATCAAAGTCTTGTAAGTCATCACTAACAGTGGGGCAATAAAAATTATCCACAAACTGGAGCTCTCAAAACTTGCTTAACCTAACTCTACTCAACAAGATAATTAACAACATGTCAATGATGTGCACGAGCGCGTACACACACACACACACAAAGAATGAATACTATTCTAACTTTAAAGACACTTAAGAAACATGACCAAATGTGAGGTATCAACCATATTCATTATTCTGGCTCAAACACACCACTTGTAATAATGTATTTAAGAACAATGTAGAAAATTGGCTACAAATATTTAATTACATTATATCATCTCAACAGGACGAAATGGCCGGAGGGCATCACTGACTCAATGGACCTCAATTTGAGCAAGCTTTGGGAGATGGTGAGGGACAGGGAAGCCTGGTGTGCTGCAGTCCATGGGGTCACAGAGTTGGACACAATTGAGCAACTGAACAACATTAAATCATATTAAATTACTATTTTTATGCGTGTTATATGATAAAAGTTAAATGATTACGTATGCTAAGGTAATCAGATTAGGCCCAAGATGAAGTCACTCATGCTAAGTCCCAAGGCAACAAACCAAAACTCAGAACTAGGTTCTGGGCTCGGCTCTCCCAGAAACGGCAGGTCTAGGCCAACCAATCAGTTGCCTGCCTACTCAACACAAGTTACTTGACCCAGCTCTAAGATTTCTCAAAACTTCTAAACCTAGTAACAGCCATAAGGCTGTCCTTAGTTACTGATGCCTAGACAATGCTCTCAGGTATACAGAGTATGAACTCAATGTGAGGGAGGAGGAGGTGAAAACTCTCTCCTCTCAATTTGTGATCCTACCTTTGCTCACAGCTGCAGTTCAGGCATCCAATGGAGTGACTACTGCTGCTGCTGCTGCTAAGTCACTTCAGTCGTGTCCGACTCTGTGCGACCCCATAGACGGCAGCCCACCAGGCTCCACCATCCCTGGGATTCTCCAGGCAAGAACACTGGAGTGGGTTGCCATTTCCTTCTCCAATGCATGAAAGTGCAAAGTGAAAGTGAAGTCACTCAGTTATGTTCGACTCTTCGCGACCCCATGGACTACAGCCCCCCAGGCTCCTCCGTCCATGGGATTTTCCAGGCAAGAGTATTGGAGTGGGGTGAGATCGCCTTCTCCAATAGAGTGACTAGCAGAGTAGCAACTCACATATTTGTCAGACGGATACAGAGACAGGTAAAATACAAAGTATAACTCAGCAATGCTTTAAGAGTCCCCTTTCCTAGGACCCAGACAAGAGTCCTTGTGAATCAAACAGAAAGGATAAACTACACTTTACTCAAAATCTCCTGTTCTCTTCAGTGCATAGCTCTTTTTTTTTGGATCAAGCTAGTCATCTTGAGTCTTTCCTTGATTAAAGCTTCCACCAAAAGTTTCCTCTTTCCTTCATATTTATATAAGCCTAGACACAGACACACAAACACACACACAGATACACACACACACACTCTCTCTCTCTCTCTCAAATCCCCACACACGTTCGTAGCAGAAATGACTTTATGGATCACAGGAGTCATTCTTTAAACAATGTGTTTAAAAGGCAATCTGAAATTAGGCAAAGCAAGAGACAAGACTTAGAAACAGCATTTAGAATCACCCAAAACTGAAAATGATGAATTTAACCTACTTAATGATTTGCTTATAAACACACATTAATGTTTCAAATAAATTTCACTATTCTGTAAATTTCCCGAAGGTTTGAGCTACACAGTATAAGTGGCACCTTGGCATTCTCAAATTTAACACTCAAAACTTGTAACTATTTGGGAACTTTCCCTCAGAACCAAACATGAAATTATAAATTTATAAGGAATAAGGATGAAAATTTCTTTTATGAGGCTGAGTTAGCTATCTTATGCCAATCAGCCCATCCCAAAGTAGCTATGTGGATCTCTTTGGTTAGTTTATTCATAAAACAGTAACTCACCAGGAAGACTATTCAGTAGTATTGTAATCTGACTTCATCTCACTGCAGTTTTCTCCTATCCTCATCATGCAAATATATACGCTATTAGTGGGAACATTACTCATCATAAATCCTTCAGTTTTTTAATTTTTGCTGAATTTTAGCTTTGACTATAACAACAATGTAATACAGTATGGCAGATTTTATAAAGTTACTAAATGACCTTTGAAGATTTGTGTCTTATGATTTTTCCCATGTCAGGCGATGACTAGTTGTGTCTTTCATCTTCAGTATCGTACATACCTCAGTAGGCAATCTGTTGACTCACTCTCGAGGGGAAGTAAGAATTTAAGATTAATTCCTAATATTCAAACTTAAAAAATTCAAAATAAAAACTGGTTATGGAATATGTCCTTTTTCGAGATTCATACTCTAAATAGTATTGGGTAAAATGACATATCAAGATTTGCTCCAAGAGGAAAAGTAAATGTGGCAACACCTTAAGAACTGGCAAATATGAGTGAAAAATATATGAAGGTTGTTGAACTGTTTTCACAACTAGAGTTTATTTGAAATGTCCTTAAGTAAGAAAACTATTTCATTGGTTATATGCCAAAACTGTACAGCAAAGTATCTGATAAAGTCAGTAGGTTAAGAACTTAACTGCCAAGAAAATAGTGAAAAAGAAAAAATAAAACTAAATGTACGAAGGTCTTGGCTTCTAGGAAAAAAGCAATTATTTAAATTACACTAGAACTAAAATGTCCATCTCAAACTTTAATGGTGCTTATAAAGATTTACTTGGAATAATAAAAATTATAAATTCACAGAATCACACAACTTTAAAAGACAATTTTAAAGAATCATAAAGTATAAATACCTTGCTCAAAATTCCAAAACTGCTCAGTACAAAGAAACATTCTTGACTAGGAGCCAGCTCTTCTCATAATTGTTAACCCATAGTGCTAAACACAAGTGAAATATACTTGCTTTCAAAAAATTTTTTCTTCTTTTTTTTTAGATTTGGATTACTTCACATACCATACCATGTACTTTTGTGGGTTACACACCACATCTATAAGGTATTATTTGGTTAATACATTTACAATTATATTAGAATTACTATCTGTAACCTGTTTCCTGGCTTTCATAGACTAAATTTAGATTTTAACTGTACTTAATGTCAACTTTTTTATATTCAGGTTTGTATGAAAAGCATGTAATTTTCTAGAAAATGAATCCCCTTTGTGTCAAATCAAGCTCAGTTTCATTACTGCCAACAGCTACTACTGTTGATTTTATTATCTATCACCCCGAAAAGGACTTAATTTATTTTAAGAAGGACGGAAAACACACTGGGAAAAAAACTGCTGGGACAGGTGAAGCAGTAGGGATTAAATGCACCATGAACAACTTTGTCATATCAAGTAGCCCAACTATGACCTTACACTTCTTTATGTGGGAAACTAATTTAGTACATAAAGACCATCTTAGCATTAAAGTAACCACATTATTAAAAAGATTTTCCCACACTTCAGATTACCAAAATAATTGGGCTGTTTAATTAACTAGCAAACTTGCTCTTTAAAATAATATCTTCCTACATATGCTACCTTTAATAAACTACACTTCTCATTCCGCAGCCCCATCAGACAAGATTTCCATCCTAGTCCCTACGGTGTTCCATGTTTCCAGGTTCAGCTACTCCATTCAAAAATAAAAGGTGCTAAGCTCAATTATTTTTTCCAGGCATCTTGAATTTTGTATATACTCCCCAACTCCTGCTTTTTGAAGTCCTATATCATACCATTTGAAATCTAGAATGTATCTAAGAACAAATCTCTTCCTCTACTGTTATTCATTCAAGAGGTACTGGGCACCATCCACTCATGTACATTCTTCTGGGCTAGACAGTAGGACTATAATAATAACTGTAACAATAAGAGCTACAGTACTCCCTCATAAAATTCAGTGTGGTGGATCTCAGAAAGGGTGAATCAACAATTAAAATGTAATTGTAATATAATGTACAATGCAATAAATACTATGCTGGATGTAAGTACAAGATGCTAGGTAGACCTATATTTCATTCTATATGGAGAGGAAAGAGCCTCACACTACAATAAAACCAAGCAAGAAAGTTGAAGTGGACAGGAAGCTAACCCAAACAAGCTATACAAAATAAGGCTAATTTAGAAATACTCTGTAGAGACAGAGTAGGCTAAATACACATTATATCTGAAAACCAAGGCAATACATTAGGAGAGTACAACTTGAGAAAGCCAAACCAAGAAGTAAGACTTTATAGAAAGGGACCCTTCAATAAAGAGTAATTGTAACCCAGAATCTTACACACATTAAAACGTCTGTATAAAAGTGAAGGGGACTAAGATGGGAATAAAAGTGAGAAAAGTCAACAAGAAATTCACAGAAAGACTTGAAAAGATAAAATGTCCATTTCTTTAGTCCTTGTTAGATATCAAGTAAAAGTGACAAGGATTTAAAAGGCAACCTTTAACAAGAAGAATTTCTCTTACACTCAGTATCCTCAGAGAAACAGAAAATTGGCTATTTATACCTACTGGGTTAAAAGTAAAGAGGACATAACATGGTTCTGGTTTAAACTTTGGTGTCTTAAGAATAACCTGGGGAGCCTATTAAAAATTCAAATTCCTAAGCCATATCCTCAAAGTGAGGATTCCAAAGGTAAGCAAGAACACTGTTAAAAATACTTGGAGGGAATTCCTATTGGTCCAGTGATTAGGACTCCATGCTCTCACTGCCAAGGGCCCACGTTCAATCCCGGGGTAAGAAACTAAGATCCCACAAGCCACAGTGTAGCCAAAAACAAAACCTGGAGACTCCCATTGTTATCTGGTACAGTTTAAAATGTTATGCTGAAAAATACGAAAATTTTTCTGGCTGTTTCAATAGTTCAAAACAATAAAATACAAAAACACCAAAGCACCTGAATGAAGGAAAGAAATAGTTTTTTCAGTGAATAGAACTAAAACACCAGCAGACATCACCAGTTGTGATGACTGCTTCCTATATCCACCAATTACCCAGGCATGTCAATTTTAACTTCCTAAATCTCACCTCTATATGCTCCTAAATGTTCTCTTTATCACTTCTTCTTGTGAGAGCTTTATCATTGCATCTGAACACAACTTCAGTAGCCTCAAACCAGTCTTTCTGCCTTCAGACTGTTCTCCACCAATTAATTCCCCTAATTGGCAACTAACTGACCTTACTGGTCATATCACAATCCAGCTTAAAACCTTTCAGATGCTACCTATTAATATGACCCTTTTGAGGTCAATTAGAAAGAACTAATAATTCATCAGTAAGATATCTAGAGGTAAAATTACATTTTAATACAAGTAGCACAGTTTTCATTATGATTTCAATACAAATAGCACAGTTTTCATTATCAAATTTAATTCCATTAAATCACTTACATCATAAAACAGTTTTCTATCAGCAGACAGTCGTTTAGACGCCAGAGTCTTGGTAACATGATAGAAGGTAAGTAATGCTCTGTGTTGTCGAAGATCATCTTGGACTTTCACAGATTCTATAAGAGTGGGAATCAGTTCAGGCCACTGTCGAGGACAATCCAATCGAGCAACTTTTGCAATCAGCACTGCAATCTGAGTTGCAATCTAAAGGGAAAAAAATTAACTTTCAGAAATAAACATGAAATTAAAGCAATAGGTACAGAATATGTTCACACTCAAAATTACCTTTTTAGTTACTCATACATTTAACAAAAATAAGTAAGATTTCACTGAACAAATGTTTAAGACAGTAGCTCTCAACGTGTGGTCTATGGAACCCTGGGGGGCCTAGGATCTTTTCTGTGAGGTCTATCCTTTCCCAATAATGTACCACTGTGGAGCTAGATTTTCAACATATAACTTCTAAAATAACATCACAACTTAGTAAATACTAGATATATTTGAAATTCTAGACATTTTTTAAGTAGTCAGACAGTAAAAAGATATGCAAAAATGCAGAACAATGTTACTCTCTTCATTAAATACTTATTGTTTGGGGAAATAGCTACCGTTCACTTTTTAAAATTCAATCTATATTAACGAACAATATATTTTAGGTTTATCAATTTTAATTTCTAATACAATAAACATCAACATATGTAACTCTTCCATGTTTTATTTCAGCAGTATAAGGAAGTTCTAAGAATGTAAACTTTGAGAACCGCTGATCTAAGAGTGGAAATGAATATCAGTATTAGGTATTCACATAATGATATTTGTTCAGATCAGAGTTTCACAAATACTGGTTGACAGAACACCTAAGCAATGGTTTATCCCTCAATCACCCAAGCCCCTCCCTGACAACCTCCTCCTTCCCCACACAGAGTAACTCTGTTCCTCTCCAACTTCCATCAAATCTCCTTAGCTGAGAAACTGCAAAAAAAAAAAAGAAAACTCAGATCATATAAGTAGGTTTAGATAAAACTACATTGGATACACCTCCTAATACAGTGTGATTTAATAGTCAAATTAAAAGAATCAAATGTAAGAAACAGTAACTTGGAAAATATAATTTTTGTATCATAAACAAACTTATTTTATTCTTAAAAGAAAAATCTCACTAAAAGGGAAAGAAAAAATAAAACTATATAATCCACTATCTATCCCCCACAGAGTAGTCAGAAGTGAAAATGTGATGAAGGAAACAGACAAAAATCAGAAGTCTGGGACTCCCTGGTGGTCCAGTGGTGGGGAATCTGCCTGCTAGAGCAGGGGAAATGGGTTTGATTCCTGGCCCAGGAAGATCCCACATGCCATGGAGCAACTAAGTCCACGCACCACAAATACTGAGCCCACTCCAGAGTTCTTGCCTGGAGAATCCCAGGGACGGGGGAGCCTGGTGGGCTGCTGTCTATGGGGTGGCAGAGTCGGACACGACTGAAGCGACTTAGCAGCAGCAGCAGCAGCAGTGCTCTAGAGCCCACGAGCCACAACTACTGAGTCCTACATGCCTAAAGCCCGGGCTCTGCAACAAGAGAAGCCACTTCACTGAGAAGCCTGCGCACTGCAAAGAAGACCTAGCACAGCCAAAAATAAAAAAATAAATACATAAATAAATCTTAAAAAAAAAAATCAGAAGCCGTCCTGTAGTTGCTGGGGTGGGGGGGGGGTATAATTTCAATAATTAATATATAGAAAGATACTTTCAATATTGGCTCAAAAACTAAAAAGTTAAAAAATATACACAGGTGTATCTTCAAATGATTCTGAGTTTTAAATCAGTAAGAGCCAAATCTAATCAAAATTCTTCACAGCTAGAATTGGATCTCAAAATTTAAAAACCACCAGAGAAGTGTATATAAACATCACAAATGAGCATTATTTAATAAAATTTTATTTTTAAAGCAAAGAACCAAGGTTAGTTTGGAAAAGAAGCAAAAAAAAACAAGAGAAAGGAAAGAACAGTTGGCACTCGTTTTCTCACTAACCTGGTTTATCGGTTCATTGAAGTTGGTGATTAGCCCTGCACGCAAGGTAGACTTTTCCTCCTCTGAGAGAGCACTGTAAAAAGACATGTTTATTATGCAAGAGAACGCTGCAAAATAATGAATGCAGGTAGGCATGACTGAGAATTTTAATAATAAAAAGTCTTTCAAACAATGTGTCCCTGATTGTTCGGGTAATTAAACAGAATTATTTCCATTACTTGTATACTGACACATCAGGTAATTCAAACTCCCTTCACAGCTGAATAAACAGGAAGCACAAAATAGTGCAAAAACTATTAGAAAATAGAGACAAATCTAGACTAAAGGACGTGATATTCTGATGTCTGCTTCTACTGATATAAAAACAGCTGCTGACCAAAACATTTAATGTCTGGCTTAGAAAAAAAAAAATATGTGAGTAAATGCTAGTCTTACACTGACTTCTTTACAAAATTCTATGTGGAAGAGAGGATCAGAAATAAGAGAATGTTTGGTATGGAAAACTTGTCTAATCAAGTAGTTTAAAATCTTTCGGTACTTCCCTGGTAGTCCAGTGGATAAGGCTCTGTGCTCCCAAAGCAGGAGGCCTGGGTTCAATCCTTGGTGGAACTAAGATGCCAGAGTCTGCAACTGAGTCCATGTGCTCTAGAGCCTACAGTCCGCAGCTAGAGAAGCCATGTCTTAAAAGGCTGAACATTAACACTAACAACTTTGACTGCAAATGAGGAAGGCAACTAGACAGCAAAAGGACAGAGAAGGCAAATATCCACTGTATAAGACTGTACATATTTTGAACTGTATTTTAATTTAAGATTAAATTTTAAACTCTTCATGTTAAGGTTTTCTATTCTGGCTATGATAAAAGTAGCTTGTATTGAATGAATCACTCCCCAAAAATCAGCTATATAAGTTGCATACAATTTTTTAAAAATGTTCTAAGGCATCTGTTGAGTTGAAATGTGCCCCACACCCCACCAAAGGTATGTTCAAGTTCTAACCCCAAATACCTGTGAATGTGACCTTATTTGGAAGTAAGGGCTTTGCAGATGCAATCACACTAAAATTAGGTCATACTGGATTAGAGTAGGCCCTAACCCAATGATTGGTGCCATTTACAGGAAGAGAAAATTCTGAACATAGACACAGAATAGACATCTGAAAATAAGGCTATGTGACAATGAAGACCAAGGCTAGAGTTATATTTGAAGATGAATGCACCTCTCTTGGTAACTGCTGAAAAAGTGGCACAAAATCAGTAATAATGTAAAGGATTTGAATAACATAATTAACAAATGTGACCTAACTGATACATATAATAAAACATTACAATCCACAACAGCAAACATACATGCTTTACAAATGCATATAGAACATTTACCAACATATCATATGTTGGGATCATAAAATAAGACAGCATAGTCCAAAGAATGAAATCATTACAGAAAACAAAAAAAGTCCCACATGTTTGGAAATTAGGTGATATAACCCATGGGTCTCAAAAGAAATCAAAATTTTAAAATATTTTTGACTAAATGGTAATGAAAATAATACATATTGAGGCTTATGAAACTGAACTAAAGTCACGATTATAAAAAAAAGTCTTAATGTTTTAAATGCATATAGAAGAAAAACAGAAAATTACCTAAGCTTCTATTTAAAAAAGCTAGAAAAAGGACAGTAAAATTAAATTCAAAAAAGTAATTAAAAGTACACTAAGCCTGATATAAAGTACAACACCTAAAGCAATGACAGACAAATAGGCCAACAGGACAAAGCAGAGAAATCCAAAAACAGACCCCTCCGTGTAAACTGCCTGATAGGTTATAAGGGAATCACTGAAATGCGACAGGGAAAAAAGACATGGTGCTGCCCTACTGCACATCTTTACCTTACACAGAAACGACAGACAGATCAGACACCAAAACCTGAAAAGTGAAACACAGCTTCTAGCAGAAAACATACTTTCATGACTTTGTATTGAGTAAAAACTTTGTAAACAGATCCCAAAAGAATGAATTACAAAAAGAAAGTAGCTAAACTGAACTTAAATCAAAACTAAGTTTCATCAAAAGATACCAGTAAGAAAGGGAACAAGCAAGTCATGAAACAGAAGATATTTTCACTACGTACATTCAACAAAGGACTTCTACCCAAATATATATATTATATATAACCTCTCAGCCACCAGGGAAGCCCTAAATATAAATATGTATATAGATGTGCAAATGGCAGGTCCTTTACAAAAGAGGAGCTCCAAATGACTAGTAAGTACCAGTCCAGTCAGTTTAGTTGCTCAGTCGAGTTTGACTCTTTCTGACCCCATGGACTGCAGCATGCCAGGTTTCTGTCAATCACCAACTCCAGGAGCTTGCTCAAACTCATGTCCATCGAATCGGTGATGCCATCCAACCATCTCATCCTCTGTTGTCCCCTTCTCCTCCTGCCTTCAATCTTCCCAGCATCAGGGTCTTTTCCAATCAGTCAGTTCTTCACATCAGGTGGCCAAAGTATTCGAGCTTCAGCTTCAATATCAGTCCTTCCAATGAATTTTCAGGACTGACTTCCTTTAAGATTGACTGGTTTGATCTCCTTGGCAGTTCAAGTGACTCTTAAGAGTCTTCTCCAACACCATAGTTCGAAAGCATCAATTCTTTGGCACTCAGCTTTCCTTATAGTCCAACTCTCACACCCATACATGACTACTGGAAAAACCATAGTTTTGACTAGACTGACCTTTGTCAGCAGTAATGTCTCTGCTTTTTAATATGCTGTCTAGGTTTGCCATAGCTTTCCTTCCAAGGAGCAAGCATCTTTTAATTTCATGGCTGCACTCACCATCTGCAGTGATTTTGGAACCCAAGAAAATAGTCTGTCACTGTTTCCATTGTTTCCCCATCTATTTCCCATGAAGTGATGGGACTGGATGCCATGAACTTAGTTTTTTGAATGTTGAGTTTTAAGCCAACTTTTTCACTCTCCTCTTTCACCTTCATCAAAAGACTCTTTAATTCCTCTTCACTTTCTGCCATAAGAGTGGTGTCATCTGCATATCTGAGGTTATTGAGATTTCTCCTGGCAATCTTGATTCCAGCTTGTGCTTCATCCAATCCAGCATTTCGTATGATGTACTCTGCATATAAGTTAAATAAGCAGAGTGACAGTATACAGCCTTGACATACTCCTTTCCCAATTTAGAACCAGTACATTGTTTCATGTCCAGTTCTAACTGTTGTTTCTCAACCTGCATATAGGTTTCTCAGGAGGCAGGTAAGGTGGTCTGGTATTCCCAACTCTTTAAGGATTTTCCAGTTTGTTGTGATCCACAGAGTCAAATTTGGCATAGTCAAGAGAGCAAAAGTAGATGTTTTCCTGGAACTCTCTTGAGACTAGTAAGTATGAAAAAAGTACTCACCATCTATCAGGAAAATGCAAAAATTTCCCAGCACACCAGCATGACTAAAATGAAACAAACCAGACCAAGTATGGTGAGAATGTGGAGCAAATGTCAACACTCATGCTACATGAGTAGTGGAAGGGCAAACTGGTAAAAACAGCTTACAAAACTAACTGACAGTATCTAGAAAGTCGAAAGCAAGAGAGCCCAAGATAAATATTTACTTCTGCTTCATTGAATATGCTAAAGCCTTTGACTGTGTGGATCATAACAAATTGTGGAAAATTCTTAAAGAGATGGGAATACCAGATGAGTGTACATGTCTTCTGAGAAATCTGTATGCAGTTCAACACGGAACAATGGACTGGTTCAAAACTGGGAAAAGGAGTACATCAAGGCTATATATTGTCACCCTGCTTATTTAACTTAAATTCAGAGTACATCATGCAAAATGCCAGGCTGGATAAATCACAAGTTGGAATCAAGATTGCTTGGAGAAAAATCAATAATCTCAGATATGTAGATGATACCACCGCAAATTAAAAGACATCTGCTCCTTGGAAGAAAAGCTATCACAAACCTAGACAGCATATTAAAAAGAACAGACATTACTTTGCCAACAAAGGTCTGTATAGTCAAAGCTATGGTTTTCCCAGCAGATGTGTATGGATGTGCAAGCTGCACCACAAAGAAGGCTGAGCACCAAAGAATTGATGCTTTTGAATTATGGTGCTGGAAAAGACTCTTGAGAGTCCCTTGGACTTCAAGGAGACCAAACCAGTCAATCCTAAAGGAAATCAACCCTGAATATTCATTGGAAGGACTGATGCTGATGCTCCAATACTTTGGTCACCTGATGCAAAAAGCCAACTCATTGAAAAAGACCCTGATGTTGAGAAAGACTGAAAGCAGGAGAAGAGGGCGACAGAGGACGAGATGGTTGGGGGCATCACTGGCTCAATGGACATAAATGTGAGCAAATTCCAGGAAATAATGGAGGACAGAGGAGCCTGGTGTGCGGCAGTCCATGGGGTCACAAATGGTCAGACATGACTTAGTGACTGAACAACAACAACCCAAATTGAACATACACCTGATCACTGTAAATAACAGTAAAATTCAAACTTATATGCAACAAGACATGTAAAAGATTTTTCAAAGAAGAATTATCTTTGATAGTCAAAAACTACAGACAACCTTCATACCCATCAACAGCAGAATGGAATTCCTACAATGGGATGCTGTACTTCTACATAAAAGAGCAAATTGCTGCCTCGCACAACTACATGGACAAAGCTCTTAATTATAACACTGGATACAAGCCAGACACAAGAGAGCATACTATGACTTCCATTTGTATCAAGTTAAGAAACAGGTAAAAACTAATCCAGGGTGAGAAACGGCAGATCTCTGAGGAGGGTGTATACATGACTGTGAAGGGGCAGAAGGGAAGTCTCTGAGGTGCTAGTTCTACCCAGTGTTAAGTGGGAGTTACACAGGTGTGCTACATTACAAACATTCAAAGTGTACCCTTCATGTGTGCACTTTTTAAGCACATTTTTATTACACTTCAATAAAAGTGTTTTTAAGCTTAACAGTGACTTCCGTACGATCAGTAAATAAATGAGAAAACAAAGAGTAAAGTAAACATGGGGGGGGAGATGTGGAACAGGTGAAGGGAGTTAAAAAAAAAGTAGAAACTTCCAGTTATAATGTAAAACAAGTCATGGGGATATGATGTACAGCTTGGCAACTACAGTTAATAATACTGCACTGCGTATATGAAAGTTGCTAAAAGAGTAAATCTTAAAATTCATCACAAGGAAAAAAAAACCTCCCTCTGTGTGGTGACTTCCTGATGGCTCAGCAGGTAAAAGACTCTGCCTGCAATGCAGGAGACACAGGAGACACAGCCTCCATTCCTGGGTCGGGAAGATCCCTTGGAGAAGGAAATGGCAATCCATGCCAGTACTTTTGCCTGGAAAATCCCATGGACAGAGGAGGCTTGTGAGCGATAGTCCAAAGAGTCTGACACAACTGACCCAAGAGCACAGCAGCACATGAATGGAGACAGAAGTAAACTACTTACGGTGGTGATCATTCCACAATACAGACACATTCTGAATCATTACGTAATATATTGGAAACTCATATTATGTTATACGTCAATTGAACCTCAATTTAAAATAATACGTATCTAGGCAAAAGAAGTCAAAGTCCAATGCAAGTCTATGCTTTTCCATTAAAAATTATCCCCCTAATCTTTTTATAATGCTGCTGAACTTTCCAATTTTAATAGCTTCCTTCTGTCAATCAAATCCCTGAAAACAATGCTTTTTCTTAAAATGTTTTGATTCAAGCTTGAAATTCAAGTTTACTTCTAGGCCAAGAAGGCAGGTTCAACAGTTTTCATGGTTCTCATAATTTAAATTCAGAGTATAATGTAACGATTAGTTACCAAAGCAAAGAAGAGACCATGGAAAAAAATACATATACCTGTTTAAAAAAAAACAAGCCCTTAACCTGAGAAATCTCATGACTTTAGCAATTTTCCCATAATACTTAGCATACACCTTCAACTTCGTGCGTGTTTTCATTAGATGAATCCAGAATGTATTCCAACCAGAAACTGGATAGTATCTAATTAATTAGGACCCAGTTAAAGCTGCATTTTATGTAGTAATGATAAAGCTTAATCATTCTGTGAAAATACTAGTAAGAATAGAAACTATAAGATGGCACTTTGATGAGAACATATTTTTTTTTTTAAGAGTCTTAAGTTCAAATATGAGCTCAATAACAAATCTTTCCTCCTTTGTTTACATTTTTAACATCTTTACTGCCTAAGTACATTCATCTCCTTTCCAGTTTGGATCTCAATATTATCACTAACAGCTTGGGATTTAACTACCTAATCAAAATGTAAACTAAATCCCAGTTTCTAATTCTTTACATGAAAGTACAATCTGAAATATTTAATCATAATTTACTCTCCCATTCAAGAGACAGTAATTTATTCTTCATATAACTTGTAAAACAAAATTAATTTTAGGAGACACATAAAAATAGAAACATGTCTTGCTGCGTTGTTTCTTACAACTCAACAAAATATACTTTCTCATCACTAAACGTCCCATTTCTCTCAAAATTATGAATTAATTTTAAAATAAGAAAAAGATTTGATTATTATTATAACATCCTAACTGTAGCCTTTAAAAATCTAGTTACTTCCAGTATGATCCAGGAGCATATTTTACAGCCCACTTTGAGGCCCTCTATATTTTTAACAAGGGCCTATGAACATAAAAACTACAGAGCCGCAGTACCATCTACTGGAGAATAAAGACTATGTTACTTCTTTGGCAAAGTTTTCTACATTTTTAATTGGAGAATAACTGCTTTACAATCTTGTAGTGGTCTCTGCTATAAATCAATGAGACTCAGTCATAATTATTTATATATATATATATATATATATATATATACACACACACCCCCCTCCTCTTCAGGCTGCCCCAGTAGCTCAGCAGAGAAGAATCCACCTGTAATGCAGGAGACGCAGGTTCGATCCCTGGGTCAGGGAAGATCCCCTGGAGAAGAAAACAGCAACCCACTCCAATATTCCTGCTTGGAAAACCCCATGGAAAGAGGAGCCTTGCGGGCTACAGCCCATGGGGTCACAAAGAGTCAGACACGACTTAGTGACTAAACAACAACAAACTCCCTCTTGAGCCTCTTTCCCTCAAACCAAAGTTTACTATTTTCTATCAAATTCCTGTGCTGTCTATACTGCCTTTCCATCAATCATACAACATGCAATTAACTATTACAATAAATTCTTTCACTTAACCACCTACCAAGTAGTTACAACTGAAACTGATATCACAAATATCGATTTCTCCCACAGAGGCAATTATGCATAAAGCCAGACAATTAACATCAGCTGGCTCAGAGATGACCTGGAAGTTCCTTCTCAACGACGTTTTCCAGAATGCTAGCCTTGTACTTTCTTTAAAAAGAAGGTGAGGGGGGCATTTTTTCAAACATGCTTCAGCGTTCATTGTGTGCCCATAAAATTAAAGATCCTTGGAAACAGAAGGCCAACGAGAAGTCCACATATCCTATGCCCAAAGTGGGGAAACTCTCAGAGAAAAGCAGTAAGACAACTAGTGATCTGTAATTAACCATGTAAAACGTATTTCTTCTTCAGTCGTTTACACACCTTTTTTTCATTTAAATAGCGAACAAATCACAAATGTGCATAGCTCAGGGAGCATATAAATCTCTGTATTGTTCCCATTTTAGTGTATGTGCTACTGAAGAAAGCACAAATGATTTTTTTTATATACAGAGTGAAGATTAACAGATGACAGTCTTAGACCTCCTTGAATGTGAAAAGGATGAGCTTGAGGGGGGAAAAGAGATGGAACTTACTGAGGTGCTACACGTCTCCAGTAGCGATCAATTCCATTTTTAAAATACAACACAGCAAGCCACCTTACATTTATATCCAGAGTGTGGTTTGTGAAAATATTCTGTAAATAAAAAACAAAGCATCAGAATGAACATGTAATAAGTTAAATGTATAGTTAATATATCACAATAAAGTACAGATAGATTTTTCAGACACAGAAATACAAATATCATATAATATAGCTTATGTGTGCGAGCTCAGTCATGTCCAACTCTCTGCGACTCCATGGACTATAGCCCAGCAGGCTCCTCTGTCCGTGGAATCTTCCAGGCAAGAATGCTGGAGTGGGCTGCAGCATTTCCTTCCCTATGATACAGCTTCTATGTAGAATCTAACAAAGGGTATAAATAAACTTATTTACAAAAGTGGAGTCACAGATGTAGAAAACAAATGTATCTTTACCAGGGGAAGGATAAATTGGGAGGTTGGGACTGACATATACACGCGACTATACATGAAACAGACAGTAAGAACCTGCCGTATAGCACAGCAAACTGGACCCGATATTCTGTAATGGCCTATATGAGAAAAGACTCTTAAAAAAAAGAGTGGATCTATGTACATGAGCAACATTCCCTCTGCTGTACTGAAATCATCACACACTGTGAATCAACGATGTTACTGTTGCTTGTTGTTTAGTCACTAAGTCATCGCCATTTCCTACTCCAGGGGATCTTCAGAACTCAGGGATAGAACCCTTGTCTCTTTTATCTCCTGCACTGGCAGATGGATTCTTTACCACTGCGCCACCATCAACTATACTTCAATAAAATAAAATAAAATAAATTTAAGTATGGATAGATTTGTAATTAAATATTTCACTTAAATTTTATCATTACACATATATTGTTATTTTCTCAGTATCTGTAGCTCCACAATTCATGTGAGAAAGCATTTCTGCTTAGGACTATGTTAATTATGTAAGCTGAGTAATGGCTACATACACAGTCATTTCACTATTCTACTTTTAGGTATATTTTAAAGTTTCCCTAATAAAAAATTAAACTTGAAAGAACAAACCTAATTACACAGTAAAATCTACCCACATGAAACTAAAATAAACACCTTTAGGACTTCCCTGGTGCTACAGTGGGTAAGAATCTACCTGCCAATGCAGGAGACCTGGGTTTGATCCTTTGTCCAGGAAGATCCCATATCCACATACCACAGAGGAGCTAAGCCCATGCACCAAAACCACAGAAGCCCACATGCCCTACAGCCCTCGAGCCTGCGTGCTGCAACTACTGAAATCCCATGTACACAGACCAACAAGAAAAGCCACCACGATGAGAGGGCCCGCAGCTGGAGAGTAGCCTCCACTCTCCACAGCTAGAGAAAGCCTTCGGGCAGCAACGAAGACCCAGCACAACCAAAAAATAATTTTTTTAATTATATAAGTAAAATAAACATAGCTAAATCTAGAAAGAAAAAGTAGACCCAACAGAATGAACTAAATAATTGCAAAGTATCCTCCTTATCAAAGCAATTATGCTTACAAACAAGTTAGATAACAAAATATTTTCAAGTATTAGAAAAGCAGAAGTGCTGTGAATAATTTCAAATCAAAGTTAACCATTACTCAAAAAATTTACTCACCCTGTTAATCCAAATACAGGCAATTCCTGCCTTGTACCATCATGAGACAGTGTAAAAATGACTGTGCAAGCTAAACCATGCAACATGACCTTGAAATCAAAATTACAACTGTTATGTGACCTTTGAAATTTATTAAAACTGTTACCAAAAATTTGTAATAATTATAAAGGTATATGAAATAAGAGTAAAACTAATATTTACAGTATAATTTGAAATATCACAAACAATGAGAATTAAAGTGTATTTTATTGCTTTCTAGGAAAATCCCTGGCGGTCCAGTGCTTAGGACTCCATGCTTCCACTGCAGGGAGCATAGGTTTGACCCCTGGTTGGGGAATTAAGACCCTGCATGCATAATAATAAAATTTTTAGTGTTGCTAGAATAGTGGGTAGATGGGACAAATAGGAATTGTAGGGATATGTTAACTAAAACTGTACAACAATTCAGACCTAAAACAACTCAAATCCCTAGAACTGACCTCTTAAACACAACTTTGTGTGGGAAAACCTCAAAGTCAAAAATAATGATGTGGAAGTATGTCTTTCACTATATTAAAAAAATTAATATGTTAAGTATTAAAAATAGGTATGATACTATAATCCTATTTTTTAAAAATCAGGTGCATACCAAAAAAAGTTACAGAGACAGTTGGGTAATGTCTATTTATTCCTTAAGACCTGTGACAACTGAGGCAGAGTCCCTCTTTGGGTGTCCTTGCAAAAGAAAGCATAGGTTCTCTCACCACATTAATTGTAAGACTAATTAATTAATTGCATTAGCTCTTACCCTTAACATGCCTACCTTCCACACTAGACTGAGTTGTGTCTTATGAGTGGAGTCCAGCACAGAGCCTGACAAAGGAGAAACTTCATAAATAGCTATTGAGCAAATGAGTGAATGAACGAAAGTAATGTGGGAATATTCGGAAGCTGATAGATCTCAACTTAACTCAGTTATACCAAGGAACCAAGAAAAGTCAAACTGCAGGTGTCAATACAAGTAAATATATACTAAATAAATATATTGAATAACCAGGTTGGAATACACACCTGAGATCAGGTACACAAATTTAGGAATCTCCAGACTACTCTGGATGGCTAAGGCTCAAACAGAACCAATGTACCAAAACAGTGAGAATAGGGAAAAAGAAAGAAATAACTTACATTCAGCAGTTTTAAAATCTATTATTATCTATACTCCATCTAAAAGAAACTTTACTATCCCTCTAAGAAGAAAAGTAAACCTAGTAAAAATAAAAACAAACAGGTCTAGGCATTTAATATTTGTAGTTCATACATTACACAGAAAGTATCAAGCAAGTCTATTGGTTCTCCCAAAGTCAAGCAGTAATTAAAGTAAGAAATTCCAGAGGTCTTTTATATTTTGGTCTGAAAAAACACAAGGCTAATTACAAAGCATGCTCGTTTAAGTAAGCACATGAAGAGTAAAAATACAGGATTCTCTAAAGATTTGCATACTATGCCCCAGATTTACAAACACAATGCTGGGATGATCTATGAGAAGAAGACACTTTCCTCAGCCTCTTTAGAAATTACTCTGGTTTTCATCTCTGTGTTACTGTGCCAAAGAGACAATTTTCTAATGTTATATTGAGAATATCCAGTATGATTTCAGATACTTAATTTCCCTTCCAGGCATGACTAGTGTATCTTCTCAAATGTAACAACTCAAAACTTTTCAATCATGAAGTCAAAATATGTATGTAATGCCACAGTTTTCTATTTTACAAGATAAAGTAAACTGTTCTGCTCTGAATTTTTGACCCAGTCACAAATACTGAGTCAGTTTTTGATTCAATTTGTAGCCTCCTTGCCATGGTCAGAAACTAAATCTAAAACACCAATCAGAGTTCTCAAATTTTCAGAAGAAAAAGAATAAGAGAGGCCTTCAATACAAAAAGACATCTTTTCATTCTGGTAATGAGAAAACAGTTTTGATTAATTATCCAAAAGCTTTAAACTCCCAGAAAGATTTAAAGCACTGTTAATTATTATACTATTTCCCATAATATCCAGGGAAAAAAAATCAGATGTTAAGAAAATAATTGTTAGATGGGGGAAAAGAAAATGTTTTAAAGTGAGCATGGTAGACCTGACTCATGCAGCTGTGGGGAGACCTCTGATGAAGAATTCTGACAATGTAAATTAACTGGGGCAAGGATAAGGATGAAGACAAAACATCAAAGTGTGCCACGTATAGTCTTCATTCAAGTCAGCATTAACACATTAAAACAGATTATCAGCACAGTGCTGCCTGCTGAGCAGATTCTACTGGTAAGTCCCCTATATACAGACCAGTTCTGTTCTGAGAGACTGTTCTTAAGTTCAATTTGCTCCTGAGTTCAACAAAGTTAGCCAAGGTACCCAACTAAGAGAATTAGCTATATAGTACTATAAGAGGTTTATAATACTTCTCACACGAATAATATATACATCATTTTTTTAAGTCTTACAGTCCAGTCCCTTGAAAAGCACAGTAGTAAGTACAACAGGTGACATACAGACAGGGGCTGGCACACAAGTTCGCAAGTTGACGGTTCATATGTAGGAGACTTACTGTACCCTGAGGGGTTATTTATCAACCATCAACAAACATTTCGTAAACATCCTCAAGAGCCACACCCTGAATTAACATGTGGCAGGAGGGATGGCAGCCAAATCTCTGGATCAGTTTCACTAAATTAAATTTAATTTAATTTAGAACAATTAAAATAATAGTACCTCATTCTATCAAAAAGAATAGTAAACTCTTTTAGAACAACTTACCAGCAACACTGAATAGAAACCCGGCTGCGTCTCCCACTGTTTCAGCTGCTCTTCAGCGGGTTTTAACACAGCAGTGTCCTGACTGGTGGCCTGCGTTAAGACCTGAAGAACAACAGTACTGGCGCTATTGAGATCCATGGAAACCTGGAAACGACACGTTAACATACCTGAATGTACATTATACAAAAAAAATTAACACTAACAAAAATGGAGAAAAGGCCTCAATGTTCTGAATTGCTCCCATACTTCAATCATTTACCTACTCTTTCAAGTTTCTGCCTGATTTCTCTTTCATGTACCACCCATACTCTTATTTAAAACCCCATAAGTCAAATTGCCTTTGCTTAAACCAATTTATTTGTAAAAGAAAATGCCATTTTATTATCCCATAAATACAAGGCAGTAAGTTGGAAGGGGGAGGGGCAATGACAAACAAACATCAAAGTTACTAAATTCTGGTTAAATAACACTGCCTGCTCAAGACTCTAATTATTTTGTTTCTTTTTCAAGAAAAGCATTATAAAATCTATAAAAGTATTAACCATTTTATCCTTAAGAAGACCAGAAGGAAGAGAACTGCAAAAAGAACCCTTTGACTGATTGCTAAGTACCTCATGCTATCATCTCAGGTGCCTCCAATAATATGTATCTAAAATTTTTTTAATATAAAAGACAAACACATACCCAAGAAATATTGTGTTGGGGGAGGGGAGGGGGGCAAGAGAACCTAAGCCAACAAAATATAAACCTTAAGTTAAAAAAGGTTGGGTCACCTAATCCTTCAATAAAATTTTTTATAGAAGTTTAGTTAATGAATGTACAATGTTGTGTTAGTTTTAAGTACACACCAGAGTGATTCTGTTATTACAATGTCTGAAACCATCCTAAAAACACGTAAGGAATTTACTGAATTCTCTAGGATTCTGTTTCTAATCATCCCAATACTGTTTGTTGGGAAAGTATATGTAGTTGTTCACAACACACGTATACAACGTATGTAAAACTACAGCTGAAAACTAGGCCTTCCTTGGTGGTCCAGTGGCTAAGACGTCCTGACAGACTCTGTGCTTCCACTACAGGAAACTGGGGTGTGACCCGAGTGTGACCTGGCTGGGTAACTAAGACCCCACATGCTGCAGAGCATGGCCAAAAACCCTTTTTAAAAACTTTTTTTTAAAAAAACTGAAAACTAAAAGTTGATAGAAAATAGTTCTTGATACAGAGGTGACTGGGAATTAGCTTTGTGATAGCAATTGCCTAAAACTGAAGAATGTTCCAGATAGTAAAAGTCTAAGTCACTAACCCAGAGTCAAAAGCAAATTGCTTCCTTTGTTAAGAGTTGTAATTAAATTCCAATGACTCAAGAAAAGGGAAGGTCCCAAAAATTTGATTCTACAAGAAATCTGACCCAAAGTATAATTTTTAAGGAAATTAATCATTTTGAAGCCTTTGTGAATTAAGAAGGGCCAGGGTATCAGAAAAATATTACCAATTAGCAATGGAGTTGGACTAAGGTTATAAATCGGTAGTCTGTTCTTGTCTCTATCTTAGAACTGACTAGGGTGGTTCCTTGTAAACATATATTACCTCTCTCATAATTAGGAGTTTTTGGGGTTTTCTTAACTTTCTTGGTGATTCAGTTATTCTATATATACATATATATATGTCATATATATACTTTTTCAGATTCTTTTTCATCATAGGAGCTTCTTGAATAAGTTTCTGTGTTTCATTATCACTTGAAAATAAGTAAATGGATTTTCACTCAATTTACAGGGTTTCTTGGTAATGTATGATTTCAAAAATTGGCTACAAAAGAGAGACTCACTTTATGGAGGCCCAAGAAGATACTTTAAAGAGATAGGCAGGGCCTTCCTGGTAGTCCAGTGGGTAGGAATCCACCTGCAGATGCAGGGGACACGGGTTCGATCCCTAGTCCGGGCAGACTCCACGTGCTGTGGAGCAACCGCTGAGCCTGTGCTCTGGAGCCCACGCACCACAACTACGGAGTCCTCATGTCATGACTGAGAACATATGCTGCCCGCGCGCAGCTACTGAAGCTCGGGCATGAAGAGCCTGTTCTTCACAAGAGAAGCCGCCACAGTGAGAAGCCTGCAGAGTCACACCTAGAGAAAGCCCGCGCAAAGCAATGAAGATCCTGGGCAGCCAAAAATACTTATTTAATTAGTTAAAATGTTAAAATAAAAATAAAATAAAGACGACAGCAATACACCTTTCTACTTAGTTGAAATACAATGCAAGTCACAAAGCAAGCCGTATGTAATTTTTACCTTTTCCAGTAGACACATTAAGAAACAGAAACACATGAAATTAGTTTTATTATATAATATTTAACTCAATATATCCAAAATGTTATCCTTTCAATATTTTGAAAATACTAATAATGAGATATTTTACATCTTTTATACTAAATCTTCAAAATCCTGTGTATATTTTATACTTAACGTACATCTCATTTCAAAGTAACCCAGTTTCAAGTACTCAACAGCCGCATGTGGCTAGTGGCTACCATATTAACACAGCTCTAGAAAAACCCACTCAAAGTGGCACCAATCAAGGACTGGCAACACCAGCATCATCTCACAGAAACACAAACTCTCAATCTTCTCTCCAAACCTAGCAAATGAAAACAGGGGCTGGCGGCAGGAGGCACTGGGGCAAAGAGCTGTGCTTTAAGAAGTCCTCTAGGTAAAGTCCTAATAATTGTCAAAGTTCAAGAAGCACAACTTTTAGAACATCTAAAGCTGAGGTACATCTGAAAGCTCAGCTCTACTGCTAATGCAGTGGATGACAAAACATACAGGAGCTTCCATTATAATTCCTGAAAGAGAAGGCAGACCAGCACTGATCTGCAGCTCACAGGGAACTGTCTACAAGATGAAGAGCAGGAATTCACTGATTCTCCCCCAAGCAAAATATAATAATAATAAAGGTTTGTTTTTTTAAAAAAAAAAGCCAGTATCTGAGCATATATTACATGCCAAGCACTGCAGTAAGTGCTTTACTTATTTATTCCTATTGATTATTCTATGTGGTAGATACTATTATCACCATATGTTAGGTAGGAAACTAAAGGATCAGAGACCTTAGCTTGCCAAGGCCACAGTCTACTAAGTGGCAGTCCCTGGACCTGAATACCAAAGCCACTGCTCTTAATCAGTATCTAATACTGACTTTCATGAGTGACGGAACAGACTAAGCCATCTGAGGTCCATGGGCCCAACAAGAAGCACGATATTTAGTGGGTGGATACTTGATGAATTAACAAAAGTGATCAATTCTGAACAATAAAGGACTTCACACTGAACCACACTGAAGCTAATTAACTGATTTATTCAACGAAATTACTGAAAGCCTTTTGTGTACCAGGCATTGTTCCAGGTGCTGAGAATACAGCCGTGAACAACACCGTGTCCCTGACTTCATGCAGTTTACATTCTAGTGGAAGAAGATAGTTTTAAGAGGTGATAGGAGGTAGATAATAAAATAAGAAAATAAAAACAAACAAATAAAAGAAAATAAGATAATGTTAAAGATGGACTCTGACTGTGTTACTTTAGACTGAGTATTCCGAGAAGTCTTCCCTAGTGACATTTACAAGAGACATGAGAATGACGAGAGACCCAGCCAGGCAAACATCTGAAAGCAGAGATCTGGACACGGAAAACAACTGAAACAAGGTTTTAGTATTATAAACAAACCTAAGAAAGCCAGTATAGTTGACATTTAATGAGAAGAGGGGAAAGCAGTACTAGATAAGGTTGGAGAAATAGGCAGGAACAGATCATGTGAAGACTTTGTAGGGGAAAAACTTCAAGTGTCTGGACTTTAGTACACGTGCCAAAAAAAAAGCCCCTAGAAGACAGGAAGAACATGTGAATATAATAATAGAGAAAGGCTCCACCAGAACTCATCCCTACTCCAACCCTAAAAAGAAAGAAAAATACCATGTCTCTGTTTTGGGCTACTACTAGAAAAATAAAATCATTGATCACTGCCAACCCCCAGAGCAATTTATACCTAGAACAAAGATCATGCAGAGCACTCACACACTCACACACACACACACACACACACACACACACACACACACATACACACCTTCACACTTTACACTTCTCTGGACCTTCATGCAAAGCAATCCTTAAGTCTATGTACTCTAATCTTTATGCCCCACTTACTCTCACCATTTGGGCTTCCCTGGTGGATCAGTGGTAAAAGGAATCCACCTGCCAATACAGGAGACATGAGTTCTATCCCTGGGTTGGGAAGATCCCCTGGAGAAGGAAACAGCTACCCACTACAGTATTCTTGCCTGGGAAATCCTGTGGACAGAGGAGCCTGGTGGGCTACAGTCCATAGAGTTGCAAAAGAGTTGGACACGCCTCAGCAACTCTACAACAACCACCCTCATGATTCATCTGGTCCAATGTAAATGACAGAATCCCTACCTCCCCACCAGCACCCTGCTCCATCCGGGTCCTCCACAGAAGTATATGCCCTGTCCTCTCCTCCTCTCACTTTTGATCCTTGTTTCCAAGAGGTCCATTTCAGTCTGAGAGGGAGAGCTCAGCTTACATATATTTGGAGAACCAATGCTGTGCCAAAGTACTGAAATAGCTGTTAAGAATTGAAAAGGGTCTTTTCCCAAAAATATGAAGAATGATGAGGTGGGAGGAAGAGAGAATTATTAAAACAAACTATGGGCTTGCTGGGAAAGCCCCTGGTGGCGTCTCCAGCGTCCACTCGTGCAGATTCAGGGGCCTCTTCTGCTCCTGGGCTCAGGACTTCTCCAGTAGGCGGCTTCAGCGGCCAGCCCCAGAGAACAGCTTCCCTGAACCTCTCCTATCAAGCGGTTTTGGAGTAGTGCCTCAGCTGCCGTCTATGGGGTCGAACAGAGTCGAACACGACTGAAGTGACTTAGCAGCAGCAGCTCAGTCTGCTCCTTGGGCCTTGAAGCCTGCTTGTCTGTCCTGCTTCTCCCTCGTTGCCCACAGCGTGCTTCCACCTTCAGTGTCAACACCAGGAAAAGAGAGAGACAGCTACACAAACCTACTGAGGTTGAAGCCAGTCAACCAAGCATAGTCTGTGATGTTCCGTTTGTACTAAATGAGGTCATCTCTGAACCCAATAAGTCATCCAGAAAAGACCACGGGCTGCTAGCTTGGACCAATCAAAAGCTGTACCTGGATTAGATGAGGGAACATCTGCTTCTTGAGGGGAAAAAAAAATAAGACAACCAAAGATAAACCAAAGAACCATAGTGAATATGTGAAGATGTTTTATCATCGGTGCTGTATAGATGGAGAAGTCTAGAGGCTACTGTAAAAACTGAAGACCAGAAGCAGGAGGCTTAAATACAAAACCTGAAAACATTAGAGAACTCTTGAATTCAGGGAACATTAAGCAATAGGAGCTCATCAAATGCCTTCATACTTACACTGAAACCAAGCTCCACCCAAGGGCCAACAAGTTCCAAAACAAGACATATCACTCAAATTCTCCAGCAACACAGGAACACTCCCCTGAGCTTGAATATACAGGCAGCTCAAAATTATTCCAAAACCTTTGATGTCTCATAACCCATCACTGGTCACTCCACTGCACTCCAGAGAGAAGAAACCCAGCTCCACCCACCAGAACTCCAACACAAGCCTCCCTAACCAGGAAACCTTGACAAGCCACTGATAGAACCCCACCCACAGTGAGGAAGCTCCATAATAAAGAGAACTCCACAAATCACCAGAATATAAAAAGACCACCCCAAACGCAGCAATATAACCAAGATGAAGAGACAGAGGAATACTCAGCAGGTAAAGGAACAGGAGAGTTGCCCACCAAACCAAACAAAAGAGGAAGAAGTAGGGAATCTACCTGAGAAGGAATTCCGAATATTGATAGTGAAAATGATCCAAAATCTTGAAATCAAAATGGAATCACAGATAAATAGCCTAGAGACAAGGATTGAGAAGATGCAAGAAAGGTTTAACAAGGACCTAGAAGAAATAAAAAAGAGTCAAAATATAATGAATAATGCAATAAATGAGATCAGAAACACTCTGGAGGCAACAAATAGTAGAATAACGGAGGCAGAAGATAGGATTAGTGAAATAGAAGATAGAATGGTAGAAATAAATGAATCAGAGAGGAAACAAGAAATACGAATTAAAAGAAACGAGGACAATCTCAGAGACCTCCAGGACAATATGAAACGCTCCAACATTCGAATTATAGGCGTCCCAGAAGAAGAAGACAGAAAGAAAGATCATGAGAAAATCCTTGAGGAGATAATAGTTGAAAACTTCCCTAAAATGGGGAAGGAAATAATCACCCAAGTCCAAGAAACACAGAGAGTTCCAAATAGGATAAACCCAAGGCGAAACACCCCAAGACACATATTAATTAAATTAACAAAGGTCAAACACAAAGAACAAATATTAAAAGCAGCAAGGGAAAAACAACAAATAACACACAAGGGGATTCCCATAAGGATAACAGCTGATCTTTCAATAGAAACTCTTCAGGCCAGGAGGGAATGGCAAGACATACTTAAAGTGATGAAAGACAATAACCTACAGCCCAGATTACTGTACCCAGCAAGGATCTCATTCAAATACGAAGGAGAAATCAAAAGCTTTACAGACAAGCAAAAGCTGAGAGAATTCAGCACCACCAAACCAGCTCTCCAACAAATTCTAAAGGATATTCTCTAGACAGGAAACCGAAAAGGGTGTATAAACCCGAACCCAAAACAATAAAGTAAATGGTAACGGGATCATACTTATCAATAATTACCTTAAACGTAAATGGGTTGAACGCCCCAACCAAAAGGCAAAGACTGGCCGAATGGATACAAAAACAAGACCCCTCTATATGCTGCTTACAAGAGACCCACCTCAAAACAAGGGACACATATAGACTGAAAGTGAAGGGCTGGAATAAGATATACCACGCAAATAGAGACCAAAAGAAAGCAGGAGTGGCAATACTCATATCTGATAAAATAGACTTTAAAACAAAGGCTGTGAAAAGAGACAAAGAAGGCCACTACATAATGATCAAAGGATCAATCCAAGAAGAAGATATAACAATTATAAATATATATGCACCCAATATAGGAGCACCGCAATATGTAAGACAAATGCTAACAAGTATGAAAGGGGAAATCAACAATAACACAATAATAGTGGGAGACTTTAATACCCCACTCACACCTATGGACAGATCAACTAAACAGAAAATTAACAAAGAAACGCAAACTTTAAATGATACATTAGATCAATTAGACCTAATTGATATCTATAGGACATTTCACCCCAAAACAATGAATTTCACCTTTTTTTCAAGTGCTCATGGAACCTTCTCCAGGATAGATCACATCCTGGGCCATAAATCTACACTTGATAAATTCAAAAAAATCGAAATCATTCCAAGCATCTTTTCTGACCATAATGCATTAAGATTAGATCTCAATTACAGGAGAAAAACTACTAAAAATTCCAACATATGGAGGTTGAACAACACACTTCTGAATAACCAACAAATCACAGAAGAAATCAAAAAAGAAATCAAAATATGCATAGAAACTAATGAAAATGAAAACACAACAACCCAAAACCTGTGGGACACTATAAAAGCAGTGCTAAGAGGAAAGTTCATAGCAATACAGGCATACCTCAAGAAACAAGAAAAAAGTCAAATAAACAACCTAACTCTACAACTAAAGCAACTAGAAAAGGAAGAATTGGAGAACCCCAGAGTTAGTAGAAGGAAAGAAATCTTAAAAATTAGGGCAGAAATAAATGCTAAAGAAACAAAAGAGACCATAGCAAAAATCAACAAGGCCAAAAGCTGGTTCTTTGAAAGGATAAATAAAATTGACAAACCACTAGCCAGACTCATCAAGAAGCAAAGAGAGAAAAATCAAATCAATAAAATTAGAAATGAAAATGGAGAGATCACAACAGACGACACAGAAATACAAAAGATCATAAGAGACTACTATCAGCAGTTGTATGCCAATAAAATGGACAATGTGGAAGAAATGGACAAATTCTTAGAAAAGTACAATTTTCCAAAACTGAACCAGGAAGAAATAGAAAATCTTAACAGACCCATCACCAGCACGGAAATTGAAACTGTAATCAGAAATCTTCCAGCAAACAAAAGCCCAGGTCCAGACGGCTTCACAGCTGAATTCTACCAAAAATTTCGAGAAGAGCTAACACCTATCCTACTCAAACTCTTCCAGAAAATTGCAGAGGAAGGTAAACTTCCAAACTCATTCTATGAGGCCACCATCACCCTAATACCAAAACCTGACAAAGATGTCACAAAAAAAGAAAACTACAGGCCAATATCACTGATGAACATAGATGCAAAAATCCTCAACAAAATTCTAGCAATCAGAATCCAACAACATATTAAAAAGATCATACACCATGACCAAGTGGGCTTTATCCCAGGGATGCAAGGATTCTTCAATATCCGCAAATCAATCAATGTAATTCACCACATTAACAAATTGAAAAATAAAAACCATATGATTATCTCAATAGATGCAGAGAAGGCCTTTGACAAAATTCAACATCCATTTATGATAAAAACTCTCCAGAAAGCAGGAATAGAAGGAACATACCTCAACATAATAAAAGCTATATATGACAAACCCACAGCAAACATTATCCTTAATGGTGAAAAATTGAAAGCATTTCCCCTAAAGTCAGGAACAAGACAAGGGTGTCCACTTTCACCGCTACTATTCAACATAGTTCTGGAAGTTTTGGCCACAGCAATCAGAGCAGAAAAAGAAATAAAAGGAATCCAAATTGGAAAAGAAGAAGTAAAACTCTCACTGTTTGCAGATGACATGATCCTCTACATGGAAAACCCTAAAGACTCCACCAGAAAATTACTAGAGCTCATCAATGAATATAGTAAAGTTGCAGGATATAAAATCAACACACAGAAATCCCTTGCATTCCTATACACTAATGATGAGAAAGTAGAAAAAGAAATTAAGGAAACAATTCCATTCACCATTGCAACAAAAAGAATAAAATACTTAGGAATATATCTACCCAAAGAAACTAAAGACCTATATATAGAAAACTATAAAACACTGATGAAAGAAATCAAAGAGGACACTAATAGATGGAGAAATATACCATGTTCATGGATTGGAAGAATCAATATAGTGAAAATGAGTATACTACCCAAAGCAATTTACAAATTCAACGCAATCCCTATCAAGCTACCAGCCATATTTTTCACAGAACTAGAACAAATAATTTCAAGATTTGTATGGAAATACAAAAAACCTCGAATAGCCAAAGCAATCTTGAGAAAGAAGAATGGAACTGGAGGAATCAACTTGCCTGACTTCAGGCTCTACTACAAAGCCACAGTCATCAAAACAGTATGGTACTGGCACAAAGACAGACATATAGATCAATGGAACAAAATAGAAAGCCCAGAGATAAATCCACACACATATGGACACCTTATCTTTGACAAAGGAGGCAAGAATATACAATGGAGTAAAGACAATCTCTTTAACAAGTGGTGCTGGGAAAACTGGTCAACCACTTGTAAAAGAATGAAACTAGATCACTTTCTAACACCGCACACAAAAATAAACTCAAAATGGATTAAAGATCTAAATGTAAGACCAGAAACTATAAAACTCCTAGAGGAGAATATAGGCAAAACACTCTCAGACATAAATCACAGCAGGATCCTCTATGATCCACCTCCCAGAATTCTGGAAATAAAAGCAAAAATAAACAAATGGGATCTAATTAAAATTAAAAGCTTCTGCACAACAAAGGAAAATATAAGCAAGGTGAAAAGACAGCCTTCTGAATGGGAGAAAATAATAGCAAATGAAGCAACTGACAAACAACTAATCTCAAAAATATACAAGCAACTTATGCAGCTCCATTCCAGAAAAATAAATGACCCAATCAAAAAATGGGCCAAAGAACTAAATAGACATTTCTCCAAAGAAGACATACGGATGGCTAACAAACACATGAAAAGATGCTCAACATCACTCATTATCAGAGAAATGCAAATCAAAACCACAATGAGGTACCACTTCACACCAGTCAGAATGGCTGCGATCCAAAAATCTGCCAGCAATAAATGCTGGAGAGGGTGTGGAGAAAAGGGAACCCTCCTACACTGTTGGTGGGAATGCAAACTAGTACAGCCACTATGGAGAACAGTGTGGAGATTCCTTAAAAAATTGCAAATAGAACTACCTTATGACCCAGCAATCCCACTGCTGGGTATACACACCGAGGAAACCAGAATTGAAAGAGACACATGTACCCCAATGTTCATCGCAGCACTGTTTATAATAGCCAGGACATGGAAACAACCTAGATGTCCATCAGCAGATGAATGGATAAGAAAGCTGTGGTACATGTACACAATGGAGTATTACTCAGCCGTTAAAAAGAATTCATTTGAATCAGTTCTGATGAGATGGATGAAACTGGAGCCGATTATACAGAGTGAAGTAAGCCAGAAAGAAAAACACCAATACAGTATACTAACACATATATATGGAATTTAGAAAGATGGCAATGACGACCCTGTATGCAAGACAGGAAAAAAGACACAGCTGTGTATAACGGACTTTTGGACTCAGAGAGAGAGGGAGAGGGTGGGATGATTTGGGAGAATGGCATTCTATCATGTATACTATCATGTAAGAATTGAATCGCCAGTCTATGTCTGACGCAGGATACAGCATGCTTGGGGCTGGTGCATGGGGATCACCCACAGAGATGTTATGGGGAGGGAGGTGGGAGGGGGTTTCATGTTTGGGAACACATGTAAGAATTAAAGATTTTAAAATTTAATAAAAAAAAAAAATAAATAAAACAAACTATGAAAAATACGTTTCTAGAATACCAGTTGGAATCCAGAGTACATTTCTCCCACAAAAACAATATTATGAGTGGTTTATCTAATGCATAAAAAGGTTTTTTGGTCTGAGAAACAAATCATCATTTGTAACTTCTACTGGAAATATTTCCAAATACTAATTAACTTACAAGGGAAGCTTTAGGCAGCAATCAGTTCCTGAATTGCAGATTAAGTATATCCTCAAAAATTAACAATTCAGCATTGACAGACCCATCATAATGGAGTATTTAAAATGCCACATTACTAAAGCATATTAAATTTTTTAAAGATCCCATACCAAACCAATAAAAAGCAAACACAGCATATGTATTAGTATCATTGTTTCATAGAGGAAGAATTTACAGCTATCAAGACAGTTGCCCAGGATCACTGCAGAAAGCTAGTACATGGCAGAGCGAGGCCTGATATCAAAGTTCTGGAAACTCAGCTCTTCCTACTGAATCATAAAACGGCCTCACCACACCCCCCTGCTCCCGAACACCTAGAAACACACCACGCACTCCCATAACAGGTTCCTGGAGAAAATGACTCCTGAATCCATCAGAAATCTGAAAGTGTTCGGGGAAGCACACTGACTGAAACTGCCCCCCAGCCAGGTACCATAGTAACTATTTGCATGAGTTGTTTTAGGACAGGAGGGCCTGGTGAGGAACAGGGAGCTAATAAGCCTCCACCAACCAGAAGAGTTCGGGAAAGGTCAAAAGGAGACACCACCTGTCCGACCACCTCCCAGAATCTTTCTCTCTGGCATCCATCTTGGCTGAACAAGGCGTGCACCACCAGGAAGGACTCTGAGTCAGAATGATTCGCTAAGGACAACCCAGAAACTAATCCCATCACCATAAAACCTGCAAGGCATGTGACAGAGCAGTTCTCCTGGGTTCCCTTACCCTACTGCTCTCCACCCGGGTGCCCTTTCCCAATAAAATCTCTTGATTTGTCAGCATGTGTCTCCTCGGACAATTCATTTCCGAGTGTTAGACAAGAGCCCAGTTTTGGGCTCTAGAAGGGATCCCCCTTCCTGCAACAAAAGGACTACATTTTCTGTGTTAAATATTTATGCGATACTCAGTTGTGGAGTTGGAGAAGGCAATGGCACCTGACTCCAGTACTCCTGCCTGGAAAACCCCATGGACAGAGGAGCCTGGTGGGCTGCAGTTCATGGGGTTATGAAGAGTCATTCAGGACTGAGCGACTTCACTTTCACTTTTCACTTGCATGCCTTGGAGAAGGAAATGGCAACCCACTCCAGTGTTCTTGCCTGGAGAATCCCAGGGATGGGGGAGCCTGGTGGGCTGCCGTCTATGGGGTCACAGAGTTGGGCACGACTAAAGCAACTTAGCAGCAGCAACAGCAGCAGCAGTTGTGGAGTTCTCTTGAAAGGACAACAATGGCAACAAAGAATGGAGAGAGAAATATACTGAGTCATTCAACTGTAACAGTGATGAGGTAAACTTCATTTAGAATAAAAGGCAGATGACTACTGACGACTAGCAGTCAGTTTGAAGGATAGCACACCTGGAAACTAACCTCCAACATTTTTCTTTTGGAACTAGCATGCAGAAATACAATAGCGCTGCTACTGTTATCTGCACATGGCAGTTGAAGCAGACATTAAAACTAGTCTCCAAAAAAACTGGAGACCTGAGACTGACAAAGAAAGAGAAGGAAGAAGAAAAGGAGAAGGGGTAAGGAATGAGAAAAGAAGGGGGGCGGGGCAGAGGGCAGGAGAAGAGGCAGAGACAGACACAGACTAACTGATAAGACCAGCCAGCGGAACACTTCCCAAAGGACCAGACAGGATCTTCAGGGCAAGACAGGATCATCAAAAAGGAGGCCTGAAGGCCAGAGAAGCTAGTCTCTCACAGCGCAGGTGCTGCAGGTCTGTGTGTGGTGAGAGAAACCCCACACCTATGTTAAAACCAGGTATCCTTTGCCTTTCAGTGTTCCTATTAATTATCAAGGCCCTGGGGACAACGAAGCAACAGAAAGACTAAATTTGCCTAGGTTTTCTAATTAATCATGCATACACTGAGGTTGTTTTGATTTTCATTATTTTGAATAGTTTGAAAATCATAAGCAAGAGGAAACACTCCTTATGAGCATTTTATAAGTTCTTAACTATACTACAGAAGAGAATTATTCAAAATCTAAATGCATACTCCTTTTTTCCCCTAAGAACAATATGAAGAAAGGAGAAGGTGAAAATTAAAAGGGCAAGTCGCCCTTCTCACTATTTCACAAGTCATTCAGTTCAATTTATTCATTACTGGAACTATAATACTCTTCGATGCTATTAAAGTCTAAATAATGTAGTGATATATGACCAAGAGCCTAAAACACTCAGACCTTCTAAGTGGGCTTTCTAAGCTTGAGTCTGTAAGGTATTTTCCCAATTCTGGAAAAATCCAAGGTCCAAAGATAATACAGATGTGCCTACAGTTGAAAACAAACTAATTTTCATTAAAAGAAATAAATACAGAAAACCCAATATCTCTGCTTGTCACCAAAAAACAGAATTCTCAGGCCTGCATGATCTTTAATTCCAGTCAAGACAATTTTTTAGTCTACTACATTACCTGTGTTTATCCTTAGTTTTAGGACATTCCACGCAAATAATAAACCCACCCCATTATTAAAAGTTAAAGCCGTGAGTAAGCAAACTGAGAAAAAGAAGGCATAAGATTATAAGAGAAGTTTTCAGGATGGGGAACACGTGTATACCTGTGGTGGATTCATGTTGATGTATGGCAAAACCAATACAATATTGTAAAGTAATTAACCTCCAATTAAAATAAATAAATTTATATTTTTTTAAAAAAAGAGAGAAGTTGAAGGAAAAAGAATTTCAAAATCAAAAATGTTCCCTCAGTGATATAATTTATTCAGGCATGGATCAATATGGATGCTAAAACCATTAAGTGAAAGAAGAGCTGTTGGGGAACAGGATATTCCCAGTGTGTCTAAGTATCATCCCACAGATTACTTGCTAAATGCAATGAAGAAATAAACCTTTAAAATGAAGGGATCTGTCAGTCACCAGATCAACCAAGAAAGCAAATTTACTACAGTATCACCAACAGCTGCACAACTTGAGCTAAGTACCTTCTAAGGTGATGCAAAAAGAAGTATATAACCTCATCTCTGAAATACCAAAAATGATCGGCAACAATCTAATCAGCACTCTAGCTTCCATGTCCAGTTTAAAAGAAAGAAAGGAGGACTTCCCTGGTGGTCCAAGTGGTTAAGAATCCGCCTGCCAAAGCAGGGGACATGGGTTCGATCCCTTGTCCAGGAAGGTCCCACAAGCTTCAGGGCAACCAAGCCTGTGCACAGCGATCACTGAGCCCGCATGCTTCAACTCCTGAAGCCTGCGCACTTAAGCTGGTGCTCCGTAAGGGAAGCCAGCACCGCACTGAGAAGCCTGTGCCCGGCAATGAAGTGTAGCCCTCACCTGCTGCAACTAGAGAGAGCCCATGTGTAGCTATGAAGACCCAGCACAGCCAAAAATAAATAAGTAAATAATTTTAAAAAAAAAACAAAGAAAAGAACACTTCAGGAACGATGGCATGAAGAGCTCCATCGATCCTCTCCTCAGTTAAACAACCATAACTGATAAAAGTTACAAAAAGGAACCATTTTCAGTCTCTAGAAAGTATGTTTATGGACACACAGCAAACGGAGAAACATTTACACAAGAAATACTGCTAAATTTTGGTAAAAATAGCAAGAATCTGTGGCATTTGAGCCACAAGCTCACTGCTGCTCCACAAAATGCAGAGGCTACACTCCTGGCAGAATGAGCCAAGACAGGAGGCTGCAGTTTCTCCCCACAAAGGGCAAGCGGCCAGCATTTCTCATCTGTCCCAGCTCTGTTCCAGACAAGCACAGCCAAAAGGTCTGGGTACTCTTCTTCCAGCCTGGCAGCACTCATGGGGCAGAAGCTCTACCCCAGGACTGTCAGGCCAAGCATAGTGGGCCTGAATCATGCCCACCCCAGGATGCTCAACCAGAAACAATAAAGGCTGGAGATTTCAATACTCCACTTTTTAAAAATGAATGGAACATCTAGAAAGAAGATCAACAAGGAAATATGCCTTGAACATGATACACAAACCAGACCTAACAAACATTCCACTCAACAACAGCAGAATGCGAGCAACCACTCATCTCAAGCGTAAAGCAAACATTCTCCAGGAGAGACCATAATGCTAGACCAAAAAATTAGTCTCAACACACTCAAAAGAATTGAAATCATACAAATAAGTTATCAGATTGGAATCAGTAACAGAAATATGGAAATAACATTCACACTTCCAGATTTCAAAGCTTACAATGGAGCTACAGTAATCGAGACAGTGTTGGTACTGGCAAGAGGCCGGATACACACATTAATGAAACAGATTTTAAAGTCCAGATAGACTCTTACATCTAAAGGTAAGTGATTTTCAACAAGGGCACCAAGACAATTTGATAGAAAAAGAACAGTCTTTTCAACAAATAGTGAGGGAACCACTGAATATCAACATATAAAGAATAGCTGGACCTCTTTCTTATACCATAAACAAAAATTAACTCCAGATGAATCACAGAGCTAAGCATGAAGAGTTAACTCTATACAACTCTTAGAAGGTCTAGCAGTAAATCTTCATGACTTTGGACCAGGTAAAGCATTCTCAAATACAATACCAAAGCACATGCAATTAAACTAAGAACAATTATATTCATCAAACTTTAAAACTTTACCAAGCAATATCATCAAGAAAGTAAAGACAATTCACAGAATGGGAGAAAATATTTGCAAATTGACTAAACTAAAGCATTTGACTGTGTGGATCACAACAAACTGAGGAAAATTCTTAAAAGGATGGGAATACCAGACCACCTTACCCGCCTTCTGAGAAACCTGTATGCAGGTCCAGAAGCAACAATTAGAACCAAACAAAGAACAATGCACTGGCTCAAAATTGGGAAAGGAGTGCATCAAGGCTGTATATTGTCACCCTGCTTATTTAACTTACATGCAGAGTGCATCATGCAAAATGCCAGACTGGATGAATCACAAACTGGAATTAAGACTGCAGAAGTATCTACAACCTCAGATATGAAGATGATACCACCCTAATGGCAGAAAGCAAAGAGGAACTAAGAGTCTCTTGATAAAGGTGAAAGAAGAGAGTGAAAAAGCTGGCTTAAAACTCAACATTCAAAAAACTAAGTTCATGGCATCCAGTTCCATCAATTCATGGCAAATGAGTTCAGTTCAGATGCTCAGACATGTCCGACTCTTTGCGACCCCATGGACTGCAGCACGCCAGGCTTCCCTGTCCATTACCAACTCACAGAACTTGCTCAAACGCATGTCCAACGAGTTGGTGATGCCATCCAACCATCTCATCCTCTGTTGTCCCCTCCTCCTCCTGCTTTCAATCTTTCCCAGCATCAGGGTTTTTTCAAATGAGTCAGTTCTTCGTATCAGGTGACCAAAGTATTGGAGCTTCAGCTTTAGCATCAGTCCTTCCAATGAATATTCAGGACTGATTTTCTTTAGGATTGACTGGTTGGATCTCCTTGCTGTCCAAGGGACTCTCGAGAGTCTTCTCCAACACCACAGTTCAAAAGCATCAACTCTTCGGCGCTCAGCTTTAAGGCCCAAGTTCCAGTCTTTGGCTACTTGATGCGAAGAGCTGATTCACTACAAAAGACCCTGATGCTGGGAAAGATTGAAGGCAGGAGGAGAAGGGGTAGACAGAGGATGAGACGGTTAGATGGCATCACTGACTTAATGGACATGAATTTGTGCAGACTCCAGGAGATGGTGAAGGACAGGGGAGCCTAGTGCGCTGCAGTGGGGTCTCAAAGAGCCAGACACAATGTAGCAACTGAACAACAACAATATCTGATATGTGACTTAGATGCAAGATATATGAAGAATTTTTACAATTCAAAAAAGATATCTAATTAAAAGGCAAAAGATGAGGGGGAGGTTTCTCAACCTTATAAACACTATCTACAGAAAACCCACAGACAACACCATACTTAATGGTGAGAAACAAAGCTTTCCCACTAACATCAGGCACAAAGGAAGGCTATTCCCTCTTAACACTCCTTTTCAACATGGAACTGGAAGTCCTTCATAATACAATAAAGGTAAGAAAAGAAAAGGTATATAGATCAGAAAGGAAGACCAAATCTGGTCTGTCTGAAGATGACGTGATCATCTATGTAGCAATCTGAAAGAATCAACCAAAACCTCCTGGAACTAACAGGCAATTTATAGCAATTTTGTGGGATACAAGATGAATATACAAAAGTCAAATGCTTTCCTGTATACCAACAATGAACAAGTGGAAGTGAAAATTAAAAACACAGTATTGTTTACATTAGCACCCCCCAAAACTAAGTACTTAGATATAAATCGAACAAATATATACATGATCTCTACAAGAAAACAACAAAATACCAATGAACAAAATCAAAGAACTAAATAAATAGATATTCCATGTTCATGGATAGGAAGACTCAACACTGTCAACATGATACTTCTTCTCAACCTGAATTCTGGTTGGAACCAAAACTCCAAAAAATGGTCTTACAGATACAAACAATCTGATTCTAATCTTTACAGAGAGAAACAAAGGCCCTGGAAAAGCCAATACAATACTGAAGAACAAACTGGGAGGACTATCAACTTCAAGACTTACTATAAAGCTATAGGAATCAAGAGAGTGATTCTGGTGAAAGAGCAGACAAACAGACCAATGAAACAGATCGGAAAGCCCAGAAACAGACACCCATAAATTCGATCTTAGACAAAGGGGCAAAGGCAATACAATGGAGGAAGACAGTCTCTTCAACAAATGGTACAGGAACAACTGACCTCCACATGCAAAACAAAATAAATCTGAACATAGGTTTACGTCTTTCACGAAAACTAACTCAAAATGGATTACAGACCTAAATTTAAATATAAAACTCCAAGAAAATAACTTAGGAGAAAACCTAGATGACCTTGGGTGTGGTGATTTGTTTACCAAAGACACAATCCATAAAAGAAATAATTGATAAGCTGGACTTTATTAAAATTAGAAACTTCTGTTCTGCAAAAGATAGTATCAAGAATGAGAAGACAAACCACAGACAGGGATAAAATATGTACAAAAGACATATCTGATAATGAATTGCTATCCAAAATGTAAAAAGAACTCTCAAGACTACCTGGCAGTCCATGGGGTCACAAAGAGTCAAACACGACAGAGTGACTGAACTGAACAGGACTAGCTGGCAGTCCAGTGGATAAGGCTCCTTGCTTCCACTGCAGAGGACTCAGGTTCAATCCCTGGTCAGGGAACTAAGATCCTGCTTGCTGTGCAGCATGGCCAAAAAAAAAAAAAGAAAAGGCAAAATGCATGCTGCAGTCCATGGGGTCACAAAGAGTCGGACATGACTGAGTGACTGAACCGAACTGAAGACTCAACAACAAAAAAAATCAAACAGTCTAATTTGAAAATAGGCCAAAGACCTTAACAAACACCTTACCAAAGAAGATATAGATGTGAAAATAATCATATAAGAAGGTGTTCCACATCATATGCTATCAGGGAAATACAAATTAAAATGTCAATGAGATACACTACACACCTATTAGAATGGCCAAATGGTAGGTAGCAAGAATGTGGAGCAATAGGAACTCCCAGACATTGCTGGTGGAAGTGCAAAATTGTATAACCACTTTAGATGACTGTCTGGTGGTTTCTTAAACATACTCTTACTATAAAATCCAGCCACTGCATTACATGGTATTACCCAAAGCAGCTGAAAATTTTATACCTACTCAAAACCCTACACATACAGGTTTATAGCAGCTTTATTCCTAACTGCCAAAACTTAGAAGTAATCAAGATATTCTTCAGTAGGTGAATGGATAAACTGTGGTGCATCAAGACAATGGAATATTCTTCAATGCTACAAAGACAGGATCTACCAAGCCACAAATAAAAAAGGACTGAGAAACATGTGGAGTGACTTCAATTTGAGGTGATGAAATGTTCTAAAATTGTTTGTAGTGATGACCGCACAACTCTGTGAATATACTAAAAATCACTGAATTGTATACTTGCAGTGAGTGAATTATATGGTCTGTGCATTATATCTTTACTAAGCTGTTATTTTCTTTTAAGTGCTCTAACTATGTAAATGCCAGTTAGCACGAGACCAAGAAAAGTAACTGAAGAAATGAGAAACATGTGGCTGAAGTGTTAATAAGTAATGTTAATAAGAGCAAGAAAGAGTAATAGTTTAAGAAATTAAAGCAAGATTAAAGGACATAACACTTCTGCAATAATCTGGAAGGTTCCAGAGATGCTGCTGCTGCTGCTGCTAAGTCGCTTCAGTCATGTCCAACTCTGTGTGACCCCAGAGACGGCAGCCCACCAGGCTCCCCCATCCCTGGGATTCTCCAGGCAAGAACACTGGAGTGGGTTGCCATTTCCTTCTCCCCAGAGATGCTAGTCCCATTCAAATCCACAAGTGAAGTCACTCAGTCGTGTCCGACTCCTAGAGACCCCATGGACTGCAGCCTACCAGGCTCTTCCATCCATGGGATTTGCCAGGCAAGAGTACTGGAGTGGGTTGCCATTGCCTTCTCCCCAGAGATGCTAGTCCCATTCAAATCCACACTGCACCATTTGAATTCATTTCAGTTTCTCAACAGGAAAACTCTTCTCCATATGTGCATTATAGGTTGTTTAGCATCCTTACACAGTATATGTAAAGACAGTTTTGACTCAAAATGCTTCCATATATCTCCAAATATCTTTACGTTAAAGAACCATCAGAGCTACCGAAAAATTCTCTACAAGATGTCATGCAGACAGTCAAAGACTGATCTTTGGGATAAAAAATACACAATAAAACATATATAACAAGAAAGAGAGATATTCCCTTGCTTTCTCTTCTCTACTCCTAAAATATTCTATCTATTCAAGAGTTTCAAAGGACCTACAAACTACTTAGCGGTAGAAATCCAAGTTTAAATCCTAAACCAATCAGAATTTTAAAAATGATCTTTTTTAGTCTGTTGTGTAATTAGAGGAATATATATAATGTCAAATAAAAAAATACTACATAAAATATATGCAGCAAAGCTATACAAATAAAAAATGTCTAGGAATAAAGACAAGTGAGAAACAGAATTATAAACAGTACTGTTCTGAAGTAGTCCCAGAAGTTAGAGGGATTTTAACAGTCTACACATTTCACTTTTATGATGAAAAATGATTTTTTTTAAGGCCAAGAATCTTCACTTTATATCTATTCTAAATGTGCATGGGAATATTTGCTTGATTTCTCTTCTGTAATTCTAAAACATTCCAACTCAAGAGCTTCAAATCATGATGTATTTCTCTTGACAAGCACATACCAAGAGATCATGGTGATATATTAAAAATGCACATTTAAGTAGATAATGTGGTCAATAAGCGCACTCTCATGAAAACATTCAGGGGAAAGCTTACAAACTTGGTTTTCAGTAGCAAGAGTTGATAAGCAATAGTTCTGCCATATTTACCTAGATCTGTGATAGCAATGTTCACCAAAAGACAATCCTTCTCATGAAGGGGACTTTGAGCCTTATAATCCAGTTTTAACTATAAATATTCATCTCTAAAAATTCTTATGAAGTGATGTCAAGAGTTTAAAATATTTAACAGACTGAGAAAAATGAAACTAACAAAAAAATTTTTTATTACTTTCCTTTTACATAATGCTTCATATACATATATACTGTACACTTTCATCACATAAAAGGAAAATAAATTTGTGTTTGTTAGCAATAGTGTGTTTATCTTTAATTCCACTTTGAAGTCTTTTCATGTTCCATGAAAGCTTCCACATCAACATACTCCTTTACCAGACAACGTCCTACTAAGACGTAAAAATAAACTGATTAATCTGCAGTGCCATCTGATGGTGAGAAGTAAGTAGCACATCCCAAAGACTGTTCACGCATCCTTTTCCCTCAGTGACCTGGGAAGAGAAGGACACTGAGATTCTCTTTTGTGACCACCTGGCCAGGACAACCATCTGCAAGGTGGCAGGAAAACTTCCTTACAGCACTATCTCTACTTCTTTACTTGAACGCTGCATCATGAAAAATACTCTCATCTCTACCAAAAGAAAATGTGAGATGAAGCTGTGTTTTTGAGTTTCCATACAAAATAAAATGATGGAACTTAAGAAAATGTAATATTCATAAGCAATGTTTTAGCAAAAAGAAGACTGAGAAATTGTGGAATAGGAAAGGCAGAGTGATAAGAGGAGCAGGATGAAAACACCTAAAGAGAAAAACATTGCAGCAGTCCACATTTGACAGGACAAATGTTCAGAAAGAGGACGAACGGCGAAATACGAGCCACTGAGAGTGACATAATAACTTGAAAGCTCCAGTTTTCGTCCTGGAAGAATAGGCACTAGGCAAATAACTTGAATGAAGAGTAGCCTTTTTGGTGAAATGTATAAACAATGCAGTATTTACCATATATTACTGGAACATTCCCTAAGAGAGATGAGAGGAAGATGTCATTTTTTCAAGGACAGTTAAATGCCTGCAAGTTAAATCATGATCTACAGTTCAAGTCTATGAAAAGAAGAACAGAAGGCAGAAAACATATTCTGGAGGAATTATAGATATGAAATATTACAAAATTGCTAAACTGCCTGGGGTCAAAAGCAAACTAGTCAAAGATGTGTCAAAGAAAAGGAAGAAATGAATTTCTGTGAAAACTAGGGGAAGAGTTCTAACATAACGAAAATAGAAAAGTAATCATACTAAAAAGCTTAAAGAAATGGATATTTTTATTACTGTGAGAAACCAAAATCTTAAAGCAGTTTGCCCAAAAATTAATAGTTAAATTTGAATCTGACCAAGCTTCTAGACAGCACGACCAACACAGTTAGAGGGGAAGTAGGTAGAGGTAAGACGAAATAAGATTGATCATGAGCTGATAACTGTGAAACCTGGGTGATGAGTAGATAAGGGTTCATCAGACAATTCCTACTTTTATGCATGTTTTTTAAAATGGCAGCTAATGGACCACAATACAGAGAATATGAAAGCTACTACTCACTCCTGACAACACCTACCCTGGAATCTTTAACTGAAAGTGCTCCTTCTTACCTACAGAACATACTTCTATTACTATATCTATTTCCTTGTTAATTTGAGTCCCACCTACAAAACTAGGAGCTGCATAAAGGCAAGAACTGTGTCTTATTCATCTGTACCTGCCTGCACCTGATATAATGTGTCAAAGATATAGTAAATGCTCAGTAAATGTTTGAGGAACTTAAGGCAATAATGTGATTGCAATTTCTAAGAGTGGAAGGCAGGCTTTCAGAAAAGGTTAAAAAGAGGTGAAAGACACAACATCTCTGGAAGTATAGGAATTACATCACAGTAGAGAGAGAAATGTCTATAAAAGGCACTACAAAGGTGAACAGTCTGCTGAAGGGCTAAAATACAAACGAAGGAATAAAGAAACAAAGAGTTCACTAAGTATCACCAGCTACTGAAATGGGGCACGTTGAGCCAATGAACGTTAACAATGCTCTTCACTGGGAATAGCTAACATCCTTTGTTCTAATCCTGTGTTCTTTTTCAGGTTTCTCATACTTGCTGGCTTACCATTAGACTTTTCCACATTCATTCATTCAAATATTTATTGAATACCTGCAAATGCGAGACATTCTAGGCACTTAGGACACAACAATGCACTAAAAAGGCAGAAAAAAAAACAAACAAACAAACCTCTGTTCCCATGAAGAGTATATTCTAGTGGGTAGAGACACAAAAATAAATGTGTAACCTATATAGTATGTAAAAAGGCAGTATACAGTGCCAGGATGCAGCTGTGAGAGAAGGCCTATCCATTAAACCCACATATTGTGCTGTACTGGGAGTTTTTAGTAAAATGGCATTGAAAAACGTCAGGAAGTCTTTTGCCTGTTTGGTATACATGGGAGTCCCCATGACTGAACACATCCTCGTAAGAAAAGTTAAGGACCTTTCCCCTCAACAACAGGGACTCCCACCAAGGCCACGCTGAGCAGCGAGGCCCCAGCTAGTGCCGCCACCACCTTCTGTGACATCTCCCTAGGTGAAAGGAAAAGACACACATTTGTATAAAGACTACTAAAGAACAGCAATTATGCTTCCTGGTTTTAAAGTTCCTTGTCTGATGCCAAAGAAATGAGAAGGAAAAACTGTAATGTGATTCTGGACAAGATACTGTTCTTTGGGAGTAATGAAGTGAAGGGAAGTCGCTCAGTCATGTCTGACTCTTTGCAACCCCATGGACTGTAGCCTACCAGGCTCCATCCATGAGATTTTCCAGGCAAGAATACTGGAGTGGGTAGCACAGCCCAAATTTAATAGACCATAACTGACCAAATTTTAGTCAAAACTTTTTGCTAACTGTTAAAGGATCATCAGTCCTCTACAAACATATGCATCTTTGACTAGTAGTTTCCAATTACTGATCCAGGATATCGTATGATTTGTCTTAGAAGAATCTCATAATCTTGTTGTGACAGTTTCACCTGAAGAGTCATTTGTATTTATAAAAATTCATTCATTAAAACATGTATAGGCTGTATGCCCAATAGCATCTTCAGAATTAACAACTGTTTTATATTTCATCACTAAGATAATATTTTGCATCATTAAAATAATTTCCTATCACCTTGGAGCCATCCATGCCACTTCTCTCAACAGTAAATATATCTAATTTAAGCATTCTGTTTTACTGGCCAAGAAACTGCATTCAAAAGGTAAAAGAGATAAATTGTGAATCCAGTACGGTCACAGGCAAATTAGTGACATTTCTGGGAATTCAGAATTCAAGCCTCCCATCACAACCCCATACTCTCTACTGATCACCCAATTTTTTCTTTTAATTGGACTGTCAAATACCAAGTGAAATTAACTGTTTTTTAAAAATCTTTGAACTTGAGAACCAAAATACAATAAAGACTATAGTTTATCTTCCTGATAAATATTACAGCAAAACTGAAAACCGAAATTAAGTCAATGAAAACACAAGTTAAAAAGCTTAATGTTAGAAGAAATAGTAAATGAATAAGAAGATAAAGGATTACTATATAGAATATATATGGAATGTCTGTAAATCAACAAGAAATAAAAAACAGGATGAAGGATATATAGAGACAATTCACAGATGGGAAAAGTCAAATGGTCAGTAAGTATCAGGACAGACAGATAGCCTCACTGGCTATGAGGAATTTTTCAAAAATTGAGATATTACTTTATAATCATCAGACTGGCAAAAATTACAAAGTATGAAAATATTCAGTCTTGCAAGAACGTATGTAAACAGAAACCTTTAAGCACTGCTGCTAGGAGTATACATGAGTAAAGATACTTCAGAGAGCAATCTTGCCATTAGCAGTGAAATGTGTCTGTGTGTGGGGTGTGGGTGTATGTGCGTTATGTATCCTATGATCAGGTAATATCCTATGCCCAGCAGTTCCACACTTGATACTCTAACTGAAGAAACTCCTGCATAGGGATACAAGAAAGAGAAAAGGATAAGGGTGTCTGTCTTGGCATTGTCCACAGTAAGAGCTAGAGACAATACACTACCCCTCTTTAATGGAATGGATTTACATAAAATATATCTCATCTTCTCCCTGTAGAATGTGTTCCCTCTGGCTGGAAAATTCTTGCCTCTAGCTATCAGCATGTCTTGCTGTTTAGCTTTGATCCAGTTTCTGCTCAAACTAATCAAATAAGTCTTCCTTGACTGCCTAATCTAAAATATAAAATAGCTTTCCCTTCAATTAAGAAACTCTCTAATCTGAATATCCTTCCATTTTCTAATCTTCCATTTTAATATTTTTAACTGATATCTAAAATATATGATTTTATTGTCCAGAATCCCAATTATAATCTAAGATCTAGAGACCAGGGACTTCGACTTGTTCAAAGGTACGTCACCAGAATCTAGAAGTAGTATCGGGCACAAAAGAGAATGATGAATAAATATTTGTCAAATAAATGAATCCAATGACTAAATCCCAATCTCTGTGTACAGCTGTGTAAAGTCTTCGACGTTTCAAACTCTCTCAGTCTAACCTCCAGAATATGTAATATTCACATTTTTTTCAACTTTCTGATTATTCAAATTCCATTCATGGTATTCAGCAATAAGACAGGAACTACTCTGAGAAATAAATAAGAGAGCCCTTGCATTCAAGTCTAGAGGGGAAAAAAGACAATTACAAAAGACATTATAAAAGCTATACTAAGCTGTTATTGAAGAACACTCAGAAGACCTAACTCACCCTAGGAACGCTGGGGAAGGCTTCCCAGAGAGCACGGCCGCATTTGTGCTGAGCAGAAGTTATCCAGATGAGCACACACGGGTATTCGTCAGACAGGGGATGGGTATGCTTGAGGCAGAAGACACACGACATACAAACATCTCAAATTTAAAAAAAATCCAAAGACTTCTGAAGAACTGTAAACAATTCAGCATGACAAAAGAATGTGAGGCAGGAAAATAACTGAAGGTGAAAGCAAAAAGCAAGCAAGACCCAAAGCATTAATGTCTCTATTTCCTAAGCCTGGTAGTTTGGATTTTTATCTGAATGCCTGCATAAAAGAACTGCAGAATAACAGCGCAATCAACCTACAGAAAAAGAAAGGGTATGGAGGGGTGGTGCACTGTCAGAAGCAAGGAAATTTTTTAGAAGGTTTACAGAGAAGGCCAGATAATACTGATAATCTGAACCAAAGTGGTAGCCAGAGAAAAAGTAGATGAAAGAGATAAAACAAGATCTGGTTAATTAGTATATAGGAAAGTTAGGGAAGGTCAGCACACCAACATAACAGGGAAGAGTTAAGATTCTGGGTGTCTCCAACTGAGTGATGAGTTGTACACAAGAATCACAAGAGGAAGGGAAGCAACTTCAGAAAGGGTGAGATACACAGTTTTTTTGACGTGAGTTTAAGGTGTCTCACAACAACCACAGTGTGTCGGTGCTTAAGAGTGATGTATACTAAACAGAGATTCGGGAATCATCAAAATAAGGACAGAAGTTGAAGTCATAACAGATGAAATCCTTCAAATAGAGTAGGCAGAGAGGCAGAAGATAGTACCCCAGAGTGAAATGAATGTTTAAAGTGGCCAGAGAGGAGAGAAAATATACGAAGGAAAGACTGACCAAGATATAGAAAGGACGTAAGGAGACTACAGTGGCACAGAAATGTAAGAGAATTTCAAGGGGACAATCAGTCAAAATGTCAAAAGATTTACAAGATTCCATTAGATTTCAGACTAAAGAGATCAATAGTGACCATCACCCCATCAAACTCAGTGATGGCAACAGACGGCAGCCTTCAACACATTGAAAAATAAGTAATTAAGTAACAGGAAGGTGGAGAAAATGAATATAGACAGCTCAAGAAACTTAAAAAAAATTATTACAGATAACACTGAAGAGGAATCTAGAGTGAAAAGCGTGTATTTAAGATGAGTGCAGTACATTTAAATCCTAGTAAGTTAGAACCAGTTGAGAGTAAAATGGATAACCAACTGTTATGGACTGTATTCCCCAAAATTCATATGTTGGAGCCCTAACCCTCAGTATCCCTAATATTGAAGATAAGATTTTTGAAGATGTGATTAAGTTAAGTGAGGCTATCAGCGTGGCCTCTCATCCAGTGTGATTGGTGTTTTAAAGAGAAAAAGAGACACTAGAGGTTCTAGTGCTCAAAGGTTCAGCCATGTAAAGAGGCAAAAATGTGGTCATATGTAATGCAAGGAGAGAGGCCTCAGAAGAAATCAATTCTGCACTAACCTCGGTCTTGGGTTTCCAGCCTCCAGAACTGTGAGAAAATAAATTTCTGTTGTTTAAGCCACCCAGTCTCTGTTTTTTGTTATGTCAGCCCCAGCAAACTAATACATCAAGTAAACACTGTCCCTGAGGGAAAAAAAAAAATCCAGAGCACAATTAGAAATGAACAGATAAAGGTGGACGAGTACGTGGGTGAAGAGGGCAAAAGCAATGATTTCCCAGCAATTCCTCTGTGAAACAGAGACCAAGATTATCCAGGAAAGAGTAAGAAGGAAGGAGGTGGTGGGCTAGTAACCTCCATGGGAGACAAGAGTAATTACTAAAGACATCCAGGATTAGTAGGCTGCCTTTCCATTAGTCAATAAATGTTTGTTATTGAATGAATACCTAGCTGTCATTCATGAATGCTTTAGTTCAGTTTTTTAAGGTGAACTCTAGCAGTAACTAGCAAAAGAAATGCATTATAGTGAATCAGAACCTGAGTTAAAAATTTAGATAATATGTGACCTTATGCACGTCACTTAGCTCTGCTGGGCCTTTAGCTGCTTCAACCAGACAAATCAGACTTGATATCCACATAAGATCACCTCAGATTAAAAATAAAAAGTGCTATAATTTTTATGCAGGTTTGTGCACGACCTTGGTCTTCAACTTTTACCAACCAATGTAGTGTGCCTCAGGCTATAATATACATTCACATCATCTGGAAAGCTTGTTAAAATGCAGATTCTGATTCAGTAGGTCTGGGTTAAGCTGGAGAGTGTGCACGTCTAACAAACTTTCAGGTCATGCCATACACCACATTTTGAGCAGCAAGGGTAGAACACTGTTGCAGCTCAAGTTCTACAAAGCTTTTAACTGTCGACTTCTCTGTAATCAGCCTGATATTTAGAAAACCAAGCAAAAACACTCCAGATTCACACCTGCCCAAAATGTGTCTTGCTGTTTCCTAAAACACTCTGAAATTAAGTGGCAGTCCCCATTTGATGCAGATAGGAAAAGAAAGGAACTGTCACCAATAACACTAAACTAGGAAAAGCCCAAGATTAAATACAAACACACACACAAACATATATACAACACAAAGGCTAAAATCTATCTAATCAAACATATTTTCTTTCTCAAACTATGAACCTTTCTGGAAAAACACACGTACTTATCTCTAGAAAGATTTTCAGTACACTTTAACTGCCAAGTGTCTACAAGGATTCTTTTGCATTCAAGTTTGGTCCTGAATAATCTTCACCTATTTATTTAGAACCTCCAATTATCATCATCACAACTAAACTCATTTGTGTTCAGTAGCTCCTTCTGCTTTAGGAAGTGTAACTAGGGCAGAGACGGTCCAGCTGCCCTAAGGCTGTAATATATTGCCACAAATCACTGCTATAATTAAACTGTTCCTTCTGTTCCCTGTCTTAGGAGTTATAGGGGGGAAATTCCACAATCCTGTTACACCAATAGGGAGAGATGTTCAGTCTAATTTCACAGAAAGCTTCTTTAGTGACAAAAGATGCAAGGGAATGTCAAGAAAAGGATGTCGTAGTAACACCGCCTTTAACCTGAAGCCTCAGTAATGAATAGAGAAGTCTGAAACAACGTGAAAATGAAGGAATGAACTCCCAGTCCGTGGAAAAAAAAAATAAAAAGCATTACGGTTGAAAGCTGCTCTTCCTTATTCCCTTCTGAAGAAGAGACAAACTGCAAGGGCACTACCGCACTACAACTGAGCTCGTACAAATGGGGTGGGGAGTGGAGATGTCAATTGCAATCTTGGCTTCAGGAGGCAATACAGCAATCCTACCTATGTAGTCAAGTTAATCTGAAAAGATAATACTGCCCTCTTTCACCACCACGTTCACAAAAGGATAAAGAAACATGATAGATGCGATGGGCCTCAATATAGTATTGCTGAATCACAAATACCCTCAAAAGCTGCAGAAGAAGCTGGGCTCAAGCACTGGCGGCCATACCTTAGCAAGTAGGTCCTCTATGAAAATATATAACTTCCTTCACTTTTTCTCTAAAGGCAAGCAAGGGTCTAATAGTCAAAGCTTTCACAGCATTGCTATTAGCAGCAATGTCGTGGATGTAATATGCAAAAACATACAAGGATTTTATACTAAAGACGACCACGATCTCTGCAAATTAGCACCACCTATCCCCCAAGGGCAAATGCACCACCCTAACCCGCAACCGCAGCCACAATGAGCATCCTACGTCCTCATTTTGACACCTAGTCCGCGCTTCCCCAGACCCTGATTCCTCCAGTCCGTGCTTCCCGGGACCCTGATTCCTCCGCGATCATGCTTCCCGCTGCCAGGCTTACTGGGGCAACCTCGAGCTCCCAGAGGTCCTTAAAGTAACAGAGAGCCAAGCCTGCAGGCCGCCCTCTTCTCGCTACTGCTATGCCTGGCCTCCCAACAGCCACACGTTCTTCCCTCGCCTCTCAGGTCTCCGCTGCCCAGCCCACTCCTCCCTTCCACAGGCGCGCGCTCTGAAGCTCTCAAGCCGGGGCCTCACTGTTTGGTTCGGTCCGGAACAGTCGGTCTCTCCCGCTTCCACGCCCCAACACGAAGCGGCGTCGGCTGCTTCTGCGCCCCACGCTTCCAGTCCACACGCCGCCGCCTACTGATGCCGAAAACGGCTTCTAGGAACGCGCCATGTTCAGCGTCGCGGCTCTAAACGACACGGGCGCATGAATACTGCGTCACGGACACCGGCGCGCGTGGACTAGGCAAAGGGAGAAGATGATAGGAGAACGGAGAAAGGAGAGGGAGGAGCTTTCTCTTCGAAACCAAAGGCGCCGGGCGTCTAAGGCAGCTCTGTGCGCTTGCGCAGTATGGGAGCTGGGACCCCGGTCGCTGCGCGATCTGTAACCATGGAAACCATAGGTTCGCTCTGCCCTGCTCCCAGGAAAATCAGTTGTTTCCTGGGTTGATTGAAGCTTAAATCAAAATAATTTCCCCTTTCTTATTATGGATATCAGCTGCCAAACTGCACTGTTTTACAGATCTGTCTAAAGAGAAAAGATTTAAAATAATCCTACTCTCAGCGGTCAACCCTCCCACGTATATTTATTTTTTAAGGTCATACACTTGCTTGGTGGGCACTTAAGTCCAGAACGATGAGGAGTGGAGGAGGAGATTAAAATGAGATGAATCCAGTTATCTTTGCCTCTGCTATTAACTAGCTTAGTGACCTAAGTATTCTTACATTTAGAAAAAAATTGTTGTAAGGAAATAGTCACGTGTTCATAAGGATTAATAATAATAATTTTTTAAAAGATGGATAACAATCATTTAGAATATGCCAGATACAGTTCTAAGATCTTCAGCTAAATCATATATTTAAATCCTTAAAACACCCGTATGAGATGCTTTTTACTATGCCGACTTTACAAATGAAGAAGCCAAAGCAAGGAGAGGTCAAGTAACCTGTGAAAGTTCACACAGCTAGTAAGTAGCAGTGTTACGTTTTGAATCAGACAAACATAAGCCTTGCATTACAAGGATGTTCATCACCCAAGAGCTGTTTTTCAAAGTAAAAATATTAAAAAGTACCTAAATGACCACCAAGAAAGGAATGATTAAATCATGACAGATGCATGTATAATACAAATTGTCGATACAATGCGAACATTAAAAATTATGTTGAAAAATAATCTGAAAAAGAATGGGTATATAGAGGTACAGGCTTCCCTGTGGCTCAGTGGTAAAGCATCCGCCTGCCAATGCAGGTGGTGCAAGTTCAATCCCTGGGGTGGGAAGATGCCCTGGAGAAGGAAATGGCTACCTCTCCAGTATTCTTGCCTGTGTTGAATTTAAAAATAGTCACAGTCTGAAGTTGAGAGTCATGTTTTATTTGGCCGAAATTTTTAGAACTTAAGGGTGGGAGGGAGTATCTCAAGTAGCCCTGAGAGAACTGCTTGGAGGAGGTGGGGTGGGAGAGTGGTAGAAGTTTGCAATAAAGTGCAGGCAGTCTGAACATCAAAAGTATTTTTGTGAATTAAAGAAAACCAGATAGCCCACGTTAAAGAATTTAGCATTTGTCTATGTTTGGGAAGATGCAAGAGTCTGGGCTCACTGAAACCATTGCTTTCATATGCATCGTAGCTATCCTGAGGCCAGTATTCTGTGTATTTTCATATCCTGAGTACCTCAGTGCTCGCTGTAGGGCCTGGCTGCCAGATGGTGCAGGTCTTCTCCTGTAGTGCCCTGGAGGGCTGGAATCGCTGATGACTGTGACGTCTTTGTTCACTGATGTGGCAGGAAACACTCCATTTCTCGCATGGGAAATCCCATGAACCTGGTGGGCTACAGTCCACGGAGCTGCAAGAGTCGAACACGACTTAGCAGCTGCTGCTGCTGCTAAGTGGCTTCAGTCGTGTCCGACTCTGTGCAACCCCTTAGACGGCAGCCCACCAGGCTCCCCCGTTCCTTGGAATTTTCCAGGCAAGAACACTGGAGTGGGCTGCCATTTCCTTCTCCAATGCATGAAAGTGAAATGTGAAAGTGAAATCGCTCAGCCATGTCCGACTCTTAGCGACCCCACGGACTACAGCCTACCAGGCTGCCCCGCCTATGGGATTTTCCAGGCAAGAGTACTGGAGTGGGGTGGCATTGCCTTCTCCGAACTTAGCAGCTAAACAGCAGCAACATGTATATATATAACTATATATATACTTTACTGTACACCAGAAACTAACAAAGCACTGTAAATTAACTATACTCCAATGCAAAATTAAACTTAAATTTTTTTAAATTTTGTTAACATGTTCACAATGCAATAGAGAAAGAATGGGTCACAAACAATATGCTTGGCATGTTTTTTTGGGAAATTAGTATATGCCAAAATGTTAACAAGGTTTTCCATTAGTTAGATGGCATTGTTGGCACATTTTATGCTTTAGTTTATTTTGCATGATTGTATCTTCTGATTTTACTGGAAGGTAATAGTTCTCAACTGTTAAATTTGCATAGAATCACATGGGGATCTTGTTAGGAAAAAAACAAAAACCAGATCCTGATTCAATTGGTCTGAGATGGGGCCTGAGAGTCTTCATTTCTAATGAGTTTCCAGTTAATGCTGCTCATCCATAGATCACACATTGCATAACAAGGCTATAAGGAATATGCAACAAAGTAGAGAAGAGATTCCAGTTCCAGTTCTAGTTCAGTCGCTCAGTCGTGTCCGACTCTTACCTAATTTTAATTAAGATGAAAAAAATCAGTTTAGGAGGCTCTTTTCTCTTTGGAATAATGAGTTCTTCAGATATTGAAGGAATGTGGTAACAGAAAAATGCACATAGATACATATTCCCTACAATTTCAGGGCACCAAGTTAATATGCACTTGGAGGTCCTAGCTTCAGCTACTATGAATGTAAAATCTAGTAGGAAAAAAATGTGTACAGTTGGATAAATAATTTCATATAATTTCATTTTGTTGCTATATTCTCATATTCTCACAGTATTCTTACAGTCTTTGGAGGAAAAAGACAAATATTAATTTAAATTAAATAATCACTGGACCGTTCAGAATATATTTAAAATATAAATATATATTCAGTGCTTTTCCCCCAAAACAGTTGAAAACTAAAAGAGAAAACAGAAAGTTGATGAAACAAATGCTAAATTAAAGATAGATCAGAGCTTTCCTCACCCGTCAGTCTCAAGAAGGTTCCAAGATACAGTTAAAGATAATAATAATGCAACTCATTGGTCTCAGTAATTATATTATGATTACTAAGCTCTAGATTTTTCCTGTGTGCCAGTTACTGTTCTAGGTGTTCTTTTAAATGTTTGGCATTAAACTGAGGACATCACATATGATTTAATTATCCTCATCACCACCCTAGATGGAAAATATTCTTTGCTTTATTTTACAGATTAGAAGATGACGCAGGACTTCCCAGGTGGTGCCAGTTATAAAGAACCCACCTGTCAATGAAGGAGATATAAGAGACATGGGTTTGATCCCTGCATCGGGAAGATCCCCTAGAGGAAGGCATGGCAAACCACTCCAATATTCTTGCCTGAAAATCTGAGGGACAGAGTAGCCTGGTAGGTTACAGTCCTTGGGATTGCAAAGACTTGTTTTCCTAACCTGGTAAACTTCAAATGAGTTAATTTATAAGCAGCTAAAAAAAAAAAAACTATATTATAGAGTTGCCTAAGACCCAGTTTTACCCTGGTCCACTGAAGCAACTTGGCAGGTTCATATGAATTAAGTAATTCCAAATTCTTAAGTCAAGGAGCACAGACTCAAATTTAGATGACTGCTTTGTATAGACAGAATAAAAGAGCCAAACCCCAGTCCCTGAAATCTGTGAATATATTGCTTTTCATTGGAAGGACTGATGCTGAAGCTGAAGCTCCAATACTTTGGCCACCTGATGCAAAGAGCTGACTCAGTAAAGACCCTGATGCTGGGAAAGATTGAAGGCGGGAGGTGGAAGGGACGACAGAAGATGAGATGGTTGGATGGCATCACCAACTCAATGGGCATGAGTTTGAGTAAACTCTGGGAGTTGGTGACGGACAGGGAGGCCTGGCATGCTGCAGTCCATGGGGTCGCAAAGAGTCGGACACGACTGAGCAACTGAACTGATACTACTTTTCATGGAAAAAGGACTTTGCAAATATGGTTAAATTAAAAATCTTGAGATGGGAATGTTATCTGCTGGACCCAATGTATTCACAGCGGTCTTCATAAAAGGGAGACGGGAGTATGAGAGAGAGAGAAATGTGACTCCGGGAGCAGAGGTCACAGCGACATGGGCCATAAGTCAAGGAATGCAGGCAGCATATACAAGCTGGGAAAGACAAGCAAATGGATTCTCCCCTACAGCTTCTGTAAGAAACTCAGTCCTGCAGATGACTTTAGACAGCTGACCTTCAGAACTCTCAGACAATAAATCTGTTTTTGTGGCACCAGTGGTAAAGAACCTGCCTGCAAACGCAGGAGATGTAAGAGTCACAGGTTCAACCCGTGGGTTGGGAAGATCCCCTGAAGGAGGTACAGCACATCACTCCAGTACTCTTGCCTGGATAATCTCATGGACAGAGGAACCTGGTGGGCTATGGTCCATAGGGTCACAAAGAGTCAGACACGACTGAAGCAACTTAGCACAACACTATTTGTGATCATTTTTTATAGTAGCAATAGAAAACTAATATGTATGACCCAACAATCCCACTGCTGAGCATACACACCGAGGAAAACAGAACTGAAAGAGACACGTGTACCCCAATGTTCATCGCAGCACTGTTTATAATAGCCAGGACATGGAAGCAACCTAGATGTCCATCAGCAGATGAATGGATAAGAAAGCTGTGGTATATATACACAATGGAGTATTACTCAGCCATAAAAAGAATACATTTGAATTAGTTCTAATGAGGTGGATGAAACTGGAGCCGATTATACAGAGTGAAGTAAGCCAGAAAGAAAAACACAAATACAGTATACTAACGCATATATATGGAATTTAAAAAGATGGTAACGATAACCCTCTTTGTGGGACAGCAAAAGAGACACAGATGTATAGAACAGTCTTTTGACTCTGTGAGAGGGGGAGAGGGTGGGATGATTTGGGGGAATGTCATGGAAACATGTATAATATCATATAAGAAATGAATCGCCAGTCCAGGTTCAATACAGGATGCTTGGGGCTGGTGCACTGGGATGACCCGGAGGGATGGTACGGGGAGGGAGGTGGGAGGGGGGTTCAGGATGGGGAACACGTGTATGCCCGTGGTGGATTCATGTTGATGTGTGGCAGAACCAATACAATATTATAAAGTAAAATAATAATAATAATAAAGAAATAGGCAAAAAAAAGAAAACTAATATGTACTCCCAAGTCATAGGATTTCCAATTTTCTGCACACCATTTAATATTGCAACTGGGGTAAAACTGGGTCTTGGGCAGCTCTATAATATAGTTTATTTTAGCTGCTTATACATTAACTCACTTGAAGTTTACTGGGTTAGGAGAGTAAGACTTCAAGAAACTAATCGGTCTGCCCTTGGTGATATAATTTTGCAGCAGATTCAGTTTTGTTTATAATTTTTAAAAAACTTGAAAAAATATGTCTTTCATATTGTAAGGACTGATTACATAAATTATGGTATGTTCATACAATGGAATACTCTCTACCTATCAAAAATGGTGACATAGATTTTTGCCAATTAACATTCATGACTTCCCTGGTGGTCCAGTGCTTAATATTCTGTGCTTCCAATGCAGAGGGTACAGATTCAACCCATGGTTGGCAGGCGGGGAGGAACTAAGATCCCTGAATGTCATGGAGTGCAGCCAAAATTTAAAAAAATAGTTTATCATGTTTAATTAGATAAGGACAGTAGCTTAGATGCAGATTTCACTTTCTAAAACCTTTTTGTATAATCTAAACTTTTTTGCAATGTTTGAGTATTACTTTAATAATCAAAGAAAAATAATAAAATATTTCTCCTTTGGAAAAAAGAATATAAGAATATCATGGACCTATGTATTTTTTAAGGTGAAATGACATTTTTTCATATTCTACTGATAAGAATGAAAATTGTTTTAGAAAATAATCTATTAGTATATCTTCAGAGACTAAAATGTTCATATATTTTGGCTAAATAACTCCATTTTTGGATATCTCTACTAGGGAAATAATTCAAAGTTTAGAAAATATTTTTCATAGATGCAGTAAAATGTGTGTGGATCTATTTTAACAATAATGGTATAGGAAAGATTTAGTGAACTCATACACATTCACAAAATGAAATCATCCATAGCAGCTTTCAATATTATCAAGATTGTATAATAACTGGGAACTGTACTTTTTATGTTAACTATCTTTGATGGAAAAAAAACTGTAAACTATATGACCTCAACTATGTAAAAATATGTATTGGTAAAACAATTAGGAGAAAAGTCTATGTAAAAATGTTCACAGAAGTTATCCCAGAATAGTGAGTTTAGAGTAACTTTTTCTTCTTTTTTCACCTTCTGTATTTTTCAGGATTTTTGCAAGTTAAGTTTTTGGTTTTGTTATTTTTACAATGTAGTTGTCCTATCTTTGGGGCCCAGGAAACAGAAGGGGAAAATAAATCAGTTTTACTTACTTCATCTCTGTCATTAATTGTTACTTTGTATACTATTCTTCAATTCATGGTAAAAAAGATTTAATTTTATAATGCCATACTTTAGAATTCCCTTAAATCTCATCTTGTTTAGTGGCCAAATCCTATGGACCATAACCCGCCAGGCTCCTCTGTCACTGAGATTCTCCAGGCCAAGAATTCTGGAGTTGGTTGCCATTTCCTTCTCCTGGATCAGGGGATCTTCCTGACCCAGGGATTGAACGTACATCTCTTGCGTTGGCAGGCGGATTCTTTACCACTGAGCCACCAGGGAAGCCTGAATCTTATATTAGTCTGTCATTAAAGAGGGAAATTAATTTAGCTTGTATCTATATTGATTCAGTATCCTTTGGTTTCCTGCCATTTCACCACAGTTGTTCTGAGAACCTTCCTGGATACCAAAATCTGCAAATGACTAAGTCCCTTAGAGAAGATCGCTTAGTACACTGGGTCCTTAGTATCCATGGACGTTTAATCAGCGTATTGACTGTAATGGCAACATTCATTACAGAGAACAAGGGAGGCAACAAAAGGCAGGCTGGTGTGGCAAGGGTACAGACTTCCACCTTATCTTTGCCGCCAACTTCGTGAAAGACCTTGCACAAGTACCTTTAACCTCTGTGAGACTCAGCTTTTTCGTATGTAAATAGGATAAGTATGCTTGCCCTAACAACTTTCCAAGGTTTCACTGAAAATCTAATTGAGTGAAAAGTACTTTGAAACCCATAAAGTGCAATATGAAAACATAATACATAAATACAAATATAAAAATATAAAATAGGCTCTGTTACAACCCAGGAATAGAATTCTTGGTGAAATAATTTTTCTGTTGTATTTGGAAAGCTTCAAAGTCCTTTATTTTGCAACAGAATATATATATTTTTTATAGTAAGGATAGGAAAACATTTATCCCATAGATGCTTTTGGAAGGTATCAATTATTATATATTAGGTTTTCACTAAGAATTATTAGATATTTGCTAACAATGCTTAGACAGACCAAAATCATCTTTCTTCATTAGTTATATTAATTTAAACAGCATTTTAGTAATATGAAAAAATGGTAACATTTGTAATAGAAGAATACTAAGAATCTCATAGGATTCACAGGAAGATCCCCTGGAGAAGAAAATGGCAACCCGCTCCAGTACTCTTGCCTGGAAAATTCCATGGACAGAGGAGTCTGGTAGGTTACAGTCCATGCGGTTGCAAAGAGTCAGACACAACATGAGCGACTTCACTTTCTTTTCTCTTTGTCATAGTATTCGAGGTACATTACTTCTTTCAGCCAAATTTCATCTTATTTTTCTGTTACAATTTAAACAGCACAGTAGAAATTAAGTCTACTTATAAGTTAAATCCTACTTTGTAAGGCAGCACTATATTTTAGCGTTTAGGTTTTAATATTGTCACAATATTTTTTTTGTTTTAATAAAATTTAACAGCTTGATAGTAAGTAGAGTTAAATTTAATTGTGTTCTATCTTGGGCAGGTGAATTACATTCCTTTTTCTCAAAGAAATACAGTATTTCAGTTAATAAACCTATTAAAAGTGTGAAACTCAAACATTCTTAATGTCTTTATGACTTTTAACTACATTAAAAGTGTGTAAGGAAATATAATTTATACAAGAAAATGCTCACAATGTTTTATTTTTATCATTATATTTCCTGGCACCTTAAAAATTTTATCATTTCAAGCATGCTGTGAATTTAATAACCATCTTCTATGAAAGCAAACACTATTGTAATTCTTTTTCAAGTTAAGATACATTTTGTTAACCTAAAAAACACTATAAGAATGGGAATGATTCAATTGTGCACTCCCAAACTGAAAAGTAATTATTTTTAATTAACAAAGGATATACGAGGCAGAGAAGCATAAAATTATTTTTTATAATTGCAAAGCCATTCATAGCTGTAAAGATAACTTCATGCTGATTTCTTTACTGCGGCTCATGTCTCAGCATCATCCACTCCCTAGTACTCATGGATCCACACTGCTCCCAATATTGTCTCATTTTAAATGCTGCTGGTGCTGCTGCTAAGTCGCTTTAGTCCTGTCCGACTCTGTGCGACCCCATAGAGGGCAGCACACCAGACTCCGCCGTCCCTGGGATTCTCCATGCAAGAACATTGGAGTGGGTTGCCATTTCCTTCTCCAATGCATGAAAGTGAAAAGTGAAAGTGAAGTCACTCAGTCGAGTCTGACTCTTAGCGACCCCATGATTTTCCAGGCAAGAGGACTGGAGTGGGTTGCCATTGCCTTCTCCACTTTGAATGCTATCTTGGTAATAATAGAAAAAAATTGGAGAACAATTTCCCTGTACTGATGAGGGTAGCCCTTCCCATCCTTTTTCACTTCTATAGAAATTCGTCAACCAGTTATGTTATCTGAGTCCAGAAAGCAGTGAGTGCCTTCCATCACTGTGTATCAGAATCTCCTAGGGGGTCTTTCAAAGATGCATTTGCCAAGGCCAAATCCTATCCTGATCCATAATGTTTAGGCATGGGCTTGGGAATGTGAATTTTCATTACATGTGGTATTAGTATGCTGCTAAGTCACTTCAGCTGTGTCCAACTCTGTGCGACCCCATAGATGGCAGCCCACCAGGCTCCTCTGTCCCTGGGATTCTCCAGGCAAGGATACTGGAGTGGGTTGCCATTTTCTTCTCCAATGCATGCATGCATGCCAAGTCGCTTCAGTCATGTCCAACTCTGCGACCCTATGGACAGCAGCCCACCAGGCTCCTCTGTCCACGATATTCTCCAGGCAAGAACACTGGAGTGGGTTGCCATTTCCTTCTCCAATTAGTATGCTAGCGTTGCCATAATAAAACACCACAGACTGGGTGGCTTAAATAACAGAAATTTATTTTCTGTCAGGTCTGGAGGCTAGAAGCCCAAGACTGAGGTGTCAGCAGGGTTGGCTCCTCCTGAGGCCATCTTCCTAACTTGCAGATGCCTGCCTTCTGGCTGTGTCCTCGTATGGCTCTTCCGCTGTGTGCACACACCCCTGCTGTGTCTATGTGTATCCAAATTTCCTCCTTTCATTAGGATACCATTCAGACTGGATTAGGTCACACTCTAAAGGTTTCATTTGAACACATTATTGACTGGGGGGATTTTTGCAGAAACTGACCTCTGTGGCCAGCAGTTTGTTATATAAGTGAATATTGAAACACGCCAGTCAAAAACGTTTGTGTTACAAAAGACATAATACGACTCTGGTCAATTGGTTGTTAACTTAGTCACCTCTTTTAAGGTCCTACGTCCAAATACAGTCAGATTCTGAGGTACTAGAAGTTAGGGCATGAATTTGGGGACAACACAGGTCAGCTCATAACGTATGCCCCAGTGTTCCAGAAACAGGTGACTCAAGGTTCATACCTAAGCAAACACCAATTTAGGCTGTAGGTCACCTAAGTGTGCACACTCACCTCCGTCATTTAGCTTTATGAGACTTACTATGTGACCTCTTTCAGGAGGGTCTTGCTACTTCATTCCTAAAGAAACGTGTCATTTGGTTTCTATTCTCACTGTCCATCGTGCTACATAAGATAGCGTCTCCCGCCCATCCTGTCAATCCCTGTCTCCTCTACTCTTTTCGTCACACTTATCATCACTGACATCCCTCACTAGAATGTAAGCTCTGCTTCGTTTTGCTCACCACTGTATTCTCCCTCAGGAGAAGGCAATGGCACCCCACTCCAGTACTCTTGCCTGGAAAATCCCATGGACGGAGGAGCCTGGTGGGCTGCAGTTCATGGGGTCGCTAAGAGTCGGACACAACTGAGCGTCTTCACTTTCACTTTTCACTTTCATGCACTGGAGAAGGAAATGGCAACCCACTCCAGTGTTCTTGCCTGGAGAATCCCAGGGACGGGGGAGCCTTGTGGGCTGCTGTCTATGGGGTCGCACAGAGTAGGACACGACTGAAGCGACTTAGCAGCAGCAGCAGCAGCAGCAGTACCCTCCCTCCCCACCCCATGGGTAGTACAGTGACCCAGGAAGATGAGAGTGTGCTGCAGGTGATCTTGTGCTCCTTCTGTCACGTAAAAAGCAAGGTCTTCTGCTGAGAAGGAGCTAAGGAGGTGGTAAGGCAGGAGCCTGAGAAGAGTTAAGATTTGGCGTTGGCACCCCACTCCAGTACTCTTGCCTGGAAAATCCCATGGACAGAGAAGCTTGGAAGGCTGCAGTCAATGGGGTTGCGAAGAGTCGGACACAACTGAGCGACTTCACTTTCACTTTTCACTTTCATGCATTGGAGAAGGCAATGGCAACCCACTCCAGTGTTCTTGCCTGGAGAATCCCAGGGACAGAGGAGCCTGGTGGGCAGCCGTCTAACGGGTCGCACAGAGTCGGACACGACTGAAGTGACTTAGCAGCAGCAGCAGCAGCAGCAGCATGGAGAATGGGAGAGGAAGATTAGAGCGAATTCAGGAAGAGCTGGCTAGGCTGGCCTGAGTTCAGCATATATGGGGAGCCCATCTATGTTTCCAATACATTCTATTGTATGATCTCCAGCAATTCTCACAGCTGCAGAGGAGCAGAGAGGGCAAAATTGTTATTTTGATTTCTCAATGATTATCATTGCTCCTTGGCGTAACATTCAAGGCCCTTCACCATAAGTTCCTATTTACATTACCTGTTTACTTCTCAGTTATACCAAGTTTCTTTTTCTTCCTCAAATACTCTTATATCCTGTCTTTTTTTAGTGCTTTCCCTTTGAATTCTCAAACTTTCCCTGGCTAACTTTTGGTTGGCCTTTAATGATTCAGCTCAAATATTCTATTTTGAAAATGCTCCCCAGTCACCACAAGTATTAGCTATAGTGCTAAGATCATTCCTCTTTTAGAGCACACTGTCTTCAGAATACAGAACGAGTTTCAAGATGCAGCTGTCATTTACTGTGTGATGTTGAGCAAGATATTTAACATTTTTGTTCTTCAGTTTCCTCATCTGTATTATGAACACAATGATAAGCCCCTATTTTAGAGAACTTTGAAATGGTGAAAAGATATATTGGCAAATGGTGCTATTACTGTAATTATTTGCATGTCTTCCTCTCTTGAAAGTTCTTTAAAAGCAGGAATTGTCATTCACGTTAATTTTCTAAATTCCTAACATTTGACACAGTGCCCGGCACACTGTGGATGTTCCAGAATTGTGGAATAAATCAATGATCAATGGAATTAAGAGACAGTTGAAATTGCTAACAGGGTATACACATTTTTTCCTAAATTAGAATTACAGCAAAGAAAGGGCAAGGCTAGGGAATGCACACAATAAATTGTGCAGGGAAGAGAAGTCAGCTTTGGTAAAAAGAGATTGCTTCTTCAGGTAAAATAAGGTACACACAGAAACATTTCGCTGACAGCTAAAACAGACACGGACATTGTGTTCATGTAACTTTCAGTCAGATACAGCGTCCTATCACAATAGCCAATACATAACAATGACCACATTTACAGTTTCAGACTTTTTGTCTAACTCTCTCAATTGAATAAACTTTGAGGTCAGTTTCCTATTTACCTTCGAATCTCCATCACCCAGCAGTGTTTAATACACAGCAAGAGCTCAATATGGAAAGGTTTAGGAAATTAATGACGTGCCACAGAAAGAAGCGAAACCACCAGTAGGTCCAGTCAAACTGAGCACATAATTACATTTTCAGAGTTACTTTCCGTAATACAAGCAGCGGAGAATTCACTCCCGCTAGAGGAGCAAGCTCCTCTTCCCAAGCTCCTGGGATCCTCACCCACAATCGGTTGGGATACACGAGAGAAAGACATGACATAAATTTTCTTTGGATTTGAGCGATTCAACAACCTAGCCTGATAAAGCATCCACAAGCCTAACTGCATTGCGAAACTTAAGCTTCCTCCACTTCCTTGAGGTCCCACACCCAAACCTATTTAACTAGCTTGGTGCGTGTTGGGGCAAGGCCCCGCCCCCGATTCTAAACTAGCCAATCCAAACTGCCAGAATCGGCAGCGCGGTGTCTTCTGGGATCTGTAGGCTTCCGAGGTTAGGCTTTCCGGGAGGCCGAGCTTATTCCAGGCGGCCATCGGGCTCCAAAGGCCCGCCCTCTGTCTGGGGGCGGACCCCGGAGCAAACCAAGGGGCGTGTTTTCGCCCCACCCCCACGTGGCCCGATAGGGTGCTGGTGGTGCGGGCTGGTGCTTCCCACGTGGTGCGGAGACTAGAGGTTGCGGGTTCGGGTCCTTCTTGACTTCCTCGGCCTGTGAGCTCTCTGCCTGCAGAGATGCCGAAGATCAAATCAGCGGCTAGCAGCCGCCGCCGCGAGCGGCAACAACGACGCGGGCAGCTGAAGAGCGCCGGAGGTGGGGACAGCCGCGAGAGAGCTGGGGTCCCTTGGGTTGGGACTTCCGGTGGGACCGAGCCGGGGCACGGGCGGAGTTCTGGCGGGGACAGTGAGACCGGGCGCCGGGAGCGCGCGAGTCCCGGGTTTGCCCGAGCGACGAGCGCAGGCCCCGCGCGCCGCCTCTGACTTTCCTTCACGGAAGGGGTGGCCTTAAAACAGTGTGTCATCCAGGCTCCTTAGCGTGACGTTTGGCACCCCTAGCTGGAGCAGATACCGTCCCCTAGCTATCCTGTTTTCTTCTCTGGAACGGTCTAATGTTTTTAGTTGGGAAATTAAGGCTATTTCATGTTTTATTGCAGGACTCATGTTCAACACGGGGATTGGGCAGCATATTTTGAAAAATCCTCTCATTGTTAACAGCATTATCGATAAGGTGGGTGCGAAAGAGGAGAGGGAGAGAGTTACTGGGTTATTGATTTTAATTTTAGGAATATCTAAGCACAGAAAGGATTCCTGACACAAAATAGATGCTGTATAAATACTTGTGGAATGAATTGAAGAATTGTGTAGGATTTGCAAGTTCTCTTCAATATGATTTGCTTTATTCTGTGAGTCTCGGGTCCTGACTCCAAATTCTTTTATCTTTCTGTAGATTATTTACTTCTTAGCTTGACACTTCTACCTGTTCAATTCCAGATTTTTCTTCTATTACCAATTCACTTTTTCTAGGCAGCATCTATCACTGTTAGTTTTTGTTTACTGCAAACCCTAAAATTATATCCAGACACCTTTGGAAGTTTGTTCCCCAGAGAAACCTGTATGTTATAAGCCAATGCCACATGTAAACTCTTCAGAGTATTCTTCCTGTATGGGTTATTGATGTTTTCTTATTGTTTTGTATGATTGGGAGCTAGGATGTGAAACAATAGGTGGTGAAGATTACTTTCATGGTTGCAAAGGAAGTATCCTGGCGCTGTAGAAAGGACATTACCTGGGTGAGACATGTCAACTTAGTGTTGTATGCAAAATGAGAGTTGGCCTAGCTTTTTAACCTTTTTGGCTCATGAATTCCTTTGTGCATGTGATGAAAGTTACGGCCTCAGAATACTCCAGCTATGTGCATACATACACTTTTTTTTTTCTGCCCCATGTTGAGGGTTGTGGGATCTTAGTTCCCACACTAGGTATCTAACCCCGGCCCCCTGCAGAGGGAGCATGGAGTCCTAACCACTGGACTGACATTAATTTTTGTGTACAATTTCTGGATCCTTCTGCACCCCTGAAACCATACATGGATGTGGAATTGAGAAATACCAGTACAATATGCTATGGTTCATCATTTTGGTCCTTCCTTTTTGAATCTAGTGATAATAGTGTTGGTAACAAGGTGCTGTTGGAATCATTTCAAAGACAGGAAGGAGAATGCCACTCTTAGAACTGCTGTTCCTACTTCTCTGACTCCTAACTATTGCCCCAAGTGAGGAGAACTGTTTAATTTCCACTTGTGCCTAATGTTAATGAGATAATCTTTTTAAACATAGATCAGGAAGCAATCTCCTAAAAATGAAGTCAGAATAAGATCTCCTAACTGTGCACTTTTGAGTAAAGCTATTTTGCTGTAAATTAAATTATGTGTTCAGACGTGCCTGTAAAGCTAAAGTAGTTGTGCTTGCTTGTAGGCTGCCTTACGACCAACTGATGTGGTGCTGGAGGTTGGACCTGGAACTGGCAATATGACTGTGAAGTTGCTGGAAAAGGCAAAAAAGGTAAAGAGAGGATTTAGTGTTTGGTATCAGGTATCATGTGAGTAAGCTTACGTGGTTTACAAGTATAAATCTGTTTTAATGAATTGCTGTTATTTTAATAGTAACTCTTGCTCCTTTGCTAGAACCTTTATAAAATATGAGCAAATTGGGTGAAGTGCGTCAAAAGGTACCAATTTCCAGGATAAAATAAATATGTCCTGGGGATGTAATGGACATCATCATGACTATAGTTAACAACACTGTAGTACATTTGAAGGTTGGCAAATAGAGTAAAAAGTCTCATCACAAGAAAAAAAATTGTAATTATGTGGTCATGAATGTTATATATATCAAATCATTGTGTTGTATACCTGAAACTAATGTTTTATGTCAATTATGTCTCAATTTTTTTTAATGGATTAAAAGAAAAAAACATAGGTATATCAATCAGGAAAACAAATGACATTGGATACTTCAGTACAGGGAATTGGTTACATGGTTGTTAGAGGACCAAGAGAATAAAACACTGAGGTTAACCCAAGAGTAGAATTACAAAAAGCAGCTACCACCTCTCGGCTAAGGGGAACAAAGCAAGGGGATTGGAGTTATTGGACTTAGAACTTTGGAGGAGATCTAGCACAGGCCTCTGAGACTGGAGTGTCACCTGGCTGCTGCTGGTACCTTCTTTGTCTCTTGGCGGATCCAGTTCCAGTTAAGTCGGATCATTGCTGTCTTCTGGTAGATGTAGGTAACAAAGAACTTATCAGAAGAGAGTTCAGTGAAGAGACCATTGACAAGATGTGAGAATGTTAAGGGAACCAGTAAACATTTAGTGAAAAACCTAGGGACTATGAACAGCAGGAAACAGTTACCATCGAGCAACCTCAAGGGACAAGAGGAGGGAAATGTGTTGCCGGAGCCCAGAAAGAGCAGGGACAGGGACCACTCGTAGCCAAACACGGCCACTGCCAGAATTTGTGCAAGGCAGGCGCAGGCATTAGGAAGTACTCAACCCCACCCCTTGGAAGCAGTAATGCCTTCCATTAGCCTAGCCCAACAAGAAGTCAAAGGGCGACGGAGCTGGACTATATTACCCTACAGGTACAGCAAAGCTGGAGAATGGATCTGGGAGCTAAGCAGACTAAACCTCACATATATGTGCTCTGTAGACAGGGTCTTCTGGAAGTCCGCAAAACCTTAGCTTCTACTGTAATAAAATTTCAGCCTATGTGGTATCCCTTTTCATTTACTTGAGAAATTATCTCTGCTGTATGCTTTGGATCTTAGGTGAGAGAAGTGACCTACTCATTTCAGAGCAGTTGCTTTGTATGCTTCCAAAGAACATTTACTGCAAAGACATATTTTGTATTTTTTCTCATCATCAGTTGAATTACAAAGCGTGGAGCCATATGAGCACAGTAATCCTGTGAAGTATTTGGGTAGAACAGTCATGTAGTCTGGCTGCCTCTTTTCTGGTGATGTTTTTTGTTGTTCCTTTAACCCCCTTGCTGCATTTTTTAAAATCATCTCTTCATTAAAGTCTCTTCAGGTAAGTTCTTTAAAATATACTGGTAGAGTACAATTGAAGAATAATGATGGTAGAATTGGGAAAAGAATTGTAATTCATTTAAATAATGTAAGTTCCTATTGAGTTAACAGGAAAAGATTTCTCCATAATTAACCTAAAAAAAATTTTTTTTTTTTTTAAATTTAGGTAATTGCTTGTGAACTTGACCCAAGGCTAGTAGCTGAACTTCACAAAAGAGTTCAGGGCACGTGAGTATACATAATAGAATTAAAGTACATTTCAATCTCATGAAACAGTGTTCTAATTGCTTTTTTTTTAATTATCAGGCCTCTGGCCAGCAAACTTCAAGTAATGGTGGGTGATGTGTTAAAAACAGATCTGCCATTCTTTGATGCTTGTGTGGCAAATTTGCCTTATCAGGTATGTTTTCAAAATGTAGGAACATTATATTTACTAAATGGTTCTCTGGTGGGTCTTTTCCAGAAATAACCTGTTAATTCTTTTCCAGATCTCATCTCCTTTTGTCTTCAAGCTGTTGCTGCACCGACCTTTTTTCAGGTTTGTGACAAGAAGACTAAAGTTACTGCCAGGTCTTAGAAAAATTACAGTTTAGGCCATGAACACGGATAGCCAAAGATTAAGGCTAATTCAGTTGAAAAACTACTGGAGAATTTGTTTTGTAGAAAGTATCAATTTGTGTGCTGCTCGCTTTCTCTGTCTCACATTCTGTAGCAGTTGCTGGAGTTATTTGGGAGAGGTGTGGGCTGAGTCGTGCTTCTGAGACCAGATGGCCTTTCCATATTTTCTTACGCTTTTGTTGTTAGCCCAGGTCAAATTTCTTATGTCTAGATTCTTAAGTGTCCTTGCTAACTGGTTTCTGGTACACTCTGTAGCAGTGATTTTCAAATTGCAGGTCAAAAACTCCTTAGTAGGTATAAAATAAATTTAATGAGCCATGACTGTCACTTTTTTAAAAAATGACATGGAATGGAATATATCAGAGGGCATTCATTTCATGTCAACCAGGTGATTATAGTTTCGTGAAACTTTTGTTGACCTGAAATACTCTCTCATCTGATCATTGAGGGCTTACGTTCACAAGGGGTTAGAGCTACAGCCATTATACAATGAATAACAAAGGTAGCCTGTCATTCTATGGGAATAAGGCTCAGGCTGAAACTGTTGTCCCTTCTGGCCAGCTATTATTAACCACAGCTATTGATTTAGTTTCCCACCTAAGAAAAGTCACTGAAGTTAAAATACATTTATAGTTGAAAATGACCTTTCTCTGTTTATTCCTTTCTGCTGTCTTTCAGATGTGCTGTGCTAATGTTTCAAAGAGAATTTGCTGTCCGACTGGTTGCAAAACCTGGAGATAAGTTATACTGCAGACTGTCAATTAACACACAGCTGTTGGCACGTGTGGACCATCTAATGAAAGTAAGTGACTGTTGTTGAAATGATGGGGCTTAACTCATCATTGAACATCTAGCTGTGCCTTCTGTGAGGAGAGCGTGTATGATTACTCTTTTTTAAAAAAATTTTATTTTTGGCTGCAGTCGTTGCTTTGTGCGGGCTTTCTCTAGTTGTGGCGAGCGGGGGCTGCTCTTTATTGTGGTGCACAGGCTTCTCATTGCAGTGGCTTGTTGCAGAGCGTAAGCTCTAGGCATGTGGGCTTCAGTAGTTGCAGCATGCCAGCTCGGTAGTTGTGGCTTGCGGGTTTAGTTGCTCCTTGGCACATGGAATCTTTCCGGACCAGGGATTGAACCGGTGTCCCCTGCACTGGCACTTATCCACTATGCCACCAGGGAAGTCCTGATTATTATTTAAAGTTTTTTTTGAGAGGACTACTTTAAACATTTTCTGATTAACAGGTTGGAAAGAATAACTTCAGACCACCACCCAAGGTGGAATCCAGTGTCGTAAGGATAGAACCTAAGAATCCACCACCACCTATCAATTTTCAGGTGAGGTTAAAATAGGGTCATTCAGTAAAAGGAAAAAAAGTCCAAGGTGGAAGATGTGTGTCTGTAGCAGCAGAAGAATGAGTCAACCTAAATGTCTAAATAGAATATTAATTATAGTACATCCTGTGATGGAGTAGATGGAATTATTTGACACAACATAGTTGTTGAAGACTCAAAAGAGCATGGAAAATGTTTGCAAAGATAAAACAGATTAGAATACCATTGCAGTTTGCTGAAGATTTACATCTACAGAAAACATGTATCTATTTGAATAAGACATGGGAAACAAGATAAAATGAAAATAGTTGTGTTAAAGTAATAGTATGGGTAACACTGTTTAATCAGAATTCTAATTTTTGCCATTTAAAAAGAGAAGAAAGCCATATGACTTGATGTAAAACCTCACTGCAATCACATTGGATAAAAACATGCTTATATGGTCAGTAGCTGGTGGCGGTGGTGTGGCTGTCAGCTATTCCTGCAAGGTTTAGCTAGGTGTATTACACAGGCTGTATTCTAAATCACATCTGTTTTAAGTCATGTTCTTTTGAAAACGATACTTAGATTTAAATAAATGCAATGTTCTTTGTTCCGATGTGGCACAAATATGTTTTCTATTTTTAAAATTGAGGGTAAAATAATCAATGAGGTGCACAAAAGTGTGAAAATCAAGTATAGATCTTACTTTTGTATATATGAACCAGACACATCAAGATATAGAACATTTTTATCACTTCAGAAGGCTTTTAGTTTTATATACTAAGACAAAACTGTACCTACTAGGTATCAGTGGGGCTTAATATTTTCTAAGAAAATACCATCTACTGTTTCAGGAATGGGATGGCCTAGTAAGGATCACCTTTGTTAGGAAAAACAAGACATTGTCTGCTGCATTTAAGTAAGTATTTTACTAATTTATGATATATGAGGGATCAGTGCTTCAGATACTGTGCTGAGTGTTAAAATTTGGTCATTTTCCTGAACAGTATTACCCTAAAGCATACACATTATCCATGTCCAGACACACTTTTAATTTTGTACTTTGGGAGGCAGAAGAATTTAATGAAGAAAAGTTCCTGGACTTGGGAATTAGATCAGGTTTGTTTTTTTGAGAAATGGAAAAAACCCAAAAACTATACCCCACATCTGCTTTTCTTTGGAAAAAATGAGGTAACAGATGGACCCCTTCCACACTTTTGAAAGATTCATGGCATTTTAACTTGGAAAAATATAATAGCAATTTGGGGCCCAAGGTAAAAAAAAATGGTGAAAGCCACAATGAAAAAACTAATTTTTGAGATTATGTTTTTTGTGATCTAAAACTTCCTTAAGTTATGTATTAGGTTTAAATAGTAGTAGTTGTGATTATTTCAGAAGTTTAAATATTCAACCTTTTTTAGTTCTTTAATTTTACCATGTGGAACATAGGCTTAATCTTATAGTAAAAGAGATTTATAATCTGTCTGGAATAATAGTGGCATAATTTCTTTATGACCCATTTTATAGGTCAAGTGCAGTGCAACAGCTATTGGAAAAAAACTACAGAATTCACTGTTCGGTCCATAATATTGTAAGCACAAAATGTTTTTGTTGTTTCAATAAATTGTTGTGTTTTAAAATGTCCATTTCCTACTGTTCCATATATCATTACAAAACTCTTTAATTCTGAACATTTCATAGGACCCTTAAAAGATAGTATCTAACAGGAGAACGTCAACTCTTCAATAGGTCAGTGCTGCTGTATACTCTGTAGAATGTATCTGAGCAGCCTTGAATACCCTGTCCTTTTTTACTGACAGTTTTTTTTCTTTTGGCTATAAAAAAATTCAGTTGAGTCATAATTTTCTCCCAAACTTTAACCATGTATAACTTAACTCAGCTTAAATGTATTTGCTAGCTTTTGAATTGGGGCCATCCCTTCTTGCTTGTTGCTCACATAGAAATTAAAAATTTTAAGTTACCTTTTTCTCAGTGACTTTTTTTTCATACCCAGAAATTGAAATAATTAGAATAAAGTAAGGGATAAATGGCAAGTTCTGGTTGTGAACCTCATGTCTCCTACCATTATCTGTGCAACATTTTCTTTAGTTGTGTAAACACAGAGACATCTATATATGGCTCTGATGTTAGATAATTTTTTAGTTTTCCAATCTAAACAGAGTGGCAGATAAAAGCAAATTTCCTTTTTTTCACTCAGTTCTTATGTGGTTTAATGTACCAGTAGCGTAGCTGCCTCCATTTTATGAATACAATCTCTGAACAACTACCTACACAGGAAATACTAAATTGGATTAAGAAGTTTCTGGATGGAAGATGTGAAGTGTGAAGCATTCTCAAGGGTTAGAGAGGCTATCTTTGAGAAAAACTAGCTAGCTAATTTAATGAAATTTGTGCCAAGAAAATGTTATTTTTAAAAGATATTAACAATTGCTGTAAAACTTAGTTTACAGCTTTAATTATGTTATGAAGTACTTTGCGAATCCTGAAACAACTATTTCAGAATTTCTAAGAAAAAGGGCAGTACACACGAGTATTTGGTACGTGCTGAACATCAACCACTTAATGAATTAAGAGATGCAAGTCTTATCGACAGATAGGCTTTCCAAAACTATCATGAAGAGATAAAGGTGACTGTTTATGACTTACTGAACTGAAAAAAAAAAAAAAGAGTCAAGGTGACTTCATTAAAGATATGTTGTTCATTTATTCTGAATCTTGTATTGATAGATAATACCAGAAGATTTCAGCATAGCAGATAAAATACAGCAAATCCTAACCAGCACAGGTTTTAGTGACAAGCGGGCCCGTTCCATGGACATAGATGATTTCATCAGGTAACTACATTTTCTTTTTACTACATGTTTACATTTCTTTACTGTGACACCTTCATATTTAGAGATTTAAAGGCTTTTAAGCGGTTATAAGGTGCTACCAGGGAGTTATTGCATAGCACTTCCATGGCATGGAATAGTATTTGGTGTAGAAGATGGAGGCTAGTTAGCTGCAGCAGAATGAACATTTTCTGTAAGAACAGTAAGTGAAAACAGTCCAAGCCTGGAGATAACCTCTGTGACAGTGTGAGTTATGGTGTGTGTGCTTCTTCCTTCCAGCCCCCTCCCCCAACTCCCATTCATAGTCTTAATAGTTTGTCTCTTCAAAGTAGCCTTTCAGGTAGAAGAATCACAATACATATAGTTGCATCTTCTTTACTGAGAATAGCTTTTAAGTATGAAATAATATTAGTTACAATCATATCTGGTTATCATTTCTAACTGGTTCAGTAACTTATTTCATGGACTGAGGCAAGTTCTATACACCTGAAGTAAGAAAGAAAGAATGGTGTCATAATTAACTGGGCAATATAGAGCAAAATTTGTTTTCCTTCGATTAAGCAAGTAAATCTTACGAAAGCAGAGTAAGGTGTCAAATACTCAGGTAATAATTGACCTGCATTCATTGTTTTTTAATCACTAACACTTTGATTTCCTAACTAAAAAACCATAAATTTTTCTCTCTTTAACCAATTCATTTTTAAAGCTTCCAAGATCTAGAGGCTGAAAAAAAGAGGGTAGATTGATAAAGTCACTGGTTTACTTTTTATGCTAGAAACACAGTTGTATGTAACTGAGACAAATGACACTTATATTTTACTGGCAGGCTAGCAGTACTACTGTCTTCATGAGATGTTAATGCCAGGAGTTGAACATTATCCCTAAGTACCCATCTTTAGATATCTTAACCCATCTTGTTGGTTCTTACAGGCCATTCTGAAAATAATCTCAGGCAGGTCTAAATAGAAATATTTCATCTTATTTTCCTTCATTCTTATTAATTTTCTGAAAGGTTACTAAACATGCAGCTTACTAAAACAGTGATCTAAGTACATAGGTATCCAGAGAGAAGCATTTGAGTCTGAATAACTGAGCTCCGAGAGGAAGAAAGGACACATGAGATTAGCCATTCATCTCTCTCCTGTCTCTTAATTCCAAACAGCTATGCATTCATTACCAGGTTGAAATGGAACAAGTACCAATGTGCTCTTAGGCCAGGGTTAGTGTAGGTCTAAGATTATTTTAGTTAAATTCATCATGCTTTAAGACATATAGGCTACGACAGGAGAGACACCAAAATGAGGTGGCTTTAACCAATATACATCTCATAAACTTAATTGAAGAATAAAGTTTCTTTACTGACATCTTAGGAGTGTTTGTGTTTTAGAACTCATGGTACAGGGACTATGTATGTGTTGTTACTTACTACAAACTAGCATTTCAATACCATCCCACTTGGTTTCTTTTTTGCAGATTGCTACATGGATTCAATGCAGAAGGTATCCATTTTTCTTAGGTATCTGGAAGAGAAGTTTCTCAAGCTCAAGGAGAAAAAGTGGAATTATATATTAATAGTTTGAGAAAATGAACTATGCTTGGACACTATGTGCTTGACTGCTTTTGATGTACTACTACTGTCACCATTTAGTTCTCTGAATTTTTAAGGAAGTAAGTCAATTCTAAGTGTCCAAGGTTTCTTTGTTTTTTGCTCTTGTTTGTTTTGGTTTAATATATAATACAAGGCAGGGTGATAATAATCTTCAAGAGCCGCAGATACGCACAACTTTACACTTCAAGTTATTTCTAACTGTATAAAGATGGTACCCTTTTATTTTCTGTGTTATATATTATTGTGAGAACCTTTTTTAGGCTTTCAGCTCTTTAGGCCTTTGTCCTTGAAGTCATAAAAAAGTTGAAATGTTTCATTTAGTTACATATTCCCCATACCATTTCTTTTTGTTACTCATGTGTACAGTAAAGCAGTTGTCTTAAAATGTTATTTTGCTTCTCGAATTCTTTGTTTTCCCGTACAGTTTCTTTCACTGCCTATCCCTCTAGCAATCCTGTAGTGTTAACAGGCTGCATCAGGGTTTTAGGTAAGCCTGAATCTGCTACTGCCACCGCATGGTGGCAGGCATATATTACTTCTAGGCATTCCTTGTAAATAAGCATCTCAACTAGAATAAAATGAATTATAAGACTCTATGATTTTTTTTTCATACAAAAAAGTCATAGACTTAAAATTTCAGAGTTTTACAAATCAAAACTGACTTTAAAGTTAAAATCTCTGCTCTTCAATTTCAAAACCAACCAACCCAACCAGCCATTCTGCCACAACCACAGGTTCCCAGGATTCATAATTTCTGGGTAATTAAAAATTTCAATAGATGTCATAAATAAGTCTTAATTAGCTACAATGTTTAAATCATTATCAATATTATACTCAATATCGTAAATGCCCTTTAACAAAGAATTATAGTAGTTGACTATTTTATTTATATAAGGAAATTAATAAAAATATTTTCAGTGACATTTGGTTTTTTTTATACCTAATAGAAGGAATCTCCAAATTACTTTAACAGGGGTCCATACAGCGAGTGAACCTAGAAGGAAAGCTAGGTCGTTTGCCTAAACAGATTTTTTAGAAATCTGGCCTCAAAGTTATATATTAAAACATTCCTATATAACTAAAATAATGTATATTTTTAGTTAATTTTAATTATTAATAGGAATATCAGTTTTCAAGTCTGAGAAAGTAAAGAACGTTTAATCCAGATCCAAAAAATGTAAGTTAGTCTTTAAATAACAACTGCATAAAGCCACTTTTGTACATAAATACTACATAAGCTTAAGAGTAGGTTTTTTTAAATCGCACAAAACTACTTAGCTTACTTGTACCATCTCTATCTTTAAAGATTTAATTCAGCTTTCCCTCTTATTTCCCTGTCCTCCTATGAACTGCCTGCTGAGTTTTAGTCCCTTTTATAACCTTCAGATTTCCCTATCTGTAAAATGGAAAGAATGGGTTATACTACCAAGATCCTTTCTGGTACTAATGTTTAATATACCTTGAATGCTACTCAGAATGAAGCCTTTATAGTATAAGGCAGTGTATTTCAATTTCAGGAGACCTTCCACAGATACAGTACCCTTTTAATTTAAATAATAAATTAAGACTAGTCTGTTGTGCTTAAAATGAGTAAATTCACGTATCTCTCTATGCCCTTTGAAGGTTGATTAGGCTCAGAAACTACCTTTTTAAACATTCTCTGTAAGGTCAGTACTAACAGTTCTCCATTCTTCCTCTTCTCCTTGAAATAAACACAAGTAGAACATATCTCACAGCTGCAAGAAAACCTGAGTTCCTTCCAAAACAAAGGTGATTGTATTGAAGTAAATTGTCTCTAAAACTCATTACACAGATTTAATTTATTAATAATAAGCACACTGTGAAAATCTACATTTGTACTAGATTTCAAGTTTACAGAGGAGCTTTTCACCATGGTGTTAGGATTTTCCATAACTACCCTTTGAATTCTATGGACAGTGAAGTAGGGAGTCTGGCTCATATGACTCTCTATTCATAGCTTCCCTTTAGCCCACAGGAATGAGCTGGTAGTTCCCTAGAGTAAATCAAAACAAGATATCCCTGGGAGACTTTTTGTTAATGTACTCCTAGACACTATCCTGGGAACTGAGGGAAAACTCCTAGAGAGACAGATAAATCTAACAAAATATTTACATGAAAAGTGGCCAGTTTTCTTCCTTGGAATAGCAATCTGTAAAAATAAGTGCCACCATTTAAAAAGTAGCATGCCCTAGATGAACTGATTGGTGAGAATTTGGTTGTTCTCGCCAAATAGTGGTGAAACATCAAACATCAGGTAATGGGTGGAGCTTGCGTTAGATCTGCCCTTTTACGGCGAAGTCAACTCTTTTTTAGCTTAAATTCTTTTTCAACATAAGTTATGTACTGTCTACACTTGACTTAAACCTAACAGTTCTATTATGGACTACTTTCAATGTACATGTACATATTCATGCATCAGAAGCCAATTTCCTTTAACTGTACCATTTAAAAGGTACATTTTGGGGTGCTAATGGACACTTCAACTTAAGTAATGGTATTGGTAAAGATCAAATTGCACTATTAGTCTTGTTAATACCACACTGGAACACACACTGCGTATATATGTATTATCCTAAGATAAAACTCTTTCCAGAATTTCATTACTTTTTATTATACACCAACTAGTTTATATTTTAGTTCTTTACAAAGAAAATGCTAAGAAAATTATAACCACATGTTATATGGTTTTAAAATCATAATTCCAGACTTTTTTACACGTAAGATGGAATGGTCCAGCAGCTATGTCCACTGTCACAGACTTTAGTTCCATTCAATGATATGGCACATCCTGCAAAATTAACTAGTCACACACAAAAAAATGTCTCAATTACAGTAAAAATGTACACACAATAAAGGCAATTTACAATGACAAATAAGGAATGTAATTCTCTTGGCTGTGCTTCAGAAATTTAGGGTAATAGCCTTAGTCAAGGCACAAAGCAAGAAGAGGTGAGCACAGCTGTTTCTAGGAGTGGGCAAGGTATGTACAATCACTGATGAGGTATGCATGCACGCAAAGGATTTAAAACTGCTCAGTCTTGCTAAGAAAACTGAACTGAGTTAAAAGGAAATGCTGTGGTTTCCCCTTATTATTCACCTCTGGATCAAGTCCACAATCTTACTTCATCATATAGAAAATAAAATTGGCAAGGATCTCCAAAAGTAACTCACTATCTGGGTAAATGAAACAAAATGCTTCACTATTCCCAAATCTTGGTTGTGCCTCCTGACTAGAAGCATCTTGTAGACAAAAGAGTGTTTCACAAAATTGAAATGTCATTCAGGTGAAGGGACAAGACATTTTCCACAGACACTTAAGATTTCAAACTTTCAAATGGCCCTTACAGCTGAACCATTGTTATGTTACAGTAGCGAGGGTTCTGGGGATCCTTCAGCAGCAAATGCTGGTTTAAAGGGCACGGGGTCTCTTCGGGTTGATTTGCTTGCTGGCCTGTTCTTCTTCTTGCAGAGCTGCACGAAAAGATTTCACTTTATCTTGGAAAAAGAAAAGAAGAAAGTAAGTTTTGCATTATATGCAATGCAGTATACAATTTTATGCATCCTATCAAGTCATCTCTTACAATATCAACTCAGGGTTTTTCCTTTTGTTCTTTGTGGTCCAAAAACTCAGAAGTAAACATAGTGCTCAGGTATAGCAACAGATTCATAGATTCTGAGAAATGCTTGTGGGGGTCTTTTTTTGTTGTTGTTACCTTCACAACAGATTTCTGTTCTATTTGCCATTTTTACAGTGTTCAATTTTAATTTCTTTGTTCCTTTTTACAGTGTAAAGAGGCTATATATGTATGTAAAATAGTTATTTCTTCTCAGAATATTAGAAAATGTCTACTTTCAATTCCTGTTTTACCTTTTTAAGCTATGAAATTTTAAGTTCACTTGAATTTTTAAGACATGTTACTTTTTCCTTATCGGGGATTACAAAAGGTACGATGAAGGGAGATTACAGAATATACATTTCTTGGTCTTACAGTTCTGTCTTACTGTCTGTTCTATCATGTACTGATTAAGAGTCACGTAAGAGCAAGAAATAGGTAAGTAAAAATCAGAAGAGGCAAGTAACTGTCAGCTGTGTGAAGATAAGACATCTTTCTACAACAGTGGTTCTTGATTAGGGGTGATTTCTGCTCCCCTCCCAGGGGCACTGGTAACGTCTACAGACAGTTTTGACTGTCATCCTGGGGTGGCGCTACGGTCACCTCGTCAGTGGAGACCAGGGATAGCTGTAAGCCCTGCACAGTGCACAGGAGATGGCGCCTTCCAACAGTTTCCCAACTGAAAATGTGTTAATAGTGCAGATTATGGCTTTCAAAAAAAGAGAAAGACACAGTGTTGGAATCTCGATTTCTTTCCTCTCTTCCTAAGTACAATGATGTTGAAAAAGTTGATATTTTCTGAAATTTAGAAAGGAATATAAGGACTTCTGGCTCTGATGCCTGCTAACATAATAGCTCTCAAATTTATATTAATATCAAAATTATATTTGGTAAATTTTTTTTTCTAAGGACTGAATTATACAATATTTAGGTAGTAATTTCTTCAAAGTTTGGATATACTTAATATTTACATGAATCCTGAAAAAAGGAAGGGAACTAAGTTGAAATCTACATCTTGCAGTGAAAAAAAAAAAATTAGGATACATTGTGATCTGTCTCCTGAATAAAATGCACATAGAAAGCTGCTTATGCATTATGGCAGATTAGAAAAATGATCAAAACACGTTAAATCAAGGCTTGAATATGAAGAACATGAAAAACAGCAAATTTTAGAAACCCTACATCTGCACAAACAATTCTAAATTGGCAAAATGATCACTGCTGACTCTATAGGATATAACTGCAAATAACTAACTTTACAAAGAACCTAGTTTAAAAACTTACGCAGCTTGCTTGGTGCTAAAAAATCTAGCAACTTCAGTCAAGTTTCATGTTGCATTGCATGTACACCCAAAGAAGCCTACTTGCATATAAATGAAGACAGCTGATTTGCCAAAGCCTGAGAAATCAGCACACATAATGCGTGCTTATCTGAAGTCGCACAGATAAGCTAACTAAAAAGCCCAGAAAGGAGACATGGCATGTGAGTAAGCCACATGCTTCCCTTCATAAGCAAAGCAGAAAGAGTAGCTGTTGGAACCTTCCCCTTCATTTTTTAAAATGAGAGTTCAAAGGAAAATCATGACAAAAATACGCACAGAAAGGAGATGCAGGTAGGAGGTGATAGAAAGATGACCTGGAATAGATCTAAACCAAGGAAAATAATACTGAAAAGAATTGGCCTACCAAAGCTCTGCATGGGTATATAAAACTTAAAAACTTGTTAAAATATATTTTCCCTCTTTAATCATAAGATGTCTTTATCTTCTCCAAAGACAAAAACAAAAAAGATGACTAGAGAGCACTTAAAATATTTCATGTTTCATTTTCAGGGAAAAAAACAAACGAAACAGTGGGTTGGTCTTTATAACTCTAGAAAGATGCTAAACGTGCCCATAATTTTCACTTCAGATGTCTTTTTACAATATGAAATCCTCCCACTAATTACATACAAATATTAGGCAGATTTCAAACGATAAAATGAAAACAGAATTACCCCGCAGTTCAGTTAAAATGTCTATTTTTTGCTCAAGAATAGCTTCAAGTTGCGTGGCGTATGAATCCACATCATAGTCTACTTCTTCAGTCATCTCTAGGAGAGCCTTTTCATCTTCTAACCATCTGATAGATTCCTAAAATGACCCCCCCAAAAAAAATCCAGTAAGCCTCTTTATAAGACAGAAACCAATTTATAGATTTATTTTAAATATAATCAAACATACTCGGAACAGTATTCTCTGAAATATTTATAACCATAAAACATCTTTATTTACAGAATAAAATCAAGAAATATTTCTTTACATTCAAATACAAACATGATAGAAAGAAAAAAAAATGTCCTATTTTTACTTTGAGCGGGGTTTGGGGAAGGGAATGAATCAAACACAGACACACACACACCCACATCCCAACAAGTGGGGTTTGGGAAAGGAAATGAAGCAAACACACAAACGAGTGGGAATGAATCACACATACACACCCACCAATGACACACATATGCATGCACACCCATCAACGAGCAGAGTAAATCTCAAAACCTCAGCTATCCCTAAAACAGGTGTAATAAAACTTCTGAGCAATCTCATGAGGCCTATGGGAGACTATAACTTGTAAATTATTTGAAATTAACATCCATTTGGGCCTCACAGAGGTTGCGCAAAGAGGTAATCATAAATTCGACACAGCGGCTCTTCAAAACTGTAAGGAAACAGTGGATAGCTCCCATTTTTTTGGCTGCACTGTGTGGCTTGTACAATCTTAAAGAGTTCCCTGACCGGGGACTGAACCTGGGCTCTCAGCAGTGAAAGTGCGGAGCCTAACTAACCACTGGACCACCAACGAATTCCCAAGAAAGCCCATTTTAGAAGAGTCAAGTGAACCACTAAACAGTAACTAATTACTACTATTCATAAGCGCTTTAACGAAACCACTGTTAACTCAGTTTAGATATGTGGAATTCATGAATTTCATTTTTTCACAATGCCATGAACCATAGATTATTAACAAGGTCAGATCATTTTAAATTAAAGAGTTAGGGAATATAAATATGGACACTTTCTAACTTTTTATGGTACACACAATTTCACTTTTCCAAACACCAATGTAATTTAATTACTATTACAACTAGACTATGTATCACCATCTATTAGAAGACTAAATATCCATTGATTAAAACACACGCACACAACCTCCCAGTTATTTTTCTTTTCCTTCAGCTATACATTTAATTTTCAGAAACAAAACCCCAGTGTGAAAAACGGCACATCACAGCAGGGAGGAACAGTGAATAGAATTGTAAGACTATCAGATTGAAAGTCAGAATACGCAGTTCTTCCAATAAACAAATTTTAGACTTCATTATAAAATGGCAAAGTGAGAAATGATGGGCTTCATATGACACTTCATTCAAGAAGGGCATAGACAACTACATATAATGTAGTTTTAGTTGCTGAATTTATTAAATCACTTGAATATATAATATATATTAAGGGCATATACATATATATCCCCTATATATATATATATGTCCATTATATATGAATATATAATAAGAAGAGCACAGACAACTATATATAAATGTAATTTTAGTTGCTGAATTTATTAAATTACTTGAAACAAATCAGGTAAGAAGACAGGCACACTTCCTAAGAAATCTGTTTTGAGTAAGATAAGTATACTTCACTTTAATAAAGCATTCACAAGTCTACTGCTGAATTCCAAACCAATTTAACTATGCTGCACACACAACTAGTCTATAAATGTAACAATTTAATTCTGACACATCAAACATAAATTTGAATTTGAAAGCCTCACTTAACTGAGTTTTGTTGTTCAGTCACTAAGTCATGTCTGACTCTTCTGCAACCCCATGAACTGTAGCCTGCCAGCCTCCTCTGTCTATGGAATTTCTCAGGCAAGAATACTGGAGCATATTACCATTTCCTTCCAGATATCTTCCCAACCCAGGGATCGAACCTGCATCTCCTCATTGGCAGGAAGGCTCTTTACCACTGAGCCACCAGGGGACTGTGTTTGAGTTTTATGGGTGTTCATATTATTCTAACAATTTTCTTAAAATTACAAGTGTCCTTTTTGATTTAATCTAAATACCTAGGGCTCTTAAGAGAGTCTCATAATAAGGGGTTGACTTTAACAGTTTTAATCATTGTGTATCCAACTCTACAATTATAAATAGTTCTCATATTTTTGAGCCCTTCATCCAAAGTATGTGAATTGCCTAGAGTTAAGGAATGTTAATATTTGTTTACAGATAAAGATTTCTTCAATATCAGAGAAGGATATACAGGTTAATAGGACAAAGGATTTATAGTACTGTGGGAAGGGGGTGGGGTTCAGGAGCAAGCCGACCATGCAGTCTCCATAAAGATGTTCAAATAGGTATCATCCTCCAGAATATTTTCTTGTTTAATAAAGAGGGGAGGATCATACAGTAAAAGGTTTTTTAAATAGGCTGACACACAATACGATAAATACCTAAGGAGTTATGGCTATATGAAGGGATATATTCCCCCTCATTCATCTGCAACTGATAGCTCAGTCAGTGCAGTAACTCTCCTGAAATAACCTTCCTTTTCTGCAAAGACTAAATCTTCCTCAACTGCTCTAATACCCTTTAGAAGAGTTTTCCAACTGCCTACCATGAAGAAAGAGGTAAAGGAGGGCAGAATATCAACTCCTCTAAAAATAGACAACTAACAAAAGCAAAGAAAGTGGGAGAATAGTAGAAATCAACTACATCTTTTTACCACAGTTGCAAAGAAAGTTTGTTTGTAGTTATCATTCATTCTATTCAAAATTTACTGTGTCATATGCCCTACAAATAGACATATGCATAAACATAAACAAGGGCTTTTTTAGATTAGTGTGACATTCAAAAGTCATTAGTAGTTAATTTTTCTAGAAAAGCATGTGGTTACAGATTCTGCCATACTTCACCTGGAATACTGCCCTGTGATCTTCTACAACTTGTTCTTCCATCTCTACCATCTGTGAGACAGCTTCGTGGAAAGTGAACAACTGTGGGGAAACCTCTTCTTCCTTAAAATAAAAAGTTTAAAAACTATGACATAAGTTTATATTTTAAGTGTTATAATAAAAAAGTGATTTTTCTATGTCATTTACGAAAATGCAACTGAGAAAGTGAGGAAGTCTGAATGTTAAAGACTAAAAATAAAAAACAAAAGGCAAAACCAGAATTTCTTTTCATGGGTCAAAAATATTTAACATTCAATAAGACAACTCAAACTTAAACGTATCAGTAAGAGATAGTTTTCACTTAGCCCAAGCTTTACTACAGAATTACTCTAAAAAAGCAGTCTCTTTCAGGTGTGCAACTTTTCAAAAGTACATTTATCATGGGCTATAAATATACTGAAATATTTCCTCAGCATTGTTTACTTTCACTAAAAATTCATATATATGTCTTAAATCTCTTTTCAGTATAAGAAGCAAGATGTTGAGTTTTAAGTTCATTCAATGTTCATTTAAAATAACATTTCAGTATAACAGAGATGTAAATATTACATCCTTCATGACTGTGACTATCAAACTCATATTCTGAAAGTCTTAACTCTTACTAAATTTAAATTCTGAATTACACTACATAATTTACTTATTGTTTTTTTACAGAAGTTTTAATGGATAATTCATGACTCTACTTCATCCACAAAAACCTATAAATGTACACATCATATATTTTGGACCTATAACAAGTCAAATTTCTCCAGCTTTATTTTCTTTTTTGAGCTTCCTTTCCAACTCTAGTATCTAATGATTTATTTCCTCAAAATGCAGCCACAGTGATAGAGAAGTTCACTTAAAATCGTTTTATAAAATGTCAGTGCGAAAGCAACATTTTTCGAACAAAATACACAATTCTAAATATATGGGTGTATCTTGGTTAAATTAAATATTGTAAATAGACCTTTGACTCTTTCATCAATATGCTACCATCCCTACGTTTATATAATCACATTAGCTAAAGAATTTTTAATTTTCTCTTTGCGAAAAGAGCCATCTATCTGTTTTTAATCAGGACACGCAGGCATGATTCTCTCACATTATGTCTTTCTGGTAAACCCACAATCAAAAACCTTTACTTATTTTATCTGCCCACCCACCTCCCTGCCAAGCCCAGAACGTCTTGTCTTTCCTTTGCTTCAAGATACTATGCAAATTCCTATCACTTCCATGCAGTCCACTCAGAGAACTTTTTTTATCTATACAGCTACTTACGGAATTCTAATGCACTTGATTATCCTCTTACTCTGTCTATTACTGTATTACTTTTATCTCCAGAGTATGTCCTAGACATGAGTCCATTTTACCTACCTTGTTAAAATGTAATATAGCAGTAAGAATATGTAACACATGCATCAATACTTCAACTATCTCAAGATAGTTCCTTGGGGAAGGCAAAGTTGAAAGCAATTCACCCTCTCTCATACATGGAGAAGGTTGCAAGAACCCATAATGTCACGCTTAAAAAGTGTCTAGATTAGTTCCAGTGACCTAGCCAAGTTCTCCCAATTAAGGTCCCACAGAGACCCAACAGATACACCTATCTCATTCTGGTTTTCTGTATCTTTGAAGGCACCATATGTAGGAGCAAGGCAGGGTTTGCTTTAAGGATTTCAAAAGCAACTACAGTCTCTTTCAAAGCTTTTGGGGGACAGAGGATAGACTAACACCAGGATTTCATTTTTAGTTATTTATCGTCTATGGTTCAAAGTTGAGAACTCTTATTTCAACCAGGTTTCTTAACTTCAGCATCACAGACATTTTGTGGGGGTTTGTGGAGGGAGAATGTCCCTGTGCATTGTATGATATTGAGCATCACCCCCCACCCTCAACCCACTAGATCTTAGCAACACCGTCCCACTTGGGATGACCAAAGATGTCTCCATACATTTTTCCCTGGAGAGGGGCCAAGTCATTCCTGGCTTAGAACTACTGCATTAAGTCCTGCTTTAGTAATAGGAAGTATTTTGGAACATGATAACAAAATTAGTAGGTTCATTTGTTACTCTAGAATATTTGGACTTTAAAATACCTGCTGGAAGTATTAACACATTAAACTTATACTGTTTTTAAAGAATATCTTATTGCAGCAAGCAATAAATTTAGCTGACATAAGATTCACTCGGGAATAACAAAGACCCAGACTCTTCAATCCTGCCTGGCTTCAGCACTTATTACTTAATCTTAGAAAATGTGAGGATTATGTCAGTTAATAAAATGCTTAGCAAATATGTGTCATGAGGTAATAAGCAACTAATAACTAAATGCTATCTTTTATAAGAAAATGCCACTATTGGATTCTCAGTGGGAAAAGTGAAACAAAACTATACAGATTATACATTTTAAAAATAAGCTGAGTAACTGTGAAAATATCTGTGCTTTTTGGTTGTTTTTTTAATACATCTTTGTCCTTATACATTATTATTTTTGAGCAACAGGGAAATCAAAATTTTAAATAATGAAATGTCCCCAAACATTCAAAAATACAGAAAGCAGCTAGGTGTAAAAATGTCAGATTTTTTTCATTTTTGATATAGTTCATGAGTCCTTTTAGTATATATCCATGTGTCTAAAGTTAATCTTATTTCTAAGCTTTATGTATAGGATATATTACATGTACAATTCTCAAACTTGTCTGTTTCCTCTATTACTTTAAAAATTCCCCAATTTTAGGCACTTCCCTGGTGGCTCAGTGGTAATGAATCTGCCTGCCAATGCAGGAGACACGGGTTCAATCCCTGACCCAAGAAGATTCCACATGCCGCAGAGCAACAAAGCCAGTGAGCCACAACTATCAAGCCTGTGCTCTAGAGCCCAGAAGCCAGAACTTCTGAGCCCATGTGCCCTAAAGCCTGTACACTACAGTGAGAAGCCTGTGCAACTCAACTAGTGAGTAGCTCCCGCTCACTGAAACTAAAGTAAAGCCCGTACGGCAAGAAGGACCCAGCACAGCTAAAAATAAATCGCCCAATTTTAATCAGTATAAAAATCTGGAAAAAAGAATAGTCAGATCAGGGGTCAGCGAACTTTAGTACATATTTTGGGCTTGTGGGCTATCTGGTCAATGTCGCCTTTGTTCTTAATGAGCATGGCCATACTTCAACAAACTTTATTTGTAAAATAGATGGCAGGCCCACAAGCTTTAGTTTTTTGATTCCTGATTTAGAGGACAGTTTTCACTTATTCTTGTATGTATGAAACAACTAAGATAATTACCATTGTATTATGTCACTTACATTCTGTTCACAAAGAAGTTTTAGATCATCCCTCTGAGGGGAACTGCCCACACCCCACTGTGCCTCTAATTCATCAATCTGATTTGGGGGGTGGTGCATTATTGGACGGACGTCACCAGCAGCAGTTGGATCCACAGTCAGTTCTTTAACCCTATAAACACACAAGAGGTATATTTAATTAACAAAGACTCGTGAGGGACAAGAAATATCAACCTATTTAATATAAAAGCAATTCAATTAACATATTAATATTGATGATGTCAGCTTTCCAGATCAAATCTAACTGAAATCTGTGGAAATATTAAAGGTATGCTGAGATATTAAACTTTAGGAATTTACTTAGGTACAACTTTATATAATTACTTCAAACATAATTACTGCGTGTAACAAATTGAGAATCAAAGTATGCTTTTCAGAATTTCAAAATAAATGAGACATTTGTTACAGTTAAAAATGTTAACAACAGTACTTAGATTAATAAATGCATCATTGTAAGAAATCAGTTTTTTTCTTTTTTTTGGCTGCATTGTGTGACAGGTAGGGTCTCAGCTCTCTGACCAGGGATCGAAACCACTCTGGAGTGGAAGCACAGTCTTAACTACTGGACCACCAGGGAAGTCCTCCAAAAATCAAAGAATTTAATATACTTTGCAGATTTTTGGTAGTTACAAGGCTCAATTAAAATTAAAATACCTACACATGAAATATTTCTAATCCATAAAGATCAGAAGCTGTAAAGTTTTATCATTAAAAAAGTTTACCCCATTATACTCAAATTTACACATTTGGGAGAGGGTACACTTTTTAATTTAATTTTTATTTACTTGTCACACCATGCGGCATATGGGATCTTAGTTCCAATCAGGGATTGAATCTGCACCCCTGCGCTGGAAGCATGGATTCTTAACCACTGGGCCACTAAGGAAGCCCCCGAGTGTCCATTTTTTAAGTCAAGAGGATCCTTGTTATTTCCTTGCATAAAGAATGTAAACTTTTCCTCTTAAATAAGACAGTCTATCCTTCAATAATAAATATGGAAAGATGACATCATCCTTAAAAATATGAGAGGGGGAAAAGGAAGCCTGAATTCTAAATCAAATCAACATTTTAAAGCAAATAAATGAATAAAGTATGTAAAAATTAAGATCATGCAGTATAACCACCACCTGTCAAACAAAATGAAAAATAAAATGGCTCAGGACAAAATAAGTATATGCCATGAAAGTAAATACTATGAAACATTTATATATAGCACAACCCAAAAGAAACTATGGAAATAAACATCATATGTATAGAATAAAGTAGACCTGGTAATCGAAGGAGAAAAGTCGTCATACTCATAAGAAGGAGAGAGATCAGGGCGACTGCCACTACCCTGTGAGAAGGGAATGTCTGATGGACTAATTCCAAACTCCTTTACTCTGCAGCACCAAAACAGCAACAAATTAAAAGAAAATGCTCTTGTAAAGACAGGAATGCACATTTCAAGTTTTCATTTAATACTAATTTGATTAGAAAAGGATCAACTTTGTTGTGACAATACATTTACACTATCTTAAAAATAATTAAAGTTAAGAGGTTTTTGAACCCCTCTGTTCTATTGATTCCCTACTCCATAATTCTTCCTTTTCCCATGATCTTTTCTAGAAGTTTAACTAGACCATCAACTAAATTTGAAATGCCCTGTATTAAGCTACATGACCACTCGTGTCTAGTTTCCTTCTGTAGTCAATAACCATGAGTATTTTATTAGCATTAATGAGTCCTCAACAGTCTTGCAGTCTTTTCAAACAGGACAGAAGAGAATTAAAGTCCTAATGGCATACAATCTTTATAATGAATTAACTTCTTTCCTATGCACCTAGAATGTATTAGTTATGAAGCAACTTTGGAACAAACTGAAAAAAGTCACTCAAATAATTTTCTGTGTTTTGTGATTCAGATGATGAATCATGGCAAAGAAAATCCTTTAGCAATGGAATTTTAATCATTTTGGACAATGTCTCTAACAGGTGTATTAATCAAATCACGGGTTTTCGGCACCAACTTTTTTTAGTTCCTATATCCTCTTTGAGTCAATCCCACTTAATAATAGCAAGCAATATTTATTAATTACGTTCTATCAGCAGATAGCATGATTAGTATTTCTTAGACATTATTTAACCATTACGACAATGTTGTGATATTACCACCATTTTACTGATAAGAAATTGGTTCACAGCAATAAAGTACCTTACCCAAGTTCATTCAGTGAGCATGTGGCATAACTGAGGTTCAAACCTGGCTGAGTACAAATTTTATGTTTAAACACTTCAATATATACCAACCATATTCTCTTATTTTTCTCATTACTTCTCAAATTAAACTAAATGAAATTACTGTTTATACACATCAAAATAGTCACACAGATAAAACTAGTAATATCTTACACTTAGATCTTTCTTTGACCTTTTGGTAATGTCTACTCTGAAAGGTTCGATATCACATTCATTTGCCCTTTATCCTTTATAGTCACTTTGGAAAGCTTATTTACATACATGCTGACAAACCTAAATTTCTAATACTGACTTAATCACTTTTTTACTCCCAACCCCATTACTTATCTTATTCTCTCAGAGTATCCTCATTTAGGTACCCTTTTAGCCCCTAACCACACATTTTCCCTCTATTCAAAGCTCTCTTGCCCAAGCTGAACTATACTATATGCAGGAATTATATTCCTCAAATGAGCTATCAAAGGAGGTTGAAAATCTTTATTCCTAGAGATATGGAAATAAAAGACAGAACTGTTTGTCCCAGATGGTTAGTAATGTTGCAAATGAATCACATTACATGATAATAAATTAAAATATTTTACTTGGGTCTAAATGAACTAGAGGAATAGACAAATACAGAAGTCTGAAGACATGAGGGTTTTAATTCTACAGCTGGACTATAACACTAAGCTGTTCCTCATCTCTCCCATGAACAATTCTGAAATAAGAAGCATTTTAAATTAGTGATAAAAACCTTACAATACCAAAAATGTTCACTACAAAGAATGATTAAATGTTCATAGCTAGGATTTTATAATTCAAAGTTTAAAAGGGATTAAATTTAAAAATAAAATTCTATTATATTTTTAAAGAAATTATTATTTTTCGTCTTTTGGCAAAAGTTAAGTTTATACTTTCCAACAGTTTCTACTGATGATTTTTTAAAATCTCTTGAAGCGAAAGCAAAATACAAAAGAACAAAGGATGTTCTCATTTATGTGAAGTTCAAATACAGCTACCTATATTGTTCAAAGATACATTCATAGGTAGTAAAACTTTAAAAAGAGAGAAAGAAAGAAAACTGAGCATTTATTCCAAAATCAGGATAATGGATTAATGGATTGAGATTTACGGATTTAGGCATGTTATTCAGGATATGTGATCAGAAAGGGACACATGGGGAATTTTCTAGGGGTCTGGAAATGTTCTATTTCCAGATCTGATGACCAGAATTTATACTTTGTAAGTACTCATTATATTATATTATGTAAAGTAGGAAGTATTCATTTATTATATTATGTTTGGGTACTTTCCTATATGTATATATATTTAATATCTTAATGAAAGATTAATAATAAAATCTCAATAGTGACTAAAACAAAAAAAACAGTACAAATACTCATGTTTAGCAAAATTAAAAGACTCGCCACACTAGAAATGGAATACAAAGAGGAATTTTATCTTTAGGTTAAAATCACAAATGCAGTATGTGATAACAGGAATTTAAAGCTATATAAATAGTCATTTAAAACAGGAGCAATGGGAACAAATTGTTTTAACCGTGTATAATGCTTTTTGTCCTCTCATTTGTAATTATCCAATTGTCTATTAAAGTTTGTAACAGTATTTTCCTAAATAATAAAATGTAACCCATATAGAACACCACAAAGAACAGTGCTATCACTACTAAATCCCTAGATTCCCCATGTATAAAGTTTAACATTATCAGAAATAATTTTTTAGCATATAGCAAAATAATTTAAGAAATACAGACTGTGCCTGATACTCACTTACTTTTGAGTCTTAACATAATGAGAACTAGTACTACGAAATATAACTTGGTTAAATGGAAAAATGTATCATGTTCTTGAGTAAGACCAATTCTACTAAAAATATAACTGTCATCTCAAGTTACTCAACACATTTCTAATTATTTTTATTTTTAGGATGTGATAAAATGATTTTAAATATCATTTCAGCAAATATCATGCAAAAATTTTTTTGAAAATGGAAAGAACAATAAGATTTACCCTGTAAGATATTAAATCAAATCATATACTGTTCTACTCCTTTCGAATTTCAAAATAACCATATCTCATACCTATTTGCATATCTTAATGTATTGAGTGTATTTTCACAGGATGCCATTCCTGGAGAGATTGTAGCAATCTATGGGGGAAAAATGCAAAGATAAAAAAAATGTTACGGATGACAGTAATACTGACATGTGGTTCCTTAAGGTCTAACCTTAATACGGTCATCCAAAGAAAAGAAACTCCAAGATAACTCAGTCCCATAATCATATAGTAATTATAAACTCCAGTTATATATAAACAGCTCTCACAGCACCACAAAACGATCAAACATCAGGCAGAGAATGGAGGTCAACATCTCAAAGAAGGGAGTAACACTGAGTACTGACTGCCCCTCTTTTTGATAAATTTTTTTTTTGAGAGCCTAAGGGCAAATTGTGCTGCTGTCACATTGGACAACTAAAACTTCAATAAAAACCTGGAGTTTCACTAGTTAAGAAGCTAAATAAATAAAGCACAGTTTGGAGGTGAGCACCATAGCAGCTGGGAAGTAAAGTTTGTCCCAGAAGAGAAGTAACCACAAACTCGTGTGTTGTGTGTGTGTGTGTACATACACGAGTACTCTACTCAAATACACGTATTACCCAAATCTCTGCCTGACCCCCGAACTAGAGTACACAAGGCCGACTATAAGAAACATAGCTAAGTCTAAAAGAGCTAAACAGAGATTTAAGGTCAGTTGCTGCCCAGAGCAGGGGAGACAAGTTTGGAGTTTAGCTAAGTTAACTTTCTGCTAAAATAACAGTAACAACAACAACAAACTAATAATCTTCAGAAGAACATAAGAGAATCCAGAATGTCTGTAAAATATTCACTCATAATGAAAATTATATAATCCCAAATTCTAGACATATGGAGCAAGAGAAGTGTGATCAATATGTACGGAAAACAGAAAGCAATGGAAACCAATCTCAAGAGGACTCAGACGTTGTAATTAGTAGAATGCATGAATGTATTATAACTGTAATACAATCCTATCAGACTAGCAGGGACCACATTTTTAAGTTTCACTGTTTCACAGTAGAAGACTTTAAATGCCATTAATGTATTTCATAAATTTCCCATAGATGTTGTATAATTATTCATTTAGGATTAAGACAAAACAAGCAAACTTACCATGCAGGTACGAGAGTTTTCACCTATGAATGAATCTCTTAACACCTGAGTGAGTTTACTTGCTCGGAAAGGAGTATGAGGTTTATTTCTACCTAAGGCTCTGATGCACTCCTGAAAATTAAGAAAGCAAATTTCACGGATTATGCTTCTTATACAGAGTAATCTTAACGAACTATTTAAAAGATCTTTTACAATAACCCTAACATTTAAGATCTGATCAGCTCTGAAAATTCTATCAAGAGGTTTACAGCACAGTAAAAATGTTCTCATAAATCCTTATTCAAGAAAAAGAAATTTGGGAAATAAAACCACCAGAAACAAACCCCATAAAACAATCTAACCAAAAGACTACTTTGTTAATTCCAAGAGATTCTGCCAGAGACTATGACTGGTGTTTAGAAGTGACAGGCAGTAAGATAACTGTTGTTGTTCAGTTGCTAAGTCATATCTGACTTCTTGTGATCCCATGGGCTGCAGCACGCCAGACTTCCCTATTCTTCACTATCTCCCAGAGGTTGCTCAGCTTCATGTCCAGTGAGTCACTGATGCTATCTAACCATCTCATCCTCTGCCACACCAAATTCTCTATTTGCCTTCAATCTTTCCCAGCCAGCCTAAGTGTTTTCCAATGAGTCAGCTCTTCGCATCAGGTAGCCAAAGTACTGGAGCTTCAGCTTCAGGATCAGTCCTTCCAATGAATATTCGGGATTGATTTCATTTAGGATTGACTGGTTTGATCTCTTTGCTGTCCAAGGGATTCTCAAGAGTCTTCTCTAGCATCACAGTCCAAAAGCATCAATTTTTCGGCGCTCAGCCTTCTTTATGGTTCGACTCTCACATCCATACATGACTACTGGTTTGACTATAGTCAAACCATAGCTTTGACTTTATGGAGCTTTGTCAGCAAAGTGATGTCTCTGCTTTTTTATATGCTATCTAGATTTGTCATAGCTTTGTTAAACTTTTTCCATAAAAGAAAAAACAGAATGCTTTCTTTTCTTTGTTAGTCAAGGGAGATATATAATATTGGCCTAACTTTCTGAAACCCATTCCACATTTTTCAGAGAAACTTTCTTAGCTTAGTTTTGTGGCTCCTTGCTCTCCTTCAAGAAAAAAGATTGATTAATGATTAAGGCTCCAGGGAATCTCCCTAAATAGCCTGTCAACTATTTGGAAGTGGCCTGTCAACTAACAGATCTTTTAACTACCCTAAAAAGAACAAATAATATGTATAAAGAAAATTTCTGGGAGCAATAAAAATCTATAACTGCAAACATAAACAACTAAATTTTGATAATCTCTCTTATTAGAAAAAACAAACAATATCATTTTGTAACTGAGTAAACAAAATTAAAGTCAAAAGAGACTTTTCACAATTAAAAGGACTTTATACCTTGAGTGCTAAAAGGCTTTTATTAATTTCAGCACCTTCAAGCCTAGTTTGCCTGTCTGCACTGGAAGTATCAGCTCCTCTTTCATTTCCAGCCAAATCGATGAGAGAAAATTTGCCATGTAGTTTTCCTTTCCTTCTAAGGATAATCTGAAACACTGCATGGCTCCGAGATGAATGTGCATTTGCAGATGTCTGACCGGACGTTCTACAATGTAATTAAGAACATTTTGATATGTAAAAAGTTCAATTTGTGCAAGCCACAGTATTTTCATTAAAAATAGAAACAAAAAACTATCCCATTTTTACTATTTAAATACGAAAGAGCTATTGTGAATTAATAACACAAATATAATGAGCTACAATTTAGCCTGGCACACTTTAAAAAGTCTGGATGAACAATGATTTTTACTTCTAAGATACATTGAATAACATCTTGCTTTGCTCTCAAGTTATAATCAAAGTATCTAATATTGATCATCAAATTGTTCCTCTTTATTAAAACGAGTTACCTGCAACTGTTGCCTATGTCAATGAGTTTTAGTACATCTTCAACACATTTGACCTCCCGTTCCTGTAATCCCACCACTTGAACCTGCTGTTTTCCATCTTCAAGCACTCTTAATTTTGTTTTCCTATTTAGCAAGTCAAACACCTAAAAAAAAAAAAAAGCTTTTGAAAATAACAGTTCTATAAAAATGAGTCATTCAGAGTCTAAAAAATTATTTCAGATAATCCTGGTATTGTTATTAGAATAATAATGATTGATATTGAAGTTAAAGAATTTCAAAGGGAATTTAAAAAAAAATCTTACACACAAACTTTAAAGTAATATTCTAAATACATATAGCAATTACGTGGTGGCAACAATTGTCCAACAATGTGAATGCACTCAATTCTGGTGAACTTCTACACTAAAAAATAGTTAAAATGGTAAATTTTATGTTATGTATTTTTAAACCACAATTTAAAAAGCTTACAAAAATTATTTTAAAATTTCAACTTACCTTACCACTATAAATTTCAAAAAAGGTTGCATACACTTGAAGTTCCAACTTCTTATAGTTCGGCTTCTTTAGCATTAAAAATACATCCCGAGCTGCCAATAATTTCATATGGAGAAAATTTGTTAAGATGCAAAAAAATTGTTTTTAAAAAGAAATTCAAATTTTCTACTTTCAGAGGAATCAGTTTATGCTTACCTAGAATGATAGTATCAATAATAAAAATGAAGACTAAAGTGGATACTAACTTTTCAAAAAATAGTAAGTTAGTCTACACTGACAGTTTAGAAGTCACTCACCTTCATATTCAAGAAAACAATGTTACTACTTATCTTTATAAATAGCATAAGATTACAGATGGTCACAATAAGGGTACTTTCGTAATTACCAAATGGGAACTTTTCACAAAGCTGCTATTCAACAATACTAAGCTCCAACAATGTGTCAGATTACAACATACACAATCAAGATTTCTGCCCCCAAAGCAAAGCTCTTTCCAAACCAGTCTGATAACCTAAAACTGACCAAATACGTAGGAAGGACAGCATTAATTACCCTTAAAATTCTGCACGGTACTTCCAAATCTTTTCCCAAACCACCTGAATAATATTCAAGAAGAATGTTATAAATGATACCCAAAAAGGAGTTACCTGCTAATGCATAAATTCCTTTAGAACAATCTTGGTTCTTTCCTGAAAAGTCACCTCCCATTGTCTACATGTTAAAAAGAAAAAAGAATTTAGGTCTTACAATTAAAGTATAAGAAAAACAAACCCGCTTCCTACCAGGATGTAACTAACAAATTACTTACATGAGTCTTTCCACTTCCGGTCTGCCCATAAGCAAAGCATGTAGCCATTCCCCTCTCAAATATAGTTTCCACTAGTGGTCTAGCTGTAAACCTTAAAAATAAAATGCACCAATCAGAATGTACTGTTAATATTTAAATTAAATAATAAAACTAGTGTCTCGTGTTATTAATAAACAAATCTTACACCAAGATTTTTAACAAACCAGTAGGCTCAACTCTAAGACCACAACTGAGTCCACTGATTTAAAATTTTAAATGTCCATGTGCTAGAATTGCTTAAAGCTCTTTAACGCATATCTTCAAGCAATAATTCCATAATAAAAAATGGCCACAAAATTATTAACTGTCGGGAGGAGAAAAATAGTAGCTGATAGTAGCTGAGCTAAAGACATATATATTAATAGAAGACAATAGGAAAGTTTTAAAAAGTAACAACTAAATATGGTAATATCAGCCAGACAAGTAGGACATACATGAAAACCAAAACAAAAAACCCCAACCCAAACTCAAAAATGTATCAAAGGTTTCAACAGAAACAGAATCAAGACTGGTAATCTCAGAAAAGAAAAGCTAGAGGGGAAAAAAAGTACAAAAACATTATCTTAACAAGTATAAAAGTGGTAAAATTTTCCTGAATGTGAATAAGCAAATATAAACGATGCTTGTTAAGACAATGAATTCTGAACTGATAGTCTTGATTCAGGAAAAGGATGCCCAAATATTATAAATAAGCAAATATAAACAATCCTGATAAGACAATGAATTCTGAACTGACAGTCTTGATTCAGGAAAAGGATGCCCAGTATTAGTATAATCACTGCTGGAGTCAAGATTAAAAAGGTAAGGAGGGACAAAAAAATACTTCATTGAGCAGTGCTCTAAAAAGCATGATACAAAACAAATGGGTTTTTTACACAGGCTTCAAAAGAACATATGTGAACACTTTATACAGCTCTATTGATTTTTCAAAGGCACAACTGGACAAAGTACAGAACAAAAGAAGCAGAAAAAAGTTAGAATCAAACAGAATTAGAAATGAGTCTGAAGGGTGATAGGACAGGAAAAAAGCCTAATTCCTCAATCCACAGAAGTTAAGGATAAGAAAAAGGGGACAGAATTAATATTGGTAAAATTAAGAAGCATAAATACAGGGTGAAATAAAATGTTTACTGATTCTAGCACATACACAGAAACACACCTTTATAATGATTTCTTGAAAGTGATTATAAAAGTCAGACAGATATATTTATGAGACAGTAGTGGAAGGAGACAGGGAGTGAGGGAGAAGGAGAGGACTCAGTTCTCAGAAAGGTAAAAAATATACAATGTATAATTTTAATTCCCTTTTTAAACAAATTCTTCACAATATCTCTATCTAGCATTCACGTACTCTTTTAATTTTGTCCTCTTCTTTAGAGCTGAACTCCCAGTTTACTGGCTTAAGACCAGAGGAGTTGATCTTAACAGGATCTCATTTATCGTAACTTGTTAGCATTCTCACGAATTAATTTTGTTTTCCAGTCAAATTTATAAAATAAAAGGGCAATGAAGCATAGCATTCAAGTAACTGCCAAGAGCATTTAATATAGACTGAAATAACAATGCTGCTAAAATTGACCTATTAAATAATGAGAAGTAAATGTTTACAAACTATGTATGAAAATCTAAATTTGGATAAAATGTGGGACATCAATGGATAATACACATAAGTTTGAATTGTTTGTAGGTTAAATATGCAAACACATAAGAATTTCATGTACTAAAACTATTCCAAAGTTTAAATATGATAAACTGGGCAAATGCATGTAGATTTCAGAAGTTTTTTTCCTTTAGTGGTCAATAAATATTTAGACAATTAAGTGTCTGATGTATAAATTATTTTAAATTTCTTTGAAATATTGCAGATATTAAAAAGGAAAAATAACCACATCCCATCTCTAGAGGTACAGAAAATGTTGTCTAGAAATTTGTTATCCGTACAAATGGTGTGTTACATAGTGTAGAAGTTAATCAGTAATGAAAACTGGTCTGGGGAGCATTAAAGAAAACAAGTATTAGTATTTATTATTGTGTTTATTAAATATTCATATTTGTTTAAACTCAGGGGGTAAAAGGATACTGCACCTCTGGAGAGATATGCCAAGATCAATATAAGTTTCAGGGTGGTGGTAAACACACTGAACACAGAACAAGAACAAATTATGATTTACAACAAATTTACCTACCTGTAAACCATTTCATTAGGAGCTGAGTCATCAAAGGCATAATCAAAACGAAATGTTTGGTTTTCTAGGTACCTTGTTAAATCTACTTTTTGTTTTGGTTCATGTACCATCACAACATCTTTACTAGGGATTGTGATTACATCAAGATCTTTCATTTGAGTTTCTAAAAGAATAAATAACAAAATCAACGGCCAGTAATTTTCACATCATTTGAGTTACTGAACAAAAATTATTTTAAGTAGTAAGAATTTAGATAAAAGTAGTATAACCCTGTAAATATAAATATCCCATAAATATGCCATTCAAATAGACTATTTCAACAACAAAGTTTAAAAAAAAACAACTAAGATTTCCGTAAAGCCAGGAAAGGCAAAGTGTCTTACAGCAATAACACATCAAGAGCCCTAACCACAGAAATCTGCCTAACGTTTATATACAATACAAATGATTTACATTTAACTCTTCCAAATCAATTTGATTTCTGCTACTATCAAAATAAACCGCAAACAGAAAAAAAAAATTGACCTTTGATTAGAACTCAACAAACATACCTTTTTTATTGAGTGGTCGTTTTCTTACACAAACACATATCCTGTGTTCATCAATCTAGAAATAATTTTTCTAGTTATTATTGGTGAATTATAAAACACTGAAAAGTTAATTATGCAATATTTCTAAGGTTTTAGAAATTTATACACATTAAAAACAGGATATGTAATACACTAATTTTAAGAGTCATCAGACACAATTATTTAAAAAATTCAAAGTATAATGGAAACTTGCTGATTTTGTCATTTGGTAAACCTCTAGGAAATAACTTTGCAGACATCACTACTACTCTTGATTGCAACAGGTTCACATTAAGAAGCCACCTTATTCATGTCAAGATGGGCTGTATACAACAAAAGTAAAATTTCCTATCAGACTGAACTGGAGGGAAAGTTGTTGGCAAAGATAACTAGCTATAGACAAGAAACAGGATTATCAGAAGATTATTAGGCAAAATAACTTGGACAATTTCATAATGTGCCAATTAATTAGACATAAATATTTTTTCATAAAACTTATGATCCCAATATCTGTCTTGTAATGATATTTGATATAAAGTAGAAATTTGCAAAGTATGGCCTAAAAGCCTAACCCAAGTCACTAGTGAAGTTTTACTGAAACAGCCATACCCATTCATTTATGTATTGTCTATGGCTGCTTTTCATACTACAAAGTCAGAATTGAGAAGTTGTAACACAGAAAATATGGTTCACAAAGCCAAAGATATCAGGCCCTTTTCAGAAAAAGTTCTGCAAACACTACTGTAAAGTCTGAGCTCAGATGTCACTTAAACAATGGAGGGGCAACAAGAACTAAAATACACGAGATCAGATGTTATGAACTACTATTAAATCATATATAGTACATCTGCCTAACATAAATGTATTTTGTGTACCCAATACATTCCATGTATGCTAGGTCAGATGTATTATTTTTCACAAATACAAATTATAAAAGCATTCCCTGTCTAGTAAATTCTCATTCTTTAATAGGAAAGGAATGCATAATAAGACATTTTTTAAGCACTAGAGTTTGGGTTTACAGCATTCCTCAATAATTATTACTTACTGTTAAAAGCCAAAATGACATTTATTTAAAAATAAAAAATTAATTAGCAGTAAGTTGGAATGATGGTGGGATCTACAGCACAAGCCAAGAGGAAATAAACTTGGAATTGAGATAAAAGTGTAAGTGATGGTTGCTTAGCAAAGCCCTTCTTAGGGCAGAGCTACAGTCCAGGATGTCAGAAGACCCATCTGCTTTCTGACCATCATTTATCGCAATTCCAAGTTATTTCCTCTTAGCTTGGGCTGTTGATCCCACCATCATTCCCACTTACTACTAATTAACTTTTTATTTAAACTTGAGCAAACTTCGGGATATAGTGGAGGACAGGGAAGCCAGGTGTGCTGCAGTCCATGGGGTCGCAGAGTCAGACACAATTTAGTGACCGAACAACCACCAAGGACTTGAAGGCTTTGCTGTGAAACGGGTATCTCTGTGAGAAGCATGTCTAATATAGCAATTATGGGAATTATGGGTAAATGTACGTAGTTTCTTTCTCTTTTTTTGGTTGCACTGAGTTGCTTGTGGGATCTTAGCTTACTGACCAGGGATTGAACCCAGGCCTTCAGCTTGGAGTCCTAACCATTGCATCACCAGGGAATTCTCAATGGTTTCTTGATTTTCTTCTTAAAATATGGAGAAGGAACACCCATAAAAAGAGGAAAAAGTTACAGAGCTAAATCTAAGTACAATATTAATTTAGGGGGTATCAAACATATTTTTATTCACAGCATAAAAAGTTTCAGAGCAATCATTTACAAAGAATCTTACAGGATCTGCTGTTGTTAACGGTCTATAATCCAAACTGCCTCTAAAGTCTCTGATCATACACATAATTTCATAATTTGGGTTTGTAGCATCAACATCCTGTAAGACAGAGAATTCATCATGTATTATAATTACAATAAAGTAGCATTTGTTGCATTTATACATGGTTTGAAAATTAAAATTAACGTAAGAAATTGTGTCACTAGTAATAGCCAAGCCCAAACTCAAACCAGAGATGTGATATAGTTTCAGAGTTCAAGATCAGTAACTGCCCAGAAATTACTTTTATTTTAAAAACACAATTCTGTTAATCTACATGCAATCTGTTAACTCCAAGCCAAATATTGCTTATTAAACCCACCCTTGTCTTATTTCAAATGTTATACACATATCTTAATTGTCCTAGAACACTGAGCAAGAGAAACACTACTCATCCTAAACATCAAAAAAGAACTCTAGAAAAGCTGAAATTCTTAGAAAAATGCATTTAATCAGATTCTTATTTCCAATTCCTAATTCAATGTTTCAGGAAAATAGAACTCTGGATTCACTTATATTCATTTCCTATTTTTACTGAGTCTCTAAAAAAAAAATTAGGCATGGTATAAAACAGTTCCAAATCAACAGGATATAGGATTTAAAGGAACTGGAAGCCAAGACAATTTTTAAAATCTTTAAAATTCAAATTATTGAATGCTAACAGCAATTTACTTTTTTGCTTCAAAACTGAGAAAATTCAGATTAAGATACAAATAGCAATAGCTAACAGCCTTTCCTAGCCAGGCCATGAGTATAAATTATTAAATATTTTAAGTCAGTTTTTTTCCCCATGTATTTTATTGCAGATTTGCTTTGAGTACAACTCAATTTCAAAACTGTTAATGTAACATACTTTCAATTAACGTTTTGGGGAATAACACCAACTATATCAATTGAGAAACAATTTTATAAAGAGTTCACAGATAAAAATATTATGAAGTACCCACAGGAGACACCAGGTGGCATCTGTGCTAAGTATCAGTAGATATCAGCATCATTTATTTCAAAACCCAACTGGTAATTCTCAGGTCACTTTCAGATATAAGCTGATTTATTCAGGTTGAATATTATATTGATTCCACAACACAACATCTTTATGATTAAGGGCACTTGAACATACTCCTAAATAAGGAAACAATCCTGATATTTCATTACAGGAAACGAGTTCTGAAAATTATAATAGTTACAATATAAGCACAATGGAGGAATTATTTGTACAACAGTAAAAAATGTGAAGACTTGTAGAGAGATAAAAGACCAGTCCTCCACGTAGTTTTCATTGTTGGTAAAATTTTGCTAACCATCTAAAGGAAACATGAGAAGAGGGGCATGACAGAACTACACTCTCAAGATCTAGCATAAATCAACATACAACAAATTTCCACTCTCTCATTATGATATGTTCAATTTATTAACCATGGAAAAACAATAGTAACATTTATAGTATAACCATACACTTTAACTGGTACTTTCAGAATGCATTTTTAGTCCTTTTAAAAAACCTAAAATCCTATTATTCTTGATGTTAAAATCCTATTATTCTTGATGTTATAAATCTATTAGAATTATGCAGCACAATGGCTTACTATTCAAAATGAAAAAGCCTCAGGACTAAGACCTACCAACTAAACGAGAAATTTATGTAGTAAAAAAAAAAAATCTGGTAATAACTTATTTTCTCAAGAGTTTATATTATTTCTCAATGCCAATCTAAGGAACTATATTGAAATCTTTGAAAGAGTTATTTTTTCATAACCAATCACCTTCACTGACACAGTAAAATCTGGTTGGTGCATAAACAAAATATGTTTTCGTTACAAACCTGGGCTCTTTTTTCTCTAAGTTCTTGCTGTTGCAGTCTCCTTTTTTCTCGTTTTTCTTGCAATTTCTCTACCTCTTTCACACAATTAGATTTTCTACGTGCTAGAAGAAAAAGATGAGCTGTAGAAGTATAGTTTTCTTTTTAGAGTACTGTACTTATACAGAAAAATTTTATGTATCAATGTAATTTTACCACATACACCCAAAAAAAGGTACACAGTGACAAAACATGACCATGACAAATATGTGAACTTACTTATGAGCTGCTTTAACACAACTAGGAACAGGACAAAATACGAGTAAGAGTCATGAAAAATGACTCTAACATACTGCCACATGTCATCTCTTGGTTTAGAATCAAAGATCTTTGAACTGATAAGGATAAAGGAGCATATTTCTTCTGTAACATCTGTCAAGATCATCTGGCCAGAATTTTAAGTTTGAAGCAACTGAAACATTGTTACAGTTTTATATTTATAAATTTTTTTCTTCTGAAATAAACATTAAAAAACCCAATTAACAGACTAACAACAGCAAAAATTTTCCACAATGGTAAAAATAAAACCTGCAATTAAGCTTGCAATCTGGGGACTTAAAAAGTTGACCAAGAGAAGTTACATGTATGACTTAAATGACTGAATCCTTGATACATGATTTACATACAAGGGGGTCCAAATTCCTTTTTTGCAGCTTGAACTGGAGATATATCTGAAACACTACCATTCTGTTGTGCAGAGGAAGACTGTTCAGGAAGCTGACTAGGCCGTGCACGTGCAGAACCAACCACTGAAAGGGAAACACAATTTTTAAATATATGTAATAATCAATTCTGTTCAATACACTGACAAGCTGAAAGGTATTCAAAATAACATGTACCGACTTAGGTGTTACCAATGTAATTGTAGCTATAAAACTCAATCTGAATAATTTATATAAAAACCAAAGCCAAGCTTGATTTTAAATAATCATTTTTTTTAAAAAGTGCTCAAAATACAGATTTTATATGCACTCTCATTTTGAAAAACTCAAACAATTCAGACATATAGAAAGTAACAATGTAAAAGTATTTCAACCCTCTTTGTATTTTAAATCCCACTCTGCTCCTCAAACACACAAATCTTCAACACAGACTTTCCCACTGTGGATGTCACAAAAGTGGAAAAAACAATATTGAGTTAAATATAAACATCATGTTTTACAAAGAAATGTAAATTTTCACAAGACTCAAAGAATAATGCTGAGAGTGTGGGGCTTTCCCTCTACCTTGAACATCTCCCCTAATACCCATGGCTGTCCTGCCTCATCATCTGTACATACAAGGAAACATCACTATTAGAAAGGACCATTCTGAAGAGCAGAAAAGAATTAACTGTGCTTTACATCACTCAGCTGAAAACATATGAGAGTCCCTATTCAACTTGTCTTCAGTTACCCATGATACTTTTAAAAAGTCTGTTAGCCAGAAAATTATGTAAAAATGTCAATGATAAATTTAACCTTGTTAAATCAATTGACTACTTCCCCATTCCTTTCTTTCTCATAATACTCTCTTCAAATCTGAAAAATGACTGAGTAAATAAGATGAATCAAAAGTGCACATAACATGGAGTTTCACAATTATCATATACCTTTACAAATCATTTTTTAGATATCACTGACATTATTGTCTTGGGAAATCAAGAAGATACCAATCTTAAAAATTAGCCATGTAAAGTTTAAATAAATAATACCACCAGGGGTAATGTTTACTTTTGATTTACCTTGGTAGGGCCATAGGCAAAATTAGTACATAAAATTTTACCTCTATTATCTCTTGGAGGAGGCTCATTCTTAATAGAAGCCACAGTCCGTCGATTCTATAATAGAGAAAACATTCATTTTACTTTCTCTCTTTATTCCTCATATATACATCTATCATAATCAGCTTCCTTTAATTAAACAAAAATAGATAGACATACAATAATACAAAACTAAATGGAAAAAGGAAAAAATAAATGGAGAAAAACTAAAATTATCTTATAATAAATTAGCAGTAATGCCATCAATATTCAAGTTTATTTACATATCCTGCCACTGTCCCAAAACAGGCAGGAATTAAAATGAGCCAGGTACTGTTCTAAGGGCTTCCTATGTATTAATTCACTTAATCTTCACAACAACCCTATGAGGTCACTATTATTGCTATTCTGGATTCACAGATGAGGAAACTGAAGCAAAAACAGATTAAATAATTTCATTAAAGTGTGTGTTTTTTAATCATCATGCTATCCTGCCAAAATTTCACCTTTGGATGTCAGGGGTAAGTAACAAAACAGAATTTTTAGGCAATGTACAGCTCATTGTTAAACTGAACCATCAAAATACTATGAAATACACTGTTGGTTTTCACTAAAAGGTTTCATTAGACTTGCAAGTTTTTGGTCCTATTATTTATTTACCAAGACTTTACTTTTTTCATCTAAAATAAAGATACCAAATAATGCCGTGAGTTTCAATGCTAACTGCACATCAAATCAGATGGCTACTATTAAAAGAATATTGATGCTAGGGCCATTCTTTAGATAAAATAAAACTGAATCTCTAGGAGTGGGGTTAGGAATCAGTGTATTCTGAAAAATTTCCAGGTGATTCTAATATACAGCAAAGGTTTCTAAGGACATATCAAGAAAGATAAACTATGAAGATCCTTCAAGGCTGTGAAGCCAAATATGAAAAATAGTCCATTTACAAGGGAGTAATTCTAAGGGGGATCTCTAAGCAGTGATTCTCAATATGCTGAAATTATATGAATTGAAAATGTCTTATGTTCATAAAAGCAGAGTATTGTTGCTATCAGAATTTTGCTGATATTGTTCAGTTTCTATCATATTATATGTGGGTGCCTATGAATGTCTTCCATGTAAGACAGTGAGCTCCTACAGGGCTAAAATCTTATTAATCTTTGCATAAGATAAAATCAACAATGTAGTGAAAATTTTTGAACACAGCGAATTGCAGATTTAACAACTGTCAGGGACTATCTGATTTTTTTAAAAGTTGTATTTTGATACAAAGTTTTAGCATTGAGACATTTCAATAGAGAAGAGGAATTACTTTAAAATAATTTAAAAATCACATACATTGTTAACTGTTAGGAGGGGCATAGCATGGCTTTAAAATTTATCTTAACAGATAATACAGAAATAGTTAAACTGTCATCTCATTTTAAAAAATAAATCTAAACAGCAGAATTACTATCTGAAAAGACTACTAAAATGGGAATTTATTATGAAAAAGAAACTAATCTTTTTTTAATCAAAATCATATGTATTTACTCAACAAACACTAACAAGCAAAGATTTTGACCAATGTCTTCTAATAAACTACTAGTCTTAGGAAAAATCCTAACCAGTCATGAAATTTCTAGGATCTAGAATTGTGAATTAGATAATTTTTCAATCCTTTAAAGTATGTGTGTGTATATATACATGTAGATGGCAGAAAGAATTAAGGTTTTTCTAAAAGCAAACAAATACATACTCTTCACAGTCCCATTTCAAACAAGAATACACACACACACACCCTGCTCTGAATCTGTATCACTAACCTTTACAATTTTGTTTACTTTGGCTGAGGATGTTGGAGGTGGGGGTGTCTCTGGACTGGGCTCAATTTCTTCATCTGGTACAAGGTCAGGGTTAAGTGAAAAAATGCTCTCCAGGTCAATCTGTTTTTAAAAATGCATATATTTTCAGAGTGAATTTAGACAATCTTTCATTTTCAAATAAATTTATACATAAAGGATAAATGTTAAACAATTTCAGTCTAATTAATAATATTACCTTAAAAATTAAATTACCTAGAATTACAACCAACATATATTTATTTAAAAGAATCTCTCTTAAAGTAGTACTCTGTGGTCTGATTATATGTCTAATTACATGAGATATGCAGGAGGTATCTACCTTTCTTTGAGTGCAATTTTTTAATCACTTTGAAAGTTTTTCAAAGAATGACAGCAGATACATGCACTATATTAAACTATACAGTTTTCTCTTTTGTTTCATATTCGGAATCTTGATTTTAAGACTAGAAATAAAATTTAACCTAATGAACATACCTCTTTGCCTTTTGTATCTCCATTTTCTATCCACTCAACAGTTACACTTTCGTTATCTTCATTTAAAGATGTTACCATTGCTTGATGTATTCGGCCTAAATGGGAATAAAATATACACTTTTAAAATGCTACAAATTATGGTATCCCTAAACACTGTCAAAAATAATTTTATAATTTACAAATTTAAAAGACTATGATACGAGGGATTTGCAAGATTCTTGGGATTGGGGAATGAACTTTGTCTATGGAACTATAAATGAATTTGCCACTTGTCAAGACCAAGAACTCAAGAAATTGGATTAGACTGAAAGTTTTATTTTCAGCATGTGATAAATGGTTACACGTGGCATGGAATGCCTGAAATTTTATACTGTTACAACAGTTTGAATCATTAAAGTGTCCTTACTGTGAGCCAACAATGATCCTGAAGAACACATAACAAAAATTCATGAAGCAATTTTTAATTCTATATAGATATAAAATACTTTTAACTGAAATTACACTATCATGCCCTGTACAATTGATCAAATTGTTTAGAAATTATTAGCAAAAGGAATCTGAGTCCAAAAAGTCCAGTTATTTTATATGTGGGCTCATATAAAAATTAAGTGAATACATATAATCTTGTTAACATTTCAAATATTGAAGATTTAAGTATATACTGTGAGCAATATATTGGTGCTTTTTAAAAAACTAAAATATATACTGGAATCTTTCCACAACAGCATTATGGATCAATATTAATTTTAACAACTTCATAAGCATTCTATAAAAGGAAAACATCATAATTTATTCTTTTACTAAGAAGAATTTAAACTGTTTCCAATTGTTTGCCATTAAAACATGTTGCACTGAGTGTAAGTACATAGTATGAATGTTTTCATTCTAGATTTCTAAATTTCTAGAAGCAGACTGGGTTAAGGAAACTGAAATTTTGATAGTTATTTGAAAATTGGTCTCTATATTCCCACCAACGATGGGGCCTATTCTATATCCTCATCAACACTGAGCATTATCAATTTAAAATATTTTTACCAATATGATAGGTTAGACCTTTAAGCTACTACTTTGTGAGCACACATACATCAAAGATTGGCTCATTTAAAATCTACACTGGTTCATTTAACATTACAAACATATCTATGAAGTAGAGATTTCTTTCTTTAAAATGAAGATACTGAGGCTCACAGTCACACAGCTATTAGTTGACACATATTTGAACCTCAGTCACATGCAAAAGCACTTGCTATTATCACTATGTTTCTCTACTCTAAAACTAAGCTGACAAGGAAGATGACTGTGTGGCTTAAATTCCAAATACCCCTGGAAACATTTATAAACTGTAGCACAGATCCTCAATGCTCACTGTGTACCCAGAAACTCCTAGAGTTTTTTTTTTTCTTTTTAAATAAAACAATGTTGGCCTGAGTTTTACCCCAGATAGTATTATTTCTCACCAATTCCACTGCAATCACCTTGGTATAAGTCACCAAGGCCTTAATCTTGGATTACGGCAATTGTCTCCCAACTACTCTCTCTCTTCTACTGCTTATTCTTTATAGAACAGTCTAAACATTCCTGGTAAAAACCAAGTCAGACTATTCCTTTGCTCAAGACCTTCCAGTGGCTCCCATCTCACACAGAGTAAAAGCCAAAGTGCTTCCAATGGCCTTAAATGTCCTGAAACAAAGCCCTATAGGATCTGACCCCTCCCCACCTCTGTGACCTCATTCATCCCTGACTATCGTAATTCTCCAGTTTTGCTGACTGATCTCTGTCTCACAGTTATTTTCCCTCCCCTCAAAAAGTTCTAAATGGGTCAAGGACTAAAATGTGAAGACAAAAGTAAAAGCAACTGAATAAATAGTGGTGTCATTTATTCAGATTAAGTGGACATTAGGAAAGCAAGTCTTGGGAGTGGAGGGAAATGATGAACTGGAAAATACTGAGAGGATTCAAGGGAGAAGCTTTTTAGGGAAATTAGATAACACTCACTGAAATTTGATTTGGACAGAAATTAGGTAAATAACCAGTACTAATAGTATATGTCAGTTGGGTTCTCTGGGAAGCAGATGTTGAGATAGTTATGAGAACAAAAGGTTTACTGTAAAAGACGAAAGGAGAAGGAAACAGGACTGGTCATGGAAAACTTTCAGACTGTGATGCATTACCTGCAACCTATAAAAGAAAGGGGACATAAAGCAGGATTGAGCAAAGAAAGTCTCATGAGGCAGATCTGACAGTCTTGGCCAGCCCTTCAGGGAACTCCAAAGCAAAGACTGACCATTAAAGGAGTCCCACAGAAGGCCAAAATGGAAATGCTCTAGTACTCACGCCATACCCAGTCACTAGACGGAGGTTTCCCAGGACGTAAAGGCTTCCAAACGTAAAGGCCTCAGCTCAAAAGCTAAGGAGCCTTAAAGATATTAATAGCTGAGGCTATCAGCTAAATGTACTCCCTGAACCAGAAGAAGTTCCCTTAAGAGGAGCTACCACGGCTTCCATCAAGCCCCGAATTTATCACCATCTCTCTAACACGAGCAGGAGGCTGAGACCCAGCAGCCACTCTTCCCCCACCCATCACCTTTAGCAGCCTCCAACCATAATATCCACTAGTAGGGCCAAGAAGACTATTGCTATAAAGGTCATCATAACACATGGATAACAATTTCTTCAATAGGAAAGGACTCCAAAGAAGATGTATCTGAGCACTGAACTACCATAAGAATAATATCCAGCAGGAAACAGAGAGACTGTGCTTGAGGTTGTTGAAGAGCAGTACAGATTGGGATCTCCAAGTAATTCCCAACAGAATTATCACACTAATGAGAATAGGGGAGAGCATGTGAATGCTTCAAAAGGCAAGACCAACATCATTCTTTTTTGAGGGGTACGGCGCTGGGTCTTGGCTGCTACACGGGCTTTTCTCTAGCTGTGGTAAGAGGAAGCTACTCTCTAGCTGTGGTCACTTCTTGTTGAGGTGGCTTCTCTTGTTGAAGAGCATGGGCTCTAGGCATGCAGGCTCAATAGCTGCAGCTCCTGGGCTTAGTAGCCCCTTGGCATGTGGAATCTTCCTGTTCAGTTCAGCTCAGTTGTGTCTCTTTGCAACCAAATGGACTGCAGCATGCCAGGCTTCCCTGACCATCACCAACTCCTGGAGTTTACTCAAACTCATTCATGTCCATTGAGTCGGTGATGCCATCCAACCATCTCATCCTCTGTCATCCCCTTCTCCCACCTTCAATCTTTCCCAGCATCAGGGTCATTTCTAGTGAGTCAGTTCTTTGCATCAGGTGGCCAAAGTATTGGAGTTTCAGCTTCAGCATCAGTCTTTCCAATGAATATTCAGGACATTTCCTTTAGAGTGGACTGGTTGGATCTCCTTGCAGTCCAAGGGACTCTCAAGAGTCTTCTCCAACACCACAGTTCAAAAGCATCAATTCTTCAGCACTTAGCTTCTTTATAGTCCAATTCTCACATCCATACATGACTACTGGAAAAACTAGAGCTCTGACTAGACAGACATTTGTTAGCAAAGTAATGTCTCTGCTTTTTAATAACTTTTCTTCCAAGTAGCAAGTGTCTTTTAATTGCATGGTGATTTTGGAGCCCAAGAAAAAAAATCTCTCACTGTTTCCACTGTTTCCCCATCTATCTGCCATGAAGTGATGGGACCAGATGCCATGATTTTAGTTTTCTGAATGTTGAGCTTTAAGCCAACTTTTTCACTCTCCTCTTTCACTTTCATCAAGAGGCTTTTTAGTTCCTCTTCACTTTCTGCCATAAGGGTGGTGTTATCTGCATATCTGAGGTAACTGATATTTCTCCCAGCAATCTTGATTCCAGCTTGTGCTTCATCCAGTCCAGCATTTCATATGATGCACTCTGCATTCAAGTTAAATAAGCAGGGTGACAATATACAGCCTTGACGTACTCCTTTCCCTATTTGGAACCAGTCTGTTGTTCCATGTCCACTTCTCACTGTTGCTTCTTGACCTGCATACAGATTTCTCAGGAGGAAGGTCAGATGGTCTGATATTCCCATCTCTTTCCCACAGTTTCTTGTGATCCACACAGTCAAAGGCTTTCACATAGTCAATAAAGCAGGTATTTTTCTGGAACTCTCTTGCTTTTTCAATGATCCAACAGATATTGGCAATTTGATCTCTGGTTCCCCTGCCTTTTCTAAATCCAGCTTGAAAATATGGAAATTCTCAGTTCCTGTACTGCTGAAGCCCGGCTTGGAGAATTTTGAGCATTACTTTACTAGTGTGTGAGATGACTGCAACTGGGTGGTAGCTTGAACATTCTTTGGCATTGCCTTTCTTTGGGATTGGAATGAAAACTGACCTGAAAACAGTCCTGCCGCCAACTGCTGAGTTTTCAAAATTTGCTGGCATGTTGAGTGCAGCACTTTAACAGCATTATCTTTTAAGATTTGAAAAAGCTCAGCTGGAATTCCATCACCTTCACTAGCTTTGCTTGTAGTGATACTTTCTAAGGCCCACTTGACTTCACATTCCAGGATGTCTGGCTCTAGGTGAGTGATCACTCCATTGTGATTATCTGGCTCGTGAAGATTTTTTTGTACAGTTCTTCTGTATATTCTTGCCACCTCTTCTTAATATCTTCTACTTCTGTTAGGTCCATGCTGTTTCTGTCCTTTATTGTACTCATCTGCATGAAATGTTCCTTGGTATCTCTAATTTTCTTGAAGAGATCTCTAGTCTCTCCCATTCTATTGTTTTCCTCTATTTCTTTGCATTGATCACTTAGGAAGGCTTTCTTATCCCTTTTGCTATTCTTTGGAACTCTGCATTCAAATGGGTCTATCTTTCCTTTTCTCCTTTGCCTTTAGCTTCTCTTCTTTTCTCAGCTATTTGTAAGGCCTCCTTAGACAACCATTTTGCCTTTTTGCATTTCTTTTTTTGGGGGATGGTTTTGATCATGGCCTCACAATATTACGAACCTCCATCCACAGTTCTTCAGGCACTCTATCTATCTATCGGATCTAATCCTTGACTATTTGTTACTTCCACTGTATAATTGTAAGGGATTTGATTTAGGTAATAACCAAATGGTCTAGTGGTCTTCTCGACTTTCTTCAATTTAAGTCTGAATTTTGTAATGAAGTTCATGATCTGAGCCACAGTCAGTTCCTGGTCTTGTTTTTGCTGACTGTATAGAGCTTCTCGAGTCAAAAGCAGCTGATCCACCAGTTAAGACTAAACTCTAGATATTTAGCAGGGTAGAATTAAGAAAATGTTGGTTTATCTCTACCACAGTTCTGTTTACTCATCCAACAAGAAATGAATGTGAAATTCTAGCAATAAGAAATGAATAAAAAGACTGGATCTGAATGAACCAATTAAGTCTTGAGTGTTTGCTTTTTGTCAGTGGATTAGATAACTAGATATATCTGGAGCATCTATGCAGCATGGGGGGGGGGGGCTTTATTACTATTACCAAATAATATCCTTGAAAAAAAATTTCTAAGACTGAATTCCCAAAATGCCTTTGAAGATATTTTTGTCTCTTTGATATCTCAGTTGAGATACTCAAATATTTTACTTTATTGTAGTAAAAATTTACGATTTCTTCAAAAGTTAAATGGTAATCACCTGTAAACAAAAGTGTTACATAATAAAAAGAGGGACAGATATATGAGATTTTTCAAAGGGAAAAAACCACGATTTAGTGATAAATAATGTGTAAGTATTATAGGAAAATTTGAGCCTGGATGACTGGGAAAATGATGCTACGAAGTGGTGGAACAATGATGTAATTTATCCTAAGTCTATGTTCTAAACATCATGCCCTGCTGTTAATAATAAGACAACTACAGATACTGAATCACAAGCTCACAGACAAATCAAGGTTAGAAAGACCTTTTCTAGAACCTGTGACAATCTTCCCATGTGCCCCTCCATGTGATTACCCCATTTCTCTGGTTTGAAAATATTCCTATACTCTATCCTAAATTGTCATTTGACTCTAATTCCCCATCAACTTGTAACTTTTAAGCTCACACTCACATCTACACTTTAATACATGATAGAGCAACACCTGTGCATGAGCCAGGTTAAGAATCAATACCTTTGAAACCTCACATCCCCCTACTCCACCCCCCACCCCAATGAAACTCCTTCTTTCTCCCCCTTTCCCCTCCAACTCAAGTAACCAAAACTCTGATATCTGAGATAATCATACTGTGGCTTTTCTTTATAGTTTTTTCACTTACAAACGTAACACACACAACAACCTAAAGTTGGCCTATTTTTAAACTGTACACAAATGGACATGACTTTTAAGGCTTTGTTTTGCATAACACTTTTCCCCCAAGATTCACTTATGTCACTGTTCACTCAGTTCAGTTCAGTCGCTCAGTCGCGTCTGACTCTCTGCGACCCCATGAACCGCAGCACGCCAGGCCTCCCTTTATGTCCACTCATTTTCACTATATATGAATATGCCAAAATTTTTTCTGTTGATGGACATCTGTTTTTATGGTTCTACTGTTAGGACTGGTGCTGCAGGCATTCCTACATAGGTGTACTGAGAAAAATATGCAAGTATTCTGAACATACAATGAGAAGAAATACAGAGTAAAAATATCTACAGCTTTTCCAGTTAGTGTTATGATGTTTCTTATAGTGGCTGTACCTGTAAAGATTTGTAATCCCACTACCAATTACTTCATATTCAAAATAATACTTAAAATATTTGTCAGATTTAATATATCACACTGTAGTTCTAATTTCTCTAACTTAATGAGCTTATGCCTATTTCGAGTTCATTGGGCATTCAGGCCATTCATGGGTTAAAAAAAATTTTTTTTAAACTACTTCTCTACAGAAATTCACTATATATTTCCTTGGTGATAATCTTCTGTTACATGGGTAACAAACACTTCCTCCAATGCTGTGGCCTATCTTTTCACTTTTTTTAATGTGTCTTTTGATGAACTAGAGTTTTAATTTCAATGTAGTCAAAAAAATATATATATATTTCTCAATTATGGCTTTTTATGTCAAAAAATTCTTCCTGAGACTCAGGTCATTAAGAAAGTTTCTTATATTTTCTTCTAATGTTTTATAGGACTTACATGGAATTCTTTTCAATACTCTGTAATGATCAATATGGGAAAAGAATCTGAAGAGAATATATATATAAAACAGATACACTTTGCAATAGAGCAGAAACAAATGCAACATTGTAAATCAACTACACCCTAATAAATTTTTTTTTTTAATGAAGTTTTACAAAGCCTTTTACATTCAAGGCTGTAATCCACTGTTATTTTGATTTTGGGGTATAGTAACACAATTTCCATTTTTCCCCCATGAAAAACAAATTTCTCCAGTGCTATTTCCTGAAAAGCCCTTCCTTCTACTTATCTGCAAAACTACCCATCAAATTCCAAGCATTCACACAAGTCTATTTCTTTACTCCTGGATCAAAACTACATTGTCTTATAGCTTTGCAATAAATCTTGCTATCTGGTAAAGTAAAAACTTATTTTACCAGATATTCTTATTGTTCTTTAAGTTTCTTTGGGTCTTCTTACGACTTTTGCAGATCTGTATAAATTTCAGAATCAGTTTGTCAAGTTCCAAAGATAAATAAATTAGCAATAAAAACGCCACCTGTTAAGATTCTGATTAGGATTGCACTGAATATTTTGTTTTACATCATTTATCAAGCTTAATATTGGCCAGAAGTTTTTCCTTCTCATCCCAACCTTATTCTGGAATACTTTGTATAAAACAAGAATTATTTGAAACTTGAGTGTTTGGTGGATACTGGTTAAAGTCACTTTGGTTTAGGGTTTTATTTGTGAGAAGACTCAATTTCCTTAATGTAAGATTGCTGTAGTTTTCTATTCTTGATTGTTTTGATAATTATATTTGTATGGTTCCACATTTGGGGCATACTGTCGTTCATAATTATGTTGAATGTCTGTGGCATCTAATGATAATCACTTTTTATTCCTACTTTTCTCAACTTTTTTCCTTGATAAATCATCTGAGATTTGTCAATTTTATCTTTCCCAAGAACAACACTTCTGTTTGCTGAGCCCCTTTATTATATGTTATTAAATACTTAAGTATTGTTTTTAGTCCTTATTTATTACTTTCAACTTATTTTAGGTTTTTTTTTCTTAAGTTCTTAAGGTGGATGTTTAGTTCATTCATATTTATCTTTTTTTTTCTTTATAAGCAAATAAAGCTACACATTTCTCTTCAAGAGCAGCTTTAGCAGCATCTTAAAAATTTTCATAGGTAGTATTTTTGTTATTGTTCAAACTATTTTCTAGTTTTCTTTATGATTCTTTGACTCTTAGTAATCCTATTGTGAGATACATCACCAATCAGAACAGATAAAGCCACAAATAATTGGTCTGATTTAGCCAGTGCACAGTGGCTGAGTAGTACCCTTGTATTTCTACCTTAATTAGACTGGACTGCCTCCCTTGGAGGAAAATTTCCTTTAAATCTAGCTCTGGGGAGCAAATCACCAGGAATTTTTTTTTTTTTTTTTAATCAGCATCTTTAAAGAGGAGTCACAAATCTTTGTCTTCAAACAATGAACCTGACTCTGATTCTTTTTTTTTGGTCCCCCACCATCCTTCAGAATCAAACTTTAGCTACCTACCCTTGCCTGAAATCCCACGGACAGGCTTTATGTAGTCCATGGGGTCACAAGAGCTGGAGACAACTTAGCGACTAAACCACCACCACCAGCACCACCTGCTCAGCTTCACTCATCCCTTAGTATTTCTGATCCATGGTGATACCTTGTTCTTGAGCTCAGCTATGTCTTTTTGAAGGTTTTCTCATATCTGGGGTATATGGATGCCAGTACATGAATTTTATTCTACTATTTTGACCAGAAGTGTCAACCCATCTTTAAGTCATATTTCATATTCACAGAAAATGAAAGTTAGATTTGAAACCTATTAAGTTCACACTATAATATTAAAATCAATACCATTACATAAATTAATAACTCTTACAGTTTCAAAACACTACTTTTTAAAACTTAATAATCTAGAGACAGATTTTAAAGTTTTCAGCATTACTTCAACCCACCTATAAAGATAAATTACAGTTAGAAAATGTCATCCGTTGACAGAGAAGTAAAAAAGTAGTTGCAAAGTTCTGACAAAAACAGGGAAATCCTGCAAATGTCTTTCTAATCATTTTCCCATGAAAGCACCTCTTGGTTTTTAATACCCAAACTTCAAAAAATTATTTCTCAATCTAAGATATTTTGGCCAGTGTTTATATAGGAAAAGAATTATATCTGTACATGCCAAAACTCAATTTGCATTTTAAACAAGAATGTGCAAAGAAATGTTCTGAGTTACATTCCAAATATAACTGATAGATGGTCACAATCACAATAAAAAAGCACACCAAGTATCAAAGTGATACAAAACACAAGCATGATACTCGGTGTCAGCTACTTTCTGACACGGTGTGCTTGTCCTAAATGTATTTCCACAGCCTTTTATATTTATTTAGTCCTTGTTTGGCCCGGTGCTGAATGAGGTCCCAAACATTTAAGAAAATATTGAAAGGAAATAGTAAGGACAGGGAAACAGCAATTATAATGGAAGAAAAGATTTTATTGTGTATGTAATGGATTTGGGTCGCAAAGAGTAGGACACGACTGAGCAACTGAACTGAACTGAATGGATTTGGTACCCTTATTTATTGTTTGTTAAATGTTTATATGCAGGTGGATTTATAATGTCAGTTACTTTTTTTTTTAAATGACACTGCGTGGCAAATGGAATCTTAGTTTCTGCAATCAGAGACAGAACCCGCATCCTCTGCATTGGAAGTGCAGAGACTTAACCACTGGGCCACGAGGAAGTCCTAGTTTGAGTTGATGATTAACACTACAATTTTTTCCTATTTATAATAAAGGCAAATAGATTCCCAAGCAGCATTTTCTATATAAAACATCTGACTTTCAGAAACAGATTACTGACCTCAGGAGATAAATGTATTGTTTAAAAACAGATCTTCTTGGTTTCTACTATTGAGAACTAACAGATTTTTAAATATAATTAAATCACATAAGAACTATCATAACTATAAGAAGGAAAAAACAGTCCATATTTTTAACCTAAAAAATGACAATTTCATATGGTTAAACCTAAGAGAAATGTAAATTTCACCCCAAATATAGATGTCAGAATAATTTGTAAAAATAATATTTACTAAGTCCAGTAATGTAAATATAGAAAATATTTTGAATTAGCAATTTTTATTTTAAAGTTTTATGTTTAGCTCCTTTTAAGAAATATCTTTACATCATTTTAAGCCTCAACTTTCAGCTCTCAATTTTCAAAAATCTGTTAGTAAATATGAAGACAAATACTTTTTAAAAAAAGAAAAAAATCTGCAAATGACCAGAAGAACAAACACCTGAATTCAAGCCACCTTTGACCCAGTGATGAAAAAATAACATATGAATTCTACATTTCAGGATTTTCTAATCTTTAAAATTAAGATGGTTACTTAAGGTTGCTATTAGTGTTATTTAATTTGCCATAAAACCTCATATATTTGTCAAAAACAAGTTTTACATGTTGACAACTGCCTTTTGGTCTTTGAAAACAGAATCCTATTATATGTAGTTCACAGCTGAATTCACAGCAGCTGTGAGGCTAAGAAATGCCAGCAACCAATTAGGCTGGCATAAACCTTGTCTAGCATATAAAGTATAATTTGGTTGCAAATGTAGAAGGCAAGAGCTAAAATAAAACATCCAAGAACACTAATAAAATATCATTACAAGCATGTAAATGTCTGAATATTTAAAATGCTAACAAATATACATATATTATTAAATAGTACAGTGGTAGAATGTAAGGAAAATTATGAAAAAGCAGTAATTCAAACCCATGCTTTAAAAATAAAAAAAAAAATTGCAGCTGTTTTTGACATACCTAGGATTAAAAACTCCATGCTTTTTTTTTTTCTATTTCTAATTACAGAGTTTAATTACATGAGTATACATGCAACAAGTCTTTCAAGTAAACATTACTTTTATCAGTCCATTTTGAGCTATTTATGGGAAATTTCCTTTTCCTATTTCTAAAGTAGTAAGATGCAAATAAACATTTCAAAACTGAAACATGAAAGAATAACACAACTAAATGATTAGTAAAAATAAAACTTGCACGGTGATGGTTTACAATGGCAACTGACAAACCCTTAAAAGTTAATATCTATTTTTGTTTAAAGTTTGATAAATTTAAAAATGGTAATAGAAACTATTTCTACTCTCTGCAAGCAGGGACTAAAGTATAAATATCCATACCAGGAAAAACAAAAAATTAAATATTGCTCTGAATCATAAAATCACACATTCATAACAAGTGCTGGGCATAATATTGTTTCCAAACGATGAGTAAAATGCATATGCTTACTTAGTTCAAAGTAGTTGGTAAATAAATATTTGAAAGAAGCACTTTCTTCCAAGTCAGTTCCCACCAGAAGAGAATCCTGATAAATTTTCTTAAAACACATTAAATTCAAAACATTTGAAGCCTCGTATCATGTGATAGCAAAACATGTTATGTTAATTAACTTTTGTTATCTAAGGAGGTTTGTTTTAAAGCTGTGTTTTAAAACATACAATTCCTTTCTTCAACTTATTAAAAGGATGCTCCTTCAGGAACATGATGATATTTCAGTGGGAAAAAACTGGGAAAAACGGAGAATTCCAAAGTGCTGCTTTAAAATAGAAAGACTAGATTTGACAATCAAAGGATGTTACTATGAGCACTATTTAGAAAAATGTTAAATGCAAATATCCATACATTATTTTTTATCTTGCCAGCTACTGCAAAGCTATTGATAAATTATTTATATTCTCTCCAACAGTACATGTGAATCTGTTCCTAGATGCCACCAGCCAATAAATGAGGACAGAAAAAAAAAACCTGGTGATTTTTCAGGGATCATTATAGCAGATCCAGTAGAAGTCAAACTCCCAAACTCCGATATGTAGGTTTCATAAGCTAATCTAAGCAGTGATGAAAAGAATCCTTAATGAGGACTATGTAAGCATCACACCTTCTTCAACAGCTTTGGGGGAACAAGGAGCCATTAGAGAAGGGCACAAACAAAGCCTCAGCTGACGCTGCTAACAGTGCTGTTGCTGTTTAGTGAGTCCCTGGGGAATGTGACTTTGCCAAACAGAGAGACCTTTCTGTTGTGGTTTATCACATTTAAGATGTTACTGTTTATAACTAAATTCAAAAGTTCTAGCATTTATTTCCTTTTTTAGGCTTTAAACACAAAGCTGGAATTCTGACACAATTTTAAACACAAAATTGTGTTTACCCAACAAAATTCGTGTTACCCAAAGCCGTAGCTTTGAAAAGTGGGAATGGTACAGCTAAAAATTTTCATAAAGAAAATACAACTTAAAAATGGGACAAACCTCATTTATATTGTAAACAAACTACAAAACTTGCACATCTTACCTCATCTGTCCATTGTTTTTGAAAAGGCAAGTGAAAATTCAACACTGCTGTTTCTCGGGCTGATGGGTAACTTCAAATCTTGTTGGGTTTTTATGGAAATGCTTGAAACACACTGCACACTAACAATTTGGGTAAAATTATCATTTAGAAGAGCCCACCGTGCAGATGTTTAGGAAATTTCCATCCATTTTTATCCATAAGGACAATAATAAAAATGTCACAAAGGGGCCATGATCCCATTAAATAGTATTAAATCACTGCTGTTTTCTAACATTACGCTGCATATTTGGGGTTGGGGGGAACAGAGGGTTAAAAAAGTGTCCAAAACCATTAATAAAGAAAACATAAAAACTGAACTTCTAAAATCGTGATAAGTTACCTGATTATGATGCTAACTAGTGAAAATTTAAACAAACAAACCTTGGAAAACTGCATTAAATAAAGGCATAGAGTATATTAACTAATGTTGAATAACTAAATAAATCTCAACACATTTTAATTAAAGGTCATTCGCATGGGTGACAGAATATCCAAAATACATCATTCTTCATTTGTGTATAACAATAAAAGATTTGTGAAGTTTTAAAAGTGGCAATGTTAAAATAACATGTTGCATAGTTCAAAATTTTTTAGGATATGTGCTCCCGAAGCAAGCACTAATCCAAAGCTGTGAAGAACTACTTTCACAGATATCTGCTGCATATATTGAGCAGTGCTACCTAATTGCTCCCTGGCTTAAATTCCAATTTACTCAAAAGGGAATTCCGTGCCAATATAGCTACATTAGTCTGTGAAATTTTTGTATCTACATATACACATCATCTTCTCTCATGCTTAACTACATTCTAACAAGAGCTAGGGATTTCTGGGATGTTTTTCAACAGTTTTCAACAGCAGTAACCCAGGCAATGTAGATTTGTACATGTATTTATTAACATATTTAAACATACCTAAGAAAGCTGCTGAAAACATTATAAAATGTTTGACCATCCCTATAGTTTTCACCTACACTCCTAACTTTCATTAGGGAATCTGAGGTCTGAATTTAGGTGATGGAGTGCAATAAGTGCTTTGCAGATGTGCTAACATGAACACCAACCGGACTCAAGCAAACTGGTAACTTTACAATCTTTAAAAAAACAAAACAAAAAAACACCTGTCACCCTGCCAAAAACCCCGAAGCAAAAATACCACCAAACCTCTCACAGATAAAAAGAGGCTAAACAATCTGCATATTCCACTAGGAGGCAAATCTTACATGATTCTTATAACACTTAGAAGAGAAACTCGCTACTGGCTCTAGAAACAGCAATACACGCTAACACTAGAAGAGAATGTGGGAAATACCTATCCAAGACAAATAACGGTATCTAACTTAAACATTAAAAACTGCTACAGATATAATAGAAAGCTTAATTGAAAATGCCAAGCCTTTATTAAATTACTCATCACTGAAAATGAACCAGTTTAATTTTAAAAGTCACATTCTTGACCACTATACAAAAAAGTGTTCCTTGGTGCAACCCTGTCTTGCTGTGGTTTTAAACAGTGGTCCAGATGCCCCACCTTCAAATTCACATGTTGAAGTTCTAAATCCCAGTGAGATGGTATTTGGAGATGGTGTCTTTGGAAGGTAATTAAGGTTAGATGAGGTCCGAGGGCAGGGTCCTCATATTAGGAGGATGTGTGGTTTTGCAAAGGGTTAAAGGGAGATCTTCCCTCGCCACCATATGAGGACACAGTGAAAAGACGGCCATTGGCAAGACAGAAAGAAGACCCTTACCAGGAATCCAATCGGCCAGCACCTTAATCTTGGCTGGATTTTCCAGCTTCAGGGAGTTTGAGAAATAAAAATCCAAAGAATAAAGTCCTAAAAGTCAAGTTAAGAAGGTATTTCAACGATGAGAGAATGAGTCAACTGTGTCAAATGCTGTTAACAGATCTAGTAAAATAAAAGCAATGCCTGAATGTGAAAGTGGGATTAAGAGTCACCATTTTTTCAGATGAGAAAAATAACAGTCCAATATGTTGATGGAAATAACTCAGTACAAAAGAAAATAATGATGATACAGCACAAAGAACTGATGAAGTAGTAATCTGGGGCAAGTAAATGGAGCTAGGATCTAGTGCACAAGCGTAGAAAAGAGTTTATCCATGGCAAAGGAAGGAAGAAGATTTACAGGTGCAAGTCCCGGTACTTGGATAGATGGTAGGTTTGTAAAAGTTCTTTCCTGATTGCTTGTATTTCTCAGTGCTGAAATAGCAAGCGAGGTCATCTGTTCAGAGTGTGGGTAAGTAAATAAACACTAACGATTTTATGACAAATCAGCTGGGAAAGAATGAATGGACTAGAGATATGATTGCTTATTCAAAGGGAATCATGAATTTAAATTGTGACCAGTTAGCATAATTATGATTTTTTTCCCCCTCCAGTCATTTTCAAACAATCTAGAAAGGGAAGGAGGTTTCAAGCATAAATAAGGGAATGATTTGAGGTTCTGCTAATCAAAAGAGGGGACAACGGGGTTTAAGTTACACATATAAGGGAGTGTTCGTAAGAAAGTTAAGTGAGGACATGAAGGAAAGATAGGAACAATAAAAAAAGTAGTAGGATTATACATGTTGGCAGGGTCAAAAGATTAGTTGAGTCAGGATACAAGAGGGAATATGCTGGAAAGACAGAAAGGTGACTGAAAACTGGGATGCTTGAAACTGAGATTATGGAGATGGCAGGAATGTGATGAGCTAAGGCGAAGGGCAAGATCACTAGAAGGAAGGGAGGGGAACCGAAGAGATGGTAGGGAACGGGGAAACAAGCTCAAAGAACCAAGAGGAGAGGGTACTAGAAAGATCATCTATATATGAATGATGCAATTACCAAATACTATGATAGGAAGAGCACAGGAGAGAGTAACAGGAGCAAAAATCTTCAAGGAATTAGGGAAGTTGACAATGTCTGAAGTTTCTATCTCGGAAAACCAGGTATATAGTGCTTCCATCAACCAATTTAGTGAAGTATTAGTCACTCAGTCATGTCCAACTCTTTGTGACCCCAGACTGTAGCCCACCAGGCTCCTCTTGTCCATGGAATTCTCCAGGCAAGAATACTGGAGTGGGTTACCATTGCCTTCTCCAGGGGAATCTTCCTGACCCAGGCACTGAACCTGGGCCTCCCTCATTGCAGGCAGAGTCTTGACCGTCTGAACCACCAAGGAAGCTACCAGGAATCTGGAGATAAAGGCAATGGATTCCATTTCTGACCAATTTAATTAGAAATATCAGAGGAAATCCATATGGTAATATTTGGAAGTTGGATCTGAAACTAAAGATTAGGTTTAAGGGGGCATTTTTTAAAGTTTTTATTTAAAAAATTTAAATCTATTATGAAAATTTGTTATTGTTCAGTTGCTAAATCATGTCCAACTCTTTGTGACCCCATGTACCGTAGCATGCCAGGCTCCTCTGTCCATGGAATTTTCCAGACAAGAATACTGGAGTGGGTAGCCATTTCCTTATCCAGTGGATCATGGCAGATCAGGAAGCCATCTCTCCTGCACTGGCAGGTGGATTCTTTACCACTGAGTCACCAGGGAAGCCATTATGAAAATTACATACAGACACCATTCATTCAGTTCCATTAATTCTACCAAATAGCCAATTCTATTGCCATTCCTCCCACCACCAATTTTGAAGCAAATCCCAGATAGCATACCAATTTATCTGTATTTACTCCAGTATGTATGGAGATATAATTTATGGAGTTTTCACATTCTCTTTTTAAAAGGAAATTCCTTCTTATGAATTTATTTTTCTCTCTTCCTAGATGATTTAGTACAACTAGAAGGGTTTTAAATAAATCGAACTACATGCCATTGATCTGTTTAAAAACAATATTAAGGATATGATCAAGAACTAAACCAAACCAAAATAAATCACCTTTACCACAGTTCAAGTTTAACCTCTACTTCCCACATCTCTCTATGCTTGATTTTGTGCTTACTACTGCTGCTGCTGCTAAGTTGCTTCAGTCGTGTCTGACTCTGTGTGACCCCAGAGACGGCAGCCCATCAGGCTCCCCCGTCCCTGGGATTCTCCAGGCAAGAACGCTGGAGTGGGCTGCCATTGCGTTCTCCAATGCATGAAAGTGAAGTCAAAGTGAAGTTGCTCAGTTGTGTCTGACTCCTAGCAACCCCATGGACTGCAGCCTACCAGGCTCCTCCGTCCATGGGATTTGCCAGGCAAGAGTACTGGAGTGGGTTTGTGCTTACTAAGGTTCCTCTAAACCCTAGATATATTATATCACGTATGCATATCTACACATATTACAGGAATCTTTCAACTCTGGTAACAAAGACAGCTGACTTCACAATTAGGATTCCAATATATCACAAAACCATCCCATATCAAAAAAACTGCAGTGTATTTGCTGATAATGCTAAATTAATCTGCTCTCTGTTAAAAGATCAAGAATGAATGTTAGGATCAAAGAAGAACATATGTAAATATTCTAGGCGATACAGGGCAAGAAAAGGACTGTGGAAGTAAAAGTACCTATAAGTGGATCACATTTTGAATTAGGCAATGGCTTCTTAGATATACCAAAAGCAGAGCAACAAAAGACAGACAGACTGGACTTCATCAAAATTCAAAACTGTTGTGCTTCAAAGGATACTAATCAAGAAAGAGAAAAGACATGCAATGGGTGAAAATATCTGTGAAGCACATATGTGGGAAGAAAACACTATCTAGAATATTTACACAACTTTTACAACTCAACAATAAAAAGATAAAAAACCTAATTTTTTAGGTGGGCAAAGAGTTTGAAGAGATTTCTCCAAAGAAGATACACAAGTTTTGGCAAGGATGTGGAGAAACTGGAACCCTCAAATATTATTGGTTAGAGTGTAATATGGAAAATAGCATGGCAGTTCCTCTAAAAGTTAAACATTAGTTACCCCATGATTCAGCAATTCCACTCATGGGTATAAATATATATATACCCAAAAAAACTAAAAATATTATGTCCACACAATAAGTAAACATTTCAAATATCAATTGATGATTGAATAAAAAAATGAATTATTATTCAGACACAGATAAGAATAAAGTGAGAAAACATGCTATAACATGGATAAATGCTGAGCATGGATTATGCTAAGTGAATGAAGTCAGACATTAAAGGTTACATACTGAATGATTCCACCTTTATGTAGGCGCTTCCCTGGTGGCTCAGATGGTAAAGAATCTCCCTGCAATGCAGGAGACCCAGGTTCGATCCATGGGTCAGGAAGATACACTGGAGAAAGGAATGGCTACCCACTCCAATATTATTGCTTGGAGAATTCCATGAACAAGAGGAGCCTGGCAGGCTATGGTCCATAGGGTCACAGAGGCGGACATGACTAACAGTTTTACTTTTGGGGGCTACTCTGGGAGAGACCCAGGTTCAATCCCCTGGAAAGTGGTTCCCTAATCCAGTATTCTTGCCTGGAGAATTCCAGGGACAGAGGATACTGGTGGGCTACAGTCCATGGGGTTTCAAAGAGTTGGACACGACTAAGCGACTAACACTAACACACCCATATGTAATGTCCAGAACAGGCAAATCCATGAAGACAGAAAGCTGATTAATAGATGTTGGGGGCTGAAGTGAAGGAGAATGCAGTGACAACTAATGGACTACAAAAGGGTATAGGTTTCGTTTCTGGAGTGATGCAAACGTTCTGAAATCAGACAGTGCTAACAGTCACACAACTTTGGAATATACTTAAAATCACTGAACTGTACACTTTTAAATGGCAAATTTTCCTCCTTCACCTGGAATTTTACTTTTTTTCCTTTTATTTACAGAGATATAATTGACATATACCATTGTATTAGTTTCAGGTATACAACATAATGATCTGTATCTACTGTGATATGATCACCACAATAAATTGACATCCATCACCACACACAGCTACAATTTTCTGGTGATGAGAATAGTCTTAGCAATTTTCAAATACATAATAAAATTTTAACTAGTCACCATATTGCATATTATATCCTATAATTTACTTATTTAATAATTGGAAGTTTGTACCTTTTGATCCCCTTCTCCCATTTTCCTAACCCTCAAACCCCTCTACCTCCCACTTTAAACAACTATCAATCTATTTCAGGCACATGAGTTAAATTTTTGTTTTGAGATTTCACATATAGGTGAGATCATATGGTATTTGTCTTTCTCTTTCTTACTTCACTTCACAACGCCCTCAAAGACTATCCATGCTGTTGCAAAAGTTAAGATTTCATTTCTTTTTACAACTGAATATTCCATTGCATATATGAAGACACACACACCGCCCCCCTTGTATCTTCTTTATCCATCCATCAAGTCAAATTCATGCATTAGCTATAATAATGTTGCAATGAACATGGAAAATGCAGATATTTTTCCAAGACAGAACTTTGTTTCCACTAAACACCCAGAAATAGAATTGTTGGATTATATGGTAGTTTTATTTTTAATTTTTTGAGGGACCTCAGTAATGTTTTTCATAGTAGCCACACCAATTTTGTTGTTGTTCAGTTGCTCAGTTGTGTCTGACTCCTTGTGATCCCATGGATTGCAGCACGTCAGACTTCCCTGTCCTTTACCATCTCCTGGAGATTGCTCAAACTCATGTCCATCAAGTCAGTGATGCCATCCAACCTCTTGTCCTCTGTCAGCCCCTTCTCCTCCTGCCTTCAATCTTTCCCAGCATCAGGGTCTTTTCCAACGAGTCGGCTCTTCGCGTCAGGTGGCCAAAGCATTGGAGCTTCAGTTTCAGCATCCGTCCTTCCAATGAATATTCAGGACTGATTTCCTGTAGGACTGGTTTGCTCTCCCTGAAGTCCAGGGGACTCTCAAGAGTCTTCTCCAACACCACAGATCAAAAGCAACAATTCTTCGGCGTTCAGCCTTCTTTGTGGTTCAACTCTCACATCTATACATGAGTATGGAAAAACCATAGCTTGGACTAGATGGACCTTTGTCTGCAAAGTAATGTTTCTGCTTTTCAAGACGCTGTCTATAGATCTGTCATAGCTTTTTTCCAAGGAGCAAGCATCTCTTAATTTCATGGCAGCAGTCACCACCTGCAGTGATTCTGAAGCCCAAGAAAATAATGTCTCTCACTGTTTCCATTGTTTCCCCATCTATTTGCCAAGAAGTGATGGGACCAGATGCCATGATCCAGTTTTTTGAATGTTGAGTTTTAAGCCAGCCTTTTCACTCTCCTCTTTCACCATCATTAAGAGGCTCTTTAGTTCCTCTTTGCTTTCTGCCATAAGAGTAGTATTATCTGCATATCTGAGGTTATTGATATTTCTCCTGGCAATCTTGATTCTAGCTCGTGTTTCATCCAGCTCAGCATTTTGCATGACGTACTCTGCATATAAGTTAAATAAGAAGGGTGACACTATACAGCTATGATGTACTAACCAGTCCGTTGTTCCATGTCCTATTCTAACTGCTGCTTCTGGACCTGCATACAGGATTCTCAGGAGGCAGGTAAGGTGGTCTAGTATACCCATCTCTATAAGAATCTTCCAGTTTGTTGTGATCCACACAGTTAAAGGCTGTAGCGTAGTCAATGAAGGAGATGTTTCACTGGAATTCTCTTGCTTTTTCTATGATACAACAGATGTTGGCAATTTGATCTCTGGTTCCCCTGCCTTTTCTAAATCCAGCTTGAACTTCTGGGAGTTCTTGGTTCACATACTGTTGAAGACTAGCTTAGAGAATTTTGAGCCTTACTTTGCGCTAGCATACAAAATCAGTGCAACTGTGCGATACTTTGAACATTCTTTGGCATTGCCCTTCTTTGGGATCGGAATGAAAACAGATCTTTTTCCAGTCCTGTGCCCACTGCTGAGTTTTCCAAATTTGCAGGCATACTGAATGCAGCACTTTAACAGCATAATTTTTTAGGATTTGAAATAGCAAGTCTGGGCCAGTCTCTTGTGGAGTCACTGCTCCTCTCTCCTGGGTCCTGGTGCGCACAAGGTTTTGTTGTGCCCTTCAAGTCTATTTCCCCAGGCCTATGGAAGTTCTGTAATCAGATCCCACTGGCCTTCAAAGTCAAATTCCCTGTGGGTTCTCGGTCCCTTTGCAGGATCCCCAGGTTGGGAAATTGGTTGTGGGTCCTAGAACTTTTGCAATAATGTGAGAACTTCTTTGGTATAATTATCATCCAGTTTGTGGGTCGTCTGCTCGACGCCTTTATAGTGGAACTAATGGCAACCTCCTCCAAGAGGACTTCACGCCACAGGCCATGCCACCCAGGTCTGTTGCAGCCAGAGCCCCTGTTCCCGCAGCAGGTCCCTGCTGACTGGTGCCTCCGCAGGAGACACTCAGACACTCAAAGGCAGGTCTGGTTCAGTATCCTGTGGAGGTCACTGCTCCTTTCCCTGGGTCCTGGTGTGCACAAGGTTTTGTTTGCACCCTCCAAGCGTCTCTGGTGGGTCTGAGATTTGACTTTAAACACAATTCCCAGAGTCAATTTTGTAACATTTTAATTACCTCAGAAGGATACCCTTTTATCCTCAAAACAGTACCCTTTTATCCATTCCTCCAATAATCACTAATAATCATAAACAATCACTAGTCTTTTTGTCTCTACAGAGATTAAGTTAATTGATTCTGGTCTAAAATAATCATAATTTACTTAAGTGAGTTAATCAAGTACAAACTGATAGAAATATAGGCAAATAATTCATTAGTATAATCTACTTAACTGTGCTCAGAGTTTGAAACATCCCAATCAATTATTTAGTAAGGCTGTTCAAGTTTATTAGGTTAAAAACAATAATGTCCATTTTTCAAAATTTTTTATTAAAAAAATCACTTTCTGCTCATAATCAGACACAATACACGAGATCTTGTTTTTTATACTGGGTTTCACAACACAAGAACTTGAGTGTTTTTCATTATATGTCCAGATCTCATTAACACTACCTGTTACTTCTATGGGCCATTTAACTACAGGAAAAAAATTCTCTAGGCCCAGTATGAATTCCATGATCCAAGCTAGCAAAACTCAAAAATGTATTTTTGTATTCTGTATGGACAGGGGTATGAGGAAACTTCAGGCACTCTTGCAAAGAAGAAGGTAAATCCACATACTCTTTATGAAAGCAAACTGGCAAGATCTATCAACTTTTAAAATGTCCAATTTTCTGACCCAGCGATCATCCATCTTTTAGGACTTTACCTTACAGATATAATCATGCATGTAAAAAATGATGTTTAAGTTCAAGGTTATTCAGTATAGTCCTAGCTGTACAATAGCTACAGAATGGGCATAACCTTTAGTGGCATATTAAATCACTAATAAAATACAGCTATGGAAAAGAATAAGTGTGAGGTAAGTCAGAGGAAGACAAATATCATATGCTATTGCTTATAGGAATCTAAAAAAAACTGATACAAATGAACTTATTTACAAAAAAGAAACAGACTCAGAGAAGGAACTTATGGTTACCATGGAGGAAAGGGGGGACAGTGCAGAATGGGAGTCTGGGATTGACATGTACACACTGCTATATTTAAAATAGATAACCAACAATGACCTACTGGATAGCACAGGGAACTCTGCTTATTTAATATTCTGTAATAATCTAATTCTGAAGGAGATCAGCCCTGGGATTTCTTTGGAAGGAAGGATGCTAAAGCTGAAACTCCAGTACTTTGGCCACCTCATGCGAAGAGTTGACTCATTGGAAAAGACTCTGATGCTGGGAGGGATTGGAAGCAGGAAGAGAAGGGGACAACAGAGGATGAGATGGCTGGATGGCATCACCGACTTGATGGATGTGAGTCTGAGTGAACTCCTGGAGTTGGTGATGGACAAGGAGGCCTGGCGTGCTGCGATTCATGGGGTCGCAAAGAGTCGGACACGACTGAGTGACTGAACTGAACTGAATAATCTAAATGGAGAAAGAATTTGAAAAAGAATAATACACTTGAAACTAACACAACTATACTTCAATATAAAATAAAAATTAAAAAAGAAAAATAATTGTTATTTACATACTCAAAGGTTATTAAATGAAAATAAAATCACGAAGCAAGGCTTCCCTGGTGGTCCAATGGGTAAAGATCCACTCACCAATGCAGGGGACAAAGGTCCAATTCCTGCTCCAGGAAGATCCCACGTGCTGCGAGGCAACTAAGCCCGTGTGCCATAATTACTGAGCCAGCGCTCTGGAGCCCAAGAGCCACAACCATCAAATCCACTGGCTGCAACTACTGAAGCCCACTTTCCCTAGAGCCTGTGCTCTGCAAGAGAAGCCACTGCAATGAGAAGCCTAAGCACTGCAACTTGCCCCAACTAGAGAAAGGCCCGTGCAGCAGTGAAGGCCCAGCACAACCAAAATTAAGTAAATAAAATTTTAAAAGAGCAATGACATCTGGGGCTTCACTAGTGGTTCAATGGATAAGACTCCAAACTCCCAATGCAGGGGACCGAGGTTTGATCCCTGCTCAGGGAACTAAGGTCCCACATATCGCAACTAAGTCTGTGTGCTGTTCTGAGTCTCTGTACTGTGTCTAGAGAAGCCCTCTCACCCCACCTAGAGAAGCCTTCTGAGCAACAAAGAGGCTGTGTGCTGCAATGAAGCCCTAGCGCAGCCAAATAAATAGATAAGAAAAGCAATGACATGTACTGAGTTAAGTCATATTCTTAATACCTGGAGGATGAACACAAATCGACTTTTACCAGAATGCCAAAATCTGAACAGACATAGTGAGAGAATAGCACAGCTAGATATTTACTCTTCTAATTAGCAAGTAGATCGTTTATGAAGTATACAGAGGTCCTGTGCTAGGCACTGAGGAGATGACAGATCCGGAGTATGACGAGAGACAAGAGAACCCAGGAGACCGCCCTGACTCTTCCGACAGAGTGAGCAGGTGGACTCAGAGAGCACAGAGCAGGGGGCCCCATCCTGGTCTACAAGTCAAAGAACGGTGAAATGTGTAACAGAGACAACAGTAGGTCGATACGTTAGGTACAAATTCTAAGAGTTCAGTGTGTCTGGAGGGCCTCAGGTCAGTGGCAAGGAATGGCAGTGGAGAGGAAGGCAGATGACCTGGGCTTCATCCAAAGCGTAATCGAGATAGAGGAAGTTATTACAGGAAGTACTGCAGGGTTAAGACGAAGCCCTGAAGGACACCAACATTTAGAAACTGGAGAGTGAAAGATGCGTCTTCGTAGATAAACAAGGAAAGGTATGAGGGGTAGGAAGAAAATAAGTTTTATTTACTTTTAATTTAGTTAAGAAATGGCTCTTAATTAAACCCAAAAGAGCAGGGACGGTTTTTAGTTTTACACCAAGAATTTTTCAATTGCACTATAGTTGATTTACAATACTGTGTTAGTTTGAGGTGTACAGCAAAGTGATTCAGTTATACACACATACATATTCTTTTCCAGATTCTTTCCCATTTTTAGGTTATTACAAGACACTGAATATAGTTTCCTGTGCTATACAGCAAATCCTTGTTGTTTATCTATTTTATATACACTGGCGTGTATCTGTTAATCCCATACTCCTAATTTATCTCTCCCCTAACTTCCTCTTTGGTAACAAGTTTTTTCTATATGTCTGTGAGTCTGTTTCTGTCCTGTAAATAAGTTCATTTGTATTATTTTTTAAAGTCCACATATAATGATATAACATGTCTTTCTCTGACTTACCTCGGTTAGTGTGATAATTTCCTTCTTTCTTTTTGGCCACACCTCATGGCTTGTGTGACCTTAGTTCCCTGACCAGGGAATTGAACCTGGACCATTGTACTAGAAATGCCAAGTCCTAACCACTGGATTGCCAGGAATTCCCCAGTATGGTAGTTTCCAGGTTCATCCAAGTTGCTGCAAGTGGCAATATTTCATTCTTTTTTTATGGCTGAGTAATATTCTTTTTGTGTGTACAGGTACACGCACACACACACATCTTTAACCATTCACCTGTTGATGGACACTTATCCACATCCTGGCTATTATAAACACTGTTACTATGAACATTGGGGTGCATCTATCTTTTTGAATTAGTTTTCATCTTTTCTGGACATATGCACAGGAATGAGATTTTTTTGTTTGTTTGTTTGTTTGTTTTTAATGAAGTATGTGCTAAGTTGCTTCAGTTGTGTCTGACTCTTCGAAACTCCATGGACTGTAGCCCATCAGGTTCCTCTGTCCATGGAATTTTCCAGGCAAGAATACTGGACTGTGTTGTCATACCCTGCTCCATGGGATCTTCACAACCCAGGGATCAAACCTGCGTCTCTTATGTCTCCTGCAGTGGCAGGCAGATTCCTTAATATTAGCACCACCTGGGAAGCCATAAAGTGAAAGTGAAGTTGCTCAGTCGCATCCGACTGAGCAACCCCATGGACTGTAGCCTACCAGGCTCCTCCCTCCATGGGATTTTCCAGGCAAGAATACTGGAGTGGGTTGCCATTTCCTTCTCCAGGAGATCTTCCCGATCCAGGGTTTGAACCCGGGTCTCCCACGTTGTAGGCAGACACTTTACCATCTGAGCCACGAGGGACGTCCATAATGTTGTGTTAATGTCCACTTTTTAAGGAACTTCCATACAGTTTTCCATAGTGGCTGCACCAATGTACATTCCCACCAATAGTGTCGGAGGGTTCCCTTTTCTCCACACTCTCTCCAGTATTTACTATTTGTAGACTTTCTGATGAGCATCACTCTTAACAAAACTACATCCCAACTTCTAGGGCCATGTTTAGTCAGCTCTCAACACTGGTTACAACTGATGGAAAGCAATGTGTAAAAATGCAACACATATTATCCCCAAATAATTTCAAACAACAGTTTCCTAAAAATAAAGATTACCGAATCTTAGATAGGCCCCCAAATTAACCAAGTATACCAGTGGACTCCTAGCAAGTAGGTATGTTATATCTCCCTGACAATGTAGTTGCTCAATAAGAAGCATTCTTCCACATGCCAGCCTGTGTACTTGTCCAACTTGTGGAAGTCTGTGAGTGAGAGCCTAAACTGAGGCAATGCAGACAGTCTTTTTCTTTTTTTTCGCCATGGAATGTGGGATCTTGGCTCCCTGACCAGGGATAGAACCTACATCTTCTGCATTGAAAGGACAGCATGCTAACCACTGGACCACCGGGGAAACCCCTAGAACTTCTTTTTCAGAAGAATTTATAGCCAGAGTACTTTCATTGGGTACAATAGCTATTTAATATTCTGTTATAACTAACAAAGCAGTCTTTTCTAGGGGGAAATCCTTTATTTCCTCAAAGGGATCAGACGAAGGGACTCATAAGTCATGCTGCAAATGCTAGCTGGATTAATAAAAACACCTGAAGGCAATCTCTACTATAGAAAGAAAAGTAAAAGAATTATTCAGTTAGTGATCTGACTTCCAATGCCTGGAACATTCATAGTCCACAAAGAACTCTGAAGGAATTAAGAGAGTAGAGGAATTACAGGCAGATCATCTATGTTCCAATCTCATGTGTGTTAGTCGCTCAGTCGTATCCGACTCTTTGCAACCCCATGGGGTGTTGCCCGCAAGGCTCCGTCCATATGATTTTCCAGGCAAGAATACTGGAGTGGGTTGCCATTTCTGCTACTTTAGGTACGACCTTGGACAAGTCAATTTCCTCACTATAGAAAAATAAGCAAGTTTTGACCAATAGGAGTGTTTCATTAGAGAGCTGTCTGTGCTTAAATTTTAAGACTTACCTCATTAATCAGGGTTTCAAATTTGTTCCAATTTCCTAAGAACCACTTAGCTAAATAACTATATCCATTTCTCTTTAGGCTGTCCATAAACTTCAGGCTTAAAAATATCATGTTCCTCACCTTCCAAAATGTAATGCTATTTACACGCCCAACTAAGTTTTCATAGCATGACACATAATTAGATTTCATATGCATATCTTAAGAGCACGAATTACCTAAAGTTTAACTAGAACAGGTAAACTTATTTAAATTAAACCTTGGCCAATTTCAAGGAAGAAGCTTCTAGTACACTACTTGGACATTTGTTATAGTATTTGAATTATAACTCCAAATGTCTGTAGGTCAAAGTAAAGAGATGGAGCTAAAGCTGGTAAGCATTATCTGAATCCTCTCATTGCACTACAGCTCACTTAAAAATTCTGTCAGCAAACCCCAAGTCTCTCATATTGGCCAACAGACTAAACCTAACAAAAGTGAAGAGCAAAAATTAACCTAACTGCAACCCTATTGGGTTCTTTTTCTTAAAATGTATAAATCCTTGTCATTAATGGGTCAATTATTTCAAGAGTAGCTCTGACTTAACCCCTGAAGCTTGCACCCACCTCCCTCCTTTAAAAGTAGTTTTAAGAGCCGTAGTTTTCGGAACTGTGCAGAAGGTACAGAAATCTTCCATATATCCCCTGTCCCCACATATGCACAGCCTCCCATAATGTCAACATCCCACATTGGGAACACCTGTTACAATCAATGAACGTATACTGGCACATCATTACTATTCGAAGTACATATTTTACATTAGAGTTCACTCTTCGTATTGTATCTTCTTTGAGTTTTGACAAATTTACAATATATAACCACCATTTCAGAATCATAAGGAATAATTTCACTGCCCCCAAAATCCACTGGGTTCTGTCTACTCATCCTTTGCTTTGTTGTTGTTCAGTTGCTGAGTTGTGTCCAACTCTGCCACCCGATGTACTGCAGCACACCAGGATTCCCTGTCCATCACTGTCTCCATTAAGTCAGTGATGCCATCCAACCATCTCATCCTCTGTCGTCCCTTTCTCCTTATGCCCTCAATCTTTCCCAGCATCAGGGTCTTTTCCAATGAGTCAGCTCTTTGCATCAGGTGGCCAAAGTATCAGAGCTTCAGCTTCAGCATCAGTCCTTCCAATGAATATTCAGGGCTGGTTTCCTTTAGGATTGACTGGTTTGATTTTGCTGTCCAAGGAACTCTCAAGAGTCTTCTCCAGTATCACAATTTGAAAGTATCAATTCTTTGGCACTCATCCTTCTTTACGGTCCAACTTTGACATCCGTACATGACTACTGGAAAAACCAAATTTTAACTCCTAAACTGCAAATAGTAGCTAAGAGATTCTAAATGCTGAAATGACATTCAGAATCTTGAGGATGAAAAGGGAAGGTAAAAAAAGTCAGGGCAGAAAAAATAGGCCAAAAATAAGAGCAAAGGAAAAGTAAAGGAGAGCAGCTGCATTTTAAGCATCAAAACACTCCACCCCTTAAAGAGCCAAAGCCAGATCCTTTAAGTACGGTTTTTCCTTTCCATTCCCTTCTAGGAGTTCTAAGAGGGTCTTGGCTAATACACTATAACTGAGTCTTCTTTAGCAGGCAAAGCAGTTATAGCTTAAGTAAATTCCTGATCTCCACATAAACATTTACTGGAAGTGACTCATACCTTAGACTCACTCACTTTCAAGATACTAGTGGCAAAACTATGAACACTCTTGAGCTGGATGCTCTTTGACAGCACACTAGACACCGGCTCTACAGTTCTCTATGCTGTATTCATGAATAGGATTAGCTTGATTAAACAGACTGAAGAGATTTTATAACCCACACTCAGACTTTTCAAATGCTAAGTCCATTCTTTTCAACACATCTGCCCTTTATTCGGCACAAGTGATATATGCATACAGCATCAATTCTTTTTACAGTATTCTGTATCTCATCTGTTTCTTAATCATTGCTTACCCTCCTCGGCTGATGCAATCTTAGCCTTGCTAGTTCTCATTTTCAGTACTTCTCCCCCTCTAATCTATCACTAATCACTAGCTAACTCCTATTACTGCTCTTAGGAGATTAAGTCCTACAGTAGTTTCCAAGTGTCCTAGAAGTTAATTCCAAGATGCATTACCTTACCTTTGTTGCCAAGTCTTTAATAAGGTGCCCCAGATTACTCCTCCTTTCTTCCTTTCCTCATCTATCTCCTCGTTGTTCAGCAGTTCAGTTGCTAAGTCATGTCCAACTCTTTGTGACCCCCATGGACTGTAGCTTGCCAGGCTACTCTGTCCATTGTGATTCCCAGGCAAGTATACTGGAGTGGGCTGCCATTTCCTTCTCCAGGGGATCTTCCCGGACCAGGGATCGAACCCATGTCTCCTGCATTGGCAGGCATATTCTTTACCACTGAGCCACCGGGGAACCCCTACTATGCCAGGTTTAAATGCCCTTTTCCTGACAGTCCTCCTTTCCAGCTCACATGTGGTGCCATATGCCTGGAATCCCTCATTCCCCCCGAAACAATCTACTGGTCATCTTCTGTCATTTTAACTTCACTTGCCATGAGGTCTTGTCAGATCACTGTTAGAAAATGCTATTTTTTCTAACATAATGGATCATAACTCTGGGTGTATACTAAAATCATCAATGTGTATGAAGCTATTTCACCAGTGGAGTTGTCTTAAATACTGAGGCCTGGCTTCACATCAGACCAATTAAAACAGAATCTCTGGGCAAAGTACCCAGATACTGGTGGTGACAGGTGGGGAGTTGTTTATATTTGGTTGTTTTTTCCAAAGCCCTACATGTGATTTTAATAAGCTATCAGGGCCATGAACCACTATATTAATTCTACCCAGGCTAGAAACAGAACTCCCGTAACATTTATGTTCCCTAAACATATCTACATCCCTAAAATACACTTACTACATAGCCTTGACCAACACATATAACGTGAATATCTAAAATAATCCGTCATTAGGCTTAAACACTTTACAGTAGTTTATACACTCAAGTGTAGGGTTTTGCTTTTGTAAAATGGGGAAGATACTGTATACATTATAGGGATGTCACAAAAGTCAAGTAAGATACTGGATATTATACACTTAGCAAAACAACTGAATTATAAAAGGCATAAAAGTTAAACCCCTTCAGGTATCAAGAATAACATGTGGATGCACTTTTTAAGAAACAAAACTTAAGTGGCAGTATGGAAGACATAGCTATCTGGATGAGGCTGAGTAGGCAGCTCCTGGCCAAGAGCTCTAATCAAAGGGTTCATTCATAGAAAACACAGTGGACACATTTTTACCTCAAGAATGTGCCATCCTGATGCAAACTTTCCTTTAAAAAATCCTATTTAGGTGAAATCTGGTTAAAATTAATGCCAAAAACCAATTTTAAAAAAACCTGGAGACAAAGTCTTCAAAAGTAAGTAAAACACAGCCCAGGGACATGCCTGATTCTTACAGTCCCTTGGCCACACCGTGTGAGGAGGCTGTTTTCAAATTACACAGAAGCACAGGCAGCTGGCTCTATCTGCTTCCTCGGTCCCTATGTTTACAAGCATCCCAACACAGGACATCTAGAGAGGAACCTGCTGCCAGGGACTGGTCTGCCAGAAATTTAAAATGGAAAAAACTTTACTCCTTTAGATATCGAAACAAAGACTGAAAGGCATAAAGTAAAATTTTCAAATGAATATTAGAGAATAGAAAATAGGCTAGGAATGACAAATAATGCCAATTTAAACTGACTGACAAGGGCTACCAGGACTGGTGGTGCTATATTTTAAGAAGAATTCTGAGAGTGAATATATTGGTTCATCAGGGAAGCATGCCATGAGAGATAATGGATACTATCAAGGGCAGAGGACATGAAAGGGGCAGCATGTATGACATACATTTTCCATCCTGAAGACTCGTAAGTTAGAGAGTGTAATCTAAGAATCCATATCAAAAAAGTGGTAATGATGTACACACAGAATAGCATAGTTCTATCAGCATTAATCATCCTACGTAAAAATCATTCATTTCTTTCTGAGGGCAGGAACTTCAACACCTGTCAGAATGCCTTATATGCAACTATAACAAAGGCACATTTCGGGTCAGTGGTAAAGAAACTGCCTGCCAATGCAGGAAACACGGGTTTGATCCCTGATTCAGGAAGATCCCACAAGCCACAGAACAACGAAGCTAGCGTGCCACACTTGTTGAGCCTGCGCTCTAGAGCCCGTGCGTTGCAACTACTGAGCCCACCTGCTGCAACTACTGAAGTCCGTGTCCCTAGAGCCATGCTCCCAACAAGAGAAGTCACCACAACTAGAGTCGCTCCCAATGGCCACAACCAGAGAAAAGCCCGAGCAGCAGCGAAGACCCGGCACAGCCAAAAATAAATAAACTAAGTATTTTTAAGGCATATTTAATTAATTCTGTAATAAGGGAACAAAGAATTATGAGATCACATTATTTTGTGATATGGCATAATCACTTAAGGTCTATACACAAAAATACTCCCACACTCTAGTAAATGCCCATTTGAACAGCAAGCTGATTGCAGTAGGTACGGAGAAAAATACGCAATACCCCAAATGGGAAAGGCCCGGACTAGATTTAGAAGCTCAACTGTTAGAAGGGACACTCCTCTCCTCATTTTACTCTTGAGTGTGTGTGTGCTCAGTTGCTCAGTCGTGTCTGAGTGCCCCATGGACTGTAGCCAGCCAGGCTCCTCTGTCCACGGAATTTTCCAGACAAGAATACTGGAGTGGGTTGCCATTTCCTCCTCCACAGGATCTTCCCAACACAGGGATCAAACTTGCGTCTCTTGCATCTCCTGCATTAGCAGGCGGATTCTTTACCACTAGTGCCACTTGGGAAGCCTTTACCCTTTGGGAGATAGTAGCAAAAAGTTAAATGAAAGGATAACCAACAATGAAACGATACTCCATTTCAGTTTGTGTAAGCTTTCACTAGACATATCCCATGATCAGTAATTTGTATTTAGCTCTCATACATACAGTATATGGCACAGCATCCACTATGTGTAATTAAGCACTTAAATGCTTAACATGGTGAGGTTCTAACATCTATTTTCACTTAGACACTATAATAATATTAGTACTATTTTAATTGTAAGAGTTAGTGTGTGACAGAAGGGCTACCCTCCTATATTTGCTCTGGACCACAAGAGTGAAAAACTAGTTTTACCCAGGATTTAAAAACTGTATCTATTCTCAAGCTCAAAACTACAATCTCAAAACAAGCAAACAGCTTAAAAGATTACTTCAAGTTACAGGATAGAGGTGTTAGAAGCAAAGTGGGTGGTTAATTCTAAGAATTAAGCTTTGCAAAAGACAAGTGTAATATTAATGACAAGTATACTTGTGACTAGAAAGAATGGGTCTGGATGATCTCTCAAGGAATCTTGGTCTGGATTTTCCATACTTGTGCCTTCTTCCTACAAGTATGGAAATGAGCTTAATTGGCTCTTTGCTATTTTCTCTAGATATTTAAAAAATTATCACACACAAAACAACAAATAGCCTTTCCCCACAGTTCAAAAATTTGTCACAAAATTCAAGTGACTAGGCAAAGAATATAGATTTCTTTCTGTGGTAGTTCTGGAAGCAACAAGTGACAGACTATTGAAAAGGGGCTTTAAAGCCTTAGATTCAAGAATCTTAACACTTATAGTTAATACAATATGAGAAATCAATTTGATCTCACCTGTTGGGCAAATTTAAGCAACATTACTAACTGTAGGTTATCTAAAGCTAAAGAGGCTTTTATATCTCAAAAAAGAAAAAAAAAATCAAAGTACACAAAGTGATAAACTTCATATTATCATCAGCAAACATTTGCCAGCATCTAAAGAGAGCTGGGAGCAAAAGTACTCAGGTTTTGGTCCAAGTCAAGCCTGTTTATTAACCATATGATCTTGGCAAGTTCTCCAACCTCAGATTCTTCACCTATAAAGCAATGAATCTGCCAGCCCATTACCCTACTTACCTCACAGCGTTTCTAGGAGGATTCAGGTAGATAACCTATTTGAAAAATTATTAAGACCTAAAATATATAACCAAATCATGCTAATCACCATGTAAAAAGAAATCATTAATCCACAATTCTTCTTTACTGACTATGCCAATGCCTTTGACTGTGTGGATCACAACAAACTGTGGAAAATTCTTAAAGAGATGGGAACACCAGACCACTTGACCTGCCTCCTGAGAAATCTGTATGCAGGTCAAGAAGCAACAGTTAGAACTGGACATGGAACAACAGACTGGTCCCAAATAGGGAAAGGAGTACATCAAGCCTGTATATTGTCACACTGCTTATTTAACTTATATGCAGAGTACATCATGTGAAATGCCAGGCTGGATGAAGCACAAGCTGGAATCAAGACTGCCAGGAAAAATAACAATCACCTCAGACATGCAGATAACACCACCTTTATGGCAAAAAGCGAAGAACTAAAGAGCCTTGTGATAAAAGTGAAAGAGGAGAATGAGAAAGTTGGCTTAAAACTCAACATTCAGAAAACCAAGATCATGGCATCTGGTCCCATTACTTCATGGCAAATAGATGGGGAAACAATGGAAACAGTGAGAGACTTTATTTTGGGGGGCTCCAAAATCATTGCACATGGTGACTACAGCCATGAAATTAAAAGACGCTTGCTCCTTGGAAGGAAAGCTATGATCAATCTAGACAGCATATTAAAAAGCAGAGACATTACTTTGCCAACAAAGGTCCATCTAGTCAAGGCTATGGGTTTTCCAGTAGTCATGTATGGATATGAGAGTTGGACTATAAGGAAAGCTGAACACCAAAGAACTGATGCTTTTGAACTGTGATGTTGAAAACTCTTGAGAGCCCCCTGGACTACAAGGAGATCCAACCTGTCCATCCTAAAGGAAATCAGTCCCGAATATTCACTGGAAGGACTGGTGCTGAAGCTGAAACTCCATTACTTTGGCCACCTGATGTGAAGAACTGACTCACTAAAAGACCCTGATGCTGGGAAAGATTGAAGGCGGGAGAAGGGGATGACAGAGGATGAGATGGTTGGATGGCATCACCGACTCAATGGACATGAGTTTGAGTAAGCTTCAGGAGTTGGTGATAGACAGGGAAGCCTGGAGTACTAGAGTCCACGGGGTCGCAAAGAGTCGGACATGACTGAGCGACTGAACTGACCTGAACTGAATCCACAATTCCCTCCATTCCACTCACTCCATAATCAAAATCACATAATTGTACCAAAAGGAACTATACTGCTATGTGGTTCATTTTAATTAACTAAATCACAGTCCATTCTCTAAAAGCCTGTCTAATGACATGGAAAAATAAACAAGCAGAAGAATAAATGTGGCAAAACAGGTAGCGAATTAAGTCACTAAAATCTTTTCTAAGATGGCCTGCCCTAAACTTCAAGATTCCTGATGGGTCCTTTGAAATCTTCTTTCCTCTGGATTTCAGATGCTTAATTAAAGCACTCTTTTCACTGTTTAATTAAGAAACAGATGTATTTTTCCTCTCACAATTTTTGAGTTTTGTGACCTAGTAAACATACCACAACACTTTTTACCGGATCATTCCAACTGGGCTCTATAACGCTGCTCTCCAGTGGCTTTCCCATGAGTGAGAAGCAATTTCCTACTTCTTAACTGGGCTAGAGAAAGCTGTATATGGTTCCCAAATAATACAGAATTCTTCCTTTCCTGTCACAGTTGTTGATACTCTGGTTTCTATGCTACATTAAGCCAGGTTCTTGGCTTCCACTGTATGAATCTAGACAAGTCACTTACAGTAACTTGGGACTCAGTTTCCACATCTTTAAAAATGAGAACTTGATTATCTCCAAGGACCTGTCTGGTTGAAATAGTGTATGATTCTCTTCAGATCACATTTATCAATTATGTGACTAAGATACCTCGAAGAACAATTCCATTGTGCCTGCAGCTTCCAAATATGCAAAACATTTCTCATCACTCCCCCAGCCTCCAAAGGATAGTCAAAGATACTGTAGAACAAACAAGAAATAATTTAACAGTGCAGTTGTGTGTGCGTGTGTGGTCTCCTAATGAAGACTACCTAGCTACACAACAGTTAACATTGCAGTTTTTAGAGTCACTAGATTTCAAAAAGAAACTGAATCAGAAAGATAATAGAAAGACACATACAAGAAAATAAACATTGAGTGTTCATTTCCAGAAACCAGTCCAATCTCATACCAGGTTATTTCCTGTGGGTAGGACTTATCTTAGGAGTCCAAGCCTAACCTCTGTCACTTCTAATCTGAGAATACCAAAACAGTCAGTAAGCCTTGCTAAATCAATTTCAATCAACACTGGGAATCTTGAACTAAGAGGCCTGTATGAGGCATTGGGGTGGGGGTGGGGGAGCAGAATAAGGAAGTGGCAGCACAGGATGAGCATAGATGGAACTGTTTTCCTTCCAGGTAAGATTCTGTCATAATGATTAATCAAAACAATGTTAGAAAACTAAGTCCAATAATGAGTGATTCACTCAAAAACTATATGCAAGGAACTCATCAAGGAGCAAATGGATTCTGGGAATTTAAAATCCTGTAATGCCCAGGCTGTGGCTGAAGTGGGAGTTGGTAGTCTGCCATCCATCAATAGCATTCTCCAAACCACCCCTTCTCTGGTGCAGTCTGAAAACATAATATTAAGAAAAATGTACCCAAACATTAATACTTAAGGAAATATGCTGTCTCATGAGTCTCCTAATGACTTAGGAATTCAGTGACTGACTGGCCATCCAGTTTTAGTAATCAATGAAAACATACTGGGAGTTAGTTTTGAGCAGGATGTTCAAAGATACTAAGAAGTCCACATTAATTACCTGGAAATATTTTTTTTTTTTTAATATATAAGCATCACAGATGGGAGAAGCATGCTCAGAAACAAGGACAAGGATCACCACTTAGCAAGCATGCAGAGAAACATCAAATCACCAGTGAACAGCAGTCTAGAACAGCCCTTCTTCACTCATGTGGTTTCCACTGTCTCAGGCATTAATTAGTGCTCATCCAACTGCAAAGTTTATTTGTTACAATGATCACTAATGTTTTATCCAAACAGATATACCATAGAAATGGGAGGAAACAAAACAGCTTCTTTAAAGTGAAAAGGGAAGGCTTTAGGTGAGTCTCCCAGACATCAATTTCTACTGTGAAACAGCACTACCCAATGCAAATGATCATTCCCTTAAGTTCTCTGCTTATCTGTTACCTTCAACTCTACTATGCACCTGAGGAACATAAATACATACATGACTGTAAGTTAAGATGAGATACACTGTAATGATTTCCATTATTTCTCAAGGGCAAACTGCTTTGAAATGTGATTTTAGGTTACTAGCACTTATGTAAGAACACAAAGCTCTTAGATGTCTGGGTTTCTGGTATAGGCAGAAGATGAAGGCAGAAAGAGTACTAATTATAGTACTAAGTAAAGAATATCCTAGAATCCCCCAAAACCAAAACTGTTTCCAGTCTGACACATTTAAAAAGATGTTAGCCCAGAAAACATAAAATTAACCAAACCTTTCAAGTATCATGATACTTTTTCTGATAACTTCTATAGTTAAACCTACAATCACAGTTAAAAGTCTTAGAATGTAAAGAACTCACACATTTTATTGCTTCTCCCCCAAATTTTAAATAATATATATAAACCCTACTTTTACTAGTATACAGTGAACCTGCATTTACCTAAAAATGAAATTACAGTAACAGCACAGCTTAAGGAAAGCAATCTGAAGAGAAAATATGAAGAAACCCCAACCAAAGAGAGACATCTCTTTCCCGTCAGTGTCATGGGTAACTTCTAAAGGTCTATGTGTTATCATTTATCTTTTCACATACTGCATAATAATGTTGACACAAATTATGTCAGACATAAGGAAAGGGAAAAAAATCATTAGCTGGACAGGGTCTTCTAATATATGTTATCACAGATAAACAAGACAGTCAATCTAAGCTTCACATAACTTGGTCAAACCTGGTAGAAGCCTCTCGGTAGAGGCTGTAGATGAGACAGCGATAGTTACCACTGACTAGGGTAAACGATAATAAGCCATAACCTAAAGGCACAGGATAAGATACACTGCACGCCTCTCGGTATTACACACCTCTACTTCGCTCAATGTTTGGACTGAAACATAATTTTACCCGCCTCCATGCGTTTTCTCCTTTACAATATAAATTATTTCCAAACCTGGCTGGTTAGGGGCGTAAAACATTTTCCCCAAGAGAAACCTATAGAAAGAGACACAAGCCTAGGGCTTTTTCTCTCTTTATAATTTTAATTAGGCATGTGCCTCCACCGCGTCTGACACTGTTCTCTCGGTTACCTCTCAGGAGGGTGTGAGAATATCAACATCCGGTCGTCCACCCCCACCCTCTCAGGAGTGCCTCGCACAGACAAGGATCAGCCTGCTCCTTTCCTTTTAGTCTTCATCACCTTTGAGAAGCTTATCGAATACTTCTTCCCTTCGCTCCCCCGCCCTTATTCATGGCTGAGCACCACAGGCTCCCCATCCTTCTTCCAAGGAAGGGACTGGCAAAAAAGAAAGAGGCATGCTCGAGAAATGAAAGACGAAGAAACCTGACAACCAAACAGTTTAAACCAATGGGGTTGGCCTTTCTCTCCCACCTTGGCCTCGGACCAGTAGTCGGTTCCCTAAATGCTGAAATCTCTGGTCTTCACGCTCTCCCCACCCCCCATCCCCTCAGAGATGAGGCCGGAAAATGAAAAGGCCGGGGTGAGCCGCGAGGCTGGGTCAATCCTATCGGAGCCTGCTGTCCCCGGGCGGCGGTCCCCGGGGAGGATGGAGATCGCGGGGGAGGAGCGGGGGGCGCCCCGACAGGGGACCCTCCGACGCACACCCCCGAAGACCCCCGGGCCCTTCCCCGTAGGCCTCCCCCCGGCCCAGCTTCCCGCAGGGCCCCTCCCCGGTCCGGCACTGCAGCGGCACCCGGGGCGGACCCCAAGCTGGCCTCACTCGCACACACGCCACACACAAAAGCGCCGCGGCCGCCGCCTTCCCGCCCCCACAGCCCGGCGGAGCAATCAATGAGGCGGCCGGCGCCCGCGTCTCCGCCGCGCACAGCCGACAGCGGGGCCGGACGGCAGGGGCGGCGGGGAGGCTCACCATCGCTCCGCTTGATCTCCACGTAAATCCCGATCTGGATCTTGCCGAAGTTGGCCGTTGCCATCACCTCATCTGGAGCAGCGGCGGCGGGCCGAGGGAGGGGGACCAGAGGGCGGAAAAGGCGGGGAGGGGGCGGGGTAGGTGTGTGAGGGGGAGCGGTTGCCCGCGGCCGCGCCGGCCCGGGCGACAGCGTGAACGCGAGCCGGGGCCGCGAGGAGCAGCGGCGGACTGGCAGGCAGAGGCCCCGGGCCTGCAGGCCGGCGGGAGGACGCGCTCGCCGGGGCGTCGGGGTGAAGCGAGGGCCGGGGCGGTGCGGCGGCGCGGGGGAGAGTGGGAGGGCCCGCGCCGCCCGCCCAAGAGCCGACGCTGAGGAGGCGGGGCGCCGCGCGCCTGCGCAGAGCGTGCCTCCCGCGTCTTTTCCTGGTCGGCCCGCCTTGCCCCGCTGCCTCGAGGCGGCCCCGCCCAGCTCCACGGCTGGGCGGGCGGCGGCCGAGGCTAGGCCGGCGGAGGGAGCGGAGCGCGCGCGGCGAGGCCCCCAGGGAGCCTGCGTCTAGTTTGATTTCTGCGCGCGGCCTGGAAGAGGCGGGAATCTGCGCTTCCAAGAACTTGCACTGTTGCTGGAATGGATTAAGCTCCTTGCGGTTTCTGGGCTTTCCGGCTGGAGCGCGAGGCTGGGGGATGTCCATTTAGGGGTCGGCCATTGACAGCATGGGTTCAGTGTCTCATCTGACAGTGTCACCGCCATTGCTTCTTAGAGGTGGCCTGTGCGAGGAGACGTCCCAAGGTTTCCCATCCAGTGGTAGAAGAAACACCTTTGAGGTGTCACCCACACTTAGTCGGAATGAAGATCCGCTTTTCATGGCCTTGACTTACAGCTCATCGCCATTCAAAAAGAAACGGCGTGGGCGGGGAGTGGGGGATTAGATTGCTGGATTTATGATGCATCCGATGCAGATGTCTTGGCTCTGCAAATAGTTCAAGACTATTTGCCCTGGACCATAAAACCAGTAACTATGATTCAAGGACAGAGGGCCAAATAAAGTTGACGAAGAAATGTGCCTTTTCGGTAGTCAGTTGGTGAGTCTGACCACACCAGCGTGTGGAGAGCAGGGTTCTTCGTCCTGGCAAAACAGGAAAGCCCTGTGGACAGGGACCTTGGAAACTATATTTACAGCACTGTGTACAAACCTCCAAACGTGTGACATTTGCTTCTAGTTTTAGGACTTGATATGGAGGAAACACACTTATCGTGCCCTGCTTTCTCTAGTCAGTGTTAATCTCCCTGTAATGATAATTTAAAACATACAGTTTTAAAATTAAAAAATTGGAAACTGGATATATGTGTGTTGTGTGTGTAGGAGTATATGCAAATAGCTAGTGTTTTTATCCTAATATAATCAAGTCAAGTAGACCCTAAACATTTTGTTGAGAAAGATTTGGACTCTGTAACTTAAATGTATTGAAGGCATACTTATCAAAGAACAAAGTTTCTTAGATCCAGTCTAAAGTAAAAATAATGTCTGTGAGAAAAACACTAGGCAGACAACTTTGAAAACCAGCTTTTACATATCAGAAATGACTACTGTAAACCTCAATTTAGGACCTCTGTTTCAAAATAAGATTTGGTGGTTTTAGTGTTTTTTTTTTTTATCTTGAGTGCTTTGTCTGAACTCTTTGAGCTTCTGTCTAGTAGAACACCTCCGATGTCTCTATGACTGAGATATAAAGTATCTATGTATTTGCTTGCAAATTCTTTTAAGAATACAAAGAAATCAAGCTATACACTTATTAAATTTAAAATTGCTTCATAAAATGTGTTTTATCATGGTTGCTGACACATACCTTGCCCTCCGTGGGCTATATAATTAAGAAGCCTAAACCTTTAATCCATAGTCAAAAGTATTTAAAATATATATACATTATCCTGCTCTATAAAAAAATGTATGAGATGTGCTACTTGTCAAACATAAAAACCTTTCCTTTATAGGTCATACCCAAAAGGCGTATGTTTTTCTGTATGCCCCACCCAGCATTTATATTTCCCAAGACTTGCATCTTGGGCTTTGTGCCAGTGGCCTTCTGAAGAGCACCGGTAAATAAATGCAGTGCGGCTACGTTTCCATCAACATCCTATATCAAGAATTCTGACTCTGGCTCCAGCGTTAGCGAACTATATAACCCTGACTAGAACAGTGACTGGCATATAGTAGGCACTCAGACATTTGTTCAAGGAATTAACTTGTTAAGCTGCTCCAAATCTTGGTTACTTTCTTAAACAGCCTGGAAAAATAACTTCTATTCTCTCAATTGCAGAAAATTTTCATGAGGATCAAATGAAATAATAAAATGTGATAGTATTTTGTATTTATAAGTATAATCAAGTTAAAAAAAGACAGTAAACCACCCTATAAAACATAGCCTAATACTTTACTGTAATCTTCAAATCATTACGTGAAATTTTATATCCAATGATATAAAATTAAACACACTTTGCAATTTGGCTCTGACCCTCAACACCTCATATCTGAGAGGATAGCAAGAGCTTAACAGACCTGTCTATATTCTTTTACCCACTTGAGTCCTTCCTACCTTACTTTACAGAATAATTTTGCTCAAGGATAATTTCCATCGTCATATCCTATGCATAGTAGCTGCTGTTGTCCTACCCTATCCTGAATTGATAAACCATTTCAAAAAAAAATCATAGTTTCTGTAATAAAGCCAAGCCAATCTCCTTATAAAGCCTAGATTAAATTTTTTTTGTCTGCTTTGGAGTCATTAGTACATAAACGTTAAGAGATTATTCCAAGAAAGAGGCTGTTAAGTCAGTAAGCAAGATTTGAAGCAGAGGGCAGCACTCGCCAGAACCAGTTACCTGCTCCTCTGGCAAAGAGCAGAGGAAGAGCTTCAGTTCTAGCTCAAATCATATGTACTTGTCTACATCTTATTTGAAATTTTCCATTCAATGTTTGCATCTAAGTTACTTCCACAAAGTTTGTGAATTTAGGATTGAATGGAAGGATAATAGAGTTGATAGAAACTTTCTTTGACTCTGTGGTCTACTTTCTGTCCTCAGCTGTTTGGGAAACTGGTTGTCAGTGATTCCCATTCCCCTTAAATTTACTCAAATTTTAATTCTAATTAAACGTGTAATTTTCCTGTAATATATTTTAGTCCTTAAAGGAATACATTAAAAACACTTGGGAGATATGAATCTCAGTTGTACCCACTCTATAATATCTGCTTTTTTCTTCTCTTTTGGATTTCTCTTTCTGCCTACAAACATTTTCAGACTCCTTTGTCTTGGAAAAAAATTTTGTTGATCTTTCTCTTCCTATTCAAATTCCATTCTATTTTTTTCTTTCCCTCCCCTGCAAAATTCTCAAATGATTGCTTTAAATACTCACTACCTTGATTCCACATCACCCGTTCATTTCCTAACCCCTAGACCTGGATTCAGTCCTCTACTGTATTATATTTTTTAAAGTCAACAATTACCTTGTAATTACCTCATTCAGTATACACTACCATCTTTATTTACCTTGAATTCACTGGAAAATGGCCAGCCTGCTGTCTCCCAAACAATACCTTGCCCATTCCCACCTCAGTTTATGCTCATAGAGTAAATAATTTACTCTCCTCTTTTTTAGTCTGTGTTGCATGGCTTGTGGGATCTTATTTCCCCAACCATGGATTGAACCTATGACCCCCGGAGTGGAAGCACAGAGTCCTAACCACTGGACCGCCAGGGAAGTCCCATATTCTTCTCTGCTTAAAACTTTTCCATGTGGCAAAGCACAGCTGTAGGTATGCGGGCTTTCTTTATGGTATTTTGTCCACTCAATCTAATCTATAATGACTGCTCTGTCTGAGTGATTCTCCCCCAGCCATGATCATCAGACACACTTAAGAAATATTTTAATAAAAAATGCATAAGCACAAATTTTACTCCAGGCCTAACAGTTTAAAATTTCTAGCGGGGAGCTTTACATGGTCTGTTTTTCAAAAACTCATCAGGAAGATTCTAAAATATATGTATAACTGGTTGAAAACTATTGATTATGCCTGAATTCCATATGGTTTTTTCTAAACACTGGCCACTTAGGAACTAGGTACTGAGTAGACATTGATTGGTTATTTATCTAGTCCATCTTCTTTGTTATAATTCTTTCATGTATACTTTTCAATAATCTAATTATCAAACTTATTTTGATAGTATACTTTCATCTATACCTTTTGATAGTGTCTTGGATTATATTAACTTTTGGTAGAGAGCTAATTTTAAGGCCTTTTAAGATCCATATTGAACTTAGATCTGTATAGAAATATCAATAATGTGGTATCATATTCAATTATTGTCTGCACTGAAGTATGCCTAATCCTTATACTGGTTCATGAAGTGTTTGCCTTTTCATTTACATGACTGATTCCTCTCAAAAATAGGAAGTATAGAGGTTTTCCCTTATACCAGATTTTCAGTAATTTGATGAATATAACTCATAAATAACAAGAAGTAGTCTTTTCACCATTTGGAGTAATATATCCAAAGTGAAAATCATTTCTATATCCTTAAAATAGTTATTTTGTATATTATTACAATAGTTATTGAAGCTGAAATTCCAATACTTTGGCCACCTGATGCAAAGAACTGACTCATTTGAAAAGACCCTGATGATGGGAAAGATTGAAGGCGGGAAGAGAAGGGGACAACAGAGGATGAGATGGCTGGATGGCATCACCGACTCAATGGACATGAGTTTGAGTGAACTCCAGGAGTTGGTGATGGACAGGGAGGCCTGGTGTGCTGCAGTCCATGGGGTCACAAACAGTCAAACACGACTGAGTGACTGAACTGAACTGACAATACTTATTAATTCGAGAGCTAAGTAAACTCTTTTATAGAGTTGTTGTATAGCATCAAAGAAATAAAACAGAATGATTGATGTTGTGCTACACATACTCATTATTTTAAAAAACTATGACCAGTGTTAGTTTGTTCGATATATTCAGTCTAAATCAAGTTTAACTAGAGAGAATAGGGTTCCCTGAAATATTTCTTGTTGTTAAAGGATAGCATCTGATTTTTTGGTTGCTGTTATGATATAATCATAAAAAACTTTACAGAAAGCCAATTTTCCAATAAATATTAAGACCCCAAACATACCTTATTTCCCTAATCTTTGTTAATATACATACTTACTTTTATGACTTTTGAATTCCTTCTTTAAATCAAACATACATGTTATGTACCATGATCGGAACCTCACTAGGACAAAGTAAACACATAACAGTGGAAACAAAGACATTCTTTTCATTGTAGATTTAATCTCTTAAAATATTTGTTTTGCTTGACTTCATTTCTTATGACTATTTCAGTGTGTTTTTATAGTCCCTATACTTATAATTTTGATTTTTGGTTTTTGTTGTACTGCCCTGGGTCTTCGTTGCTACGCACAGGCTTCCTCTAGTTGTGGAGAGTAGGGCTAGTTGCATGGACTTATTGTGATGACTTCTCTTGTTGAGGCATGCAGGCTTTAAGCGTGGTCTCAGTAGTTGTGCATGGGCTTAGTTGCTCTGTGGTGTGTGGAATCTTCTGGACTAGGGATTGAACTCCTGTCCTCTGCATTGGCAGGTGGATTCTTATCTACTGTGCCATCAGGGAAGTCCCATATATTTATAATTTTTAATAGCCATATCTATTCCATATATTCTTCTTTTTTAGGGGGGGCACACCGTGGGGCTTATGGGATCTTAGTTCTCGGTCAGGGATCCAACCCATGACCCCTACTGCAGAAAAGCAGAGTCCAGTTCTCCTGGGTTCCCTTACCCTACTGCTCTCCACCCGGGTGCCCTTTCCCAATAAAATCTCTTGCTTTGTCAGCAGATGTGTCTCCTCGGACAATTCATTTCCGAGTGTTAGACAAGAGCCCAGTTTCTGGCCCTGGAAGAGGCCGCCTTCCTGCAACAAATGGCGACTCTGGCAGGGACTCTTCTTCGCTGAGACTGACATCCTGACCACTGAGGGTACTCAGGGGCCAGCTTGCCTGCCAATGGACCAGACCCAGCGGCCGCAACTGGGACCCTTTTGTCTCTGGTCTCCTCCTGACGCAGACAACTGGCCAAAGCGCCCCAAACGGTAAGGAACAAGAGACTTTATTGACCTCTCTCCCCTTCCCTCTCTCTTTCCTCTCCTTAACCCTTGCTATCCTTCCCTGTTTTTCTAGTCCCCTGGTCCTGGACGCAGGAATCTGGTTGAAGGGCCCTCAGCCTGAGCTGAGGATTGGAGACTGATCACCTCCTCTCGGCAGAGAACTTGAATTCTGGTTCTGGTCTGGTCTGATTTCTGGTAGGGCCGAATTCCAGTCCTTCCTTCTCTGGAGGCCCAGGGAAAAGTCCCATAACGCCTGGGCATCTGTAGGTGGCAGGAGACGTCTGTAAGGCCACTCCTTTCACCCCTCCTCTCCCGGGTCCTCCCCCTTCTTCTTTCAACCTGGCTTCCTTTCCTCCCTTGAAACTTTGATGTTAGTACTTAGATTCTTGTATTTAAGGGCTTCCCTGGTGGTGCAGAGGTTAAAACATCTGCCTGCAATGTGGGAGACCTGGGCCTGATCCCTGGGTCTGATCCCTGGGTCGGCAAGATCCCCTGGAGAAGGAAATGGCAACCCACTCCAGTATTCTTGCCTAGAGAATCGCATGGATGGAGGAGCTTGGTGGGCCACAGTCCACGGGTCGCAAAGAGTTGGACACGACTGAGCGACTTCACTTTTACTTTAACCACTGGACCGCCAGGGAATTCCCTTGCTATTCCATGTATTTCTAAGTCATTTTTTGCTTACGCATTCACTGTATTGTTGGGTTATCTTCAATGTAAAATTCTAATTAGGAACATCTTTGAAAAACTTTTTTTGTGGGAAAATTCCTGTAAATGAAAATATCACATCAAAAGATATGAAAGTTATCACTTAAATTGCAAAGGAGATAACATCACTTCCTTCTTAGAACCAATCATCACCAGCTTCCTAGAATAAAATCTAAATTCTTTACAAAACAACACATGATCTAGCTTTGGTGATCTCTCCACCCCAGTCTGGTACGACACACTCCTGCTCATTCTTCTCTAGCCTCACTGAGTTATTTACTTTCCCTTAAATATTTCAAGCTCTTCCCTAGATCAAGATAGTGGCTCTTGCTCAACTTGTCATATGACTGTTTCTGTTATCTTTCAGATATGAGTAAAAAAATACCCAAATTTATACTTGCTGATGTATAGCTAAATGAATAAACTCTTAAATGAGCTAAACTGGTAATGTATTTTCTTATTTACAAGACCTAGAAAATCCATATTTAATGTTTTTGTCTTTTAAACCTCACAAATCTCTAGTAGACACAGATAATTACTAAGTAATGAATTCTCATAAAGAATTTTCAAGTGCGAAAGAATATAAAGTAAAATGAAAGGGAAAACTCTCAGCCCTCCACCCCACCCCCCTCGACCTCTCACATCCTCCCTCACCCTTGCTTGCCCTCCAAGTTCCTTGGCTTGGGTGGAACCCCTGTTAATACTATATCAATCCAGTAATCCTTAAACGGTACTGGGCACAAGATTCATGTGGGTTGATTGTTATGCAGAGTCTAGAATTCAGTCACCAGAGACTGATTCAATAGGTCTAATATGTAGTTCAGTAGAAGATCTTCTATGGTCTAATAGATCAGATCTTATATGAAGTCTAAGAATATGTATTTTAACATGTACTCTAGGTTCTTTAGGTGATTTTCATATAAATAGATGATGATGCTTTCAGAAACTTTTTAAAAACTCATTTAACATATGAATAATGTCTATAATTTATATTTTAAAGAAATCATGCTTTATATATTGTTCTGAAAGTTTCATTTAAAATATATTATGGACCCCTTTCCATGACAATGTTCACAGATCTATCTCTGTTTTAATAGCTGGTTATTATTCCACTGTATGTTTGAAGAGTAGAGTGTAGGCAGATAAGCATGTAGATAATTATTTGGGTTGTTTCCATTTTATCTCTTTCTCTTATCAACAGTGTTGAATACATTCATTTAGTCCTGTTGTATGAATCATTCTATAGGATAACATCCTAGAATTAGAATTGCTGAGCCAAAAAGAGAGTCACATTTTCAATTTTGGGTAAAATTGAGCAATTTTTGTGTTGTTTTGATATTTTTGATGTTATACATCAATTATGTTTCACACATTATTTTAATTAAGCATAATATATCATCATTTTCATTGTTAATCTATGCCTTCTCCCATTCCTGTAGATTTCCAGATATCTAACCAAATTCTTGGCCTTGACATACTGCCTTGTTCTGACTTCAAGCTTGTGTACAAAGCCTGCTTCAGGAGTTGATTCAGACCCCTGCTCTAAATTTATGGCCCAATTTTCTGTAATTTCTCAGGGCTAGCTGTTTCCACACCTTCCTTGCACTCACTGCTATGTCATGATTCTTTAAGTCCACACCCTAGCCCAGGACTCCATAAAGCAGTTCTACCCACATCCTTCTCACCTACTCCTACATATATGGAACAATAACAAACTATGTAAATAATTTGTAGTTACATGCTGACTGTGTAGTGTAGGCTCTAAGGAGAGAATGAAGTCCATTTGAACTAGAGAAGTCAGGAAAGAAATTTTAAAATACTCTTTGTGTTTTCATATTTTGTTTATGACCATTGAAGAAGTTCCGTTTTAAAAAGGGAGTAGGGATCAAGAGGCATGATTTCAGCTAGGCCCTGAAAGATGACTGAGATCCATATAGACAGAGATCTAAATCGCAGAGAAGAAAGCAAACAAGGCAAAAATAACAACAACAAAAAACAACCACCACAAACAGAAGTAAGATATTTCTGATACAACCGCTTGATGAAGCCATTTTGACAAGAGGTAGGACAGCCCAATTAAAATGTGAAAGTCATGATTTCTGCCTTAAAAAAGTGTGGATGTGTACAACCAGACATCTGTATTCTGTCTCTAATGGTTCCAAATAGGAAAAGGAGTACGTCAAGGCTATATATTGTCACCCCGCTTATTTAACTTCTATGCAGAGTACATCATGAGAAACGCTGGGCCGAAAGAAGCACAAGCTGGAATCAAGATTGCCAGGAGAAATATCAATAACCTCAGTATGCAGATGACACCACCCTTATGGCAGAAAGTGAAGAGAACTGCAAAGCCTCTTGATGAAAGTGAAAGAGGAGAGTGAAAAAGTTGGCTTAAAGCTCAACATTCAGAAAACGAAGATGATGGCATCTGGTCCCATCACTTCATGGGAAATGGATAGGGAAACAGTGGAAACAGTGTCATACTTTATTTTGGGGGGCTCCAAAATCACTGCAGATGGTGATTGCAGCCATGAAATTAAAAGACACTTACTCCTTGGAAGGAAAGTTATGACAAATCTAGATAATATATTGAAAAGCAGAGATATTACTTTGCCAACAAAGGTCCATCTAGTCAAGGCTATGGTTTTTCCAGTAGTCGTGTATGGATGTGAGAGTTGGACTGTGAAGAAGGCTGAGCGCCGAAGAATTGATGCTTTTGAACTGTGGTGCTGGAGAAGACTCTTGAGAGTCCCTTGGACTGCAAGGAGATCCAACCAGTCCATTCTAAAGGAGATCAGTCCTGTGCGTTCATTGGAGGGACTGATGCTAAAACTGAAACTCCAGTACTTTGGCCACCTCATGCGAAGAGTTGACTCATTGGAAAAGACTCTGATGCTGGGAGGGATTAGGGGCAGGAGGAGAAGGGGACGAGAGAGGATGAGATGGCTGGATGGCATCACCGACTCGATAGACATGAGTTTGAGTGAACTCCGGGAGTTGGTGATGGACAGGGAGGCCTGGAGTGCTGTGATTCATGGGGTTGCAAAGAGTCGGACACAGCTGAGCGACTGAACTGAACTGAACTGAACTGAATGCTCACTCCAAATATGGTGGACTTCTGTGTTCTACTTTAGTCACTTCTGTATTGCTTGAACTTTAAGTTAGCATGTATTGTTTTTATAATCAGATTTTTTTCCACAAAAGTATAGGATCACCAGTTCGTACAGGAGGGAGATTGAAGAGACATAGCTGATAAGAAACATACACCTTGAAGGTGGATATTATTGTGATGGGCTTTGAACATTGTGCAGAGATGTTCACTCTTGGCATGGACATCAGTGGGGAATACCTTTGAGGACAGGTATGATAAAGCAAAAATGCAATTTATTTAAAGCTATAATTTACTTTGTATTTTATTTTGATAGAATGCCCAAGTCAGTCAATTTAGATTTGGTATTGTAGTGAACATGTGTTGCTTCCTTCTCAATAATCTCTTCTTTCTTCCTAGTAATACCTTGAATTTCTCAATTATCCAGTTTGAATGGGACTGACCCTTCCTCCAACAGCTCCAAGGGTAGACCCTGATTAGTATAAGCCAGCTAGTAGATTTCATCCCCCGACCCAATGATTGTTTCATAGATGAAAATATTCCAGTAAGGTGCAAAGAGTCTCCATTCTCAGAACTGGTTTGAGTAATTAGGTAAACAGACTCCCACTTTTCTGCTAGAAAATGAACCTGAAGAAGGAAGCTTCAGAGTTGTTCGCAACCATCTTTGTGACTACAAAGTGAGGACTTGGTGAAAAAAAAAGTACTCAACCTTGACAAAGCAGAGCCAAAATTTTGAGGGAGAAAAACTGGGTGCTTGTCCTGGTTCTTGACCTGCTGGGCTGAATGAAAGCGTCCCTGAAGTCATATCTATTTCTGAGTTTTCCTGCAACATAATCCATAAATTCACTTCAATGTTTCAGCTAGTTGAAGCTGAATTTTCTCCTTTCTGCAGCCAAAAATCCGAATAAATCCAAGGGGCATAGCGCTTGTGGATGTTAGTACTGTCTTGAACTCTGTAGGACGTTGTCATGTGCAGAAAATGGATCAAACATTAGGGTTTGAATTTGTGCTTTGACAGAGTTTATAGCAGAAGCTAAAGTCCCTAAGGTTCAAATTCCTACAGGGATATAGAATTTAAAATAGTCTCACTAGTAGATTTATTATCAATTGACTTCTAGAAATTATTTTTAGCAATCTCCTATCAAGCTTCGTTTTACCTTTAACCAAGTACTGGAAGAAATGGGGCTAAAGATGTAAAGTAACTTGGGTCAGTCATTTTAGTTTATTTTCTAACCTCTTGATGTATTTGTATTACATTAGAAGCTTTAAAAAAAATTAGAAATTTAAGATTTTATTTTGAAATCAATTCACTTGGTTTTACATAAGATCCCAAATACAATCTGAAGATATAAGATGCTGTTTGAAACAAGTCATTGAGTAAACATATACCCTTATTATTGAACTTAAAGATTTAATCCTTTTTGAAAAAGTGATTTTTCTCAGACTGTAGAAGCAGTTTCCTATAAATCCTGTTAGACCTGGAAAGACTGTAGCAGGAGTGGCCCCAAGACTTGCATTTGTAAGACTTGCTGTTGAAGGGCTAGCCAGAGCCATGTTTAAAAGAGTGATAACTAAGGAAATGGATGAACACTATCTGAAGAAGGAAAAGAAAATATAAGTAAAATATCAGTTGATGTTAGAGAATCCAGGCAGGTTTAGTTTATAGTCTTTAAATAGGCATGGCTCTGATTTTGACAAAGGCCTTCAGAGCAGTTCAAAGAGAAGGAATAAGTGGATCCTGCAGAAGTTCTGGGAAGACTTTGCTGAACTCTGACACAACCATCAGTACCTGTCCAGGAATTAAAAGAACTTCAGAAAAAGACTTTTAAGGAACAGTCAGAATGTGTACACATATTGAATATTGTATATATTAAAGAATCATCTTTAATTTTATTGGGTGTGAAAGTGATATATATATCATTGTTCTATTTTTTTTTTAGATATTCCTATTTAAAAATATCCCTTATTTGTTAAAGATACACACACACACGCATCTGTGTACATGCACACCCATACCATACAGAGACTTTTATCAAAGGGGAGACACCATGAATCTTTTAAACTCTTTAATAAAGATGACATTTTCAGTCCTTACAAGTTGAAGATTGATATAAGAATGTCACATGTCATGGAAAATGGAAGATATGAAAATCACAAGAATTCTATAAATGAATAGCAGAAACTGCTGATCCTCAGCTTCCCTGTCTTAGAGCAGCCATATGATAGAGTTCTGGCCAAAGGAAGGTTAGTAGAATTGATGTGCACGCTTTCAGGTCATCAAACCTTCCTGTGTTGTTCTCATTTTTTCTCTCACCTTTCAGTTGAAGGACAGAACTCCTAGAAATGCTGCTGCTGCTTGCTAAGTCGCTTCAGTCGTGTCCGACTCTGTGCGACCCCATAGACGGCAGCCCACCAGGCTCCTCTGTCCCTGGGATTCTTTAGGCAAGAACACTGGAGTGGGTTGCCATTTCCTTCTCCAATGCATGAAAGTGAAAAGTGAAAGTGAAGTCGCTCAGTCGTATCCAACTCTTAGAGACCCCATGGACTGCAGCCTACCAGGCTCCTCCGCCCATGGGATTTTCCAGGCAAGAGTACTGGAGTGGGTTGCCATTGCCTTCTCCGTCCTAGAAATGAGTGAAGCCCAAAACCAGAAGGAGTCTGGATCCTGAATGACTGTCCCTCTCCCCTCTGAACTACAGTGCACTATACAGTGTTGGATAAGAAGCAAATTTTTATTGGATTACATCCCTAACAGTTTGGTATTGTTTATTAGAGAAGTTAGTCTGTTACGATTAATACACAAGTCACCATCAACATTTTAGACTATTAAATGATAACTAAAAGTGGTGGTTTGATTATGGCCAAAGAATTCTCACTGGACACAGGTGTCCTAGGAAACCGACTTTGAAATAGAGATTACTTTTCACTTTCATGCATTGGAGAAGGAAATGGCAACCCACGCCAGTGTTCTTGCCTGGAGAATCCCAGGGACGGGGGAGCCTGGTGGGCTGTCTATGGGGTCGCACAGAGTCGGACATGACTGAAGCGGCTTAGCAGCAGCAGCAGGAAATTTACTAGGAAGTGGCTTAAGGATCAACACCTTCGGGAGAGCATAAGAAGTGGAACTGGACAGAAGGAGAAGTTGTATTGCGATGCATTGGCAACAAAGGCCGCTGCAATTGCATGGAGAGCTTTAGAGCTAGGATATTCTTTCAAAGATTCTCGAGTTGAAATGAGAGAGCAGTTGTACCCCTGTATGTGGGCCAGTTTTTGCATTTGAGTTTTCCTAGGGGAGTGCTGCGATTCATGGGGTCGCAAAGAGTCGGACACGACTGAGTGACTGAACTGAACTGAACTGAACTGAACTGAGGGGAGGGGAGACGATGTTGGATGAGGCAGCTTCCTTTGGCAGTGGGCAGCGCCTGAAGAGGAATTCAGCTGGGAGTCCTCAGTAGCCAACACTCCTATAACGGGAAATTAATGCCTTAAAGATGGGTCTGGGCAGTGCAATACATATCCACTTCAAAAATATTCCAGAAGCTGGGTTGTGAGTGACAATATGCTTTTAATGAGTAAGCCAAGGAGCTATGTATTGTTTACTAAGGAGACTGGCTACTAAGGCCAAGGGATTAGTAAAGTCTGTACTGAATGCCAAGGAGTTTGAGAAAATAATATTAAGACAGCAGAAGACGGGTAGATGGGGGAGGTAGGGGAATCTTCCTGGAGGTTTTAACCAAAAGACCTGGTTAAAGATAACTGCTTAAAATAAACCTACTCCAGTGTTCTTGCCTTGAGAATCCCAGGGACGGGGGAGCCTGGTGTGCTGGCGTCTATGGGGTCGCACAGAGTCGGACATGACTCAAGTGACTTAGCAGCAGCAGCAACAGCTTGGAATAAAGCACAGCTTCTAATTGTTACCCTCCACTGACTTTCTGATTACCCATTTGATGATAATATTTCATTGAAAACCAGTTGGAGACTATTAAAATGACCAAAACAATGGTTCAGTGAGGTCTTTAAAACTTGATTCTTAATACATTTTTAAAGAAGGCAATCTTTCTCTTAAAGAATCTTTAGTATTTGCTGCAGAACAATGTCTTGAAAGGGTAGAAAAGTTGCCCAAAGATAAACTACATTTGGAGCATAGCCTAATGTTTTAAAATTACATCCCAAACTCTGATTGCTTCATAGAGTCTGAATGACTGAGGTGGTAGATTGAGGGCAATAATATTCCAGGGGTAGCAAAAGAACTGCAGTGATGGAGTATCTACCTTTTTTCTTCAAAGATATTAACATTCCCCTCCCCCCAAAAAAGAATATAATTAACATTTGTATACTCACCAGTACTTTTTTATTGTTATATAATCTTTCTCTTTATTTTTTATTGAAGTATAATTGATTTTTAATATTATGTTAATTTCAAATGTACAACATAATAATTTGATATGTTTACATATTGCAAAATGATCACCACTATAAATCTAGTTATCAACTGTCACCATACAAAATTATTACAATGTTAATGCCTACATTCTTATGCTGTACATTACATATCATGACATTATTTTATAACTGGAAGTTAATATTTTTTAATCTCTCTCATCTATTGCGTTCATCCCCCTCCTCTGGCAACCGCCAACTTGTTCTCTGTACCTATGAGTCTATTTCTGTTTTCTTATGTTTATTTATTTGTTTTTTTCTAGATTTCACAAATAAGTGAAATTATATAGTATTTGTCTTCCTATGATATTTCACTTAGTGTAATACCCTCTAGGTCCGTTCATGTTGTTGTGAATGGCAAGGTTCATCTTTTTTGTAACTGAGTACTATTTCCATTGCTTGTATAAGTTTGCATATATGTATACAACATTTTTTAATCCATTAATCTTTTGATAGACTCTTGGGTTGATTCCATATCTTGGCACCAGTACTTTTAATAGCTAATACTTTGTTGCTAAATAATAATTATTTTATTCATAAAGATCTTTTATACTTGTAAATATTTTAAAATTATATTATTTATTTTTTTATAAAAATGACTGATTTGAATTATATTCTTTCATAACTATATGACTTTCTACTTCGCACAATGACATTTAGATAACCTTTACTAACTCTTAAGACAAATGGAAAAAGTGGGAACTTGCCCAGGAGAGGAAATCCCCCTAAGAGTTCAGAGTTACAGAAATAAATCCTCAGGCTGACTCCAAGGGTGCTCAGTTGATCTAGTTCATGTTTCTACTGGAGTGCTGACTTCAAAGGAAACTTCCTGAAACCTCACAAATACTGACCTCTTTCAGAAGCTGGTAATATGAAGCAAAACAAAGTTTCCAAACTCATTTGCAATGAATTGTACTTGGAAACAGACAGTTCCTGTTAGAAGTAACTGTACCCTATCATGTAGTCCAGCAAACTGTCCTGGATTACCACACTTGAGAAATTCAGGTTTGTTTTTTCTAAGTTTCCTATTCTAGGGACAATCAATCTTTTTGATGGTTATCTCATTGGAACAGAAGTCATAGGCCTTACCTATGAAATAAAGCCTCATAATACTTACGTGTATGTGTGTGTATGTGTGAGTCAGTGTATGAAATGCTAATAAATGTAAACTATAAAAGGAATGATTTAGGGTACTCCACAAAAATACATGACCAATTTTGTCTTATTAGATAGTGTAGAATATATTATATTTGTGAATCTGCTGCCAAGGAATCCTTCCTAAACTGTTTCTGAGATGGAGATCCTGAAAAGTGAATTTTGCCAAATTCTCCTTGAAAATTATTCACTTGTTCACTCATTCAGCAAATATCTACTGAATACCTGCTATGTGTCAGGCATTATTGTAGGTGCATGGGGCACATCAGTGTACAAAACCAAGATCCTTGTCTGCAAGTTATTGGACATCCTATTGCAAAGAAAGTAAGTAAAAATGTAATAAATAAGTGACTAAGTGATATAGTATATTAGAGGGTGATAGGTATACAGGAAGAAAAAAAAGTAGAGCAGGATAAAAAGGATGAGAAGTGTTGGTGGGGCAGATAGTCTGCAGGATTAAGGAGGAGAATCTGGGCAAGACTTATTGAAATAGTGGGTTGTGAACACAGACCAGAGGGATCTGAAGGAATTTAACTCTGTGACTACATGAGTACATGGGCAAAGAGCACCACAGTCTGAGGAAGCAGTCACACAAAGTCCTGTCTGGTTGGTTTGAGAAAGAGCAGGAGTGAACAGAGGTGATGATGCAAGCTGGGATGCAGCCATGACCAATCCCTCAGAGTCGTCTTGAGTTAGGTCCAAATGGTCAGGTCTTTATACTCCCACAGTGGTCTTTCATTGGATGTGGGCCACCGTGGAATGGCTGTATCCTTGAGCAAGATGGCTCTCTGCAGCTGAGGGGACTAAGAGCTCTCGGCTATCTACTGCCATCACTCCTAGCAGCGTTCATTGAAGAGATGCTGGGAGGTACGTCTCAGTATCAGTTCCTCTGGCCTCTTCATTCCCAAAGTCACCTGTGGTTCATGATGGCTGCTGTAACTCCAGTATTCAACCAGCTAGAAGAACGGAGAGAATGAAAAGGAAATATCCCAGAAGTTGCATGTGCTACTTCTGCTCAATCTATTAGTAGAATCTAATCACATTGCCACACCTAGCTTCAAGGAAATCTGGATTATGTAGTCTTTGTTTTTGGTGGCCTAGGACAGCAAACAAACAGAAAGGACATCAAATACAATCAGCCATCTCTGTTACTATCATGCTCCCCATTTTTGTAGGGAAGAGAATGTGGTTTCACAGCACAGAAGAATAAACCAAGTGCAGTCCTTTTAGCTTATTCAGGATTTCATGATTTTGGATACTGCAGAATTGACAGGCAGCAAAGAGACAATATTACCTTGAAGAGCTCACAGAAGAGAAGATTTTATGGGGGAAGGCTGTTACCACTTATACAGATAAGCGGTCAGGCCTGTGAAGTCCAGGAATGAACGCAAGGAGATTTGCATCCATAGACTGGTGGGACTTGGGGCCAGTCAGGTGGCATTAATGCAACATAAATGACTACAGAACAACTTCCTTCCTGACCCCCACACTTGGCTTGCTTCTTCTGACTTTCCAGTCTTCTTTACTGGCTCTTCTTCCCATCCTTGACTCTTTAAAGTTGGGATACTTCCTAGGTTCTGCCCTTAGTCCTCTTCTCTTCTCACAATGAATCACTGTGCATTCCTTTCCTTTTGTTGGTTCACATAACTCTTTGAGAATATGATGACCTTCAACCCCAGAAAACTGTCCATATAAACATCACCAATTTATTGAGTAGAATAACTTAATAGAATACCAACATTAAAGATTTTACTTTTCTCCCATCTCTGTCTTTAACAATGTTATATCAACTCTTCCTTAGAATAGGTCTTCATGACATGTCAGGAACAGCCCATAGCTTTCTCGACTGAAAACAGCGGTGGACTCCACTTTAAACTTTAACCACATTTCCACTTTTCCACCGACTGAGACTTGATCGGTGGTCTAAGGACCTTCCAAGTCAGCTCTTTGGCTCTTCCCCCACCCCTCTCTTCTCATTCACTGGGTAAGAATTCTCTAGGAGGAGATGTAGGATTGCCTCGTGTAACTGATCTTCCTCTGACTCTGTCCAGACCTGTTCTCAGTAGCTGGACTCTGCCAGGTGATGGCTTCTACCTTGTAGATGGTGAGTGAGACTTTCTCTGGGTACTTCTCAGAGTCATCTTGGCTGTCTCTGATGCTAAGAATCTCTTTCATCCTTTACTCCCATTATGGGTTAATAAGTTTATGTACCCCTTCCCCCCAATTTATATGTTAAAATCCTAACCTCCAGGTGGTGGCTTTAGGAGCTTGGGGTTTTGAAAAGTGATTAGCTCTTGAAGGGGCCCTCATGAGTGGAATTGATGCCCTTATAAAGCACAATCCAGAGAGCTCCCTCACCCCTTCCACCATGTGAGGATGTAATGTGAAGGTGGCTAGCTATGGACCAGGAGGCAAGTCTTCACCAGACAATGAATTTGCCAGTGCCTTGATCTTGGACTTCCTAAGATCTCCCAGCCTCCAGAACTGTGGGAAATAAAGTTTAACAAATAAGCCAGCCAGTCCATAGTATTCTGTTGCAGCACTCTGAGTAGACTAGGACAACTCCAAAGACTTTCTCTGAAAGAACATCACCTCTCTCAGCTGGTGGTTGCCTGGACAGCCTTACAACGTCTGTCCTCAAGTCCCCTTCATTAATACATTTTCTATATGTAATTGCACATACATAAAATATTTGCATTCTACAGGTGGGCAAATCTCAGAGGAAGAGGAAAGAATGGGTTGAATTAAACATGCCCTAATTTCTGCCTCCAAATTCATCAATCAGATGCCTCTCTGCTCTGTGGAGGTCAGTGAGTGATGAGGAAAAAGGAGGACTGAAGTGTTACTCTACCGGAAGTACCATGACATGGTAACATCAGGTGGGGGGAGAAATGTTCCTGACTAATAGTTTACGTGTAACTGTCTAGTATACAACTATACTAAGATATGTCACATAGGTATATTGAACTTAAAGTCTATCATACTGAACTCATTATTTTCAGATACATTCCAATCTTGTAATCTGTATTTTCAACTGTATTTTTATCTAATTGCCCACATACTTATTCATGGAAAAAAATCTGGAAAATCATCTAGGATTCTCCTTAGCTTCCCCATCATCCCGGTCAATCAACAGATTTTATATTTTAAATCTCTCTAGAATCTCGTCACTATTTCTCTTGCTTTAGTTGAGGCTATGACTACTTCCAATTTGAATCATTGCAACAACCTTCTAATCAATTTCTTTACATCCAGATTTACCTAAAATTTTCCCGTACTGCATCTAGTGCAGTCTTCCTAAAATTCAGATCTCATGAAGTGATGCTCCTGTCTGAAACCCTCCAGCAGGTCACTACTGTACTACGTTTGTTTGTTAGTTGCTCAGTTTTGTCCCCACGGATTGTAGCCTGCCACGCTCCTCCATCCATGTGATTTCTCAGGCAAGAATACTGGAGCGGCTAGCCCTTTCCTTCTCCAGGGCATCTTCCCCATCCAAGGATCAAACCCTGGTCTCCTGCATTGCAGGCAGGCTCTTTACAGTCTGAGCCACCAGGGAAGCCTGTACTATGTCGTTTATCAAAGTGTGGTCCTTAGAACACCTTTGGCTAGAATCACTTGGATGGGATATTACAAATACAAATTCCTAGGCCCGATGGAACACTTAGAATCTCTGGGGACATAATCCTGAAGTTTGCATTTTTGACTTGTATATTTAGAAAGTGGTTTTTATACCCAAATTTTGGTGTGAATGCTAATCTCTAAAATAAATCTAAACTCCTTTTCAGAGTGTATAAGGCTCTTTAGCATTTGACGTCTATCACCTTTTTAATTTTTTTGTGCTACCACTACCATCTTTGTTTTGGGAAACACGTTTCCTAATAAGCCGTCTCATATTTCTTTGTCTTTGAATATGCTAGTTCCTTGGTTTGGAGCATTTTTCTCCCTCAACTCTCTTTAAGCTCATGAAAACCATTTTAGCCTTCAAATCTTATTACTTTCACTCTCTCTCTTTAATGTAGATACACACACACACACACACACACACACACACGAATCCTATCTATCATCTCTATTTGGCCTTATGCAACTGTTGGAGCTAGTTGAGCACTTTCCATGTAGGACTGCTGTCTCTATCTCTGCTAATACTGGGAGGGAAGAAGGATATGAAGTGGGAAAGATGACTGAGGGCAGGCAGGAATCCAATAAGCCTGAGGTGCAATCCCACAAGGACAAACAGTAACCTATATTTTTATTCTTGTTGCCTCTGATGATGATACCTGGTGGTGATAAGCGTATATTGCAGGAGCTAGGGCTCGTCAGTACTGAGACAAAAAATACACACTTGGACCAGGAGCTGGAGGAACTAAAGGATGATCCAGGGGAAGATAGAGCAGTTGCTGTTTCCCTAATATCCTCTAAATCTTTCAAGAGTCTTCCTTGTGGTCCACTGTAACTGGACACATAAAAGAAAGTGAATTCTAGGAAATGTTGCACTCAGCCAAGCTGATAAATTAAGAAACACAGCACACACTGGATAATCTAGTTTGGGCAGGGTAGTCTCATTGGTGAGATGACATTTTCACAGCTACTAAAGTGAGAGATTGGGCCAACAGAATAAAATGGCCAAGATATGCAAAGGTCTTAAAGCAATAATAGCAAATAGCTAAGCCAAAGGAAAGGCAAGTTTCAGCTGAGTGTCAGGAATAGTTGGAACTAACATCTTAAACCACCATGACTTTCTTTCTGCTATTCTGTTTATCTGTGTCAACTTCATCCTTTTTCACTTAAAACTGCTTTCCTTCACCTGGTAGAAATGTGGCCACTTAAATTATTAAATTGTCTTTGTACTTTCTGTGATAGTCCATCAAAAAAAAAATCTGGGGGAAATTACTCATTGGTTTTACTTGGGTTATTTGTCCATCCTTGGATAAATTATGTAGTATCAAAGGATGGAGTATGATATTAATTATCTGTTCTTGTATAATAAACTACTTCAAAATTTAGAAGCTTTAGAAAGCAATGGCTGTCTGTTCTGGCTAACTATCTCACAGTTTCTGTTCAACAGGAATTTAGGAGCAGCTTCGTTAGGTTTCTGCCTTGGGCAGAAGTAAAGTCATCTCTGATGAAATTGCAGTCAAGATGTCAGTTGGAGTTGCAATGATCTGAAGGCTTGACTAGGCTGAAGGATTCACTTCCAAGGGGACCCATTTACACACCTGCTGAGTTAATGCTGGAGGCCTCAGTTCCATGCCATGTGGAAATCTTCATAGCTGCTTGAATGGCTTGAACGTTCTTATGACATGACATCTGGCTCCCCCCCAGAGTAAGTGATCTAAAGGAGCAAGAAAGATGCTGTGATATTTTCTTTTTTAATTTATTTTTTATTAAAATTTACTTTTATTTTTTATTGAGGTATAACACATATAATAATATATTATGAAGACATAGAAGTCATACTCTGTTTTTCCTTAATATCCTAATAGTTATATAGGTCAGCCTCATTCAGTGTGGGAGGAGACTACATGCGTGTGTGAATGCCAGGAGGTGAGATTCACTGCGGGTAATTTGAGGGGATGGATCCCAAGGTGTTTGTAATTTGCACAGCTTGCATTAGGTTCTTAGTCTATGTGGGCAGAGTGAGGATAAAATATGATATCACAGGAGAACATTCAACTCCCTTAAGTGAAGAGAAGAGACACTATATGGACAGAGTAGATAAAGAAGAAATATCTGGACAAATTGGGGGAAGGATGCTGGGGAAAAGATAAATGTCGATTACTAGTCACATTGTTATAAACATTCATATTCATGCCTTGAATGAATCTCTGTGGTACCTCTTGGCAGTCTATATCCCAGTCATCAATTTACAAATGTCTCTCTTCTACTAGATTATGAGACCCCTTTTTTCATCTTTGAATCTACATCACCAAGTACGTTATCTGGCACAAAGCAGACAACCAAATATACATGAACTGAATGGAACTAAACAGATGAGGACATGAGCAGAGTTCTTAAATAATACAAGGTATGGTTAGTATATAGAATCAACATCCAATCTCAGATTAGAAGGCATTTCTTGACACTTGAAAGACATGTTCTTTAGATGAAATAAGTTAGAAGTTTATGAAATGTGTATCTTCAAAAGTTAGAATAGGCTAGAGTATGAATAATTTACATTCAACACTAAATAAATAATATTTATTGAATAAACGAAAATTTGATAAGACTTTTATTTGTTGGTGTCAGGAACAGAAGCCCAACTCAAACTAGCTTAACAATAAAAAGAGAGTAAACTGGAGTAATTAATGGAATCCAAGAGGCTCCAGGTCCTCAAGACTAGAACCACTAACTGTAGCACAAAAGGAAACCTAGAAATTCTTTTCCTCAGGACCCTTATCTCTGCTCTCTTCCCACATCTGCTTCACTTTCTCAGTGTTGACCAACTTTCTTGTTTTCAAACCACATATCAGGAGTAATGGTTCTCAAGTTAGTATTTATAGTCGACTAGATTAGGAGAGATGATCTGTTCCTCTCAGTTCCAGTTGTAAAATTCTTGGGAAATGACCGATAGACTCCTTTAAGGTCAAGTCTCCCTTCTCAAAACAAACTGATCATACTTGAGGGGCAGTGTCACATTGTAAAAATATTGTAAAAGCTGCTGCAACCCTAGAGATTGGACCATGGCAGGGAGGCAACTCCTGAAAAATAGCTGCTGGGTAGACAAAATAATAGGCATCTCTTCCATGAAGATTTAGATAAGTTAAAGGATGACATATTCATTATAAAACACAAAGTTTGTTCAAGGTCCAACACAGTCTCTGGAGCTTGATGTGAAGTCCCAAGATAGTCTCCATGTCACTGTAAGAAATGATTGGTTGGAATCTTGGTCTGAGGCAGGGTAACATTTCTCATGTTCTTGTCATAATTACAACATCATCCTGGCTGGGTTGAAAGCACTGTCTGTATTGCTCCATGTAATGAAAAGGGTTTAATTAAGATTTTAATTTCCTTTGCTGATGTGTTGAGGAAGGTGTCAGAAGAGATTAACTATAGATTACAGCATTAACTACATTATTTAGCTGTAAAGGAGGATCCAGATGACTTTTATAACACCTACCTCCTTCTAAAATTTTGGTGACAACTGTGGTAGATTTGCTAATAACTGACTTCAGCATCTGGGAGTTTAATGCCTATGTTTAAACTCAAATGTTTTTTGATGCTACCTACTCTTTTTTGTTTCATGTACTTTGGCAAAAAAGAAAGTGTCTCTAAAAGGTCTTAAGACCTCCATTACCAATGTTATTACAGTAAAAATAGAAAATGTAAGATTATTGAATGTGAAAGTATAGAAGAATGTGTTCTTGATCTAGTTTTTAAAGGAAGAGAAATTATGATCATGTTAAAGTTACTTCCCTACAACATTCCTTTCTTAGTCTGTTATGGACTGCTATAACAAAATACTGGTAGCTTATAAACAACAGATATTTATTTCTCACAGTTCTGAAGGCTGGGAAGTCCAAGGCCAAGGCACTAGCGGATTCAGTATCTGGTGGGAGCTGGCGTCTTTGATGGCTCCCTTTTTGTCATAACTTCGCATGGCAGAACAGGCAAGGAAACTTTCGGGGTCTCTTTTAAAATAATTTTATTAATTAATTTCTTATATCTGTGCTGGATCTCCGTTGCTTCCCTGGCTTTTCTCTAGCTGAGGTGAGTGGGGGCTCCTCTCTAGCTGCAGTGTACAGGCGCTGCTGTGGCTTCTCTTCCTGCGGGGCGCAGGCTCCAGGGCGCACAGGCTTCAGCAGCTGAGGCACGTGGGCTTAGTAGCTGTGGTTCCCGGGCTCTCCAGCACAGGCTCAGTAGCTGGGACACACAGGCTTAGTTGCTCTGCGGCATGTGGAATCTTCCAGGATCAAGTATCGAACCTCATCCCCTGCATTGGCAGGAGATTCTTTACCACTGAAGCATCAGGCAGGTCCCAGGGTCTCTTTTAAAAAGGCATTAATTCCGTGGGTGGAATTCCATGGGCTTTGCTTTCATGACATAATTACTTCCTGAAGAGTCTGCCTCGGAATACCTTGGAGGTTAGGATTTCAACCTACGAATTTTGGGGAACAAAAGTATTTAAGCCCCAGTAGTTTACTATCAAGTAAATGGCTTCAAATCAGCAAGGATAAGATAGTATATGTGTGTATGTGTGTGTGTGTGTCTTTTGAGGGGAGGAACTAGGAAGAACGAAGCCTATTAGATCCTTTCTTCAATGCCCCCCATTGTTTATCATAGACTACACTCCCCATGCTTTTAGTAGTACCGCTGAAGTCAGCATTAGAACCAGGGAAACGATTGCCACACCACCAGTGTTCTCTGTTCATTTCCGCCTTTGTGTGGGCTGAAAGAAGAGGAAGCATATACCGGCCTCCTCCACTGCCTGTTAAGTTACTGTGCTCATTTTTCCCTGGCTTTCCATGTTTCTGACTTTAGGCTTTTTCACTTTTCTGGGACTGTTTAATGCCACTAGCTTTTCCATTAAGATCTAGCCTTCATCTAGAGTCTTCTCATTCATTGATTTTTTGAAAATCTACTTTGAGGTCCAAATTTTGATGTAATGTTCTTCTCAGACTCATCAAGGCCAACATCTACTGCTCATTATTATTATAATTCTGTTTCCTTTAAATAATCAATGGTCAGCTCCTAAAAGTGAATTCTATGAATTTTGGCAGATTTGAACTTTTTTCTGTCTTCCATTTATTTTCAAGTATTTTATTATCAAAATGTTTCACATTTTGGAAAATCTGTATATTCTCTCTACTTCTGAATATAATTTTTAAAAATGAATAAAGTAAATGTGTTCTAAGCTTCTGGGTAATTAATCCATCCTGTGTCTGTGGTCTAGATAAGAAAAATTATAAAACTTTTGTCAGTCCTTCAGAGACAGACAACTCAAAGAGGGGTAGGGCCATTACATTCTGTAAGGCTCTACACAGAGATGGGGAGACAGAGTCCCAAACAAAGCCAGAATTCACTTGTTTGGACCTGCCCAGTATTAGTCATCTGTCAGCCTGATTATATAGTAATCAGAAGCTTAGCAGTAACAAATTACACAGTGCTAAGAAATCCTTCAAATGGGTTTGTCTCTAAATTCATGGCTTTCATTGTGTCATTAATTTTGTAGCATTTATGTTGTGGTTTAAATTAATACTTTACTATCTTCTATGTTTTCTTTTTAAACTCCTTCTCCCAAATTCCTCCCAAACACTTTTGACTTAGGAATTCATGCATGAAACAAAGTAATTTCCAATAAATATTTGTTAAATGAATAAATATAAATAGGGACAGAATAATAGATTATTTTAGTCTGGCTTCTTAACTTTCTGTGTCTGGATTTCTTTGGCTGTCTAATGAAGCCTATGGACCCATTTCAGAATAATGCTTTTAATACATAAAATAAAACATGCAAGATTACAAAGGAAATCAAATATATTGAAGAAATAAAGTATTTCTGAAAATTGAGATAAAATAATACATGGATTTCTTTATCAATCCATTAAATCAAGTGATTGTGTCCAATAACTACCATAATTCTGAAGTACATAGTGATGAATACAGGCTTCTCTGGTGGCTGAAATGGTGAAGAATCTGCCAGCAAAGCAGGAGACTTGGATCTGATCCCTGGGTTGGGAAGATCCCTTGGAGAAGGGAATGGCTACCAGCTCCAGTTTTCTTGCCTGGAGAATTCCATGGACAGAGGAGCCTAACGGGCTACAGTCCTGATTATAATGATTTTTTGAGATATCTGCAACAACTGTAATGAGGTATAAAAATATCTGAAATGTCTATTGGTGACAGTGTCTTGTACTAAGGCTGCCATCTCCTGATGTTGTTGGCATCTGCTTCATGACTTTTGGTCATGGAGTTCTTTTCATCTCTGGATCCAAAGTAACCTTATTTGTGCCCAGAGTTTCTGAAAGTCTCTCATGAAAGCTGACCCTTCAGACTTTTGCTCTTTGCCTCTCATCCCCTGCAGGCAACCCTCAGAAGTTCCCCGATTCCCACTCTCTGCAGAGGAATAAATGATATTGCAGACAGGTGAAGGAACATTTATTTACCACGCCCTCCCTGCCCTCCAATCAACAAAATCTTAAAGACATAGTTCTGATTTTGTTTTTCACCCTGCGTGGCTTTAATTCTTTGGATGACAGCATCACCTTGTTTATTTGGGGTTTGTTTCCAGTCATTCTGGTTGCAGAATTTTGGAACTGATATTGACTGTGTCTCCCTGTGCCTGCTGACATCATAGCCCAGAAGTTGTGCTGACACCCAGCTGGCTGGAATGATGATTCCAGCTGCTTCTAGACTTACTGGGCAGCCACCTACATCTTAATGTGAAAGGTAGAGAGGTCAGTGGATTGCAACTATATTTTAAGGTAAAACTCTAAGCAAACCCTTTTATCTAAGACCTGACCCCACTTTAAATATGGTAGATATTCTCTTTCTATTGGTGACAGTGTCTTGTACTAAGGTTGCCATAGATAAGGGTTCAGTCCTTAGCACTCTTTGCTCTTCTCCATAATCTGCAATAATTCCCAGGCTTGGCTTCTCTGGGCCCTTCACTCCACTCCCTGACCTTCTCTGGAGAGCTAGAGCCTGCATTTTGTGCTCTCTGTCTCTTGGTTGTAGTCCTGCCATGAACAGGCAGAGTGATGGTTAACTTTATGTGTTAACTTGGCTAGGCTATGTCACCCAGTTGTTTGGTCAAATATCAGGCCAGGTGTTGTTGTGAAGGTATTTTTACGGTGTGATTAATATTTACATCAGCACACTTTGAGTTCAGTTCAGTTCAGTAGCTCAGTCATGTCTGACTCTTTGCGACCCCATGAATCACAGCACGCCAGGCCTCCCTGTCCATCACCAACTCCCGGAGTTCACCCAAACTCTTGTCCATAGAATCGGTGATGCCATCCAGCCATCTCATCCTCTGTCGTCCCCTTCTCCTCCTGCCCCCAATCCCTCCCAGCATCACAGTCTTTTCCAATGAGTCAACTCTTTGCATGAGGTGGCCAAAGTATTGGAGTTTCAGCTTTAGCATCAGCCCTTCCAAAGAACACCCAGGGCTGATCTCCTTTAGAATGGACTGGTTGGATCTCCTTGCAGTCCAAGGGACTCTCAAGAGTCTTCTCCAACACCACAGTTCAAAAGCATCAATTCTTCGGCTCTCAGCTTTCTTCACAGTCCAACTCTCACATCCATACATGACCACAGGAAAAACCATAGCCTTGACTAGCTGGACCTTTGTTGGCAAAGTAACGTCTACATACTTTGAGTAGATTACCTTAAATTATGTGTGGGTGGGCCTCATCCAACTGATTGAAGTCCTTAAGAGAAAAGAAAAGACTGAGGAAGAAGGAGCTCTGGCTCTAGTCTGCCTTTGGGTCTCTAGGCTGCTGGCCCCCCTGCCCATTCCATACTTGCCAGCCTCCTCAGGTAAGTGAGTATCTTCCTTAAAATCTCTCTCTTTTCCAATCCTGATAGTTCTGTTTCTCTGGAGAGCCTACTAATAATAATGATTCATTTTTCTGAGCCTTGATGACTTTACCCCTTGACTGTGAGATTTGTTCTTTGTTGGTTCTTCTCCCACTGTCTTGTTATTTGTATCTGTTCTCACCAATGCTATTACCTGCCTGTCCCAAACATTTTTTCCATTTCTTAGAGTACTGGACATTTTATTTTCCAGTGGCCTTTAGCGGGCTTCCCTGCTGGCTCAGATGGTAAAGAGTCTGCCTGCAATGTGGGAGAACCAAGTTTGATCCCTGGGTTGGGAAGATCCCCTGGAGAAGGGAATGGCTACCCACTCTAGGATTCTTGCCTGGAGAATTCTATGAACAGAGGAGCCTGGCAGGCTACAGTCCACGGGGTTGCCAAGAGTCAGACACGATTGAGCAACCAACACTTTCACTTTTGCCAACACCAGTTCTACAGCAGGATCAGTTTTCTCCGAACCTCTCCCATTGTCCCTAGGTCTTGTCTGTCTTCTCCCCAGACTAAGCTAATGAGGTCCCAGAAATCTAGTGCTCGAGTCTGAGGAATCTTGTTCTTTCTAAACATAGAACATGTTTTAAGTATATCATTAGCTCCAGTTATGAAAGCGTGGATGTTTTCCTTAGTAAATGAATAGATTCATAATCTGGTTTTTATTTCATTTCTTGTGAATTTGATTAGTGGGATGTAGTCATCTAGAATCAGTGCATGTATGACTGGACTAATGAAACTGAATTTTCAGGACCAGCAAAGTCAAGTTGATGAATTGAGTAAAGGTACTTGTGTTAGCTTCCTAGGTTTTCTGTAACAAATTGCCTCAGATTTTGTGGCTTATTCTCCTCCAGTTTTAGAGGCCAGAAGCTCAAAACTCGAGGACTTTTCTCTAGAGGCTTTACGGACAATTTCTTCTTTGCTTCTTCCAGGTTCTTGTGGCTCTCAGCATTCCTCAGTTTTCTTGGCCTGTGGTCGCATCACTCCAGTCTTTGCCTCCATCTTTATATCATCTTCTCCTCTATGTATCTGTGTTAAACTTCCCTCTGTTTTTTTTCTTATAAAGAAACTTATGTTGGCGTTAAGGCCACCCAGAGAATCCAGGGCAATCTCACCTAAAGATGACATTCACAGGTTCTGGAAATTAGGATATGGGAAGATCTTGAGGGAGCCATTTTTTTTAACCCACCACAGTATCCTTTTGCAACAGCCAGATCCCTCTTTGACTTCTCTTAATTTCAAGCGTGCATGTGAAAGTGTTAGTTGCTCCGTCGTGTCTGACTCTTTGTGACCCTATGGATCACAGCCCACCAGGCTCCTCTGTTCGTGGGATTCTCTAGGCATGAATACTAGAGTGGGTTTACATGTCCTCCTCTAAGGGATCTTCCTGACCCGGGGATCAAACCCAGGTCTCTTTTGTCTCCTGCATGGGCAGGCAGATTCTTTACCACTAGGGCCACTTTGAAATGGGTCAACATAATGTGCAAATTCGGAGAAGGCAATGGCAACCCACTCCAGTAATCTTGCCTGGAAAATCCCATGGGTGGAGGAGCCTGGTAGGCTGTAGTTCATGGGGTTGCTAAGAGTTGGACATGACTGAACGACTTCACTTTCACTTTTCACTTTCATGAATTGGAGAAGGAAATGGCAACCCACTCCAGTAATCTTGCCTGGAAAATCCCATGGGCAGAGGAGCCTGGTAGGCTGCCGTCTATGGGGTCATACAGAGTCGGACACGACTGAAGCGACTTAGCAGCAGCAACAGCAGCAATGTGCAAATTACAGTCTACAGAATGGGGTTGGGAGAGGTCATTTCAAGAATGTCATATCCACATTTTTAGCAAATTTCTTTGTAGAGTCAATGATATGAGGCAGTCTAAGAAATTGACCTTGGTAGGGCTGGCCATGCAAAATGCATCAAAACAAGGCCAGGAGCAAAGAGTGTCCATTGTTTGAATTCTGGTGACCCTAATTACTCATAAAATAATGAAACCCAAATGTATAATTTCAGAGTCAGGATAAGATAGTTGTTCTAGTAAAATGGATGTTTGTGGCTCAGATGGTAAAGAATCCACTGCAACGTGGGAGACCTGGGTTCAATCCCTGGGTTGGGAAGATCCCAGAAGAGAAAAGCTACCCACTCCAGTTTTCTGGCTTGGAGAATTCCATGCACTGTATAGTCCATGGTGTCGCAAAGAGTTGGGCACAACTGAGCGACTTTCACTTCTCTTCACTTCAGCACTATTAATACATTGGCTAGAAGTGCAAGAAATCAGTCAGATCCAGTTGTGATGTATGAATAACTGGTAAAGAGACTTTCTATAACATTTTTTCTTAATCATATCTTAATAATCAGTGATTTTTTTAAATACTTTTTTTGGTCACACCATATGGCATGCAGGATCTGTTCCCTGACCAGGGATCAAACCTGTGTCCCTTGCGATGATAGCTTGGAGTCTTAACCATGGGACCATCAGAGAAGTCCCAATAATTCATTCAATGAAGAATTGCTGGATGAATGAATGGATTTCATGGCATTGTGATGTTGCTAGAGTCTGTGGTGGGGCATTCTGTGCTTTTCCTTGCTGTTAAGGATGGTTAGCTGGAGAAGGCAATGGAACTCCACTCCAGTACTCTCGCCTGGAAAATCCCATGGATGGAGGAGCCTGAAAGGCTGCAGTCCATGGTGTCGCTGAGTGAGACACGACTGAGTGACTTCACGTTCCCTTTTCACTTTCATGCATTGGAGAAGGAAATGGCAACCCACTCCAGTGTTCTTGCCTGGAGAATCCCAGGGACGCGGGAGCCAGGTGGGCTGCTGTCTATAGGGTCGCACAGAGTCGGACACGACTGAAGCGACTTAGCAGCAGCAGCAGCAAGAATGGTTAGCAAAAGTGTTTTAAGAAGGAACTTTGCCATACCTCTAGGAATCTATGTTAGGAAATCTACATAGATTTATAAATATGTACACCATGTGTAGATAGTTTTGCTTTTCTGAGGTATTTTTCCCTGGATGGCTCATCTACAAGGGAGAATCAGTGTCATTCCTTTTGCATCCAATCCTTCCATCAGTATCCTTAAAACTGAGAAATAAATTTTTTGTTCAGTGAATTGTTGATGAATTTGAATACTAACATGTTACTCTTAACCAGTGATATTTACTTAGTGAAAAGCACCAATTGTATCAATATATATGATTTTTTTCAAGGAAGGGTATGGCTTTGCCATAAAATATTTTGAATATGGAAAATCTGATGACTATATCCCATTTGTGCTGATCGATGCCTGTGCTACTGAGTTCTCAATACTTTTGGTGGTGTGCATTATCTCCCACTTCAATTTTGGTGGGAGAGCTATTTTTCTGTACACATCCTTTCCCTAGACGATAGCTTTGGAGATTAGAGGGTGCTGGTCTAAACACTGAACAAGCACATCAAACTTTTTTTCTGAGAGTAAAAGCAGGGGCACTTCAAGAGATGTTACTAGTGAGTAACTGCTCTGACTAAGCTTTGACAGATGATTGCTTTCATTGGCTGCTATTCTGGGTTCACACTATCAGCAGGAACCAGAAATGTGATTCTCTTCTGACCCTCAATTTTAGCAGAGAATGCACACTGAAGAAGCTTATGGAGGGGAAAATAGGATTAGGAAGTACCATAGTGGTAGTAGCAACATAATCAACACTCTCGACTAAAGATATTTTCCTATTTTAAAATATCCCTGAATGTTGTTTTTTTTTCAAACACCACAATAAAAGTGCACTCTCAAACATATTTTGGTTTCGAGAAGATACAAACAGTAGTCTGTGTTGCAAGGCATTCTCACATTCTCAGGACTCAACATAAAACACTGCGTAGGAGAAATTATATTCTTTTCACATTAGGCCAAGTGGCTTACCTACCAGTCAGGTTTTTAAAGAATGAGTTGAACTATATGTTTTGCTTTTTTGTATTGAAGCAAATTAAACTTTGTTCTTAAACAGGACAGTGATTTTTTAAACATCGAGCACACATTTTAAAAATATTTTCTTTTTATGTCATCTGAATTTGTATTTAAGGAAAGAATATTTTCTTACAGTGTAACTTGTTTTTATAACTTTCAGAACATCAAAAGTCTTTGAAATGATAAAAGCAAATACCTTTTTTAGTTTTTATTTTTAATTTCTGATGCATCAAAAGTTCTTTGAATTTGTTTCCTTTTTCTTAAATTTATCTAAAAGTAATATGTACCCTCAGACAGGAAGAGTTATAAACATGTCTGCATTAATGGTTCCCATCAAAAAAGAGAAAGTTCTGGAAAAGTTGCAGTATTCTAAATTTTTTTACCAAGAAGAAGAACTTTATGTATTCCGAATTCATGTTAATTACCTATTATTAAAGCCTTAGATGCCAAATATCTTGTGAATTCAGTATGTATTTCCATCTATACCTATATCTATGCCTCTATAACATTTGGTATATTGACAGACTCTTTATATCTATTACATCAGCAATTCAAATTTCTGCTTATTTTAAAGCTGCCCAGAGCGCCATCTAAATGGCTAGTATTGTCATTTCAGTTTACTGTGCAAGGTGGAGTGAAGGGGTTCGACTTAGGGATAGCAGAGTTTCAGGGTACCCAACATGCTCAGATGATTATTTCCTTAAAAATAGATTCTTGGTAGCTATCACATGAGGTTGAAACGATGTGTTTACAAGAGCATATACCAGAATTGTTGTCGTGAATTCTTCCTAAATCTCTGTCCAGTATAAAAATATATCCAGGATGGTCCAGTGTTTAAGAATCCACCTTGCAGTGCAGTGGACTTGGGTTCGATCCCTGGTCGGGGAACTAAGACCCCAGATGCTGCTAGGCAGCTAAGCCCAGGTGCCACAGCTACTGAAGCCTGCGTGCAACGACTTCCGAGCCCGCGCACCACAGCTAGAGTTCATGTACTGCAACGGAAAGATCCAGTGTGATACAAGAAAGACCCCACGCGCCTCAGTTAAGGCTTGACACAGTGAAATGAATATTTAAAAAATATACCCAGGAATCAGGAGATTAAATAGTAAGTACTCTGCGGAGAGTATGGACTTTGGAGTCAGACAGACATGGATTTGGACCCCAGATCTGTCCCCTGGTAAGTTAGTGTTTGTGAGCCTCTGTTCTGCCATCTTTAAAATAGAGATAATATCATCTTTATAAATTAAATTAGAAAATGTATATAAAATGCTTATTAGAGTATCTGGTAGATCAAATCTGCTATAAATATTAATATTTCCTACCTTTTAGAAACCTGAATTAAATTAAAATAAGTTTGCTGCTGCTGCTAAGTCACTTCAGTCGTGTCTGACTCTGTGCAACCCCATAGATGGCAGCCCACCAGGCTCTCCTGTCCCTGGGATTCTCTAGGCAAGAACACTGGAGTGGGCTGCCATTTCCTTCTCCAATTCATGAAAGTGAAAAGTGAAAGGAAAGTCGCTCAGTCGTGTCTGACTCTTTGCGATCCCATGGACCGCAGCCCACCAGGCTCCTCTGTCCATGGGATTTTCCAGGCAAGAGTACTGGAGTGGGGTGCCATCGCCTTCTCCGAAATAAGTTTAGTATACTGTAATAAAGCAAAGTCCTTTATATACATTATTACAATCATTAAAATAGATTTCTAAAAAAATTATGATTGAGTCTATTAGCAATTGAGTTGGGAACTCTAAGTAACTTAAACTTTCTCCTTTAATAATAGTATGTGTGTTCAATCACTAAGTCGTGACCGACCCTATGTGACCCTATGGACCATAGCCTGCCAGGCTCCTCTGTCCAAAGGATTCTCTAGGCAAGAATACTAGAGTGGTTTGCCATTTCCTCTTCCAGAGGATCTTCCTGACCCAGGGATCGAACCCTGGTCTCCTGCATTGCAGGCAGATTCTTTACCGCCTGAGCCACCAGGGAAGCCCTAATAAAGGCCTGTCTAGTGAGGCTATGTATGGATGGTCATGTATGGATGTGAGAGCTGGACTGTGAAGAAGACTGAGCGCTGAAGAGTTGATGCTTTTGAACTGTGGTGTTGGAGAAGACTCTTGAGAGTTTCTTGGACTGCAAGGAGATCCAACCAGTCCATTCTGAAGGAGATCAGCCCTGGGATTTCTTTGGAGGGAATGATGCTAAAGCTGAAACTCTAGTACTTTGGCCACCTCATGCAAAGAGTTGACTCACTGGAAAAGACCCTGATGCTGGGAGGGATTGGGGGCAGGAGGAGAAGGGGACGACCGAGGATGAGATGACTGGATGGCATCACTGACTCGATGGAAGCAAGTCTGAGTAAACTCTGGGAGTTGGTGATGGACAGGGAGGCCTGGCGTGCTGCGATTCATGGGGTCGCAAAGAGTCAGACACAACTGAGCAACTGAACTGAACTGAAATAAAACCAGTAGAGGTATAGCCATAATAATAGATATTTATTGGGTATTATGGGTCATGTGTTTTGCTACATGAAGTACTGTTCAATTTTTATAACAATTTCATGAGGCAAATACTACTATTATCCCTATTTTGGGAAGGTTCAGTAACTTGTTCAAGGTCACACAATTAGTAAGTGGCAAGACTGGGACTTGAATTTAGGTCTCTATGACTTCAAGTTGTGTGCCTAAATGAAGGTGTGGCAGTGAACATAGAGTATTAAGAGTTGAAAAGAATTGGAATTCCTCAGTGTTTGCATGGTGGCCTAAAGGAGAGAGTGGAGTCAAATTAGTGCATCACTCATGGTGCCTTTCTGGGTAGAACAGTTGCAAGTAACAAAAACCCTTACGAGTTAACTTAAGCTCCTCCAAAGAATTTACTGTCCAGTTCCAGTGATGACCCACAGGACACAAAGCCAGGAATGCAGCTGCTGTAGGAATGCAGGGAGTATTCCTTTCTCTTCTCTGAACATCTGGTTCACTTATGTCTATGCAGATATGCTTCCTTGGTGCCCAGCCTGCATGGGACAATTCATCACTGGTCTTCAGCTCCCAGATTTGCCTGCTTCAGGTTCAGCTACATAGAGAAACATTCTCTTTTTCTCTCCTAATTCAAAGGAAATCAAGCTGACCCAGTTGGAGTCAGGTGCCCCCACACCAAGAAACTGTTGCCAGGGCTGCAGAGTTATATAACACAGGCTTGACCTCTGGGAAACAAGCCAGTACTAGGAGCAGTCCCCAGAGAAGAGGTCTGGGTGACAACTTCATGTGTGGCCACCACCGTGGCACTCAGGAAGAGGAATGTCCAGGGTCCTAGGCAGTGGCAAGGAGGCAGTAGCTGTTGTCTTCATTCCAGGAACATTTATCCTAAGGATTGTGAAACATCTGCATTAATGGTTAGCTGCAAATAGCTTTATGTTTTAAGACTTTCTGTCTTAGAGACATCATTTGGTACAGAGCCCAATATCTCTCCCTGGGTATCAAATGTATCAACTCTGTATATCATCAAAGATAAGATAATATCCATTCTACATTGTCCCCTCTTAAATCTAGATTGACTCCAGGAAGTTTGAAGTTCAGGTGCTGTGGTGTGCTGGGGTGCTCAAAACATTAATTCTAGGGGAAAACTTCATGGGTGTGGCAGCATTTTTTTAAAACTTGCCATTTCATAGTTGTAAGCATTTTTTATTTTCTAAGCTTGAGACTTAAACTTACCTGTGGAACAGACAGTTTATTTATTTTGGGAAAAGCTATACTGAAAAGTAAATTAAGTTCTTTCCCATTGTTCTTGGGGAAAAAATGTAATGCAAAGGAGTTATTCGGGAACAGATGCATCCAACAGAGCAGCTTTGTTTAGTAAAATATACTGGGTATACTGTTCAGGAAACTCATGTCTCTACCACTGATATTTTCCCTAGAAATGGGCTGTAGGCCTCCATTCTAACCACGTTTTGGCCTATCACTCTGCATAGGGTGAGGAGTCCACAGGGCCGGTGGGACACACCCTCTTGGAAGCTGTTCTCCTATGTCTTGACCACCTTCTGGGTATCAAGGAACCCCTTAATTTCCTGCTCAGACATGCCTGACCCTGTTTCCAGGGCCTCTTTACTGAATATGACTTCTTGAGAAGGCTTTTAGGCCTGAGGCTATATGGACAGAGCTTAAAGGAGCACTGTGGGGAATTCCCTAGTGGTCCACTGGGTTAAGATTCCATGCTTCCAGTATGGGGGCTGTGGGTTTGATCCCTGGTTGGGAAACTAAAATCCCACATGCCGTATGCCATGGTCAAAAAAATGGACATGACTGAGCGACTTTCACTTACTTGAATGTTTCTTGGTATTCTTGTGTTCTGACCGTACTCTGGTGGGAAAAATACTTTATGCTGGTTTCACGTGGAACTCTGAACAGGACAATTCAGTTCTGTACTTCCTGGAGGCACAGCCCAACACTGCAGTAAGACTTCCACAGTGAAAAAGAAGTGTTCCAACAGCGTGCTTTGCTGTTGAAGATAGTAATGGTTAGAAATTCATTCCCAGAGATAGAGATGCTACAGAAAGCACAGGAAGGTTTTTTAGGGTATTTATAACAGGGGAAATATTGCCATAAAATAGTGGTTGATAAGAAAGATGAAAGCAAAAGGGGGGAAATTGAAGTCTGAGTAGCAGGTTCAAATATTCATTATTAACCAGGCCTTGAAACAGTTAATCAAGAGGAAATTAAAAACTGAGGGCCTGGAAAGCCCCCAGTATTTTAAGGGATGAGGGATTGTAAATATAGCTATTCAAGCTGGAAGGACAGGTTTAGGAATCCCAGAAGACAAGGAGATAAAATCCAACCACAAACTGAGGTGCTCCCCAGTATTTACTGGCTTAGTCTTGGAAGAGGTGCTCATACTCGGTGCCCCTAAAACAACTAGTTTTGGAGGGGTAACAGTTCTCTTTGTTTGGGTAAATAAATTTGTAACTTCAGGAAGAAATAATAAACTGCTAAATCAGAAGCTTATAGTTTAATATTTTTATATTAAATCTAAGAACATATTTAATAACTAGGTTTGTAATCAAGCCACTTCTGTATATTCTGTTTGTGTCTTAGGCTTAAGAGGATTTGAGCTCCTAAATGTAAAGATCTGTGTTTATTAAATACATAAAATTGCCTATGAGAAAGACTTTTCTAGTTTTTTATACTGACTTGTCAGGTGAGTTTTTTGTCATTCTAATTTAGAATGTTTGAGAGAATCTGATTAATTAAATGTGTAAATTACTGAATATTTATGAGTTGTCAAATATAAATAAATGAGGGTCAATCAAAGAAGAAATATAAATGATTGTTCTTATTTTGGTATAGAATTCATAACAAAAATGGATTTTAAAAGGTATATTTTATTAAGCTGAATATTAATCAAAATATAAGCAATTACAAACATGCTTTTCTGGATGCAAAAGCCCTTTTGGATAATAAAAGCTTACTTGAACCTCAAGTGGCTCATCATGGCTCTACTACTCCCTTGCCTGTGACTTTGAGCAGGTTTCTTTTTCCTGTCTCTAATACGGAGATAATAATAGGAGTATTTCGTAGGGTTGTTAAGAGACTCAAATGAGGTACATAAGAAAGTCCTTAGAACAATGTTTGGCATATACTGCTGCTGCTGCTGCTAAGTTGCTTCAGTCGTGTCCAACTCTGTGTGACCCCATAGATGGCAGCCCACCAGGCTCCTCCATCCCTGGGATTCTCCAGGCAAGAACACTGGAGTGGGTTGCCATTTCCTTCTCCAATGCATGAAAGTGAAAAGTGAAAGTGAAGTCGCTCAGTCGTGTCCGACTCTTAGCGACCCCATGGACTGCAGCCTACCAGGCTCCTCCCTCCATGGGATTCTCCAGGCAAGTGTACTGGAGTGGGGTGCCATTGCCTTCTCCTGGCATATACTAGGTGCTTAATAATTGAATATTATTCTATTACTGTGAATGTTAGAATTAAAAAATTTCAGTGTACAATAAATGAATATAGCTCCATGTCTCTGCTCTGCTTCTTCTCAGGTACTTGGCTTTTGAGACTCAACTATTATAACATTCTTTTACTTGAATAGTTTAAAATTATTTGTATTGCAGTAACAACAATGGCAACCCACTCCAGTACTCTTGCCCGGAAAATCCCATGGATGGAGGAGCCTGGTAGGCTGAAGTCCATGGGGTTGCTAAGAGTCGGGCACGACTGAGCGAGTTCACTTTCACTTTTCACTTTCATGCATTGGAGAAGGACATGGCAACCCACTCCAGTATTCTTGCCTGGAGAATCCCAGGGATGGAGGAGCTTGGTGGGCTGCCATCTATGGGGTCGCACAGAGTCGGACACGACTGAAGCGACTTAGCAGTAGCAGCAACAAAGTCCTTAAAAGAAAAACACAGATACATGTCTCTGTAGGGGCATTTGTACATGATGGTGATAGGGTCACCATAGCAAACTTGTAAAACAGCAGTCCCTAACATTTTGGCATCAGGGACCAGTTTAGAGGAAGACAACTTCTCCACGGATGGCGGTAGTTGTTCAGGCAGTAATGCAAGCAATGGGGAGTGGCAGATGGAGCTTAGCTCAAGCACGCAGGGCTCATCTCCTGCTGTGCAGCCCAGTTCCTAACAGGAGTTGGAGACCTCTGCTGTACAAATGATATAAATATTTGATTTCACAGGTAAAGTTAAGGATAGCTGCTATGTTCACTGGATGCCAACAATCTGGTTAAAGCATGTGATTACTATTGTAAATTGTATGGAGAAATGAGGTGTGGGAACTTATGTCAAAGCTGAATTCCATTTTGATTTAGCAAGAGGCAATTGCACCATCCCTATAGTTTTGCTTTTCCTGAATATCGTATATTTAGAATCATGTAATGTGTAGCCTTTTCTCCAGACTTGCTTCCTTGGTTTATCAGTAAGCTTTTAAGATTCATCCATGTTTTTTCATAGCATGACAGCTCATTTCTTTTCATTGCTGAGTAATATTCCCCCCCACCCCCATTCCCGGTGAATGTACTGCAGTTTATTCATTCACCTAAGGCTCAACATTCAGAAAACGAAGATCATGGCATCTGGTCCCATCACTTCATGGGAAATAGATGGGGAAACAGGGGAAATAGATGGGGAAACAGTGGAAACAGTGTCAGACTTTATTTTCTTGGGCTCCAAAATCACTGCAGTTGGTGATTGCAGCCATGAAATTAAAAGACGCTTACTCCTTGCAAGAAAAGTTATGACCAACCTAGATAGCATATTAAAAAGCAGAGATATTACTTTGCCAACAAAGGTCCATCTAGTCAAGGCTATGGTTTTTGCAGTGGTCATGTATGGATGTGAGAGTTGGACTGTGAAGAAAGCTGAGAGCCGAAGAATTGATGCTTTTGAACTGTGGTGTTGGAGAACACTCTTGAGAGTCCCTTAGACTGCAAGGAGATCCAACCAGTCCATTCTAAAGATCAGTCCTGGGTGTTCATTGGAAGGACTGATGCTGAGGCTGAAACTCCAATACTTTGGCCACCTCATGCGAAGAGTTGACTCATTGAAAAAGACTTTGATGCTGGGAGGGATTGGGGGCAGGAGGAGAAGGGGACGAGAGAGGATGAGATGGCTGGATGGCATCACGGACTTGATGCACATGAGTTTGGGTGAACTCCGGGAGTTGGTGATGGACAGGGAGGCCTCGGGTGCTGCCATTCATGGGATTGGAAAGAGTCGGACACGACTGAGCGACTGAACTAAACTGAAGGAAAGCTTGGTTGCTTCCAGTTTTGATAATGATTAAAGCTACTGTAAGGGCTTCCCTGGTGGATCAGTGGTAAAGAATCTGCCTGCAATGGAGGGGTGAAACAGCTAGTCACTCAGTCATGTCGGACTCTTTGCTATCCTATAGACCTGGAGCCCACCAGGCTCCTCTGTCCATGGAATTCTCCAGGCAAGAATTCCCTTCTCCAAGGAATCTTCCTGACCCAGCGACTGAACCTGGGTCTCCTGCATTGGAGGCAGATTCTTTACTGTCTGAGCCACTAGGGAAGTCTGCAATGGAGGACACACGAGTTCAATCCCTGGATAGGCAAGATCCCTGGAGAAGGGAATGGCTACTCACCCCAGTATTTTTGCTTGGATAATTTCATGGACAGAGGAGCCTGGTGGGCTCTAGTCCATGGGGCCACAAGGAGTCAGACACGACTTAGCAACTAAACGACAACAGACAAGCTGTGTTCTTGGTTCATCCTTTCCTATAGAAGAAGGGTAGAGAGAGTTAACAGGGAACTTGAATAATAAAGAGCCACATCCTACATTCTACCCACATCAGAAAATCTTTGTTCTACTAGAAATTAGAACGACATGGGAGGAGGGAGATAGGTTGCTATCAGATATCAAAGAGCAAATTAAACTTGCTATTTGTGTAATGGTTAATACTACACTGTAATTCAGGTAGACATTTTATTAAGTCTGAAGAAGATAGAGAATGTAGTTAGCATAAATCTGTGGTTAAAAGACTCATGGAATATGGGAATCATGAACTCTGTCACTGGATGGTTGCTTATCTTGAATTAGCAGTCCATTTGTTACTACCAAATCATAGAATCAGCTGACATTTCACCTGTTTCAAGTTACCCACATCCTGCTAATACAGCTTCTCAACCAGACTCATTTGATTTTGCTTTTCATAAGACTCCCAGGGAAGAGATTTTATGACTTCCCTTGTTAGTGCTTTCATAGCTGTCAGCCCACATCACCAGTAAATCTTTCCTGGTGTCTCTTAGGAAATCCCCTGAAAATTAATGGGTAACTAAATCTTGCTCCTGAGTGGGAGGGAAAGACAATGGAATATGAGTCTGCTGAACCAAAAGTGAATGGAGCCTCAGTTTGTTATTTGATATCCAAGCTTCCAGAAGTAGTGAAGCAACTTCTGTAGGTGAATCAAAGACTAGGAGGAGATGTGGTTGGCCCTGAACCACTCCTTTGTTTCAGGGAGAGTCAAATGGAACTGTGCCAGGGAGTATTAATGTAAACAGAACCTCAGCTCACTCTGGAACCCTAAAATTGGAGACAGCCATGGATATTGTATTCCTCATTAAAAAATGTCATTGTAGAGAGATCTTAAGGAATACTCCCTCATTTTTAAATGTATATTTTAATGACTACTTTGAAATTATAACATATAGTTCAGAATAGAATGGCTTATTAAAAAGTCAGGTTGTTGAGTCAGGGTTGGGGCAGATGGGACTGTTTTAGAAATGGCTGCGGTGGTGACATTGTAAGTCATGGCCATTAAGATAAGGAAAATAAGGAAATACTCCAATGTATCCTCAAATGGAAGCTACTCACGGGGGAGAAAAAGATCAGATATGGATAGAGATTGAAAATCAAGCTAAATCACTCCAATTTTCTTGCCTGGAAAATTCCATGGGCAGAGGAACCTGGCAGCCTGCAGTCCATGGGGCTGCAAAGAGTCAGACACGACTGAGTGACTGAGCACAAATTCAGATTATGTGACTCTCGGTAACTTAGTTAGTGGTGGAGAAGTGTTAAACAGCTATTTAAACACTTGAGAAAATTTCCAAGAGAATTATTGCAGTTTCTAACCTGGGGCTCAAGGAATAATGGATTGGGCTAGGCCAGAAAAATTAGAGGGCAGAAGTTTAGTCTAGTAAAGAACTCTAGAATAAGGCCAAGGGACAGGGGATTTAAGCAGCCTTAATCCAAGCAGGGTTTCGGGTGGAGTGAGAAAAATAGACAGGCAAGATCTAAGTGTCAAGTGCTTAGCTCCAGGGACTTCCCTGGTGGTCTAGTGGTTAAGACTCCATGTTCCCAGGAGCAGCAGCTAGGGACCCAGGTTTGATCCCTGGTAAGGAAACTGGAAGGAATGATGCTAAAGTTGAAACTCTAGTACTTTGGCCACCTCATGCAAAGAGTCGACTCATTGGAAAAGACTCTGATGCTGGGAGGGATTGGGGGCAGGAGGAAAAAGGGTCGACAGAGGATGAGATGGCTGGATGGCATCACTGACTCAATGGACGTGAGTTTGAGTGAACTCCGGGAGTTGGTGATGGACAGGGAGACCTGACGTGCTGCGATTCATGGGGTCGCAAAGAGTAGGACACAACTGAGCGACTGGAATGAACTGAACTGAACTGAAGGAAACTGGATCCCGTGTGCAGCAACTAAGACCTGGTTCAGCCAAAAAAAAAAAGACAGTTATTTTTTTAAATTATTTTTTTAATTGGACTATAATTGCTTTACAATGTTGTGTTAGTTTCTGCAGTACATCATGAATCAGCTATAAGTATACATACATCGCTCTCTCTTGAGTCTCCCTTCTACTTCCCTATTCCATCCCTCTCAGTTCAGTTCAGTTCAGTTGTTCAATTGTGTCCGATTCTTTGTGACCCCATAGACTGCAGCACGCCAAGCTTTCCTGTCCATCACCAACTCATAGAGCTTGCTCAAACTCAAGTCCATCGAGTCGGTGATGCCATCCAACCATCTAATCCCCTGTCATCCTTGTCTCCTCCTGTTTTCAATTTTGCAGCATCAGGGTCTTTTCCAATGAGTCAGTACTTTGAATCAGGTGGTCAAAGTATTGCAGTTTCAGCTTTAGCAACAGTCCTCCCAGTGAATATTCAGGACTGATTTCCTTTAGGATTGACGGGCTGGATCTCCTTGCAGTCCAAAGGACTCTCAAGAGTCTTCTCCATCCCCACAGTTCAAAAGCATCAATTCTTTGGTGCTCAGCTTTCTTTATAGCTCAACTCTCACATCCATACATGACTACTGGAAAAACCATAGCTTTAACTAGATGGACCATTGTTGGCAAAGAAATGTCTCTACTTTTTAGTATGCAGTCTAGATTGGTCATCGCTTTTCTTCCAAGGAGCAAGCGTCTCTTAATTTCATGGCTGTAGTCACCATCTGCAGTGATTTTGGAGCCCAAGAAAATAAAGTCTGTCACTATTTCCATTGTTTCCCCACCTATTTGCCATACAGTAATGGGACTGGATGCCATGATCTTCGTTTTCTGAATGTTGAGCTTTAAGCCAACTTTTCCACTCTCCTCTTTCACTTTCATCACGAGGCTCTTAGTTCTTTGCTTTCTGCCATAGCAGTGCTGTTATCTGCATATCTAAGTTTACTGATACTTCTCCTAGCAATCTTGATTCCAGCTTGTGCTTCCTCCAGCCCAGCAGTTCACATGCTGTCCTGTGTATATAAGTTAAATAATCAGGGTGACCCATCCCTCTAGATCATCACAGAACACTGAGCTGAGCTCCCTCTGTTATACAGCAGGTTCCCACTAGCTGTTTTACACATGGTAGTTTATATATATATTCCTGGTGGCACAGTGGTAAAGAATCTGCTTGCCAACGCAGGAGACACAAGAGACACGTGTTCGATCCCCATGTCGGGAAGATTTCCTGGAGTAGGAAATGGCAACCCACGCCAGTATTCTTGCCTAGAAAATTCCATGGACAGAGAAGCCTGGGGGCCTACACTTCATGGGGTTGCAGAGTCGGACATGACTGAGCACCGCAAGCTTGCCGTATGAAAAGCATAGCTCCAATTCAAGCCCCAGGTTCAGGTTTCAGTCTTAGTAAAGACAGTGAGGACAACAGCCCAAAGTTCTAAGTGGCAGAGAATGAGCACAGAAGCAGACAAAAGTCACTCCTTCTCCCAGGAGGTGTTGCTCAATGTCAAGTCTCAAGGGCTGGTTCGAGTGAATTGTAGGCTGATGTCAGCTCCCAACTACCAGGGCCCTCATGTGGGATCTGCTACACAAATGTGCACAGTAGCTCTCTGAAAGCAGTCACATCAGTGTACCACTGCAACACTGGTTTTCATTCTGGGCCCCTATTGCAGACTCACTGATTCAGAGTTTCTGGGGTAGGGTCCTGGAACCTGTATTTCATTCCTTACAGTAAAAAAGTTTTATATATGTGTATATATATATATATAAATTATGTATATAATTATATATAAATATATACATATATTATACATGTGTGTGTATATATATATATAAAGTGTATTTTTTTGTTCAAAAGTAGTATCTGCCTATTGAAGTCAAAATGAAAGTATGCATGAAGACAAAATTGAAAGCCTACCTTCTTTCTTCCCCTTTCTACCCCACTCCCAACTCCCTAGGCTTAGCCACTCCTTATAGATTTGGTTTGCGCATATAGAAATGTATTCATGTTATCTGTGTTAATGTCTCATATGGGATTTTAAAAGTTGTGAAACAGTATTCACAAAGTTGGAGGAAGGCATGGCAACCCACTCCAGTATTCTTGTTGGCAGAATCCCCACAGACAGAGAAGCCTGGCAGGCTGCAGTCCATAGGGTCGCACAGAGTTGGACACTGAAATGAATTAGCCCTCATTCATCAAGTTTCTCTATGAATTTTCCACTGCTCTCATCATGAAGAGAAGTTTTGCCTTCTTGGAACTCAGGTTTTTGGTTGTGGAAGTGAAGAAAATGAGCTAAAAGAAACAGAACTGGAAGGAGCCTGAGATGATTGTATCAGTCAGAATCCTGGTGGGAAACAGATGGCACACTCAGGCTGGGGCATTGAAAAAAGCTTCATTGAACGATTGTTTACAGAGGGGTGGGCAGGGTTTAAAGGAGCTACCCAGAGGTGCGGAAGTACCCCAGGGCTATTAACACCTGTGAGCGGCTACCTCCTCCAGCCTCCTGCGGCAAGGAGTGGGGGCTGCCGCTGCTGCTGCTGGAACCCAGGCTGACAGCACAGCAGGGAGGGACCCCAGGGGGAAAAGAACTTGACCTCACTCTCCTCTCTTCCTTCTGCTTCCTGCCAAGGCTCCCCACTGGCCCCGCTCAGTTAGAAGCCAGAAGACAAAGGGGCCTGGTGATATCATCCATTTAGGTCAAACTCAGAGCAGGCCACAAAGCAGGATAGCGGAGGAGGCTGGAGAGGCAATTGGGGGATGTCCAGCACAACATGTTTCTGAAAATATAGATCTTAGCAGGCAGGAAGAGGAGTGGGAAACACTGCCAGAGCCCTGCAGACAAAGGAAAAGAGGGGTTGGGGTATTTAGAGAAAGCAGAAGATCCTTCAGTGATAGATTACTATGCTGCTGCTGCAGCTGCTGGTGTGTGTGTGTGTGTGTGTGTGTGTGTGTGTGTGTGTGTGTGTGTGTGAGAGAGAGAGAGAGAGAGAGAGAGAGAGAGAGAGAAAGTGAGAATCACTCAGTCGTGTCACTCTTTGCGACCCCATGGACTATACAGTCCACGGAATTCTCCAGGCCAGAACACTGGAGTGGGTAGCCTTTACCTTCTCTGGGGGATCTTCCCAACCCAGGGATTGAACCCAGGTCTCCACAATGCAAGCAGATTCTTTACCAGCTGAGCCATCAGGGAAGTCCACGAGAGGTAAAAGATATTTTTAAAGAAACTTGCTGCAGATAATAAATTGAATGCTCTTAAATGGTTACGCGACACTTCCCTAAAGAGTGTTTCTTTTTCAAATCTTTTGGATTTGTTGGAATACTAGTTTATTTTCCTCCATTTTCCCTTTCTCCTTGTTTAGAAATGTACAGACTTTTTTATATAAGGAGGTTCATAATGGCATATTCTTAGGTGCAGACAGAAAAGACTAGAAAGAGACATTATACAAAAATGTTCACTGATTTAATTTAATAGCTGATTTTTATTTCTAATTCTGTGAATTTTAGCATTTTCCAAACTTTTGGCCATGAACATGCATTATTTTGCAGTAGCTTAGACTTGAATCTAGGTCCTTTTTGTTTTCTTTATCTGTACTCTCCCTAGGTGATCTTATCCATTCTCATGGGCTTAAATATCATCTATATGCTGAAAAGTCCCATATTTAAATTTCTAGCCCTGGCTTATCTCCTGAGAGACTTATATGCCAGCTGCTCCCTGACATCACCCCTGGGTTGTCTAATAGACAATCTCAAAGTCAACCTGTCTGCGACAGAGGACTTGACTTACCCCTTCTCCCTCTAATTGCCTGACCTCTACTTCCTCAGGCCTGGAGGTTTAAAAATTATATTTCACATAGCCAATCCACATGGTACAAAATGTAAAAGGTACAAAAGGTTAACTGTTATGAAAAGATGTGCCTGTCTTGGCCCAGGTTTTCTTTCTCTGTTCCTTATCTATCCAGTTTTTCCACCCTTAAAACATTGTCTGAGGTTTTCATCTTCTTTATGCATGCAAATATATGTGAATAAACATTTAAACATTTTATATAATAGCTAGCATTTTTTATCCACTGCTCAACATCTTGTATTTTCTCTTAACAACCCCTCTTGGAGATATTTCTTTACCAGTATAGATACAGCTGTTCATTCTTTTTAATACCTACATAGATAGCACCATGGGCTTCCAGGTGGCACCAGGAGTAAAGAACCCACTTGCCAGTGCAGGAGGCCTGAGAGACGTGGATTCCATCCCGGACTCAGGAAGATCCCCTGGAGAAGGGCACAGCAACCCACCCCAGTATTCCTGCCTGGAGAATCCCATGGACAGAGGAGTCTGGCAGGCTACAATCCATAGAGTTGGACGTGACTGAAGCTACTTAGCAGGCAGGCAGCTTTCCATTATGTGAATAGGGTTAAGTTGTTTTGAACAAGACTTTATCTTGAGGCTAGACAATTTGCATTCCAGTTAACATTATGTGCAATAAAAATTATACCACATCAGGCTTACTATTATACAACAGTTTTTTTTTTCACCCACCAATATATTGTGGGCATTCACCTATATTGGGGCACACAGAACTACCACCTTCTTTTTAACCACAGCCTTCACATTTTATAATATGGATGCGCCATAATCCACCCAACCGCACCTTTGTTTATGAGCACTCAGTTTTCTCCAGCCTTTTGCTTTCATAAGCAATGGTGTGATGGACATCTTCCTCTAATTGCCTGGGGCAGTGTTCACCACATCTTATATCTTTTTCTCTAGAGAACACAGCCAGCCTGCACTTCACAGGTTCCCCTCTATCATCACAGTACAGACACAAGAGTAAATCAGGAGCAAAGAGCCCTCACTGCACTAAGAAGGGTAGGACTGAGCAAACAGAGAAAAAATCCCGACATCACAGCTCACTAGTAGCAGACATTTTGAGGAAATGTCTTGGTAAAAAGCAAAGTTATTTTAGAAATCCATTGATGAAGACTTTGTCTGAATTTGTTCAAAATTTAGAACAAATTTGGGTAGCAAAACAAATTTTGCTTTTGGGTGAAAAACAAAGCAGGAATTGATTAATTATTTTCTACAGTTGCATTGGCGTTGGCCAGTACCATTCAAGAAGGTAATCATTTCAAAGAAGAAATAATCAGCAGAAACACATCTAATGCAGAAAAGAAAAGAGAACTAGACCAGAGCAGATTCCACTCCCCACTCAACATCTGCTGAAAGGATTTACTAAATCCTAGTGAGAAAAAAGTTAAAGTCGAATCCTAAATACACACACACACACACACACACACACACACACTTATATATATTTTTTCCCCTAAAACTGACTATATTGCAAATTGTATATGGGTCTTATTTTCTGGATTCTCAATTAATCCTATAAGTTATCTTTAATATAACCCCAAGTTAATTCTCATAGATAATCTTATGAGAGTGGGAACACAAGCAATCCTAACTGACAAATGGAGGTCTGGGCATCTTAGATCAACCATATACCTTTGGAAGTGGTGTCTTTATAAGACATGTTGCTTTCTGTCAATGGCAGGCATTTTCCATAGGCTGTCAGCTTTGAAAAGGCCTGGTAGTGGTGTTAACTCCCAGTATAGGCAGACTAGAATTCAAAGACATAAAATCAATTTGTTAGTGGGAGGGTTCTGGGATGCCCAGAGGGCTATGGTGTAGAGGAAAATGCTAGGGCATTGAGACAGTTGAAAAATAATTGGAAAGGCTGATTTGACTTTAATGTACCTATTTGGGGTTACCTTACTTTGCCCAGGTTAATAACAGTATTGGACCCAGAGGTTGAGGAAGGAGGACATTAAATAGCTCTAATTTTAAATGTTGGAGTACTTCAGGTATAAGAGCCCTGCTGGAATATACTTAATGGCTTATTTTATTTTACGGTGTAGTACTTTCTGGAAGACTGTGAGAAAAGCAAGATTTTTATTTTCAGCCTTGAAATAACTATACATGGTTATATATCATACAGATACTGTAGAAGATAAACACATATTCCACCACCTTCCTCTCTTAACCCCAAGTTTCTGTAGATAATTAATCTTTTTCCACTCTACCTTGTGCTTCATGAAGCCAGTCACGGTAATTCTGTTTCTGTTGCTACTAATTGGTTTAGGAATATCTATGTGATTCGGTTCTGAGCCGTGAGATCTGAGGAGACACTGGCTGGGACATTTCTGAGTCAGGTTTCTTTCTTCTTAAAAAAGAGACACAGGAAGTGCAGATATATTGTTGTATATGGCAGCCATCTTGCAACCATGTGGCAGCTCACCTGAAGACAAAGTTGACCTGAGGGAACAGCAGAGTGCAGAGCTAGGAAATAGCTACGTCCCTGATGGGACACTGAGCAACTGAATGGAGTAGCCCTGGAGCTGTCTGTCTGTTGATTTCTTATTCTGTGAGATAATAAATGTTCATCATTTAAGGCAGTCCAGTCAAGCTTTCTGTTACCTGCAGTTAAAGGCCAACGATCTGATACACTTTCCTGAAGAGTCCCTACAAATCACTTCATGGCAGTGTCTCGACAGGAAGTGAAATGAAGGAAATGAAAGGTCTTCTTTGGGCCCTGCTACAAAATTGCAAACGTGAGTGCAAAGGACTTCCATTATTTGCTAGGGAAAGCTTCAAGACGTTTCCATAAATTTTAGAATTCTGAAGACAACTGTATGTGCGTGTTATGTATTCATGATTTTAAATCTAATGAGAGCTCTCTTCCTACTTTTGTTTTATCAGTATAAGTGAATATTTCAAAGCCACTGAAGTTATTATTTCTTGAAAGGGCACTAGATGAAGGAAGGAAGATAGCTAATGTCAGTGAGTGCTCACTAAGCCCTGGGCATATGCTAAGTACTTTATGTAAGTTACCTTCATTGTTCTTCAAAACAAACCTATGAAGTAGGTTCTGTTATCATTCTCATTTTTTCCAGGAAAGACATTATGGCTGAGAGACCTTATATAAGTTGCCTAAATTCACAATTAAGTAGTAAAAACTGAGGTCTGAACCTGGAGTCTCTCTGACTCCAAACCCCAGACACTGAAGTCTTACATGGGGCACAAGGACATGTTGGCCACTTTCCAGAATCTTCCTTTGGCTGTTTTCCTTCACAGACCCAGAAGCAATGTCTGGAGGTTCCCTTGTTAGTTATGCAAACAGTCAATCTGGTTACACAATAAAGGAGAGAGGCCAATTCTGGCACTAATTTTAGGGCAAACCACAGATGTCTTTGATGTTTTCATTGTACATGAGAACAGAGCCAGTGATCCGACAGCTGCTGGCAGCTCTGATCAAATATGCAGAATATTAAGGCAGCTTTATCTCAGCACCTAATTACAGCTGGCACAGAGGAAATTTATTTTGCAAACGGGAGATGTCAAATGGTATAAATGCAATATATAACCAAATATGATTGCCTCATTCTATTTTCTCAGGGCTGTCCAATTACAGAGCACTTTTTGGGAAAGTGTTTATTAAATGATGTTCCTCTCAACTTGCATAACCCAACTTTGTGTTAAATATTATCGTAACAGCTCAACTGCCTTATTGTCTTATACTTCAATTTATTTTCTTCAAATATAAAACAGATCCAGCACTTAATTTCTAAAGCAAATGTAATTATGACATTCTTATCTAGCCCAGATTTTTACACCCAAGTCACCAATGTAATAGTAATAGGGCCATAATTTAATGTCTTTTACTATCAAAAATTTTTTTCGTATTTTGTAATGACAGAGAAACAGCTTTATAATACCAATAAGGGACAAAGAGCTAATAGTTGGCTAACAAATACCCATAATCATAGCTGGAAGAGGCTCACAAACGTGCTTCATATGTTTGGCCAAAGATGCTGCAAGCTGTGTGAGGCTGGAACAAATGTGCCCAGATTTCCTTCACGGAGGGGCTTGCAGGCCAGCTGTGGGAGAGCCCTCGAGCCATTTGCTCCTTCAGGGTCCACCGGCAGTAGAGACCTCCAGGTTGATGCTGTGCCGTTTCAGGGACGGAGTGAAGCAGCAGTACGGAGGCTGGGCACTCAGCCTGGGATGGGAACTCGGAGGGGCAAGTCTCTCAACCTTCCTCCTTCCCTTCCATTTCAGTATTGCTCTCTCACAAACATCTTCATCCTAGATTCCATCTCCACATTTCTCAGCATCTGTTTTTTGATAACCCAGCCTGTGACATGGTGTAAAGTGTGTCACCTTAAAACAGTTCTTCTTTTGGCTGGAGGGGGTGATCTTTCAGCCACTGTTAGAGAGTAGACTACATGCTGTGTTGACATCCATCGATGACTTTCATTATTAAATTGCCACATTAAAATTTATCAATCAATCAGTTATACATCAGAATTTAATTTTTTTCAATACACTGAAATGCATTGCTAAAACAGTATTTCTTTTTCTTTTTTAAAAACTCTTTCTTGACTTCCATGGAGCATCTGACACTCTAAGCTTCTCTCTCCTTAAACCTTTTCCCTTTCATTTAAAAGAAGAAATATGCTTCAGACTGCTCCATTATAATCTGTACTTGCTGCCTGCCTTACAATGCTGTACGCCAAGTTTCTGTTCTTGACCTTTGCTCTTCTCCCTGCACTCACTGCTCCCAGAACACATGGCTTCAACATCTGCTTAAGATAATGGTTGTACCCATTTTCAAGTTTATGATTCAGGCCTTGTTGCTGAGCTCCAGAGCCATATAGCTTCCCCAAACAAAAATACACCCAAATGGAATGTTTTGTCTCCACATCCTTCTTTCCCAAACACCCCAAAACATAAATAACCAACAATGGTTACATATTCATCCTCCAAAAGTCCAGTATCCAGGAATAGTACCACTACTCACTCACCCTTGATGTTAGCTTGAATACGGGAAACAGCCTAGACTTCCTCCCACAAACTCTCAATCCAAGCACTCCTGAGATGTTAGATTCTCCTTTCTAATTGCCCTGAGTCATTTCACCTCCTTCTTTCCACTCTTTCATCCCCTCTTCCATGGGTGGCTTAAAGTCTCCAAGACTGTCCTATAACTGCTTTTCCTTAAACTCATCCTTTCTTTCTCTACCATCTGATCAAGCTATGTCACTGCTGAAAATCTCAGGCGGCCAGCTTAACACACACGGTTCTTAATCAAAAGTGAAAGTCGTCCAATCGTGTCCAGCTGTTTGAGACCCCATGGACTAAACAGTCCATGGAATTCTCTAGGCCAGAATACTGGAGTGAGTAGACTTTCCCTTCTCCAGGGGTTCTTCCCAACCCAGGGATCAAACCCAGGATTCTTTACCAGCTGAGGCACCAGGGAAGCCCAAGTATACTGGGGTAGCCTATCCCTTCTCCAGAAGATCTTCCCGACCCAGGAATTGAACTGGGGTCTATTGCATTGCAGGCAGATTCTTTACCAACTGAGCTATCAGGGAAGCCCTTCTTAATGAAAAGGGCCTTATTTATCTAGTCTAGTTGTCAATCATTCTTCTGGGTCTACCCTGAGACCTGCGCATAAATGCGTCAGATGGTGTCACATTCTGGTGCCTTAACAAGATGTGGTTCCCTCTGCCTTCTGTTCCCCCTCATCTTGTCTTCAACTAGCTCTTCCCCTTAAAAACGCAGCTTCTGCTGAGACCACCTTTGGAAACATCTTCCCAGACCCTTCTCCCCTCACACCTAAGCACATATCTATCAAGGCATTTATCATACTGTGAAGGTACTTGTCCATTCAAACTGGTCCACAAAACTCTTCGAGAACAGGGGTTATACCTTATTGGAGTTTAGTGAAAGTCAAAGTCTCTCAGTCATGTCAATTCCTTGTGACACAGTCCATGGGAATTCTCCAGGTCAGAATACTGGAGTGGGTAGCCATTCCCTTCTCCAGGGGATCTTCCCAACCCAGGGATCGAACCCAGGTCTCCCTCATGGCAGGTGGATTCTTTACCAGCTGTCTTTATATCAAGATATATAGCATAGTGCCTGTCACATAGTAAGCTTCATAGTGTGTTTGCGAGATGCATGGAAATGAATTGTATAAAAATGTAGTTACTTTTCAATGAACCATTTTAATGCTAAATTTGTAAAATGCACACACATATTTGGACATTTTGCCATAGTATATTATAGAGAAGTTTTTATCAGTATTATATATTATACACACACACACTGATTAGCAACATTTACATTGGTTTTCACTTTAAAAATTATTTATAACAAAATTATTGATATATACAAATAATATATAATATAAAATTATTTTCATATAATTTTATATTATATGCTTATTAGATGCATATATTATATAATATAAATTATTTCTAAATATGATATCTATATATAATAAAGTATACCTTATACACCTTATTATTTATTATACATTTTAATATAAATTTCTATAGGTATATAATATGCTATAAAATTATATGGGTAATTTTTAAAGTATTTATATAGGTAATTATTTTATATGTAATAAAAATTATTTTAGTATAGTTCTGAAAAGAATCTACATTAGCATCTCTGCTGGCTAATGATCTACATTGGCTACTAATCTACATGTTGCTAATGAGGACTTTTGAGTAGGTGTGGTGTGTTTTGTGGAGTAGCTGACAGAGTTTCCACCTCTTCAAACTGATTGTCAACGTATGGGTAAATAACAATCTGCTGACTTTGAAAAATTAGTTATAATCCATTTCACATAATGCATGCAAAGCATGGCAAGCAATGGCCCATAATTGAAGGATTAGTTTTGGGCCTTAGGGTGGTTTTTAAAATTCACAGGCTGATAGAATGTTCCATCCCATATGGACCCAGAATATTCTCATCAGGGAGTTTCCAGCACTTGCTTTCCTCCTACAGAATATGACATGTACTGGGTACCAGGGGAGAGAGAAGCGCTCCATCCATCAGCCCAGCAGCTGGAGATCTTCCCTGATGATAAGGGGAGTGGGAGGCTGAAAGTGCCTTAGAAGAATCTGATGGGGCCTGAAATGGAACGAATCTGTAAAGCCGCTTAGGTCAGTTCTAATTTTTCTGCTATCACAGGCACACTGGAGCGTCCTCTTGTCTCCCGCCTGAGCCTTGCGTCCTGCTGAAATCGCTCTACTTGCCCTGCTCCCTTCAGGTCTTAATGGCTTGCCGGGGTGGAATAAGAGGCTGCTGTGTGACTGTTCCTGCTCTTGCATCGCTCTCACCGACTTTCTCTCTTTACTCCCACCTGTCTGCATCCATCTATAGCATTTCCTTTCAGCTCCTGTGCCTGCTCTTTTCTCCAGTTTCTGCTTTCCTCTCCCGTTTGTCTTGGTCTGATAGAACCTTTATGGATCTCCCAAGAGGGATCATTCCAAGCCCCACATTCACTGGTCTAATTCCAACCAGGCTGTGCTGGTTAAGAAGTCGGAGAAAAGAAATTCTTGCTACTAATCCACATGGCCTGGGTAGGGGTGTGTTTTTATGAAATATTCTCATTATTATGAAATGCCTAACAAAGCAGTGATTTGGCAAGCCTGAAGTCACACACTGGGGCTCATAGCAACTTGCTTCTACTAGCAACACGAGGATTAGAAACATTTCCTTGCCAAGTGGCTTTGAATCAGCTAGAAGGTAGGGAACGATGCCCTTTGCTGAGGATGACAAGGCTTTAAAGCATTTGTTAATTGTCCAAACCTTTGTTTATAGAGGCAACATGTACACACATACATTAAAAATATTCCTTGGTTACTTATTAGGCTTTATGTTATTTTTAAAAAGAATGCTTGGTTTTGAGAGTAAAGCTTATAAACCACCCTTCAGATATCTTTTCAAGATGAAGCTAAAAGATGATTTTTAAAGAATTAAAATAGCATATTTCTACAGTGATTTATAGCTGAATAAGGAATGTGTTTGATGTTTTTTCTGGAAAGGAATAATTGACTAAAATTTAAATTATCTCCTTTCTCTAAATACCCAGAGCTATGCAACAGAAAGAAATGGTGAGAGTTATGCTGGGTATGTGTAGGGGGTGGAGGTGGGGCCTAAACTGGGAATGAAGTTTCTTGGAGAAAATCTACAAAATGGGCCAAGCACACATGGATTGCATGATATCATTTAGTTGGAGAAGGAGTGCTAAGCATCATGCTGAACTCAGATGTCTTCCCCTAGGAGAAATGATCTCTCTTTTCCTGGAACGTCTGTAGCACCGAGAGTCTATTCCACCCTTTGGCACTTATCCTATGCTTTCCTGTAATATTATCTCTTTTAGAAAAATTTTAGCTCTTCGTTATGACAGTTCTCTTTTTACATGGCTGATTTACTGAACATCTCCATTCATTCCAGGTTGCCTGAGGCAGATTTATACCTGTTGCCATGGTGTAATTAATTATTAATAGTGCCCCTTTCAGTCTCAAAAATATTCTTAGTTTGGATGATAACCTATGAAGTTACCGTAGTCTTTTCCTACCTATACCAGAGTCTCCTGTGCAGGAAATAGCACACTCTATTAGGATTCTGAAGAGATTATTCACTGAAGTGTGGTCAAGGTTAAGGGAATCAAGTAAGGATGTTAACCCAAAACAAAGGGAGCAAATGATGTTATGAGAGCCCAGGTGAGAGGTAGAGCCTTAGAAGAGGGGCGGCACTAGAGAAGCTCAAGTTTTGGAAGGACTCAAACGCTGCAGAACTGGTCAAGAAAGAAAAGCAATTCCCTACCATTCTGTCTTCCAGTCATTGGTCTCCTGACTGTGTGTTCTATTCAATCAATTCAATTCAGTCAGTCAGTCGTGTCTGACTCTTTGCGACCCCATTAACCTCAGCACGCCAGGCCTCCCTGTCCATGACCAACCCCTGGAGTTTACTCAATCTCGTGTCCATTGAGTCGGTGATGCCATCCAACCATCTCATCCTCTGTCATCCTCTTCTCCTCCTGCCCTCAATCTTCCCCAGCATCAGGGTCTTTTCAAATGAGTCAGCTCTTCGCATCAGCTGGCCAAAGTATTGGAGTTTCAGCTTCAACATCAGTCCTTCCAAAAAATACCCAGGACTGGTCTCTTTTAGAATGGACTGGTTGGATCTCCTTGCAGTCCAAGGGACTCGCAAGAGTCTTCTCCAACACCACAGTTCAAAAGCATCAATTCCTCGGCTCTCAGCTTTCTTCACAGTCCAACTCTCACATCCATACATGACCACTGGAAAAACCATAGCCTTGACTAGACAGACCTTTGTTGGCAAAGTAATGTCTCTGCTTTTTCATACGCTGTCTAGGTTGTTCATAACTTTCCTTCCAAGGAGTAAGTGTCTTTTAATTTCATGGCTGCAATCACCATCTGCAGTGATTTTGAAGCCCAGAAAAATAAAGTCAGCCACTACTGTTTCCCCACCTATCTGCCATGAGGTGATGGGACTGGATGCCATAATCTTAGTTTTCTGAATGTTGAATTTTAAGCCAACTTTTTCACTCTGCTCTTTCACTTTCATCAAGAGGCTTTTTAGTTCCTCTTCACTTTCTGTCATAAGGATGGTGCATCTGTATATCTGAGGTTATTAATATTTCTCCCGGCAATCTTGATTCCAGCTTGTGCTTCTTCCAGTCCAGCGTTTCTCATGATGTACACTCTGCATATAAATTAAATAAGCAAGGTGACAATATACAGCCTTGATGTACTCCTTTTCCTATTTGGAACCAGTCTGTTGTTCCATGTCCAGTTCTAATTGTTGTTTCCTGACCTACATACAGGATTCTCAAGAGGCAGGTCAGGTCTTTCAGAAATTTCCCCAGTTTATTGTGATCCACACAGTCAAAGGCTTTGGCATGGTCAATAAAGCAGAAATAGATGTTTTTCTGGATCTCTCTTGCTTTTTTGATGATCTAGCGGATGTTGGCAATTTGATCTATGGTTCCTCTGCCTTTTCTAAAACCAGATTGAACACCTGGAAGTTCACGGTTCACGTATTGCTGAAGCCTGGCTTGGAGAATTTTGAGCATTACTTTACTAGCGTGTGAGATGAGTGCAATTGTGCGGTAGTTTGAGCATTCTTTGGCATTGCCTTTCTTTGGGACTGGAATTTAAACAGACCTTTTCCAGTCCTGTAGCTACTGCTGAATTTTCCAAATTTGCTGGCATATTGAGTGCAGCACTTTCACAGCATCATCTTTCAGGATTTGAAATAGCTCAACTGGGATTCCATCACCTCCACTAGCTTTGTTCATAGTGATGCTTCCTAAGGCCCACTTGACTTCACATTCCAGGGTGTCTGGCTCTAGGTGGGTGATCACACCACTGTGATTATCTTGATCGTGAAGATCTTTTTTGTACAGTTCTTCCATGTATTCTTGCCACCTCTTCTTAATATCTTCTGCTTCTGTTAGGTACCTAACATTTCTGTCCTTTATTGAGCCCATCTTTGCATGAAATGTTCCCTTGGTATCTCTAATTTTCTTGAAGAGATCTCTAGTCTTTCCCATTCTATTGTTTTCCTCTGTTTCTTTGGATTGATCGCTGAGGAAGGCTTTCTTATCTCTCCTTGCTATTCTTTGGAACTCTGCATTCAAATGGGAATATTTTTCCTTTTCTCCTTTGCTCTTTGCTTCCCTTCTTTCCACAGCTATCTGTAAGGCCTCCTCAGGCAGCCATTTTGCTTTTTTGCATTTCTTTTTCTTGAGGATGGTCTTGATTCCTGTCTCCTGTACAATGACATGAACCTCCATCCATAGTTCATCAGGCACTCTGTCTATCAGATCTAGACCCTTAAATCTATTTCTCACTTCCACTGTATAATCATAAGGGATTTGATTTAGGTCATATCTGAATGGTCTAGTGTTTTTCTCCACTTTCTTCAATTTCAGTCTGAATTTGGCAATAAGGAGTTCATGATCTGAGCCACAGTCAGCTGCTGTTCTTTGTTTTGTTGATTGTATAGAGCTTCTCCATCTTTGGGTGCAAAGAATACAATCAATCTGATTTCGGTGTCGGTCATCTGGTGATGTCCATGTGCAGTCTTCTCTTGTGTTGTTGGAAGAGGGTGTTTGCTATGACCAGTGCGATCTCTTGGCAGAACTCTATTAGCCTTTGCCCTGCTTCATTCTGTACTCCAAGGCCAAATTTGCCTGTTACTCTAGGTGTTTCTTGACTTCCTACTTTTGCATTCCAGTCCCCTATAATGAAAAGGACACCTTTTTTGGGTGTTAGTTCTAAAAGATCTTGTAGGTCTTCATAGAACTGTTCAACTTCAGCTTCTTCAGCATTACTGGTTGGGGCATAGACTTGGATTACTGTGATATTGAATGGTTTGCCTTGGAAATGAACAGAGATAATTCTGTTGTTTTTGAGATTGCATCCAAGTACTGCATTTTGGACTCTTTTGTTGACTATGATGTCTACTCCATTTCTTCTAAGGGATTCTTGCCCACAGTAGTAGATATAATGGTCATCTGAGTTAAATTCACCCATTTCAGTCCATCTTAGTTCGCTGATGCCTAGAATGTCAATGTTCACTCTTGTCATCTGTTTGACCACTTCCAATTTGCCTTGATTCGTGGACCTGACATTCCAGGTTCCTATGCAATATTGCTCTTTACAACATTGAATTGGCTGAAACCAAATGGAAGTCAAAAGGCAAAGGAGCCCTGGTGAGAAAGATGGAAGGTGTTGTTATCTGCCCTCAGAGAAAGGACAAAAAAGGGCAAAAAGGCAGAGGATGGATTGAGGGAGTCAAGGGGTTAGGGATCAGTGAGAACTGGTAAACAGAGACTGTAGCTCCTTAAACAGAGTGTCTTTGTCTTCAAGTCAATTAAAAAACATCTGTGGGCACACACATGCAAAGCACTACAGAAAGGCCACGATGAGCGAGACTTGGCGGCTACTACAAGGAATACACTCTCTGTGTTGGGGGAAAAAGAAATAAACTTAAGAAAGTTAAACTACAGACTGAAGGAAAGTAGCAGTTGAGTATAACAATATAAAAGAGGTGCTTAGCAGTACATGGTGATTGTTGGATTAATAATTATAGACCCTATATGTTAAAGGAATTCAAAGGATGAAAGATCACTCATTGTTTACTACTGGAAGAATTTGAAAAAGGGTTTATGGACGAGGAATATTTTCAGTGGTACTGAAATCAAAGCCACCCTGACATTGGCAAGAAGGAGAGGCAGGCCTTCTTTGGGCAAATGGCATGAAAACAGCACAGGTGTCAACTTGAAATGCCTCTTCTCCTGCTAGGAGAGCTGGAGACCCTTCAGAGATTTTTAAAAGTTTCAAAACTATCCCAGGAAATTACCTATGAAAGAGCCTAAAGGGAATTAATTGGGTTGTAAGAGGTAGGAGTTGTGAATGGCCATTTCTTCACTTCTTCAACAAACAGTTGTTGAGGGCTTGGAATGTGTCAGACACTGCTCTGGATCTTCTGGTGCCAAGTAAAGTAAGACGTCTTTGTCCTTAAGGAAAGTGGATGGAAAAGTTAGCCAAGGGAGCAAGTCATGTGCCCTGTAATTATAGAGTTGTGCAGAGATGATATGTGAGCAAGTGGGAGATCATCTAAATGAGACTCAGGCATGGAGAGTGGAGGTGGTTAAGGAAGACTTCCTGGAGGAGGTAACACAATTCTGAGTTTTGAAAGGTGAGCAGGAGTTTCCAGTTGCATATTCATTTGTTTATACCCACCCTGCCACTTTCTAATAAAAGGAAGTAAGATGATTCATAAGTAAGAAATGCACACAGCAGGGACTTCACTGGTGATCCAGTGGTTAAGATTCTGAGTTCCTGGCTGGGAAGATCTTGCATGCCGAGTAGCACAGCAAAACAGGCAAACAAAAATAAAAACACACAGCAGAATATAAAGAAAATTAGATAAGACATAGGGTGAGTTAATTTCACCTTTATATACACTGTCACATTTGATCTGAGAACAGCCTTGTGTGCCTGCTTGCTGAGTCACTTCAGGCCTGTCTGACTCTTTCTGATCCTATGGACTATAGCCCACCAGGCTCCTCTGTCCATGGAATTCTCCAGGCAAGAATACTGGAGTGGGTTGCCATGCCTTCCTCCAGGGGATCTTCCTGACTCGGGGATTGAACTCATGTCTCCTGAAGCTCCTGCATTACAGGTGGATTCTTTATTGCTGAGCCACGAGGGAAGCCCTTACAAGCTTATAATTTTATCCTCATTTATTGGTGAGGAATTTAAGCCTTAATATTTAAAATACCTTGCCCAAAGCACAGTCTTGACAGACAGTGGCAGAACAGAACCTCGTTAGTTTCACCCTAGAGTCTGTGATTTCTACTACAAGAGATGAACTTGTGGCTTAGCTCCCCTGCATGGAGCCTGTGGCTGGAAGGCGCTTCACAGGGCAGTAAAGAATAGATGTGCATTTTGAAAGGTGAAGAGTAAGCCAGAGAAGGGACTGGGAAGGGTGGCCCAAGCAGAGGATTTCACGTGTTCGAAGGAAGAGAGGTATGAGAGAGCATCACTTGTTGGAAGGACAGTAATAGCTCATGATGGTAGGAAGAGTCTTAATAGAAGAGCAGTGAGAGATGGGGCTGGAGGGATAAGTAAGCACCAAATCTGAAGGGTTTTGTTTTCCCTTTATCTGAAAGTGGTGGAAATTGCAGAAGGAGTGTAAGCAGGGAGTAATATGACCAGCCCAGGTCATGTTACCTCACTAGGACAGCAACGTAGGCAAGTCTGGGTCAGGACGGGACTGGCGAAGGGAGAGGAGTTAGGAGGCTTGCTGCAGTCGTAGGGCAGGGTGACAGGGGCAGGAGGGGACTCCGATTGGGAACTAACATGGAGAGACTGCTAGACAGAAGTGGGCACCTGGATTTGGGGGTAAAGGAAACAAAGTCTTGTTGATCAGCTGGTTGGATGATACCATTTATGAGAAAGGGATCCTACGGAAGAGTTTGGAATTTGGGGGTGATGAAGTTGGATAATGATGGCCAAGAGTAACTGTTAAAGAAAATGAGCTTAACTTTTTTACCTTCCTATTCCGTCTAATTGCTTGGTTTCCTGTTGCCTTATAAAAAATGTGAGACCCCCCAGAAAAAATATTGGTAGTCAATAAAAGTTGTTGTTATTCAGTTGCTTAGTCATGTCTGAATCTTTGTGACCCTATGGACTGCAGCATGCCAGGCTTCTCTGTCCTTCACTATCTCCTAGATATAATATATATAATCTATATGCGTTATATATAATATATAATAAAAGTTAAATGTATTTATTTATTTTGAAAAGGCTTTTTTTTAATTGCAGAAGTGATATATATGCAGAAAATGTAGAAAGTACAGACAGACACACAAAAACTTGTTGCTGTTACCCAAATACAGTCTAACAATGATTTGTAGCATTTTGATGTATATAATTTCAGTTTTTTATAAATACATATCTATTTTTTTCTAAAAACTTGAGTAGTGTTTTCATGATTTAAATATATCATGCACATCTTTCAATAACATTAAAAATTCCATAAGATTATTTTAGAGGCTGCATGGTATTCCATTTATGAATGTGCTGGATTCCTGTTGTGGACATTAACGTTTTTTCCAACTTTTGCTATTATAAACAACAGAGCTGCAAAGTAATTAGAATTTAAATTTCTTAATTGACCATTGGCTTTTTCAAATCACAGTTTAGATTATGAAATTAAGCTTGGGCATGCTTTGCTTTTATAAAATAGTTGTACAAAGAAGAGTTGTTTTTAAAGTGCTCTGAAAGAAATATATAATGTTCTTTTTAATTTTCAAGGGAATTAAATGTAGCAAAGGAAAATAAACTGATGTAAATATGTATCAGAGGAAAATAATTATAAAGGAAATTGGTATGGCCATCAAAAAGAAAGTGTGGAAACTGTTTTTAGTGAGGACAGAGACTATGTTTCCCAGTGAGATTCCTTTGCTTTAATAACTTTTTCAATGTTTTCCCCAAGGCACATAAAAATGTGATCAACTCTTCAAAATGATCTAGGAGTTGATCAATCTTGTAAATAATTACAACCATAGTTAAGTTCAACTTGCTTTTGATTGTGTAAATTTTTTACATATATCTATTAAAGCTTTTGCTTAATTTAGAAGCACTCTTTGGAGCCAGACAACATATTGTAGACTCTCTTTTTCTGGCTAATCATTACCCTTTTCCTCAGAATTCTTACTAACTACACTCTGTGCTAGGTGCCATTGTCAGACTCTAGTGGGCAAGTATTCGATATTCCTCTTCCCCAGTGAAGATGTCGCAGACTACTGGAAGAACTATTTCTGGTCTGTCTGAACAAGGCTAGAGTCTCGATCCAGCACAAAAGGAATGTAGGAGGCCAACGATAAAGGGGTGGTCTTGTTCAGACAGCAGATTCCTCCTAAGTGTTTAGAAAATTACTCATAACTCTGATCACCAAGACATCTGGGCCAGATGTAGATACGTTTCACCAGTCTCAGCTCCCATTTTCCATTGCAAATATCTTTTATTCTAAATGAAATAATAGATAGTATAACCTAGTCCCATACATAATTTTACAAGATAACCTTTTAAGTATAACACAGAAAAGTGAAAGCTTTAGTCACTCAGTCATGTCTGACTCTTTGTAACCCCAGGGACTGTCGCCCACCAGGCTCTTGTATTCATGGGGATTCTCCAGCCAAGAATACTGGAGTGGGTAGCCATGCCCTCCTCCAGGGGATCTTCCCAACCCATGGGTTGAACCCAGGTCTCTTGCATCGCAGGCGGATTCTTTACCGTCTGAACAACGAGGGAAGCCCTAAGTATACCATAAAGGAGAAATTAAAAGACAGCAATTTATAATAAATATGTGCTGTAGTCAGATGGCGACACAGAATCACTGTGACTGTGACAGCTACAAGTGCAGACTGAGACTGAGATAATGTATTAATGGCTCAAATACACATGTGGCATCATCAGTGAGGAAGTGATTTTCCAAAATAATGAACAGTTCTGAGTGAAGTTATGACTGACAAAATGTCCAGTCTTCCTTACATTTATGTGGTAGCTGCATTCCTAGAAAATTCAGTGCATTTAAAACAATTAAAAAATACTCTGTTTAACATGTAAAATGAAGCTAAGTTTTAGGCTCAGATCATTGTAAACAGTTTTTTCTGTTTACATAGCTACGAATGACATTCAAATCTATCTCTGACATGGACAGTTCTTTGTCTGCATGACTGACACAGATTGTTGGATTTCCCTAATCCCAGAACCCTGACCAGTTATACCCTTTTTATTGTGTGAATCAGAAACACCCACAAAATTAGTGTCCCCTTCAGTTCAGTTCAGTTCAGTCGCTCAGTCGTGTCCGACTCTTTGCGACCCCATGAATCGCAGCACGCCAGGCCTCCCTGTCCATCACCAACTCCCGGAGTTCACTCAAACTCATTTCCATTAAGTCCGTGATGCTATCCACCCATCTCATCCTCTGTTGTCCCCTTCTCCTCCTGCCCCCAATCCTTCCCAGCATCAGAGTTTTTTCCAATGAGTCAACTTTTCACATGAGGTGGCCAAAGTATTGGAGTTTCAGCTTTAGCATCCTTCCTTCCAAAGAAATCCCAGGGCTGATCTCCTTTAGAATGGACTGGTTGGATCTCCTTGCAGTCCAAGGGACTCTCAAGAGTCTTCTCCAACACCACAGTTCAAAAGCATCAATTCTTCGGCTCTCAGCTTTCTTCACAGTCCAACTCTCACATCCATACATGACCACTGGAAAAACCACAGCCTTGATTAGATGGACCTTTGTTGGCAAAGTAATGTCTCTGCTTTTGAATATGCTATCTAGTTTGCTCATAACCTTTCTTCCAAGGAAGTTAGGAGGATGTATTTCCCCTATTTCATCCCAACCACTGCTTTAACAGATTCTCTCTTTTTGACCCAGAAGGATTTCCCTATGAGGTAGAGAGAAATAGGTTAACCTGAGTTATGTCATGATTTTTCAAAAACTGTGGTAAAAATACATATTATACAACTTGCAATTTTAACTCTTTTTAGTGTACAGTTAAGTGATATCGAGTACATTTACATTGTACAGCCATCACCAGCGTCCATCTTTATAATTTTTCACATTTCCTCCTGATTTTTTAAAAGGAATCATGTAGTGTTTTCTTCGGAGAAGGCAAGGGCACCCCACTCCAGTACTCTTGCCTGGAAATTCCCATGGGTGGAGGAGCCTGGCAGGCTGCAGTCCATGGGGTCACTGAGGGTCGGACACGACTGAGTGACTTCACTTCCACTTTTCACTTTCATGCGTTGGAGAAGGAAATGGCAACCCACTCCAGTGTTCTAGCCTGGAGAATCCCAGGGACTGAGGAGCCTGGTGGGCTGCCGTCTGTGGGGTTGCACAGAGTCGGACATGACTGAAGTGACTTAGCAGTGTTTTCTTTCTTTGTTTTTTTTTAGGTCTTCCTAATAGTGCCTACCTTGGGCATTGGTCTGTTTCTTGGTTCTGATTAGGCCAGATCTGTGACTCAGGTTTTTGTCAAGTTGGCTGTGTGTTGACCTCTGCCTGCGCTGACCACACTCCTACCCCCACTCTGTGGCAACCACACATCTCCCCCGCTCCCGCAGGCCATGGTCTCCAGGGCTCTGCTGCTGTGTCTAAGGCTGAGTAACTCTATTATTCCTCATTAATCTCCACCCTAGGAAATTCACTTCTCCCTTGTTGTTGCTCAGTCACTAAGCTGTGTCTGACTCTTTGTGACCCAGCACGCCAGGCTTCCCTGTCCTTCACTGTCTCCTGGAGTTTGCTCAAACACATGTCCATTGAGTTGATGATGCCATCCAACCATCTCATTCTCTCTCACCCCCTTTATCTCCTGCCCTCAATCTTTCCCAGCATCAGGGTCTTTTCCAATGAGTTGGCTTTTTGCACCAGCTGGCCAAAGTAATGGAGCTTCAGCTTCAGCATCAGTCCTCCCAATGAATATTCAGAGTTGATTTCCTTAAGGACTGACTGGTTTGATCTTCTTGTAGACCAAGGGACTCTCAAGAGTCTTCTCCAGCGCCACACTTTGAAAGCATCAATTCTTTGGTGCGCAGCCTTCTTTATTGTCTAAGACTCACATACATACATGACTGAAAAAACCATAGCTTTCACTATACAGACTTTTGTCGGCAAAGTGATGTCTCTATTTTTTAATATTTCAATTGGTTTTATCATTTTAGACCTCTTTATATGCAACCTTACATCCCTGGTTTGTTGTTTATACCTGCATATCTTAAATCCCATCTTGTTAGGCTGCATAGCTGTTAGATTACGGCAACTTGGGCATGATGGGAAGAACACCAGCCGTGGAGTCAGAAGATGTGAGTGTTAACTCCAGTTCTGTCATGTACTAGCTGGCAGAGAGGGCAAGAGCCTTCAATGCTCTGAGACTATTCCCTCATCTGAAAACAATAGAGCTGGTCACCAGATACTCCACAACTTCAAAATTACAAGTTTCTAAATTAGTTTCTTTTTTTATTTTTAATTGGAGGATAATTGCTTTACAATGTTGTGTTGTTTCTGCTGTACAAAAATGTCTAATTTCTGTGAAAATAGTATCTGCTTTCCTTGCTTTCAGGACTGTTGGGTCAAATGTAAATGAAAATCATAAACATGTAGGTATCATAAGACAGCCCAGAGTGTAATAAAAGATGCTTAAACATGCTTTTTAAATGACAAAATACAATGAAACAAACTACTAATTAAGATTCTAAAAACATAAGGCTGGATAATGCAACCTGCAAACTGGGGTATGGTTTGTTTTATTTAGTAGTGATCTGGTGCTCAATGAGTGTTTGTTAAAAGAATGTAGGTGCTCTGGAAAAGATTTATGTGAAATCTCAATTTTAAGGTTTTTAGGAGACTGGGACTCAGATAATTAGCATAAGAATAAGTTGGAAGTCCATGGAGAAGTGAGTCCTGGAGTGTGAGCAGATGTGTGAGGTTGACTTATGCTGCCTGTTATGAGAACACAGCTTGTCTTTATTGGCCTTGAAGGAGTATTATCCTAAAAGTGGACCTGACAGGGATATTTTTCTATGAAAAGAGAGGCCACTACCTGAAGGAGCTGAGATAGGAGAGCTGAGGAGTAACGTGTCATGGAATGTTCTACTCCCATTTACAGAGCCCTTGCAACGTTTGATGCTGGATGTTTAAGTCATAGACCTGGCTGGTGCTGTGCTGAGCCGTACGAGAGCCCGAGGCAAAAGGAAGAATATGTACTATATACTGTCTATAACTACTTACATGGTTGTAAGGAGTTTCTCAAACTGGTTAATGGCTTTAGTGAAAATGTTATCAATGAGTTTGCTTCCATTAAAGCCCACAAAGTAAAATGTACATGAATTCTAGCTTTGGTATAAATAAAATATTTAAACAAAATAATGTGTTGTAAGTAGTTACAGCTACTTTTCAATTTTTGAAAATTTCTTAACTATTTTAAGGGCTTCCCTGGTGGCTAAGATGGTAAAGAATATGCCTATAATCCAGGAGACCTGGATTCCATTCCTGGGTCGGGAAGATCCTCTGGAGAAGGGAATGGCTACCCACTCCAGTATTCTTGCCTGGAGAATTCCATGGACAGAGGAGCCTGGTGGGCTACTTTTAATGTTCTGGAAAAAATTACATGTATAGAAGGTATTATTATGTAACCCTGATGGCAAGTGAACAGAAAAACAGATATAAAAGCATGTTTATTGGGGCACACAATTTTCCCTTTTGTCTTAGCGTTCCAGTGTAGCTTGGCGTAGCCTTCTCAGATTTTGTTTTTATTTAAAACCTTTTTTGTTCACCATGTATTTTTTGGCATCATGTTAGATACTTTAAAATATTTGCATTAAAATAACATCAATCTTAATTACTGAGTTTTGGTTTCCCCGTAAATTCTGTGCTTTAGGTGAGCAAAATGCTATACCCTAGGACTGGCCTTGGTCCCAACCCTCAGTCCCAAGTAGCGATAATACAGATCTGCCGGGGAGCCATCATCTTGCTCTCTGTGCTGGAGGAGACATCCAAATCCTGCTAATTTCCTTCAGTCCAAGTAAATCCAGGAAGTCACATGTCACAGGCAGGTAAAGCATGAGCTTTAGGGTTAAACAGACTTGGAATCATACCCTGCCTTGCTTCTTTACCAGCAGAGCTATTAACCAATCTGAGCCTGTTTTCTCATATCTAAAAGGGGTAAATAATTTTTCAGTGACAGAGATAATTAAATGAGATAGCTTATGGACTTGACAAATGTTAGCTTGTCCCCTTTTCTATTTTTTTTTAAAGTATTCATTTATTTGGCTGTACCATGTCTCTATTTATTTGTTTGGTTCCGGCATTTAGGATCTTCAGTTGGAGCATGTGAGATCTAGTTCCCTGACCAGGGTTTGAATTTGGGCCCCTTGCGTTGGGAATGCAGAGTCTTAGCCACTGGGCCATCAGGGAAGTCCCTCTATTTTAGAGATAAGTGAATTTACTTACAAACGTGGAGCTGCTCAAAGATGTGATCCCAGAAGTGCCAGTGTCCAGATTTGCACCCAGGTGTACTGAGTGTCAATCCTGTGCTGGTTTCACAAACAGCACTTGGTGATTCTAGCTGCAGCTGGGCTGTGTCTTTCTAGGGATATATGTAATTCCTAGCTAAACTGCCTGAGAGAACTTGGATTAGCAGCTCTAGAACAGAGGCGTGATGAACTTGCCCAATTTTATTTGAGAGAAAATAAATTTCACAATTAGAACAATCCCAATATATGTTTGGGGGCTTCCGAGGTGGCTCAGTGGTAAAGAATCTGCCTGCCAACGCTGGAGTGCATGTTGCTAAGTCGCTTCAGTCGTATCTGATTCTTTACAACCTTATGGACTGTTTCCCCCCAGGCTCCTCTGTCCATGGGATTTCCCAGGCAAGATTGCTGGAGTGGGTTGCCAGGCCCTCCTCCAGGGGATCTTCCCAGCCCAGGGATTGAACCCGCATCGTTTACATCTGCATTGGCAAGAGGATTCTCTACCACTAGCGCCACCTGGGACATAAACGCAGAAAGTGCAGATTCAGTCTCTGGGTCAGGAAGATCCTCTGGAGGGGGACAAGGCTACCCACTCCAGCATTCTTGCCTGGGAAAGCCCGTGGACAGAGGAGCCTGGCGGACTACAGTCCATGGGGTTGCAGAGAATCAGATGTGACTGAAGTGACTTAACATGGCAGTAATGTTAAAAAGATCGATATTTCTGATACCACAAAGTTACCACAGTTTTTACTAATTTGTTCTTGTATATTTTTACCTCAAGAATATAAAAGAGGTTAAGAGCAAAATGCTGTTTGTAAGGAGAAAAACTAGTTGATTACACACTTAGAAAAAGAGGAATAACACATTTTCTATTTGCAACAGCAATAAATAGAACAAAAGCTTTGATTTGTTTCCCAGCTAGGATATTAAAGACAATATTTGATATATAATGGCATATACTTCTTTCTTGATCTCCTTCCTAACACCTCTTCCTCAAAAATTAATGTTTTCCAGTCATTCTGCTGAGATGAGAGTATTTCTTTATTCTTTTATATTGATCTGTCTCCTGTAACTAGAAGAGAAGTAGACATGGGTATAATTGTTCCACCTCTTTCCAGGAAGTGGCTTTCCCCATCTATAGGGCTACTACAGAGAAGGCCATGATCTTATATAGCTGCTGCCTTATCTCAGTTAATTGATCTGGGGGTGGGATCTCCACACGAGCTGAGTCAAAGTCTTCTGAACTTTTTCCTGATGGAGAAAACTTCAGATGCAATAACTGGAAACTGTTGGTGGTTGTTATGCAAAAAGATATGGTGAGGTCCTCACCCCCAGTACCTCAGAAGGTGACCTTATTTGGAAATAGGGTCTTTACAGAGATAATCAACTTAAAATAAGATCCTTAGGGTGGGCCCTAATCAATATGATTGGGGTCCCTTTAAAACAGGGACATTTGGACACAGAGAAAGACATGGACAGAAAGAAGACGAAGTGAAGACATGCAAGGAGAAAATGGCCGTGTGACTAGAGAGATGCGTCTCCAAGCTGAGGAACACCACGGACTGCCAGCAAACACCAGACTAGATGGGGCAAGGAAGGATTGTCTCCTGCAGCTGTCAGATCCAGCATGACCCTGCCAGTACCATGATTTTGAGCTTCTAAACTCCAGGACTGTGAGAACATACCTTTCTACTGTTTTCAGTCATCTGGTTTGGGGCATGTTGTTATGGAAGCTCTAGGAACTAACACAGTGGTGTTTTCCATCACGTGGAGAGACCAAGTGAGAGAGCATGCTGTATTTTGCAGAAAGAGCTGCAAGAGTCAGAGTCTCGATTGTTGGTTTTGAGTCCTTTCTGAGGCTTAACTGCATGGCTGACCTTCCTGTGTGTTAGTCATATTCAGTCTTTCCTTGGATTCCACGAATTAATTATCTCCTCCCTCTCCCACTTTGGCTTGTGTTAACTGAGTTGGGTTTCTGGCCCTCGCGATGAGAGAGTAACTGATGAAGAAGAATCCTGAGTATTCAAGGAGCCCAGGAATGTGATGTGTTTTAATGCGGATAATATCAAACTTCTTCAAGTGTTCCTTTTAACACTATAAAACACTTGTATATTTGATTCCCTCACATAAGACAGGAAAAAATTTACTGGCAGAAAATATGACCTTATTATATGGCTTCAATCCCTGCATTTGGAAGATCCCCTGGAGGAAGGCATGGCAACCTGCTCCAGTATTCCTGCCTAGAGAATCCCATGGATGGAGGAGCCTGACAGAGGAGTCCATAGGATTACACGGAGTTGGACAAGACCGAAGAGACTTAGCATGCACGCAGGCAGGTCTCATACATCTGCTTTTTGTATTTGCTTTTTGTTCCTTCATGTTGTCTTTTTGTTTGTCTTTGCTTTGTCACGTGGCCTGCAGGATCTCAGTTCCCTGACCAGGGACTGAACCCAGGTCATGGCAGTGGAAGTGCCGAATCCTAAATACTAGGCCACCAGGGAACTCCTCTTCATGTTGTCTTTAAACTATCAATTATAGCTGCCAAAACCTAAGCAAAAATATGGGAGAAATAAAATTTTATTCAATGATCGAATACCTGTATCACATATTGAGATAGTTGTGAATGAGGCTAAATTGTTATTTTCAAGGGGTTTATAATCTAATGAGGGGGTGGAGGAGGAAACAGGCAATTGAAACACAGTAAGTGCTTTGATTTGAGTGCCACCTAAAACTGTGGGTCATCTAGCCAGTGTGGAGAGAAGAGAGGTTTTCCCTGAAGAGGAGCCATCCACACTGTGGCCTGAATGTGTATAGATTTAGCTAAATTCAGGAACATGGATATAGAGTGGAGGGAGCAGGCATTCTAGACTAAGAGAAAAAAACTGTCAGAAAACTGTGGAGCCAAGAGAGAACCTAGAAATTCAAGTAACTCACAATGGCCAGATTATATAGAGTACAAGAAATAACTTGGACTGTATCAAGAAATGCTTTTTAAGCCACACAAGAATTTGGCTACAGACTGAGGGCAATGGGGAGCAGATTTTGAGCAGATGGTAAGAAAAAAAGATTTGCGTTTTTAAAAATGCTTAGAAGTCCAGTTAGGTAGCTTGTGACGTAATGCAGATTTGAACTGATGGTGGCTTCCATGATTTAATTGGTGGCAATAGAGATGGAAAGGAATGGACTAGATCACGAGAAGCTGAAGGTAGAATTGATGGGATTGGGTCATGCCTTGGACATGAGGGAGAGAAAGTCCAAGATGATATTCAGCTGTCTGGGTTAGGTGCTTTGCTGGCTGGAGGTGCTGTCCACTGGGAGATGAGGAGGTTGTCGCTGAGCAAGAGGGGCCTGTAGCATAAGCCGTGAAGAGGTCCATCAGGGGGTTGGATAGATGGCATTGGCGCTCAGTGGGGACATCTGACAATTTAATGAATATGCTTAATAATTGACACTGTGGATAAGATTACAGAGGGAAAATGGATCACCAAAGGAGAATGTATTATGTAAGAAAATCATGGAAGAGAAGACAAATCTCCAGGAGACCTCAGCATTTAAATGATACCATTTTTGGCAGCTTTTCCAAGTAAACAGCCTGGTCTCTGAAACTCCACATTAAGACGCAGGTCCTGTGAAGGGTAGGATTGTCCTCCCTTTTGGATTGTCACACACCCTATGAATGAAGCATGTATTACGACAGTAACAGAATTTACAAATGAGAGAGAAAAATAATTTGTTAGCATCTTGCCACCGTACCCACTCATTTTTCTTGTGTTCATCTGGGCTTCTCCACAGAACTCAGAATCGATGCTGAGCTACCCCTCAGGATTCACCTTCGGCTTTTGTTTTGGTCAAAAGATGAGAGTTCATGTCATGCTTGAGGCAAACATGTGCTGAGACTTAAGGGGCCTCCTGAATTTTGTGTTGAGATAGAGCCTTAGAGAGACCCCTGATCAAGGGCTCAAAGGGTATGAGATCAATTGTAGAACAAATATTAATATTGAACTTCCCTGCTAGCTGCCTGAGAAGAAGTTTTCTTATTTCAGGCCCCATCAGACTGCTATTTCCTGGGCTTGTTTTTAAAAGCAAAGCCCAAACTTATTTTTGAGAAAGGACAGAATTAAAATTCAGCAGATAGTTATTCATGTTGAATAAATAAATTCCTCCTCAGAAAGTGAAGTAATCCTTTCCCTCGGGGATTACAGAACTGCTTACAATCACGTTATCTTCTGATGGAGAGCTCAGCCTTTGCGACATTTTACTCTTTTGAAAGAGGAAGTCAGGTACCTATTATCTAAATGTATGTGATATACGTTGATTTTTTCTACTAAGTCTGAATATTTTGAGATATACAAGTAAATGTTTCTTGATCTGTGATCTCCCTAAAGTAAATGTAAAAATGCCATGATCCTGAATTGAAGAATAGATCATATGGTTAAACTAGCAAAGATAGCAAATCATGTGTGTGTGCTCAGCTGGGTTGGACTCTTTGCCACTCCATGGACTTGTAGCCCACCAGGTTGCTCTATCCATGGAATTTCCTAGGCAGGAATACCAGAGTGGGTTGCCATTTCCTCCTCCAGGGGAACTTCCCACCCCAGGGATTGAACCCACGTCTCCTGTGTCTCCTGCATGGGCAGGTAGATTCTTTAGCACTGCGCCACCTGGGAAGTCAACAGTCCTCTTTTAATCTTCTGACGCCACGTGAGGTTTCTTGTTATTTTGTGCCTTTCTCACCCCATTTCTTACTGTGCTGCTGAGCTGTGCTCTGCTAAGTCGCTTCAGTCAAGTCCAATTCTTTGCAACTCTATGGGGTGCAGCCCGCCAGGCTCTTCTGTCCACGAGATTCTCCAGGCAAGCATACTGGAGTGGGTTGCCATGCCCTCCTCCAGGGGATCTTCCTGACCCAGGGATCAAACCCGCATCTCCTGCATCGCCTGCACTGGCAGGCGGGTTCTTTATCACTAGTGTCACGTTATCGTGTTAGTGGGATAATTTCTCAGGAATAGTTTCTTTTCCCACACAGTTTTCCTCTGAACGAAAAGCAGCCCCCTAGTTTGTCTTGATCTATAATCTGACACTACTCTCTACAGATACATGAGCAAACACTCTCTTTCTTTGGCCTTAGGAACCTGCTCATATATCAGAGTTTGGTGGGATGTTTTCAACACAAAGCTGATGTAATGCAGTTAATTTCAGCCCTCCTGAACATGTGGGAACATCATCACTGAGGCCAACGGGCTTCTGGCCATCACACACTCTTGGAAGTGAAATCATAACATACCCAGTGACAGTGTTTATCCTCGAGTGAATAACGGAATAAGAACAGATTGCATTCCTTGGATACAGATATTTGGCTAAATACTCCAAAATATTTTTAAATAACGTACATGAGAACATAAATTTCTAAACCAAGAAAAATAGTAAGATTGTTCTCTACCTTCTATAAAAGGGGCCTATTGCGTTGTCCCCTTGTTCACACCAAGGACCCTAATGATGTAAAAAATGTACTAATAAAACATGAAAATGTAACTTCAATATGGTGTAAATTTACTCAAAACTAATATACTGGTGATAATAAACATCTAACTAAGAAAAAATTTGAAAAAGAAGGAAAATTTTCCTTCTTTCTCAGAATAGAAAAGATTTTTGGTAGCATTCTGGAAGGCTCAGATTTCTTTAAAACATCTGTCTAGGGAAATTTGAATGAATTTCTCTTTTATTTTTTGCTCATTAAAATTACTGTTAGCAAACAAATATATTCAAAACCATCCCACTGATCTTATAACTGTCTTTTGTGAAAATATCCTCAAGCTTTTCCTTTTTGTCCTGTAGCTTGCAAATACTGGAGTGGGCTGTCTGAATGGCTGATAGGGACTAAGGGAACTGGGAAATTAGGATTAGCCAACCTGTGGGGTTCTTTGGTGGGTCAGTGGTAAAGAATCCGCCTGCCAATGTAAGGAGACACAGGTTCAATCCCTGGGTTGGGAAAATCCCCTGGAGGAGGAAATGGCAACCCACTCCAGTATTCTTGCCTGGAAAATCCCATGGACAAAGGAGCCTGGGGGGCTACAATCCACAGGGTCACAAAGAGCTGGATGTGCCTGAGCGACTGAGCACATTCACACGCGAGCTTGGAGAGGGACTGCTAGTCTGGGCTTCTAGCAGCATGGTAGGCGTGTGGAGGGAGAGGCGTGGCTTCACTCTTTCTATTTTCTGACCTTGTTTCCAAGGAACAAGGTCATGTCAAAAGTGAAGGCTTCTGGAGCTTATCTAAAACTATAATAGAAATTAAAGAATGAAATTAAAATGCTGATTTCATGATAAAACCACAGCTTGGCACTCTTTCCAAAATCTAAGCAGTTCCCACAAAGCAAACCACCCAACCCACTCAGACACACCCCATCCTTCCCTTTCCCCTACAGGCTTCTGGTCATATCAGTTCAATGTAAAGCTTGCTGAGGCCATAAACACAAATATGGGCAGGGGTCCTGCTCAATTTGCCTGATGGAACCCTGCTGAGATTGTCTTTTTTTTCTTTTTTCTCCCCCAGGACATTTAATTAAGTCATAGGAGAGCTTCATTTTCTCTCTCGCGTCATCTCTTCTCTTATCTTCTTAGCTATTACCCTCAAATTTCCTAGCCCTTTCCTGGAGAGAACCATGACCTTTAAAATGGGTACAATATATTGAGCACTTACTCTGTGTCAGGCACAATGCTAAGTGTATTATATGTATTATTCCATTTAATGCTCATGTGAGTTAGGGATTTTTAATTTCACTTTACAGTAAGAAAACTAAGGCTCAGCAAAGTTCATTAACTTGCCTAAGATCACACAGCTAGTCAGTGGTGAGGCTGAGATTTAACCCAAGTCTATCTCACTCATAGGCCCTGCGCAACATGAACTTCCTGCACGACCACCGTCCTCCTCTCGGCTTCTAATCCTACCATGAAGCACCTCTGGCTTCTGAGATACCTCTTTTTCCTGTGACAACTCATGCTCGGGAGCTTGTCTAATATTCTTCACTGCATTCAAACTTAACGCTCAGTCATTCGACCAATTTTTTCGCATGCCTCTTTGTGCAAAACAGGCCGCTTTGAAACTAGAGCTGTCCCGAGGGAAACCAAAGGCTGCTTAGAAACAGTGTTCTAACCTGGATTGCTATGGAAGTAACTCAAACAGCTCTTGTCCCCTCCGCTTCTATTCTTGGATGGATTTTGGTCTCTCCTTGGGTTAGAAATTCTTCATCTTCTTTTAGACTCTCTGAGGGAGAGGCTCATTCCTGTGCAGCCCCGCCTCATTCTGCCCATAGCAGGCTTCCCTCCTGGCTCCCCTCCCCGCAAGCTTGCACCAAGAGTGGACAGCTGTGGGGCCCATGCTGTGTAGGGGCATGCATGCATGTCCCCAGACAGGACATGTTCTCATCCTCTGAAAACCTAATGACCGCTTTCTTGCTTTAGTCACATTCTTTAGCTAAACCTTTTGGGATGACTAAGACCTCCTGTGCCCAGAAATTGGGAGTGGTTTTGAAAAGTGACCTCAACAATAAGATTCCAAAGATCCAAGCTTCCACCCCCATGTAGCAAAGTCTTTCCTTTTGTCTGCTTTTCCTCCCCTTTGTGCAAACGTGATGCATCCTATTTGTATTCAGTGTGGCTCAGATTTCCAGCACCACTCATCAGGAATGTTGTTCCCTAAATACATAGGTGCTCTGTCTCCATATTCAGATGGTGAGGGGGCGGGAGGCGAGAGATGTTGAATACACAGCTTGTTTTCCTCTGTCGCTCTCACCAGACTCTGGTTTATTCTCTCGTCAGACACATTCTTTCTGCTTACTTTCCAGTTGACAGTAGTAAATATTACTTCAGAATCTAGAGCACACCTCTAAGTAAGAACTCCTTGGCTGAGAACGCTTTCAATTCCTAGTGACAATAGCAGGACTTATATCAAGTTATAGGGGGGCTGTGGCTGTAGGACACGGTCACTACATGGAGGGTACCCCACCCTCACCTATGGATAAGTGGGAAAGCCACTGACATGAGATTCTGTTGCCAAAATGGCTCTTTCACGGTCGTATTAGGGTGCCTGTAACATCCATCATTAGTTACTTTTTTTAAAAAAGCCAGTTTCCTCCAAGCTGGTGTTTGAGGAAATAAGTGCTCAGTGCTGGAATACGTTTGGGAAACGGGGTTAAACAAGTTCAGTATTTTTGTTAGCTGCAGGCTGCCAGAGCCCTTACCCTGTGAATATGCATTATCACTGTCCACAAAGGGGTTTGTCATGTGTAGTCTTTTCCAGTTATTCAACCATGGAGCCTCTTTTTTCATAGCAACCCTATTAATAGCTCCTAGAACAAAATTCCAACAGTCATAGCCTGGCGAACACTGAATGTCTTTGTCCAAAGCTTTGAAGGTTTATGTCAAAACTGCATGCATAATCCAGGAGAAGTAAATGGAGTTGACCACTCTTATCCAAGAATAAGTTGGCTGAAATTAGCTAGCAAGTAATTTGGCATGGCTTCCTTTGCCATGATTTTGAATCCCTGTTCCATCATTGCCAGGTGACTGAGGGCGGATGCTCCTTCCTCCTCTATGATTATTTTTTAGTAACTTTTGTTTATGTATTTTTTGCTGCACTGGGTCTTCACTGCTGCGTGGGCTTTCTTAGTTACGGTGACTGGGGGCTACTCTAGTTGTGATGCGCAGGCTTCTCGTTGCGGTGGCTTCCCCTTTGTGGAGCACAGGCTCTAGGTGTGTGGGTTTCAGTAGTTGTGGCTCACAGCCTTAGCTGCCGCACAGCACACGGAACCTTCCCAAACTAGGAATCGAACCTGTGTCTCTTGCATTGGCAGATAGATTCTTAGCCTCTGGACTACCAGGGAAGTCCTCTATGAGTTACAATCCTCCCCTTACAAGGTTTGGGTAGGCATCAGAGACAATGTTTGTAAGACCCCAGCAACAACTACCCTCCACCCTCCAAGTCCCCACAGCAAAACACTATAAGAAGCTCTGTATAGCTTAGATGTTCTTTGGCCTAAAAGGAGGAAAGATTTTCCTTCCTAACCTAATTGAACTGAATCCCTACCTACATTTTCTCAGAGCTTTTCACCTCTGAAAAATGTGGCCCTAATCAAACATGACTGCTAAATATTGGGCGGAGTGAGAGTGGGCTGGCAGAGAATTAAAAGGAAAAGTGCCGAAGGGTATTTCATATTAAAATTTCCTGGTCACTTTAAAAGAGGTGTTTGATGCAGAGAACTCTCACAGGAGTAGCCACATGAAGGCAAAATCAATGGAGCATGACTTGGATTTTGTAGAAATCTTTCCAGTGGGCAGTGAAGGCAAGCTGCTTGTAGGTGTTCCGCTCTCCACTGCATCTTGACCAGCTCTGTAGGCCTGGAGACAGGTGATTAAGAAGCAATTTGGGGCTCTGCCCTGTGATGCTGAACAGCCTCTCGGCAGGCCTCCCTTGAACGCACTTTGAAAATTATCAGTAAATTCCTGAAGATCGCTTGAGTGTTATGCCTTATTAGTTAATATAGCTCTTTAGAATTTATAAAGGGCTTACTTTTAAATGTCTTTTCTCAACTGATTAAAAAAAGACTATTTTATTCAAACATTAAACATTTTAATTATTTATTTTATTGACATATAATTGACATATAACATTACGTTAGTTTCAGATGATGTTGTTGTTCAGTCCCTCAGTCATGTCTGACTCTTTGTGACCCCGTGGGCTGTAGCACATTGGGCTTCCCTGTCCTTCACTATCTCCCAGAGTTTGCTCAAACTCTTGTCCATTGAGTCGATGATGCCATCCAACCATCTCATCCTCTGTCACTCACTCTATCACACTTTCCCAGCATCAGGGTCTTTTCCAAAGAGTCAGCTCTTCGCATCAGGTGGCCAAAGTACTGGGGCTTCAGCTTCAACATCAGTCCTTCCAATGAATATTCAGGATTGATTTCCTTTAGGAGGGACTGGTTTGATCTCCTTGCTGTCCCAGGGACTCTCAAAAATGTGCAACATAATGATTTGATATTTGTATATTTTGCAGCATGAGCACCACAATAAGTCTAGTAATATCCATCACCATATGTAGTTGCACTTTTTTTTCTTGTGATGAGAATGTTTAAGTTTCAAATATACAATATAGTATTATTAACTATAGTCACCATGCTGCATATTTTATCTCTGTGACTCATTAATTTTTCTTTTTTAATTTTTATAATGCTGTGTTGGTTTCTGCCATACAACAGGTGAATCAGCTATTATTATTCATATATCCCCTGCCTTGAGAGCCTCCCTCCCCTCTCCCATCCCATGCTTCCACGTCATCACAGAGCACCAGACTGGTTGTAACTGGAAGTTTGTACCTTTTGACCACCTTAATCCATTTGGCCCACCCCCAACTCCCTGCCTTTGGTGACCACCAATCTGTTCTCTATAACTATGAGCTTGAGTTTTTTTCTGGCTTCCACATATACATGTGATCATATGGTAAGACTTCATTTTTTTAGAGCAGTTTTCAGTTTACAGGAAAATTTCCCAGAAAGTGCAGAGGGTTACCATATACCCATTCCCTCTCCCCTTCATAGTTTCTTCCATTATTAATGTCTCACATTAGTGTTGTTTATCTCTTATAATTGATGAGCCAATATCGGAGCAGTATTATTAAACCAAGTCCATAGTTTATGCTGGTTCATTCTTTGCATTGTGCAGTTCTATGGGCTCTTGACAGATATATGAGGTCGAATGTCCCCATTACAACATTGTACACAGCATAGTCTCATTGCCCTATACCTGTTCTCCACCTATTTATCCCTCACCTCCTGGCAATCACTGATCTTTTTCTTATCTCTATGTTTTGCCTTTGCGACACTGTCGTAGAGTTGGAAAAATTGATTTTAATCTTCCTGACAACCCTGTACTTGGACAGCTTTTATTACCTTCGTCACAGAGGACATAAATTCAAGCAGGCGAAATGACATACTTGAGTTCCCACAAATTGAGAGTGGCAAAGCCAGGACTAGAACCAGACAAGAGCATGAACAGCTGCGGATCTCAGAAAGGGGTTCACTGCTGAGGACGTAGACGGTTAGTTTGCAGGAGGTCTCTCAGCCCAGGCACTTTCATTTTTAACGGGAGCTAGAAGGAGGATGATTGCACATCTTCAAAGGAAACTGGATGTCTGATATTGGTTAGATGGGACTGAGAGGTGGCCCCAGGGACAATGGATCTTGTGCCCCGTAATTAAGAAGGAAGGCCAGTCCCTGCCAGGCTGACTCAGAAGGCTTACTGAGTCATCCTATTTGTCCTCTCTGCTGCTATTTATGGGCTTCCCAGTTGCTGATATTTGTTGGTTAAATGTTCACACAATCAGTCTTGCCTAAAGCAGTATTGCTATGGGGTGTTGAGAATAAATAGGGTGACAGGTGTTGTGGGAGAGGCATTTAAAAAAACCTTTTAGTAGCTGATTCCTTTTTAAAGCTCTCTATGTTTGAAATATAAATACTCTGAAAGAAAATAAGAGCCAGGACCCTTTTTTGAATAGAGTTGCTGAATGCTGAGACTTTCTGGAGTGCTGGGATTGGCAGGGGCACAGGTCAATATTACTAACGTTATTGATAAGAACAGCTCAGGAAATGAGACAGTGAAAGAGAGAAAAAGACTGAAATGTGATCACTTGAGCATCTTAGGTGTGCTGCTGCTGCTGCTGCTAAGTCGCTTCGGTTGTGTTCGACTCTGTGCGACCCCATAGATGGCAGCCCCCCAGGCTCCCCCATCCCTGGGATTCTCCAGGCAAGAACACTGGACTGAGTTGCCATTTCCTTCTCCAATGCATGAAAGTGAAAAGTGAAAGTGAAGTCACTCAGTCGTGTCTGACTCTTCGCAATCCCCTGGACTGTAGCCTAGCAGGCTCCTCCGTCCATGGGATCTTCCAGGCAAGAGTACTGGAGTGGGCTGCCATTATCTTAGGTGTGCTAAGGTCTCGCTAAAATGAGACAGCAACAACAACAAAACCCTCCTAGACCATTAGTCTGAGTCTGATGGTAGACAGATTGCTCATGCAAATGGAGTGACTGAGGAAAGATTAATGAAGGGCCTCTACATAGGTGTGGGCGGGAGTAAGGGAAACATCCTGGAGCTCCATTACCACCCAGGCCTGAAGATACAAAGGGGTGGGGTGGCGGGCAGCTGCTAGAACCCAGAGAGAACTATAGTTCCCAGAAGGCTGCCCGACTCCTCTGAGCCCTTTGGTCCAGGAAGATGTACACACAGAGAGGGATCCAGGGAATAAATAACAACCCCCCCGCCCCACGTCTCTTTTTACTCATTCTCTTCTCTGCTGCTGATGCCTCCCGTTGGCCAAACCCCATATAAGTCAGAGACCAAAAAAACTCATAAGATGCAATCCATGAAGGCCAGCAAAGGTCCATCTAGTCCAAGCTATGGTTTTTCCAGTAGTCATGTATGGATGTGAGAGTTGGACTATAAAGAAAGCTGAGCACCAAAGAATTGATGCTTTTGAACTGTGGTTTTGGAGAAGACTCTTGAGAGTCCCTTGGACTGCAAGAAGATCCAACCAGTCAATCCTAAAGGAAATCAGTCCTGAATATTCATTGGAAAGACTGATGCTGAAGCTGAAACTCCAATACTTTGGCCACCTGATGTGAAGAACTGACTCACTGGAAAAGATCCTGATGCTGGGAAAGACTGAAGGTGGGAGGAGAAGGGGATGACAGGGGATGAGATGATTGGATGGCATCCCTGATTCAGTGGACATGAGTTTGAGTAAACTCCAGGAGTTGGTGATGGACAGGGAGGCTTGGCGTGCTGCGGTCCATGTGGTCACAGAGTCAGATACGACTGAGCAACTAACTGAACAACTAGTATAAGTTCCCTGAACTTACTGATGGTGGTCAGTAGAGGTGGTGGAGAATGGTTGGTGTGGATACACTTTATATGGCTATTCATACTCACCTTTCTAATCAGGGATGAATTAGCCTTCTAAACTAAGATTTTCTTTTGTGGAAGGAGTTCACAGAACTTATACTAGTTGTTCAGTTGTGAACAACTCGTGAGCATGAACAACACGCTCAGTCATGTCTGACTCTTTGCAACCCCATGGACTGCAGCACACCAGGCTTCCCTGTCCTTCATTATCTCTTGCAGTTTGCTCAAACTCATGTCCGTTGAATCAGGGATGCCATCCAACCATCTCACTCTCTGTTGCCCCCTTTTCCTCTTGCCCTCAATCTTTCCCAGCATCAGGGTCTTTTCCAATGAGTTGGCTCTTCACATCATGTGGCCAAAGTATTGGAACTTGGAGCTTCAGCTTCAGCATCAGTCCTTCCAATGAATATTCAGGGTTGATTTCCTTTAGGATTGACTAATTTGATCTTTCAGTCCAAGGGACTCTCGAGAGTCTTCTCCAGCACCACAGTTCAAAAGCATCAATTCTTTGGTGCTCAGCCTTCTTTATGCTCCAAGTCTCACATCCGTACATGACTACTGGAAAAGTCATAGCTTTGACTAGATGGACCTTTGTCAGCAAAGTGATGTCTCTGCTCTTTAAGATGCTGTCTAGGTTGGTCATAGATTTTCTTCCAAGGAGTAAGCGTCTTTTAATTTCCTGGCTGCAGTCACTGTCTGCAGTGAAGCCTATGAAGCCCAGCTAAAGTGAAAGTTGCTTGGTTATGTCTGACTCTTTGCGAACCCATGGACTGTAGCCTACCAGGCTCCTCCATGGAATTCTCCAGGCAAGAATACTGGAGTGGGTCGCTGTTCCCTTCTCCAGGGGATCTTCCCAGCCCAGGCATTGAACCCAGGTCTCCCACACTGCAGGTAGATTCTTTACCTAACTGCAGTTGGGTAACCTATCCCTTCTCCAGGGGATCTTCCTGACCCAGGGATCGATTGGAGTCTCCTAAACTGCAGGTGGATTCTTTACCAGCTGAGGTACCAGGGAAACTCTATGAAAGCCTAGAAATCTGCATTTTGTGACTCAGACTCTGAGAATTAGGTCACGTGGTTAGCATTACTCCCTAGTGGTGGATAGCTGAAATTGCAAATGTAACAAACGTACACACAATGCTTTGAATTCTTCTTGTATATGTTATGGTCTTCCCTGGTGGCTCAGACGGTAAAGAATCCACCTGCAGTTTGGGAGACCTGGGTTCGATCCCTGGGTTGGGAAGATCCTTTGGAGAAGGGAATGGTAACCCACTCCAGTATTCTTGCCTGGAGAATCCCATGGGACATATATGAATTCTTCATATGCATTTGTTATAATCAAAGTAACAATCTTATACATTTAAAATAGAGCTGGTTTTATGGGAATAACCAAGTGGGGTGGAAACTTCTTTTCCAGTGATTATCTAGACAGAACTTTCAGAAGTATTAAGATAAAAAATAATTGAAACTTTCAAGGTAGTCATTAATCTGCTATTACAGTATCAGAGAGCAGTAATAGCGCTAAATCCCCAGTCCAGCTGCTTATTAGCATGCTATAAGATTAAAGTAATTGCAACTGTGGAGATAAAATAGAAAGATAGTGGAATTTTCTAAAACTCATAGAAAGCCAGCATTTACTTAGACAGCAGACTTATACCAGCCTTGGATGAGTAGCAGTACCATCTCCAGGGGTGTGTATTTCTTTTACCCATTGTTCTATCTTGACATGAGTGAGTTCTTAATAAGAATTTTGTTAGCTTGTCATGCAAATTTCTCCTTTAAAGCCCCAACCAAGACTAGCCCACCATGTCCTGCTGTAGCTTTGCTTGAGTGCTCAGATAACTGACTCCCCTGGACCTTCTGGAATGGAACAGAGGGCAGCTCAGTATTTGAGAGCTCCGGCTACATGCGGGGGACAGATTCCAAAGGGAAGTCTGCGTGGGAGTACTGTTTCTATATTCTGGTTGGCTGGAAGGCGCCTCCAGCTTCACTATTTGTTAGTTTATTTGCTTGTTTCTGTTGAGTGATTATTCTCAGAATCCTCCATAAACATTCATCCTGCATTTTTGCTCACACACACATCCCCACTCTCTCTTATTCAATATAGGCTCATATTTGAGTTGGAAATCATACAGTATACGTTTCTTACATTCTAGACAAGGCCACTGAGGTGTGACTAGGGTAATTGCTCTGAGTTTACATAAAGGGGTAGCTGTCCAGCTGGGGCTAGAGTGCAGGACTGTTCATGGTGGCCCAGAAGTGCTGACAGGACAGGGTGCTTTCTGGGGCCAAGCAGCCCCTCAGCATGTGCTTGTCCTCTCCTTCCTTCATCCCTGTAAATGCGCCCCCTCTCCTCATCTGTGCGACACACACAGCTGTGTGCCTTTAGCTTCTCTTGGTTTTCTTCTTTCTGCAAATTCCCTTCCCCTTTCCCATCCTGCCAAGCTGACACAATATGAAGAATCGGGTAAATCAAACCTTACAAAATCCTTTGTTTTAAAAATAAATACAGATGAAACCTCAGCTTCCCAACCATCACAAAGTAAATTATGCAGTGTTTACTTGTGTTACCTCGTCTTGATTTATTTTCGTAGGTTCAACCTCTGAAAACAAGTAAATGAGAAGTTTATTTGTGCAACTGAAAGAAGAACTTGAACAGGAAAGGTGAGCTGAAAGATCGCATAACTAATTAAGAGAACACGAAACGTAAATCTGGACATGCCCACATGTACTTTTCCATTTAAAAACAAGCCTAAGAAGCCAGTGGTGTGTTCATTTAATTTTTTCTTCAAGACTCTTGTCCCGGCTCAGCTTTATATCTGGATTAAGCATTAGCTTGCCCTCTAGTGGTGTTGCAGACACATATGTGTACATACGTCCAAGGCGGAGCTTAGGTTGTCCAGGGACATAGCTTGAAAGACTCACTCTTAGAAGGAATGCTTTAGTCGCTTTCCGGTAAATACAGTAGGTGGAGACACACACTGGAAAACTGGAACACAGTCCACCTTGTTTTCATTTGGCTCTCAGAAGATTGCTAGGCATCCATAGTTATTGAAACTAAGCCTGACCATAATTTATTTGTGATGCTTCATATTTCCTGCTTGTTTTTAACTCTTGAAAAATATTAAAATAGGGAGAGTTAAAGCAATGCAGTTTCTAAATCTGTTGCTCCCCTCCTACACTCATCTATATTAAATATCTACTGTGCACAGAGATTTGGGATGAGATGGAGATGCAAAGATTAGTGAGAAACAGATCCTGTCCTTAAAACACATCCTATGATTGAGTGAGCAGACATATTTGGACATAATTACAACACACGGCAGTGGTATATAAATATGTATAATTTTATATGTATAATATTATTATATATTGAATATATAAATAAAAGTATAGATTTAAAATATTTTATATCAGTTCAGTTCAGTTGCTCTGTCATGTCCTACTGTTTGCAACCCCATGGACTGCAGCATGCCAGCCTTCCCTGTCTGTCACCAACTCCTGGAGTTTACTCAAACTGATGTCCATCATGTCGGTGATGCCAGCCAACCATCTCATTTTCTGTTGTCCCCTCCTCCTGCCTTCAATCTTTCCCAGGATCAGGGTCTTTTCAAATGAGTTGGTTCTTTGCATCAGGTGGCCAAAGTATTGGAGCTACAGCTTCAGCATCAGTCCTTCCAATGAATATTTAGGACTGATTTCCTTTAGGATTGACTGGTCGGAACTACTTGCAGTCCAAAGGACTTTCAAGAGTCTTCTCCAACACCACAGTTCAAAAGCATCAATTCTTTGGTGCTCAGCTTTCTTTATAGTCCAACTCTCACATCCATACATGACCACTGGAAAAACCATAGCCTTGACTAGATGGACTTTTGCTGGTAAAGTAATGTCTCTGCTTTTTAATATGCTGTCTAGGTTGGTCATAGCTTTTCTTCCAAGGAGTAAGCGTCTTAATTTCATGGCTGCAGTCACCATCTGCAGTGGTTTTGGAGCTCCCCCAAATAAAGTCTGTCACTGTTTGCCTTGTCTCCCCATCTATTTGCCATGAAGTGATGGCACCGGCTGCCATGATCTTTGTTTTCTGAATGTTGAGCTTTAAGCCAACATTTTTTTAAAAATTAACTAATTTATTTTAATTGGAGGCTAATTACTTTACAATATTGTGGTGGTTTTGCCATAGATTGACATGAATCCGCCATGGGTGTACATGTGTTCCCCATCCTGAATCCCCCTCCCACCTCCTTCCCCATCCCATCCCTCTGGGTCATCCCAGTGCACCAGCTCTGAGCACCCTGTGTCATGCATCGAACCTGGACTGGTGATCTGTTTCACATATGATAATATATATGTTTAAATGCTATTCTCACAAATCATCCCACCCTTGCCTTCTCCCACAGAGTCCAAAAGTCTGTTCTTTACATCTGTGTCTGTTTTGCTGTCTCGCATATAGTGTCATCATTACCATCTTTCTAAATTCCATATATATGCGTTAGTGTACTGTATTGGTGTTTTTCTCTCTGACTTACATCACTCTGTATAATAGGCTCCTGTTTCATCCACCTCATTAGAACTGATTCAAATGCATTATTTTTAGTGGCTGAGTAATATTCCATTGCATATATGTACCACAGCTTTCTCATCCATTCATCTGCTGATAGACATCTACGTTGCTTCCATGTCCTGGCTATTATAAACAGTGCTGCAATGAACATTGGGGTACACGTGTCTCTTTCATTCTGGTTTCCTTGGTGTAAGCCAACCTTTTCACTCTCCTCTTTCACTTTCATCAAGAGGCTCTTTAGTTCTTCACTTTCTGCCATAAGGGTGGTGTCCTCTGAGTATCTGAAGTTATTGATGTTTCTCCTGGCAATCTTGATTTCAGTTTGTGCTTCATCCAGCGTGGCATTTCATATGATGTATTGTGCATATAAGTTAAATAAGCAGGGTGACAATATACAGCCTTGATGTACTCCCTTCCCGATTTGGAGCCAGTCTGTTGTTAAGAAGCAACAGTTAGAACTGGATATTTTAATATTGTCAATTATATATTCATTTAAACTAATTATATCTATATATAAACACATATTCAGGGCTTCCCTGGTGGCTCAGCAGTAGAGCGTCTGCCTGCAATGCAGGAGACACAGGAGATGCAGGTTTGATACGTGGGTGGGGAAGATCTCCTGGAGAAGGAAGTGATGACCCAATCCAGTATTCTTGCCTGGGAAATCCCATGGATTGCCCTGGTGGGCTATAGTCCATGGGGTCGCAAAGGGTTGGACATGACTGAGCAGCAGGCATGGCATGACATGAATATACACACACACATGGAGCAGCGGTGGGCCAGCTCCTGTGCTAGGTATGTCCACTTTTCACTTAATATTTATCACAGCTGTTTCTTTTAACACAACAGGAAAGGGAAATTCAGAAAGATGAATTTGTATTAGTTTGCACAGCTATGAAACAGCAAAGTTGAAATTTGAATTCAGATTTTCTGATTCCATCTCTATTTCAATTAACTTCAATAGACTTTTGTTGAAAGTCTACCACGTGGCAGGTATTGTGCTATGAGCAAGAGGTACAAAGATAGGAGGGGCTGCTGCTGGCCTCAGGGTTATAGTTTCGTAGGGGACTGGGCATATGGAGAAAAAATTAGGCTACAAGGCTACGGTTTTTCCAGTAGTCATGTATGGATGTGAGAGTTGGACTGTGAAAAAAGCTGAGCACCAAAGAATTGATGCTTTTGAACTGTGGTGTTGGAGGAGACTCTTGAGAGTCCAATGGACTGCAAGGAGATCCAGCCAGTCCATTCTAAAGGAGATCAGCCCTGGGTGTTCTTTGGAAGGAATAATGCTAAAGCAGAAACTCCAGTACTCTGGCCACCTCATGCGAAGAGTTGACTCATTGGAAAAGACCCTGATGCTGGGAGTGATTGGGGGCAGGAGGAGAAGGGGACAACAGAGGATGAGATGGCTGGATGGCATCACTGACTCTATGGACGTGAGTCTGGGTGAACTCCGGGATTTGGTGATGGACAGGGAGGCCTGGTGTGCTGTGATTCATGGGGTCGCAAAGGGTCGGACACGACTGAGCGACTGGACTGAACTTAACTGATGACAGATGTAATAATGGGAGTGTGTACAAATTGCTTTCTGAGAAAAGTAGCAAAGGCAGTTCATTGTTCATATGTGGTCATGCTTTCCATCAGGCAACATGGTTACCAGGCCATGACTGAAGTGACCAGAAATCTGTAACTTGGCCTAAGGCAATCATCTTCAATTTTGCTTTTAAGCTCTGAATGTGAAAGTCACTCAGTCATGTCCAACTCTTTGAGACCCCATGGACTCTGCAGTCCATGGAATTCTCCAGGCCAGAATACTGGAGTGGGTAGCCTTTTCCTTCTCCAGGATATCTTCCCAACCCAGGGATCGAACCCAGGTCTCCTGCACTGCAGGCAGATTCTTAACAGCTGAGCCACAAAGGAAGCCCTTTAAGCTCTGAGGAGGCCTAATATCACAGTTGTGGCCAACAGGGGTGACGACTCACTGACCCAACAAACTGATGGCCTCTCATTGGCAGTTTCCAGTGTGAGAACCCAGAAGCTGGAGAAACCAGACTAGAATTAGGAGTCAAAGGGGAGGTAAGATGGAACTTCTTCCACGGTGGCTCAGCAGTAAAGAATCCACCTGCAACGCAGGAGGCACGGGAGATGCAGGTTGGATTCCTGGGTTGGGAAGATCCCCTGGAGGAGGGCATGGCCAACCACTCCAACATTCTTGCCTGGGAAATCCCATGGACAGAGGAGCCTGGAGGGCTACAGTCCATGGGGTCACAAAGAGTCAGACATGACTGAACGGGCTCACATGTGCACAAAAACTGAACTACTAAGAAGCAAAAGCAGAGAGTTAGAGAGAGAGAGAAGCTCAACTGGGAGTGAGGAGAAGCGCCCTCTTCTCTGGGGAGTCTGTACTGTGGCTTCCTGAATGACATTCCAGGGCTCCATGGAGCTGGGATGTGCAACTGTTGGTATGGATGCTTGTGCTTCCTTACAATCTGAAGTGTCTTTACAAGCACCCACATCATCTGAGGTCAGCCAAGCCTGATCCTGGCAACAGAAAAAAGCCTAAGTCCTTCAGGACCAAAGCAGTCTAAGGGAGGAAGTGAAGAAGTGTGGTTGGATGGCTGGACCCAGTAAACAGTTCACCTGAAAGTGATGTTCAAACTGAGTTGTGAGGTACAACTAGGAGCTTTCCAGGCAGGCAAATGTGTGGAGGGTACCCCAGTAGCTCAGTGTTTGTTCCAGTACTGAAAAGGACCAGTGGCAAAAATTTAATTTCCTGGCTCTCTTTCCAGCATAATGCTTCCAGAAATTCTTTCTCCAGTCATCCTGGCTTTGAGAGAAGAGAGTGGGAAAGGAGAATTTTCTCTTTCATGGAAGCACTAAGTTCTGAAGCCTGATGGCTCTGACTGTATGGTATGGCTTCAAATACTGGCATATTCTTCTCAACTAGGACATCCCAGGTAGCTCAAATGGTAAACAATCTGCCTGCAGTGTGGGAGACCTGGGTTCGATCCCTGGCTTGGGGAGATGCCCTGGAGAAGGGCATGGCAACCCACTCCAGTATTCTTGCTTGGAGACTTCCATGGACAGAGGAGCCTGGTGGGCTACAGTCCGTGGGTTCGCCAAGAGTTGGACACAACTGAGCAACTAACACACATACACACAGGATATCCATGGGGCTTCCTAGGTGGTACTAGTGGAAAAGAACCCGCCTGCCAATGCAGGAGACTTCAGAGACACTAGTTTGATCCCTGGGTTGGGAAGATCCCCTGGAGGAGGGGATGGCAACCCACTCTAGTATTTTTGCCTGGAATCCCACGGACAGTGGAAGCTGGTGGGCTACAGTCCATTGAGTCATAGAGTCAGACACGACTGAAGCAACTTAGTACGCATGCACAGGGTATCTGTACCTTCAGGAGTGTGTGGTTTGGGGCCAGGGGATAGTGTAACACTCCAGGGTGTGTATGATGAGTCTTCTTGGGGTGCTATTATTACAGATGATTTGGGAGGAGAAAAGTTTTATACTTTTACAATCTTTAAGTTTCTGTAATATACAGATCAGTATAAACCTGCTTTTCCATGTTGGTTTAATTTTCTCTATTGTTGCATGAACTTGAATAAAAGCCAGAACTCCTATGATCCCAGCTTGGAATTGCACTCACAGAAACTTGAACTTGTCTTCTCAATGGTATATTTCTGTATAAAAATAATCTTGATCTAATGTGAAGTGGTAGGCATATTTTGCATGTATTTTACAGATTTTTAGAGACACATTACAAGGTTTTAGAGAAGTTTCTGCTCCAGACTGTGGCCTTCAGACCAACTGGACTTACCTTTCTTCACCCTGAGGAGAATGTCAGGGAAATGTTACAGAAGCACTTAAAAAATATATATATTTTAATTGGAGTGTAGTTGATTTACAATGTTGTGTTACTTTCAGGTGTATGACAAGGTGAATCAGTTATCCGTATACATATATCTACCTTTTTTTAAAGGTTCTTTTCCGTATAGGCCATTATAGAGTACTGAGTAGAGTGGAGAAGCACTTTTGTAGGCTGTTGCACCAACTTCCTTACACTGTCTAAATTCTACCCATTAAAGGGCCACATAGATTAATTTCCTGTTTTAGTTTTTAATTGTGGTGAAAAACACAGAACACAAAATTTACCACGGTAACCATTTTAAAGGGTACAGTGTAGTATTCTTTTGTTTTAGTTGCTAAGTTGTGTCCAACTCTTTTTTTGAGACCTCCTGGACTGTAGCCACCAGGCTCCTCCATGGGATTTCCCAGGCAAGAATACTGGAGTGGGTTGCCATTTCCTCCTCCAGGGGATCTTCCTGACCCAGGGATTGAACCAGGTGTCTCCTGCGTAGGCAGGCAGATTCTTTACCACTGAGCCACGAGGGAAGCCCCCAGGGTAGTATTCTTCAGTAGATTCACATTGCTGTGCAGCAGAGCTTTTCCTTCTTGCAAAACTGAAACTCCATAGTCATTAACCAGCAACTCCCTTTCCCTCATACTCTAACAATCAACACTCTGCATCCTATTTCTAGGAGTTTGACTATTAAAAAAAAATTTTTTTTTAATTGGAGGATAATTGCTTTACAATGCTGTGTTGGTTTCTGGCATACAACAATGTGAATCAGCCGTAAGTGTACATACATCCCCTCCTTCTTGGACCTCCCTCCCACCCCGCCACCCCACCCCACCCCACTTCTCTAGGTTGTCACGAAGCACTGGGTTGGGCTCCCTGTGTTACACAGCAACTTCCCACTAGCTATCTGTTTTACATATGGTAATATATGTGTGTTTCAATGCTACTCCTTCAATTGAGTTTGGCTATTTTAAATACCTGATACAAATGGAATCATACAGTGTTTGTTCTTGGAGCATCAGGTCCTCCAGGTTCATCTATGATGTAGCCGTGGCAGGACTTCCTTCCCTTTTAGTGCCGAATCATATTCCATTGTAGGTATGTGTACAGCTTGCTTATTTGCTCATCCACCCATGGGCACTTGGGTTGCCCCTACCTCTTGGTTACCATGAACAATGCTTCTGTGAACATGAGTGTATAAATATCTCTTCAAGACCCTGCTTTCAAGTCTTTTGAATGCACACCTAGAGTCAGGATTTCCTAATCAAACTATTTCTATTTTTAGTATTCTGAGTAACCACCATACTGTTTTCATAGTGGTTGCACAGTGGTCAAGGGTTTCTGTTTCTCCACATCACTGCCAACATTTGTTATTTTCTCTCTCTTTAAAAAAAAAAAAATCTTAATGAATGTGAGGTGACATGTCAGTTGACTTTAAAGTGAAAATTCCCCTTGGGATGGGGGTTATTTGGAACTTTCATAAGTTCTGGTAAACTTTGATTTTAGCAACCAGCTGAGATGACTCGCTAAGTATTAATACATGTCATTTTGATGTGAGGAAAAATGTTGGGACTCTAGAAGGAGATTCTGAATCTCCTCAAAGACTAGAACGTTCTCAAGCTGGAGTTCCCAGGAGCAGAGGCTGTCTGAGAAATCCCACACAGATATTTCTCAGCTGTTTTGACCCTGAGGACATTTTTATTGAATGAATACAAACATTTTCATCAGAATTATTCCTACATTGCTGAAAATATCATCAAGAAATTATTTTCTGGAGACAGCTCTTTTAAATTAATTCAGTTCTTTGATAAAATTTTGTACTGTTCAGCTGAATAATTTTTTACTGCAATAATTTTAATTTGATTCAATTATCACATTTTTGTGTCCATATTAAACTTTCCAAACTTTAGCTTTGGCAATTTTGAATTTTCTTTTGTGATAATTTTCTACCAAGTTTAATTTTCCTGGGTCAGGTTTTACAGGTATAATATGTTGACAAGAAGATTTGATTCTATAGTCAACGTTTAAAGTCAATAACAAATTTTGCTGTGTGTTGTCTTTGTCAATTTTATTTTGTGTTATTTCTACAAAGTGTAATTTTAACTGAGTCAATTCTTGTACTTTTGAGAACCACCAATATAATGAGATTTCCTTAGTATTTTTTGTCATGATCAAATTTAACATAGTTTTAGATATTCTATGTTTGATTCTGCATGGATTATTTCTACTGTGTCTAATTTTTTTCCTGGGTGACAAGTTCAAAATGTACTTGAAGTCAGATATCAAGGTCATAGCATCTTGTTTTCATCCCTGATTAAAAAGTGTAGTATCAACCTGTCGGAGGCATGGGTTTCATGGGTGAATTACTGGTTTAGAAGTGAGAGGTTCTGAGTGTCTGTCCTTGCTGTTTGCTTACCACTCTGGGTCTATAGGCTAATAGTGTTCGTCTAAAATAAAGTGATTTAAAAAAATTATTGGTTTATTTTTGGGTGTGCTGGATCTTCGGCGCTGCGTGGGCTTTCTCTAGTTGCGGCAAGTGGGGACTGCTCCAGAGCCGCGGTGAGCAGGCTTCTCACTGTGGTGGCTTCTCTTGCTGGGGAGCACAGGCTCCAGGGCGCTCAGGCTTCAGTGGCCGTGGTGCCCAGGCTTACTTGCTCCACGGCATGTGGGATGTTCCTGGACCAGGGCTCAAACCCACGTTCCCTGCATTGGCAGGCAGATTCTTAACCGCTGAACCACCAGGGAAGTTCTAAAAGAAAGTGATTTAAATATATGATTTCTAAACCCCCTTGCAACTCTGGTTGTCTATGATTTGAATTCCTACCTGTAGGGGTTGTCCTATTCGACCATTACTTTGCTTCTTATTTAATCCCCCCCGCCCCACCCTTCTCATCTCCTATCAACCCAGTGCCTCCAGACAACCACCCAGCCTGTGCTCCCTGGGACCTCTTCAAGGACCTGCGACCTTCCTCACACTCTTCTCAACATTGTTCCTATCCAGTCTTGGCTCTTGACTTGCCCCTGAGATGCACCATTAGATATTCTGAGCCCAGTCTATGGTGCCGCTGATTGAGCACCTGCTGACCTGGTTCAGAGCAGCCTCCTCAAATCTGAGGTCATGTTCCTAGAAGCTGCAGGGTCATCAGTGGCCAGGCTGAGCCCCAGTCCCTGGTCAGTCTTATTCCTACCACTTCTCTCTTTCTGTTGGACATGGAGGTGAATCTTGGGGTTATGTGAGCGTAGTTTAGGGTAAACCGTCCTTGGGGTGGGGAAGGTAGGATCAGGTTCAAGGCCATTCTAGGCAAGAAGAAGAGACAGGAGGGACCACATCACTTAGGATCCCAGCAGAAAACAGACAGACAGCTTACATTGACCAATGTGACTATTTGCAAAGGTGTGGGCAGTGTATAAGGAATCCGTTACGAGTAGCGTGGGCTTCCCAGGTGGCTCATCTGCCTGCAATGCAGGAGACATGGGTTTGATACCTGGGTTGGGAAGATTCCCTGGAGAAGTGAATGGCAACCCCTTCCAGTATTCTTGCCTGGAGAATTCCATGGACAGAGGGGCCAGGTGGGCTATAGTCCATGGGTGGTGAAGTTGGAGACGACTGAATGACTAACACACACGCAACAAAGGACAGTGCAGTACCACTGGATTCAAAAGTTCCTGAGCTCCCCCTCTCCCGCCTCCTCCCCCTTCTTCTTTCAACCTGGCTTCCTTTCTTCCCTTGAAATATTTGATGTGAATACTTGTATCTGAAGTTCTGTGTCTCTATAGAAGGTTTTCTGAAAGACTGTATTCGTGTATTTAAGGGCTTCCTTGGTGGTGCAGAGGTTGAAGCATCTGCCTACAATGTGGGAGACCTGGGTTTGATCCCTGGGTTGGGAAGATCCCCTGGAGAAGGAAATGGCCTGGAGAATCCCATGGACAGAGGAGCCTGGTGGGCTACAGTCCACGGGTCGCAAAGAGTCGGACGTGACTGAGCGACTTCACTTTCACTTTCACTTCCTGAGCTCCGGAAGGGACCAGTGACTGGACCTGGAAGGACAGAATCACACAGAGGTGACTGCAGGCCTCCCTGCAGAAAGGAGCCAGAGGCATGAATTCCCAGCTCCTTATCTACCTCCCTCCATCTCATCTCCTGTCAGGGACCCCTAACTGGCAGAACTGGGCTGGACTAGAATATTTTCAAACTAAAAGTTTTGTTGACCCGTTTTGTTGAAATAAAATTCAGTAGAAATTAAAAAAAAAAAACGTCAAGGGCGTTCACAGATAGAACTCACATGGCCAGTGTCTGCAGGCAGAGACTAGGGTGAGAAGGATGGCAAGTAAGTGACTCAGGCATGGTCTGCTCTTACTACCAGTAAAGATTTACAGGGTCAGCATACCTGCTTCATCTTGGATGAAGAATGAGTTGAATGCATGTGACCTTTGTTAAGTGAGAAATAGATTTAAGGGCCTAGATCTGATAGATAGAGTGCCTGATGAACTGTGGACGGAGGTTCGTGACATTGTACAGGAGACAGGGATCAAGACCATCCCCATGGAAAAGAAATGCAAAATGGCAAAATGGCTGTCCAAGGAGGCCTTGCAAATAGCTGTGAAAAGAAGAGACGCGAAAAGCAAAAAAAAAAAAAAGGAAAGATACAAGCATCTGAATGCAGAGTTCCAAAGAATAGCAAGAAGAGATAAGAAAGCCTTCTTCAGCGATCAATGCAAAGAAATAGAGGCAAACAACAGAATGGGAAAGACTAGAGATCTCTTCAAGAAAATTAGAGATACCAAGAGAATATTTCATGCAAAGATGGGCTCGATAAAGGACAGAAGTGGTATGGACCTAACAGAAGCAGAAGATATTAAGAAGAGGTGGCAAGAATACACAGAAGAACTATACAAAAAGATCTTCATGACCAAGATAGTCACGATGGTGTGATCACTCACCTAGAGCCAGACATCCTGGAATGTGAAGTCAAGTGGGCCTTAGAAAGCATCACTACGAACAAAGCCAGTGGAGGTGATGGAATTCCAGTTGAGCTGTTTCAAATCCTGAAAGATGATGCTGTGAAAGTGCTGCACTCAGTATGCCAGCACATTTGGAAAATTCAGCAGTGGCCACAGGACTGGAGAAGGTCAGTTTTCATTCCAATCCCAAAGAAAGGCAATGCCACAGAATGCTCAAACTACCACACAATTGCACTCATCTCACATGCTAGTAAAGTAATGCTCAAAATTCTCCAAGCCAGGCTTCAGCAATACGCGAACCGTGAACTTCCAGATGTTCAAGCTGGTTTTAGCAAAGGCAGAGGAACCAGAGATCAAATTGCCAACATCCGCTGGATCATGGAAAAAGCAAGAGAGTTCCAGAAAAACATCTATTTCTGCTTTATTGACTATGCCAAAGCCTTTGACTGTGTGGATCACAATAAACCAGGGAAAATTCTGAAAGAGATGGGAATACCAGACCACCTGACCTGCCTCTTGAGAAACCTATATGCGGGTCAGGAAGCAACAGTTAGAACTGGACCTGGAACAACAGACTGGTTCCAAATAGGAAAAGGAGTACATCAAGTCTATATATTGTCACCCTGCTTATTTAACTTCTATGCAGAGTACATCATGAGAAACACTGGGCTGGAAGAAGCACAAGCTGGAATCAAGATTGCCGGGAGAAATGTCAATAACTTCAGATATGCAGATGACACCACCCTAATGGCAGAAAGTGAAGAGGATCTGAAAAGCCTCTTGGTGAAAGTGAAAGAGGAGAGTGAAAAAGTTGGCTTAAAGCTCAACATTCAGAAAATGAAGATCATGGCATCTGGTCCCATCACTTCATGGGAAATAGATGGGGAAACAGTGGAAACAGTGTCAGACTTTATTTTTTGGGACTCCAAAATCACTGCAGATGGTGACTGCAGCCATGAAATATAAAAGATGTTTACTCCTTGGAAGAAAAGTTATGACCAACCTAGATAGCATATTGAAAAGCAGAGACATTACTTTTCCAACAAAGATCCATCTAGTCAAGGCTATGGTTTTTCCAGTAGTCATGTATGGTTGTGAGAGTTGGACTGTGAAGAAGGCTGAGCACTGAAGAATTGATGCTTTTGAACTATGGTGTTGGAGAAGACTCTTGAGAGTCCCTTGGACTGCAAGGAGATCCAACCAGTCCATTCTGAAGGAGATCAGCCCTGGGATTTCTTTGGCAGGAATGATGCTGAAGCTGAAGGCCCAATACTTTGGCCACCTCATGCGAAGAGTTGACTCATTGGAAAAGACTCTGATGCTGGGAGGGACTGAGGGCAGGAGAAGGGGACGACCGAGGATGAGATGGCTGGATGGCATCACGGACTCGATGGACACGACTTTGAGTTATCTCCGGGTGTTGGTGATGGACAGGAAGGCCTGGCGTGCTGCGATTCATGGGGTCACAAACAGTCAGACACGACTGAGCGACTGAACTGAACTGAATTGAACTGACCTTTGTTAATTCCAGTTGATATCATTATTTCCATCACGTCTTTCCCTGCCACCTGCTTTCTGAGCCATGACCGTGGTCCTGTAGTGGACCTGTCACAGCAGAAGCCTGGATTAGATTGATTAACTCACTTTGCTGGTCTCTAGGAAGGCAATGGCAACCCACTCCACTACTCTTGCCTGGAAAATCCCATGGATGGAGGAGCCTGGCAGGCTGCAGTCCATGGGGTTGCAAAGAGTTGACATGACTGAGCAGCTTCACTTTCACTTTTCACTTTCATGCATTGGAGAAGGAAATGGCAACCCACTCCAGTGTTCTTGCCTGGAGAATTCCAGGGATGGGGGAGCCTGGTGGGCTGCCGTCTATGGGGTCGCACAGAGTTGGACACGACTGAAGCCACTTAGCAGTAGCAGTAGCAGCCGGAAGGCTCTGAGGAGTCAGCCACAGTGGGAGGTTAGGGGAGGGCAGGATGGAAACCCTTGGATATTTAGGTGGGGCAGAGGGAGTTCTAAGAATAGAGGAAAAAGGAGAGAAGAGAGAGTTGAAAGTGCACCAGTGGTACTCCTGGCCAGGGGAAGACCTGGACTTACATAAGAAGGCATTACACTGAGATGAGCATTTACAGAGCATTCTGGTGTGCTTTACATGGAATGATGCCACCTCCACTGCCTGAAATGCAGAGTACTGAAATGCCTGGGCTTCCCAGGTGGCGCTAGTGATGAAGAACCCGGCTGCCAATGCAGGAGACTTAAGAGACTTTGGTTTGATCCCTGGGTCAGGAAGAGCCCCAGGAGGAGGACATGGCAACCCACTCCAGTATCCTTGCCTGGAGAATCCCGTGGACAGAGGAGCCTGGCGGGCTACAGTCCACAGGGTGATAGAGTCAGACACGATGGCATCTCTCACATAGAGATGCTGCTGGGACTGTGGTGGGGATGGGAGGACATAGGGACACACTCCCCCTCTTCAGGTCTGTAGCACAGGGTTCTGCCTCCAAACACCACGTTTCTGCTGTAAACACTATGGCAAATGGTCAGTTTGAAACTGAGCTCAACTAGTAGAGAGGAAGAGAGAGCTAAATGAGAGAGTAAGAGAGAGGGAAAGAGAGAGGGAGAGAGGAGGCTGATTCTCCAGCCCACTTGTTTATGGAGGAGTTGGTTCTGGTGCTCACCTCTGGTGTAATCAATGAGTCTTATTTGTGGGTAGGTGATGGGGAGGGGGTATTGGGAGGGGTGCCCACACACAGCTGGAACAGAGTAGGCTATGGACTGAGCTTGATCTTAGAGACACATCTGTTACAATGAAGCTTTCCTTCTTGTCAGTGACTCAATATGTGATTAACATACTCTCTTGGGAATATTAAAACTCAATATAATACATGCCTGTGGCAAGTAATCTTTGTTTCATTATATGCCCTGGGCAGCGCCTGCAAAGAAAGGCACGGTTTGGTCAGTAGAGAGATCAGAAAGCCACGTGAAGGCAGTGACCACAGGTCTCTCACTTCAGGATGTAGCATCCACCTTGATCAGCATCACCAGTTCTAAAACTTCATCAGAAGGAAGAAGGAGGGAGGTGAAAGGAAAAGAGAGAATGGAGAGGGAGAGTTTTATTGTCAAGTAATTCCCTGAGGGAATGAATGACATCTCCTAAGTCTGAAGCACACTCTCCCCTTTCCTTCTGCGATGTTTTATCCCCTATGAAGAAATCTGTTAATTTTGTACAAAAAACCAAAATGTTACTTCTTCCTGAGTACTCTAAAACTATATAGGAATGTGTATCATTTCCTCTCCATAATTTTGAGCATAGTTTTGAAGACTGACATATTCTGATTCTGTAAGAACAAAACAATTCAATTTGAAACTCACTGAGTGACAGCAATCAAAGTTCTGAAGTGATGCAATTCACTTCGGAGCTTGTTCGAAATGTCATTAGAAAACCAACATATAGCGGGTTGTTATGGCAACTGGAATACTGGAGTTTGTAACATCACTGTAATTAATGTTATCCAAATGTTATTAATCTTTCAACATCACTCACATTCTCTGAAAGAACAGCAGCTCTGGCTCTCCCAGGATTTTTCAATAGTGTAATCTGTTGCAGCTTTCTTCACATTTTACTTTTTCCAAGTAGATCTTACCCTGACTCTGCTTTAGTGGAATTAGCTATTGTTTCTACTCTTTTACTCATTCTATTTTGTTTGCTCTTGTTTGATAAAACTTGAAATAAAATGGAAAAAAACGGATTACAGCTAAAACACAGAATAAAGCCCAAAGATAAAAAGGTTTATATATTTAAATGTGAAAAACTTGAGAAAAATATTAAAATATTTTTCATACAGATTTGTAGTATTAACTCATATTTGCATAGCACTTTTTAGTTTTTAAAGCAGTTTTACATATATTAGTTAATAGAACAGCCTTGAGAACAAGTAATATTTTGGGGGAGTTTACTATGTGATGGTTAATGTGATATGCATACATGAATTTTTTAGACCTCATAATAACTTGCAAGATAGGTGTGGTTTAAAAATATGCCTCTACAACTCAACAAGAACAGAAAACTTGATTGAAAAATGGGCAGAGAGATTAAACAGTTACTTGGTCATTCAGTATTGGTTGTAAATTAAACATAGTCACACTCTCTGCAAACTGCAAAACTGATGGCTTGTCTTGGTTTCTCTCCAACTTCCTAGCATCCCCTCTTTCATGGGTCTTGTAGGAACCAAGGCTTTCCTGTCATCCTCAGACATGCCTACTCACCCCTGTGCTCTTGCTCCAAAAAATTCTCCTCCTTTTCCAATCATAACTCTTTCCTTTACTCTGAAAATTAGGGAAACTTGAGTTTCTTTTTTTTGTTGTTGTTTTTGAGAAAGTGTAGTTATTTCCAGTTGATGAAGGAAAGCCCCTTTTTTACAGAAGAATGCCAGCTAAAAATTATAGCAGGAAAGATCAAATTAGAATAATCTCCATTTTACAAATTCTTAATGACAAATTGGACACTGAAACCAAGAAGTGAAAAGTAATTGGGGAAGAGGACATTCTCAAAAATATAAAACTAACTCCCCACAGATTTTGTGGGGAAAGGGAAAACCATGCTTTTAGAGTAGATATCTGGCCATCATTACCTTAACTAAGTGATCTAATTTCATGTTCTTATAGTGGGAAACCAATGATATATGTCCCCGAAACAATGCAATATAAGAACCACAGCCATTCATGAATTATGCTTGTCAGATGTGTTTCATCTGAACCTAATCAAACCTATAGAGCTAACTTACAGTTTATGATAAATTTGGGGGACAGAAACAAATTAAACAACACCCTGAAGAGACAATCAGACAAATCTAGACTATGACCCAATCTGTAAAACAATTGGTTTGATTTTTTCTGAAGCTCAATGTCTTTAGAATAAAAAGAGTGTAAGGGAGTGCTCTAAATCAGAAGAGACTGAAAGGACATAATAGTCAAGTATAACCTTGATTAGATCCCCATTAAAAAGAAAAAAAGTGCAATATATCTTTGGGATGATTGGAGAAATTCAAATATGGTCTGAGATTGGACAATATCAGAGAAATGTTGTTAATTTTATTGTATGTGTGTATATGCAAATTATCAATTTATTACTTCTGACCAAACTCACCCTTCAGTAGCTGCTCTGCAATACGAGGCTGGACTCTTCAAGCATTTGTCCTTTGCAATAAGGAGAGAGCACAGGAGGAAGACTACAGGAGGAAGGGGCTTCTCTTCCTGGTTTCTGAATGTAGTGTTTTGTTTTGACTCCAGTTATCCAATTGGTCAGATGGCTAGGTGACTTCATCATCTGTTCACTTCAACCATACCTTCTCCAGGGAGGTCTGAACCACTTTTCCAAGTGTGTCCCCTCTTGGGTATTCACTTTCAGCTCCAGAATAGTCTGTAGGGTTCTTTTACATCTTCACAGTTACTTTCCTATTGTAGCTTTACAGCTCTTGATTTTAAACTTCCCCTTTTGAATTACCATGTGGTTGCTGTCTCCTAATTGGACCAGACAAGATATAGTATAATACTGTTATTGTGGTCATTTAGGAGAAGATTCTTGTTTTCAGAAGGTGCATGCTGAAATAGTCCGGAGTGAATGGTCATGTTGTTTGCAACTTAATTCAAATGGTCCAGCAATATATATGTACGTGTATTGATCTATCTACGTAATTCATGCATGGATATTTGTAAATAAAGCAAACAGGGCAAAATGCCAAGTGTTAGCAATTATTGAATCTGTAAGGAGAGTGTATATGCCTTTAGAGTCTCACTTTTTTAAGTGTTGAGGGAAATCCTCTCCTTCCTTCAGAGTCATTGTTTAGTAGGAAAAGGGAGATATTCTTTTATTATTTTATTGGTAGGAGTGGTTGGAAGACTAGCCCAATTCCTTAACCCTGGCTATGCACCAGTATATTCTGGGAAGCTTTGAAAATTATGGATGCTCAGGACCCGTAGTGAAAGTCACTCAGTCATGTCCGACTTTTTGTGACCCTATGGACTATACACTTGATGGAATTCTCCAGGCCAAAATACTGGAGTGGGTAGCCGTTCCCTTCTCTAGGGGATCTTCCTGACTCAGGGATTGAACCCAGGTCCCCCGCATTGCAGGCAGATTCTTCACCAGCTGAGCCACCAGGGAAGCCCCCAATGAAAGTCACTCAGTCGACTTCCCTCATAGCTCTGTTGGTAAAGAATCTTTCTGCAGTGCAGGAGACCCTGGTTCTATTCCTGGGGGAAGATCCCCTGGAGAAGGGATAAGCTACCCACTCCAGTATTCTGGCCTGGAGAATTCCATGGACTGCAGAGTCCATGGGGTCTCAAACAGTCGGACATGACCGAGTAACTTTCACTGTCAAAAACTGTAAAATTTTGTGAATCAGAATATCTAGGATCTGGTTATTCCAGGGGATTAGAATTCTAAAGAAGAAGCTTGTCAGCCCTGATGGTGAGTGTAGGGTGCATAGCTAAAGTCTTCAAGGGGTTTTTGTAAATTATATGTGTTTGTTCTGAAATATTCTGATATGCTTTCTTAAGGGGGCATGCTAGAATTTGAAGAAAGCTCTGTATTTCTATATATTGTTCTTCTTTCAAATAAAAAGCTTCTCCTTATGAAGCTGAATGTTCTCTGAAAGCCTCTCATCCAAATTGGTCTCTCATTGACAGTGTATGTGGCTGAAAATTTGAGCAGTACTGCACATGGCTATATTCTTCGGTTGTTCCATCCTTTTCTGTCCTGTGTGGAGCTGCAGTAGAAATATCCAGTGGTTCAGTATCAGGAAGTTCCAACTTCCTTTTGTAGCAAAGATGCAGGGGGTAGCTAAGCCCAGTATAGTCACACTGATCAAGAAGGTACAGATTGGCACCTGTTATCAAATTGATACTTTCACATCCACCTTTCAATAGTCCAACATTTTCCACTGTCAAAATCACAAATATTTTAACATATTATTTCTACTTTCACTCATTCATCTGTCCTTTTATTCATTTATTCACTCATTCATGCATTCTTTCATTCATTATTATAATGGATACTGTTGACTCCCTGTCCAGATGCCCTTGAATTTCTTTCACGCTTTCCAGAGCTTTGTTGCTAGTGGCTAATATTTGTTTTCTTCTTCAGAGGATTTCTCTTGAGCTACAAGAGCTGAGAGGCAAGAGTGCCTGACAGTTTACAACCCCTGGGTGGCCCATGACTGATTAGAGAGAACAAAGCTCAGCTCTCTTGCCTCTGAGACCGTCACTCTGAGCTGGAACTGTGCAATTGAGAGCTCCCCATTGGGTTAGGCTGAGGCTGGGAACTTCCCTGCTTCGCTCACTCCTGTGTCACTTCTACAGTGAATAATTTGCACACTTATCCTTGCTTTGGGATCTGCTTAAAGAACCTGACCTAAGACAAATATTTACTTACCTTTATTACAAATATTTACAGAGTATCTGCTAAGTGTCCAGCATCATTCTAGGTGCTGAGGATACAGCAGGAAACAAAGTGAATCCCCTGTTTTTAAAAAGTTTTCATTCCAGGAGGGATAGAAAGACACATGCCACATGCATGGGTCTGGTGATAATGCATGATACCGTGAAATATATACTAGGATAGAGTCCTGGCGAGTTGAGAGTTGGACCATAAGGAAGGCTGAGCACCAAAGCATTGATGCTTTCAAATCGTGGTGCTGGAGAAGATTCCGGAGAGTCCCTTGAACTGCAAGGAGATCAAACCAGGCAATCCTTAAGGAAATCCATCCTGAATATTCATTGGAAGGACTGATGCTGAAGCTGAAGCTCCAATACTTTGGCCACCTGATGCGAAGACTCTTTGGAAAAGACCCTGATGCTGGGAAAGATTGAAGCCAGGAGAAAGGGGTGACAGAGAATGAGATGGTTGGATGGCATCATTTACTCAATGGACATGAGTTTGAGCAACTCCGGGAGACAGTGAAGGACAGGGAAGCCTGGCATGATGCAGTCCATGGGGTCTAAATGAATTGGACATGACTTAGTGAGTGAATAACGATGATGGCAGTGATGGCAAGGTGCTATTTGAAACAGGGTGATCAGACAAGGTCTTTGTTAGAGTGGTGCCTGAACAGACATTCTGAATGGAGCGAGCAACTGAGGCATTTGGGTATCTGAGGCAGGAACGTTCCTGGCAGAGGACATGGGTAGTGTAAAAGTCCTGGGGCATGCATGTGTTTAGCATGTTTGAGGAATATCATGGAGGTCAGCATGCTAGTGCAGATGACAGAGGCAGAGTCTGATGGGACCTGTGGCCCGGGGGACAGAGCAGGAGCTGGTGTCAGATCCTGTGGGGTTTTATATTTCACTGAGATGACTCTGGCTTTTACTCTAAACAGGATGGGGACCCACTGGAGGGTTTAAGAAGAGGATTAGTGTAATTTGATTTTCACTTTAAAATTTCTGTGTTTAGAATAGCCTGAGAGGCAGGAAGGAAGTGGAGAGATAACCTGGAAGGCTGATGGGCAAAACTCCAGTGAGAAGTAACTGGGCTTCTCAGTGGCTGAGTGAGAGAGGTAGTTAGGTTCTGGAAAGGTGTTTCAGAGGTAGACCTGATGGCTAGAGGTGTGAGGTGAAACAAAAAGATATCTTTTTTGACCCCATGGTTTTTGTCCTGAGCAATTGGAAGAATGGGTCATCTATTGATGTGGGGAAGGTCGAGGGACAGGTTGTTTCCTTATATCAGTGATTCAAATTTTATTTGAAAAAGCTAGCCTTCAAAACGTGATGCACAAATCTAAAGATAAACAACATAAATAAGATTTACTTGATTACATAAACATCTCAGACTTCTATATTGTGAGAAAACTTGCAAGATAAATTAAAACTTAAAAAAGTATTTTAAACCTACTTGACAAAGGATTTATGTCCTTATTACTTAAAGAAATCTTACATATTAATGAAAATTTTATCTTCAAAAAGAAAGGGGAAATATATAAATACATAATATTGTTGTTGTTCAGTCGCTTAGTCATGTCCGACTCTGCAATCCCATGGACTGCAGCACAGCAGGCTCTCCTGTCCTTTGCTATCTCCTGGAGTTTTCTCAAACTCATGTCCTTTGAGTTGGTGATGCTATCTTACCATTTAATCTCCTGCCATACCCTTCTCTTTTTGCCTTCAATCTTTCCCAGCATCTGGGTCTTTTCTAGTGAATTGGCTCTTCCCATCAGGTGGCCAAAGTATTGGAGCTTCAGCTTCAGCATCAGTCCTGCCAATGAATATTCAGAGTTGATTTCCTTTGGGATTGATTGGTTTGATCTCCTTGCAGTCCAAGGGACTCTCAATAGTCTTTTTTAGCACCAAAATTTGAAAGCAACAATTCTTTGGTGCTCAACCTTCTTTATGGTCCAAGTCTCACATCCATACATGACTACAGGAAAAACCATAGCTTTGACTATACAGACCTTTGTCAACAATGTGATGTCTCTGTTTTTTTTTAACGTGTTGTCTAGGTCTGTCATAGCTTCCCTTCCTAGGAGCAAGCATCTTCTAATACATAATATAAATAAATATAAATGTGTAAAAAGATAGAAAATCTCATTTATAATAAAAAATTCAAAATAAAAATGGGATAACTTTTTACTTATAAAATTTAAAAAATGGATTATGCATAGTATTGGTGAAGGTTCAGAGAAATGAAATATTCAACATTTCATGACTGGAAATGCATATTATTTTTGCAACAACAAGGCAATATATGTCAATATTCATATTTTTCTAACCCATTTATTTCACTTATAGGAGTTTAAGGTAAAAAAATCTGTGTATGCCAAAAAATGATGATGTATCCAAAGGATTGAATTTTAATAATCTTAAAAATCATAATTTAAGAGATATTTGTGAAAAAACAAAGTAAGAATCTTATGTAGAGTATAATCTACATATTCATAGAAAAAGATGCAAAAAGTAGTGAAAATATTCAGCAATATGAACCTGGAGGATCATTTTTTAAATGCTGCTTTGAATTTTTCTGTTTTTTAGCACTTTTACTTATAGTGAACATTTATTTTCTTTAATCAGGAAAATTAATCCTCTGATAATGTTCTTGGAAAAATTTCTTTCCCTGTTACCTCTCTGCCTATCTCCAGCTCAATCCCTCAGCTCTCCTAGGTCAGAGGGCCTGATTCTCTTTCACTCAAGGCTATGGAACTCCTTTGTACATGTAAACCAATTGTCTGATGTATTCAACACTTCCACACACTCTCTTGGATCCTTGGCATGGATTATGTTTTTTAGCTTTTTGGCCAGCTTCCACTAGAGAAGCTAAAAAGCCTGAATGGAACCTTTCCAACCAACTGTGAGTCCACGGTATGGGCATATGTTCCAGGTTCTTACTAGCTGCACCTGCGCTAATCTTGGCATCGAAACCTAGAGATGCACAGAAGTGAGACCACAAGGAATCCATTTCCCCAGAAACAGTGTTGGTAGTGGTGAATCCAGTGTCCAGAGATGGAGGCAGTCGTTCTAAAGGTGGGGTTGTATCCTCGACCGTTGTCTCTGGTGGTGTCCAGTAATGGTGCCCCATGTATTTGATGTTGTCATTGGAAACCAAGGAAAGTGTCTAGCTGCTGAGACCCTTCTAAATAAATCTACCAAGAGTTGGTTAATGTGTATTGCAATTTAAAACTCCCATGTATACACATGTTTCCTGAATTTTTTAGGTCATCTCCCTCAAAACCTCATCGTTTGAGGTCATTCCCTTTCATATTCTACCAGTGATGGAGATGGGTTTATTCCTCTGCCACACTGTGACCACCACCTCTGTCCCTTCACCTTGATTTCATAGCAACATCATCCACTTACACTCACCACTGCTGTCCACTGACTTCCAGAAGCACTTTTGTGTTCAGCCTCTTGTTTTTATTCTCCAAAACCTCTTCATTCTTTTTGGTGATTCACCGTCCTTTTCTCAGCTTCAGTGATCTTTGTTAGAAGATGGTTTTGAGTGAATCAAGAAGACACTGAGGTGGGAGAGACAGGTGGGAGAGAGCAGGCTCTGAAATGTAGTGTGTCTACCTACAAGTTAATACTCCTCACTTGTGTTAGTACTAAAGCTGAAACCAAGGAAACTAAAACTAGAGAAAGGAGAGATAGAAGGATAAGTCGACATCTAGCGGCTGAGCTCATACTCAAGGTGTAAGAGAGATGCGTTAAGTCCAAAACCATCACCGTAGAGGTGGAATAGGCTCTTACCATTGATATATCAATAAAGATCACTAGCATTTGTTATTTTGTTACCCTCTGAAATTTTTAGCAATAAAGTCCCTTGGAAATCTTCAGATGAAACTATATGCTTGTTTAGGAGCAGAGGCCAGGGAAACAAATGTCAAGAATGTAGTGTTTTGCAGCAAAGGAGAGAAATTCAGGTAAAAAAAAAAAAAAAAGCTGATAGAAATGGAATGAACTATGAGTAAATTGGGAACAATCCTCAGGTTTGAAAGTGGCTGCATCTGAAGGAGGATTTTGACATCATAATGTATTTGCCCCTCCAGCCAACCACAAGCGTGTTTCTTCCTCGGACTTTTCCATCATTCAGACCTGTTCCAGTTCTAGGGACTCTGACTCGGAGCTGCTTCTCTTCTCCTCCATACACAATGTCCCTATCCTCCATACCTTCTATATACATCTTCCTTGTCTTCCATAGATTGACTACATTGCCTGAACCTTTTCTTTAGCTTGATAATGACTTTGAATCTGTTGGTTTCTCCTTTTTCTCCTTCTTTATTATGCTTCTCTGGCATGTACTTGTTTTCTTGTCTGGAAGGCTCATAGTCTTGGAGCTGCTTTAAATCTGCAAATTTCTGTCTGCTTGTCACCCTTGCTGAAGCTCATCCTTGAGTTATCCCTATTGTCTGCATCTGATGAATGTGATGGCATCAACAACAGCTGTTGGAAAGGCATGAAAACATAGTAACTGGGCCCATTTTGTCTACTTGGTTCTTCTCTTTCAGACCTTTCCCCTATATGTATGTGATGGTTTAATCGCTAAGTCATGTCCGACTCTTGCGACCTCTATCCATGGAATTCTCCAGGCAAGAATACTGCAGTGGGTTGCCATTTCCTTTTCCAGGGGATCTTCCCAACCCAGTAATCAAACCCGGGTCTCCTGCACTGCAGGCAGATGATTTACCGACTGAGTTATGGAGGAAGTTCCCCCCATATGTATACTAATGCATAAAAAAGGAGAAGGAGGCAGCAGAGGATAGATGGACAGCATCACCGACTCAGTGGACATGAATTTGAGCAAACTCTTGAGAGATAATGGAGGATATAAGAGCCTGACATGCTGCAGTCCACGGGGTCACAAAGACATGACTTAACAACCGAACAGCAACACCATACAAGTGCTTGCATGTGAAATTTTAAACTTATGTTAGTTTTTTTTTTCTCACAAAAATGGGATTATAAGTACTACTCTTTTTTTTTTTTTCCTTGAGAATGTCTCCTGGGCATCTTTCCATATCATTACATGTGTTCTACTTCATTCTTTGTTGAACAGCTGCACAGCATTTCATTGTAAGAATTGTATATATTTTATTTTCCCAATTTCATATTTAGGTTGCTTCTAATTTTATTTTGCTATTTTAGACAATGCTGCAATAAATAACCTTGTGCATATATCTTTTTGCACCTGTGTTTTTCTGTAGGATAATTTCCCAGTAGTGAAATTGCTAGTTTAAAGGATCTGTGCATTTTATAGCAAAGGAAATAATCAGCAAAATGAAAAGACAATCTACTGAATAGGAGAAAATATTTGCAAATGATATGACCAAAAAAGGATTGCTATCTAACATATATAAACAACTCATATACCTCAACAACAACAACAACAACAAAAATCAAATAACCTAATTTTAAAAAGGGCAGAAGAACTGGATAGACTTTTTTTTCCAGAGAGGAAATGCAGATGGCCAACAGGCACATGAAAAGATGCTCAACATTATTTATCGTCAGGGAGAAGCAAACCAAAACCACAAAGGTGAGATGTCACCTCACACCTGTCAGAATGGCTATCATCAGAAAGACACAAATAACAAGTGTTGGAAAGGATGTGGAGAAAAGGGAGCCCTTGTGCACTGTTGGTGAGAATGTAAACTGGTACAGCCACTGTGGAAAATACTATCGCAGTTTCTCAAAAAATTAAAAATAGAGCTACCAGCAATGACCCAGCAATCCCACTCCTGTGTATATATCCAAAAAAACCCCCAAAACACTATTTTGAAAAGATACATGTACCACAATGTTCACAACAGGATTATTTACAATAGCCAAGATATGGAAGCAACCTAAGTGTCCATCCACAGATGAATGGATAAAAACGATGTACACACACACACAAAATGGAATACTACTCTGACATAAAAAAGAATGAAATTTTGCATTTGCAGCAACATGAAGGGACTTAGAGGACATTATGCTAAGTGAAATAAGTCAGAGAAAGACAAGTAGTACTGTATTATTTCACTTATATGTGTTATCTAAAAAATACAACTAATTAAAATTAAAAGCTTCTGCACAACAAAGGAAACTATAAGCAAGGTGAAAAGACAGCCTTCTGAATGGGAGAAAATAATAGCAAATGAAGCAACTGACAAACAACTAATCTCAAAAATATACAAGCAACTTATGCAGCTCAATTCCAGAAAAATAAATGACCCAATCAAAAAATGGGCCAAAGAACTAAATAGACATTTCTCCAAAGAAGGCATACAGATGGCTAACAAACACATGAAAAGATGCTCAACATCACTCATTATCAGAGAAATGCAAATCAAAACCACAATGAGGTACCATTTCACACCAGTCAGAATGGTTGCAATCCAAAAGTCTACAAGCAATAAATGCTGGAGAGGGTGTGAAGAAAAGGGAACCCTCTTACACTGTTGGTGGGAATGAAAACTAGTACAGCCACTATGGAGAACAGTGTGGAGATTCCTTAAAAAATTACAAATAGAACTGCCTTATGACCCAGCAATCCCACTGCTGGGCATACACACCAAGGAAACCAGAATTGAAAGAGACACGTGTACCCCAATGTTCATCACAGCACTGTTTATAATAGCCAGGACATGGAAACAACCTAGATGTCCATCAGCAGATGAATGGATAAGAAAGCTGTGGTACATATACACAATGGAGTATTACACAGCCATTAAAAAGAATACATTTGAATCAGTTCCAATGAGGTGGATGAAACTGGAGCCGATTATACAGAGTGAAGTAAGCCAGAAAGAAAAACACCAATACAGTATACTAACACATATATATGGAATTTAGAAAGATGGTAATGATAACCCTATATGCAAGGCAGCAAAAGAGACACAGATGTATAGAATGGACTTTTAGACTCAGTGGGAGAGGGAGAGGGTGGGATGATTTGGGAGAATGGCATTGAAACATGTATACTATCATGTAAGAAACAAATCACCAGTCTATGTTCAATACAGGATACAGGATGCTTGGGGCTGGTGCACGGAGATGATCCAGAGAGATGATGTGGGGTGGGAGGTGGGAGGGGGGTTCAGGATTGGAAACTCATGTACACCTGTGATGGATTCATGTCAATGTATGGCAAAACCAATACAGTATTGTAAAGAAAAATAAAGTAAAAATAAAAATAAAAATAAATAAAAAATACAACAAACTACTGAATATAACTGAAAAGAAGCAGAATCATAGATGTAGAGAACAAATTAGTGGTTTCCAGTGGGGAGGGGAAGAGTAAAATAGGGGTGGGGAGTTAGAGGTATTAGTACACACTAGTGGGTGTAAGACAGGCTCAGGGATGTACAACGTGGAGAATATAGCCAATATTTTGTAATAACTGTAAGTGGAACAGTTAAAAGTTAAAAAAAAAGTTTTAAAAGTAACATTTAAAAATTGTTTAAAAATAAAGCAATTAAAAATTAAAGATCTGCCCATTTAAAATCCTGATAGATATTGTTACATTGCTCTCCAATGATACAGGATGCTTGGGGCTGGTGCACTGGGATGACCCAGAGGGATGGTACGGGGAGGAGGAGGGAGGGGGGTTCAGGATGGGGAACACGTGCATACCTGTGGCAGATTCATGTTGATGTATGTCCAAACCAATACAATATTGTAAAGTAGTTCAGTTCAGTCACTCAGTCATGTCTGACTCTTTGCGACCCCATGAATCGCAGCACACCAGGCCTCCCAGTTCATCACCATCTCCCGGAGTCCTCTCAGACTCATGTCCATCGAGTTTGTGATGCCATCCAGCCATCTCATCCTGGGTCGTCCCCTTCTCCTCCTGCCCCCAATCCCTCCCAGCATCAGAGTCTTTTCCAATGAGTCGACTCTTTGCATGAGGTGGCCAAAGTAATTAACCTCCAATTAAAATAAATAAATAAATAAATATAAAGTTATCCCAGTTTACAGTTATCAAACATGCATGAGATAGAGTATGGTTCTCCTCCAAATTAATGCTAGCCTTACCTGGATTCTCAAGGCATCTTGGAATTCCTATTTATTTTTCACCAATTCTCTATTTTATTGCCGAAATAGCACTGCTAGGCTGTTTTGAGATGCCTAATCTAATTCTGCCCTTCTAATCTCAAGAACTGACCTAACTGTCCTTTGCCAACTTCAGTGTCATTGCTCTTCATATTCTTTCTTGTTGCCTCAAAATTTGGAACTTGTTGCTACAGCTCCACACATTATTTCTGCATTAGGAAAAATGGGGAAAGTTACCCTTTTATTAGGAGAGCAAAGCCTTCAAAGAAGGCCCTAGTTGACGACCTCTTACATCTTTTAGATGTAACTCAGTCCCCTGGTCATTTCTAGGTGCAATAGGAAATTGGGACACTTAGTACCTGACAAAGGGGGCCAAGACTGCCATGAATATGTGTACCAATTGTGATGTATTGCTTAAGCCTAGGCGTGCTGCCACCCAGAATAAAATGAAGATTCTGTTAGTATGGAGGAAAGGAAGAATGGATATTGAGTAGTAACCCACAATATTTCAAACTGACAGAAAGATAAGCTTCATTACGGTAGCAAGAAGACAATTTTTTTTACATAGTCATTATAGCTCATTCTGATCAGGATAGCTTTAAATTATACATGTACGTTTTTTCTTTGCCAAAGGTGTCGTTTAATAAGGCCTAAAGTTAAATTGAAAGCAAAAGCAGAGTGAGTTTTTTGAAGTATTTATCTTACGTTCTTGACTGAAGAGATAAATTTAGTAGTTGTTTCTCAGGTAACTAAACTTTGCTGTCAGGATTAGTTTTTTATGTATTTAATTTGCCTTTAAATCTGGGTTCTGTGCAAAGTTCCATAACTGCTTTAAAATATGGGCTTTATTAGGGATATGAAAGCTGAGAGTGCAGTAATATTTTCTCCTTATTAACTCATCACATGATACTAGGGGTGGGGGATGGGAACCGAGAGAACTCAGATAATCACAGTGAGAAGAGACACAGCCAAGCACCTGGGCCTTTCCATGACCCTGAAAAGAACTGAGGTTCTGCGAAGAAGCACTTGATTTTTTTACCCTCGAAATCTGTTGGTTTGGGAGTTGAATATTGAAATATTTTTAAAAAAATAGCCACTTTTGTATAAGGATTTTCAGAGGTGTGTTTTGCTTTCCTACTCACTGGTTGGTTGTTGTTTTGGAGGCTGGGAGTTGTTTCTAAATTTCACTTCAAAAGCTACTCTAGGCGGAGTTGATAAATGAATGTTGCTCTGGGGTCCACTTTGAAGAGGATGTTATGGTCAGTGCTTTAGGCTGAACACATGGTTAGCACTTTATAGTTCACAAATCTGTATCTGTGACTTTATTGATAGGTCTTGGGTTAGTTAAGGTTCTCCAGAGAAACAGAATCAATAGGCTGTATTAGGACACACACACACACACACACACATTTTAGAAGGCTCACTCCAACCTTCCCTCCCTTCCCTGAGGTCAGAAGGCTTTTTGGTCTGCCAGCGCTCAGCCTTGCTCAGCTCCCGCTCCCTTTTCTCTCATACCAACATTTCCTCTAATATTCAGACTTGGCATCAGCTTCTCTGAAGATCCAGACAAGCACAGTAATATTTGTTTCTGCTTATTCCCCAAGTAATCTATGAGAGTGAATATTTTGCTTCATCGTGATCATCATTTGATAGTTTCAAAATCTGTGCTACTTTGAAAAATTTAGAGTGTGTGAGGAAAGAGAAGCTTTGGATCCTTCTTCAGGGAGAGGAGATGGACTTCCTGCATTCCAGATGGGAAAGTGGAATATATCTGTCCTTTGGAATCTTATTATAGATGTTGCCGAGGTTCTAATTTATTTGCTAGGATCCTATTTCAGGTACATTATGATTAAGTGGGATTGCCTGGACTGGTTTGAGATTCTGTGTGTTCTGGGCTTAGCCGATTCAGTGACTCTTTGCGGCCTCAGGGATTATAGCCTGCCAGGCTCCTCTGTCCACGGGGATTCTCCAGGCAAGAATACTGGAGTGGGTTGCCATGCCCTCTTCCAGGGGATCTTCCCAGCCCAGGTTCTAACTACATGGATGATACTATCAATATTTTGGGAAAAAGCATTTGAAATTTCAAACATTTGGTTCATAACTACCCATGTACACACACTGGAAGCTGGGGTGGCCTGTACTGACATACAGTGGTAGCACAAATGTGGTAAGGTATAAAACCTAGGGAAGTAATAACTCACTATCATAACAAACTGTAAGAAAAAAACGAAGTGTGACGAGATAATTCTTGCTGCATATCAAGCAGCAACTTGATATGCCGGTGAATCCCTGTCTTTTTATGTTAAGAGGAATTTTGGTCAAGCAAAACCTTACAGAGACCCTGGATGTGAAATGGATGAAAAGTGGCAGTGCTCTGGCTTCATTAGGGATGGAGGCTGGAGCTGGTGTGCTCATCCCACTCTACCTGCGTGGTAGCTGCAGGAGAGCTCCATGGAACCTCTGGGTCTATAGGACACAGCTTAATAACACTGTTAGAGATGACCCTCTTTCTTGGGCTGCTAAGCAAATCCAACATCATGCTAAGTCGCTTCAGTCTTATCTGAGTCTTTGCGACACTATGAACTGGAGACTGTCAGACCCCTCTGTCCATGGGGTTCTCCAGGCAAGGATACTGGAGTGGGCTGCTGTTTCCTCCTCCAGGGGATCTTCCTGACCCAGGGATCGAACCCGCATCTCTCATGTCTCCTGCATTGGCAGGCGGGTTCTTTGCCACTAGCGCCACCTAGGAGGCTCAAGCATCTTATGGGAGCGTGGTGGACACCACCCAGAGATGGTAATATTTTAAATGTGTGATAACTCATCTGTGATCAATCAGATGTCACACATGCTGATCCTTGCCCTCTTGGATTACAGATTGCTTTATTGGTCTTCCCCACTCTGTTTGTTACTCAGGAGGTAGACCCCTGCAGGCTATGGTTTCCCAGGTTCCTGTTGGGTTAGGCCATTGGGAGGCCAAGGCCAAAGATTGCCGGCAGAAAGTGAAGAAGACAGAGTATTTCTCTTCTCTCCTATCCCATTCTCCCACTCAGCCCCTCCCCATCTTTGGTGATGTCTCTAGAAGGGACCATGCCTCTTCTGCAGCTCCAGCTCCTCTGGATTGAACTGCCACGGGTCTAGTCTCTGACAGGGGGTACCAAAAATCTAAGAAACATGATAGAAAAATCTTAAAACTGAGAAACTTCTGTTCACTCACTTAATCATTTTTTCCCCCTGATAACTGGGGGTAAGAGGGAGAAAAAACGTCCTTTTTCTATTTTTAGCAGTGGAATGCCCAAGAAGCAAGCTTTGAAATCATGGTATTACAGAAACAAATGTAATATTTTGACTTTATAAGCTTTTGGATTTTAAGGGAAGAGTATGTTGAGGATCGTGTTAGTTGGAATTTGGGACTATTTTGAATCCCTCCCCATAACAACAGGGACCCGGAGAGGTGTCCCAGGAATAAGTAAGTGTGCAGAGCGGCTTCAGCTCTCCTGTCTGCCACCATTTCCCTACCCAGATGTGCAGCGCAAGTTGATTCCTTAAAGTGCTTATTTGCGTACTCTATTGCTCAGCAGTGTCTGACTCTTTGCAACTGCATGGACTGTAGCCCACCGTGCTTTTCTGTCCATAGGCTTTCCCAGACAAGAATACTGTAGGTTGCCATTTCCTCCTCCAGGGGATCTTCCCCACCTAGGGATTGAATTCGTGTCTCCTGCATTGGCAGGCGGATTCTTTATCGCTGAGCCACCTCGGAAGCCCAAAGTGGTTAGAGTCTTAGGCTATTTCATCGACCTTTACATCTTTCCTGGTTTTTAAATGGAATCTATATTAATTGGATCTCTTGATTCTGGGAAGGTTTGGAATCTAAATGCCAATACAGTCAGCTTAACGTCTCAAGATTCTGAGAGTTTCTAAGGAGACACTAGGGAGGGGTTGGCGTTCTGGGCAAACAAGTGCATTCGAAAGGGAAAGATCAGTTGCTAAAGAAAGAAGGATTCCACACCCCCTTCTCTTTTATACAGAATCTTTATTCTGAATGTCATTTGTGTATTGACAGGAAAGACCATGTTAGTTCTCTTGACTTCCACATGTTCATCATGGCATGGATAAAATCTTCCAAGATTCTGTGAAATGGACTTCTCTTTGTCTTCTTATAAATTAACTCAGGACCACAAAGGCTCACAGTCACTAAGCGGGCAGTCATTGCCTTGGTAATAGAAGATTCTATAAATTTTCAGGGATCCTTCTCTTGAGAGTAGAGCTCTTCTTGCCTATATTTAAGTGGTGAGAATTAGAGGAAAATTTTTCTTAACTTCGGTGCCTGTGTGCTCAGTGGCATCTTTGTGACGTTATGAACTGTAGCCCGCCAGGCTCCTCTGTCCATGGGATTTTCCAGGCAAGAATACTGGAGTGGGTTGCCCTTTCCTCCTCCAGGCAATCTTCTTGACCCAGGGATTGAACCCACGTTTCCTGCATCTCCTGCATTGCAGGCAGGTTCCTTACTTCAGAGCCACTGGAGAAGCCCTTAATTTTGGTAAGAAAGACCAACTCAAAACTACTGATGTCATTCTTCCCTGCCCAGTGTTGCCCTAATCTAGGTCCTAGTCTGTGGCCCAGTCCCTGAACCAAAAGAATCAAGCTTGGAGCTAAAAAGTCACCTTCTCTCCATCAGTACTGGCCCATGGAATCCGAAGTGGCCCTGTAGACCTGGGCATGGGATGGCCCACTCAGCAGTAGCCTCTTTGCTTACCCCCACCATCTGTCCCAGGTCTAGCTAGGATTCTGCTCTGGTTCTTGGTAGTCACCTTAACTCTGTTGAAACCAGAGCCCTGCCCTGAGTTTAGCTTTTTGTCCAAGGCTGGCCTCCCCAAGTCTTATCTGCCCTCTTTCCCTGGTTGGCTGAGGTCTTGCTTCAGCCAGATGGACACCTCTCCTGATCATTCCCAAAGCAAGATGCTGCTATATACCTGGAAGTCCCTACATGCCAAGTTCTGATTCACAGCTCAGATTCTGTGTCAGTCCTCCCATGGACATTGTAACATGGACTGCTGTTCCCTCTTCTGGGGTGTGTGTGTGCTAAGTCACGTCAGTCATGTCCCACTCTTTGGAACCCCATCAACTACAGCCTGCCAGGCTCCTCTCTCCATCGAATTCTCCAGGCAAGACTTCTGGAGAGGATTGTCATGCCCTCCTCCAGGGGATCTTCCTGACCCTGAGATCAAACCTGCATCTCTTGCATTGGAAGGCAGGTTCCTCTTCAGGGGACACATTCTAAAATTTGTTCAATTCCCTCCTAGCTCCAGTCTCAGTCACTGTCTCTCCCTTCTAGACTGAAATTAGGTTTCCAGGTTAAAGCTGCGACATTCCTGCCAACTGGATCTTGACATCCAGGTAATAAGAAAGAGATATAATACCCAATTTGATTTGCAATGGCATAAACTTATAAATGTATATGCAGTCTTTGTGTATGTACACATTTAAGAAATGGAAACATCTTTTTTCCTGATAGAATGAAATTATTGTAAAAAACTTAAAGTTCCCCCACCATAATTACCCCTCTGAGTCATAATGTTAACAGCTTATATTGATATTATCTTCCCAGATCTTTTATAGGGAAGTATAAATTCAAATATATATTATAATTTAATTAAGTATAAAATGTGTATTTAAAACATAAATTGGATTATATTTTTCTGTATTTTGTTTTTCATTTGAACTTCATCATTTATTGTTGGACATCATCCTGTTCTCATTTTTACTTTATTTTTTTTTCTTTCTAGTACTTTTCTCATTTTATGTATTTTTAAAATTCTTTTTTTAAAAATTGTTTATTTTTAATTGAAGGACAATTGCTTTACAGTATTGTGTTGGTTTCTGCCAAACATTAACATGAATCCGCCGTAGATATCCATGGCTCCTCCCTCTTGGACCTCCCCCGATCGCCCTCCCCGTTGCCCCCCCTCTAGGTTGTTACAGAGCACAGGTTTGAGTTCCTTGAGTCAAACAGCAAATCCCTATTGGCCATCTATTTTACATAGGGTAATGTATGTTTCCATGTTACTCTCTCCATATACCATTTTATGTATTTTAAAGACTGTTTTATTTTATACTGGAGCATAGCTGATTAACATCCTATTCTCATTTTAAATCTGAATTCTCTTTGGCTCAGCTTCAGAGCAGTCTGTGATTTAAGTATGAAAGAATAATTCTTCTCTTTTTATAGTCTTTTTTGGGGGCGGGGTTATTTGTTAAATTATTTATAGTGATAGGTTTTACAGAAATAGATGCTTTTTATTGAGGCCATCAAAACCCTCAGTGCCTAAATGATTCCGCTGATTAAGTGGAAAACATGTGAAGGCATGTCAAGCTGTCAAGTGAAAGCGAAGGCGATCTCTCTCCAATGTAAATGGATTACATAAAGACCGGACCTCCCATTGCAGCAAGTTCTGGTGTTTTATGCTCTAAAGGCCAGGTAGATATTATTCTGCAAGGTTCTTGTAGAATGTTGAACTTTTAAAACGAAGAACCAAATTTTAAAACTGTCATAAATCTGAGTCTGGCTTTCAGAAGGCAAGAATGCTATTTTTAGTGTCCGGATTGCAGTCTTTCCCTTTGGTAGTTGATGATGACTGCACAGTAAGAATGAAAAATGAAACTTCCAGAGATTGGATAGCTAAGGAGATTGAAAATAACACCCAGACAGTGAAGCCTTTGGGTCACTAATTTGAATTCAGCTCAGCTCAGTGATGACTACAAATTGTTCTGTCTGATGGCAGCGAGGCTTGCAGAAAATACATTCCTCATGGTTATCTGTGTTAATTCTCTCTCTCTGCTTGTTGGAACCAGGTTTGCTCATTTTCGATTGTAATCCCCTAGAGGGCAGGGGCTACAGCTGCATAATATGCTTTTTACACCTTCATTTAGAAGAGTCGATTAGATGATTTTGATAAGGGAAATGAAGAAATGCTTTTTCTGAGGTGAGCCGGCTGGTGTGAAATCCTGGCTACGAAGCATTCCTGTGAAATATGCTCATCATCCCTTCTGGTCTGTTCTGGGCGGCCTTGGAAATAGTTTAGTCTCATGCAATGGCAGATAGTCTCCTTTTATAGTCCTGTCAGCAAATGCTACAGCTCAAACCCTGAAATTTAAACACACATCTCTTTTTTATTTGATTTGCACACATCTGCTGGAGTCCAACTTGACACCCACCTTTATTGTCGTCTTCCTTACTCACTTCAGCACGCCTTGGCCATAACACATTAATCCATTTGTCTGTTAAATATTAATTTCATCCTCCGCTGATACTGAATTTTTTTTGTCTGTGTGTGTGAATGTGTCCTATCTCCCTATGTAGAAGCAAACATTTTGAGGGTCAAGACCATTCCTTATATCTTTTTGTAATCTCCCCAGTGACTAGCACAATGTTTGCTATAGTACATGCTAGTATTGGCAGATTTTATTAATAACATTGTTGAATAATAGTCCTAGAAATTTTCATAGTGAAAGTGAAGTCGCTCAGTCATGTCTGACTCTTTGCGATCATCCATGGACACTGTAGTCTACCAGGCTTCTCTGTCCATGGGATTTTCCAGGCAAGAGTACTGGAGTGGGTTGCCATTTCCTTCTCCAGAAATTTTCATAGACTTTTATAATAACTGATATTATATGAACTGTGTTTCTTTTTTGACTCATTTAATATTATATTTTCAGTGCTATGGAGGCAGTGCCCATACATTCATGTACATTATATACTGTACAAATCTAGAGGGGCCTGTTTACATAGACGATGCTATGGTGATTGGAAGCTCTAATTTCAGGTGATTGGAGGCTCTAATTTCAGGTAATTTCAGGCTCTAATGGCTCTGGAAAATGGAGATCAAAGAATGATGGCACTGTGCTCAAAAATAAAACCTATGTCTGTAACTGCAAAAGGCTACACAGATAAGAATAAGTCACTAGTACACTTGCTTTTGAACCAAAACTAAATAGAATAGGGATAACATTTTTCAACAAGTGGGTGTTTCCGCTCCTTCTACTCAACTTTGCCATCCTAAGTAATTAAAAAAAAAAACTTCCTTGAAGATTCAGTTTATTCCTGTCCTTAGCCCTCTAAATAGTTTATTTTTTGTCAACCCAGGTTTGGGGCTTTTGTGATGCAGAATCAGGAGATTCTATTGAGACAGATGGGGATTAGAAAGCAGAGAGGACAAGAGAAGGAAAAATAATCCAGGCTCCTGACTCCTGGGGTTGGTGGAGGGATTGAGAGAATAAGAAACTCAGATCAGGGTAGGCTCGGGGAGAGAGGAGTGGGCAAGGTGCTTCAGGAAGTGCTGCAGACACGTTCCAAGTGGATTCTCTTTATGCCTGCATATCAAGATAGGTTAGGTTCTGCTGTAGTTGCGCTGCGCGCAAACAACTAAATCTCTTTGGCCTCACACAGCAAAGTGTATGTATGCCAATCCCAATCTCCCAATCCGTCCCACATCCCCTTTCCCCACTTGGTATCCGTGTTTGTTCTCTGAATCTGTTCTAACAAAAGCTCATTTCTTACTGCATATCTGGTTCAGGTACCACCAGACCTGTGTGTGCAGGAGTGCTCTATGTGGTGATTTGGTGGCCTCAGCTGCTTTGATCTGGACTCTGCCATGATAAGAATGGCAGGGGAGGAGGGGACAAGGAGACCTCACAGTCTTCAAAGCTTTAGCCAGGAAGAAAGGTTTACCTGAAGCCCCATGGCCGCCTGAGTGCAGCGGGGCTGGGAAGCAGAAACTGTATATAAATGGGCTCTGCTAACACCTACCTCTGGCTTTTCAGAAGCATCGGAAGGACTAGAATTGCTTTTGCTTTTGGTGGCTGATGGTGTCTCTTACAGGCTATACCTCTCTGAGACTGGGCCACAGAGGCCTTGGAATTTATTTGGCTTATACAGAAAAAGACAACTATAGGTTATAAAACTTTCTTAAAAGTTTCTAAAAAATACAATAAAGTAACTGTCATCCTGCTAAGTATTTATTATAAGAGCTTTTGAAAGTTTCTGTTGCCTTGCTCTCTCTCTTTTTTTCCCTTTATTGAGAAAATACTCATGAATGCAATTACTTCCATGACTTATTCAGAGGGAGTTTTAAATTTGGTTTTATTTCCTTTGCTTCCTTGATATTCACTTTATTAGGCATCTTAAGATGGAGAAAAGGTTATAAATTCCCTTCAGTGTCATTGAAAGGAAGCCTGTCTCGAATAACATAAATGTGATGGTCACTCATGATTCCTTTGAGCTTTATGACTCTTCTAAGAAAATAGAAAGTCTGTACTGCAAATTCATAGGAGAAACAAAGCTGGCAGCATGTGTCTAATGTGATTTCTTAGCAAGTGTATTTTAGCAGAGGATGAAGGATTATAGAACTACATACAATCTTTTTTTTTGAAAATAGTAGGATAAATTAGGAAACAATTTTAGATTTTTCTGCAATTTCCTCAACAGAAACCACTATATTTTAGGAGAGATCATCTGATTATTTGCGTCTTGACAACATTGCGACAGTTTCAACAGGTGGTCCATACCATTAACAACAACAACAAAAACCTAGCTGTCATAAATGAGAGCAAGAGCAGGCACGATTGAATACTTCAGTCTGCAATTACATTTTCTGCATAATTAGTCATAAATTGAGCATCCAAACATAGATGCATGCGTAATTAATTATGACTTATTTAAAAGCACTCGGGTTGTGACACTTTGTTCTTCATTTCCTGCAAATCAAATTACCGAAGTTTTCATTTCATTTAAAAATAATTTTCCCTGCTTTATTTTTTGTTAATTTCAATGGAGATATAAGGTTGATTACAGACTAAATGACTGAGGTAAGGTAAACAAGGTAAACACCGTGAAGGAAGGGAGGGAGGGATAATATCTGAAAGCCTAAGATTGCAGAGGGTTAGAAGAGCTCGCTCTGAAGCTGGGGGCGGAAACTGAGGATAGGGCTGGCAGGGCTAAGTAATGAAAGATTTTCATGGTGTTTTTGATTGGGTTATCTTAGCTGAGAAAAGATAACACATTAAGAGAAATAACGCAGATGAAGAAAGCCTAATGATCAAATGATTAAACATTTGGAGACAAAGCTAACTGCCATCTTTTGAAACACGTTCATCTGAAATATTCTGTTAACCAATGAATGTTTTATTTTTAGTAGATTTAGATGTTGTTCCTTCTTTACTGATAGAGTCCATGGATCGTTTGAAGAGAGTCAAGATGTACAGCCTGGATGTGTGTTTTGGCCTTTTCTCAAATATTATGTGATGACACCTGGATGGCTTTGTCCATGGAAAGAGCTTTTAACTGTTGGCAAGTGCCTTTTCTGTTTCTCAGATGACTCAATGGTAGAGAGTCTGAGATGCAGGAGACTTGGGTGCATTCCCTGTGTCAGGAAGATTCCCTGGAGGAGGAAGTGGCAACCTACTCCAGTATTCTTTATTCTTTCTTTCTTTATTCTTAGTTGGAGGATAATTGCTTTACAACATGGTGCTGGTTTCTGACACACATCAACATGAGTCAGCCATAGGTATAGCTATGTCTCCTCCCTCTTGAAACTTTCTCCCACCTCCCACCCCATCTCACCCGCTAGGTTGTAACAGAGTACCAGTTTGAGCTCCCTGAGTCATACAGCAAATTTCCGCTGGCTTTCTGTTTTACATGTGAAAAATGTGTATGTTTCCATGCTACTGTCTCAATTTGTCCCTCCCTCTCCTTCCCTCGCTGTCCACAAACCTGCTCTTACGTCTGCATCCCCACTGTTGCCCTGCAAATAGGTTCAACAGTACCATTTTCCTAGATTCCATATATATGCATTAATATATGGTATTTATTTTTCTCTTTCTGAATTACTCTGTATAATAGGCTCTAGGTTCACCCACTTTATCAGGACCAACTCAAATGTGTTCCTTTCTATGGCTGAGTAATATTCCATGGTAATTATGTACCACGGCTTCTTTATCCATTCATCTGTGGATGAACATCTAGATTGCTTCCATGTCCTAGCTGTTGTAAATAATGTTGCAATGGACATTGGGCTATATGTGCCTTTTTCAATTATGGTTTCCTCAAGGTATGTGCCCAGTCCACCCCAGTATTATTGCCTGGATAATTCTGTGGACAGGGGAGACAGGTAGGGTACAGTCCAGGAAGCTGCAAAGAATTGGACACAACTGAGAAGCTGAGCATGCATGCACTCAGGTGCCTTTTCTGGCGTGATCAGCCTTGAAAGCCAAATGATTTATACCTACTAGCCCTCTCTGTAAATAAACTCCAGACCAGTGCTTCTTAACCTTTCCTGGTAAGCATTCCTCAGAGTATGACTTTGAATTCTTATCTCTACAACTCTGGGACCATATTCTAACCATGTATCAGAAAATAGAAAAATTCCTTACTTTTTCATGTTAGAAATTCATGTGAATTTTAAAATTCTATAATATATCTATGTCTGTTTTAACATTAAAACAAACTTTTTAAAACATAAACTGTGGGAAAACAAGAAACTGTTTTCTGCCTAACTCAGTGGTTAATAAGCGAGATCTTTTCCAACAAGTCTCTCCACCGTAGAGGTGAGTGATGGAGATTATCACAGTACATCAGTTTTGGTGTCCAGGAAATCTCTCTTCTCAATATTTCAGACCCAAATTCATATATATCAGGACATAAATATCTGCAGACTTTTTAGAGTTTTATAAGCTATGTTGACACTCCAAGTGGAGGTTCAGGGCATTTTTGTGCAACAGTTGATGACATCTCACTAATTAACACCTCACTGAGAGCTGCTGTGATGTGGCTAGCTGAAATTATCTGACCCATTTTTACCACTTCATTCATCCCAGTAAGAAGATCAAGAGGCAGGTGCTTTGGGGTGAGGCATTCTTAGTAAACAAAATCTACTGTTAGATTGTGTAACAGTCTTAATATATTTCACTACTCCTACTGCTTGTCACAGATTTGATGTTAATTGTACGTCTGTCCAATGTATCCAGGCTTCCGTAGTGGATCAGATGGTAAAGAATTTGCCTGCAATGCAGAAGACATGGATTCGATCCCTAAGTCAGGAAGATCCCCTGGAGAAGGGAATGGCTACCCCCTTTAGTTTTCTTACCTGGAAAATCCCATGGACAGAGGAGTTTGGCAGGTTACAATCCATGGGGTCACAAAGAGTCAGACATGATTGAGCCACTAACATTTTCACAAAGTGCACAATAAATGTAATGTGCTTGAATCATCCTCAAACCATTCTCTTCAAACCCTGGTCTGTGGAAAATTTTTCTTCTGCATAATTGTTCCTTGGTGCCAAAAAGGTTGAGGACCACTGCTATCATATAACAGTTTCCCTGGACTAAGTGTGAAAATACAGGGCACCTCTCTTTTCTGAATTAGAAGTCCCATATTGGCAAGGAGATTTTAAAACTGCTAGAGGAAAACAACAGAATGGGAAAGACTAGAGATCTCTTCAAGAAAATTAGAGATACCAAGGGAATACTTCACGCAAAGATGGGCTCTCTAAAGGACAGAAATGGTATGGACCTAACAGAAGCAGAAGATATTAAGAAGAGGTGGCAAGAATACACAGAAGAACTGTACAAAAAAGATCTTCATGACCCAGATAATTACGATGGTGTGATCACTAATCTAGAGCCAGACATCTTGGAATGTGAAGTCAAGTGGGCCTTAAAAAGCATTACTATGAACAAAGCTAGTGGAGGTGATGGAATTCCAGTGGAGCTGTTTCAAATCCTGAAAGATGATGCTGTGAAAGTGCTGCACTCAATATGCCAGCAAATTTGGAAAACTCAGCAGTGGCCACAGGACTGGAAAAGGTCAGTTTTAATTCCAATTCCAAAGAAAGGCAATGCCACAGAATGCTCAAACTACTGCGCAATTGCACTCATCTCACGTGCTAGTAAAGTAATGCTCAAAATTCTCCAAGCCAGGCTCCAGCAATACATGAACCGTGAACACCCTGATGTTCAAGCTGGTTTTAGAAAAGGCAGAGGAACCAGAGATCAAATTTCCAACATCCGCTGGATCATGGAAAAAGCAAGAGAGTTCCAGAAAAACATCTATTTCTACTTTATTGACTATGCCAAAGCCTTTGACTGTGTGGATCACAACAAACTGTGGAAAATTCTGAAAGAGACGGGAATACCAGACCACCTGACCTGCCTCTTGAGAAATCTGTATGCAGGTCAGGAAGTAGCAGTTAGAACTGGACATGGAACAACAGACTGGTTCCAAACAGGAAAAGGAGTACGTCAAGGCTGTATGTTGTCACCCTGCTTATTTAACTTCTATGCAGAGTACATCATGAGAAACGCTGGGCTGGAAGAAGCACAAGCTGGAATCAAGATTGGCAGGAGAAATATCAATAACCTCAGATATGCAGATGACACCACCCTTATGGCAGAAAGGGAAGAGGAGCTAAAAAGCCTCTTGATGAAAGTGAAAGAGGAGAGTGAAAAAGTTGGCTTAAAGCTCAACATTCAGAAAACGAAGATCATGGCATCTGGTCCCATCACTTCATGGGAAATAGATGAGGAAACAGTGGAAACAGTGTCAGACTTTATGTTTGGGAGCTCCAAAATCACTGCAGATGGTGACTGCAGCCATGAAATTAAAAGATGCTTACTCCTTGGAAGAAAAGTTATGAGCAACCTAGACAGTATATTCAAAAGCAGAGACATTACTTTGCCGACTAAGGTCCGTCTAGACAAGGCTATAGTTTTTCCTGTGGTCATGTATGGATGTGAGAGTTGGACTATGAAGAAGGCTGAGTGCCGGAGAATTGATGCTTTTGAACTGTGGTGTTGGAGAAGGCTCTTGAGAATCCCTTGGACTGCAAGGAGATCCAACCAGTCCATTCTGAAGGAGATCAACCCTGGGATTTCTTTGGAAGGAGTGATGCTAAAGCTGAAGCTCCAGTACTTTGGCCACCTCATGTGAAGAGTTGACTCAATGGAAAAGACTCTGATGCTGGGAGGGATTTGGGGCAGGAGGAGAAGGGGACGACCCAAGATGAGATGGCTGGATGGCATCACGGACTCGATGGACGTGAGTCTGAGTGAGCTCCGGGAGATGGTGATGGACAGGGAGGCCTGGTGTGCTGCGATTCATGGGGTCACAAAGAGTCGGACAGGACTGAATGACTGAACTGAACTGAACTGAATGGGGATGAAAATCTCACAGGAGCGGAATGACCCAGAGAAATGTTTCTGCCTTCCTTCTGCCAAGGAGAACTGGTCTGAGAACTGCTCTCAAGCATCCTGTGTGGATGGAGCTCAGTGGTGGGCTTCTCACTGCAAAGCTAGGATCTTGGATGTCCATATCTGGAGATGGGTGAGATGGCATCAAGGTTTTCCTTGAATAACAAGAGCCCTTCACACCCTGTTGATTCAAATCAAAGGGATCCACATCCGTTTTCACATCTCACTGATTATTTTGTATATGGTGCTACATGTTCATTTAGGCTCAGAATTGCATCCATATATTTCCAGCTCTCTATGTTCTCTTCTGCTTCATTTGCTCTTCTGAAATATTTCCAATTATTTGGGTGCCCAATTGTTCGTGAAGTGGTCTCTCAGTTTGTGCCAAGAAGGCATTTTTAGGAAAAGAAAAAAAGATTTGTCATGATGATGATGATGTTATATGCTGATTTCAAAAAGACCTGACCATTTATGCTCATTGAGATATTAAGTGATTTCCTTACTTCCAAACTTTGAAAGAATCTTTCTTTCAAATCTTTTCGTAATTTTTCTTTTGTGGTGGATGAGGTCTTCTTAGCTGATGAGCTGCAACAGGAGTCTTTGTAACCGATCAGCCTGTACTCAGAGAGCTTGAATGAAGCAATTAGGCCGAACTAAACTTTTAGTTCACAGATCAAGGTGTGGTAAGTATTTTTTGGAGATAGCAGTGTCAATCAGAAATGAGGATGCCATTCTGGGATGAGGGTCTGGGTCTAAGAGACTGAGAGGTCTTTTTCAGCCTCTACTTACAGTCTTCTGACATAATGCATTTTTTTTTTTTTTTACATAGTAGACAGAGCTGCCTGAAAATAACTCATACTCTCTCATTGTCTTAAAGGAAACTGTAGTCAGATTCATCCTAGCTGTTATGTAGGACGTTAATATTTCATTATTTGTCAGGTCAATTGATGCTGGACATAAGAGGAAGATCCCCATGATAGCACTGACTTAAAGTATCTAGCAAAGCTTAGACTCAGCAGTGGTTAGGGTCATTGCTAGTAAGGAGTGCCTTTGTGCAAAGTGCAGAAAAGCTACTCCTTTGGGCAAATGAATGGCCAAAAAGCACCCCTTCTTTAGGGGGGATGCAGTCCATCCCAGATAGTGGTTTAGATTTGAGCCCCCTCAGACTCTGTCCCCCAGGTACCTTTGTGCAGTGTTCTAAGGTGCACCCTGGGGGTCCCTGATGATATTCCTGACAAGAGTGTTATAGGAGCCCCAAGACACCACAAACAGAGAGGATACCAGCAGTCAGATAGGTTGAAAGGAGTGGAGGACAGAGAAACAACAGATTTCTCCTGGTAATAGTACTAGCGGATGAGACGGTGGGAGGAGGTTGAAATTGGGAGGGTATTGACAACCATGGGAAGAGCAAAGGGTTTTTTCCCTTCTTTTATAAACTTGCTTGGAATGTCAGTTTTGGAACCTGATAGGAGACATCCCTTCCTTGGTACCTATGTTGCTGGTGCCTATCTTCTCCATCTTTGTCTTCTTAACATCCCTCACCAGGCCTAAAGGGTCACGACTATTGAACACAATCACATTCTTTTTATATTAGACACTATTTATGCTTAAAATAATAGATTCCTGCAAATAAAGGTCAAAGTGATATTTGAGAAATTTCTTCTCTCTTCCTGTCCTCTTACCTGTAGTACTCTTGATTTTCTTCTAAGTTCTCCTTATCCTTCACACCCAGCTCAGGTCTTATCCTCTGCTAAATTGTCTGCTGATCACTCCAGGTGTCTGTAGACTTCTCTGAACTTTCATTACTCTACGATCTGTACCATATACTTATTATCCTCAAGTTGTTTTATGTGTTGAGATACTTTTCTTCCACAAGGTTATCAGTTTTTGAGGGCAGGGACTATACATATTGTAGTTACATCTCCAGTGTATCTTGCAGAAAGGAAAGTGAAAGAAAAGAAAGTGAAGTAGCTCAGTCGTGTTCAACTCTTTGCGACCCCATGGACTGTAGCCTACCAGGCTCTTCCCTCCATGGGATTCTCCAGGCAAGAGTACTGGAGTGGGTTGCCATTGCCTTCTCCAGGGGATCTTCCCAACCCAGGGATCGAACCCAGGTCTCCTGCATTGCAGGCAAACGCTTTAAACTCTGAGCCACCAGGGAAGCCCTTCCAAAAAGGAAATGCTCACTAAAGCTTTAAATTCCTAAACTTTAACTCCTAACTTTGAATGCCTATGCTTTAAAACTCTAAACTTTAAAACTACTAAACTTTAAACTCAAACTGATTTGAGAAGGGCTGGGATTGAAAACCTCAATATATGACTTTCCATTACCTGTCATAAATTGAGAAAGTGATATATTATGGAAAACTAAACCAACACACAATGCTAAAAATCTTGCAGTCAGTTGTTTCCACTTGTGAAGACCTCACTAAGGGCTTCTGACCTGCAGCTAACTAGATATGTTGGTGTATCATAGCATTCTTCTTTGCCGGAAGTCTAACTGGAATGTTAATGTTAATGTTAGGAGCGAAAGGATGGAAAGGAGATGGCAGGAAGGTGAAGGAGGGGACACTAGAAGCCTGGAAAATCATCAAGGGGAAAGCTACCAAGTTACAAAACGGACAAGCAAATTCTGATGAACAAATTTCAGAATTTGCATAGGAAAACTGGTGGTCTTGCGGAGCTTTAGGGAATAAATTATTCTGGGAAGTTAAGCTTTTTACATGGTTGGGGACTAGCTTTTTTTTTTTTAGTATGAAAACTTGTTTATTTTAATCATTTGGGGTAGAAATATTTTTGAAAATATGTTACAGATTTTAGTGGACATTTAAGGGTGACTATTTAACTTACTAGCAATAGCAAATTACTCCAAAATGTCAAGGCTTAAAACAACAAACATTTATTATCTCACAGTTTCTGTGAGTCAGGAATCAAGTATGGCTTAGCTAGGTGTCTGTGGCTCAAGGTCCCTTGTGAAGTTGTAGCCCAGCTGTCAGCAGGTCTCATCTGGAGGTGTGACTACAATGGGAACGGAGATCCACTGTCAAGCTCAGTCATGTGGTGTGTGGCAGATCTTGGTCCCTTGTCATGTGGGCTTTTGCACAGAGCTGGCTCATGACAAAGTATAGGGCAGACCCACAGCAAGTGATTTAAGAGATCGCACGTGGGACTTCCTGGCAGTTCAATGGCTAAGTCTCGGAACTTCTTGTGCTTCTACTGCAGGGGGTGTGGATTTGCTCCCTGGTTGGGAAGCTAAGATCTCCCATGCTGTGAAGCACGGCCAAAAATAAAATAAAGTAAAATAAAATAATAAAGAAACTGATAGCACCATTAAAGAAAAATATCTCATGTACCTAAATAAAAGCCAAAATCTTTTCATAATCTGCTTTTGGAAGTGATAGCTCACCACCTTTTTCTATTTCAGCCTTTAGAAGTGAGTCTGTAAGTCCAGCCCACACCCCAGAGTAGGGGATCACACAAAGGTGTGAATACTTGCAGGCTGCCAACCACAGACCTTCGATAGTCATGTTAATGTTGCTTGCCTATCGGCTGGTTGATTGGAACAAGTGAAAGTCACTCAGTTGTGTCCAACTCTTTGAGGCCCCAAGGACTCTGCAGTCCATGGAATTCTCCAGGCCAGAATACTGGAGTGGGTAGCCTTTCCCCTCTCCACGGGATCTTCCCAACACCAGGATAGAACCCAGATCTCCCGTATTGCAGGCAGATTCTTTACCAGCTGAGCCAGAGGGAATTGAGAGAGGCACAGTGTGATCTACTCATACTATGAAGTAGAATATGCGTAAAGAAGCAGAGACGAGACATGAGCAGGGAGCGTTCTCTGGATTCCCACCTGCTCTTCGGACTTGTGTTTTATGAAACATCTCCATAGCCTTTCCCTTTTAAAAAATTCATTAAAAAAATATTCATTTACTTGGCTGCACTGGGTCTTAGTTGCAGCATATGGGATCTAGTTCCCCAACGAGGGCCCCTGCATAGGGAGTGTGGACTCTTAGCCCCAGGAGCATCAGGAAAGTCCCTGTAGTCCTTTAATAGAATTTACCCTGATTCCACCATGAACTTCTCAGCTAAGTCATGTTGGTTCAGATACTTGCTCAGAGAGAAACTTTCTTTGCCATCTTACATATAACATAATAAGAGAATTAAAAAAAAATTTCAGTTCAGTTCAGTTGCTCAGTCGTGTCTGACTCTTTGCGATCCCATGAATCACAGCACGCCAGGCTTCCCTGTCCATCACCATCTCCCGGAGCTCACTCAGACTCACGTCCATCGAGTCAGTGATGCCATCCAGCCATCTCATCCTCTCTTGTCCCCTTCTCCTCCTGCCCCCAATCCCTCCCAGCATCAGAGTCTTTTCCAATGAGTCAACTCTTCGCGTGAGGTGGCCAAAGTACTGGAGCTTCAGCTTTAGCATCATTCCTTCCAAAGAAATCCCAGGGTTGATCTCCTTCAGAATGGACTGGTTGGATCTCCTTGCAGTCCAAGGGACTCTCAAGAGTCTTCTCCAACACCACAGTTCAAACTGCTACTTAGTGAATGCCTACTCCATGCAAAGCAGTATCCTAGACAATGGGAAAACTGTGGTGAACAAGATGGGAGAGACTCCTTCCCTCATGTATCTTATTGTCTAGTCCAGTCATTTTTAATGCTGATGGATTAGAAGGTTAAGATTTACTGAGATAGGTGAGGCTGTTTATATACCCCTACATCAAATAATTCCATTCTTTTGAGCTGCTTTTTAGATTTGGTTTCCATATTTTATGTTTTCCTTCTTGGCTTCTACAGTTTTTGAGGGAAAGAAGGGTGTTATTTTATTGTGGATCTAGGTGGCTCTAGTGGTAAAGAACCTTCCTGCAAATGCATGAGACATAAGAGACATGGGTTTGATCCCTGGGTTGGGATGATCCCCTAGAGGAGGAAAGGGCAACCCACTCCAGTATTCTTGCCTGTAGAATCCCATGGACAGAGGAGCCTGATGGGCTACAGTCTATGGAGTCACAAAGAGTTGGAAATGACTGAAGTGACTTAACACACACATACAGATGTTAGGCATTCAAAATTGTTAGCCTTGTGTGTAAGGTAAGAGTAACTTGTTTATAGAGTTGTTTACATACTTTCATTTATCTGTTTTGATGCTCAGTAGCCTTTCTTGCCTACTTTCTTTTTTCCATCCATGCTCTAGATGAGTGAGATTTCTGGAGACAAAAGGAGTCACAGTGAGGTTATGTACTTATTTCAGTGATTTGTCAAAGCTCAAAACACTTTGAAGATATATAATCACTGAGAAGTTTCAACTTGATCGTGTCACACCTAATGAGCAGGAATTGAATTCCTGTTCAGCAAATATTCACTCTCTTCCCTCTCCCCCTGGGGGAGAAGTATTTGTCCGTACTTTACACAGATTTTGGGTTTGGCAAAGCAGTTTGCTTTGGTCAATGAAATTGGAATGGATATAATACAAGCGGAGGCTTTAAACGTATGTGTGAGGTCTGGCTTGGTCTCTTGCATTTTTGTGATTGTGCAGAGAAGAGCATGCCTTAGATAGCCACTATCTCTTCACCCTGGATCCCAGAATGAAACTGTGGAGCAGACACAAACCCAGCCTGAACCCTGGAGCCAAGCCCTTAACTCTCAGCCTGAAGCAGAGCTACTCCAGCTACTCTGCGACCCTCAACTGAGAAAGGCACATGCTTGCCGCCATAAACTATTGTTTGGGATGGTCGCTACATAACATTATTGCAGTAATGTCTGTCTACCACAGCCAGAGGGGCAAAATAATAGAGCATTTTAGCAGACCGAATAAGGCCCCCAAAGAGGCCCATGTCCTAATCCCTCGAACCTGTGAATGTATTATCTCAGATGGCAAAAGGGACTTTGCACATGTGATTAAGTTAATAATTCTGAGATGGGGAGGTGATGCTGGATTATTCCAGTGAGTCCAGTGTAATCTCCAGGGCTCCTTAGAAGAGGAGGGAGGAGATGAGAGTGAGAGAGGAGGATGTGATGGCAGAAGCAGAGGCCAGGCAGGGGGTGGGGACAGGCTCTGCAAGCTGCACAAGGAGGCCTTTCAGAAGGAAACGTCATTGACGACACCTTGATTTTAGTTCTTTAAGATCTGCTTTGGAAAAAAAAAAAAAGATCGGTCTTAGACTTTTGACTCTAGAATGGCAAGATAATAAATTTGTATTGGTTTAAACCCCTAAATTGTCATAATCTGTTATAGCATCAACAAGAAACTAATACAAATATATTAAGATTAAATAGATAATTAATATTTCTCTCCCTGTTAAAGGAAAATGCTTATATTTAGAGTAATATACTATAGTTTCATCCTACAAATGTGTTCAGAAAGTATCCTTTCCAAAGTCAATTGCAGTATATTTCTGTTTTTATTTAATGACGGAGGAATAAAGATGGTGGCATTCACTATTTTCTAAGTAGATTGTGACTCACTCAGAGGAGAATAAATATATTAATACACAATAAATACTTTAAACTTTGTGTTAACTGCATATAGGTGAGGGTAGGGTAGTCTGTCAAAATTAATAAATATTAAAATATAAAATATTTTGTCAGAAATGCAGATTTATTACTTTCAAGTAACACACATAACTAAAATTATATTAATGAAGAGCCAATAGAGTTTCCTAATCTTTGATGCTTTGAAAATATACCTGCTTATACCCTACCCATGGGCTGCCCTCGTGGGACTAGTGGTAGAGAACCTGACTGTCAATGCAGGAGACATAAGAGATCTCTGAGTTCCATCCCTGGGTTGGGAAGACCCCCTGGAGGAGGGCACAGCAACCCACTCCAGTACTCTTGCCTGGAGAATCCCATGGACAGGGGAGCCTGGCGGGCTACAGTCCACGGAATCACAAAGAATTGGACATGACTGAAGCAACTTAGCATGCACACATACTCTACCCATAGAGATTTTGGTACAGAAAAAGCAAATGGGGTTAGGGTTTGGGGAATCTGGTTTTTTTCTCTTCTATAAACAATTTATTATTTATAACTTGCAGATATATGTGAAAGTACAAAGTAGTTCCTCACTTTTTGGGGAGGTTACATACTCTCACCTAGACTTAACAATCACTACTATTTTGCTTTATTTGCTTTATGTGTTTTTAAAACTTTTTATCATGAAATTTCAAGCTTAAAAGTAGAGACTATAGTAACCCCTATGTGCCACTGACGAATTTCAGTAATCACCAGTTCATGCCAAGCCTGCTTCACCAGTGCCACCTCCCAACTCTCTCCACCCTCTACTGGTTTATTTAAAAGCAAATCTCAGATACATTTTTGTAAACAAATAGTTTAGCCTGCACTGTAAAATGATAGAGGAGTCTTTTAAAAACATATAACCGTGATGAGAGCATTCAATTCAGTTCAGTCACTCAGTAGTGTCTGACTCTTTGTGACCCCATAGACCGCAGCACACCAGGCCTCCCTGTCCATCACCAACTTCCAGAGCTTGTTCAAACTCATATCCATCGAGTCAGTGATGCCATCCAACCATCTCATCCTCTGTCGTCCTCTTCTCCGCCTGCCTTCAATCTTTCCCAGCATCAGGGTCTTTTCCAATGAGTCAGTTGTTTGTATCAGGAGGCCAAAGTATTGGAGTTTCAGCTTCAGAATCAGTCCTTCCAATGAATATTCAGGACTGATTTCCTTTAGGATTAACTGATGAGAGCATTACTCCTAATAAAACTAACACTTTTAAAATATGTTCACAGAACCGGTTCAGATTATGTATAATCTCTGTTGTTAATAAACTCCATAGGGGAGTTCCTGCTCTTCCATGGTTGTGAAGCACTGCTTTGAACACTGTTTTATCATGTGATCTTGTGAAAATACAAGGGAGGCTTTCAGAGGATTAAAGATGCTCAAACTCAGTTTGTTCTTTGAACTGTTTCATATATGGACATGAAATGCTTGTTGATATTGAATTTTTAAATTGATCAATTATTCATTCTTATGGGAGGGTAGAGAGAAGGTGAGAGGCATGGTTTCTGAGCTACAGGAGATTACCATATGAAGTAAAGAATGGAGAACTGAACAGAAAGTTTGAGACAAGAGGTGATCATTCTTGCCTTGGGGGGACCAGGAGGCAGAACATACGCAGTTGCCAGAGGTGGGCTCAGCTGTGGGCTCAGCTTGGCATCTTGGATGGGAAAGTTAAGCCAGTAGGATACAGACACCAGGTCAGTGCCAGGCAGTGTTTAGGAACCAGGAGACATTCCAGTGGAGAGACTGGAAACGTGGCAAAGGCTGGCCAGCAGAATGGCTCCAGCATCATCCCGTACCAGCAGCGGTCTGAGCTCTTGGCATTGTGTAAACATTCGCATTAAATGGAGATACACTGTGTATAGGGCTTCCCAGGTGACGTAGTGGTAAAGAATCTGCCTGCCAATGCAGGAGACGGAAGAGACATGGGTTTGATCCCTGAGTAGGGAAGATCCCCTGGAGAAGGAAATGGCAACCCGCTCCAGTATTCTTGCCTGGAAAATTCCCTGGACAGTGGAGCCTGGTAGGCTATAAGTCCATGCGGTCGCAAAGAGTCAGACACCACTGAGCACGCACGCACGCACGCACGCACTCACGGTGTGTATACGCATCTATGTTCATCAGACAAACATCTGCCAAGGCAGGAAGTGAGATCCTTGAGCAGATCCCTGACTGGAGAGGGCAATACGGCCTGAGGAAAGGTTCCTTTGTCCTGACCATTACCAGAAACAGTTGTAGACATACCTCCCGTCCACGAGGTATTTCTGACCCATTAACTGGAATGATTCCCTTCTTTAGCGGTCATGCAGAAGGCAGCGACAGTGAAGAGAACCTGCTTTGTCTGTTCTCCTCCAGGCTCTACCCCTCATGATGCCCAGCTGCCTGTCTCAGAGAATAAAAGATGCTCATGTGACAAGTGCATCCTGAGAAAAGAAGGGGCAGGAACGGGACGCCCAAGGGCGCTGCTGCGGCACAATGTCTGGACAAGCTCCTGGAGACTGAACCAAGGTCACTGGGAGAGGCGGAATCAGAATCCAGAACCTCCAAATCTAAGACCTCACGGGACCCCGGTTCATTCATTTCTAAATATAAAATTGAGGTAATTACTGATCAAATGTGCCACTGAGAAGAATAATGAAGAGCTAATAATTGTTTTCCCTCCCTTTGAAAGAAACACACCACACTCAGACACCCATTTACAGATATTTTCAGTTAAAGTGTCACATAATATTTGTTATATCAGCAGGAGAATGGAAATCGAGTTGGCAGTGAAGTATTGCAGTGACAACTGTTACCTTGGAAACCATAGTGAGCAATCATTATTACAATTAGCAAGACTTGCACAAAGTATACATAAATATTCGCATGCCAGAGCTGAGTGTCATGTACACCCAACAGCAGAGTAAACGGTGCGACTGCTGCTGCTTTCTCTTTGACGTGTCCTTGTAGAGAGTTAGGTTCCATTAAGAGATATCACAGCTTCTTTGAATTTAGGTGAATATATTTCTTATGTGCTGGTTTTGGGGCTTGTAACATAATGGCATTTGACACAGAGTGAATTACATGGAAGGTTCAGCTGACCCTTAGTTGAAGTATGACCTGAATGACTTTTAAACAAAGCCTGATCTCAGAAGCAAATAAGGCAATTGTAAATAATAAATGGTGTCATAGCACAATTACAGGAGTGCTCTGGGGAAAAGTGCGGCAGCACAGAAGGAATTGTTAAAAGGTGTGATTTAATCATTCTCAGCAACTTGACTCTTGGTTTCTTCTTTATTGCCTTGGAAGTGTCCCTTTTGATCAGACCGCTCTGTCAAAATCACGAAGGAAGTCAGAGGAAGAGTGATAGAATTATTCTCACTCGGACACAACCAGGCGTGTCCTGTCTTCTGTGAATTCTTTCATGAACAAGGGAGAAAAGAAGTGCAGTCAGGAGTATGTGTGAGTATGTATTTCTGTACTCTTGTGGGAACAAAGCTTCGAAGGTAAACACATCTTCACAGCAAAACCATTGTTATTTTCAGGGTCACAGGGCACGCCAAAAACTTCATCCTCCAGCACACAGTAGAGTTTTCTGTTCGGCTTGTCTGAGCATGTTGGCTGCTTGGGGCTTTCTGGATAAATATGTGTTGTGAGTGGTTGCCATGATGTGAAGGGCAACAGGGGGAAGAAATGTTGGCATGCTTCCTTTGAGAGCGGAGGTCTTGACCTGAGCTTGAAAGAAGTCTGCTAAAATGCATGAAAGGAAGTGACCTTGGCTTAGACACTAAAATAATTGGAAGAACTTATATTTTAGGCAGTGGTATCTGTATGCAGAGTTGGTGGGGGCCGGGGAGGGATGGTGGAGGTGAGGCCAGTGGATGTCCAGAAAACTGCCTTCCCCCTCTAGATCACATCAGGTCCTGCCTGTGCGCTTCCCCATAGGAACCCAGGTCTCTAGGCAGCAACGGTAAGTCATATATCGTACCCTCTTCTGACCTTGTGGTATGGACTCACGTCTGCTCTCTGGACGAATCTGCTCTTTAGGAGGGGCAGTATCTGCTGGAACAAAGGGCAGCTGTGGTGTGGTGCCTCTTCTTCTGCAGGTCCCCAACCCTTAGCAATCCAGGCTGCCTGTCTCAGAGAAAAATAGGTGACTTGCATTGCGCGGGGTCCCAGCAGTCAGACCATGCTACAAACCCGACGAGTGAAGTGTTGGTTTACCCACTTCGGAGCTTGATGCAAGGTAGGGAAGGCAATTCACTTGCTTCAGTTAAAAGGATAACTCCATATACTACTTTCTGCTGTAATTAGAGTTGTAGTGCTTATTTGAATCACAGCACTGAGCTAGGTTCTCTAGAAGAGCAAAAGATGAATGTCAGGGCTTCTTCCTTTAAAGGAACTTATGATCTGGTTGGGAAGAAGGAGTAAGGACACCCAGGCAATTAGTAAAGCATATCGTGTACATGAGCCCCTGGTGGCTCAGACAGTAAAGAGTCTGCCTGGAATGCGGGAGACCTGGGTTCGATCTCTGTGTCAGGAAGATCCCCTGGAGAAGGAAATGGCAACCCACTCCAGTATTCTTGCCTGGAGAATCCCATGGACGGAGGAGCCTAGCAGGCTACAGTCCATGGGGTTGCAAAGAGTCAGACATGACTGAGTGACTTCGCTTTCACTTTCATTGTATGTGTGTGCTTGTGTGTGTGTGTTCAGTCATTCATCTGTGTCTGACTCTTTGTGACCCCATGCACCACAGCCCGCCAATCTCCTCTGTCTATGGAATTTTCCAGGCAAGAATACTAGAGTGGGTTGCCATTTCCTTCTCCAGGGGATCTTTCCAACCCAGGGATTGAACTCACATCTCTTGGGTCTCCTGCATTGGCAGGCAGATTCTTTACCACTGTGCCACCTGGGAAGCAGCCCCACAACCGTTGGGTACCTACTGGCTATTGTCAAGTGTGACAGTATTGAGCCCCATGGTGGTCAGTGAGAAGGAGATTGGTAAGGGTTGAACTTATTGGAAAAGGCTTCAAGAAAGTGACACTTGGGAGGGGCCTTGCACATTGTAGAACACTAGAGACAGACTCTGTGTGTGTGTGTGTGTGTGTGTGTGTGTGTGTGTGTGTAGGGAGAATGGGCAGCATGGGGAGTGCCATCAGAAGCCTGTCTGGGGAAAGAGCCAAGGGAACCAGAGAGCACTCATGATTACCACCACTTTAAAAGTTTGCTGGTCTGTGTGAATGAGGCCCCAACAGGATCCCTGGGCTTAGACTGCTCCCTAAAGCTCTGCATCTTGTTGGCAATCTCCCCTCAGAAGACTCACCAGTTCCACTCAGAGTCTGACTTCAGCAATTTGACCATCTCAAAAGCCCTTCTATCTTGACTTCCCTGTGAATAATTGAGGATCTTCTATATCCCTAGTACTTGATCATTTTAAAACTTATGTTTATTAGGGAAATACCTGCATGTGGTAAAAAGAAAAACCACATAGAAGAGTGTAGGATAAAAAGCAGTAATATTTCAACTTTCTTTTCTCCATCCCAGTCCATTCATCAGAAGTGACCTCTTAAGTTGAGGCCTTTGAGTTCAAGTCTCCCAATGACTGCTCCGTATCTCTAAGCGGTATACTTCTATTTCTTGATCTTTTTTTTTTTTTAAATTAGGCAATATATCTTAAAACTTAACCATGAAAGACCAAGACTTAGTTCACTTGTATTTTACCTCATCTCTCTATCCTTAGAGTATTTCATCTTTGTATTATTTTTTAGTTATTTTGTTAGATAACGTTGTGATATTAGGTACTACATTTATCTCTATTTCCCATTTTATCTTTTTATTATTTATCTCTATTCCATTCTTCCCTTGCCAGCTCCCATCTCATCTCAGCCATATGTTAATTCTTACTTTGTTAACATGGTTAACATTTAAAACTGTCTTGAAATCATAATGAACTCTTATGAGATTTTGCTATAGATTGAAAACCAAAGAATAGAACTGGCATTATAACCATGTGAATATTGTTCATGGCAAAGCCAAAGTTGTATGTTAGGATTGCATTTTCTTCCTTACGAGCCCAATGAAACACCCTCTGGGCCACTTAAGATAGAATTGTAGCTTCAAGGTCAAAAAAGTTCTCTTCCCTTACATTATAACAATTGCCTAAAGTCATAGAATGCTTCATAAGTGAACCACGAATTTGTCAAACATCTTTTGATTGTTGCTTCTATTGCCTGCCCTCGCCCCGCCCTGGAGTTTCTAATGGATTTGTATGCCCATTTATATTGAAAGAAAAAAAAAAAAAAGATTTCGTCTGCTCAGAAGATTTTATGGAGGAAGGTCTTCTGCTTGGTCACTGTGCAGGTCCCGGGTACATTCCCTGAGGCTTAGCACTGGGGTGAGCGGGCCAGGAGTTGCTCCTCAGGTCAGAATGAAAGCGAAAGTGTTAGTCATTCAGCCATGCTGGGCTCTTAGCAATCCCAAGGACTGTAGCCTCTGTCCACAGAATTCTCCAGGCAAGAAGACTGGAGTGTGTTGCCATTCCCTTCTCCAGGGTATCTTCCCAACCCAGGGATCAAACCCTGGTCTTCTGCATTGCAGGCACATTCTTTACCAGCTGAGCCACCATGAGAAGGACAAATCTCTGGGCAAGACATTCAACACAGAAATTTAGCTTCTTCCAATCAGTATTTATTCAGTTTGCTTAAAGACTTTCCTTAAAAATCTCAGAATTTTTGTCAGGGATAAATGCTAGGCTGAATGTAGAAAGAATGGAGAGAAAAGGGGAGATGACATTCCCTAATACACCCATTTTGTGTTTAGACCTTCAAAGGATCTCCTTGTTAACTCAACACCTGACCATCCCCCTCTTTCTTAGCTGCTTACCTGTCTGCTCTGAGCTTGGAGCTGAGAGAGTCATTTCCTAGGTAGGTTGATAAGAAGTCTAGGGGTCCCCAAGGAGAGAGGGGTCTGGAATTCTCAAGGAGGAAGAAAGGACAAACATTTTTTCCCTCTACATTCCTTTGGATTATGGATTCTGCCTGAGGACAATCTCTGGATTAAACCTTCTGGCTAATCCTGTTATCTTAAAATGTAAATTATGGGAGTAGGTCTGGTACAAATGTGGGCTGGAAGAAGCACAAGCTGGAATCAAGATTGCAGGAAGAAATATCAATAACTTCAGATATGCAGATGACACCACCCTTATGGCAGAAAGTGAAGAGGAACTAAAAAGCCTCTTGATAAAAGTGAAAGAGGAGAGTGAAAAAGTTGGCTTCAAGCTCAACATTCAGAAAACGAAGATCATGGCATCTGGTCCCATCACTTCATGGGAAATAGATGGGGAAACAGTGGAAACAGTGTCAGACTTTACTTTTGGGGGCTCCAAAATCACTGTAGGTGGTGATTGCAGCCATGAAATTAAAAGACGCTTACTCCTTGGAAGAAAAGTTATGACCAACCTAGATAGCATATTGAAAAGCAGAGACATTACTTTTCCAACAAAGGTCCATCTAGTCAAGGCTATGGTTTTTCCAGTGGTCATGTATAGATGTGAGAGTTGGATTGTGAAGAAAGCTGAGCACTGAGGAATTGATGCTTTTGAACTGTGGTGCTGGAGAAGACTCTTGAGAGTCCCTTGGACTGCAAGGAGATCCAACCAGTCCATTCTAAAGGAGATCAGCCCTGGGTATTCTTTGGAAGGAATGATGCTAAAGCTGAAACTCCAATACTTTGACCACCTCATGCAAAGAGTTGACTCATTGGAAAAGACTGTGATGCTGGGAGGGATTGGGGGCAGGAGGAGAAGGGGACGACAGAGGATGAGATGGCTGGATGGCATCACTGACTCGATGGATGTGAGTCTGAGTGAACTCCGGGAGTTGGTGATGGACAGGGAGGCCTGGTGTGCTGCGATTCATGGGGTCACAAAGAGTCAGATATGACTGAGCGACTGAACTGAACTGCGGTCTGGATTGTATTACAAGGATTATATAACAAGGATTATATTACAAGGATTATATAACACTGTATCCTGCCTGAGGACAGTCTCTGGATTAAATCTTCTGGCTAATTCTGTTATCTTAAAATGTAAATTATGGGAGTAGGTCTGGTGAGGTCTTTATAACCTCCAGACATTTTTTGGACTCACTGGAGAGTATGTAACTCCATTGCTAACACTAGCAAGCGGGTACTCTTTCTATCCCCTTCTGATGTCTATGTCAGAAGCTTTCTCTATCTCCTTTATACTTTAATAAAACTTTATTACACAAAAGCTCTAAGTGATCAAGCCTCGTCTCTGGCCCTGGATTGAATTCTTCTCCTCCAGAGGCCAAGGATCCTGGCGTCTTTGCATGATTCAGCAACAACCTTTCAAAGCCTTGTAGGGACATACTCTGGGCAGGTTAGGTTTTCCTTCCTCTACAGCCTGCTGAGTCAGATGTTTTGGGATGTGGTCCATATCACTGTCTCATGTATCAGCATGCTCCCGTCCTCTTGCCATCTTTCAGGAATTTCTTGAAATGTCTCAAGCATTAATTATTCACTTTCCCATTTCTTTGGGGTTCAGAAAATGAGTAGGTATAAAATTCACCCACCTTCTTGAGCTAGAAAAGTCAGACCCTCCTTCATGGCACATCTTTGTCCCTTTACCTTTAAAACATTTAAAGACTTCACTTTAGTTTTCTATTTGCTGCTTCAACAAATTACCCAAAGGGAATGGCTTAAAACAACACAGATTTACTGTTTGACAGTTCTGGAGGCCAGAACTCTGAAGTGAGTCTTAGAGGGCTAAAACCAAGTTGCAAAATTGAGGTCTGCTTCCTTCCTGAGGGTCTAGAAGAACCTGGTTTTTGGCTCCTCCATTTTCTGGGGGCCTCAGGCCTTCCTTAGCTCACGGCTGCACGGTTCTAGTCTCTTGCTTCTGCTGTCAAATTCCTACTTCCTCTTCTCTGATCAAACCTCCTTCTGCCTTCCTCAGATAAGCATACTTGTAGAGCCTGCCTAGATAATTCAAGATAATCTCCATCTCAAGATCCTTAATTTAATCACATCTGCAAAGTCCCTAGCCATATAAGGTAATATACACAGGTGCTAGGTAAAAGAATTTGGAGCCATTTTTCTGCCTACCATAGTCTTCTTTGATTTCTCCATTTCTATTACCATATTCATCCAGTCAGTAATCAAGTCCCATGGCTGGATTCATCTACTGGCTCTCAAATCTGGATGCACATTACGATTACCTGGAGAGCTTTAAAAAGTACCACAGTTCTGGCCAAGAAAGGGAGAAGTTCTGGGGAGTCAGGTCTTGATATTATTAAAAAATTTTTTTTTAATTGATAAAATTTCAAACTTAGAGAAACATTGCAAGAAAAGTACAAATAATTCCCGTATACTCTTGATTGTTTACATTTTGCACCATTTTCTTTAACATTCTCATTTTATTTTTTTTTCTGAACCCTTTGAGAGTAAGTCCTTCACCCCAAGAGTTCTTCAGTATGTATTTCCTAAGAATAAAAACAGTCTCTCTCATAACCACAGTGCCATTACCAAATCAAGAATTTAACATACAACACATTTTACTTTTCTACCAAGAATATTTGTGATGACATCAGGATTACAACCCCTGCTTTTTTATTGTTTCCATTTTCCTGGAATATCTTTGCCCAGCTCTTTACTTTTAGCCTTTCTGAATTATTTTGTATTAAGTGTGTTTCTTTCTTTTAAAAGAGTACTTAATATATTTATTTGACTGAACCCAATCTTAATAGTAGCATGTGGGATCTAGTTCCCTGATCAGGTATCAAACCTGGACCCTTTGTATCAGGAGCACAGAGTCTTCGCCACTTGACCACCCAGGAAGTCCCTAAGAGTGTTTCTTAAATAGAGCATTTAGTTGGCTCTTTGTGATCCAGATAGAGAATCTTCACAAATATGTTATGCCTTATACATCTTTATTGATGAAGTTGATATGTTTAGCCTAAACTCTGCCATGTTATTTTGTTATTATTATTTTAACGTTATATTTGCTATGCTTCTTTACATAATCTGTTTTGTTTTTAAATTACCTTGGCATTAGAATTATATATATATATATATTCCCCATCTATATATATAGAATTATATATATATTTACATATATATATGGCCATTCTGACCATGTATATAGGCTTTTATTTTTAAATAAATTTATTTTTAATTGAAAGATAATTGCTTTACAATATTGTGTTGGTTTCTGCCACACATCAACATGAATCAGCCATAGGTATACCCATGTCCCCGCCCTCTTGAAGCTCCCTCCCACCTCTCACCTCATGCCACCCCTCCATGTTGTCACAGAGTACTGGTCTGAACTCCCTGAGTCATACAGCAAATCCCCACTGGCTATCTATTTCACATATGGTAATGTATATGTTTCCATGCTACTCTCTCCATTCTTCCCACCCTTTTCTTTGTGCCCCTTCCCATGTCTCTTCTCTATGTCTGAATCTCCACTGTTGCCCTGCAAATAGGTTCATAGTGCCATCTTTCTAAATTCCATATATATGCGTTAATATACAGTATTTTCTTTCTCTTTCTGACTTACTTCACTCTGTAAGACTCTAGGTTCATCCACCTCATTAGAACTGACTTGAATGTGTTCCTTTTTATGGCTGATATTCCATTGTATATATGTACCACAGCTTCTTTATCCAGTCATCTGAGATGGACACCTAGGTTACTTCCACTTTCTAGGTGTTGTAAATAGTGCTGCAATGAACGTCGGGTGCATGTGTCTTTTTGAATTATGGTTTCCTTGGCGTATGTGATCAGTAGTGGGATAACTGGGTCATATTGTAGATTTGTTCCTAGTTTTTAAAGGAATCTCCATACTGCTCTCCCTAATGGCTATATCAATTTATATTCCCACCAGCATTACAAAAGGGTTCCTTTTTCTCCACACCCTCTCCAGGATTTATTGTTTATAGATTTTTTGATGATGGCCATTCTGGTCAGTATGAGGCGATATCTCATTGCACTTTTGATTTGCATTTCTCTAATAATGAGCAAGGTTGAGCATCTTTTCATGTGTTTATTAGCTATCTGTATGTGTTCTTTGGAGAAATGTCTTTAGGTCATCTGCTCTCTTTTTGATTGGGTTGTTTGTTTTTCTGGTATTGAGTTGCATGAGTTGCTTGTATATTTTGGAAATTAATTCTTTGCCAGTTGTTTCATTTGCTTTCCCATAAAATTATATATATATATATATAGATATATACATACACACACATTTGTTTTAGAGATTATCTTCTTACACTTTTTAAAAATGCTCTTAGTCACACCCATTAGGGTGGCTACTATTGATAAAACAGAAAATAAGAAGTGTTGCAGTGATATGGAGAAGTTGTACTCGTGTAATGGGACTGTAAAATGGTGCAACTGCTATGGAAAACAGTGTGGTGTTTCCTCCAAAATTTAACAACTGGACTGCCATATGATCTAGCAATCCCACTTCTGGGTATATATCCAAAAGAATTGAAAGCAGTGTCTTGAGTATTTGTGTATCCACGTTCACGGCGGCACAATGCACAACAGCCAAGAGGTGGAAGCAACTCAGATGTCTGACAGAAGAATGGGCAAGTAAAATGAGATATATATCATTCACAATAGATACAATGCCGCCTTAAAAAGGAATGCAATTCTGTCACACACTGTAACATGGATGGACCATGAGGACATTGTGCTAAGTAAAACCAACCAGCCACAAAAGAACAAAGTACTATAGGATTCTACTTACATGAGGTGTCTAAAGTTCACAGATGTAGAAAACAGAGTGGTGTTTCCTAGAGTCTGGGGGTAAAGGGGAATTGTTGTTCAATGCGTACAGAATTTCAGTTTTGCAAAGATGAAAAAAGGTTCTAAAGATATGTTTCACAAAAATGTAAGTATACTTACCATTATTGAACTGTAAAAAACGGTTAAGATGGTAACTTTTATGATATCTGTTTTTACAATTAAAAAAAGTGCCATTAGCTCCCTATTTCTAATTTAAGCTTCTCTATCTGGTTTCTTTTTAGTATAAACTCAAATAAATGGTATTCTTTTGTTTCCTACTGTATATATAACAGTTAATGAGTATATGCTTCCCAGGTGGCGCTAGTGGTAAAGAATCCACCTGCCAGTGCAGCAGATGTAAGAGATGCAGGTTCAATCCTTGGGTTGGGAGGATCCCTTGGAGGAGGGCATGGCAACTCACTTCAGTATTCTTGCCTGAAGAGTCTCATGGACAGAGGAGCCTGCTGGGCTACAGTCCATAGAGTCACAAAGAGTCAGACATGGCTGAAGTTACTTAGTACGCATGCATGTGAATTAGTAGGGCCTCCTTGGTGGCTTAGTGGTAAAAAATCTGCTTACCAATGCAGGAGACACAGGAGACATGGGTTCCATCCCTGGACCAAGAAGATCCCCTGGAGAAGGAAAGCAGCCCACTCCAGTATTCTTGCCTGGGAAATCCCATGAACAGAAGAGCCTGGAGAGCTACAGTCCACATGGTCACAAAGAGTCAGCCAGGCCCGAGCGGCTGAGCACACACTCATGCATGTGCATTAGCAGCTCTACAAGCATCTCCAGGTGATTCTAAACGTTATGTAATTAGAGCTGATAATCACCGGGCAACTCTCCCGGCCCTCCTTTCTCTTTCAATCTTACATCATTCTAACCCAGCTTTCATTATTCCTCACATGTTGTAAACTCCCTTCTCTGGCTTTTCTTGGATTGTCTGTTCAATCCTCTCTAAATACTATATTCAGAGCAATCTTGCAAAACCTCCACTTTGTGTCATGTTTGCCACTCAAAGTTATGAAGGATTCTTTTCCATTGCCTCAAGGTTGGAAGGGTGAATTGATTTGAGTTCCAGCAGGGACACTTATCTGTTATGTGACTTTTGTTAAACAATTTAAAAAAATAATTTATTTAATTGGAGGATAATTACTTTACAATATTGTGATGGTTTTGTGAAATAATTTAAGGGGCCAATGCAGCTGCTGGATCATAAGAGATTTCAATTAACATCCTTCCATTCTTCCTTTGCTAAGCTCCAGTATCCCCTTGTTCCCTCTATCTACCCACTCCCCATCACCCACCCTCCTAACCTCCCTTGCTGACTCTCACAGCCATCTCGAGGATTTAAAACCAGACTTACCTCTGAAAACCAAATTCAAGTACCCTCTCTTGCCAAAAACACTTCAGTCAGAAATAACCCTGCACCCCTCTCAGCATTCTTGGCACTTTCTCTAACACGTGGAACCTTTTAGTGACTTGTGTTCTGTCTTTTTACCAAAGTGTAAATAAAGTTAATTAAAAGGAAACAGGAGCCAAGGGCAGGTGAAGGAGGGAGCAAACTGAGTACTCCCCATCAGAGAATTGAGGAATGACATCATTTGCTTCGAAACATGTAGCCTCGCTTGGACACTTAGGGCCTCGTGTCACCCACGCTCCCTGTGTCTTTTGGCACGTTACACATTGTACAAAACTCTTCTATTGCAAGCTCTTTGTGGGCAAAGTCTGTGTCTTAAAGATCTCTGTCCCTGACACAACATTATAGGAAAGCAATAGGACCTAGGTGTCTAATGATAGCTGACACTGAATGCTTATTATCTACTTGACCTTGTTCTAAGTGTTGTGGTCTGGGCACAGGTTGAGAAGGAATTTCCAGACATGAGACAGAATGAGAGGGAAATAAAGTTTATTAGAGTGGGAGATGCTGTTTGGACAGTGAGCCAGCGTAAGGAAGAACTGACATTGAACAGGGGTCTTTAGTCCATTTTTATACCCAGGGTATAAGGAGTGGGATAGGGGTCTTGTGGGTCATTTGCTAATTGGATGAGGCACGTATACTGAGTGGTAGGGGCAGGGGGAGAATAAGGCAGACATCTTCTCTCTATGGTGTAGGAGGGGAGACAGGTTATACTGCTCAGGAGGACCTGAAATCCACTACTAGTTACAATATGGGAGAGGGAAGGATGATACGGGTTTGGTTTTTCTGTTCCTGCATTCCAAGACCCTCCTTGGTTTTATCTGCTCTTTCATCCTTGGGTCACCACATTACTCCCTCTCTTTATTTTTAGGGCCAATTCCTTGGCCCCTTTTGATACCCCGCTTATGTCTAACTATCTACCTATTTCCCTTCTCAGGTATTTGGGAACCCAGTCTCAGAGGAAAAGGGGTGATGACCTCCCTGGCTTCTTCAGGCTGTACCGGGGCATCCTGGGGCTCTGGGTTCTCTTTGCCTGCTCTCTGTCAGGGTGCATTTACAGCAGGAGCTGAGAGTCCATGGAATGATAAGGTGACTTGTTTCAGCATTGTCTAGGTGTTGGTCAGGGAATATTCTTGTCACACTACCACTTGGAGATTTGTATTCCAGAAGAAACAAACTTAACAAGAAAGTTAAAGGTACATGGCCCAAAGATTAATAGAAGTAGAAAAGCTGCTCAGGGTCTACCCGGAGAACCAGGGCCAGACATTGGTTCGTGACACTAGTGTTTCTCTGGGTATGCGAAGAGGCAATTTGGGCTCATAAAATCTTTATCTGAAAGCTTCTGACTATCTGAAGGCTGGTTCTTGTGGGTTTTTCCCAGGGCACAGAGTGCTTTATTTCTGATCTCCACCCTGAACTCCTTCCAGGGGATGTTGAAGGTCAGCAGCTTGCAGTGGTCATGAAGTAACCCTTGTAGAGGCAGCTGGCAAGTGCTAACTTCCAGTCATCAGGGTCCCTTCATAACCACATGTTTGACCATGCTCTGGGGGCATTTCATGGCCATTGTGTCCCGCAGTGCTGGGAAGGCTTATTTCCAGGTTTAACAAAGATTCCATTGACAGGCCGGCATGCTGTTACTGGACCAGGCCTTGTGAGTGGCAGAAGTCTCTAGACCATACCTGTCTTACTAGGCTCTTGGTCCAGGACAATATTCCCTCCTGTTGCTTCTTCCCATATCTAGAGTTAGATTATTACAATCATTGATCTCATATGGAACTGCATATCAGCATTTTATCACAGGCTCAGTCATACATTTGGTAACGTAAGAAACTATCTTCTGAAACAAGCAACATAGAAAATAATACAGCTAGCAGTTGTTAGTAAGGTCACGAGTAAGGATTATAAGTCAAGAACTTTCATTAGGTAGAGCCCAGTATACCCCAGGTCATCTGGCTTCATTTGTTAAATAACTATAGCCTGGTGTTAATCTCCTGGTTGTACATTATGGAACATCTGACCTCTATCTAAAGGCTGGTTACTGAGATAAGCTTTAGAAATAAACTTAGATTGTCCTTTTTAATAATTTAATTAAATCTTTTAGCAATATAACATAACAACAAGGAAATATCTCAGAAGTGAGCCTTAGTAAACCCTAGACCTTAATTGACAATCTTAGAATCTTAGTTTAACAATTAACAAAACTTAATATTCAGTGAAACACGATTTTTTCATTATGAGGGCATTAACCCTGTAGCCAGGGAAAGCTTTAATCCACCAAATAAAAATGAGGTTTTTCAGGGAGCCAGGAAAAGCCAAGTGAACATCCTGTATTTCCCATAGCCCTGACTCATTGATTTACAGCTATTGTTCACCCATTTTTAATTCCTTGATTTAGGAGTAGACTGTTGCCATGTTTTAAGGACAGTTCAGTTCAGCTTGGTTCAGTCGCTCAGTCGTGTCCAACTCTTTGCGACTCCATGAATCACAGCACGCCAGGCCTCCCTGTCCGTTACCAACTCCTGGAGTTCGCTCAGACTCACATCCATTGAGTCAGTGATGCCATTCAGCCATCTCATCCTCTGTTGTCCCCTTCTCCTCCTGCCCCCAATCCCTCCCAGCATCAGAGTCTTTTCCAATGAGTCAACTCTTCGCATGAGGTGGCCAAAGTACTGGAGCTTCAGCTTTAGCATCATTCCTTCCAAAGAAATCCCAGGGCTGATCTCCTTCAGAATGGACTGGTTGGATCTCCTTGCAGTCCAAGGGACCCTCAAGAGTTTTCTCCAACACAGTTCAAACGCATCAATTCTTCGGTGCTCAGCCTTCTCCACAGTCCAACTCTCACATCCATACATGACCACTGGAAAAACCATAGCCTTGACTAGATGGACCTTAGTTGGAAAAGTAATGTCTCTGCTTTTCAATATGCTATCTAGGTTGGTCATAACTTTTCTTCCAAGGAGTAAGTGTCTTTTAATTTCATGGCTGCAATCACCATCTGCAGTGATTTTGGAGCCTCCCAAAATAAAGTCTGACACTGTTTCCACTGTTTTCCCATCTATTTCCCATGAAGTGACATCAGAATAGCAAAAGTCTAACCGTGAGGGCTTACTTTTTGTAGAAGCAAGATGAACTTCGTCTACATGTACCATAATCTTAAATAATGTTTCTTTACCAAAGTAACAAAATATTTTAAAAACAAATATAAATCACTTAAAGGCAAAGAAATTCATAATCTGTTGTCGAAAGCTTCATTCTAAGAAAGCTTTGTTCTCTTCACATAGCGAGTAGACTAAATTCCAATCTCTTACCAGTTTACCAGATAACAAACAAACAAAATTTGTTTATCGCTTAATCTTAGGAAAGTCTTTTCCATAAATCTTGAAGTAGCAGTGTTCTTGCAGAGGCATCAGAGTGAAACCATAGAAGGCATGTTTAAAATCTGATTAAACTGCAACTGACAAAGTAACCTGGTTATTGCTGTGACTTGTAACACTTTAACATGGTAACTAGAATTATAACTGACAACATTTTATCAGGGCATATCAGATCTATACGAATTCCACATAATTTTAGGATATCTATATTAGTAACATCAACCATACAGTATAACCTGAGAAGATTTTATCACCGCTTCCGCAGTACTTCCCATGTAATTTAATGTCCAATGAACCCAGGTAGTTTAAGAGCTCTTTGGGATGTCTCAGGGGTCTTCTGAAGCACCCCAAAGTTAGCTAGAAGTCAAGTTATTTAGGAAGTTTTGTCGATAAATATCAAAAGGGTTTATAACACTCAGTCAGATAGAATCACATTGATCACTGTGAAACTATATATTCACTTAGCCAAAGTAACAAAGATTTCAAACAACATAGAACAGATTACTTCAGAGGTAAAGAAACTTAAAGCCCATTATCAAAGGCAGTTCAATATCTCAGGAAAGCTTGTATTTATGCACAGAACACCTTCCTTGGGGTCCACTTTCCATCAAACTTTATCACTTTCTGTACCCAATACTTTGTTCCCCCATCCTGAAACAGCCATTTTTAAGTCAGACCTACTTCCTTTTCCCTTCATAAAATGTAATTTCATTCCTCATACCTTCTTTACTGAAAACACACTTCATACTTTCCTTAAGGAACAAAAAACTGACCTTTATATTAGCATTTTATAGATTGGTGAACATAAATACCAGCGAAAATTTCTTACAAAAATTCTAGAAAACATCTCAGGATGGCATCAAACATTATTTATTGGTAGTCCAAAATCTCTTTAGTTTCTGTGTAAGAAGTTAGTGTTAAGTAGCGAATGTTTCAGAATCTTATTTTATTTGGAAATGACCTAGCTATTCCATAAACTTCCATCACTTAGTTAAGCACTACCCTAGAAATTCAGGTTACCAAAATCTAGAGAGACTGTTTAGACAGACATTTTTAAAGTATAATTAATCTTAATAGAGTTTATCCAAAAGCTCGTAACTCATTGGCATTTTTTTTGAAGTTTCTTCATTTGAGGTACTTTCCTTGCTGCCAAACTTGTAACAGATATAACAATATCTAACTTATAATAAACCTAGGCACAATGAAAATATTATGCTTAATGTTAATGATTCTTAGACATGTCTATATTAGATTAGGAAACAAACATTAATACTAGATATTTAATATTGACTATTTCCCAGTTCACCTGAATCTGATATTCATTTAGGTTAATTTCTCTTGTATTTAGAATTGTCTGATTTGTAAGAGCTTACTTTTCTTTCAGTTCAGTTCAGTTGCTCAGTCGTGTCTGACTCTTTGTAACTCCATGAATTGCAGCACGCCAGGCCTCCCTGTCCATCACCAACTCCCAGAGTTCACTCAGACTCACGTCCAGCGAGTCGGTGGTGCCATCCAGCCATCTCATCCTCTGTCGTCCCCTTCTCCTCCTGCCCCCAATCCCTCCCAGCATCAGAGTCTTTTCCAATGGGTCAACTATTCACATGAGGTGGCCAAAGTACTGGAGTTTCGGCTTTAGCATCAGTCCTTCCAATGAACACCCAGGACTGATCTCTTTTAGGATGGACTGGTTGGATCTCCTTGCAGTCCAAGGGACTCTCAAGAGTCTTCTCCAACACCACAGTTCAAAAGCATCAATTCTTTGGTGCTCAGCTTTCTTCAGGCCGATTAAATTAGAGCTCATTTACAACTTCAGCAATATTTTAAAAAAAAACCCCAAAACAACACACTGAGACATACATAAATCCAGACAGAGAGACAGAGATCTCATAGTTTTCTGCTTGATATTTAAAATGTCTCTTTGACCATTCCCCCCGCCTTTTTTTTTTGAAGTTCTAATTTGCCCAAGGCCGAGGTCTCAGGTAAAGTGGGCTGTGCATTTCAGGGACATGGAAAGGGTTAACTTCAAGCTCTTCCTTCAGTTCAGTTCAGTCACTCAGTCGTGTCCGACTCTTTGCAACCCCATGAATCACAGCACGCCAGGCCTCCCTGTCCATCACCAACTCCTAGAGTTCACTCAGACTCACGTTCATCGAGTCCGTGATGCCATCCAGCCATCTCATTCTCTCTCGTTCCCTTCTTCTCCTGCCCCCAATCCCTCCCAGCATCACAGTCTTTTCCAATGAGTCAACTCTTTGCATGAGGTGGCCAAAGTACTGGAGCTTCAGCTTTAGCATCATTCCTGCCAAAGAAATCCCAGGGCTGATGTCCTTCAGAATGGACTGGTTGGATCTTCTTGCAGTCCAAGGGATTCTCAAGAGTCTTCTCCAACACCACAGTTCAAAAGAAGAAACACAGGCTTTTCCTTAGGCAGTCTTTTCAACAAGCTACTTGTTTTTAACTGCATATGCAAAAAGAATTGGTTTTGAAGCAGAGAGGAGAATTTTTAATCCTTCAGGCTTTTGAATATAGGAGAAAGACCTGGACCAAAGGGAACCTCAGAATCCTTTCCTAGAGATTATGTGGATATGAAAGGTTGACTAGGAAATCTAATGGAGAAAGACAGAGGGGGACAGGAGATAGGGAGGCAACAGAAAGACGCATGCAGCATGATGAGTCCCTCAAGTTCGGATTCTGACTGAGGGCCATGAAGGACTGAACATAAGGAAATTCTGAGTCCTTTCCCTGCTTTTGGCAAAAGCTAATGTGCCATTCAGAGGCCATTTTTTGGGGTCCCCTGGTTTGTATTGTGGCCAGGCCTTTTGCAGGGTCAAAATGTTTCAGTTTCTGAGAATGTAGCCAAGGGGTGAGTCTGAGAGAGGCTCCTGAGACATACCAGAACCCATCCTTAACCTATATGCCATAGAATGGGGGTACTGAGTCACTGACAGGCAAAAAGCTGTCTCTTTTTGTTTCAGTGACGTCGTCTCCATGCAACTAATGGCACAAAGATGGCCAATCATCCAACAGTCGCGTCCTGCAGGGAGAGGTGACCTCTGAGGACCGTGCGGCTCACCACACTAGGTGCTGTACTTTAAATCCTCACAGTACCCGTATAAAGTAGAATCCGTTATTAACTTCATTCTTTCTAATCTTAGTCTTTGAAACTGAGGTTCAGAGAAGTGAAGAAGCTTGTCCAAATTTGGGCAGCAAGTCTCTGGCCAAGGCTGAGCTGGGGTATGAGACCAAATGGTCTGTCTTCAGAATTCATACTACCCTGCCTGCTACTGCCTATCACCGATGGACTAACAAAATATGGTCATTAAATTACATGCCTGCAAATTATAATTGTTTATATTTTGTTCCCAGATGTAGACATATTGATATTTTCTGTTTCACTGAATTTCTAAGCAAATGAAAGTCAATAATTCCCTTAGCGTTGATCAGGTAGACAGGAGTGCCTTTTGGGGTCAGCACCTCTGCATTTTAAAGCTGACCCTGCCACGTACTTTATGTGTGGCCTTGAATAAGTCACTTAACCTTTCTTGTTTCTCATCTCCAACTTCTATCAGTGGGCATTTACATGGATTTTGTTGCCATAGTAATACAAAATAATATTGACCTATCTCTCAGGAGTGAGTGTCATGGGGATTAACTAATTTACAGCTGTGAAGAGCTTTCAACATATGAACTGCTAGACAACAGCTAGATCGTAAAGAGAATTTAAAACACCATGAGCTTGTGGAGCGTGCCCATTTGATGCCCATCATTATATGTTTAACTATTAGCATTACTACTCATAATAAACTTTTATGAGGTACTTTAGGTGGTTGAAGTGTTTTTATGAGAGCTAATTAGTTGTTCCAACCAGTTCTAAGCGGTAGGTCAGTATTTTTATCATCCCTGTTTTGGAAATTACACTAAATTAGTGCATGCATCATTAAAAGAATCTTAAACTTCCAGGTATTTAAAAGCATTCTGTGATTGGAGACAATTCTCACACAGCCATCACTCCTAACACAAAGCTTCAGTGTAGGGCAATGGGCGTGGATTCTGCATTTGGAGCCAATATATAATGTTGGCAAGTCGTTCTAATTTTACTTGTTTTGATGCTTGCATGTTAAATGGATGGTGATTCTTGTGCTGGGTTCTTTTGTGTATCACTCAGGGTGCATTTCAGAAAGTTGAACCCATTCTAGATAGTTTAAACAAATTTACTACAAGAAATTGGTTACATGTGTTTTGGGTGAGTTATAAGAAGAAATAGAATTAGGTGCTGGGAGAACAATTAAAAAGAAGAGCTCATATCCAGAAACTAGTAACTTTACGAATCAGTCCAAGGGCTGGGGGAAACAAAAGGGAGGGGGTCAGGTTTGTGGAGTCCTGGAGCATCAGTTGCTGCTGGGCTAGAATCATAGAGAGAAGCCCCACTGTAGGAGCTAGACTCATAAAGGGAGATAGCCATCCTACCTTCTGATCTTGCACCAGTGTTTCCTATCAGTAGAAATTAATAGGGGGAGGGGAGGGAGGCTCAGGAGGGCAGGGATATATATATATATAAATATATATAGATAATTATGACTGATCACATTGCTGTATAGCAGAAACCAACACAAAATTGTGAAGCAATTTTTCACCAATTAAAAAATAAAAGCTAAAAAATAGGAAGTCTTGGGCAAGGGAGCCTGGGAAAAATAGTTGTAGATTTGTAATTTTAGCTTCACAGATTTAGATGGAGAAGGATGGATGCAGGGTTGAGAGAGAGGAGGTAACTAGTCTGTCTCATTAAATTCAGTAAATTTTTTCTGGTGATCAAGGAGATTCAGAAGCTTACTCTAAGAGTTTTATACCAGGAAGTTGTAGACCTGACTATTCAAGCTCAGGCTTGCCAACTCAAAGTGCAATCTGTACTCCCAGGGCCACACTCCATCTCTTTCAGTGTGCTCACCTTCCCAATGGGGCTCCAGTGTCAGGTGGTAAGAATGTTCATCTCTACTTGTCTTTAAGGGCAGAATGAGGATTAAATTAGATTACATACCTAAAAGCCCTTGTTAGTCACCAATACAACCCACACATGAAAACCAGTATTGTTATTTGTAAATAATTTTTGCAGAAATATCTACAAACAGAAGTCCAAGATTAAAGTGAGATTAAAGATTAAAGTCCAAGATTAAAGCTCGACCTTTTCAAGCTGAGCCTCAACAAAGGTCTTCTTGCTACCCCCGCACCACCACCCCCTCCTCCCCACCCGCTGTTGTTTGAGCCAATAGAGCAAGGCCAGGTCTGGTTCTGAAATAGAGGAAGGCTCTTTTCTTTGTGCAGAGGATGGAGAGGTGGGAGTTCCCACTGGAGCAAATGCTCTTCCCACAGGCCTGCGGTGGGGTGGGGTCATAGCTGCTGTATAAGGATAACTTCAGAGTGTATGAGAGGGGGCAGGGTTCGCCCCAGAGCTGGCGCAGCTGTAGCTACTCAGGCTCCAGACTGGAGTGCGGGAGAAGCGTCTCTGCACACGGCCCACTGCCGCTGCCACCATCTCGGATCTGGGCGTCTTGGTAGCTCACCAAGCTGAGGAGTTCTGAAGTGCTGGGTGTGAGGCCTCTGCATGTGACCCCACTATGAGCAAGTGGAAGTAGTTGAAGCACAAAGGATAAAGAGGTTAGACTTTACTACCAGATTCTGTTTTTATTTTCCGGGAATTGCTAATGGGCTTTGGTGTTGACTGTTTCTCTTCACTTTAAAACTTTACCTTGGATCACCTTGTATCTGGACTGTGGCTGATAATTGAGTGTGTGTAGGGATCGTCTTTCAGTTGGTAGTTGCTTTTTTTGTTGGGTTCAAGTGGAGCTGAGGAATTACTTTTCCTCGAGGTTTGAAATTTGCTTGTGGCTTTTAATTTATCTTGTCCTGACAGGATTCAGAAAATGTTGCCAGGTTTCAGTCATACAATACTTATTTCCAAATAAGTATTGCTATTTTATTATTAATAATATCATTGCATAGAAAAGTTACTGATATATAACACATGTTCATTAAATAGTTGGTTAGAAACAATTAACAGATATCTAGATTTCTGATTTTCACTCTGTGAGTGGGCATGGTGGTGTATCTGAAGAAATATTCTTGACTGGGTAAACTGAGGCCAGTCATTTACCTCTCTGAACACAGTGTGAGCTTGAGGATAATTGTGACAATGTGTGTTAAAGTGTTTGGTAAAATTTAAAGTGCTGTCCCAATGTTAAGGACTACAGCTGAATTATTTTGCTGCCTCCTGGACTGTATAAAAATATGGCTTTGCAAACACTGAGAAATCCTTATGAGGAAACAAAACTCTGCAGCATCCTCTCATCTGTCATTCCCCAATGTCATGAACTGTACTTAGTGTTTATGCCTACGCTTCCCCATCGGAGACAATGAAATCACTCTTACGGCTGTTGTTTTCCCAAGTAACAGCCTTATCATTTGTATTGCTGTGTTGGACTCACTCATCCCAAACCCCTGTTTTTCATCAATCACTTTTTGGCTGCAGAACCCCATGGAGGAGACAATATCCAAATTGCTTTCAATCCAATAACTCACCCCAGACAACAATAAAAAAACAATGACAGCAAATCTAAACCCAAGTACTTGATGTTGAGTGACCCATACACTGGAAGGCGAGCCACCGTTTGCTGGGATCCTTGTACCATCTTAGATCTGTTTGTTTCAGATGCTAGGCAATGGACTATGGTTGTCATCTTTGAGAGTGTTTTCTTGGAAGTGATCCAACTACTTTCTCTGTGTAGGCTTGAGACTGTGATCCTCTTTTTGTTTGAGCTGGGTTGGCAGGGACTCAAACTTTGTTGTCTCTTTCTTCTCCTGTGGCCTGAGTGTTGAGGCCACTCAGCGCCAGAGGCATATTTTAAAATGAGGTCTAGGGCTAGTCTGCCTCCTTTTGGTCAGAGCCCAGATTAGTCTGGGCAAAAGAGGCCATTCTCCTGCCCAGATTCATATCCTGGTCAGCAGCTGATCATGATACATTTTCTTCTGACTAGTGGTCCTAATATCGACTGGAAGAGGGTCCCACAGAACCACGTGATTCCTGATTTTCTGGGCATCCCCTTTCATGTCAATGAACAGTGCACAGGAATGCTGTATTATGCAACAATGATTGAGTGTACATATATATTGGTTAGAGAAAGGCGATGAACAAGAATGGCCCCATTAAATTCCACCCTCAGTAGTTGATGGATTGAGAGAGAGCTGTGGGAGAGATGGGTTTGACTTCAACTTCTCAATACCAGAGTTACTTCAGAAATAATTTGTGGGTAAATAATATAAGTCTCCAAAATTAGTGTGCTTACTAAAAGGCAACTACACCCAAAGGAAGCATTTCTGTTTGAATTTAATTGATTTAAAATTAGCGTTCTCTTTCTCTTGATGGCTCCATTCTTGTTTACTGGGAAAACATTTGTAGCAAAACACATACTGCCTGTGTACCTGAGAATTGATATTCTCACTGGCAAATACTCTCCACCATGGAGCCTGGATACATATTTGCCTCAGAGACCAGAACCACTCTGAAGGAACTGTTCAAGTCTCCCAAGGAAACACTATCTTTGCTTGACAAGAATGATGCTGATGTTTAAAATCACCTTTCAGATCACTCCTAAGGATGTTCCTTGCCCTCTCAAGCTACTGAACTTGTGGACATGGAAGAAAATATTGTTAGGAAAATGTTACTGTTAAATTGTATTGTTGGTTCTCCCCCTTCTTTTCCAGATTGTTGGGAACATGGAAACTAAAGGATAATTGGTTGTCTAGTAAAGACTGTTTACTAGAAACAAATTTTTGTTTTCATAAACCCTCTGTTGCTTCTTCATCTGAAAGAGGGAGAATATTCTTTAGGGAATTCATAGCATGCAAAGAATTCTAAGAAATGGGTGATGGATGTACATGAACATTTTACATAAAGGTTGTAATTTACCTTTAGTTCTTATTCTTCTAACAGTTTAAACACAAACATATGTGTGTATGTTTCCTTTTTACAAGTGTGATGCTTGTTAATTGTGGAAAATAAGAGTAAATAAAAGAAAATAAATGTCAGTCTTAATCTTACTATCCAGGGGTAATTTTTTAATGTTTCCTATACCTATAACCTGCAATGTAATGTGTTAATAAAAAAGATCCCGCATATATTCTTAGTCACAATTTTATATTCTTTTATCATTTACCTATCCTTATATCCTTTACATAATTTTAATTCATTTTCATTCTGTTATATTAAATGTATTTCCATGTTCCATGCTTTACATTATTATATTAATAGCTTTGTAAATTTTTATCATGTGGTATGTTGTTCTTTAGAAGAAGAAATGGCAACCCCTCCAGTGTTCTTGCCTGGAAGATTCCATGGACAGAGGAATCTGGTGAGCTATAATCCATAGGGTCACAAAGAGTCAGACACAACTAACCATGCATGCATATTGTTGTTCAGTTGCTAAGTTGTGTCCAACTCTTTGTGACCCCATGGACTGTAGTCCACCAGGCTCCTCTGTGCGTGGGTTTCTCCAGGCAAGAATATTGGCATGGATTGCCATTTCCTCTTACAGGGGGATCTTTCTGACCCAGGGTTGAACCTGTGTCTCCTGTATTGGCAGATGGAATCTCTACCACTGAACAACCAGGGAAACCTCATCGTATGGTATACCATTCCCCTGTTGTTAAATATTTAGAGTACTTTCCAATTTTTCCAAATTCTAATGTTTTGGTAAATATCTTGGAAGCCGAGCTTTGGTGTTTCTTTACGATAAATGGCCACAAATGGAATGTCTGAATTGATATGCAGAATTTTTAGACTTTTGCTATGTGTTGTTAAATTTCCATCCACAAGTTTGGGGCCAGTTTTATTTTATCACCAGAAGCCTAAGAGAGTGACTATTTCTTCAAATCTTTGCCAACATTAGGCATTTAAAAATATCTTTTCAACCCTATGTAAAATATTTAGATCACTCAAAACTGATGCAACAGTAAGAGGAACACGAACAGAAACACAATTGATGTCTGTTATGGACTGAATTGTGGCTACCCCCTGCCTCAGTTTCGTACTGTGAAGCTCTAAACCACCATGTGACCATGTTTGGAGATAGACTTTTAAGGAGGTGATTAAGGTTAAATGAGGTCATAAGGGTGGGGCCCTAGTCAGATAGGATGAGTGTTCTTTTAAGAAGGGTTAGAGACACCAGAGTGCTCTATACACACAGAGAAAAGGTCATGTAAGGACATAGTGAGAAGGTGGGCCTCTGTAAGCCAGGAAGAGAGCCCTCACCAGATACCAACTTTGTGATGCTGTAGGAAAGAGAGTGGGGTGTGAGAAGATGGACATATCCTGGGTCACATCTGAGCCCCTGGGATGGTCGCCAGGTGTGGATTCTTGGCTTTGCCCAGGAAAGAATTCAAGAGTGAGCCACAGTAAAGTGAAAGGTTTATTCAGGGAGGAAACATACTCCATAGACAGAGTTTGGGCAGTCTCAGAAGGCAAGAGAGGCAGGAGAGGTCCCAGGGTTATGGGGTTGTCAGTTTTTATAGGGGTGAGTAATTTCATAGGCTAATGAATGGGAGGAGTAGTCCAGTACTTTGGGGAAGGGGTGGGGATTTCCAGGAATTGGGCCACCATCCACTTTTTGACCTTTTGTGGTCATCCTTGGAACCATCATGGTACCTGGGGAGTATCATTTAGCCTGCTGATGTGTTACAATGAGCGTATACTGAGGCCCAAGGTCAAGTGGAAGGTGAGTCCATCACCTTGGATCTAGTTGGTTCTAATCAGTTTATGTCGTATCCTTGCGCTGTTATTCTTTTAAAGGTTGTGCCCTGCCCACTTCCTGTCTCAGTGAGCACCTTGATCTTTGACTTCCAGTCTCCAGAACTGAGAAAGAATGTTTCTGTTTCTTAAACCACCCAGCCTGAAAATCTTGTTGTGGCAGCTTGAGTTGACTTATACAGTACCCTTGTAGATTCTTGGCAAAGCTCAGGCATTTGGCATGGCCAGAGGCCACGAAGAGATATTTAAAAAGCCAGAAACAACACAGTGGAAACGCTGACTTGAGAACACTGAGATAATGTAAATGGAAGTGGAACTCTGAGCTAGTGACACTACTGTTAAGGTGATTACAGAAAGGAGTGCCTCCTGCCCCAGTCTGAAAACCATTCAGGTACCTCATTTTGTAGGCATATCTTAGAGATATTGTGGGTTTGGACCACAGCAACTTAGAGAATATTGCAATAAAGTGAGTCACTCAGCTTTTTTGATTTCCCAGTGCATGTAAAAAATATGTATACATCATACAATAGTCTGTTGTCTGTGCAATAGCATTATCTAAAAAAAAATGTATGTCAGTTCAGTTCAGTCGCTCAGTCCTGTCCGACTCTTTGCGACCCCATGAATCACAGCACGCCAGGCCTCCCTGTCCATTACCAACTCCCGGAGTTCACCCAAACTCTTGTCCATCGAGTTGGTGATGCCATCCAGCCATCTCATCCTCTGTTGTCCCCTTCTCCTCCGTCCCCCAATCCTTCCCAGCATCAGGGTCTTTTCCAATGAGTCAACTCTTTGCATGAGGTGGCCAAAGTACTGGAGTTTCAGCTTTAGCATCATTCCTTCCAAAGAATACCCAGGACTGATCTCATTTAGGATGGATTGGTTGGATCTCCTTGCAGTCCAAGGGACCCTCAGGAGTCTTCTCCAACACCACAGTTTAAAAGCATCAATTCTTTGGTGCTCAGCTTTCTTCACAGTCCAACTTTCATATCCATACATGACTACTGGAAAAACCATAGCTTTGACTAGATGGACCTTTGTTGGCAAAGTAATGCCTCTGCATTTGAATATGCTATCTAGGTTGGTCATAACTTTCCTTCCAAGGAGTAAGCGTCTTTTAATTAGCATTATCTAAAAAAAAAGTACATACCTTTATTAAAAATACTTTTATTGCTAAAAAATGTCAAATCAGTAGTAACATTAAACATTATTGATCATGGATCACCATAACAAATATAAAAAGAATGAAAAAAATTGTTTTATTGCAAAATCACCAAAATGTGACACAAAGTAAACAAATACTATTGGAAAAATAGCACTGACTGACTTGTTCACAAGCTTGCTGCTGCTGCTGCTGCTAAGTCGCTTCAGTCGTGTCCGACTCTGTGCGACCCCATAGATGGCAACCCACCAGGCTCCCCTGTCCCTGGGATTCTCCAGGCAAGAATACTGGAGTGGGTTGCTATTTACTTCTCCAGTGCATGAAAGTGAAAAGTGAAAGTGAAGGCGCTCAGTCATGCCCGACTCTTAGCGACCCCATGGACTGCAGCCTACCAGGCTCCTCCGTCCATGGGATTTTCCAGGCAAGAGTACTGGAGTGGGGTGCCATTGCCTTCTCTGTACAAGCTTGCTATGAACCTTCAATTTGTAAAAAGCTTAGTATCTGCAGAGCAAAATAAAGCAAAATGCAATAAAACAAGGTATGCCCATTTAATTTATTTTTTAAATAGAATTGAAAGGGTTCCTGCCTGTAGTGCAGCAGAGTTGAGAGCTTTTCCTTTTATTTCCTCCTGTTATTTTGGCTACCCTTGCCTCAGAAAAATCTGTTCAGTTCAGTTCAGTCGCTCAGTCGTGTCCGACTCTTTGCGACCCCGTGAATCACAGCACGCCAGGCCTCCCTGTCCATTACCAACTCCCAGAGTTCACTCAGACTCACGTCCATCAAGTCAGTGATGCCATCCTGCCATCTCATCCTCTGTCATCCCCTTCCCCTCCTGCCCCCAATCCCTCTCAGCATCAGAGTCTTTTCCAATGAGTCAACTCTTCACATGAGGTGGCCAAAGTACTGGAGTTTCAGCTTTAGCATCATTCCTTCCAAAGAAATCCCAGGGCTGATCTCCTTTAGAATGGACTGGTTGGATCTCCTTGCAGTCCAAGGGACTCTCAAGAGTCTCCTCCAACACCACAGTTCAAAAGCATCAATTCTTCACTGCTCAGCTTTCTTCACAGTCCAACTCTTACATCCATACCTGACCACTGGAAAAACCATAGCCTTGACTAGACAGACCTTAGTTGGCAAAGTAATGTCTCTGCTTTTGAATATACTATCTAGGTTGGTCATAACTTTTCTTCCAAGGAGTAAGCATCTTTTAATTTCATGGCTGCAGTCACCATCTGCAGTGATTTTGGAGCCCAGAAAAATAAAGTCTGATACTGTTTCGACTGTCCCCATCTATTTCCCATGAAGTGATGGGACCAGATGCCCTGGCCTTGGTTTTCTGAATGTTGAGCTTTAAGCCAACTTTTTCACTCTCCTCTTTCACTTTCATCAAGAGGCTTTTTAGCTCTTCTTCACTTTCTGCCATAAGGGTGGTGTCATCTGCATATCTGAGGTTATTGATATTTCTCCTGGCAATGTTGATTCCAGCTTGTGCTTCTTCCAGCCCAGCGTTTCTCATGATGTACTCTGCATAGAAGTTAAATAAGCAGGGTGACAATATACAGCCTTGATGTACTCCTTTCCCAATTTGAAACCAGTCTGTTGTTCCATGTCCAGTTCTAACTGTTGCTTCCTGACCTGAATACAAATTTCTCAACAGGCAGGTTAGGTGGTCTGGTATTCCCGTCTCTTTCAGAATTTTCCAGAGTTTATTGTGATCCACACAGTCAAAGGCTTTGGCATAGTCAATAAAGCAGAAATAGATGTTTTTCTGGAACTCTCTTGCTTTTTGGATGATCCAGTGGATGTTGGCAATTTGATCTATGGTTCCTCTGCCTTTTCTAAAACCAGCTTGAACATCTGGAACTTCACAGTTCACGTATTGCTGAAGCCTGGCTTGGAGAATTTTGGGCATTACTTTACTAGCATGTGAGATGAGTGCAATTGTGCAGTAGTTTGAGCATTCTGTGGCATTGCCTTTCTTTGGGATTGGAATGAAAACGGACCTTTTCCAGTCCTGTGGCCACTGCTGAGTTTTCCAAATCTGCTGGCATATTGAGTGCAGCACTTTCACAGCATCATCTTTCAGGATTTGAAATAGCTCCACTCGAATTCCATCACCTCCACTAGCTTTGTTCGTAGTGATGCTTTCTAAGTCTCACTTGACTTCACATTCCAGGATGTCTGGTTCTAGGTGAGTGATCACACCATCGTGATTATCTGGGTCATGAAGATCTTTTTTGTACAGTTCTTCTGTGTATTCTTGCCACCTCTTCTTAATATCTTCTGCTTCTGTTAGGTCCATACCATTTCTGTCCTTTAGAGAGCCCATCTTTGCATGAAATATTCTCTTGGTATCTCTAATTTTCTTGAAGAGATCTCTAGTCTTTCCCATTCTATTGTTTTCCTCTATTTCTTTGCATTGATCGATAACCTAATATAATATCCATATTTTACTGATACAAGTCCCCTATATGTCAAACATATATAAACTAGTTGGTGTTTTAGACACATATTTCATAGAAGAACTGATTGTAACCCACTCCATGACCTCATTTTCCTCAACTGTAATTTAAGGTGGTTGGGAAATATCACTGAGTTTTAAATTTGTGCTTTGATTAGTATCTAAATGTTTGATTCTCCCCTGGGGCAATATCAGTTGGACTGTGGGGCTGCGGTTAGTTGTGGTATAAATGTAGCTGAGATCTGGTACCCTCTCCTTCCTTGCTTTAAAAGAACAGCTCTGCTGTTTATTTGTTAGGTATGATTTTATTTGGGGAAAAGATCTGTTATGGGCAGGCTTCCCTGGTGACTCAGATGGTAAAGAATGTAATGCAGGAGACTGAGGTTTGCTCCCTGGGTTGGGAAGATCCCCTGGAGAAGGGAATGGCTACCCACTTCAGTATTCTTGCCTGGAGAATTTCATGGACAGGGAAGCCTGGTGGGCTACAGTCCAGAGGGTCACAAAGAGTCAGACACAACTGAACTACTAACACTTTTTTCACTTTTGTGTTATGGACTGAACATTTGTTTCTCCCTAAAGTTCATATGTTGAAATCCTCACTTCCAAAATGATGGTTTTTGGAGGTGGGGCCTTTGGGAGGTACATAGGTAATGAAGATAAAGCCCTCATGAATGAGATTATTTTTACCTTTAGAAAGGGCACCCCAGTGAGCTCTCCTGCTCTTTTCTACCATGTGAGGATACAATGAAAAGATTGGCATCTGCAACCCAGAACTTGACTGTTTTGATGCCCTGATCTTGGACTTCTGGTCTCTAGAACTGTGAGAAATCAATGTGTGTTGTTTACAAGTCACTCAGTCTGTGGTACTTTGTTATAACAGCTTGCAATAATTAAGTTCTTTCATCTTAAAGGACTTAAAAATCTTAGGACAGGCTGATAGTAAGTTTCCTTCCAATTGTAATTCTGTGATCTCTAAAATTTATTACTTGTGTAAGACTTTGCATAGTTTATAACACTCTTAAACATACATATTCTTATCTAGTCTATTCACTATCTATTCACTCCTTGAAGTAGTGTGGAGGTATACCATCACTCTGATTTCATATACTTGGTAACATTAAGTGACTTCCCAAGGTCTTAACAACTAGATAGAACTAGAATTTATACTGAGATCTTCTGACTCTGAACTTCATCATTTCCCCGTAATCTATGAGTTACATTAAGGTACCTGTGTTTTTATTTTTCAAAGTATTCTTTAAGATTGTTTTTCCATTTATTCATCATTGTTTTTAATCTTAGTAAGAGTTATGTCTTTTTGGACATAGGGTCTACAATGGTCATGACTGTGAATCTAGTGAGTTTGAATAGAAGGCCATCATTTTAAGAACTGCAGATGTGGAGAGAATTCAGCACCACCAAACCAGCTCTCCAACAAATGCTAAAGGATATTCTCTAGACAGGAAACACAAAAAGGGCGTATAAACCCAAACCCAAAACAGTAAAGTAAATGGCAATGGGATCATACTTATCAATAATTACCTTAAACATAAATGGGTTGAATGCCCCAACCAAAAGGCAAAGCCTGGCTGAATGGATACAAAAACAAGATCCCTATATATGCTGCCTACAAGAGACGCACCTCAAAACAAGGGACACATACAGACTGAAAGTGAAGGGCTGGAAAAAGATATTCCACGCAAATAGAGACCAAAAGAAAGCAGGAGTACCAATACTCATATCTGATAAAATAGGCTTTAAAACAAAGGCTGTGAAAAGAGACAAAGAAGGCCACTACATAATGATCAAAGGATCAATCCAAGAAGAAGATATAACAATTATAAATATATATGCACCCAACATAGGAGCACTGCAATATATAAGACAAATGCTAACAAGTATGAAAGGGGAAATTAATAGTAACACAATAATAGTGGGAGACTTTAATACCCCACTCACACCTATGGACAGATCAACTAAACAGAAAATTAACAAAGAAACGAAAACTTTAAATGATACAATAGACGAGTTAGACCTAATTGATATCTATAGGACATTTCACCCCAAAACAATGAATTTCACCTTTTTCTCAAGTGTGCACGGAACCTTCTCCAGGATAGATCACATCTTGGGCCATAACTCTAACCTTGATAAATTCAAAAAAAATCGAAGTCATTCCAAGCATCTTTTCTGTCCATAATGCATTAAGATTAGATCTCAATTACAGGAGAAAAACTATTAAAAATTCCAACATATGGAGGCTGAACAACACACTTCTGAATAACCAACAAATCAGAGAAGAAACAAAAAAAAAGAGATCAAAATATGCATAGAAATAATTGAAAATGAAAACACAACAACCCAAAACCTGTGGGACACTATAAAAGCAGTGCTAAGAGGAAAGTTCATAGCAATACAGGCATACCTCAAGAAACAAGAAAAAAAGCCAAATAAATAACCTAACTCTACACCAAAAGAAACTAGAAAAGGAAGAAATGGAGAGCCCTAGAGTTGGTAGAAGGAAAGAAATCTTTAAAATTAGGGCAGAAATAAATGCAAAAGAAAAGAGACCATAGCAAAAATCAACAAAGCCAAAAGCTGGTTCTTTGAAAAGATAAATAAAATAGACAGACTATTAGCCAGACTCATCAAGAAACAGAGAAAAATCAAATCAATAAAATTAGAAATGAAAATGGAGAGATCACAACAGACAACACAGAAATACAAAGGATCATAAGAGACTACTATCAGCAGTTGTATGCCAATAAAATGGACAACGTGGAAGAAATGGACAAATTCTTAGAAAAGTACAACTTTCCAAAACTGAACCAGGAAGAAATAGAAAATCTTAACAGACCCATCACAAGCACGGAAATTGAAACTGTAATCAGAAATCTCCCAGCAAACAAAAGCCCAGGTCCAGATGGCTTCACAGCTGAATTCTACCAAAAATTTTGAGAAAAGCTAACACCTATCCTACTCAAACTCTTACAGAAAATTGCTGAGGAAGGTAAACTTCCAAACTCATTCTATGAGGCCACCATCACCCTAATACCAAAACCTGACAAAGATGCCACAAAAAAAGAAAACTACAGGCCAATATCACTGATGAACATAGATGCAAAAATCCTCAACAAAATTCTAGCAATCAGAATCCAACAACACATTAAAAAGATCATACACCATGACCAAGTGGGCTTTATCCCAGGGATGCAAGGATTCTTCAATATCTGCAAATCAATCAATGTAATTCATCACATTAACAAATTGAAAAATCAAAATCATATGATTATCTCAACAGATGCAGAGAAGGCCTTTGATAAAATTCAACATCCATTTATGATAAAAACTCTCCAGAAAGCAGGAATAGAAGGAACATACCTCAACATAATAAAAGCTATATATGACAAACCCACAGCAAACATTATCCTCAATGGTGAAAAATTGAAAGCATTTCCCCTAAAGTCAGGAACAAAACAAGGGTGCCCACTTTCACTGCTACTATTCAACATGGTTCTGGAAGTTTTGGCCACAGCAATCAGAGCAGAAAAAGAAATAAAAGGAATCCAAATTGGAAAAGAAGAAGTAAAACTCTCACTGTTTGCAAATGACATGATCCTCTACATAGAAAACCCTAAAGACTCCACCAGAAAATTACTAGAGCTAATCAATGAATATAGTAAAGTTGCAGGATATAAAATCAACACACAGAAATCTCTTGCATTCCTATATACTAATAATGAGAAAGTAGAAAAAGAAATTAAGGAAACAATTCCATTCACCATTGCAACGAAAAGAATAAAATACTTAGGAATATATCTACCTAAAGAAACTAAAGACCTATATATAGAAAACTATAAAACACTGATGAAAGATATCAAAGAGGACATTAATAGATGGAGAAATATACCATGTTCATGGATCGGAAGAATCAATGTAGTGAAAATGAGTATACTACCCAAAGCAATCTACAGATTCACTGCAATCTGTATCAAGCTACCAGCACTATTTTTCACAGTACTAGAACAAATGATTTCACAGTTTGTATGGAAATACAGAAAACCTCAAATAGCCAAAGCAATCTTGAGAAAGAAGAATGGAACTGGAGGAATCAACTTGCCTGACTTCAGGCTCTACTACAAAGCCACAGTCATCAAGACAGTATGGTACTGGCACAAAGACAGAAATATAGATCAATGGAACAAAATAGAAAGCCCAGAGATAAATCCACACACCTATGGACACCTTACCTTTGACAAAGGAGGCAAGAATATACAATGGAGTAAAGACAATCTCTTTAACAAGTGGTGCTGGGAAAACTGGTCAACCACTTGTAAAAGAATGAAACTAGATCACTTTCTAACACCACACACAAAAATAAACTCAAAATGGATTAAAGATCTAAACGTAAGACCTGAAACTATAAAACTCCTAGAGGAGAACATAGGCAAAACACTCTCTGACATAAATCACAGCAGGATCCTCCTCTATGATCCACCTCCCAGAATACTGGAAATAAAAGCAAAAATAAACAAATGGGATCTAATTAAAATTAAAAGCTTCTGCACAACAAAGGAAACTATAAGCAAGGTGAAAAGACAGACTTCTGAATGGGAGAAAATAATAGCAAATGAAGCAACTGACAAACAACTAATCTCAAAAATATACAAGCAACTTATGCAGCTCAATGCCAGAAAAATAAATGACCCAATCAAAAAATGGGCCAAAGGACTAGGTAGACATCTCTCCAAGGAAGATATACGGATGGCTAACAAACACATGAAAAGATGCTCAACATCACTCATTATCAGAGAAATGCAAATCAAAACCACAATGATGTACGATTACACACCAGTCAGAATGGCTGTGATCCAAAAGTCTACAAGCAATAAATGCTGGAGAGGGTATGGAGAAAAGGGAACCCTCTTACACTGTTGGTGGGAATGCACACTAGTACAGCCACTATGGAGAACAGTGTGGAGATTCCTTAAAAAAATTGCAGATAGAACTGCCTTATGACCCAGCAATCCCTGCTGGGCATACACACAGAGGAAACCAGAATTGAAAGAGACACATGTACCCCAAAGTTCATCACAGCACTGTTTATAATAGCCAGGACATGGAAACAACCTAGATGTCCATCAGCAGATGAATGGACAAGAAAGCTGTGGTACATATACACAATGGAGTATTACTCAGCCATTAAAAAGAATACATTTGAATCAGTTCTAATGAGATGGATGAAACTGGAGCCCATCATACAGAGTGAAGTAAGCCAGAAAGAAAAACACCAATACAGTATACTAACACATATATATGGGATTTAGAAAGATGGTAAGGATAACCCTGTATGCTAAACAGCAAAAGAGACACAGATGTATAGAACGGACTTTTGGACACTGAGGGAGAGGGAGAGGGTGGGATGATTTGGGAGCATGGCATTGAAACATGTATACTATCATGTAAGAAACGAATCGCCAGTCTATGTTAGATACAGGATACAGGCTGCAGGATGCTTGGGGCTGGTGCACAGGGATGTTCCAGAGAGATGATGTGGGGTGGGAGGTGGGAGGGGGGTTCAGGATTGGCAACTCATGTACACCTGTGATGGACTCAAGTCAATGTATGGCAAAACCAATACAGTATTGTAAAGTAAAATAAAGTAAAAATAAAAAAAATAAATTAAAAAAAAGAACTGCAGATGTGGACTTGGGCAGACACGAATTGGGAGTTTGGAACTGATGTATGTGCTCTGCCAGATATAAAGCAGATAGTTAGTGGGAACTACTGTTTAGCACAGGGACCTTAGCTTGGTGCTCTGTGGTGACCTAGAAGGATGGGATGGGGGGGCGGTCGGAGGGAGGGGATATATGAATACTTACAGCTGATTAACTTTGTTGTACAGCAGAAACTAACACAACATTGTAAAGCAACTCTATCTCTGATAAAAATGAAAAAATAAAGAATTCTATTAATCAGCAAACTCTAGTTACAAATAAGGATTCCAAGGGAAAAGGTTTCCTGAGTTTTGACTTTGCAAACTTACATTAGGAACTGGCAAACATTATCTCTTCCCAAAATGCTTAAGACCTCTCTTTTCCAGTCTTCATGTCTTCTTCATATCCAGTGACAAATTATGCTTTCCTCCATTCAGTTCCATCAGCTTTTATTTCACGAAATATAAATTTTGCATATTGTCAAAGGATCTACTTTATTATACTCACTGAAGCAGACTGTTTTCCATTTTCTACCTACACCCACATGAATTGACTAGAAGAGCCTTCATTGTCCTTCACCAGAGTCCTTCAATTTGGATGTCAGTCTGTTTACTGCTCAAAAACGGCTATCATTGAACTAAACCCTCAGGTTGTGTTGCTTGCTAGCTGAGAGTGACTCTTATGTGCTGCTTACCTATTTTTGGAATAAGATCATTGTACTTCAGGGCCCCTCATAACACTTTGCTGCAGGAAAGACTGCTGTTCTTTCATTTACTTTCTGTAGAGCCATAAGAAGGCCTGTTGAACACAGAGTAGTCCCTGTCTCTGACTGTGCCCCTTTCTGTCCTCATCTCTGCCTTTCTGTCTCTTTTGCTCTTTCTCTCACCTCTTCAACACTTGCATTCCCAATCCTGGCTGCAGGGAGCTTGAAGAAGAAACCAGAATTCAGCTTTGATTTGTCATTTCTCTGGAACAGTTGGTAGGCAGCATGGTATGTGTCCCAGAGATGTATATACATTTTCCCTCTCCTGAATTTGGAATAATCAAAGGAGGCATTCCTCCATTCAGCTGAGAGAGCAAAAGCCTGGAGCCAAATATATCTTCTGGATTTATGGATGCACAAATCTGCAAAAGCTTAATGGAAAGGAACTTGGAAGGAGAGGAAGATGGTCAAATTGCTTTAGGCTCCCTGCTTGATTACTTTTAGGTGCTGGATACTTGTGTCATTTTGTGTGAGTGATTTAATGATTTCCCTTTATGACCCTGTTAATCATCATAATTATAGTAACTTACATCTGTGTAGTGCTTTACAGTTTTCAAAGCATTTTTATATCCATTATCTAATCAGGTCTCACAACAAACTGGGGAAATCCACTTGCCAATAGAATGGTCTTTTTGCTGGGAAAGTCATTGTTCTTGAGCATGCATCTTCAAGAAGGGATGCATGAAGAATGTTGGGGGAGAAAGGGAATACCAAGCCCTGAATCCAGAGGGGCTGGGCAGATTATCACCCTGTGCCTGGGAGTAACAAGCCTTCAATCAATATAATAAAGCATCACTTTAGTCCCATTGAATCACTTTGCTGAACAAAGTGCTACATCCTACACACTAGCCTTGGATTTGCACACTTCTGACCCAATGAGTGTCAGTGGGAGCTTCTTTGTCTCACCTGCTGATATCAGTCTTCACCTAGTTCTTGTTATTAAGTACATGATTTCCTTAGCAACTGCTTCAGCTCTAGAAGACTTTAACTCTCCCCAGACTTACAGCTTAGTTCCTCCAGATGAGGCTGATGGTGATTGGAACAACTCCCATGTTTTCCTTTCTTGTAGGCAGCTGTTATGTAGTCCCAAGACTCTATGTAACCTATAGTTATAAGCAATGGAACACTGAAACTCTTCTGCTTATCCAACTGTGTAACATAGACAGGTAACTACTAGCAGTTCTTACAGATGAGAAAACTGTGTTGGAAGTTACATCATTAGTTCACATATAGTTTGGTGGAGCCAGGAGTGGTACTAAGATCATGTGGCTCCCAAGTCAGTTATTCTTCCACTGTATAGTAGGAGACTATACAGTGCCCCTTCCTCCCTTTATCCTTTTCAAAAGCTTTCAGAAACAGTCAAAAATGCCAAATTTTTTTCTCCAAAAAAATTGCTTATTAGCCATTTTATAAAACCACTTCAGCTTGAAGGCCCTAAAGAGTCAAAAAGAAAACATGTTTATCATTTTATTTTCTTTCCAGTCCATCATCCTCTTCTCTAGAAACTGTCTTCCCAGGGTGAATCCTAATAGCCATGATTATAGTGCATGGCCTTTCCCTTTTTGTGTGGCTGCTTAGGAAACAGGTGAACAAGCAGGGTAGAGCAAATTGTCTTTTCCTTGAAATTTAGAATTGGAATGAATGATGCTAGTTATTCATTTTCTAGGTCATTTGAATTGAGAACAATTAATCTCTGAGACTGTGGCCCCCAGCTGTATATACAGGAAGCAGAAGTTAGAAAAGAAAGAAATAGGGAGTGAGAAGCCACATGACCCTGGAGGAATAGAGGGAAGCAGGCAGCAGAGACTCTTTTCTTAACTGCTTTTTAGTTCCTGGCTCCAGACATACAAGCGGCCAGCCCCCATTGTAATTGCTGACTTTGGAGAGTATGAGGCACTGCAGGAGTCTTTTAATTCTTGTTTTTGCTTGAGTTATGTTGAAGAGGATTTGTAAAACTTGTCATCCAAAGAGCTTTAACTTGGGTGTTCTGAAAACTACTTTCTGGAATTTTTCACTCAAGGAATTTTTGTCACTGGTCAAGTATAGCCCCCAGCCACTGCCATGGCTTGCACACCCCAAGCCGCACACATCCCCAGGTGTACGTGTGTCCATGTATACACATCCTGTGGCCTCTGCCAAGCTGTGTGGCCAGGAGCCGGCATTCCTCAGCTCTGCTGACCTCACCTTTTTCTTCATCCTGAAGCTCCTAGTGAAGAGGGCCGCCTCCACCTGATACTTAATTTCTCCTCTCTGACCCCCTCCCATCATTCCCTTTGCCACTGCATGCCCATATCCTTCTTCGTTTCAGACGCCCTGTCACTCATTGTTTGCTAATGACGAGTTGGCAGGCATAGAGAAGAGAAGTGGCAGCCAGCCTGGCCTTCAGACTGGAAAGAAGCATGTTTTTCTAGAGAATGAAAACATTATTTGGTAAGAAGCACGTTCCAGCATTGAATATTTCTCTTTCAAAGTCCTGCTGGAGGAGACAGTCCTTCTGTCTCCTACAGTCTGTGCTTTCCTTGTCACTTCCTCCCATCTTCTTCCCAGATGGAGATTGGCAGGGCCCCTTCATTTGGGGTTGGGGCTCCTCAAAGGCCAGTGTGAGCTCTGGCGGAGACTCTAATATGATCTTGGGGAAGCAAACTATTAGAGTAATTATAATCATAGAAAAATACTAGACTGCTATTTGGAAACCTTTTCAGATTTTTCTAGAGGAAACCAGTAATTAGCAAGAAATACCAACTTCTTTCTGATAGCTATACAAAGAGAAGGCTCCTGAAGCTTTAAAATGAACTTATCCTTGTCTTGGATTCAGTATTTGTTCCAGAGAAGGATGGGTCTCTTGACACCAATTTCTCTCATTAATTTCAAATCTCCCCTGGGGAATGGTCCACCTATCTTTCTCCCTCCAGAGCTCCTAAAAGCTGGGCATCTGGGACCAGCCCTCTGAGCTGGACGTTACCTTGTCCTTAGAATAATGTTGCAAACGTCAACAATAGTGCTGAGTATTTGTTTATTATTCACCATATACCAAGTAGTCTTTGAAAACCCGGGAAAATGCTATTCAGGTTTTCACAGTCGTCTTGCTTCTCAGCCAGAAGAGGGCACTGTGTCCCTGATTTTTTTTTTTTTTTTTTTTCTTTGAAACTAAGTGGAAAGCCTTAGGAGAGCAAATGATTTTTAGAGCCACACTGTTCTTTACACGTAAATAAGAACACAACAACAAAAAGTTCATCTGTTGAAGACAAATTGTCAACAGAAATATTAGTAATTGTAGACCAGGAAGATAGCATGGAAAGCTGCTCTGGGTACTGGGGTCACAGTGGCTTCCGGTGAACATCCTTCTTACGCTGCTAGCTCAGGTTAGAAATGAAGTGACAAAAAATGCAGCAAGGGCTTCTTGCTAGTGAGGAGCGGTGGGTAATATATTTGTTTGTATTATGGGATTGCAGTTCTACTAGAAGGAACACTTGACATTTTGATGAGTGCCTCCAGGGAGAAAAGGTACTAACTTCAGAACTTAGTTTTAATTATACTAAGGAGATTACATTATTCAAAAGCATCCCACTGGTAAGGTGCAACATTTCCTGAAACAGTTTAGTGGAAAATGCCACATTAATCAGTTCAATATTTCACTGAGAAGGCTTAATGATGGGAGAAGTTTAAAGTACCGTAGCAACGATAATGCAAAAGGGAAGGGAATAAAAGAATGTTCACTTAGAGGATAAGATTGAAATAGTTGTGTGTCCCTTTTGTGTCTTTCCCCATTAAAGTCTGGCAGGCTGTGCTGGAACCCCAGTGGGAATTAACATGTGGGACCCTACCATTCTGGAAACAAGGACCCTGAAAGGCAGTGATGTGAGAGAGGAAGGCTGTTATGTTCAGGCCATGTCCTCTGCCCAGGCCAGCCACTGCTGCTCCTCCATTACCAGTCCAGGCTGGTGATGCGTAGCTGCTTTCCCCCCACCCAGGAGGACAGAGCCTCTTTGTAAATCTATAGTATTTGATGTTAAAGGGAGACGGGCAGAATGAGATTCTGGACTGTTTTGTCTTCTATTCCTATTCTTTGAAAGTGAAAGTGAAGTCGCTCAGTCTTGTCTGACTCTTTGTGACCCCTTTGTGACCCCTTTGTGGCCCCGTGGGCTGTAGCCCACCAGGCTCCTCCTGCCGTGGGATTCTCCAGGCAAGAATACTGGAGTGGGTTGCCATTTCCTTCTCCAATTCCTATTCTTTACCCACATCATATTCTAATTAACTTTGTGCGTGTGTGCTAAGTTGCTTCAGTCATGTCCAACTCTGTGTGACCCTGTGGACTGTAGCCCCCCAGGCTCCTCTGTCCATGGAGATTGTCCAGACAAGAATACTGGAGTGTGTTGCCAAGCCCTCCTCCAGGGAATCTTCCCGACCCAGGGATCGAACCCGTATCTCTTATATCTCCTGTATTGGCTTCTCCACCCTACAAAAGTCGAATGAGAATCTGGTCTGAGAGTCAGAAAGGTATTTAACAGGTAGGCTCTCACCTGAAAGGGGACCAACACTCCCTGTTGGGATGCTGAAAGTCTGGGCAACTGTGAGGATTGGAAATTCAATCCAGATCTTGATGTTTGTAAACATACAAACGAGTCTTATGGTTAGTCAAATTAGAGGAACAGTTAAAAATCCAGATTCATTTTTCTCCTGGGGTATTAGTCCAGCAAACAAGTATGGGGCCTTCTCTGAAACCAGTGTGGGCATGGGTTAAGGAGCAAAAACAGTCACTATTTGTGTGTTTTTGTTAACATTTTTTGGGTCCAATTCTTAGCTTAATTTCTGTTTAGCTCTCACCGCAAAGAAGCTGAAGTGTCTTGGAATAAAAACTCAAAATCAGTGCTGAGTAGCATAGCTGAATTGTCTAGAATGAACACCAGATGAATTTCACTGTCTGTTTTCTTTCTTCTGTGTCTTTGTAAATGTTATAACAGGTTTTTAGTGTGTGCACTTGTGGGATCCCTCCTGCTCTGTGGATCAGAGTCACCTTTGTTTTTACCTTCAAAGTTCTCTGCTTCTGTTGTGAAACTTTTCTTCCTGCAAGCCACTTTGTTTCTTTCCCAGAAGCAGGTGTCTATGTAACTTTACTGTGTATATTTCTTTCCACATATATCCTCCACTGAGAGGGTTTAACTTTGGTGCTCTCTGAAATACTAATTAGCTTTTCCTAATTCAGGAATTCCTAAGCATTTTATGATAGCGTTATTCTATTCTTGTTTTGCTTCCAAGACTTTGTCAAGGTGATGTATATTTATTGAAAAAAAATGTAGTGAATCTAGAATTTTGTTTCAAGATGTGCACAATCGCCCAGGAGATTTTGAAAACCTTTCAGGGAAACAATAAGTGTGATTTTACCATTAGAATTATTATTTTGATATCATGGTAGCAAGCCTGTTACAGAACACATATCCTTGAAGGAGCTATAGGCAGGAATATTTTGTCTCCAGTGAAAGGGTCACTATCACTATCTTGATGGTGTTGGAAAATCATACTGGATGTTTCTATTTCTGTGTTGTTTTGTTTAATATTACACAAAGTCCTTTGGTTTTGGGTGAATTCTTCAAGTTAGGTTGAATGCAGAGTCTTTGACTAGCTTGTTTTGAGTTCCTCAGTTATTCCATCTTGGAATCCCTGAAGCTTGGTCTTGACCAGCATCAGGGGTGTTGAAATCCATGAGGATACCATCTATTTTCTTGTTCTGATCATGATTTTTTAGTTTTAGGATCCCAGGTGTTGTTCCATTCTTCAAAATGTGGTTGACTGCATCTGTGGATATTTACCAAATGGATTTTCTAAGCCTCATAACCACACCCTACTCTTTTTTTTTTTTAATTTATTTACAAAGTTTTCTTGTTTTCATTCAAACATCAACATGGATCAGCCATAGGTATACATATGTCCCCTCCCTCTTGAACCTCCCTCCTATCTCCCTCTTCATCCCACCCCTCTAGGTTGATACTGAGCCCCTGCTTAAGTTCCCTGAGACACACAGCAAATGCCCATTGGCTATATTTTTTACATATGGTAATGTAAGTTTCTCCAAGCCAGGCTTCAACAGTACGTGAACCGCGAACTTCCAGATGTTCAAGCTGGATTTAGAAAAGGCAGAGGAACCAGATACCAAATTGCCAACATCCGTTGAGTCATCACAAAAGCAAGAGAGTTCCAGAAAAACATCTGCTTCTGCTTTATTGACTATACCAAAGCCTTTGACTGTGTGGATCACAACAAACTGTGGGAAATTCTGAAAGAGATGGGAATACCAGACCACCGAACCTGGCTCCTGGGAGATCTGTATGCAGGTCAGGAAGCAACAATTAGAACTGGACATGGAACAACAGACTGGTTGCAAATAGGGAAAGGAGTATGTCAAGGCTGTATATTGTCACCCTGCTTATTTAACTTATATGCAGAGTACATCATGAGAAACGCTGGGCTGGAAGAAGAACAAGCTGGAATCAAGATTGCCGGGAGAGATATCAATAACCTCAGATATGCAGATGATACCACCCTTATGGCAGAAAGCAAAGAAAGACTAAAGAGCCTCTTGATGAAAGTGAAAGAGGAGAGTGAAAAAGTTGGCTTAAAGCTCAACATTCAGAAAACGAAGATCATGGCATCTGGTCCCATCACTTCATGACAAATAGATGGGGAAGCAATGGAAACAGTGACAGACTTTATTTCTTTGGGTTTCAAAATCACTGCAGCCATAAAATTAAGATGATTGCTCCTTGGAAGATAAGTTATGACCAACCTAGACAGCATATTAAAAAGCAGATACATTACTTTACCAACAAAGGTCTGCCTAGTCAAAGGTATGATTTTTCCAGTAATCACATATGGATGTGAGAGTTGGACTATGAAGAAAGCTGAGTGCCAAAGAATTGATGCTTCTGAACTGTGGTGTTGGAGAAGACTCTTGAGAGTCCCTCGGACTGCAAGGAGATCAAACCAGTCCATCCTAAAGGAAAACAGTCCTGATTATTCTTTGGAAGGACTGATGCTGAAGCTGAAACTGCAATACTTTGGCTACCTCATGCAAAGAACTGACTCATTGGAAAAGACCCTGATGCTGGGAAAGATTGAAGGCGGGAGGAGAAAGGGACAACAGAGGATGAGATGGTTGGATGACGATGGACAGGGAGGCCTAGTGTGCTGCAGTCCATGGGGTTGCAAAGAGTCAGACCCAACGGAGCAACTGAACTGAACTAAACTGAGTGTACTTTTCTGAACCACACCCTAATCTTGACAAAAGGTTGGAAAAGTGTGGAATGCCGTTTTTATAACAAAATTGGAAAATACAATTCTAAATGTTTAACCACCTAGGAGTCACTGGATTTTATATATCAGGAAATAAACTGACTTGAAATGTGGAGTGCTAATTAACTGTTAGGAAAAGAAGCAATTACATTGCACCTTTTGGCATGAAATCTCCCTTGTTGGTTTAAAATAGCTGACTTTTCATTTAACACTAAGATTCTAGTGGGAGAAAAATATAGATGTCACCTTACTCATACTCTGTGCAGAGGAGGGCTTGGGTTTTAATTCTGTACCTGTCCCTTCCAAGTCGCTGTTCCACAGTCAGTTTTTATGACTTTATGAATCGTTGCTGGCTCTTGACAAAAGCTGGAGCTGGCTGCTGGCCTGACCTCCTTCTGTGCTGATAATCTCTTATTATGTCGTCTTTTCTTAGAATGCAATTGCACTACCACCCTAATAATAAACATTTACCAAGTCTTGTTACCTGCCTCTCCCTTCGGTAGTGCCAATCTATCCCTAAAAATTGAAGCTTAGAGAGAACCTGGCCTTCCAAAGAATTTTTCCATGGCTTCATGTCTTCAAAAACTTCTATTTGCTCACACTGTACGTGTTAACCCTGCCTGGCTCTGTTGCCCTTCTTATTTGTCTTCACCATTCCAATTTATTCTATTGTTTGATTTCTCTAGAATCATACATCTGCCTGTCACAGATACTCTGCCCTGGGTATAGTCACAACAACTGTATATGTGTGTGTATATGTATGTATGTACATATGTTATTGGATGAAGCACAAGCTGGAACCAAGATTGCTGGGAGAAATATCAATTACCTCATATGTGCAGATGACACCACCCTTGTGGCAGAAAACAAAGAGGAACTAAAGAGCCTCTTGAAGGTGAAAGAGGAAAGTGAAAAAGCTGGCTTAAAACTCACTGTTCAGAAAACTAAGATCATGGCATCTAGTCCCATCACTTCATGCCAAATAGATGGGGAAACAATGGAAACAGTGACAGACTTTATTTTCTTGGGCTCCAGAATCACTGCAGATGGTGACTGCAGCCACAAAATTAAAAGACACTTGCTCCTTGGAAAAGCTATAACAAACCTTGACAGTGTATTAAAAAACAGAGACATTACTTTGTCAACAAAGGCCCGTCCAGTCAAAGCTATATTTTTTCCAGTGGTCATGTATGGATGTGAAAGTTGGACCATAAAGAAAGCTGAGTGCTGAAGAATTGATGCTTTTGAACTGTGGTATTGGAGAAGACTCTTGAGAGTCCCTTGGACTGCAAGGAGATCAAACATCAATCCTAAAGAAAATCAATCCTGAATATACATTAGAAGGACTGATGCTGAAGCTCCAACACTTTGGCCACCTGATTTGAAGAACCAGCTCATTGGAAAAGACCCTGGGAAAGACTGAAGATAGGAGGAGGAGAAGGAGATGACAGAGGTCTGCTTGGTTGGATGGCATCACCAACTCAATGGACTTGAATTTGAGCAAGCTCCGGGAAATGCTGAAGGACAGGGAGGCCTGGCAAGCTGCAGTCCATGGGGTTGCAAAGAGTCAGACACAACTAAGCGACTGAATAACAACATATTTATTTGGTTTATTACCAATAGGTATTGGCTTTCTGACTTCCCTGGTGGCTCAGTGATAAAGAATATGCCTGTCAATGCAAGAGACATAGGTTCCATTCCTGGGTCAGGAAGATCTAGAGAAGGAAATGGCAACCCACTCCAGTATTCTTGCCTGGGAAATCCCATGGACAGAGGAGTCAGGCAGGCTACAGTCCTGGGGTTACAAAGAGTTGGACATGACTTAGTGACTAAACAACATTGGTTTACTGCCTTAAATAAGTTCATATGTACAACACTATGTTTCTACTTCTATGTACCTTCCCGCATACTCAGCGCCAAAAATTTCCATCCATCTCCATACAGTTGCTCCCCTTTACCCTTTTTCTGGGATTTTGCCCTCTCCCCTCCTCTACCTCCCTGGTAACCACTATTCTAGTCTCTTTAATTTATGTGATGTAAATAACTATTTATTTCATGACGATTAAAGAAAATAAAAAATATTTGAAGTTGCATTTCTTTTTATAAATTCAATCCATTTAAAATTTAGAGAATTTGCTATTCTTTTATTATTTAACTTTTAAAAACCATTTCAATGCCACCGAAAGATTGTTATTTTTTGCTAAACTTTCAGAAATTACCAAATTAGTGAGGACTGTAGCTATGTTCTCAATCTCACTGTGTTTCAGAATCACCTGGAAACATTTGAAAATTCAGTTGCTTAAACTACACGTCTAAAGATGCTGATTCAAGGTGATCTGGGACTTAACCACTTAGAATGACAGTGAGATTGACTGCAGGAAATATCAGGCAGGGAAGAGGTTTGAGCACATATTACTGAGCAGAATACTTTAGAACTGGTTTATTTGTCTTCCTTTGATTTATCTCCTAAGTTTTAACTACAAACTGTGATTTGCTTCATGGTATATCTTAATATTGTATTCCTCAAACCAGGATGTTTTAAGAAAATTATTTAAATAAGAAGAACATCATGTTAAAACAAAGAAATGTTCACCAGTGTTCTTCCTTTGAAGTGTCAAATTCTTACTAGTTGCCTTTTTTTTTTGATAGCAATCAATGCAGGTGTTTGCATTTTATTTAGGAAATGGTTCTTCCCAATTTTGAGCACCTATTTAAAAAAAAAAACCCACATATTAGGAACCAGCAGTTGCATTTCTAGGAATCTTTCTTGCAGAAATACTTGTATACTTGTATGAAGGTTTTCTCAGGAACACTGAATATGATGGCAAAAAAAAAATCAAACTGTACAACAACAACACAAACCATAATGACTGTCATTGGGGCAAAGAGTAAATAAAATCTGAAGCTCCACACAATGGATGAATATGTAGTTGGTAAGAATGAGTTATGTGTTCTGTCTTGGAAAGGTGTATGCGATATTTTTTAAGTGACAGAAGCAAGGTGAAGAAAACTATAGACAACAGTATAGTCCTCCCATCCTTTTTTGTTTTTGTTTTTGTTTTTGGTAAAAAGAGAGCCCTGTATGGGTGTGTGCTTGCTTGCTAAGTCGCTTCAGTTGTGTCTGAGTCTTTGTGACCCCGTGGACTGGGGCCCACCAGGCTCCCCTGTGCCTGGGCTTCTTCAGGCAAGAATCCTGGAGTGCTTGACATTTCCTTCTCCAGGGAATCTTCTTGACCCGGGGATCTAATGTGTGTCTCTTAGGTCTCCTGCATTTGCAGGCAGGTTCTTTACCACTAGCACCACCTGGGAAATCCGCAACAACCAGGAACTCTCCGCATTGCTCTCTGGGCTTTTTTTGTGGGGAGTGTGATAAGGCAGTGGGAGTAAGGAAGAGCTTTTACCGTATCACTGTATCATTTCACAGTCCTTCTTCAGCAGGCATGCGTGACCTGTGTAACTAAAAGGAAAAGAGAAGCAACTAAAAGCAGAAGCAGTCACCCTCGGGGCTCAGTCTGGACGCCTCAGGCTGCCGTCCCCTTCCCAGAGGGGCAGAATTCACCACGCAGTGTATTGCTCTGGCAGAACTACATGCCGCTCCTCCCAGATACCTGGTCCCGGGACGGATCCCTGCCCCGGTTCTAGACCAAGCCGGTCGGCCCTCACAGTGGACTGACTACCTGGCGGCCTGGCAGCGGCTCCACTCTGGTGAGTGAGGGTTGTGGCCCCGAGCGGGGTCTGAATGAAGTGCAGGGAGGGGAGCAGGGGCCAGCTGGGCTGAGCTGGGCCCTCAGAGGTGCGGGGTGGGGATTTCAGAAATTAAACTGCAGATCACACCTCAAAGGTGGGCAGCCTCTCCTGTTGCTCTCGTTGATGTAGGCACCTTACACAAGTTCCCCCAGAGAACTCACAGAAGAGGTGACTCTGTTTCATTTATTTAATTCTCATTATATTCCACTGTCCAGGTTCTCAGTGTCCTGGCCAGTTTTCATGAGCCAGGCACTGGAAGTACTTTGCATGTATTATTTTAATTAATTCTCACGATAGCTTATGAGGTGGGCATATTATTATCCTCACTTTATAGATCAGGAAACTGGGGCGTAGAAAGATTAAGTTTTTTAGTCAAATTCATATGAATAGTAAGTGGCCAAGCCAGGATTTGAACTCAAGTGCTCATCACTCTCGGAGAAGGCGATGGCACCCTTCCAGTACTCTTGCCTGGAAAATCCCATGGACAGAGGAGCCTGGGAGGCTGCAGTCCATGGGGTCACTAAGAGTCGGACATGACTGAGCGACTTCACTTTCACTTTTCACTTTCATGCATTGGAGAAGGAAATGGCAACCCACTCCAGTGTTCTTGCCTGGAGAATCCCAGGGACAGGGGAGCCTGGTGGGCTGCCGTCTATAGCGTCACAGAGTCGGACACGATTGAAATGACTTAGCAGCAGCTCATCACTCTGGTCCATCCGCCTGTGTATGTCAAACCCTTTATACCTTTAACCCCTCTCTTCTTTGAAGTTCTAAAATAGAATTGAGCCACCACCATGATAAATGCATGGCTCCTTCCTTTAGGAAAAAAAAGTCTTAGTATTTAAGGTTAAGATAATGGTTTTAAAAATAAGATTTTGATGTAAGCAACCTAAAAATTACAGCCATTTTCCTAAATTATAATTTTTCATTGTCCTTTGCTTTGATAATATTTTCTTGGTGTTCCACTGAAAATTGCCTCTCAAAATTTGTGTGTGTAATTTAGCACATATAAGGGAAGCAGAATAGCAGAGTGGTAAAAACATGAACTTGACTCAGACTCCTTGAGTTTAAATCTTTGCTTCACCCTTCATTAGCTGTGTGACAGTAGGCAAGTTACTTAGCCTCTCTGTGCCTCAGTTTCCTTATCTGTAAATTTCTTTTTATAAACAGTAGTACCTGTGTCATAGCGTTCTTACGACATTTGAATGAGTGATATCATTAAGCACTTAGAACAATCTCTGGCACATGGCAAATGCTATAAATGTATTTGTAATTAAAAATAAAGTACAGTACAAGAATCTAACCTACTGTTTTTTTTTAAGGGGGAGAAAAGAATAAAGAAATCCATATTTCTTGAACTTCTCTGGTAGCTAGCAATAGCTAATATTGTACCAAAAACAGTCTTAAAAATTTACAGCTAAGTAAAAATCTCCTTCTGATTCAAGCAGAAGATCGTGATTCTCAAGAAATGGATTCTGGGTCCACTAAGAAGTGTACTTAATAACAAATGGGAAACAGGCCCCTAAGACAGTGTGCTCTCAGCCAGGTGCTTGGGCTTCTGGGGCTTGGGGCCCGGGGACTGTGGGTTATGCTGCTCGATCAGAGTTGTTAATGTGGCTGTTAGCCTTGAGACTTCCCTGGTTTTCATCATACATGTCCCAGTTTTTCTATTTTAAGCTTCTACTCATTTCCTCTAAATTTCATTCTTTAGGACCTTACCCTGTGTTTCTTTTGTGTTTCACATTCTCAGAGTTGGCATTATGGTTTTAGTGTCTTTAGGGCAATAAAATCTATATTTCACTGTAACAAATAGGAGCAAATCTTAAGATTTCTAGCTGGGATTCTTTGCAGCCTTTCCCCTATTGATGTTAGCAATTTCATTTTGCTCTAATTGTCCCCAGTGGTCCAAACAGGCAGGAATTCAGCCCTCACCAATGGTTGCTCAGCTGCTAAAACCTTTTCCTGCCTAGAAAATGGATCATGGGGGCAAAGATTAACCCCCTTTTAACACTGAGCAGAGTTGGGAGAGATGGCAATGTCTGCATTTTGGTTTTATCTATTGATTATTGCTACCATCACTGCATTTGCTGTTAGTAAGGGAAGAAAGAGCAATGGCTACATGAGAACAGTGAAGCCACATGCAAAGTTCACAAAGCCCTTTGGAATCTCTCCCGCTGAAAAGGATCATAAAATGTAAAATAACCTTATTAATACTAATACTTTTATGATCATAAACAGAAACAAGTAAAATCAAGCTTCTGGTTCTTGGAGCTTTCCACCGACTTTCCTAAACAGGAGACTGTGGTGCCTTTTCTCTCCTTTCTCTTTATTGCTTATCTTGTATTCTCTAACACTCACCTCTGCAATTGCCATAAGCAAATCATTTAACCCATAGGAGGAATAATTCTGGGCAAGCGATGTCAGTGCAAACAGAGCTGTGGCTGTAAAGACCAGTAATGCACAGACACCTGAAGAAAAGGACTTACAATTATCAAGTGATATATCATTAGCAAATGCTGCCACTAATTGATACTAACAGTACACATTCAGAACCCCCAAAATGTAGGAGCTATATTTCAGAGCTCTAATGAACTAAACCAGGAGAAATGGAGAGCTGACGTTCTGAGCTTTGTCTCTGTGGCAGGACCACGCTCCTAATGCATTTAATCATACTCCTAATACGATTTAATCCACTGTAGGGCTTCCCAGGTGGTGCTAGTGGGAAAGAACCCACCTGTCTATGCAGGAGACATAAGAGATGAGGGTTTGATTCCTGGGTCAGGAAGATCTCCTGGATGAGGGCATGGCAATCTCTCCAGTATTCTTGCCTGGAAAATTTCATGGACAGAGGAGCCTGGTGGGCTGCAGTCCATAGAGTCACAAAAAGTTGGACAAGAATGAAGTGACTTTACACACACACACACACACACACACACACACACACGATACTGTGACAAGCTCCAGTGAGGACATTGACAAGTGATTTCTGGTCCTAGGTTTAATTGGGTGCTAAAAACAGGTTTTATCCTCACTGGATAATATTATTGAGTATATTAATTATGATGAAAGGTACAGAGAAAGTAGGCCTCTGACATAGCTGCTGCAGAGTATAAATACAGTTTGTTCTCCCTCACCTTCAAGGTCAGTGAAGGCTTCCTTTGTGCTCTGCCCCCTAACATTCAGTAGAGCAAGGCCTCAAGCTTGCAGTGTGAGGAGGTGCATGTGGCTTGGTTCAGAGCACACTGGATCTGAATTCTGGCTTCGCCATTTATTAGCTGTGTGTCTGAAAGTTAAGTGACTTCCTTGTGCCTCATTCCCTCTGTAAGATCCCAACCTCATAATTGTATATGAGAATTCAGTGACTAATGTATGTAAGAATCTAAAACAGTACCTGGCCACACTGAAGCATTCACGAAAGATTACTTACTGCTTATACACATCATAGATAATCTTTGAGATGTTTCAAAATGCCCCACATGGATGCAACCTACTTTACCAGCCTAGAGGTATGGTATAAAAGCATATCTCTTTTTTGGATTCCAGTTAAATGGCTTGAGCCATCTCACCCAACTGAGTGTCCAGGTTTGTTGGTTCTACCCTCCTGGGATAAACTGTAGGAGCCTTGGTGTCCTAAGGACTTTTGTTGCTAGAGCCAGAGCTGAGACATGCCCCTCTAAGAGTGAAAACATGTAATGATCACTGGGAACTTATTTCTGTTTGGGTTAATGGATTGCCAAGCTGTAGATCCTGGTAACACAACAAAAGCAGGGAAATGAAAAATCTTTTGAGACATCATTTCTGGGACGACACTGTGGCTGTGTCTGAGGGAAGCGGCTGAAGCCTCAAACACTGTGCAGTCCCGCCCCCACGTTGGTTTTTCAGGGTTTGAGGAAAGATCATCCTTCACCCCTTATTAATGACGGGCCAGAGGAATTTCATGCCAAAGTTGAGCAGGTATTCCAATTTGACAGACATTTTTTTATTCACTCACGCCAGAGTGCAATACGGATTCAGAATCGCTATTCCTTTTACTCCCTGATTTCATAGGGGGCAGGCCCCCTGACTCAGGGCCTTTTATTTCAGCAGACTCCTTGTCTTTTTCCACTGATCCTTGATCTGGGACACCCCTGATAGGTTTCAACCATTTTTGAAAAGTTGTGGGCCTCATCCCTTTAGTTTAGGAAAACCTACATTTTCGTCTGAATTTGCCCATTTCTTCCCAGCTCTGAATGCCAACGGCTTTTTTTTTTTAAATCAGGAAAAAGTATATTCTGCCTTACCAGACCTGAAGCTGCAGTCCTATTTTAAAGTTTTTGCTTTGCGTGATAATCGTTTTTATGGATTATCAGTAGTGAGAGAGTGTTCTGAGAGCTGTCAACAAAGTGTCAAGTAGAATGACTGAATAGCACATATCATTTCCTTGTGACCTTTATTTGATTGTGCATTTGAACAGCTCTACTTTCTCAAAAGAAAGTAAAGAGGAAAAATATTTTTCAGGAAGAGGAAACATATTCAGTTTAGTTCAGTCGCTCAGTTGTGTCCGACTCTTTGCGACCCCATGAATCACAGCACGCCAGGCCTCCCTGTCCATCACCATCTCCCGGAGCTCACTCAGACTCACGTCCATCGAGTCCGTGATGCCATCCAGCCATCTCATCCTCTGTCGTCCCCTTCTCCTCCTGCCCCCAATCCCTCCCAGCATCACAGTCTTTTCCAATGAGTCAACTCTTCGCATGAGGTGGTCAAAGTACTGGAGTTTCAGCTTTAGCATCATTCCTTCCAAAGAAATCCCAGGGCTGATCTCCTTCAGAATGGACTGGTTGGATCTCCTTGCAGTCCAAGGGACTCTCAAGAGTCTTCTCCAACACTACAGTTCAAAAGCATCAATTCTTTGGCACTCAGCTTTCTTCACAGTCCAACTCTTACATCCATACATGACTACAGGAGAAACCATAGCCTTGACTAGATAGACCTTAGTTGGCAAAGTAATGTCTCTGCTTTTGAATATACTATCTAGGTTGGTCATAACTTTTCTTCCAAGGAGTAAGCGTCTTTTAATTTCATGGCTGCAATCACCATCTTCAGTGATTTTGGAGCCCCCAAAAATAAAGTCTGACACTGTTTCCACTGTTTCCCTATCTAGTTCCCATCAAGTGATGGGACCAGATGCCATGATCTTCGTTTTCTGAATGTTGAGCTTGAAGCCAACTTTTTCACTCTCCTCCTTCACTTTCATCAAGAGGCTTTTTAGTTCCTCTTCACTTTCTGCCATAAGGGTGGTGTCATCTGCCTATCTGAGGTTATTGATATTTCTCCCGGCAATCTTGATTCCAGCTTGTTCTTCTTCCAGCCCAGCGTTTCTCATGATGTACTCTGCATATAAGTTAAATAAGCAGGGTGACAATATACAGCCTTAACATACTCCTTTTCCTATTTGCAACCAGTCTGTTGTTCCATGTCCAGTTCTAACTGCTGCTTCCTGACCTGCATACAGATTTCTCAAGAGGCAGGTCAGGTGGTCTGGTATTCCCATCTCTTTCAGAATTTTCCACAGTTTCTTGTGATCCACACAATCAAAGGCTTTGCATTAATCTGCTGCAAATATTTATTGAGCACTACTAAAGTATTTTCAGTCTATTTTAATATAATTGGAATATTTTAAATATTTCTCAATATAGGAAAATTCATATAGAGAAAAATGTACATTTTTCAATCTTTCTTAGACAGTTTGTTTTTTTACAAAAGCTCAAGGCCATTTAAATTGTTTCCTAGAATTTCAGTTAGCTATTGCTGTATAATATCACCCCAAAGCTTAGTGTTTTAAAACACTTGTGTTTTACCATCTGTCATGACTCAGTGGGTTGACTGGGCTCGGTTGGGAGGTTCCTCTACTCTACATGGTGTTAGATGGGGCTGCTGTCATCTGGGGGCTCAACTGGGATGTAATGTCCAAGATACGTCCTCTCATGACTAGCAGTTGATACTGGCAGTTGGCTGGAAGCTCTGCTAGGGAAGTCAACCAGATTCCTTGGTTCTCCTGCATATGATTTCTTTGTGAGTCTTGGACTCCTCACAGAATGGTACCTGGGTTCCAAGAGGGAGAGTCTCAAGAGAACAAGTCCTATTGTGCAAGCATTTATTAAGCCTTTGCTTGTATTTTGCTTGACAAAGTCCCATTGGCCAAAGTCATTCACATGGCCAAGCCCAGAATGTGGCTAGGGACCACAGAAGGGGATGATTACTAGAGGTTCAGTTTAAGTTTCACAAAGATGACAGTTGACCACAGCCAGAAACTCTTCTGAATTCTAAGAGAGGAAAATGGCAGTCCTAGAATTCTGGAGCTGATAGGTACCTTAGAGATTTTATAGTTCAGCTTCTTGTTTGGATGAAGAGACAAAAACCTGGAGAAAGTGATTTACTATTTCAAAGTGACAACCCAAACCTGGACAGTTCATTGTAAAAATGACTTTGATTCAGGCTGTATGCAGGTCCTACCTACCCACGTGGGCTGGTCCAGCCCCTGACTTTACAAAGCTCTTACCCTCTAGACAGGGGTAAGTCTGCAGGTTAGATTTCCTAACATCCAGTGCCACATTTAACCACAGTACTTCACTGCTTTCCCATTGTTAATTAAGTGCATAATGACTATATTAAAGTTAGTTTCGGGTTCTAATTTATGACACAGTAGTTATGTTTTAATGTACACTTTATGGTACATTGGAGTCCCTGAATAATCAATGTGTACTCCCTCTAATCCTGCCTGGTTTATATAGTTTGAGAAAATTTTATTATTTTAAACAATTATAAGGATTTATAGTTCTTGAATCTTTGCTTTTGTGAAATATTTTTGTTCATGTCTACTATTTACATGCAGCCAAGTCCTTTGTCAGGAATACAGCCTCTAATTATAACATTGTTCCTGTGGGAAAATGTAATTTGCTTTTCAATGATCCACTTTATGACATGGTCTCTAGGAATGTGCTGTCTGCAATAAAAAGCAAGTAGAGAGTGCAGACTCCTGTAACTTCTTGCCAATTGCCTGGCATGCTAAGATCAGTGTTTATAAAGTAGCTCTAATTTTTTTGTTCGCGTGTGAAATTCAAGCTGGGAAATAATGACACAATTCACTGGGATGGAGCGTGTGTGGGGAGGGATGGGCTAGGAAGCAGACAAGGAAATGAGCAGTTCCTTGGTTGGATTTCTCCACAGTCATCCCACCAGTAACCAAGTCCTGTCTGTTGTCTGCAGTGTCTCTCACTTTGGTCCTCTCTTCCCAGGAACAGAATGGCAGTTACAACAGTGGGCAGCAAGTGGAGCGAGAGGGGCTCACAGTGCTGTGGGATGACAAGGCAGGCTCTGGGTGCTCCCGAAGGACATCCTGTTGCAAAGGGAACACCTTCTCTCAGGGCCTGGTCCTGCCTCCTCTGAGAGGAATCCTCATTGCTTTGCTCAGGGAAAATGTACAGGGATTCCCATTTAGCACATGCTTGTGGAGGACAGGTATTCACTGAAGTAGAATATTTTCAATGAAAAGCATCCTTCCTGATCATGGGCAAGAGTTCTAGGGTCAGACCCCATTAGCTCCTCACAGACTTTCTAATCTTCTCGACTCTGGCTTCCCTAGGCTTTTGCTCCAGCTTCCTTTCTGGGATCCTTTACCACTTGGTCCAAAACACAGTCTAGATCATGCTTCATGATTGAAAACAAATACTCCAGTAAAAAGTAAGGGATCACAGAAGAAATTATAGACTACCCCTGAACTCTGAATATTAGATCGGAATCCTTCCGGAGTCAGAGGTCATGGCCTTCCAGGTTCCCCATGGCTCTCCCATCTGGGTTCCTGCTCTGCAGCCTGTTTGCAGGGGCCTGATTACCTTGCTTCACTAAGACAGATGTTAGCTCTCTTCCCTAGCCGGCGTTTGGGTCATAGCACATGAGCCCTCAAAAGACAGGTTTGAAGAAGGTCCGTATTTCTCCTCATACCTGCTTTCCACTAGCCCCTCTCCCCTATGGTCATAATCTGCTGGGATAATTACCCAGTGGAAAACAATCTTTTGCACAGTGGAGCCGGATCTTTCCTGAGGTTTAGGTTCTAAAGTCAGTGTGTAAGGAAAAATCTGTGTAAGGACTTAACTTTGGAAACCGTTTGGGGGAGAGCCACATTGCAGATGAACCCACCTTTCTCATGAAGCCTAGTAGAGCCTGGCTGGCCCTTCGAGTTTGGAATAGGTCAGCATTTCCTCAGCAGAACACCAGGTAAATTAGCTATTTTGTATTTTCTTTTAACTTCAGAATTCCATTTACTGCAGTGAGATATTCATCTGTTTAAGACACAGGGTCTGAAAACCATGGAGAGCACAGTAAAACCTAAGTTCCTACCCACTCCTGCTTCAGTAGTGTCCATAATTTTTAACTAGCTTCTCACTCTCCTCCTTCATCCTTTTCTCCTTCCTTCCCTTTCTCAGTGTCTGTAGGTATAATCCTCTGAATTCTATGCAAGCCTGTTGGGATGGCCTCAACATTATTATGCAAAACAGTTTAACATCTCAGTGTGAAGAGCTTTATAATTCCAGAGAGAGTGTATTTAGATTTATCTTTGTAGGACCCAAGAAGCCTGCTAAAGTGTCTGTTTTTCTTCCCAAAATTCAAAAGCAATATACTTCCAAAGGTAAATTCAAACTATAGTCTGAATGTAGAGAAACAAGGTGTGCTGGAAGCTTTGAAATATGGCCAGCTTCTGGCTGTGGTCCTGTAAGCAGAGATGCGCTCTCACCCCACTCAAGACTATCTGGTTTCAGTGTTCCTGCTTCCCAGCGTCTCCCCCTGGAAACCCTGATCCTTCTCTTCCTACTGGCCTAACGGCACCTCATACAAACCAGGCTCGGGACCTTCATGCAGGCCAGTTGACCTGTCCAGAGTGCTCCCGCTATCTAGTTCCTCATCCCCTTCACTTTGCCTCCACTGAGCCTTCCCGGCCTTTAATCCCTAGGTCAGAACTCCTGAGCCACTCTTGACCATAGTCTTTAATGCTCATTTACCCTCTCAGTAATTGTACCACAAGATGTCCTGATGCTCAGCTAACATTAAACGTATCCTATGTATATGCCAGGTACTGTTCTGAGAATTTTTGATGTGTTAATTTATTCCCCACAGGTAGATCATAAGGTAGGTATTACGCTTTCCATTTTACAGATGAGGAAACTGAGATATAGAGAGGTTATATAAGCTGCCCAGTGTCACATGGTGAGTTAATGATAGAGCCAGGATTCAGACCCAGAAGTTATGATGCCAAAGCCTGTACTTTCCATCACTGTGGTACTGTCTCCCATTGGGGTGTGTGTACTCAGTTGTGTCCGACTCTTTGTGGCCCCATGGACTGTAGCCCACCAGGCTCCTCTGTCCATGGGATCTTTCAGGCAAGAATACTGCAGGTGGTTGCCATTTTCTTCTCCAGAGGATCTTCTCAATCCACAGGTCAAGCCCACATCTCTTGTGTCTCCTGTATTGGCAGGCGGATTCTTTGCCACTGCACCACCTGGGGAGCTCCATTGGTGCTTATGTGCAAACTCTATTTCTTGTCTTTTTATGCGGTGTTTCTTCTCTCTCACTTTGTGTCGCTTCCTTCAGAGCACACCATCATGGTATATACATGTGTTTTCATAGCACTAAGGATTGTGCCTTGCATCAACAAATTATAGAATAATAATAGTGTCAGAGAAGTTCGATGAATATTTATTGGATGATAAAAGGACAAAAGCCAAAATATAGATTCTTATAAATTACACTAGTCTCTGGTTGTGGTTTGGGCTTACTAAAAGATTCTGCTCTTTCTCACTAACATAGTCTTAACAGTTTACAAAGCATTTGAATATGATTTGACTCTCAGGATACTCCTGTGAATGTGAGTGGAGCAGATATCATGCCTCTTCTACAAATGGGAAAACTGAGACAGACGCAGAGAAGTTGGTTTGCCTCCGTCACCCTTAGTGGCGAGCTGACCCAGAACCCAAGGCTCCGGGTTTCTAGTCCTGTAGCATTCAACCTCAGATTTTGCCCAGGGCTGGCTCAATCTAATGCAGACCATGGTTTGGCTCTGGGTTTGTCCGTTAATGAAATAGGATGTTCTATACAGGAGAAGGCAATGGCAACCCACTCCAGTACTCTTGCCTGGAAAATCCCATGGACGGAAGAATCTGGTAGGCTGCAGTCCATGGGGTCACACAGAGTCGGACACGACTGAAGCGACTTAGCAGCAGCAGCAGCAGCAGCAGGATGTTCTATTGTAAATGGATATAAATGGTAACATTGAAAGAGTTGGAGTGTGGCGAGATAGGGAAGGATACACTGCATTTACACACCAGCCTCTAAGAGGACAGTACCCTCAGGATGATCATGGAAACAAGTTTAAATTAATGTCATGCTGTTCAACATTACCTTCTTCATTCATGTTGAAAATCAAGTGGTGAGAAACGTGAATATCAGAAAAATACAGAAAATAATCATAGAGAAATTAAAAATGGAGTCAGTCATGGGGAGGTTTCCATAATGCAAATCAGAGAAATTTTTATTTTGGAGGGATAAGGTAAAAAGAGGAAATTCTGTACTAACAAGTAAAAATTCAAATCAAAGCCAGAGTTTGAGCTTTCAGGCCTTGTTTGGAAACTCCTTTTGTTTATAATGTAGGTTTTCCCCCTTTATGAAGCAGATGCTTATACAAGCATTACCAGTGTTGTCAATAATACTGTAACATTTGCCTTCCATCCCTTTGTTGCTGAGGGAACATGTTGGGTTTCGGCACATTTAGCTTTGCCATTTACTCCACAAATCGCAGCTGTGTAGCGCTACAACTAAGTCAATTTTACTGAGAATAAAAATTGAAAAATATCCTCCTAACAACCTTTCTAGTGATCATAGGCCTGAAATACTTTGGAGAGTCTTTTTTTTTCCTCAAACAACTTGGTTTCAGTACAATGATGCTTCAATAAGAATCTTCCTGCAAATTTAATTCAAAAGGGAAGGCTTTGTTGTTATTAAACACAATGGCAGTTTGTACATCTCCACATCATTATGTTGCTTCTCATTATGGTAATTCATTTGCTTCTGCTTTGTATGGATATCAAATAAAAATCACTCTCGCTCCTGGCAAGTGACTGCCATTATGGCGACACTCTGGGAGCCCAGCTAAGCGGTGCTTGGTGTCATAGCAAACACAATTAGCAAAATGGCATCCACAGGGGCTTTATGGAGTTGCCCTGTGGTGAGGCTCTGCGTTTTCTGTTTAGCAGGGCTGTAGGTTACTCAGCTTTGCCGTGTGCCTCCTCTATTTTCATCTTTGTACCATTTTCTGTTCAAGTGGAACAACATGAGGCCTTTGTATGCATTTTACTTTCTCTCTGTTTTTTTTCTGATGGGCTCTTCCTCAGCACTTGCCGGGCACAGAGATCTCTGAGTTATCCTGCCTGCCTATGAGCCCTCGTTTCTCTAAAGAATGGTCAATGACAGCATCACCAAATGCCCACTCTGTTATCTTTGTATATTTATTCATTTTATTATTGTTGCTCTCTGTTGCCACTAGTTAGCAATTTGAGAGGTAATGAATTTTTTGTGTGAAGTTAAACTTCAAAGATCGTTATTAATTCCCTCTATATTTAAAGAGAAAACAATTTTCACTCTTCTGCAATGGACAGATTTGGGTGGGGTTTCAATCATGGCTTAAGAACCTCAGTCAGTGACTAGCTCGACGAGGTTGGCAGCCCCTACTCCCTTTTCAAGATAAACGACAGATGTGGTTCTTGAACTGAGCCTTGACAAAGAAGAGTGTCTGAATTTAGATGGAGTGTGTGGAGGCACAGGGTTGGGCCTGTGTTTGCGGTTGACTCCTTCTCAGCCTTTAATATTTGTTTTAATTTTTCTTGGAAGATTTTCCTGATGCCTCCAGGCTGGAATGATGCTCTGCCATTTAGGCCACTTGTATATCTTTCTCCTCAACAACCAAGTCCTTTTTTTCCCTTCTCCTTATGCTTCTTATCCCTCTTCCACCCCACTCCCCTTACTTCCCCCTCTTTCTGCTTTTCTGCTTCCTGATCAGAGAATCTGTAGCCTGTGCCCTGGGGATAATCCTGTTTGGCTCTAAGAGGTGATTTATGGTTTGTTGAAGTTAATCAGAGACTCATATTTTTCCTCCAAGTAATTATTTTATGCCTATGGATGTTCAATTTTGGCCAATGAAATCAGGCCTGAATATTCATTGGAAGGACTGATGCTGAAGCTGAAACTCCAATACTTTGGCCACCTGATGCTAAGAACTGACTCATTGGAAAAGACCCTGATGCTGGGAAAGATTAAAGGCAGGAGGAGAAGGGGACGACAGAGGATGAGATGGTTGGGTGGCATCACCGATATGATGGACATGAGTTTGAGTAAACTCTGGGAGTTGGTGATGGACAGGGAAGCCTGGTGTACTGGAGTCCATGGGGTCGCAGAGTCAGACACGACTGAGCAACTGAACTGACTAACTGCTGGGAGACTTCTGAAACAGTTTTCCTTTCTTATTAAAGAAATACATGTAAGAGAAACTTTTCTTTTTCTGCTTGTGCGTGAGTACGTAATGCCTGGAACTGTGGCAGCAATTTTGTGATGATTTGGATCAAGTCATGAGGATAAGAGTCAACATGCCAAAAAAGACCAAGTGAAAAACAGGAATAATTTGGATTTTTTATGAGCCTTTGAGTCAGCGAATTAGCCTACCATGAACTTCTTTTGGATGAAAAGATGTTTCTTGTCATTTAAGACATTTCAGTCCCATTTTCTCCTATTTGTAGAACCAAACACCAAGACAAATATTCTTCTACTCTACTTTGTACCTTTAGAAATGGTCTTATTGGAAATTGTTTTAATTAGTTGTTTTAGAGTCTAACTTTTTCTTTAGATGAAAGTCTCCTGAGGGTAGGTCTTATTAATTTTATAGACCATGGCCCCTAGATTGGACCTGTTATGTACAGGTGCTCAACCAGTGTTTGTTGGCTAAACTCTATATAAGAGGCATGTTCATCACTAGCCAATCCAGACTCACTGGCTGAGCACATCTCCACAGTTTAGCCAAAACCTGTCAAAACGGGAAGAAAAGCCAAATTAAAAATCTCTTGCACTTAGATGTAGAAATGAGATATACTATCTTTTCTGCTAAATCGGATCTGTGTTTTTCTAGATGAGCTACACCCAGCAACATTTTGTTATTGTACCTTCTTCAAGGCTTCCCTGGTGGCTCAGTTGGTAAAGACTCTTCCTGCAACGTAGGAGGCATGGGTTTGATCCCTGGGTTTGGAAGATCCCCTGGAGAAGGAAATGGCAACCCACTCTATAATTCTTGCCTGGAGGATTCCATGGACAGAGGAGCCTGGTGGGCTATAGTCCATGGGGTTGCAAAGAGTCAGACATGCCTGAGGGACTAACACACACACACTTCTTTAGAAAATATGTTCCCGAAAAGTTACTTATAAATGTAAATTTTGTAAATATATTTTGATTATGATTCACTCAATATCTAAAGGAATCCCATGTCACCCACCCCCTGCAAGCAAAAAAAAAAAAAATATATATATATATATATATATAAAAGATAAAAAAAGGAAAAGTTCTCATTAGTCAGTGTCTACTTTATCAGGACTCCTAAGATAAGAGGAAGCCCATCTTTTTATATAGAACTCAAATAGTTGAAGTCATTGCCCTTTTGGGGGTCCTGTATTTTCCTTTTATGAAATGAGAAACGTGACAAATAGACAAGCTACCATGAAATTGATTTCATTTCCAAACTTTGTAGGTTATATCATAGGATATAATATGCTTATTCAGCCCCATTTCCTAAGTTTTTATCGCTACAAAGTCAGCTTTAGGTTAGTGATGCATCTTTTTTAAATCGCAAGAATGTTTAGAAGGATGGCTCCCGGGCTGATCCTTAAAGGCCTGTCTGTGCACAGCCTGCTGCCAGTAAAGACTGTAATGGGGGCGGCTTCACCAGGCAGCGCCCGTGTCGCTGCTGTCAGCTGGCTCTGGAGGCCAACTGCGGGCTCTTTCCCATTCTACTGCCACCTCTGGGGATGTTCTTTAAAATTAATTGTTTTTGTTATTTAAAAATTTCTTAGTATGCATTTTGATCTGCCCCTGGGGATTGACTTTTCCTTGGCACAGTGGCCTGGGCTCCCCCCTTGCTTCCTGTCTCGCTCCTCTGTGGAGATGAGACCAGGTTTTGGGTGGGAGCACAAATAGGGTGAAATGAAGGTGAGCCCTGACACTCCTGCCCTGTGCTCCCCATGGCCAAGTTCCAGCTGCCGCATGCCTGCCCTCTCCCCTCCCCTCCCCCCTCCCCTCCCCTCCCCTCCCCTCCCCTCCCCTCCCCCCTCCCCTCCCCTCCCCCCTCCCCTCCCCTCCCCCCTACCCCAATCTTCCCTCCCCTACTCTCGCCCTCTCTCCCTCCCCACACTGCCACGGTTCTTCTCCTTGCTTCACCCTGTCAGGTCCACTCTGTTTTAAAGAACAATAAGGGGTTGAAGTAGAGAGCTGAGGTTGGTTGATTGAAAGAGCTAAAGAGTTTTTGTTTAATAAGAAGAGGCGAGAAGAAGATACTTTTTTCTCTTTTAAGATCATGCAATTCTTGATAGCCCCACATGCAGTTCTTCCCACCATTCTGAGTTTGCAGGCCCTCCTGTATCAGAGGCAGGGAGCTCTCTCAAGCTGTGAAGATGCAAGTATCTAGTGAAGGACTCTGAACGCTAGAGAGCAGTCCTCACCAGAGACCTTGCGGTGCTGAGAGGGCGGAAGTGCCGATTCAGAGCTAAGGCTTTTCTGGTTATTTTGAAACATTATTAGTAAATTGTAAAAATGTGTACAGATGCTTATAAAGCAGTCTCCTGAAACAAAAAACTAAGAGGAATTTGAATTTTCGTGTACATGTGGATTGTACCTGTCATACCCATCTGTTTCTCTCTGCACCCACTGCATCTTCAAGCTCCACTAGTTTTGGCTGCTACCTTATTTGTTCAGGCCATCACCAGCTCTCCCCTGAATTACTGTCACTACTGTTTTTCTCCTAAATATTTTTCTCATATGTCTTTCATAGAGATCTAAGACAAATACTGGACCATGTCAATCCTTGCTTAAAATCCTTCAGGCTGTCATGGTTGCTCTTAAGACAGGTTCCAAACTCCTTAGCTTGAAATACTTCTTAAGATCATGAGGTCAGGAAACATGTCTATCTTCTCTCGATACATCTTTGAACCCAGCACATTATGAAATAATTAAGACTTTGTAAATTTTTATTTTAACCACATCCCCAAGATAACTTAAATTCCCTAGGGTGGCTCCCTTACTGGAAGTCACTCAATCATCCCGGCCATTGATATCTGGATAACCTAGTTTCTGTGACCACTGTGGCAGAGGAAAAGGGAGATAGAGGGTTGTACAAGGATTTTTTTCACTGTCTTAGTGAAAAAGACTACACTTGTAGCCTGTCGGCCAGATTAGATATGTTGTTCCAGCCTAACTGCAAAGGAGTCTGGGAAACACTGTCTTCTTGCATCCTCACAAAGAGGAAAAGGAAATGAAACTTGGGGAGTATGTAGCATTGTACCTGCCACAGTTAATCAAGAATGAGCAACACAGACTTTTTGGCAATGTGCTCTCTGTATTGTGACAGCCCTGTCTGAGCCATGGAGGTTTAATTTCAACCTATGAGTTGGTGTGAATGATTTTTCTGAACGTCTCTGCTGTTTCCACTCCAACATGCTTGTGGAAAAGGAGTGGGCCTTGAATTTTATGGAGGAAAGGACCATCTTTGCTATGTGGCCCAGAGGATTAGGAGCCCATGACTATTGGAGAAAGTGGTCTAGAGATTTCCATTAAAGGTGGTGGGAAGAGGAGTTCAAGATGAACTGACCCTACCATTACCCTGGAGACACCTGAGAGCAAGGCAGTGAGTGAAGTTGCTCAGTTGTGTCCGACTCTTTGCGACGCCGTGGACTGTAGCCCACCAGGCTGCTCCATCCATGGAATTCTCCAGGCAAGAAGGCTCTCAGGGATTCTGAAATTGGTCTTGGAGTTTGTGAGCTCCAGGAGTGGCCACAACAATAGTAGGCTGTTCTTAGCACTCACTACTATGCATACCAAACTTTCACTGTTATCTTTGGCCAATCTACTGACTAGTCTTGGTTGTGCCTTTAAGGCTATCAAGAAAGGGAAAAGTGTCTGTGCTCAGATAAAATCTGTACAGAGTGAGCAGCCTGGGTGAGCACGTTCTGTGATGACACAATGAGACATGAAAGCTTGGGTGTTACAGACCTCTGAGGGCAGAGTGGGCAAAGGACAAGTAAGCACCAGGACGAATTTGTGAAACATGAACGAATGGTGCAGAGTGCAGGAAATTACGTGGGGCGTGAACAACCTATAGAAAGTTTTGTCTTCCTCTCATGGTGGGCATTTAAGAGTCTAGCATCACTATGGTTAGGACATGAAATGAAATGTGACCTTATTCTGTAACTCAGTTGGTGACGTGGGACATTTAAGTTACAAATACAGAGAATATTGGAAGAGTACTTCACAGCCTGCACTGACATGCATTAGCCCTGACTTTGATAATAGAAATTACATGAGCAAAAAAGATAAAAAAGCAGTCTGCACAAAAAGTTAACTAGTAGTATTTATCATTGGTAATGATAAATAGCAACCACAACAACGGCAGAAAACTTACCATGATAATAACAAACACTGCAGACATTTTTGTTCTTGATACTTCCTGGGTGCTCACATCTCTTATTTTAATATTTGTTTTGCTTTTAAAAGTATCCAACTCATTTTAGTGTCAACTTTAGTGGCTGCAGTCATCAACTTGGAAAGCCTGTAAGCCTTGGACAAAAGTGCCATTCGCTATGTTTGATATATTCAGCTCTGCGTCAGTAATCTATTTGCAAAATGGTCCAGTTTGAAAGTGACACACTTGATTCACTTGACTTTCCTTTTTCTAGCACAGAAAATTTGAAGGAATTCAAGAGGTGCTGGGCACTAGTCACCAAGGAGAAAGGACAATAAAGGAATGTGTAAAGTACTCAAGAGAAAACCGTTGTGTGTCATTAGTTGAACAGAATGAAGAGTCCTAAGAAGCTGAACTTCCCCAAACAAAAAGCAATGGCATTTGGAGGAGAATGAAAACTTTTAAAGTTTTCATTATTTACTTGTTGATTTAGATCTAATATTTTAACATAATTTATTCCAATGATTTAACTACTATACATTGATGGTAGAAAAATACAGAAAAATCAACAATAAAAGAAAAATAATTATCCATAATTCTCTTACCAAAGAGAACTACAATTTTTTTTGTATAATTCCTTCCATTCTTTTTGCAGTATATATATAGATCCTTCTTTTTATTATTATCTTTACAAAAAGGAGATAATTTTTACATAAGTGGAAATCCTAATGTTAAGCATAACAGCCGTTTGAAATCCCATTGTAAATTCATGACCTAATATTTGTTGGACTGTCACTGAATCTCTTTAAGATACCACCAGACACAAAGGATACCCAGTCCTGGCCTCAAAGAGCTTATTATAATGTGACAAAGGAGTCAAGGCAGACAAACATTTAAATTAAATCAAGGAGTACTTACTGACTAGACTGCAATAGTACAATATTTTTTCCTTTTTATATAAGTTAATTACAGTAAGAGGAACACTTAATATGTTCAGAAACTTTTAAAAATGATCCATGAAAGAGACTCAAACCAATGTAAACTTAAGATTAGAATATGTTACTGGAAGTCTTACATACAATGATAAATAGCATAAATGTCACGTCCTCCTACTGTCTAGCTGTCTGACCTTGGGTAAGTTAATATCTTTGAGCTACAGTTTCCTCATCTGCACCTTAGGAGAAATGATTCCCACCGTTTGGGGTTATTATAAACATTATATGAGATATATGTAGCAACATTTTTGGCATAAAAAATGTGCTTTAAGTAATGGTAGGGACTACTGTTATAAAGTGAATGAGGTGACTTCCTCTTATCCTGCTAATGTATGACTTAAAGATTAGAACTGGCTGGAAAGTGTAGTAATTTGAATGTGCTGCAAACTTTGACAGAACAGTGTTTTAAAATCCGTGGTTTGGCCCATATAAACAAAAGAATGGTATAAACTGTTAATGAGTAAACATCAGGCTCTTGAACATAAGCACCATGAATTTGTAAACTGCTGGTCAAGGAAACAATCAGTCTCTCAGCATTGTAAAAACGTTCAGCAAGAGAAATCCAGAATCACTGCAGATGGTGACTGCAGCCATAGATTAAAAGATACTTGCTCCTTGGAAGAAAAGCTATGACAAACCTAGACAGCACGTTAAAAAGCAGAAACATTACTCTGCTGACAAAGGTCCATCTAGTCAAAGCTATGGTTTCTCTAGTGGTTGTGTATGGATGTGAGAGGTGGACCATAAAGAAGGCTGAGCACTGAAGAATTGATGCTTTTGAATTGTGGTGTTGGAGAAGACTCTTGAGAGTCCCTTGGACTGCAAGGAGATCCAACCAGTCAATCCTAAAGGAAACAACCCTGAATATTCATTGGAAGGACTATGCTGAAGCTGAAACTCCAATACTTTGGCCACCTCATGCGAAAAGTTGACTCATTGGAAAAGACCCTAATGCTGGGAGGGATTGGGGGCAGGAGGAGAAGGAGACGACAGAGGATGAGATGGTTGGATGGCATAACTGACTCGATGGACATGAGTTTGAGTAAACTCTGGGAGTTGGTCATGGACAGGGAAGCCTGGCATGCTGCAATTCATGGGGTCGCAGAGTCGGGCACGACTGAGGGACTGAACAACAACAGCAAGAGAAGGGCCTGTTCTCACCTTCAATACTGTAATACAAAGATACTTGAGGTTATACTCTGAAGAGAATGTAAAGCATTTGTTTCTGTTGCAGATTAAGGGAAACTAACACAGAGGTAAAGAATCCGCCTACTAAATGCAAGAGAGAGCTGTGGTTCTCTCAATGCAGAAGATACAGCTTCTATCCCTGGGTCGGGAAGACCCCCTGGAGTAGGAAATGGCCATCCACTCTAGTATTCTTGCCTGGAAAATTCCATGGACAGATGAGCCTGGTGGGCGGCAGTCCATGAGGTCACAAAGAGTCAGACACAACTGAGTGACTGAGCACAAAGGATGTATCTGTTAGCTATTAGCTCAACTGATTTGGAAACTTAGAAGCTTAGTATTGCCCAGATTAAAGACAGGCCACTGATGCAGAGGTGGATTGCAGAATTTTGAATGTTTTTTTTTGACTCTGTGCCTTTGCATATGCTCTTCTATTTGTCTGGACACAATCTATATTATTATCACTTACTGCTCAAAAAACTGGCTAACTCCCGATTACTCTTCAGGTGGGCTACTCTGCTCCTTCAAAGCTGGGTTTAAAGGCCTCTTCTGTGTGTCTTCGCAGCATTTTATTCTTCAGTTGATGTTACCCTTTTCACATTTATGGAGGCTAGAGAGTGGGAATGTAGCTGGATAGTACAAACTGTTTCTACATTTACACTATATTTAGTATAAAGTGCTTTTAACTAAAAGAAGGATTCTCCTCTTCCCAAAGCCCCAGGAGCCCCTAGCTTCTAGTCAAGTATAACTTCTGCAGCTCAGAAGTAGGTAAGATCAAAATGTTCGAAGGCAGTTTCATCAAGCCTTATTCCCATTCACTCAAAAGTCATCTGTTGAGTCCGCAGCACTGTACATTCCAGATGGTCTATAAAATTAAGTGAATCGTGTGCGTCATATATCAGAACCTAGAAAGTGTATTTGAAAATGTGTTTTATGGACCTTTCTCAGAAACTCTTTGGCCAGACCGAGTCTGATGACTTGGATTTCTCTTACTCTGCTGCTGCTAAGTCACTTCAGTCGTGTCCGACTCTGTGCGACCCCATAGACGGCAGCCCACCAGGGTCCACCATCCCTGGGATTCTCCAGGCAAGAACACTGGAGTGGGTTGCCATTTCCTTCTCCAATGCTGCTGATTAAATGATACTTACCATCTACTGCAACAGGAATAGAAGGTGGGTTTCCACGGTGCTCTAGAGTAAAATTTTCCCTTTGTAATCTGCCTTCCCTGTGGGTCTGTGGCTTCTATGAAGGCAAGGGCCACACCTTGCTCTCCAGTATCCTCTGAGTCTGCTACAGTTCCTACAGGCATATAGTAGGTGCCCACAAATGTTTGTCGAATGAAGGGGTGAAAGATTCATCAGTAAGGGCCTGGGTGGTCCTTGAAACCTGAGCTCTATTTATTAGAAACCAAGAGTTGGCTTCCACTTTAAGGTTAGGAAAGGCGCAGACTTTAGGACATTATCATTGCTCAATTGCTTGTCCAGGGAGGGGAGAACACCTGCCTACATTGCCAAGAAGCCCAACTCCCTTTAATGCTCCAGAGGAAAAAACCCCCAAACTCTTCTCTCCATGTCAAAACTACAGTTTAGGTTTAAGAGCTTCTGAAATTATATGTAGAGAGTCCTTTTTTTCCCCCTAGAATAAAATTTCTTAATTTTAATAGATTTTCAAAATTGTTTATCACCCTCCAAAAGGGTAAGAGTCATTGCTCCAAACCCTTTCTTGAAATGCATTCGGGGGATCTCTTTTGATATTGTCACCAGGTAAAAAGCACTGAATATGCCTATTGGAGTATTTTCTTTTTCCTCACGGATTGTTGCAGGGAGGGAGACCCCTTCCGGGGCCTCAGAGTGTGCTCCTGTCTAACACTTGGAAATGAAGTGTCCGAGGAGACACATGTGCTGACAAGGCAAGAGATTTTATTGGGGAGGGGAGTCCAGGCAGAGAGCAGCAGGGTAAGGGAACCCAGAACTACTCTGCCATGTGACTTGCAGTCTTGGGGTTTATGGTATTGGGATTAGTTTCTGAGTTTTCTCTGGCCAGTCATCCTGACTCAGGGCCCGTCCTGGTGACATGTGCATTGCCCAACCAATATGGAGTCCAGTGAGGAGGATTCTGGGAGGCTGGTAAGGCACATGGACTGACAGCCCCTCTCTCCTTTGACCTTTCCGGGATTCTTCCTGTTGGTGGTAGCTTGTTAGTTCCACAATCCTTACTGAATGATGTGCTCTAAAATGCTATATAAAAGATCACTCCAGCTGCTATATGGAGAACGAATCATAAAGAGCTAAGAAAGGAAATTAGGAGGCTGCTGTAGAATTTCAAGCTATAGCCAGTGGTGGCTTGGATCGAGGTGGAGGTGTAGAGATGTGCAGAAGTGGTGGATGGCAGGTATGCGTGCAAGGCACTCAGGCCATGCCTGACGCACAGTGAGCACTTCATAAACTCCAGCTATTACTATTATCATCATTGCAATTATTGGCATGGTGAAATGAAATTGGATGGAGTGTAATGGGTCAGCAGAATGGTGGTTTTAGGAAGATTACTTGGGGAGTTCCCTGCTTGCCTAGTGGTTGGGATTCTGGGCTTTCACTGCCGTGGCCTGGTTTCAGTCTCTGGTTGGGGAACTGAGATCCTGTTCTGCAAGCCGTGAAGCATGGGTGAAAAAAAAAAAGAAAAAAGAGGAAAAAAGAATATCACTGAACTTAGAGAAAATAAAGATGAACCAAATATTATTTGTATGTGGAGATGTAATTAATGTTACTTTTCAGACACTGTCTTGGATGCAGTGTTTTCAATACTTTTTGTGTTTTGAGAAGAAATCCATCATTTACTTCTTTCAGGACACACTGTTGAGTCATTTGCAGTGAAAGAATCTTGATTATCTTCAAATGACAGATGTGAAATAGTGCATTTGAAGTTGTGTGGAAGATGTAATATATTGCTTTGCTCTGAAATTTATTATAAGCAAGGAGTTGGAAAAAAATAGGGAGTTAATATTCAGGAAGAAAGCAAAACTAAAAGATGACACAGACAGATTAATATATTTATGGATACTTGCCATCCAGTTTGATGCCAGGAAAGCCAAGTGAAGAAGTAATGTTCTGAAAACAACTCACAGTTACCAAAATCTCTAAGCTCCGAGTCAGAGAAGCATGGAGACTTGCAACCTTCATATATATACAGTTACTATGGGATTATTTAAAATTGAGAGAGAGACAGGGAGGTGGGGGGTGGGGGGTGGGGCGAGGGGTAGAGGAGGAAGGGAGACATGGGCTGGGGTGGGGTGGAGGGTGGAGGGTGAAGGCAGAGAAAGGGACGGGGGTGGCGGGGGGAAGAGAGATGGGAAAAGAAAGAGAGAGATAGGGAGAGATGTTCTTTTTCTTTCCCCCTTTTTCAGAAATGTGTTTTTGGCTCTACACTGTAACAAATGCAATATCTTTTCAGTCTACCCTTATCAAGCAAGCTCATATTTACAAGCCAAATTATACTGAGACACAGAAGTCTTAAATGAAAGACAGACATCACTGCAATCCTTTAAGGTCACGCTGATCTCTTCAAATGTTAGAATTCACTAGGGTAAGGTTGACTTTTCAGCTAAGTGACCCCATCACTTTAGGGTAATCCCTGTAATGAGTGTAAATGTAGTAACACATCTTAAGAAAACATTAGGTTCTAAATGATAATATTCTATGAGGCCAGAGTCTGCTTTCTAAATGTGGACACTGGTATTCTCCAAGCAGAGTGATTTCTAGATATACTGAAGTAGTTGAGAGTACCCAGAGTGGGACAACAATTTTGGCTCCTTTCAAAATTCTTTCTTCCTTTTTTTGGTGGGGGTGGGGGGGAGTAGGGGTGGAGATTAAAATGGGAATAAGTGTCTATCACTTAAGGAGACAGTTGGATCATTAGAAATACATTTTTTAAATCAGCAGAACAGAATCATCTAAATACAAGCAAAAAACTGCGTTCCCAAAAGTGTGTTCTGTGGATCAGTAACTCTTCAAGGCATCACTTGAAAGAAATCTCAGACATATTGACTGCGGTATTCCACTCCCAGATCTGCTTGGCCCCACAACTAGCCCATTCTGCCACTATGTGGCATGCATGACCTCTTCAAGGTCATGGTCAGCCACAATCTCATTAAAATGATATAAAAAATTAGTAAAGCATGTACAGTACCTGGAGCTGCAACTGGTTCTGGGATTGTAATCGACACTTGTCATCTTTTTCTCCTCCACCACAATCCATTGTAGATCTCCCCTACCCCTGGCCATCACTTCTGCTGCTTTAGATTGCATTCCTGATAGAATAATCCAGACCTTTATCTTTGAGACTCTGTCCCCCTGGTTGCCACACCCTTGTTAGGCTGTGATCACTACATTTCCCATTCACCATTACCATCAAGAGGAAGGCACCAAGAGACACCTCAGTGAATCTTCTGAGTTCCAGGCGTAGTCCTCTCTGCCTCCTTTATGTAAGAGCAAGCCCAGCACCTCATGATCATTAAGAAAGATTTCTCCTTTCAGTTTAATACCTCCTTCCTTTGATTGCTGGTCCATAGATATGAAGAGCCCAGAGTGACCAGGTGGTAGTTGTGGCTGCAGGCTCAGTGAAACCTTTTTCATATTCCCTGGTGGAAGGGTAGGCCTATTGGGAACGAGGACCTCTAATTCAGCAAAACCTAAGTTGTAGGAATGGGAAGCACAAATACGAAGTGAGCTACCAGAAGTGATGGTGAAAGGGGCCAATTTTACTTTCATGCCTACATCCCTAGACCAATATATTTTAGCTATTAGGGTGCAGGATTATATATCAGCTCAGTACATCTGAGGGAGCTCCCCAACCTGGAGGGCTTCATCTCTGAACTGCTGTCTTATCTGAATCTTTAATAAGCATTCCAGTATTCTATCAGATCTACTGCTTCTGGATGAATATACTCATGGTAGGACAGACGGACTCTGAGGTCAAGTGCTGAGGTCAAGTGCTCTGAGGTCAATGTACTGACGTACATTCTTTGCTGCCGATTGTGCCCTTTCATCAAAAGCAATGCTCTGTGAGCTTCCATGGAGGTAAACCAAATTCTAAATGTCCTCAGATGGTGGGTAGGGAAAGCAGACACACAGAAAGCAGGTTTCATTTTTGCTCTCTCCAGAAAGAAATGTCTCGAGATGTGGAGAGTGGCACTAACAGCTGTAATTCTACCTAAGGTGGGAGACTGTGTTTAATTTAAACTTTGTGCTTAATTGATTAATTTTGGTTATTGTTTCATCACTTTTGAATGCACACATTTTAAGCTTCTAAATTTTATGGGAAATCATTTACATCATATAATGTGTTTCTATCTCTAACACTGAAGCTCCAATGAGGATCAAATCCACTAATGAAGTTTTTATGTAAAAGCAGAATGCTGCTTTTACCTAAAAGTCATCCTAGGACACTGAAGATTTGATAAGCGTACAACAAAGAATTTGTTTTGTTGTCTGCTGGAACTAATTAAATGCATGGACGGACAAACAAGTCTAATCAGTATGCTCTTCTAATTCATCCAAGAAATCCCAAGAGAATGAGATCTGCTTTTATTGATGTCTTAATTGCTACAAGTCATCCTGGCTCTCCCAGATCTAGGTAAATAATAACCATAATACGCACTTCCTTGGCGCATGTTGTACTTAGACTGGTGACCCTCGATTATTTTTTTGTGTGTGTGTTCAGGAAGGAATTCATATTCCTATATCTAAAAATATTGAAAAACTTTAGTATTAAGAGGACCTATTCTTTGCTGGCTATATTGCCTCCCAAAGATCCCCATATGGGCAGGCACATGTACCTTCCTCTCAATAAAGGTGTACAAGACCAGCTAGAGAGTTCCTTCCTGCGTTTATTCGAGGAACTGGTGGGTGAAAATTCTCTTAAGTCTGTAAGCTCCACTCTTCAATGTGATTGAACTGAGCCCTTTAGAGTAGAAGGTGAGGCTAAACTAACAGAGATGCTGGAATGGCATTTCCTCTGGCTGCTCTGCTTCAAACTAATAAATTAACCTCTTTGTGCCCTAGTTTTGTCATCTGTAAAATGCTGATGGTAATAGGAACCTTTTTCATGAAGTGATCAAAAGGACTAAATAAATTAGTACACATGAAGTCAGTCCTAAAGGCAATCAACCCTGAATATTCCTTAGAAGGACTGATGCTGAAGCTGAAGCTCCAGTACTTTGGGCACCTGATGCGAACAGCCGACACTTTGGAAAAGACCCTGATGCTGGGAAAGATGGAGGGCAGGAGGAGAAGGGGTGACAGAGGATGAGATGGTTGGATAGCATCACCAACTCAATGGACACAAGTTTGAACAAACTCTGGGAGATAGTGAAGGACAGGTAAGCCTGGCATGTGAGAGTCAGACACGACTGAGAGACTCAACAGCAAGGACACATGAAGTAGTTAAAAAACTGCCTGGTTCATCGTTAGCGTTCAGTGCTAGGCTGCCATCATCATCACCGTCATCATATTTATCTCATGTATATCCTCCTGGGTGAAAAAGCAAATTGAACTTCAATAAGCATGACTCCATTTATACTCCAAGAAGCTGAATGGGTTCAGATAGCCTAAACTGATGAAGATTTCCAATAACTGACTTTTATAATTATTCACCAATTTTGCTGTATATCTTTCTTGATGCTATTTCTTTTTTTAAGATATTTATTTGGCTGCACCAAGTCTTAGTTGCAGCATGGGAAATCCTCTGTCTTCGTTGTGGCATTTTTTTTTTTTTTTAGTTTAGTTTTTCTTTTTTTTAGTTGAATCTTGTGGGATCTAGTTCCCTGACCAGGGATTGAACCTGGGCCCCTGCTTTGGGAGCACAGCCACTGAGCTATCAGGGAAGTACCTCTTGATACTATTTCTGACAGAAGGTGTTATGGGGCAAATTGTGTCCTCAGAGAGATATGTCCAAGTCCTAACAACTTGTACCTCAGGATGTGATCTTATTTGGGAACAAGGTGACATCACTGCAGGTGTAATCAATTAAGATGATGTACTGGAGGAGGGTGCAGCCCTAGTCCAGAGTGACCATGTCCTTGTAAGTAGAGGGAAATCTGGAATAAGGATGATGCACAAAGGGAGGGTAATATAAAAATGACCATGTGATGATGGGGGCAGAGAATGGAATGATGATCTCCAGTCAAAGGAATGCCAAGGTTTGCTGACAAATAGTAGAAGTGAGAAGGGGCATGGAATGATTTTCTTCTATACATTTTAGAGCATGAGCCTCCTTATATCCTGATTTTGGACTTATAGCTTCTAGAACTGTGAAACAATAAATTTGTTTTAAGTCACCTGTTTCTTTGTCATGATAACCCTAGGGAATAATACAAAAGAGGATGGAAAAAATTACCACTGAGGAGCTGACAGCACTTAGACTTAACCAGTCAGGTCCCTGGAAGCTTAGGGTGACATTCAAATGCTGAAGTTGTTGCTTTGTTTTCTCTGATAATTTCGACAAAAGTCCTGCCAATCTGATATTTTTTTCTCATTCTAATCTGTTGCCAAGATCTGCTTTTTAGGGCAAGTAGGCTATGAACATACATTCTTTCCTATCAGATGCTTGAAAAAACTTCCTCAAATTTTGTGCTATGTTCATTTGTTCATTCACTAGAACAGAGTGCTCAAGTAACAGGCAACCTTGTTTAGACTGACCTGAGTCATAACCACTCCTGTGCCTGTGGGTTTTTACAAAAGACGCATCTAGTCTTTTGTGATTTCCCCACCACAATTCTTCCCTTTCTTCCTTTACCCAGCTTCAATATGATTTGATTATTTTCAGTACAAAAGCAGACTCTCTTTGTGTGGCAGGCATTCAGCTAGATCCCCAGGTATGTTTATACAACTTAATTTCTGTTGTTTAGTTGCTAAGTTGCATCCAACTCTTTTGCGACCCTGTGGAGCCCGCTAGGCTTCCCTACCCATGGGATTTTCCAGGCAAGGATACTGGAGTAGATTGTCATTTCCTTCTCCAAGGGATCTTCCTGACCCAGGGATTGAACGTGCATGTCCTACATTGGCAGGCAGATTTTTTTTTTTTTTTTTTTACCACTGAGCCTCCATGTAAGCCCAACACAGTTTTACCTAGTTCTAAAAACAGGTTTTGGGCACATATTATTTGCCAGGGCCACAGTTATCTTTCCACAGTGATCATCTCAGATCAGGGTGGCCAAGATTTGTTGTCGAATATTTTCTTGATGCGGGAAATCCTTCCACAATTACAAGTCCTATTTTCACTTTGAACAAATGACCATACAGTTAAATTCAAGATTTCATAGATGCTTAATCTGAAAATAATAGAGGTGAAGTTTATGAAAGCATCTTTGACTCATCAGCATTAGCTAATTCTCTTATTTTTACTACCCTCGAGTTCTATAAGATGATAAGGTTTTGTCCAAATCGGCTTGCACATTTTTCTTGTGGTAGTTTTCAAGACTATTCCCCAAAACACATTGTTCAGAACATTTGGGACAAAGCATCACATTCTCTTACCTGTAAGAATAAGTGATCACTTGTCCTCCTGATTCTGCTGTACTGTTTTGTAATGTATATTAAATACAAAAGTAGCTCTGAAGATGCATAGTATGGAGAGAGTAACATGGAAACTTACATTACTATATGTACAATAGATAGCCAATGGGAATTTGCTGTATGACTCAGGGAACTCAAACCAGGACCCTGTAACAATCTAGAGAGGTGGGGTGGGAGGGAGATGGGAGGAAGTTTCAAGAGGGAGGGGATAGGTGTATAGCTATGGGCCGATGCATATTGATGTTTGGCAAAACCAACGCAGTTCTGTAAAGCAGTTATCCTTCAGTGGAAAAAAAAATTTTTTTTAATAAAAAATAAAAATCACACTTACATTTGTAACTATGGAAAAAAGATACATAGAATGCTTTTTCAGAAGTCTCCAGCAAGGGCATGGACAAGGGCATGTGCCTATGCATCAAGAAAGATCCAGCTTTGTATGTTTTTAAAGAGCTGTTGGAGTAGCTTTAGTTCCTTCTGCTCCTTGATTAAATCTTGATTAAAATCAGCATTGCGGTTGTAGGATGGGAAGCAGTCTTCTTTCTTTCCCTGCTGTAGGTAACATCACTTGATTGCTTGAGACAGTTAAAGGTGCTTTGGTAGTAAAAGGACAGTAAGATTAATAAGCAGGCATTTCCATAGTAACAGCAAAGCACTCTGGGAGACAGAACCACTTGGGGGTGGAGCTGCATATGCCAGGATTTTAGCTCCCATGACAACAGCAGAGGGTGGGGAGGGGATGAACACACTACAAAACTTAGCAAAGGTCCATTTAGTGAAGACAATGTATAATCAGAGTTGTCAATCTATTTTAAAATTCAAAGTTAAATAAATCAAATTTGAGACCACAAGCTGATGCAAAACATTTAAAATACACTGTGCATCCACTGAAAATTTCTGAAGCATAAGCACAAATAGTTTAAGAACTATCCAATTGTGACAACTTGTTAGTTTAAAAAAATCCAATTACCAAGATTTTTGTCCCAGAGTAGTTGCAGAAAATTACACAATTAGAGCAATTTTTCTCAGCTGCTCCACTATAGAAAATGAAAGTAATTATACAAAAATAGTGTAAGATAGTTTTCACAACTGCAAGTTAGATTTTTGCTTTCTTGAGAAGAAATTCTGTTTCTCTGTAGATAACCATCTCAGCCAAAAGAGAGATTCAGAAGTGAAAAAGAGAAAGCAGTAGCTAAAAGAAGCAGACCAGGGCAAAAGGTGAGTGAAATGCTGAAAGACTTGGGAGAAGCTGAAAAGAATTCTGAAAGACCTAAGAACCCAGCCTTCCAATCAAAACAAGTTTAACACAAATTGCATTCCTCCCTGTTTCATTAACATCAAAGTTTTTTGAAGTTCTCCTTTGTCCTACACAAAATTATAATGTATCGGGTGGCTTACCATCCATGTAGGAATAGGTTAGGTATTATTTTTTAACCAGATTTCTTGAGTCAAATTTACACAGCCAGTGAAACAGAATACTGGAAATTATCTGGTGAATTAGGAATAAGTTAGTTACTCATCAGGTCCATTAAGGTAAATCTGTATGTTTGTATCTGTTCTTCACTAAGAATACTTATTATCTTGAAGTATTTACTGAGAGTTTTACTCAGTGTTCACTGTGAACTTGGAAAATAGGTATCAGTGAAGCAACCAATTTTCTGCTCTGGGTTGTCTATGCTCTAACTGTGCCTTATGCCCAGTAGGATCTGGTTGCCAGAATATCATTTAAGTAGATGAAGGATCTGGCCCCAGTGTCTCAGAAGCATGATGCTTATTTGATAAGCATCCAACACCCATATCCTACATTTGGAAAAGAAGGTTTACTATCAGGATCATCTCATAAGATTGCTTGCCAAGTATTAGCACCCATAATCTGGGTGTCTTTGTCCTCCTCCCCTACCTTCCACACAGTTAGCAAGACTGTGCTGTGACCCTGATTCCCTGTCTATAGTTGATTCATCTAAGAATGGGCACCTAAGTAGAACTTGATTAGTCTCAGTCATTACGCAGGATTTGGGGATCTGGGACTTGGAGCTGAGTCTGTGTCTCACCAATGACTAAAGCTATAAGATGTAAAATTCTGGAGCTGTTAGTGACCATATTTTTTGTTATATGTATAAAACCTTAAGAGGAAAGAAAAAGGCACCAGAGAAAGGCAGTAACAAGAGGTAGAGACCTCATTTAGATGGTGTTCCACACTCCCTCAAGTCCAGTTGTTTCTGAAGTCCAGCACAATCTGTGTTTCCTATGACCTGATGGTATCTGCCCAACAAATCTTCCACTATCCTCCCCACCTCCACCTTTTGACTCAGCCTATCTAAAGCTGGGTTTCTACCTCTTCCAAATTAGAGTCCTGCCTAATTTAACAATCTGTCCTCGAGTTGTCTACAAAACCTGATAAAAAGAAAGTGACACAACCACTTAGAAAACACATTGTGGGAAATAAAATAGGGGCACACAAAAAGTGATTGTAGTTATACTTTACTTGCAATTTAGTGGTTTGTGAGGAAGTCAAAGGGACTCAGAAGCCACTACAAATAGGGAATCATCAGAAGAAACAAGACCAGCTGAAAGTAAAAATGCAATAAAAATCAGAAGGTGGCATCTTTTCTGATTACCTGTAGAGGATAACAGGAATCGGAGTTGAAATACTTATTTAGGCTTTTTGGTTTGTGCTGCTTATTATAGGATGTGGTAGGAAGGCTCTTTAAAATTTAAAGTAACACACACTCAGGAGACTAGTCCAAAATCCAGATAATGGGAATTCTTAAAATAGAGAAAAGAGAAAATGAACGAAGCTATGACTCAAGACCGTTTTCTGGACTGAAGGAGTTTCCAGCTTGAACAGGGTACTGAGAGCCCAGCACAATAATTGAGCATAGATCTTCACCAAGGCATATTACTAGGAAATTCAGAAAACTGGGGACAAAGAGAACCTTAAGTATCCCCAGAGAAGAGATATACAAAGCAACGGGAGTCAGAATTTCTTCCAGAATCTCAAAAACAAACCTGTTAGAGCAGTGTCTTCATAATTTTTCCAATCTAGAATTCTATATTCAGTCCAACTACCAATTAAATAGAAATGTAGAACGAATGTATCTTAGAAATGTGTTTCCTACACACAGTAAGAAAACCATCGATGAAAGTATGCCACTAAAGGGAGACAGTAAACCAAGAGAAAAGGGTAAAAGAAGGCAAAGGATTCTGCAGGCATATGAGAGAATCACAGGATGACAGCCAGGCACCGGATTCAGAGGGTCACTAAGTCCACATCAAAGCAGGTTCGGCAGCTGGTTACTCTGATTCAGTGTTCATAGCTACCCTTCCCTCTCAAGTGAAAAGGTAGGCATAGTGACAATCAGTTGAACTCTGTTAGTTACTTATTTCTGTGTACAATAACCACAAATGTAGTGCTTTGAAACAACTACACTTATCATCTTACAGTTCTTGTACGTCAGGAGTCCAGCTACAGTTCTGGTTACTTTGCTGAGAGTATCACAACGTTGTAACCATGGTACTGGCTAGGGTTGACTTCTTGTCTACAACTCAGGGTCTTAAATGGTTGTTGGCATCTCATGTGATTGCTGGCAGTTTTTGGTTCCTTGTGATTGTAGAGCTGAGGTTTGGTTTTCTTGCTGATTGTCATTTTGGGCCACTTTGTGCTCCCAGAAGCCAGCTGCAGTTTCTTACCATGTGGTCCTCTCATCACATGGCAATTTACTTCTTCAAGGCCTGCAGAAGAATCTCTCAGAAGGAGACGGAGTCTTTTATAGTATAATCTACTCAAGGGAGTGGCTATCCCGTCCCCTTTGCCATATTCTACTGATTAGAGCACACAGGTTCTGCCTACAAGTGATTATATAACAATAACTCATTGAGTGTTGGGCAGGGGATGACTTTAGGGTGTGTTTACCACAGGAACTATTCATGTTGCTGATAATACACACAGTGATGATGGAACACGACTGAAATTAAGTGTATGCATGCTGTTGCTTCAGTTATGTCCGACTCTCTGCAGCCCTGTGCACTGTAGCCTGCCAGGCTCCTCTGTACATGGAATTCTCCAGGCAAGAATACTGGAGTAAGTAGCTATTTCCTTCTCCAGGGGATCTTCCTGACTCAGGATTGAACCGCTGTCTCCTGTATCTCCTGGACAAGAGGGCTCTTTACCACTAATGCCACCTGAGAAGCCCATGAGATTAAGAGATTAAGTAATAAGGCAATAAGTATTTTCTAACAAGAATGGTTACATTGATGTCTGATGTTCTTCTAATCAACATATTGACAAAAAACTTCAGATGGCTGCAATGCAGGAAAAAACTTTCCAAATATCAGGAATTATAAATCCATACTTCCTCTCTCTGAACACTGTGTGAGGATCACTGTGGTATTCAGTATACAGTAAGTCATTTCCTCTCTCTGAACACTGTGTGAGGATCACTGTGTTGTTCAGTAAACAGTAAGTTATCCTTTTATATTGCTGTATAGTACTCTATCGCATAGCTATACCAACTTATCTGTTCTACTGTCGATAGAATGCTTACCTTGTTTCTAGTTTTTGGCGCTTACAAATACTGCTGCTGGGAATGCCTATGTATATTTTGGTTCTCCTAGGAATTTTTTAATCTAATAATAAAAATTTTTAAATCTATAGTAAATGTAACAGTGAAATATCAAAAGCTTCTCTGAGATCAGGAATGAGAAAAGGATGTATAGTATCACTTGTTTTAGATATTTTGCTAGAGGTTCTAGTCACTACAAGTGCCTGGAAAAAAGGTTTCGAGGTAAACTGATGAGGGGAAAAAATAAAATTATCATTATTTCAGACTATGTAATTTGTATACATATAAGTATATATTAACTTACAATTAAAATAAGTATATTTACTAAGGTCAATATGTAAAAGTTACCTATATATAATAGAAATACTTATGCTGGCAACAATTAATTTTAATTAAAAATTATGGGCTTCCCTGGTGGCTCAGACAGTAAAGAATCTGCCTGCAATGTGGGAGACCTGGGTTTGATTCATGGGGTGGGAGGATCCCCCCTGGAGAAGGAAATGGCTACCCACTCCAGTATTCTTGCCTGGAGAATTCCATGAAGAGAAGAGCCTGGCAGGCTACAGTCCATGGGGTTGCAGAGTTGGACACAACTGAGTGACTAACACTACTACTTACTACTATAATAAAATTATTAAATGCTAGAAGTGGGTCAAATTAAGGATGTAAGATTCCTATACAGAAAAAAGTTACTAAATATACTGAGATCAAATAAGATCTTTATAAATTCAGACATATACCATCTTTGTGGATTTGAATACTTGGTATTATTAAGATATCAGTTCTCTATATATTGACCTACAGATGCAGTACAAGCCTTATCAAAATCCTGTGATGTTTTGTTTGAAGAACTTGACAAACTGATTCTAAAGTTTATATGAAAATCCAAAGAGTCAAGAATAGCAAAGACACACTTGACAAAACACACAGTTGGAGGACATAGACATGTTATAAAGCAGTAATTAAATGTAGTAATGGCATGAGGATGGGTACAGAGACCGCTAAAAGAGATATGAACTTAGACCACATACATACGATCACTTGATTTAAAACAAAGATGCCATTGGAATTCAGGGAATGAAAAGAATGTCTTAGCGATAAGTGTTTTGAGAAACTGGATGTTCATAAGAGGAACATATGAAAATCGACCTTTTCCTCCTACAGTGTGCAGAAACTTGAGGGGCTCACAGATTTTAAAACTAAAGCTCTAACAATCAAACTTTTATAAGAAAACATACGAGAGCATAGTCTTAAGGGTAGGCACACAATTCTTAGGATACAATGCATTAATTAAGGGAAAAATAGGTAAACTGGATTTCATTAAAATTAGGAACTTATGTTCATCAAAAAGCATACTGAAAACATGAAAAAGCAAGCCAAAGAATATAAGATAATTACAATACATATATACAACAAAGGATTTGCTTCTAGAATATAAAAAGGGCTCCTATAACAAATGAAGAAAAAACAGCAATCCAGTAGGAAAAAAGAGATACTTTAACGGCTACAAAAAATATCTTAATGACCCAGGTAACCGTGATGGTGTGATCACTCACCTAGAGCCAGACATCCTGGAGTGCAAAGTCAAGTGGGCCTTAGGAAGCATCACTACGAACAAAGCTAGTGGAGGTGATAGAATTCCAACTCAGCTATTTCAGTATGCCAGCAAATTTGGAAAACTCAGCAGTGGCCACAGGACTGGAAAAGGTCAGTTTTCATTCCAATCCTAAAGAAACGCAATGCCAAAGAATGTTCAAACTACTGCATAATTGCCCTCAATTTGCATGCTAGCAAAGTAATGCTCAAAATTCTCCAAGCTAGGTTTCAACAGTACGTGAACCATGAACTTCCAGATGTTCAAGCTGGATTTAGAAAAGGCAGAGGAACCAAAGGTCAAATTGTCAACATCTGTTGGATCATAGAGAAAGCAAGGGAATTCCAAGAAAACATCTACTTCTGCTACATTGACTACACTAAAGCCTTTATTTGTTTATTTATTTTTGACTACACTAAAGCCTTTAACTGTGCAGATCACAACAAACTGTGGAAAATTCTCAAAGAGAGATGGGAATACCAGACCACCTTATCTGTTTCCTGAGAAACCTGTATGTAGGTCAAGAAGCAACAGTTAGAACCAAACATGGAACAATGGACTGGCTCCAAATTGGGAAAGGAGTATGTTAAGACTATATTGTCACCTTGCTTATTTAACTTAAATGCAGAGAATATTATGGAAAGTGCTGAGCTGGATGTAGCACAAGCTGGGATCAAGACTTCTGGGAGAAATATCAATAACCTCAGATATGCAGATGATGCCACCCTTATGGCAGAAAGCGAGGGGAACTAAAGAGCCTCTTGATGAAAGTAAAAGAGAAGAGTGGAAAGCTCGCTTAAAACTCAACATTCATAAAACTAAGATCATGGCATCTGGTCCCATCACTCCATGACAAATAGATGGAGAAACAATGGAAACAGTGTCAGACTTTATTTTCTTGGGCTCTAAAATCACTGCAGATGGTGATTGCAGCCATGAAATTAAAAGACGCTTGCTCCTTGGAAGAAAAGCTGACAAACCTAGACAGTGTTTGCAGAGACATCACTTTGCCCACAAAGGTCCATCTAGTCAAAGCTATGGTTTTTGCAGTAGTCATGTGTGGATGTGAGAATTGGATCACAAAGGCTGAATGCCGAAGAATGATGCTTTTGAACTGTGGTGTTGGAGAAGACTCTTGAGAGTCCCTTGGACTGCAAGGAGATCAAACCAGTCAATCCTAAAGGAAATCAACCCTGAATATTCATTGGAAGGACTGATGCTGAAGCTCCAATACTTTGGCCACCTGATGTGAAGAACTGACTTAGTAGAAAAGACCCTGATGCTGAGAAAGATTGAAGGCACGAGGAGAAGGGGACGACAGAGGATAAGATGATTGGATGACATCATCAACTCAATGGACATGAATTTGAGCAAGCTCTGGGATTTGGTGATGGACAGGAAAGCCTGGTGTGCTGCAGTCCATGGGGTTGCAAAGAGTTGGACACACCTGAGCGACTGAACTGAATGAGATATGAGAAGGTCCTTAATATCACAAATTAAAAAGGTGTTTAACATAATGACAAAAAGCATAAAACCATTACACATTCATCAGAAGTACTAAAATAAAGGAAAACAAACTAATAAGCAGACAAGATAACCACTGGCAAAGTATTACTGAGATATGGAGCAACTGGAACTTTTATATGCTGCTAATTGACATGTAAACTGGTACACACACTTGGAAACCTATTGAGCAGCATTCAGCAACACTGCATGTATGTACACCCAATGACCCAGAAATTTCATGCACAGAAATAAATGACAAAATACTTAAATATGCATTCTGAAGTATTTTGAATTAAGTTGATTGAGGGTTTGTTTTTACTCATTAAAACCAATAATCCATAGATATAGTCCACAGAACTGTCTACTGAAGGTTGTACCATTGGAATGGTTCCCAGGAATACAGGAAGACGTATAGGAAGTCCTGTCCTCTCCAGTACTTCTGGAACTTCCAGGGATCTATCCCCAGTGAGGAGCTCTGGCTGTTTCATGACACAGGCTAGGAGAGCTGCACGCCATAACTTTAGGTGCTACAGTTCTGCAGAGTCTTCTCCTGGGCTAGATACACCTCTACCCCATCACTTGGATGTTGCTGTTGCTGCCAGCTGGACGCCACTGGAGGTGAATCTCCCTGCCTATGGAAATGGATTTCACTTGCTATATCTCCAGGTTGGTAGTTCTGATTGCTTTGTTTGCAAATTGGGAAGAAAAATGCTCCCTAAAATGTGCTATGATCAGCTGTAGGAAATCTCACATCAAGACTTCTTAAATTCTCCAAGTCATAGAGATTACTATGATAGTTCTTTGAACTTTATAATAGTGTGCGTTCAAGCCTCTAGGGTGTATGTATAGGTGAGCTCTTGTATCCGCCATTGTACTTTCTCGGAAGTGGCACTCATGGTTGGCGATCAGGAGTTACTCCTTCCCCTGTTGTAAATTCAAACTGTTGGTAATCAGAAGTTGTTACACCTTCCCCCATGGTCAGTTCTCTCAGGAGGGTTCCTTTCTCCTGGTCTTCACTGGAAGAGCCCAGGCACATTTATATGTGTCTGATCTGCAGTGGTAAGCAGAGTCAAGTCTTTTTTTCAATGGAGTCTCCTTAGCAACTCTGTGAATCAGGAGATGTGATTTGGTATGCCTATAGCATTGTAAAATTTACATCATTCAGAGATTAAAAGTAGATACTTGTGCTACAGAGCACATTATGTTTTCTATAAAATGTAACCTCTGCCTAATTGACTTCTGGCCACAAAATATACACCATTAGCAAATCCAGGTGCTGGAAAGAAAGAATCCACCTTTATTCACTCCAAGTGGATGTGTATTGATAGTGGTGGATAAATTTACTTAATTTAATGTCCGTTGCTTGCCAAAGATTATGATAAGTAAAACTGCATACCATAGATTGGGACTTGAACCACGTTGGGACTTGAACCCACAATCTGTGGGTTAGGAGGGAACTTGAATCCCCGATCTCCTAGCTGAAATTGCACACCTGGTCTCAGAACTTAATGAAGCTCAGGTTCTTTGTGTCTCAGCACAGAAGGAATTCAGCAAGAGGCAAAGTGATAGGTAAGAAGTAGATTTATTGATACAGGATGCTTGTGATACAGGATAGGTGGGTAGGCAAGAGGGCTCTTCTCCAAGAACTAAGTTGGGAAGCAGATTTATTTAGAGAGATACACATTCCATAGACAGAATGTGGTCTGTCTCGAAAGGTCAGAGCAGACCCCAGGACATGATGTTATTTTGGAAAGTGAGAGCACCCTGAAATACGGGTTTTTTTATGGGCTGTCTAATTCCATAGGCTAGCAAGTAGAAGGATTAGTACAGCTCTTTGGGGGATGGGGCAGGGATTTCCAGGAATTGGACCACTGCCCACTTTTCGGCCTTCACGGTCATTCTTAGAACTGTCATGGTGCTTGTGGGTGTGTCACTTAGCTAGTGTATTATACTGAACAGATAATGAGGCTCAAGTTCTAATGGAAGTCGGATTTTCTGCCATCTTAGGTGTAATTGGTCCTAACCAGTTTCTGTTGTATCCACAATGGGTTGTCGTTCTTTTAGAGGTTGTGCTCTGGTCCTTTCCCCATCTCTTGAGAAATGAAGAAGTAGGAGAGGTAGATCAAGAATCAAGATGTTGCCGCTATTACTGATAGAAATCAGAGGGGAGAGTGGCTTTGTTACCAAATCAGTTTCATCTTGCTCATGCCCAGCAAGTCAAAATGCTGAAGATGCTGAGATTCACAGCAAAGAGAGGGTTCACTCACAAAATACTGAGGTTTATAGCAAAAAGACAGTTTACTCAGAAGACACTGAGGTCTCCAGCAAAGAGAGGGTTACTCATAAGTCAGCTAAGTGAAGAGATGGGAAAAAAAGAGTTTCAGATCCACTTCCCCAAAAGCAATAGGCTGGGGTTATTTATGGAATAAGGAGGAACTTGGGGTACTAGTAGTCTTCCCTGGTGGCTCAGATGGTAAAAAGCCTGCTCGCAATGCAGGAGACCAGGATTCGATCCCTGGGTTGGGAAGATCTCCTGGAGAAGGAAATGGCAGCCCACTCTAATGTTCTTGCCTGGGAAATCCCATGGACAGAGGAGCCTGGCAGACTACAGCCCATGGGATCGCAAAGAGTCGAACATGATGTCTGAGTGACTGTAACTACACATGGGAAAGCAAAGCAGCAGGGTGGTTTGATGTGTGGGGAGGGTGGGAATATCTGATTGGGAAAAGATGTAATCGGGCAATTACTATGTAGTTACAAGTGTAACTAAGCTTATGTGCTCAGTCACTTTAGTTGTGTCTAACTTTTTGAGACCCCATGGACCATAGCCCACCAGTCTCCTCTGTCTATGGAATTCTTCAGGCAAGATTACTGGAGTGAGTTGCCATGCCCTCCTTCAGGGGATCTTCCTGACCCTGGGATCAAACCCATGTCTCCTGCGTCTCCTGCACTGCAGGCAGATTCTTTACCCGCTGAGCCACCTGGGAAACCCAACTAAGCTTATAAGTCTTTGCCAATTCAAACTTGAGGTGTTTAGCACTAAGGGTGGAGTTTTTGACCCTCTGAGGTCAAAAGTTCACCTAGCATAGTAGTCCCCAGTCTTTTCGACACCAGGGACTGGTTTCATGGAAGATGATTTTTCCCTAGACCAGGTGGGGGTGGGGATGGTTTTGGGGTGATTCAAGTGTTATATTTATTGTTCACTTTATTTCTATTGTTATTAATCAGCTCCCTTGCACAGCATCAGGCATTAGATCCTGGAGGTTGGGGACCCCTGACCTAGCAGACGCTTGTGCACGCCCGGTTGGAGGATTTTTGGTCCTATCCAGTCTTAACCAGCTTAGCTTGAACTAGACACAACTGACTCCAAGTTCCTGGAAAACAACTCTGGCAAACATATTGTTTAGGCTATATGCAGCTGGGAGGACATGCAAGTTGTTTGTAGCAATAATTGAAACAACCATGATTAGTGAAGGCAGATGGGATGATTTGACTGGTTATCCACGGCTCCAAATTTATGTCTACTAGACAGGGCTAAATAGGTAGACTTCCCCACCCAGTTGCTGGAGCACTGGATTGACGCAGACCAAGGGGAAGAATGGCATTGTTGAATGAAGCATGCCCGGCTTTCCTTCCAAATGGGTCACCCCATAAAGCACTGACCCCGGCCCCCCGACTTGGTTGGGTGAATAAAGGGCCATAGACAGCCTAGTGTGTGTTTAGGCAAACGCCTCCTCGTGGATTCCGGGAGGGGCGGTGGCCTTTTCTTTGAACACCCAGCTGGGGGTTTGAGCCCGACAGGGTGGTCATCAGCCTGTCCTGCTTCCATGCTCATGTTTGCTTTTCTACCTTATTGGCAGCTTCCTAGATTCAGTTCCTTCTGCAGGGCCTGAACACATCCTTCTCTTGCTTCCTTCATAGTCATGAAGTGCTCAGTTGTTTTAAAAGTGTTTTGATGCTGGCAGACACCATTTTTCCTCCCAGATATTTTCTCCCTCAGTGACTCTGAGGAGGAAACTTCCCATTTAGGGCCAGACTCCACAGTGGAGGATATAGTGAAGTGGATTAGCAAGGACCTGCAGGGGACCTAAGTAACTGCACTCCACTTCAAAGGCCATTTGCCCACTAAGCCCTCCTTTTGCTCGTGGCCTTGGCATCTAAAGATTATGCTCCCCTAGAATATTCTGAAGTGGCTACTGAAGAATCTTGTGAAGTCAAGACACAAAGAGCCATTCTGCGCTCCGAAATGCCTACATTTATACTACTGAGAGTCTCGCACTTGTGTATAATATCTCCGGCTCGCTCTCCTGCTGATTTCAATCTGGCGGGACCGCCACATGTCTTTGTGCTCTGTAGCGCACATGTGCATATGGTGAGTGCTAAATATAAATGCTGTTTGGCAGGATCTTTTTTTTCTCTTCCTTTGTTTCTGAAAATGTAGTGAAGAAAATGTGTAATATGTGCCCTCTCCAAAATGAGAGACTCTCAGGAAGTGGAATTATCTTGACAACAAGCCATGACATTTTACGTATCGTTTCAGCGTGTGGCAAGTCATGGCAGCAGGGACTGTCCACGGCTTTGTCTCGTCATATTGGGCTGTGAGGGTCAAACTGACTCTCTCTGATAGAGGTCAGGTGGCTTCCTGCATTGCTGAACCCTTTGTCTGGGCTTCCAGGGGCTGATTTTCAGATCCCTCGACTCATGTACTAGTCAGATTAGGTCAGTTTAGGCCGTGGTAAGAAACAACACAATATATCTTTATTTCCTATTTGCACCAGCTGTCCAGGGTCAGTTGGCAGAGAGCTTCTGCTCTTGATAGTCACCGAGGCTCAGGCTCATGGAGGTTTTGTCTCAAAATGTGTTCCCACTACAACTGCAGTCCCGGGGCAGGAATGTGACCAGTCACATTCTGGCTCCGAGAACTTCTTCTGAAGGTGTCAGGACTACTCTCACTTATTGAATAGAGTAGGTTCCATGCTAAGCCTGACTTCAGAGAAGAGCAATGAAGCGTACCCCACAGGCACCGAAAGGCAGACAGCTATAAGTATTTTGTTCCTGGCACTGATGACTAACACATCTCCTGCCAGAAATATGGAAGGGATAGTTAGAGAGTTTGGGGTCGACATGTACACACTGTTATATTTAAAATGGATAACCAACAAGGATCTTCTGTATAGCACAGGGAACTCTGTTCAATGTTATGTGGCAGTCTGGATGGGAGAAGATTTTGGGGGAGAATGGATACATGTACATGTACGGCTGAGTCCCTTTGCTGTCCACCTGAGACTGTTAATTGGTTATACTCCAGTATACAATAAAAAGTTTTTTTTAAAGAAAAGAATGGACAATTATAATTGTTGAGGTGCCCAGGAGCTTTCTAGATGCACCAGTGGTGCTGTTGAGGGAAGAGAGCAGAACACCATAGGGTTGAAGATCTTCTATAGAGGCATCTGATGGAATAGCACTGTCTGAAACAGTGCTCAGGCTTCCCAGGTGGCTCAGTGGTAAAGCATGGCTGCCAAGCAGGAGACCCAGGTTTGATCCCTGGGTTGGGAAGATCCCCTGGAGAAGGAAATGGCGGCCCACTCCAGTATTCTTGCCTTGAAAATCCCATGGACAGAGGAGTCTGGTGGACTGTAGTCCATAGGGTCACAAAAGAGTTGGCAATGACTTAGGGATAAACAACAACAACAAAACAGTGCTTAGATACTTGAAGATGTGTTATAGCTTAAAGAAATTTACATTAGGCTTACATGCTGCTGCTGCTGCTGCTAAGTTGCTTCAGTCGTGTCTGACTCTGTGCGAACCCATAGACAGGTGGAAAAAACAAAAGCCCAGAGAAGCACGTTGCACTTTCAGTTTCTGGAGCCTGGCTGAGGTCACACACACACACATGCGCGTGCACACGCACACACACACACACACACACAGACATGCATGCACACACACGCACACACACAAACACACCATGTCACACCCAGAGTGGAACAAATGTGAAAACTGGAAAAATACTGTTGGAGGCTTTCAGGCACTGACCTGCTTCCTGCTTCTTCTGCCAGGCTTGCTGGCATCCCTGTGGGCTCTGCTCCTGCCAGTCAAGCCTACTCTGACTTCTTTCACTGGTAGCAGGGACCTCCACAAAGCGGTGATTGCCCAGAATGTAGTTTGTTAGATCTTAAGGACTGTGGAAAGTCCCAGAGCCACTTAGCAGGTGAAGAATCATGACTGTGTCTGTGCCAATGTAGAGGGCCTAACATCTCTGGACTGATTGCAGTGAGCACAGGAAAAACCCAAAGGAGGATTTTGGATTCAGGGGGCAGTCGAGCGGGTTGTGCCTCGTGACTCTGAGCATAGCAGGCAGAGGGATGCTTGAGGGGAGCAGCCAGCTGGTTGCTTCTCATCACCCACCCCAGACAGATCGCTTCATGTATCAACAGAGGAGAGCCAAAGAGAAGAGCATGGCCTCTCTGCAGAAACCGAGGAGAGAGAGTAAGACAGATTTGACTGTCCAAGACGGCTTGGCGCCTCGTGAATTTCAGCAATTTTTAGCAGGACTCTGCTAATGAACATGGAACTGAGGGACTGGCAGTTCCATTTCCTCTAGTCTTAACATTTTTTATTTTATTTTAATGAGGAAAATGAGATTCTTCTCAGTTTCTTATCACTGAACCCAGTTTGGGAGGGCATGACATTTAACAACAGTGCTTTGAAAAATATTAAGCATTGTACAAATACAAGGAATTGTTGCTGTTATTATTCTGATGAAGCGTACACGTAGCTTTGAATCAACGTTAATATTGAGGGGATATTTAAAGGATTAGGAGGGACTGTAACTACTGGGTAGTGAGTCAGGGTGGCCTTCATAAAAAGGGCCAACTAATCTGGCCATATTAAATTCATTTTTAGAAGCTAAATACCCAAACTCTGAATCAATAAATGGCAAATGCAGACAAAGACCATATAACGTGATTATTGCACACATACAACACTCATAAATTATAAAATATGTCAGGTGATTAATTCTAATTAGAGGCCCTAAGTTCATTATCTTCTGCGTGAAAGGAGGAAATGGCTTTGGGCAGAAGCGGTCCTAGATTTCTCAACACGTAAGTGTAACCAAACTGAAGCGTTACATTGGAACTGCTGTTATATGGTGGACTTACAGATGAATCCAGATAATTCAGGAGAAGAAGATGTGGATGTCCTTAAATCAGCCCCCAAAGGCTTGAGAAACTTCAGATAAGCCTTACCAGTTTGTATAAGTTGGGAGTTAGTATGAACTAGCAAAAATTTGGATTACAAGTTGATTTGAAAGACATCCACTTGTGTTGTTTTTCAAGTATAAAGATATAAAAAATTGGGACTTCCCTGATGGTCCAGTTGTTAAGACTCAGTGCTTCCACTGTAGGGTCATGGGTTCCATCCCTTGTCAGGAACTAAGATATTGCATACCTTGTGGTACAGCAAAATAATAAGAAGTAGAAAACTAATGGACAGTAAACTGGGGCCAAATACATGTCAATCCAAGCCTACTCAGTTGTCCTAATTATTGTTTGCATGCAAATAATACTACTCTAAAGCAGTTCATTCTTATAAAAGGTATACTGTTTACCTTTCATTCTTAAAAATCATTAGTTAAAAAAAATTAGTTCATTTAGAAAGCTCTTTCTACTGTTCAGCCACATTGAGGAGGATATGCCCCCCATTTTTGATGTGCTGTGTAGATGGTAGCTGTCAGGAGGCTGAGGCCTCTGTCCCCTCTGTCTCCAGAGTCCTGCTCGTCTCACTGTTGCATGAGCACCAGGCAGAGGCTGCACAGCTTCGGAAGGAATGCAGCTCTACCCACTATTCTGAATAACAACACTCCACATTGATTTGCTGAACAAATACTTCATAATTATCCAAATCTTTTCTGCACTGTACATTGTTTCCTTACCTGCTGTGTCCATCAACAGTTGCAGTTCTAGGCAACAAGTTTGAGTAGGTAAATCTCTCATCCATAATCCTTATCCTTTGAATTTTAGCTGCCCTGCTTGACACTTCATTCCCCTCTGCACTCTCTCTGCTTTCTCTCAAGCAAACACATAGCAAGACTTTGAGCCCGCAAAGGGCAAAGCTAGTGAGCATTTACTCATCTTTGTAATCATATGGTCCTGTATGTAGAGTGTTTGGGACATAGTAATACCTCAGTTTCTGATTGCTACAAGAGTGAATCAGTGCATCTGTTACCAAGTAGAGCTGATAAACAAATTCACATAAAGTGAATACTGATACTAGATTCATGTGTTGAGCATTGTAATAAACAATCCTTAAATTCATAGAAATCTGTTTTGCATTTTAGGCACTGGAACAGGTAGTAGGTATCTTTACCCTGGGAGGGTGATTGTCAACTCTGCTCACCTGGGTACAAACTTTCTCTAAAAATAGTAGCAGCTGAATTACTGCTGCTAGTTGTTAATATTACCCAGCAAAGGCCTGTGGGCCTGTGCATAGAAAGCCAAACTCTGATGGTGTTTGCAGCAAAGTAAGGGTTTATTTGCAGGATGCCAAGCAAGGAGAATGGGCAGCTCAAGCTCAAAAGACCTGAACTCCATTGATGGATTTTAGGTAAGGGTTTTCAAAGACTGTGTTAGGGGAAAGAATTAAAAGGTGCTTGATCAGCTCTTGGATCTTCTTGGATTGGCTGGTGATGAGGTAACTGAGTGGTGTTATCAGAATTTAAACCTGGTTCCACCCAGCCTGAGGTCTGCATGCTTGTGCTGGCTCTGTGTAGTTAACATCCTCCAGTTGGGTTGGGGCAGGGGTCTTAGTTTCTACAGAACAGCTCAAAGACATGCATTGTGTTATTGTCTATATCCATTCAGGAGGAACTAAGAGCCCTGAGACTCTATCGTCCTGATCATTTTCTCCTTGAGTCTTCTCTTTGGAACTCAGGGAAGGCCTAGGAGGCTAAAGCCTTTCCCCCCCTCCTACAAACAAGAAATGGCGGACATGGAGAGGTTTTTGTACACAGGAAGTCCCCACAAGGTCCTGCTTGATTTCAATCCCCCGTTTTCTTTGATAACTCCTCAATCCTTAGGGGAACAGCAGTGGGATGAGAAAGAGATAGAAAAATTTTAGACAGAGATGAATCATAAACTCGGCCAGGGAGCTCAGGGGAGCTGAGTTTCATTAAGCACCTGTTGTTGTTGTTCAGTTGCTCAGTCGTGTCTGACTCTTTGAGACCCCATGGACTGCAGCATGCCAGGCTTCCCTGTCCTTCAGCATCTCCCAGAGCTTGCTCAAAATCATGTCCATTGTGTTGGTGATGCCTTCCAACCATCCCATCCTCTGTTGTCCCTTTCTCCTCCTGCCTTCAATCTTTCCCAGCATCAGAGTCTTTTCTAATGAGTTGGCTCTTCACATCAGGTGGCCAAAGTTGGAGCTTCAGCATCAGCATCAGTCCTTCCAATGAATATTCAGGGTTGATTTCCTTTAGGATTGACTAGTTTGATCTCCTTGCAGTCCAAGGGACTCTTAAGAATCTTCTCCAGCACCACAGCTCAAAAGCATCAATTCTTCGCTGTTCAACCTTCTTTATATTCCAACTCTCTCATCCACAATGACTGCTGCAAAAACCATTGCTCTGACTATATGGACCTTTGTCAGCAAAGTGAAGTCTCTGATTTTTAATACACTGTCTAGGTTTGTCATACACTATCTAGGATTTTCTTCCAAGGACCAAGTGTTTTAATTTCATGGTGGCTGCAGTCACCATCTGCAGTGATTTTGGAGCCCAAGAAAATAAAGTCTGTCACTGTTTCCATTGTTTCCCCATCTATTTGTCATCAAGTGATGGGACCAGATGCCATGATCTTAGTTTTTTGAATGCTGAATTTTAAGCCAGCTTTTTCACTCTCCTTTTTCACTTTCATCAAGAGGCTCTTTAGTTCCTCTTTGCTTTCTGCCATAAGGGTTGGTGTCATCTGATAATATGAGGTTATTGATATTTCTACCAGCAATCTTGATCCCAGCTTGTGCTTCATTCAGTCTGGCATTTTGTGTGATGTACTCTGCATATAAGTTAAATAAGCAGGGTGACAATATACAGCCTTGAGGTACTCCTTTCCCAGTTTGGAACCAGTCCATTGTTCCATATCCAGTTCTAACTGTTGCTTCTTGACTTGCATACAGATTTCTCAGGAGGCAGGTAAGGTGGTCTGGTATTCCCATCTCTTTCAGAATTTTCCACAGTCTGTTGTGATCCACACAGTCAAAGGCTTTAGTATAGTCATGAACCAGAAGTAGATGTTTTTCTGGAATACTCTTGCTTTTTCCATGATCCAGTGGATGTTGGCAATTTGATCTCTGGTTCCTCTGCCTTTTCTAAATCCATCTCGAACATCTGGAAGTTCACGATTCACGTATTGTGGAAGCCTCGCTTGGAAGAATTTTGAGCATTACTTTGTTAGCATGTGTAATGAGTACAATTGTGCGGTAGTTTGAATATTCTTTGGCACTGCCCTTCTTTGGGATTTAAATAAAAACTTAACCTTTTCCAGTCCTGTGGCCACTGCTGAGTTTTCCAAATTTGCTAACATGTTGAATGCAGCACATTCACAGCATTATCTCTTAAGATTTGAAACAGCTCAGTGGAATTCTGCTGCCTCCACTAGCTTTGTTCGTAGTGATACTTCCTAAGGCCCACTTGACTTCACATCCCAAGATGTCTGGCTCTAGGTAAGTGATCACACTATCATGGTTATCTGGGTCATTAAGATTTTTTTTGTATAGTTCTGTGTATTCTTGCCACCTCTTCTTAATATCTTCTGCTTCTGTTAGGTCCATACCGTTTCTGTCCTTTATTGTGCCCTTTTTGGATGAAATGTTCCCTTGGTATCTCTAATTTTTCTTGAAGACATCCCTAGTCTTTCCCATTCTGTTGTTTTCCTCTATTTCTTTGTATTGTTCACTGAGGAAGGCTTTCTTATCTTTCCTTGCTATTCTTTGGAACTCTGCATTCAGATGGGTCTATCTTCCCTTTTCTCCTTTGCCTTTGGCTTCTTTTCTTTTCTCAGCTATTCGTAAGGCCCCTCAGACAGCCATTTTGCCTTTTTGCATTTCTTTTTCTTGGGGTTGGTTTTGATCATTGCCTCCTGTACAACGTCAGGAACCTCCATCCATAGTTCTTCAGCCACTCTGTCTATCAGATCTAATCCCTTGAATCTATTTGTGATTTGATTTAGGTCATGCCTGAATGGTCCAGTGGTTTTCCCTACTTTCTTCAATTTAAGTCTGAATTTTGCAGTAAGTAGTTCATGATATGAGCCACAGTTAGCTCAAGGTCTTGTTTTTGCTGACTTGTATAGAGCTTCTCCATCTTTGGCTGCAAAGAATATAATCAATTTGATTTCGGTATTGACCATCTGGTGATGTCCATATATAGACTCATGTCTTGTTTTGTTGGAAGAGGGTGTTTTCTGTGATCAGTGCATTCTCTTTGCAAAACTCTGTTAGCCTTTGCCCTGCTTCATTTTGTACTCCAAGGCCAAACCTGCCTGTTATTCCAGGTATTTCTTGACTCCCTACTTTTGCATTCCAGTCCCCTGTGATGAAAAGAATATCATTTTTGGGTGTTAGTTCTAGAAGGTCTTGTAGGTCTTTGTAGAGCCATTCAGCTTCAACTTCTTCGGCATTACTGGTTGGGGCATAGACTTGGATTACTGTGATACTGAATGGTTTGCCTTGGAAATGAACAGAGATCATTCTGTCATTTTTGAGACTGCATCTGAGTAGTGCATTTCAGCCTTGTTGACTGTGAGGGCTACTCCATTTTTTCTAAGGGATTCTTGCCCACAGTAGTAGATATAATTGTCATCTGAATTAAATTCACACATTCCAGTCCATTTTAGTTCACTGATTCCTAAAATGTTGATGTTCACTTTTGCCATCTCCTGTTTGACCGCTTCCAATTTATCTTGACTCATGGACCTAACATTTCAGGTTCCTATACAAGATTTTTTCTTTATAGCATTGAACTTTACTTTCATCACCAGACACATCCACAACTGGAAGTTGTTTCCACTTTGGCTCAGCCTCTTCATTCCTTCTTGAACTATTTCTCCACTATTCTCCAGTAACATGTTGGGCACTACCGACCTGGAAAATTCATCTTTCAATGTCATATCTTTTTGTCTTTTCATACTGTTCATGGGGTTCTCAAGTCAAAAATATTGAAGTGGTTTGCCATTTTTTTCCTCCAGTGGCCCACATTTTATCAGAAATCTCCACCATGACCTATCCATCTTGGGTGGCCCTACATGGCATGGCTCATAGTTTCACTGAGTTAGACAAGGCTGTGATCCATGTGATCAGTTTGATTCCGATCTTGTGATTGTGGTTTTCTTTCTGTCTGACCTCTGGTGGAAGAGGATAAGAGGCTTGTGGAAGCTTCCTGATGGGAGGGACTGGCTGTGGGGAAAACTGGGTCTTGCTTGGTTGAGCAGGCCTTGCTCAGTAAATCTTTAATCCAGTTTTCTGTGATATGTGTGGCTGTGTTTCCTCCCTGTAGTTTGGCCTCAGGTCAACTATGGTAGGGGTAATGGTGGTAATAGCAACTTCCTTCAGAAGGTCTTAGGCCAGCATGCCACGACTCCCAGGACTGTGGTAGTCAGTTTTACCTACTATGTGCCAAATGGTAATGTCCCAAAACTGATTTTATGTGATCATTACAGTAGCTACCTGTAGTGGTTATTATGTTACTCTTCTTAATGGGGAAATGGATGCTGAGGAAAGGCAGATACTTGCCCAAGGCCACACCATGAGTAAGCAGGGTTTAAAAAACCAAGTTCTGACTGGTTCTACATCAGTGTTCTTCTGTCTATTCTGTCTATTCTTTCTATACTTGGAACTTAATAAAGGTTTGTTCAAATGAGCACATCTTTAGTCTATTTCGTCTGAGGTCCCAAATGGAATCCCGAATATTCTAATTCCATGATAGTCATTATCATCAACCGGAGAAGGCAATGACACCCCACTCCAGTATTCTTGCCTGGAAAATCCCATGGGCGGAGGAGCCTGGTAGGCTGCAGTCCATGGGGATGCTGGACATGACTGAGCGACTTCACTTTCACTTTTCATTCTCATGTATTGGAGAAGGAAATGGCATCCCACTCCAGTGTTCTTGCCTGGAGAATCCCAGGGACGGAGGAGCCTGGTGGGCTGCCGTCTATGGGGTCGCACAGAGTCGGACACAACTGAAGCGACTTAGCAGCACAGCAACAGCATTATCATCAACAACTGCTGTCTGTTGAGTACCTGTTACAAGCAAGGCACTAGGCTCTTCTAAATCAGGCAGGTGTTCATATTGACATCATGGCTCACTGCCATCCTGGAAATCTGGAGTTCATATAATTTCTTTCTTATCTGTGAATGCTGGTAAGTGTATAATACTTTCGTATGAATAAATTAAAAAATCAGAAACCAGTTCTTCCTTTTGCAGACCATATTTAGTTGTGGTTATTGTAGCTGTTCACCATGGTTCTTGCTATCAAAGAATTTAAAGTTCACTTGGAGACACAGAAATTACATTTGTGAATAAATAGACACAAAGTAAATGTATTTATAACATACCCAAATTAGGGTTGCAAACAGTAAGTACCATCAGAGTTCAGCAGAGGGAGAGCTGAGTGGACTGGAGTGCTTGGAGAGGATTTTCGTGATGGGAACACCACTGTGCTGGGTCTGCAAGGTGGGAAAGCCGGAAAAAGTGTGGAAAAGAGGGGAGAGTGATGATAAAGATACAGGTATAGCAAAAGACAATGAGCAGTTCACTGTTCCAGCATCTGTATTTATCAGATAGTTTCTACATAATTTTGGCTGCAGACTGGACCACCAAGGGCTTTTATATGGTGATCCTTGGTGCCTCAAATTCCGTTGGTGCTAAGCATGTAAATTGTTGTCTATTTGATTTATAAAAAGGAAATGGTTTTTTCTCAGTTAGTGGAACCCACAGTTGCAGGAGACTGAAGAAGTAAGTGGTACAGCAGCTGGAGAAGGTGATGGCACCCCACTCCAGTCCTCTCGCCTGGAAAATCCCATGGACAGGGGAGCCTTGTGGGCTGCAGTCCATGGGATCGCTGAGTCGAACACGACTGAAGCGACTTAGCAGCAGCAGCAGCTGGATCAGAGGCCTGGATAGAATTGTCACTAATAAAAAATTAGCAAGAACACATCAATGTAAAGAGATTAAAGGTCATTCTTTAAGCTGAAACTGTTATGAAAGGGTACTTTATGATCAGTTTTTTAGCTATCCAAGTATCTGGAATATTCACCAAAATATTGCTATTTTCTTTTTAAAAGAATTGCTTCTATTCTCCTTTTTGCTGTGTCTATGGGGACCTGGCTTGAAATGAATAATGGCTCTCCGAAGTTTTTATTCTGTTTTAAATGAAGTACCTTCTATTGGGCAGGATAATGCAGGATACCAGGTGTTAGGCTATTGATAATAGAAAAGTTTTCCTGAGAGTTCCAGGACCTATTTTTTGAGTCTAGCATTTCTGAATGTTTGTTCTATAGAGCATTAATCTCATCACATATGCCACAGCAAATGGGTTCCATGCTTAACTAAGTTTGGGAAATGTCACTTGTAAATTTGTAGTGTACAGTAGCATATGCACAGACTCTGGGAAGTCCTGTTGCAGAGAAACCTCTTAAACTTTGCTTAACTCAGTGTTTCTCAATGTTCTTTGACCACAAACAGTCCCTATTTTCTCTACACTTTTACCCCCACTGAATATACCCACTGCACTCAGGAATTAGGACTTAGGAAATGGGGAACCACACTAGCTATTTTAAAGGAAAAATATAGTATAAGAAATTGGCAATATGTGTTGCAGTACTGAAAAAAACCCATGACAGAAAACGCTGGTGTATCTCAGAGATAATAACTGAGAGAAAGGAAGAGTTTGGAATTGTCAGAACCTAGAAACTTGATGGCTCAGACAGTAAAGAATCTGCCTGCAATGCAGGAGACCTGAATTTGATCCCTGGGTCAGGAAGATCCTCTGGAGAAGGGAATGGCAACCCACTCCAGTATTTGTGCCTGGAGAATTCCACGGAGGGAGGAGTCTGGCAGGCTACAGTCCATGGGGTCGCAAAAGAGGCAGACAGGACTGAGCGACTAACACTTTCACTTTTAGAAATTTGAGAAGGAGCATGGTAGAGCAGGGACTGTACCTCTGAGGAAGGGACATCACCCAACTGCTGCTTTAGTTCAGGACCTGGCAGGCAGAGCTCCCATATCCAGGACCCCAAATAAGGGGGCTTGAGGAACCTGGTGTTCTACTGCTGCTGTTGCTGCTGAGCAGGGTGTGAGGAGCCTGGTTCTGAAACTGTGAAAAGAAGCTGAGCAAGGAAAACTATTGCTAGAACAAACTTCTTATGCCTGGGGTGAAGGGTCATAGATGGAGCAAACCAACAGGAATACCAGCAGACAAACAGGAATGAACAAGTCCCTTCCCCCTCCTCCTGCCTTACAATCTCTCCATTGGCAGAGTCCTGCAGCGGTAGGATCTAACATGGAGCCAGTTGACAAAGAAGAAACGTGGCTTGCAAAGTCCCCACCTCAGTGTAGAGAACTGAGTGTGGAATTCAACTAATACTAACAGTAATATACATAGTAATACATATTATATAGAATAATAGGATGGAGTAATAATTGTCACTTACACAGTAAAAACTTACTTTCCTTTAGCTACTCAGTGTCTACATATATCCTTCTATACATATGTGAACTCTTGAAGTTTTGCCCAGTAAGATTAAAATATTCTTCCTATGAATAAAAATTCCCATTTATAAAGGTTTTTTAAAAATAAACAATGCAAAGAAATAGAGGAAAACAATGAAATGGGGAAGACTAGTGATGTCTTCAAGAAGATTGAAGGGATCAAGAGAATATTTCATGCGAGGATGGACACGATAAAGGACAGAAGCAGTAGGACCTGACAGAAGCAGAAAAGAGATGACAAGAATACACAGAAGGTATTGTTTTTTTTTTTTAAAAAGGTATTAATGATCCAGATAACCATGATGATGTGGTCACTCACGTAGAGCCAGACATCCAGGACTGTAAAGTCAAGTGGGCCTTAGGAAGCATTACTGTGAACAAAGCTAGTGGAGGTGACGGAATTCCAGCTGAGCTATTTCAAATCCTAAAAGACAATGCTATTAAAGTGCTGCATTCAATATGTCAGCAAATTTGGAAAACTCAGCAGTGACCACAGGACTAGAAAAGGTCATTTTTCATTCCTGTCCAAAGAAGGGCAATCCTGAAGAATGTTCAGACCAGTGTGTAATTGTACTCATTTCACTTGCTAGCAAGGTAATACTCAAGACCCTTCAAGCTAGGCTTCAATAGTATGAACCGAGAAGCTTCAGATGTTTGATCTGGGTTTTGAAAAGGCAGAGGAACCAGAGATCAAATTGTCAACAATTGCTGGATCATAAAGAAAGCAAGGAAATCCACTCCCCCCCAAATCTACATCTGCTTCATTGACTATGTGGATCACAGCAAACTGGAAAATTCTTAAAGAGATGGAAATATTAGATGTCCTTATCTGCGTCCTGAAAAACCTTTATGTTCCTCATGTCAAGAAACAACAGCTGGAACCAAACATGGGACAAGTGACTGGTTCAAAATTGGGAAAGGAGTACAACAAGGCTGTATATTGTCACCTTGTTTTATTTAACTTATATGCAGAGTACATCATGTGAAATGCCAGGCTGGATGAATCCCAAGCTGGAATCAAGATTGCCAGGAGAAGTATCAACAACCTCAGATATGCATATGATACCACTCTAATGGCAGAAAGTGAAGAGGGACTAAAGAGCCTCTTAAGGGTGAAAGAGGAGAGTGAAAAAGCTGGCTTAAAACTCAGCATTCAAAAAACTAAGATCATGGCATCTGGTCCCATCACTTCATGGCAAATAGAAGGAGAAAAAGTGGAAGCAGTGACAGATTTTCTTTTCTTGAGTTCCCACGTTACTTCAGATGATGACTGCAACTATGAAATTAAAAGGTGCTTGCTCCTTAGAAGAAAAGCTATGACAAACTTAGACAGCATATTAAAAAGCAGAGACATCACTTTGCTGACAAAGGTCCATCAAGTCAAAGCTATGGTTTTTCCAGGAGTCATGTACAGATGTGAGAGTTAGACTGTAAAGAAGGCTGAGTCCTGAAGAATTGATGCTTTTTAATTGTGATGTTGGAGAAGACTCTTTAGAGTCTGTTGAACTGCAAGGAGATCAAACCAGTCAATCCTAAAGGATATTAACCCTGAATATTTACTGAAAGGACTGATGCTGAAGTTCTAATACTTTGGCCACCTGATGAGAAGAGCCAACTTATTGGAAAAGACCCTGATGTTGGGAAAGATAGAAAGCAAAAGGAGAAGGAGGTGACAGAGGATGAGATGGTTAGATAGAATCACTGATTCAATGGACATGAATTTGAGAAAACTCTCGGAGATGGTGAAGGACGGGGAAGCCTGGTGTGTGCTGCAGTCCATAGGGCTGCAAAGAGTTGGATACGGCTTAGCAACTGAACAACAACAACAAATTCTTCCCAATAAGATATTCCCATTCTCCCAAAAAGGGATGCTCGGAGTCATGTCAGTCATTGTGTCCCATTCTGTGAAATGTTAATTTTTCCTCAGATTGAGTCATGGACCCATCAGAATATTTTTGTAACTGAAGACTAAATTATAAAATTATTCACTGCCAATAATATTTATATAAAATCATTAAAAATAGAAAGGGAACAATAAATTTGCTTAGAAACATTAAAAATTTTCTGTAAAATTTGTTAGGAAATAATGACAACTGTTTAATTTTTTTCAAGGTTAACTATCAAGCTTCTAGATCTCTCTTGAGCCCAGTTATTTGCAGGGTAGAGGAAAGTGGAGAGCTGCCAATTCCCCAGTGGGTTTAAGCTGTGTATATAGCCCATGTACAAAATTTATTTAGGCAACACTTTTTTACCTCATCCTAATCACAGTTATTTCAGGTAGAAATTTCCTGTTAATGATTAAGTGCATTTAAAGCTTAGTGTTTGTCAGAAAACCTTACAGCTGTAAGCTTTGTCCTGAATGATTGATCCTGAATTCCAAACTAGAGATTTCCATTAGTGGCACTGTTGATACTATCGATATGTATGTAGAACCCTAGCAGCAGACTTTGCAAAGTGGCAGCTGTTGCGCTAACCTGAGTGCTATGATGTTGTTTCTAACATAGGCGGCAGCTTTTGAAAATGTGAAGCATGGCCTTTGCAGGCACACCTAGATTCCCATGGCATTCTAATTTTATTTGAGGGACTAATAGATGTGTCAGCTTGTTTATTACCCAGTGCGCCAGCCACCAAGGAAGTAAGGAGAAAAGATATAATGAGATCATAGAGCTGGGTTTCAGCCCTTCAGCTGGGAGGACGGTGCTGCCTTTTGAAACTGATCTCAACCATTGTGGATGGTACAGCACCCCTTTCTTAATACACCCGGGATTAACAGCACACAGTTCTCTGTGCCGGCTGTTTCAAGGAGCACAAATTCCAGTCTTTGGGACCTACACGGTCTCTTTTGGAGATAGATGTAAAGTTTTAGGTACAGTCAGGTCATCTCATCAATTAAATGAATTTTCTGTCAGGGGCTCTAGGTTTTAAATCAACAATGGCTTTAAGGTCTTTGGGATAAGAGTGTGGTACCAACAAGAACAGCAACAACAACCAAAAAAAAAAAAAAACAAAAAACCCCACTAGGGTTGTGGAGCCTCTAAAACAAGCACTTTATCTGAAAGGTCCTCTGATATTGTGAAAGTGCAAGTCACTCAGTCATGTCTGAGTCTTTGCGACCCCATCGATATACAGTCCATGGAATTCTCCAGGCCAGAATACTGGAGTGGGCAGCCATTCCCTTCTCCAGGGGATCTTCCCAATCCAGTGATCGAACCCAGGTTCTCCCGCATTGCAGGCAGGTTCTTTAGCAGCTGAGCCACCAGGGAAACCCAAGAATACTGGAGTAGGTAGCCTATCCCTTCTCAGAGGATCTTCCTGACCCAGGAGTTGAAATGGGGTCTCCTGCACTGCAGACGGATTCTTTACCAGCTGAGCCACCAGGGAAGCCTATAAAACCTCTGATATTGTAGACCCATGGAATACCTGAAGTGAATGGGTTTTTAGGAGTGGAGGCAAGAGGACAGGTTCTTGAATACACGTAGAAGTTGAATCTGACTTTTTGCTTTGCCTATCAGTTGGTTAAGAACTTTTGGAGCTGGATTTTTAATTCCTTTCCTCTGGATTGGGAAGTCCTAATCTGAGTTTAGAGGCCTCATATTCTGGGGAAATTTCTAGCTTTTTTCTTCCAGTGTAACCTCTGGTTCCCTGATCTTCCCTGGCTTGGATCAGTACTCACTGAGGACCCAACTTGAGGGACCAGTGCTTGGGGTAGTTCCTTGTCAACTCGGGTAGTGTATCCACAGCCTGAAGTAATCTGTCTCCTAATTCATGCTTGAATCTCACAGAGGTGAGGGGGATGCTAGATTAGTAAATAGCTATTGTCATGTATGTCTTAGCTTCTAGCCCCAGGATTCTAGGACTGCCTAGGTGGCGCAGTGGTAAGGAATCCGGATATGCAGGAGGGTAGGTCAGGAGGTTCCCCTGGAGAGGAAGTGGCAACCCGCTCCAATGCTCTTGCCGGGATAATGCCACAGACAGAGGAGCCTGGTGGGCTGCAGTCCATGGGGTTGCAAAGAGTCGGACACGACTGAGTGAGCACACATGCGCGCGCATGCACGCACACACACCCACACACCCACCCACCCACACACACCCCCACACACACCCACCCACACACACACACACCCACCAGAGGATTCTAATTGTATCACTTTAGACTGTGGTGCAGGGATTGTGTGTATAAGATCCAACAACCCTTGTATAAAGTGTGGACTGGAATTAAACCTGACAGGGATGGAGTGTTTAGCATTGTGCCTGCCTCATAGTAGGGGCTTGCTTAGTAAGTATTGCTACTGCAGAGCACAGATTAGCCATGGTAAATAGCTAACAATATAGAATAATTGGAAAAATCTATGACCCACAAGACTCTTATCATAGTTCATAGCTGGTGGCCAGGGGGTTGTTTGAACATCTAGAGTTAGACAGAAATTCTATACCACAGGTCCCTATCAGCTTTCCTACCATAGATTGTTCATCATGGGTTCTTATCATCATTGAGCCACTTTTTCAGCCACCATAGCAAAGTGTTTTTGGTCCTCTCATATTTTTTTATGCTCCTGGAGATCTCAGGCTGGCAGAACAAATTGGAGATGGAAAAAGTGAGTTGATTTTTTTGAAACTGTGATCTCTCATTTTGAGAACTATTTCAGGCTTCATTCTTCAATCATAAGTCCCTTTGGAGGTACTCAGTACTTTGGCCTTGTTCATAAAAGAAACTTATTGGAAGAAATGACATACCCACCTGTTCTCATTCAGCTCACGAGTCTCTGTTCTTCTCTGCTTTTTCACCTTTTTCCATGGCTGTTGAATTAGCAATGTTTTGGGCACCCACTGCCTGCTGGGCCCTGTGCTGGCCATTGGAAATACAGTGATGAACTGGACAAAGTCCCTACCTAGTTAAGGGAAAGAGTCAATAAATGGCCATACCCAGTGGTGAAGGATATAAAGTAAATCAGCTGGGTGAGGTGACAGAGATGATTGTTGGGGATGCACATGACTTCTGATACAGTGACAGGAAAGATTTCTGAGAAGGTGAAGCCTGAGGGGAGATCTGGAGTCTGAGAATAAACCAGGCATGTGAAGATCAGCAGGTGAAAACTTCTCCCAGAGGGAAACAGATGCAAAGTCTCCCCTCACCCAGCAGGCTCCATGACACATATAACAAGCCCTACTGTAAGCCCGTGTGAGCAGGATGGATGGGAGAAGGCTGGGAAACATCCTTCAGTCACCTGTGAATGCCCGCAGATGTAATCGGTGCTTCTGACTGATACAGGCTGGGGACTGGGTGATTTTCTTGAAATTTCCCCCCATAGTCAAATTTTTCAAGAACTAAAAATAACAAATTGGCAATCCACCCACACGTATTCTTTTGTAGCATCCAAGGACACTACCATAGCATGATGGATCATATTATGAGCTGTCTCAGTTATGTGATGAGTTGTGTTGTAAAAGTGAAGCAAAGTTTCATCTTGGTGAAATGCTTAGCAGAGGGAGCAGTATTTCCAGTCTGACTATCTGGGTTCTCCCCCCCCACCCCCATTTTTCAGTTCTGTTCTTTTCCTTCTTGCATAGGTAAGTGCAAACAACATGACCTCTTAGAAAGAGCATGAGCCCCTGTTTGCTTATTACTGCTATGCAAGTGGGAGAGTTGGAGGCGAAGGGGTTCTGACAGCCATTTCTTTATCTCAGCACATAGGCTAATAAGAGGAATGGATATTTATGAGATGTTATGTGCCCAGTGAAAAGAGATCCTGCAATAGCCAACTTTCCTTTGGCCCACATCTCCACTCCATGAGGTCTCAAAGACATAGATACAAAGGCCAGGTAAGTACATGATCTTTATTGCTCTTAAGGTATTCAGGCAAAAATGTTATGGTCCCCTGGAAATCGACTCAACCACATGGTAGCCTCTTATATGCTTCTCATTACACTTTCTTTTTTTATGGGGTATAGTTGTTTTACAATATTGTGCTAGTTTCTTTAAGAAATAAAAAATGGAACTACTATATGACCCAACAATCCCACTCCTGGCTATATACCCTGTGTTGATCACTCAGCCATGTCTGACTCTGTGACGCCGTGGACTGTAGCCCACAAGGCTCCTCTGCCGATGGATTTCTCCAGGCAAGAATATTGGAGTGCCCTTCTCCAGGGGATCTTCTGACCCAGGGATCGAACCCAGGTCTCCTGCATTGCAGGTGTATTCTTTATGATCTGAGCCACCAGGGGTTCATTGCAGCACTATTTGCAGTTCCCAGGACGTGGAAACAACCTAAATGTCTATTGACATTTGGATATGGATCAAGAAGATATGGTCTATACACAATGGAATATCACTCAGCCATTAAAAGGAGTGAAATTGGGTCATTTGTAGAGATGTGGATGGATTGTTGCTCTTTATTTCTATTCAGCTGTGACAAGGCCATCCTTCTAGTCCACTTACTAAGGCTGGAGGCAGGCTTTTTTGGTTTAGGGCACATCAGGTAGGCTATGTGATCTTCTTGGTGCTTTCTTCCTTGAGCCCAAATCCAAGCTTGGGTAGTTTTTACTTTGTGGTGAGAAAGGTGCAAGAACTAGGGGAAGAGAAAATATTTCTGCCACTGCAGATGGTAACTGCAGCCATGAAATTAAAAGACGCTTACTCCTTGGAAGAAAAGTTATGACCAACCTAGATAGTGTATTCAAAAGCAGAGACATTACTTTGCCGACTAAGGTCCGTCTAGTCAAGGCTATGGTTTTTCCTGTGGTCATGTATGGATGTGAGAGTTGGACTGTGAAGAAAGAAGGCTGAGCACTGAAGAATTGATGCGTTTGAACTGTGGTGTTGGAGAAGACTCTTGGGGGTCCTTTGGACTGCAAGGAGATCCAACCAGTCCATTCTGAAGGAGATCAACCGTGGGATTTCTTTGGAAGGAATGATGCTAAAGCTGAAGCTCCAGTACTTTGGCCACCTCATGCGAAGAGTTGACTCATTGGAAAAGACTCTGATGCTGGGAGGGATTGAGGGAAGGAGGAGAAGGGGACGACCCAGGATGAGATGGCTGGATGGTATCATGGACTCGATGGATGTGAGTCTGAGTGAACTCCGGGAGATGGTGATGGACAGGGAGGCCTGGCGTGCTGCAATTCATGGGGTCTCAAAGAGTCAGACATGACTGAGCGACTGAACTGAACTGAACTGAAGAGCCAGTGTTGTTGTCATTGTTGTTCAGTGGCTAAGTCATGTCTGACTCTTTGTGACCCCATGGACTGCAGCACGCCAGACTTCCTTGTCCTTCACTATCTCCTGGAGTTTGCTCGGACTCATGTTCATTGAGCTAATGATGCCATCCAACCATCCCATCTTCTGTTGCCCCCTTCTCTTCCTGCCCTCAATCTGTCCCAGCATCAGGGTCTTTTCCAATGAGTCGGCTCTTCGCATCAGGTGGCCAGAGTATTGGAGTTTCAGCTTCAGTATCAGTCCTTCCAATCAATATTCAGTGTTGATTTCCTTTAGGATTGACTAGATTGATCTCCTTGCAATCCAAGGGATTCTCAAGAGTCTTCTCTAGAACCAAAATTCAAAAGCATCAATTCTTTGGTGCTCAACCTTCTTTATGGTCCATCTCTCACATCCATACATGACCACTGGAAAAACCATAGCTTTGATTATATGGACCTTTTTTGGCAAAGTGATGGCTTTGCTTTTCAATACACTGTCTAGTGTCATAGCTTTCCTTTCAGGGAGCAAGTATCTTTTAATTTCATGGATGCAGTTACTGTCCACAGTGATATTGGAGCCCAAGAAAACAAAAGCAGCCACTGACCAGTGAAGAGCTAGTCAAATTTGCTGAGCCCATGCCTCTCAGGTGTTCAGCTCCCAGGAGGTGGAACTTTACCACTCCAGCAGACGGGGAGCTTTAGTGCCCTTCAGTTGCTTGAGATTTTTCTAAATAAATATTCGCTTTCATGTCCCATTTCAAAATTGAAATTCTTTATTCTTTTTCCTAAGGAGTGCTCCTCAAATTGTGTAAGACTTGTGTCTCACAAAGCTGGGGCCTGCTCCTGAATACCAGTGGGACTGCTGCAGGAAGCCCCTGAAGACCAGTTATTTGAAAAACATACAGGAACCGAGAAGAAGATTGGACTGTAGTGTATAAAATTAAAATATCTGTAATTCCAAGGCCTGGGTTCTGGCAGTCCTGCTATAAGATCCTTTAAAAAGCACAGTGAAAGAAAGGATGAATCGTTGCAAAAGCAGAATGGAGAGCTTCTGTATCCTGTCCACTCAGATTTCCCAGTTAACATTCTGCAGTATTTGCCTTAGCATTTCTCTCTCTCCTCTCTCTCTCTCTCTCACATACACATGCATACACATGAACACATGCGCGCACACACACATTCTTTCTTTTTTCACTCATCCATCCATTTGGGTAGCAGGCAAATGACCCATTACCCCCAAACACTTCAGTATATATTTATTAAACAGAAGATATCCACTAATAGAGCCATAGTGTACCCATCAAAATCTGGCATTTGACACTGATTTCTTGCTAATGTATTACTCAGAGATTTCATTAAAATTTTACCCATTTGCACAATAACATTCTTTCAGGTTGAGAATCCAAACAGGAGTCACATATTGCCTTTAGTCATCATTTCTTTTTGGTTTATTTCAACTTGTGAGACTTTTCTCAGTCTTTCTTTGCCCTTTAAAGTCTTTGCACTTTTGAAGTCTAAGCCAGTTACTTTGAGAATATCCCTAAATTTGAGTTTGTCTGATTGTTCCTCAAAATTAGATTAATGATTTTTTCCCCAGCAACACCACAAAAGTGAGAGTATGCATATAATGTTGACTTGTTCTGTTCCTAGGGATGTTAACTTTTTTCACTTGGTTAAGATACTATGTGCCAGATCTTTCTGCTGTAAAATTCATTAGTAAGTGTTTGGTGGGGTGCTACTTTGAGATTATGCAACTATCTTATTCCTCATCAAGCCAAACCTTTTCGGTTTGGTTCCTATCTCCTTTTAGCATGTCCCTATCATTCTTTGAGAACTCCCCTTTGTTCTGGCACAAGATGGTCTAAGCTTACTTGTACGTTCCTTGCTCTGGTCCTGGTATCAGTTATTTCTTTGTGGATGCCTGGTTCCTTTTTGTATAAAATGCTATTTACAAACCAAGGTCTAGGAGCTACGTGTGCTCATTGCTGTGGGGGTATTGAACAGAGAGGTAGATAATAGGTATATATATACATATATATGAGTTTACACATACACATCTCTAGTAATTTCTATATTTTTTCTATCCATATGTATTAAAACCATTAGTTTATATGAATGCCTCTTGTTACAACATGGAATGTTTTATTCTGGCTTTCCCCTTTCCCATACTTGAAGACAGTAAGAATCCTGCCTCCCATTATGCTTAGTCCTTTGTTTTTCTCAGCTCCTTGCATGTAATTTTCTCAGCCCCTTGTGTGTAATCTGTCTAAAGGTCATGTGTGCTATCCCCTTAGCCCTGTGCCACTGCCTCACTCTAGCTGAGACTTACCCTCCCCACCTCATACAAGTACTGAGAGTTCCCCAATTCCATCCCCAGTAGGACTTAACCAAGAGCTGTCCTTCTCCTGGCCCTGGCTGGCCACTGTTAGAGCTCTCCACTGGCCCAGCATGTGACTGACCCCAGCCTCCATTGTCTGATGGTTTCCACCCAGCCCTGGTTGCAAGTAAGCCAGGAGTTCCCTTTAGCTCGAATGAGGCATCCACCAAGAGCTGAGAAGTCTCCCACTTCTTTATCCCATTTTCCACCGTCTTGGTGGCTTAGTGGTCAAGAGTTAACTCCCTAGCCTCCGACGTGTACCAATCCATGCTGCTTGGGTACTGGACGGAGGTTTAATAATTGAAACTGAGCAGTAAATTATTGATCAGGGAAGGGAGACTGATTATGGTTGAAGGTAATTATGACAGAGAAATGAAACTGTTTTATGATTATACCCTGTGCTAGTCATTTGCCTGTTTGCTCTCAGATCTATTCTCCTGCTCGCTAATATAGGCAACTACATATCCCAGGCTACCTTGCCAGTTGGCTTCCAACTAGGTTTGTCCACTGGGAGGCTTTACAGGAGGTTGGAGAGCGGGTAGAAGAAGCCAGGGTAACTTCATCTTTCCCTTCTGCCTTGGGCAGTGTCTCCATCAGTGGCTATTTCTCCTCTGCGACGCGAGTTTCTGTTAGACTTGCCATGGTTCTGCACTCGTCCAGTTGACCTATACTCCTGAGTTCCAATACCACCACCTTCTCTGTTTGTTCTACTTGCCCCGAGTAGCAGTAGCCTCCTACTATTTCTAATTTCTTGACTACTACCTTTCTGGTCCTCAGTTCTGCCATATCCCAGGTAACCAATTCCCTGAATTAGAGTCCTTTTGCTTTAAACATCTAGAGTATTTTATATTTTCATAACTTAACCTTTAAAGTTTCCCAACAAGTTGATTCTCCTGAATACATTTGTAACAGAAGACTGGAACTACTGCAGTCAACTTTGTCCATTTGGAGAAAGTTTGTCTGAGATTGCCGTATTGTGCTGTGTTTGTTGCTCAATTGTGTCTGACTCTTTGCAACCCCATGGACTGTAGCCCACCAGGCTCTTCTGTTCAGGGGATTTTCCAGGCAAGAATACTGGAGTGAGTTGCCATTCCCTTCTCCAGGAGATATTCCTGACCCAGGGATTTCTTTACCATCAGAGCCACCAGGGAAGCTATCTGAGATCGAAATCCACACAAAGGAGATGAAGCTGGATGACACGAAGAAACAGATCTTGGTGACTTTGAACAAGTCCTTGATCAACCATTACCTGGAGCTGGTAACCCCTGAACTTTCCAGTAACTTAAAGCAATCAAACCACTTTCTGTTTCAGTCACAGTTGTTACATTCCTGTTTAGGTATATTGACTATCAAATTAATTACAAATTATGGGTCATTTCCTCTTTGATCCATACAGGTGACTCAGGTTCAATTTGAAAGACCATATCTGGATGGAACATGTCTTGTGTGATTTGCTTATTTGCATTCCTAAAAGAGAAGATTTTCTTACAGCCTCACTTGTATACTGGTCTTTCTGTCTTTTTAACGTGTGATTCCCCTTTTCCTTTCTGAGCTGCCACATTCTGACAGGGTCTCATATATCCACTATATCCGTGGAAGGGACAAAATAAAAAATTTATGTCATCCACATGACAGACCTGAAAAACTAGCCTCTCATTTAAATATTGCAAAAAATTGAGTTATATGCTACATAAGTGACAGGAGAATGGGGCTCTTAATCTATGTGAAAGGAAATTGGATTCAAGTTGTTTTATCTCTTGCAGATGTTCAACATTATTTTTGTCAGCTAGTAGTTAAGTTGAAGAGAGACATCTTTCTCAGAATAGAAACATGAAATAATAATGTCCTCCAGCATCATCTCATCATGTTAAGCCATGAGATGGATGATATCCCGATGTGAAAAGATGCAAATGATACTGAGTTTTGAAGTATTTGTGGGGAGCAGAGGAGAGGCTGAAGTTTTGTTCTACAAAAAACTGCTTCTGCATGAAAAAGATAAGGAATTCCAGAGAATCTTTGTTAATAAAAAACAGGCAGGGGTGTGGTAGGGGAGGGAGTGTTTCCTAAGTTTCCACAGTTTCCTAAGAGATTTATTTTGGACAGGAATCCAGTAAAGATCTGGGTTTAAAGTGTTCCTGCAAAAGTTGGCACTAGCATGGGTAAGGACTCAGTGTCCTTGGGGGCCGCGTCCAGAGGGTGTGGCTTGACTTGTGCTGATTTTATTCATGACACAGGGACTCAAGGCCTCCCAGGGTGATTTGGCCGTGGGTGTGCTGTGGCCTCTCACCTCCTTTCCCCTCTTCAGCAAGTGCTCTGGTTTCTCTCTCCTGACATAGATCTATTTATCACTCTCTGCGGTTCTCAGTCCTTATACCTGAGTATACAAGTTCAGCCCTATCCTGAGTTAGTGCAGACAAGTCGGAAAGCTATCTTAGCAGCCCAGACCACTGAGATCTGTGATGAGATGTGCTGCTTTGAGAGATCTAGCTGGGGTGCCGGAGGGACGTTACGGAGTGTCCCAGAATGGTGGCTTCCTGTAAAGAGTGAGCTTTCCTATCTGGTTGGTGTCTGAGTGTTCTTGATACTGTAACGCCTAAACTAGGACTGGAATCCTAGTCACCTTGGCTGGACCATGAGGCCTCAGGGGAAAGTGACGGATTCTCCCTCTACCAGTCCCCACAGCTGTTCTCAGAGGACCCGACGTGTTTCTGGGTCGATTTCTTCAGGCCCCTTGTTGCCCTGCTTCTCTCCAGCTTCTGTGTTGCCGATGTGTCAGCATTTCACACATCTGTTTATGGCTGTCCTGACATGTACCTCAGGATTTTGGATCCTCCCTGAACTATACCTAAGCAATAGAACATAATTAAACCATGAAAGAATTACTTTATATTTTTGCCCTAACTCCTAGTGTTTACTAACACATTTTTTAATGTTACTGTGGCTGGATTTGGGGTGCATATTATAAATGGCATTTTTAATAATAATAGCACAACAGTTTAACTTATGTACAGATTCTGTGCTAAGAACTTCACATTCATTATTTAATTCAAACATGCAGCAAGATATTTATTTCATCGTTTTTCAGAGGAGGAAAAGAGTTCCTAAGAGGCTAATTTCTCTCATATCATATAGAAATGGAATTATAAACCATGTCTGCTTGATGTTAAAGTTAATGCTTTTAACCATGAAAGTATCCTGACTCACACACTGGGCATGTGGTTTATACCTTTTTAATAATAATTCATAGTTTGAAGGTGATCTCATTGAAGGTTAAAATAAATATGTTGCATTTCTGTTTTGTTTATAGGAAGAAATAGGGCAGGAAGTGGAAATGGGTACAAATGAAATTATTTATGTAAATTTTATTGTACATTAGCATTTATAAAGACCTAAAAAATGCAACGAGAATAGCTCATGTATTATCTACTGCACGTGTGCTTAGGCACACATCCCCATCTACACATAACATAGGTTTATTCATACGCATGCCATTTTTTAGGGATTAGTATATGCTGGGTGCTTCATAGAAATTACCCGCTGTCTTAGACTCAGGTTTCCCAGAAAGTAGAGTCAAGGATAAGGCTAAGAATAAAGCACTGATAGTTTATTTTGAGGTATCAACCCAGAACAGCAAAACTGATGAAAAAGGAAAGTGAGGCAAGAGTAATTGTGAAGTAGTGCAAAGTTACTGCACGGACAAGTGGTTCGTAAGAGGTATAGAGGACTAGGCAGGCCACTCTGCAAGTGTGTCTGCAAAACAGTGTGGGGGTTTTTCTGGAAAGACCCTGTAAAGAAATCTCATCTTGAACCAGTTTATCGAAGAGCAGAAAGTGGGGCAATTTACCTTCCGATATCTCTCCTATCTCTGTTTTTCCACTGGTTAAAATTTGTCCAGTTCAGAGTTAATTTCCTCATACTTCAGTAATTGCCAGAGTGCACCATCCCAGATCCTGGGGTGTTGTGTTTCATTCAAATATTGAAATGGCAAAAAGACTGAGCAACTCGGGGCACATGACGGGTCAGTCCAGCAGTGTAGAGGTAGCTGAGGAGGAGGCTCTCCCAGGCCAAGAAAATGGTTGGTCCTCCATGGGAAACAAAAGGGCAGAGCCTGTCTAATGAGGTACATAACCTTTATGGTTGATATATCTGCTTATAATTCACAACAACTCTGAGAGATATTATTATATTTCTTACTTTAAAGCAGAGGAAACAAGCTAATTTGCCCAGATCTCATAACAATGAGCAGTCAAGCCAGAACTGTAGTTCAAATCAGTTTCCTTTCAAATTCTATGCTCTGTCCAGTATGTTACTTATATTTTGCTACATGAATTAATTTGATTAAAATATGACAACAATAATACAAAGTTCTTGTGAAAAATATTGAAAACGAACAAAATAATCATTCATAATCTATAGACTCAAAAATAATCCTTTAAAAATCTTTTTAGCTTTTTCAACTGTTTTTATCTTTTCAGGTCAGTTCAGTTGCTCAGTTGTGTCCAACTCTTTGAGACCCCATGGACTGCAGCATGCCAGGCTTCCCTGTCCATCAGCAACTTCCAGAGCCTGCTCAAACTCATGTCCGTTGAATTGGTGATGCCATCCAACCATCGCATCCTCTGTCATCCCTTTATCCATCCCTTTCCCAGCATCAGGGTCTTTTCTCTATTTGCATCAGGTGGCCAAAGTATTGGAGTTTCAGCTTCAGCATCAGTCCTTCCAATGAATATTCTGGACTGATCTCCTTTAGGATGGACTGGTTAGATCTCCTTGCAGTCCAAAGGACTCAAGAGTCGTCTCCAATACCACAGTTCAAAAGCATCAGTTCTTTGGCACTCAGCTTTCTTTATAGTCCAACTCTCACATCCATACATGACTACTGGAAAAACCATAGATTTGACTAGATGGACCTTTGTTGGTAAAGTAATGTCTCTGCTTTTTAATATGCTGTCCAGGTTGGTCATAGCTTTTCTTCCAAGGAGCAAGTGTCTTATTTCATGGCTTCAGTCACCATCTGTAATGATTTTGGAGCCCAGAAAAATAAAGTCTGTCACTGTTTCCATTGTTTCCCCATCTATTTGCCATGTAGTGATGGGACCGGATGCCATGGTCTTAGTTTTCTGAATGTTGAGTTTTAAGGCAACTTTTTCACTTTCAACAAGAGACTTTTTAGTTCTTCATTTTCTGCATTAAGGGTCGTGTCATATGCGTACCTGAGGTTACTGATACTTCTTCTGGCAATCTTGATTCCAGCTAGTGCTTCATCCAGCCCAGTGTTTCTCTTGATGTACTCTGCATATAAGTTAAATAAGCAGGGTGACACTATACAGCCTTGACATACTCCTTTCTCAATTTGGAACCAGTCTGTTGTTCCATGTCCAGTTCTAACTGTTGCTTCTTGACCTGCTTACAGATTTCTCAGGAGGCAGGTCAGGTGGTCTGGTATTCCCATCTCTTTCAGAATTTTCCACAGTCTGTTGTGATCCACAGTCCAAGGCTTTGGCATAGTCAATAAAGCAGAAGTAAATGTTTTTCTGGAACTCTCTTGCTTTCTTGATGATCCACCGGATGTTGACAATTTGATCTCTGGTTCTTCTGCCTTTTCTAAATCCAGCTTAAACATCTGGAAGTTCACCGTTCACGTACTGTTGAAGCCTAGCTTGGAGAATTTTGAGCATTATTTTGCTAGCGTGTGAGATGAATGCAACTGTGTGGTAGTTTGAACATTCAAACATACAAACATTCAAAAGTTTTTATCTTTTAGTTTTTCTATATTTTTACTTAGTTGAGATGATACAAATAGTTTAGGCTCTTGTCATTGATCGATATACCAATATATCAATGTATCCTCTGTCAATATTAACTATTATGATTCCATAAAAGTACCTGGTTGTAGCATAATGTGCTTTGAAAGAAACAGGTCTATGATCCATTGTCTGCCTTTACTGGGGAAAAGGAGTATGTTCCTAGCTAAGAAGGATAGTAAGTAAACTAGTCTAATCTTGTAAGTGCTAACTTAAAGACAAATCTGTTAATGACAGACCTCCCAACCAACTAAACAATTTTGTTGACAGATGACTTCTTATCCAGGGAATGCTTTTAGTAGAGTGAACTTTGTGTCTAAGATTTCTTAGGTAAACAAACCTGGAATCTTCAGATTTATGGGGCATGGTTTCTGGAAAATGTCATGTAAGCTATGTAGGAATCTGAGTAGAAAATGGAAATGTTTCAGATGTTTCCTGAACTGAGGAGCTCCCTCTGGGTAGTAAGGTGGCTGCATACCTTTGCAGAGACCTCATCTATGATTTTGGACCAGAGCGCTCCTGACACAGAAGGAATACAGGGAATTGTGTGAGGGGTTGTGAACCTTTCCCCATTGGACCTGTGCCTCTTCATTACTTGCACCTTTGAAATTATTAGTAAAGCTTGGTAATGGCTAAGATGTCTTACATGTGAGCCATATTTGACAGCAGATTTTTGTTGTGTCTTGGGCTATCTCAATTCATAACTATGTCCTCACTAATGACATTTTAACCATATAATTGTTTTTCAATTGTTCAGTTGTGTCTGACTCTTTGCAGCCCTATGGACTGCAGCACACACCAGGCTTCCCTGTCCTTCACCATCTCCGGAGTTTGCTCAAACTCATGTCCATTGTGTCTGTGATGCCATCCAACCATCTCATCCTCTGCCACCCCCTTCTCTTCCTGCCTTCAGTCTTTCCCAGAGTCAAGGTCTTTTTTAGTGAGTCAGCTCTTCACATCAGATGGCCCAAGTGTTGGAGCTTCAGCATCAGCCCTTCCAATGAATTTTCAGGATTGATTTCCTTTAGAATTGACTGGTTTGATCTCCTTGCTGTCCAGGGGACTCTCAAGAGTCTTCTCCAACACCACAATTCAAAAGCATCAATTCTTTGGCACTCAGCCCTCTTTATGGTCCAACTCTCACATATATACATAACCACTGGGGAAACTATAGCTTTGACTATAGGGACCTTTGTGAGCAAAGAGATGTCTCTGGTTTTTTTTTGTTGCTGTTGTTGTTGTTTTAAACACTGTCTAGGTTTGTTGTAGCTTTCCTTCCAAGGAGCTAGAGTCTTTTAATTTCATGGCTGCAGTCACCATCCACAGTGGTTTTGGAGTCCAAGAAAAGAAAATTTGTCATTGCTTCTACTTTTTTCTCCTTCTGTTTGCTGTGAAATGATGTGACCAGATGCTATGATCTTAGTTTTTTGAATGTTGAGTTTTTAGCCAGTTTTTTCACTCTTCCTCTTTCACCCTCATCCAGAGGCTCTTTAGTTCCTCTTCACTTTCTGCCATTAGAATGGTATCATCTGCTTACCTGAGATTGTGATATTTCTCCTGGCAGTCTTAATTCCAGCTTGTGATTCATCCAGCCCAGCATTTCCCATGATGTACTCTGCATATAAGTTAAATAAGCAGGGTAACAATATATAGCTTTGATGTATTCCTTTCTCAATTTGGGACCAGTTCATCGTTCCATGTAAGGTTCTAACCGTTGCTTTTTGACACACATACAGGTTTCTTAGGAGGCAGGTAAGGTGGTCTGATAGTCCCATTTCTTTAAGAATTTTCCACAGTTTGTTGTGATCCACACAGTCAAAGGCTTTAGTGTAATCATGAAGCAGAAGTAGATGTTTTTCTGGAATACTCTTGCTTTTTCTATGATCCAGTGGATGTTGGCAATTTGATCTCTGGTTTCTCTGCTTTTTCTAAATCCAGCTTGTACATCTGGAAGTTCTCAGTTCATGTACTGCTGAAGTTTAGCTTAAAGGATTTTAAGCATAACCTTACTAGCATGTGAAATGAGTGCAATTTTACCATAGTTTGAAAATTCTTTGGCATTGCCTTTCTTTGGGACTGAAATGGAAACTGACATTTTCTTGTCCTGTGGCCACTGCTGAGTTTTCCGAATTTTCTGACACGTTAAGCGCAGGACTTTAACAGCATCATCTTTTAGGATTTGAAATAGGACAGCCGGAATTCCATCACCTCCACTAGTTTTGTTTGTAGTGATGCTTCCTAAGGCTCACTTGACTTCACACTCCAGGATGTCTGGTTTTAGTTGAGTGACCACACCATTGTGGATATCCGGGTCATTAATACCTTTTTGTATAGTTCTTCTGTGTTTCTATTTTGTTTAATTTACTTATTGTTGGCTGTGCTATTTTGGCTATTTATTTATATCCTGGTCATCAAGGGCTTTTTGATTAGTTTTGCTGTGTTTCTGTTTATTCTATTTATTTATATTATCCGTTGCTTTGTGTGGGCTTTCTCTAGTTGCAGTGAGCAGGGTCTACTCCTCATTGTGCTGCGCAGGCTTGTCACCGTGGTGGCTTCCCTTGTTGCGGATCGTGGGCTCTGGGTGTGTGAGCTTCAGTGGTTGTAGCACGTGGGCTCAGTAATTGTGGCTCATGGGCTCTAGAGCTGGGGCTTAATAGTTGTGCACAGGCACAGTTGCTCTGTGGCATGTGGGGTCCTCCTGTACCAGGAATCAAACCCAAGTCCCTTGCACTGGCAGATCCCTGGACCACCCGGGAAGTCCCTAATGTTTTGTAACTTTTTGTAACTTTAATTACTACTGAAATACACAACTCTGATCAAATCATTGTATATGTTTTATATGGACTTTCCTGGTAGCTTAGTTGGTAAAGAATCTGCCTGCAATGCAGGAGACCCTGGTTCAGTTCCTGGGTCAGGAAGATCCTCTGGAGAAGGGGTAGGCTACCCACTCTAGTATTCTTATGCTTCCCTGTGGCTCAGCTGGTACAGAATCTGCCCACAGTGTGGGAGACCTGGGTTTTATCCCTGGGTTGGGAAGATCTCCTGGAGAAGGGAATGGCTACCTCCTCCAGGATTCTGGCCTGGAGAATTTCATGGACTGGGAGCTTCAGTAGTTGTAGCATGTGGGCTCAGTAGTTGTGGCTGGTGGGCTCTAGAGCTGGGGCTTAATAGTTGTGCACAGGCCCAGTTGCTCTCTGTCATGTGGGATCCTCCTGTACCAGGGATCAAACCCATGTCCCTTACATTGGCAGATGGAGTCCTAATCACTGGACCACGATAGAAGTCCTTAATGTTTTATAACTTTTTGTAATTTTAAATACTACTGAAATACACAACTCTGATCAAATAATTATATGTGTTTCATATAATTTCTTTTGAATGACTCCAAGAGGAGTTTTGCTATATATATATACTTTTAAATTGCTACAAGAGGGAAACCTTTGTGATAATCTATTGCTTTGCCTCTTGTTCTTGCTATTTCAAGGAGAAAGAGGAGGGTCAAGAGGAAAAGAGGGAAAAAAGGAGAAAGAAGTAAGGAAAAGAGGAAAAAAAGGAGAAAGTAGTGAAGACAGAAGGAATTATCACTAGACTCTCCTATAAGCCTGGGATCTGTCTTCACTTTTGAGTAATCGTTCCTGCTGAAATCCTTCCATTCCTAGTTTTGCTTCCAAATCCCATTCCTGCTCCATACCCCGAAATCCTGCAGGGCCCAGCTAAGCTCTGCCTGATTCTTCTTATAATGATTACCGCCTGATACAGCTACTGAGGGGTCTTTCTGGGTGGCTCAGTGGTAAGGAGTCCACCTGCCAATGCAGGAGATGCAGGTTCAATCCCTGGGTTGGGAAGATCCCCTGGAGAAGGAAATGATACCCCACTCCAGTATTCTTGCCTGGAGAATCCCACGGACAGAGGAGCCTGGTGGGCTACAGTCCGCGGGGTTTCAAAGAGTTGGACACAGCTTAGCTACTGAATAACAACAGGAGTGGCTGGAGAAACCTCAAGCAGCTCGGTGTTTGAGGAGGGGAGATACATTTCTGGCATTCCAAGTTGGAGCTAATGGTCTTATAGCACAGAAGGAAATGACAAGCCACTCCAGTGTTCTTGGCTGGAGAATCCCAGGGACAGGGGAGCCTGGTGGGCTGCCGTCTCTGGGGTCGCACAGAGTTGGACACAACTGAAGCGACTTAGCGGCAGCAGCAGCAGGGCTTCCCTGGTGGCGCAGATGGTAAAGAATCCCTTGCAATGCACGAGACCTGGGTTTGATCCCTGAGTTGGGAAGATCTCCTGGAGAAGGGCATGGCAACCCACTCAAGTATTCTTACCTGGAGAATCCCATGGACAGAGGAGCTTAGTGGGCTACAGTCCATACGGTCTCAAAGAGTTGGACATGACTGAGCAACTAAGCACACAGCACAGGGTCCTTAATCTAGGGCTCACAGAGAGAATTTGGTGGGGGTGAGGGTCACTGAGTTTGGAGGGAAAATTTATGCCTTTAATTCACAAAAAGCTCTGCTTCTCTAAAAGATACCTGACTGAAGCAAGTTGCACTGGTCTGAGCTTTCCCTTATTAAGAACTGTGTAGGGGCTTCTCTGCTAATTTGCTTTTTCTATCATTTAGTTCCTTGCTTCCTTTGTTTTCCCCATTTTATGGGGAGGAGTAGCATCTGATGTAGTAGAAGAATACTAGGCTAGGGATCAGTAGTCCAGGTACTACCCTTTGCTCTGGGTATTGATAAATTGAAGCATTGCACTCAGTGGTCTTCGTACCTTCCACTTTGCCTGCATGAGGAAGTACCATTAGATAAATTAAATATTTCATTTCTAGACAAAAAATTCTAATATGTCCTCTCACCCCTTCAATTGCAATGCATTGAGGAACAGGAAACTGCCCATGGGAGGCTTTGCATATAACCCTTCCTCTTCCATGCCCCCGACCTTCCTAGAGTGTACTTCAAGGAAGTACAAGCTGGTCTTGGAAAAATCCCACCTAGCCAGTTTCTCACAAGTGATGGGAAGTCAGAGGTATGGGTGCAGAGGGAGACCTGGGGAATGTTTTGAACTGAGATGGCCAATATTAAGCAACAAGAAACCCCTCGTGTAGTCTGCAGGGGGTTCTGTGTGGTTGCCCTTTAAGCTGGGCACGGGGCTGCTGCTCTCCTCCCACCTCAGACCTGCTGGCTGAGAGTACTGTAGGCAGACAGAAAGTGATAGCCATTCCTAAAGATTTCTCAGTGCAATTCTTGGATTTCACACTTTTTATTCTTAACAAAGAGAAGTTAGAACATTAGGTGAAGATAGTTTAATATATTACTGAGATATCTTAGGGATGGGGAGGGACCACTACAACTTGTAGGCCAAAGTCATTGTTTTCTCTGCCTTCATTCTTCTCCTGTGTTATTGTCCTTGACTTTAGGGTGTGTGTGTGTGTGTGTGTGTGTGTGTGGTGTGTAGGGTGCATGTGTGTGTAATGGTGTGTATGTTTGTCACTCAGTTGTGTCCGACTCTTTGTGACCCCATGGTCTTACTCACTCACAAAAAAGTTCTCATTAGTCTCTTTAAAACCATGATGAATGCTCTAGCCTCCAAGTTGAGGGAATATCCCAAAGGTGAGGTGAACAGCAATGCCAACAGGAGTTCCAGTTCCCTAAATCTAAGGGGAGAAGTGACCCAAGACACGGGAAATAAAGATTGACTGTAAGAATGTGACTCAGACCACAACTTTTCAGCAAAATGACATGTGATATTTTAAAATCACCAGACTAGTGAACCATTCAGGATTAATCAGAATAGAGCCCTATGGATAGATTCTGTTAAAATAATAACAATAAACTGGGAATATAGAAACAATTTTTTAAAAATTGATGTAAAATATATACCACAGAGAAATTGTCTTTAGAACAATAGAAAGAGTACACAGAAATTGTTCCTAGGGTCTCAAAGAGGTAACCCCTAACAAAAGTTACAGTCAGAGAAAAAAGCCTCAAAGAAGCAATAGAAAAGTTCAAATAAAAATTAAAAGGCAGTAGGAAAAGATGGGAAATGAACTAAATAGAAAAGGAAAAACACCACCAAAAGAATAAATGTGACTGAAAACATATGTATAGTGCCAGGTTTGACAACATCACCTAAAATGAAATGGAAATGAACAAAAGACATAAAAGAGATTATAGACAAGGTACTGGATACGAAGGAAAAATAAAGGTGATCCTATGTATACTAATTGACACTTTGAGAGAGAGAACAGAGCAGATGGAACAGAAATGATTTCAATAACATAAAAGTTTCCTTCAGTAAAAGCCTGAATCAGCACATTGAAGCACGATCCAGTAAAGATTGGCACAATATAACCAATACCCAGCCATATCCTTAAAAAGTTACTGAATACGAGATAAAGGGAGATTTATATGGGCATGAAGAAAAGAAATTAAGTTACAAAGAAGGGAAAAGTCTGGCTGACTTCAGGCTTCTTCATAGCAAGATTAAATGCCAAAAGATGTTGAGGGAATGCCAACAAAATGTTACTAAATAATTAACCATGCAAGTTCAAGTCTAAAGGCAACAGATAATCTCAGTAGTGCACATAGTTAGGCAATACAGGAGATAGGCGTCCTTGGAAAAAAATAAGTTTAGCGGATCAGGAGATGATTCACAATAACTAGCCATTTTATTGAATCAGTTGAATTTGAAATATCCAAATGTAAAATCTTTACATTCTCCCGCATCTTTAGACTGTCCTAGTCAAGTATTACTTTCTTGTTCTTTGAGCAATCTATTGGTCTGATCCCATCACTTTTCTGGTATTTTCAAGTATTCAAAATCCAGTAAATCTTCTATCTCATATACAACTTAACTCTTATTTTCTTTCCAAGGTTGGGCACCTATGGCAGATGATGGGTACCAAAATATGTCTCTTTGGCATATGAATGATTTTAAGTTAACTGCCAACCGAGAACCAGCAGATGTAGGAAAAGCTCTTTACCTCCCTCCTCTAAAAATAGAGCACACATTTTCCCTTTTGTAGAGGAAATTTACATTTGTAAAAAGTCTCTGTACCAGGAAGAGATCTACTCCCAGAGACAACATTTACCACCTGAGAGGATCTTGACTGCATGACAACACAGCCCTAATTTCTTACTCCTGTAACGACTCTTCTCCACCCCAGAGGCTTAATCCCCCTTTCCTTTGTGTAGTCTAGGATGGTATATGTCTTAATCATTTAGCCATTTCCTTGAGCCACATTATACTTTTTGAACTCCTGCACATAGTACATAATTAAAACTGTTTTTTCCTCTTCTTTTTCTGTCTTGTATCAGTTTTATTTAGGGATTCCGCCATTGAACCTAAGAGAGGGGAGGGAAAATGACTTTTCCTCCCCTACACAGAGACTCTTCTTCCTTCTCTTAGCTCCTCGCCTTACCCTCTCTCTTGTCTGAGTCCTCTTCTCTTCTTGTGTGTTGTGGTGAGAAGGAGAGATGGGAGAGAAAGGGTGGACATCACTTAGTGCCTTTGGGTGCTCTTTAGATTCTTATTGGCTCTGATTCTACGTGAGAGGTCCAGATGCTGTTGCTCTCCAAAGGTGAATCCGGAGGGAAGGGGGCAGGGCACCACCTTCGAAAGAATGACATGCCATGGCTTGCCATTGTCACGGACGGGCTGGCAGCTCCTCTCTCCTTTGGAAAGTATGAAAGTGAAAGTGTTAGTCACTCAGTCATGTCCGAATCTTTTGTGACCCCATGGACTGTGGCCCGCCAGGCTCCTCTGTCCATGGGATTTCCTAGGCAAGAATGTTGGAGTGGGTTGCCATTCCCCTTTCCAGGGGATCTTCCTGACCCAGGGATCGAATCTGAGTCTCCTTCATTGCAGGGAGATTCTCTACTGTCTGAGACACCAGGGCAGCCCAGGCCTCTCCCAAATTCTCCGGGTTAGTTGGTTAGTTTTCAGCGGAAGCGGCAGTGGCAGCACTGTCTTCCTATCGGGACCTCCTGATGTGAGACAATTCATAATGGTGGTTATTATGGTGCCTGGCAGAGCTGGGTGGTTTCATTGAATGGTTCCCTAGCCAAATGTAACTGTTTTAAATCTTGAAAACATAGAAATAATGGTTAACCAATGTTGGGAGATATAAGGAGGAAATGTGGAAGGGATCAAAAGAGTCAAATTTTGTTATCTTTCATGTAAAGGGGTAAATAGATATTGTTCAACATTGTATGGTATGGTTAAAAATTGATTTCCCCCCATAATTCTATATATTTTTTTAAACCTTGGAGTAGTAGTTCTCACCTAGAAGTGATTTTGACCGACCTTCCCCAGGGCATGTGGCTCTGTCTGGAGACAGTTTTGGTTGTCTCACTGCAGGGAGGAGGGTGTTTCTACTGGTGTCTTGTGAGTACAGGCCAGGGATGCACCTAAAAATCCTATGAAGGGATTAGCAGCCCACCAAAGCGATATGGAAATTACTTGAAACTGAAAACATCTGAGCAGCTGCAAGAAGAAACATTACCTAAACTTAGGCAGAGCTTCCTGAAAATACTGCCATCAGCTGCCATCAGTCCTTTTCTGAGGGAGTTTCCTACTGAGGGGAGGTGACAGAGGAAGACTGACTCTTAGCACCAGCTGCCCATTAGCATCAAAAAGCCCAGTAGGCTCTTTCATACTTTCCCATTAATACCCAACCTCCTCTCCCTTTTTACTTTTTAATTTTATTTATTTATTTATTTTTAATTTTTTTTAAATATAAATTTATTTATTTTAATTGGAGGCTAATCACTTTACAACATTGTATTGGTTTTGCCACACATCAACATGAATCCCCCACAGGTGTATACGTGTTCCCCATCCTGAATCCCCCTCCCACCTCCCTCCCCATCCCATCCCTCTGGGTCATCCCAGTGCAGGATACAGGATACAGTACGAGGATCCCTGTATCATGCATCGAACCTGGACTGGCGGCTCATTTCACATATGATATACATGTTTCAATGCCATTCTCCCAAATCATCCTACTCTCGCCCTCTCGCACAGAGTCCAAAAGACTGTTCTATACATCTGTGTCTCTTTTGCTGTCTCTCATACAGGGTTATTGTTACTGTCTTTCTAAATTCCATATATATGTGTTAGTATACTGTATTGGTGTGTTTCTTTCTGGCTTACTTCACTCTGTATAATCGGCTCCAGTTTCATCCACGTCATTAGAACTGATTCAAATGTATTCTTTTTAATGGCTGAGTGATACTCCATTGTGTATATATACCACAGCTTTCTTATCCATTCATCTGCTGATGGACATCTAGGTTGCTTCCATGTCCTGGCTATTATAAACAGTGCTGCGATGAACATTGGGGTACACGTGTCTCTTTCAATTCTGGTTTCCTTGGTGTGTATGCCCAGCAGTGGGATTGCTGGGTCGTATAGCAGTTCTATTTGCAGTTTTGTAAGGAGTCTCCGCACTGTTCTCCATAGTGGCTGTACTAGTCTGCATTCCCACCAACAGTGTGAGAGGGCTCCCTTTTCTCCACACCCTCTCCTTTATCTCTGGCTCTTCAGCACATTCATTCCTGAGTGCTCCCAAGTGCATGTATGAATAAACCCCAACTTTTTTCTAATTAATATGTCTGTTGTCAGTTTACTTGCAGGACCCCTAACATTTGGACCTAAGTGGATAAAATTTTCAATACCTGCTATCCTCAAACCCCCATAACAAATAGACATATTTTAAATATTAAAATAATTTTAGAGGGGAGAAAAGTTTTTCTGAACTTCAGTAATTTATTCAAAATAACTGCAGGATTTTTTTTTTTTGTAAAAGTGAAATAAAACCCAGCATAAAAATATATAGCCCTTATACTATGATCTTGATTTTGTAGAATTATGCCCATTTTTTTCTATCTATACACATGTATTTACAGAGATGTTTCAAAAGGTGTTAGAGGGAAAAATGATGGATATTTACAGGTAGTAGAATTTGGAGTGATTTTTCCTTTCTCTTTGCCTCCCCCCACCTTGATCACTTAAAGCTTATTTTTCAATACTGATGAATATAATGGTTAGAAACGCAGTGGATTTTCTATTCTTTCTTATAGGAAAAGCAACGTCAACTATTAAAAAAAAAAACCTTTCCAGTGGATCTCTTTGTGGGTCAGGAGAAAAATCCAGCTTATCTCCTCTGTTCCTTGTTCACACTAAAACAGAACGACACAGATATCAGTTACCAGGCCAACATTACCTGTGTCTTCATGGTTGAAGAAGATCTTGCAGGCTGCTTGAAATGCGCTGAACAGGTCAGATAAGTCTTACTTTAACCTCATTACTCTTGCTCTCCTCCATCTTCAAGAGCAAAAATATGTATGTGTTCATTAATAAAGCTTCTCTTCCACCATTTCCTGCTCTTCAGGTGCAGCTCTGCTTGTGCCCAGGGCACTGCCTCATGTCCGCTTCATTTTACTGGCTCTGATCCGTCCTTTGCACATGCAGTGGAGACACACACTGGGGTGCGCAGAGGGTGTAGAGGCCTCTTGCACAGTTGCTACCCTCTTTCATGAAGGAACAAAGTTGTTTCATCTCTTACTTGCACAAAAGTTGCAAAAATTATTTTATTTCTTAGAAATCTCCTTGAATAAGTTCTGCCAAGTACCTGAAACAATAGCCCCTTTTCACTTTGAAAAGCACGAAAAAATAAATCTCCTTTTTTTATGGGTACCAAAGCCAAGCATATGTGCTCTATTTGGAGAATGCCAACGCCTCAAGCTGCAGCATTTCTTTCACCAGCTCTCAGCAAGTGGCCATTTAGGCTTAATTGCTCCTCACAGCATAGTCCAATTAAGAACGGGCATCAGCAGGGTAAGGGCTATTTGTTAATCCATAAAAGGTATGAGAGACAGTACTTGTTTTGCCTGCGGTTTTTATTCACATGTTTGGGTGAAAATCTAAACAGCTGGAACTCTCGGCAAGTGATATGTGTGTATTTAATCTGTTGGCTATGGGCAAGACAAGTGTATGAATGAATATTACACCAAAGCCAAACTTTTTCTCCCATACAAAGGAGAACTTTGTCAAGATATTGTTGAACCTACTGAAGCATGATACTAAAATTGCAGTGGGAAGTGGGAGCCAGGTCAAAGAGGAAAACCTCTGAGGGGTTTCTCTGCAACCTTAAGATGGCTTTAGTTCCCCAGAAGAGCAAGTTCCCTGTTAAAGCGTACAGTTCTATCTGTACAAATTGTGGGCTTTTATTGTTGTTTAGATTTGTTTTTTGAGTTTGTATTTTTTGAGAAGTTGACTTCTGTACATCATTGTGATGTGGTACAAGGAGAATTGCCATTCTACATTGGGCGGGGCAGGATAAACTAACAAGAAATGGGAGGTGTGGGAGTGACAGAGTGCCTCTTGTGATGAAAATAGGCAAGCATAGCTATGAAATATTCTCAGCTAGCTCAAAGCTTTCCACATTTGCTTCTGTAGGAAGAATCTGATAAGCACCATATAGGCTGGGGGCCGCTTACTGATTTCTTATAAGTCTAGAGGCTTCGATTTTCAGAGAAGGGGAAAGTAGAAAACACACCTGAGTGACCTGCTATGTCAGGCTGCTCATGAAACCCTGGGATCAGGTGACAAGATATGTTGTCTAGAAAAGTCAGGCTTCAGTAGCAGGGGGACTTGGGAAGATAGGGAGAAGGATATTTAATACTGTTGCTTTCCCAGAGCAGAGTGAGATGAGATGTCAAATATCTTCTGTGATTTTTTGTTTGTTTGTTTGCCTGTGCTGAGTGGCTTGCAGGATCTTAGTTCCCCAATCAAGGGTTGAACCTGGGCCCCAACAGTGAAAGCCCTGAGTCCTAACCACTGGACCGTCAGAGAATTTCCTCCTCCATGATTTATATGTTGGTTGGGCTTTGAAGACAGGCAGAACCATCTGTCCATTTTCTTGTTTCTTCTTCCCAAGTTTCTAACTTTCTAATTCCCGGACATATTCTGCTCCATCTAAAACGTCTCTGGCCTTGACCTTCCCTCTACCAGCATAGAGAGGGAAGGAAGACCTGAGCAATCGTTCAAGAACCTGGTCTGCTTAGTGGTCAACCTGACATAGCCAGGGCTGGAGACTCTTTTGTTCTTCAGCTAAATGAAAGCCTATTTTCCCCCCTCTTTGGCTTTGTGTGTGTGTGTTTTAATCACATTGTTAATTGTTAATGTCCTCTGATGAGTGAAACTTTCACTGATTTTTGGGCTGTGTGCATGTATGTATGTGCTCAGCAGTGTCCAACTCTCTGCGACCCCAACGACTGTAGCCTGCCAGGCTCCTCTGTCGATGGGATTTTTCAGGCAAGAGTATACTGGAGTGGGTTGCCGTTTCCTATTCCAGGGGATCTTCCCGACCTAGGGATCAAACCAGAGTCTCCTGCATTGGCAGGCAGGTGGATTCTTTACCACTGTGCCACCTGGGGAGCCTGTTAGGGCAGTACTTACCGTCACATTAATGATTCTCCTCTGGAAAATGCCCACACTCACCTGCCTCTCAGTCTGAATCCTGATGGGATGCTGGCTGCAGGTAATGATATTTACCCGGCTCATTGAAATGTCACACTTAGGACTGAACCCTGTAAATTATTATTGTGCTCGTGTTATATTGTAAAGATAAAGGTCAGATCAGAGCTCAGATTTATTCACACCCATGATGCATTTCTGAGTGTTAGGAGAAAAATAAACTGTTGGGTCTTTCTGTTAAAAGTACATACAAGTGAAAGTGAGCTTTTTTTCTCCCCCAAAGGAAAAGATATAACCACAGAACCAGAAGGTTTTTGGAATAAATACAAGAGAAGGAGAATTTGGCTCATCTAAGCTCTATAAATACTACCTCCAATTTTCTGCACATTTTTTGACAGTCCTTTGAAAATAACTGGACAAGGTCAGGGACAAGTTCAGGAAGACTAAGGGAAATACTGAGAACCGATCCTCACTAGTGTCTGAGTAGGCTGCCTCCTCCCTTGCAGGACTGAGATGGCCCTCTGGATTTTTAGGGAAAGGTGTTTGGTGGCCAGAAAGCCCATCATTAGAGCTGGGCAACTTTGTTCCCAGTTAGTCACAAATCCCATGGCTGGCTGTTTACCTTGAACAGGACTGCTAACCTGAGAGCCCTAAAGCCGGGGCAGCACGGGAGGAGGCCCTTCAGTGTGGACTGAGAGTCAGCGCCGAGCAGTGGGGAGCGCCCCTTGCTCTGTCTTTGCCACTTTAGCTCTTTCAATAAGTTATGGTCGGAGTGTTAGCCACCAAGGCAACAGTTCTTGGCACTTAATAGAAAGCCCCAGAGCAGCTGCATCAAGTGACTTGTCTTCCATAAAATTTGACTTTTGCGCTTTGAAAGCTACTGGGCTCCCTGACCATTCACCCCGCCCACCCTCATTTTTCTTACTAACTTGTGCTTTTAAGGGTTAGCTCTAATCGGAGAGTAATATCTGAAGGGGTTTAATCTTCCAAACTATTTAAACAAGAGTGAGTGGATAATCTTTTACTTGCCTCTTTCATTTCTGTGATTCCTCCTCCTCCTCTTTCTTACATTACTCAGCTGAATATTAGTGCCTTTATTTTGATATTCTCCATCTTTGTATGTTCTCTTAAAGATTTTTATTCTCTATTAATTCATTCCTAATAAATACCACTGCAAACTCTAAGCGATTACTATGTAGTTGGCACCATACTGGATAGAAGAAGGAGTAATTTGTATTCGATATTATTTGAGGCCTTTGCTAATCTTTGTTGTTTTAGTATAAAGAATAAAAAATATAATCATGTTTTAAAGACTTGTAAAAACACAATATCTAGGGAAAGATAAATACATGTTGAGGTCTACCCTATACTGTTATACCCAGGAGAAAATGTTACCTTTTTCACTTTCAGATTTAATTTTAGTGTTTCTTGATCATCCTTCCCAACATTTATTTACCACTCCTCTCCCCCAAAAGAGAGAAAAGTGTCTGTCTTTAAGACCCCATCATTACTTTTTCTTTGGTTCTACTTAAAAAAAAGCAAACCCAAAACATTACTTTGAAAACAATAATTGCTTCTGCTAACATATTTCTGTTTTCTTTTTATTTTTTGCCTGAAAAAAAAGTTTTTTCTTTTTTCTTTTGTATTTTTTCCCCTTGTTTGTTTTTTTCAATTTATTGGTTTATTTTAATTAGAAGATAATTACTTTACATGAATCAGCCACATGTGCACATGTCCCCCCGCCATCCTGAACGCCCCACCTATCTCCCTCCCCACCCCATCCCTCTGGGTTGTCCCAGATCACCAGCTTTGCCCTGCTTCATGCATCGAACTTGCAGTGGCCATCTGTTTTACATATGGTAATATACATGTTTCAATGTTATTCTCTCAAATCATCCCACCCTTGCCTTCTCCCATATAGTCCAAAGTCTGTTCTTTACATCTGTGTTTCCTTTGCTGCCTTGCATATAAGGTCATTATTACTGTCTTTCTAAATTCCATAGTGAAGTGAAGTCATTCAGTCGAGTCTGACTCTCTGCGACCCCACGGACTGTATCTTACAAGGCTCCTCTGTCCATGGACTTTTCCAGGCAAGAGTACTGGAGTGGGTTGCCATTTCCTTCTCCAGGAAATTCCATATATATGCATTAATATACAGTATTTGTCTTTCTCTTTCTGACTTACTTCACTCTGTATAATAGGCTCCAGGTTCATCCACCTCATTAGAACTGACTCAAATGCATTCCCTTTTATAGCTGAGTAATATTCCATTGTGTGTATGTACCACAACTTCCTGATCCATTCATCTGAGATGGACATCTAGGTTGCTTCCGTGTCCTGGCTATTGTAAATAGGGCTGCAGTGAACACTGGGGCACATGTGTCTCTTTCAGTTCTGGTTTCCTCAGGATGTGTGCCCAGCACTGGGATTACTGGGCTGTATGGTGGTTCTAGTCCAAGTTTTTTAAGGAATCTCCATACTGTTCTCCATTTCTCTTCATGGAACATAGTTTGCGTTTAAGGGAAACAGTTGTCACAGGAAGTGCAGACGGTTTGCCACGTGAAGAAGGTAAAGGAAGGGAGCTAGGCTGACTTTCTTTTCTGTCCCAGCTCTGCTATTCCTTCCTCACTTTTGTCTACTTCCCTCGGAGGGAACGTTTTGGACCCATCAGAAAGGCATATACAGTTCTTTTTAAGGAACATGAGCAGTGAGTTGCAGCCATAGCAGTGTTATGATTTCTTCACCCTGGATGCTTAGTTTCAAACTGAAGGCTGAAAAAAACCATTGAATGTAAGTCATTTCCAAAACATCTTTCATTCATTTCCTTCAGTAGACATTTATTGTGTACTAACTTTTCCAGGCACTATTCTAGGCACTTCAGAGATATGACTGAACAAAACAAACCCAGGACTTTGCCCTTGTGAGTCTTAGTTTCTAGCAGGGGGAGACAAACATTATATAATACATCTAATAAATGGCTTGATTATCCAGCTGAGGGGCAGGAAATCATTTATTTCTCTTCTGTCTGTCCTAGGTTCATTGGATAGGGCCATGTAAATAAGACTTCCGAAAGACAGATTGACGAGAAAAAACAAATAGAAGGGTTTTTTTTGCATGTGCGTCACATATGTGTGAGAATTCAGTGATGAGTAACTCAAAGGAGCGTTTGGATCTGGGCTTATATAGCATGTTAACAAAAGAATAGTATGTGTTTGGAGAAGTGATGAGACAAAGAAAAGGACTTTGAGCTTTTTGAGCAGCAGATTGTGGGAGGGTAAATATATGGGGAACCAATGGAAAATAAGGGCTAGTTAATAAGATTTGTTCCGTAGGTTTCACTGGTGCCATCTCCCAGCTGATCCTGGTCTCTTTTGATTAACCACTGTCCTTCCTGGTAGAAAGCAGAAAAGGGACATCTTTACAAATTTATGTCTTATTTTTGGGCAGATAGGGGGAGGCTAAAGAGCTTTTCTTACACTTGCTATTTGCTTCTTTTTAATTGTCTTCATCTAAAAATAATCCATATGCCAAAGTGGTGTACTTGGTGTGGCATATTATGGTACCCTTCATGTTATTAGAAGATGGTAAGTGCCATGAAAATAAAATGCAGAGCAAAATAAGGGGATCAGAGGTATAAGGGTGTTGCAGTTTTTAAAAATGTGTTGCAGAGTTGGCCTCAGTGAGATGACACTGGACAAAGACTCCCTTCTCTTCTAGATCCCGCAAGTGCTAACAAAAATATTAGGAAGGCTGGACACAATCAGCTTTGCTATGGATTATCCTCTCATAATGTTGGGAGGAGCTACTCTTTTATACGCTGAGCTACTAAGAGAAGAGTGGAAATGGCTGCGGTCTCTATCTGTTTCCTCCTGGTGTAGGGAAAGCATCAGTGCAGAGAACAGTTACACAGGTGAAGACAGATTAGGAGTTTTAGAACATACCATGAGTGACGTGTTCTCTATTTCTTAGTGTAACCTAGGTATAACTTTTTTCAGTTGAAGCCTCATTTCTGGGCCACTAGGTGGTATCCATATAAAACTATAGTTTTAATTAAAAAATGCCTGTGTAAAAAAATTATGGTGCAGAATTTCTGTAAAGAGTTTTTGCTCAATCCACTTGAGGTTTGTGAGTGTTTGAGTTGGTACATGTGTCCATTTGTGTGTATGTGAATAGAACTGGTCTTGTTAGTAAAAGATGCTGACTGTACAATGTATTACACAGCTTTCATTTTTATAGATAATAATTTTTAATCATTGCCCTACTCAGTTATGTTAATAATTAGAGTTGGTAATTTTGCTAACTTGTAGAGCAGTGATTCTACAACATGTATCTTTTTGTGACATCTAGAGTAAGGTTCTTAAAATTGTTTGGTTGTTCATAGCATTTTTAATGGAGACTGACTATTTAATTCCCTTCTTTGAGGGAACTTGGAATCTTATAAGTAATATGTCAGAAATGATTATGGAAAAGCAAACCATGAGTGTGTCCCTAAGGAATAAATATATCTTTGGGAAATGAAAAGAATCTCCTGAATTTCTATCCTGTCACATGCTAAATTGAGAGCCATTTAGATGAGATCACACCCTATGCAGTACCCAAGTTGGACGTTTTAAAACAGATTATTCCCCTGTTGTTCTGAATGTGTGGGCAAGAGTACCTACTGTTTTCTAATATCTTTTTGTGTGGTTTGGCCGGGGATGGGGTGGGATCTCTGTAGAATTTGGAATTAGCTGATGGTAACTTTTTGAAAATAACAATACATGTTTCAGGGATCAGGCTGTGCTTTGTTCAGGTAAAGACATCCTTAGGAGGGGAATAGGGAGCCACACTTCTGCTGATAGAAAGCCAAGTATGGGGTGGTAGATGAGGAAGGGTGAACTGGATTGGTGCTAGACTTCATGTTTTCCGAGCATTAAATATGAAAGAGAAGTGGTCAGAAGCTGCAAAGAGAAAAGCAGGAGTTGTGTGGGTCCAGTTCCTCCCCTGAACACACCTTTGGCTGTCAGGAACAAACATGGCCTTTCTTGTGTGTTTATCTGCACAGTCTGGGTTAGCAACCTCATTGCCCTGCCTTGGACCCTGAACTCTGATATGGAATTCCAGCTCCCTCCCTATTCCCTACTCACTGTGGGGCTCTGGTCCAGACCCTTCACTCACTAGGTCTCTTTCCATCTGAAAAGTGAAGATAATACCATTTATCTCCAGCAAGAAATGTGTGAGAATTCTCTGCTTTTCAGGGGAAAGAGATGAACTAATTCTCTAATTCTAGAAAATTAGGAATAATAAGGAAAAATAAGGAATCTTTATAGGATTAGCATAGTTTACAAAGAAAAGTTAAAAAATAATATGTGTTGAATCACAAATACAATAATTCTATATTTTTGCTGCCTCAGTTACTTCTTCAGGTACTCTGAAGAAAACATTTGATTAAGATCATTAAAGGGCCAGAAACTGTAACATTTCTCTCTGTTTCTGCTGTGTATGTTACCTTGAATGATAAAATTTTATAGAAAGTTCTGGATTCTATCATTATTTTTGGCTGGAATGAAAATTGATGTTAAGTTTTTATTCTGCCTTTCTAAATTTAACAGTCTGTGTCATTCATAGCCAGGCATGTAATAAAGGACTTAGTGATGATGAAAATAGCAAATTTATTACTTATGTATTTTCTTACTCACAGTATTATTTTCCTTGAATCCTTAATTTTAGAGTTTTTGTTTTTGGCTATGTGGCCTGTGGGATCTCAGCTCCTGTGTGTGCATGCGTGCTCTGTTGGGTCTGACCTTTTTGCAATCCCATGGACTGCAGTCTCAGGCTCCTCATTCCATAGAATTATCCAGGCAAGAATCCTGGAGTGGGTTGCCATTTCCTTCTCCAGGGCATCTTCTTGACCCAGGGATCCAACCTGTGTTTCTTGCTTGGCAAATGGATTCTTTACCAGTGAGCCATTTTAGTTTCATGACTGGGGATCAAACCCATACCCACTATATTGAGAGTGTAGAGTCTTAACCACTAGACTACAAGGAAAGTCCCAGATTCATATATATATATATACATATATTTAAAGCAGATGAGTATTTATCTATTTGGCTGCAGCATGCAGAATCCTAGTTCCCTAGGGATCGAACCACTGTCCTTTGCACTAAGAGTGTACAGTCTTAACCACTGGACTGCCAAGGAAGTGACGTCACGCAGTCAGTCGTGTCCAACTCTTTGCGACCCCATGGGCGGTAGCCCACCAGGCTTCTCCGTCCATGGGATTTTCTAGACAAGTGTACTGGAGCAGGTTGCCATTTCCTCCTCCAGGGGATCTTCCTGACCCAGGGATCGAACCTGGGTCTCCTGCATTGCAGGCAGACGTTTCACCCTCTGAGCCACCAGGGAAGCCTGAACTGCCAGGGAAGTCCCTCCTTAATTTTAGAGAGATTTTGATGCTTATTAGCATTCTTATTCTACCAGAGAGAATTTAGAGATAATAGGAGAAAAGGAAGCAAAGACTTTGCCATATTATTACCTGTTAGAAGATGAAGGATGGGGCTACGTAAGGGAAGAGTGGAGATGGCATTGAATGAAGGGAGGCAGGTGGATTTTCTCTAAAGCGGGTCTCCTTCCAGATGATTGAGAATTGCTCACCATTGGGGTCTCTGTGCCTCTGCCTTCTCATGGTGAGCAGGTGAGGACTAAGTGAATCTGTCTCGACAGTTGTGTGGCAGCTGACATCCCAGGTGGCACTGACTCCACCTCCTGGCATTCACACTCTGTATAATCTCCCCCGGAATGACTCACTTTCAACCCATAATACAGTGCAAAAGTGATGAATGTCACTTTCATGATTAGGTTTCAAAGACTGACTTACAGACAGGCAGTCTCTCCTTTGCCCTCTCACTTACATGCTGTGATGGAGCACGCCGGCCGTCTAAGGCTGGAGAGGTTTAACATGGCAAGGAACTACACGTGGTCTCTAGCCAACAACCAGAGAGGAGCCAAGGCCCTCAGTCCAACAGCCTGTGAGGAACCATGTGAACTTCTTTAAGTCGAGTCTTGAGGTTAACTCCATCCCAGCCGTGACCTTGATTGCAGCCTACGAGAAAACCTGAAGCAGAGGACCCAGCTAAGCCATGTCTAGATTCCTCACCCACAGAATCTGTGAGGTAGTAAATGTGTATTGTTTTAAGCTGCTAAGGTTTGAGGTGATTTACTATGCAGTAACAGATCAATAATAGATAACTATTATGCTCTGTTACTTGTACTTTGAAATGATTCTGGTCACTTTGGCAAAAAAGGAAATGATCTGATAGACTCATACTGCAGTGTTCGGGAACTCAGTGTATAACCCTGTTGGAATCAGTGTCCTCAGAGAGGAGGTGAGGCCAACACAATAGAGTACCTGCGTGATGGCAGAATTTTAGGATTGGGGGCAGTGAAGGGGAAAGTATTCTTTACAGAATGGGGAAGATTCCTGGAAATAGGCTCTGCCTCTTGATGGGAGGTGCTTACAGAGATGGGATGGCTTATTGATGGCAGACATGGAGGCTATGTATCACCTGGTCCATCCTGAAGGGTCCCACGTATAGGAACCTTTTGAGGGGTATCAATGAAATGTCTGGAGTCCAGGCGTGTTCTGCAGGGGAATCTCTTGCAGAATCTCCTTCCCAAGCCGAGTTCCAGGGATGCTGCTGTGTATTCTCTCAGTGCTTTTACACTTTGGCAACTTCTCAGGCTCTGCAGCCCCCGTGGTTTCAGCTGGAGATGCTGAGTATAGTGGAGGGGTTACTGTGAGGTCAACCCCAGACATTGGAGTAATTTTCTGAGGGTTTTTCTGCCTCCCGTCTTTGAGGAGGGTAATCACGCGGTTCTCTCCCCTCCCACACTGGGGATAAGCCCAGTTGTGATGGACTGCCACCATCTGGAGACAAACTGGCTAAGGGTTGGAGGAAATGTGTGACACTGTGTAACTATTTATTCCCTGTCCCCCTCTCCTATCTACTTTGAGTCACATACCATACTTAAGAAGAATCATAAAATGTGAGAGCTGGAATTCTCCCAAGTCTAGTTCCGTGGTTTCCAACTTTGCTTCACAAGACTGTTTGAGATTTTATTGTCCTTCTGCAATGTAACAGCAACAACAGGGAGGGTGAAGGAAGGGGACAAGTGGGCTTCTGGTGGCTCTCTTTATTCTCCTCCAGCTTCTATGTATTTCATGTGTTGGGCTTCCATGTAGACTTCGTCTCATCGAGAGTTCCACTGTTAGAACTAGCGGAAATCTTTGAGCATGAGGCCTCGCAAGGTTAAGTAACCTGCTCAGACAGAGCTGGATGGGGAAGCAGCATAGCCTGGGCATTGTCTGGGGCAGCAGTCTATAGAGAATGCTGAATACATCCCTGGAAGTGTGCGGAGATGCAGTGAATTGCTTTTACCAGACCTCTGCATGGTATGTGAAGGAATATGATGATGAACTTCATGAGTGTGGGTGTGACAACCTCAAGGGGTACTTGTGAGGCCAAATAAGGTCACAAAACTACTTGTAGGAGGACGGAACCAAGGAACTGCACATTTTTGTTTTGACGACTAGAATATATGCATTTCTCTTTTTCCTCTTCCTACACCTAGTACTCAGCCTTCACCCTAAATTTCGGACAAGTATTTACAGGGGCATCCATTTTTGTGCTTGCATGCAGGACTCCCATGGGTCTGTCTGGCTTGGTGCCCACGGGAACGTGGCCAGCTAGTGACTGAGCCAGAGTGAGGAAATGAGAATCTAGACCCCTACCCCAGCATCCTTCTCTCACTATGCAACCCCTTCTCCTTCATAAAGAAGCCAGCATGATGATGCTTATCAATATACAAAGGACATTCAAGGAATTTGTTTCCCACTGCTTAGGTTTTTATTCAAATAAATCAAGAATATAGTTTCTCTCTTTTCCAGCTGTTATGAGGCTTGCTGATTTAGTGTGCATGACCCTTGGGATAAAGGCATAATGTAAAACAAAATTGTATTAATAAGATATTGCTAATATTAATCAATATGAAATGTAATAGTGTTCAGGGGTGAGGAAGTCAGGAAAGAACGCTGTAAGATCCTCTGGAGTCTGCAAGACCAGACCCATCCCAATGCTTCTTGGTAAATACTCAGCCGGGAAACGGTCCCCCAAAGTGCAGTAAAACATGCAACTCTGATGTTTGTGTTAGATGGAAATTGTGGCTTGGAAAACTCCAGCAATCTCTTCAATCATGAAAACAGTGAGAGATGTTAAATTTCATGTAATTATCCAGTCAGAATGGAAGCGATATCACATTCTCTGCTTTATGTGAGAAAGAACTGCTTAAAAAGGTCAGGGTCTTTATATTCCTAGTGTATAGGCTATATTCTAATTGAACTTCATAATGTGTCTGACAGGTAGGAAATAGCTCATTTTGACCTTCGATATCCAGTCTTTGGTTCACATAACCTAATAATGTGAGAGTATTACTTTTGTATTTTATACATGTCTGTTATTGAAGACCCTAGTTCCAAGGATACCAATCAACATTCTGATTTTTATATTTTTCCATTTGGCTATAAGAAGCTTGGGCTTGTGGATATGCTCGCATTAAACTGAGAGAACACAGTCATATTGTTTTCCTTTCACAAAGTGAGCTGCTGAGTTAACAGGAGGCTGGAGCAACTTCTCTGAATTCAGAGAAGCCATGGGTAGAATTGGGAGTCAAGCCAGTCCCCCTGACTTGCTGGACTTTCCAGTCTTGCAAAAATGTGTGGAAATTTTCAACATTTAATTCTGACCCTATAGAGCCCCAGAACCACATACCTTGTCTATATCTAAATTGTTTTGTTTTGTTTTGTTTTTGGTCTCTCGGATATGATTCTTTGGAGAAGGCCAGTGCCAGCCTGCATCATGGTGATAAATATGATTTTGGGGGGTGGGAGCCAGTAAGAAAACTGGCATTGAAACTGAAACCAAAGCCAAACTACACCAAACAATCTACCACACAGCTGTGTCAGCATTAGATTTACAGATACAGCTCTAAAGACCTAAAGAAAGAGCCCTACCTGTGAGAACATCCAGGCCCCACCTCATAAGCATGCACACTTAAGAAAAAGCAAAATATCCCGTCTTATTCTGAAGAATTGTTAAGCATCTCAAGGAAAGAGGATTTAGCCATGCTCTCTGTTGATCCTGCTCCTCTTTGATTTTCACCTCTCCTGCGGTCACAAGCTTTTTGTCTCCTTTACAGGCTTTTTCTCCTCCACTATTCCTTTATGTGCTGTTAGACCTTGGGGTTATATCCTAGACCCTTTTCTCATTGCCACTCATGCTCTTTCCTGCGGTGATTTTGTCCAGGTCCTTGCTTCAGTTACCGCAAAGAGGTTGGCAGTACCAAAATCTGTGTCATCACACTTTACCTTCACGTCTCCATATAACTGTCCTTGGATCCCTAAGATTTTACATATCTCAAGCTGAGCACATTATATTCTTCATTCCTCACCTCCTTGCCTACCCTCCACTGCTACTCTAGACTTTCACTTGTAAAGCATTACCATCCACCTGGTTTAATCAGTCAAAAACTGAGGCCAACCATAACTCTTTCTGCTTCATCACTTGCCACATCTAATCCATTGCAAAGTTCTTCCAACTTTCCCTCTTACACAGCTCTCTCATCTGCCCTCCTTGATTCATTTTTACTGCAACTCATCTTGTACTTTACTTGCTCCAGTCATCCCCATACATGATGCACATCCCCTACCTCCCAAGCAAAGGTACCAAAACACCTGCTAGAAGGTGGTGATCACCCAGGAGCTAAGAGTGTTGGTCTTGATTCTGTCACTTACTGGCCATATGAACTTAGGCAGGGCACAAGACCTCCCAAGGACCCACCTGCCCCGCATTATTACATTGGGGATCAGTAACACTTTGCTTTCTGGAATTTGGGCATTCAGCCAGGTGATCTATAGAAGACCCTCCCAGTTTTAAGATCTGCAGTTCTATGCAAGACCTCAGGTGTTCTGACACATGGAAATAACAACCAGATATACACTGATTAATTCAAACAGTACCACTCGAAATCCAGTGATAGTGGCATGTTGGCGTTGATATTTTTAAATACTTTTTGGTCATCAAGCACCTTTTAAATATTCTATGTTTTAGAGTTTCCCATCTTGTGATTCCTAAAATTCAAAATAGGTCAAACTCAGTTTCTCAGCCTTGATTAGAGATAGGACACACTCATGTTAACTCAGCCCTGGCAAGAAATACAACTTTTCTGAGATTTAAGTAAATAAAAAGGTAATAAGAAGAAAAGAGGCCTTTCTGGCCAGGAAGGCAGAGAGACTTCTATTAGAGGTGGCATTGGCAATAGCAAATGTTAGCAACATTGCACCTCTGCTCAGCAGTGCCTTCAGAGAGCCTGTGCTTGTGTTTGCAACAATGGAGGGCAATACCTGTTAGAATAGTCTGATGGTTTAATATGGGCATTGTTTATGACTTCATAGCCTTTAACGTGATTCTCTGACCTTCCTGGAGGTTATATGGTCGACCTAAAATTCTTTGATAAATTTTCATCTTTGTTTAAACAATCTATAGCGCCTCTGTTGTTTGTACCCAGGAATGATACCTTCTATCAGATGCAGTCAGAACATTATTTTCTCTGCAAAGTCCTTAGCCCCTGATTGCATTGAATCCCCTCATTGTGTGCTCTTAGGGTAGATGGTGCTTTTCTTCAACATGCATTATATTTATAGAGGCATTTAAATCACCTGATTGGCTCCCCTGCTCCACTGTAAACTCTGTGAGAGTTGAGGTATGTCTGCCTTGTTCCTCTTTTTCTTTAACACGTAGCATATTGTATAACATATAGTAATCACTCAGTAGGTGTCAACTTGAATCAAACTACTGACATCTAAGTGACTTATGCTGTAGTTGACGTGCAGTTTTCTTCGTCAGAGGTGAAAAATAGCTGGTCATCATCCTTAGTTTTTTGCTGAAGAATAATTTTAAAATGTAACTTGGACCAGTGTTGAGGTTACTAGAACTTTAGAATGTTAGGCCTGATTCATTATTAAGCCTCCTTGAGTTCTTGAAGTTGCTCACTTCTTTTAACTTTCTACTTTTAAAGATAAAGATGGGACTTAAAAAAGGTAAATCTGTTGATATTAGTCACACACTTTTCACCCATCACCCTCTAAAGGCCCCATTAAAATAGCAATAAAAAGCATATGAACTCACGACGACGAAGAGAAAGAGAGCATGAGCCCCAGCATAGGCAGGGGAGGCAGTGCACAGGGGTTTATGAAGGTTGAGGCTAGAGAGAGTTGTTCTCTCTCCCCATGTCATGGTGCAGCAGAAAGCTGAGGGTAACGTGTAGGCAGTGGATGTGCTGGTAACTATTTTACAGCCAGTTCTCTGAAAGGGAAAGAAAGCAAGAAGGAAAAAAGGAAGAAGCGGGGAAAGAAAGCAAGCCCTGATGTGTAGCATTTACTGATTTTTATGCTGGAAGTACACCAACATGGTCAGTTTCAAGCTCCCTATGTGGCGTCATTGAATCTGGACTAGATTGAGAAGAAAAGTACATTATTGGTTCTTTGGGCTGACAGGAGATAGCTCTGGCACATCATTGGGTACAAGGCCAAAAATGGTGAGACTGACCCAATTTTAGAGTATAGAGAGGTCAGTCTACCCCCAAACCTTCCCCCCAGTTCATACCTACACTCGAATTCATACAAACCTACCCCCCCAATTCATAATTATCAAACCTACCCCCAGTTCATACGAAGAATGCCAGAGCTATGTGTCTGCGATCTCCCCATCACCACACACACACAAGACTTGGAAAACAAACTTGGCTCAGGAATGGAGCTTCACATCTCTAAGAATGAATGTGTGCCAGAAAGGAATTATCTAGGAATATTTATAAAGATTGTTTATTTATTTATGTGTGCTTATATGAAATTTTAAACTGTTTTAGAAGACTATTCACTATTTAAAGCAAAATAGCTAAAATGTTTTGTGAAGATTTAAAATAAAATATAAGAACAACAGTAGCACAGGGGAGAAATAAACCCATGACTTTGTTAAGGTTCCTACACTATTGCTTCCTCATGAAGCAATATGTTACTGTTTAAAGGTAGTCTTAGATAACTTAAAGGTACATATTGCAATTTCCAGATCAATCGCTATAGAAATAAAGTCAGCAAGAGGTATATAAAAGAAGCCAATACTAAAATGTAATCAGTTCACCTAAAAGAAGGCAGTAAAGGAGAAATAGAAGAGCAAAGATCAAATGGGATAAATATAAAACAGAAACCAAGATGAAAGACTTTAAATCAGCCAATTCAATAATTAAACTGAATATAAACACACCAGGTAAATGTTTAAAAATCTAGTGTCTCTGTTGTACTGGTTGCACTGTGAGTGCTCAATAGCTACACATGGCTTGTGGCTAATACACCAGACAGCAGAGATACAGACGCTTCTCTCATCACAGAAAATCCTGCTGGATAGCACTGTAGTGGACAGTGTTTATTCAATACACGAGTGAAACTGTGTCTATGCTGATAATTGATTTCTTCTAAATTGGTGGATGACTCTTCGGGAGAATGTGAGGCAGGAGAGATGGTGATGGATGAGGGAACTAAAACTCATCCACTGTAAGAATAAACTAATAGATACCATCTAGCATAGATAAAAGTACTAGCCACGTTTTATTTTAGGAATATGGAAATAACTAGCATGGGGAGAGATTAAAGGAATTTTTCCATGGGGAATAGAATAGGAGGCAAGCTGGAGTAGGATAGAAAATTAGGGTAGAAAATTGAATGTCTTAAGTCTTTTGAAGGTATTTGATCTTTAAAAATATAGGCATATATTAACTGGATAAAATACTTGTAAAATCCAGACAAAATCTATTATATCTATCTTAGTATTTGATCATGACATTCAGGGAGCTGCTGCTAAGTCACTTCAGTCGTGTCCGACTCTGTGCGACCCCAGAGACGGTAGCCAGGCAAGAAAACTGGAGTGGGTTGCCATTTCCTTCTCCAATGCAAGAAGGTGAAAAGTGAAAGTGAAGTCGCTCAGTCATATCCGACCCTCAGCGACCCTACAGACTGCAGCCTTCCAGGCTCCTCCGTCCATGGGATTTTCCAGGCAAGAGTACTGGAGTGGGGTGCCATTGCCTTCTCCGATTTCAGGAGCTAAAAACTGATAATTTATGGAGCCTCTGTGTTATAATGAAACTTGTTTAATGTACTACAAAATAAAAACAAATGTAAGAAAGAACCTGCCTGTCAATGCAGGAGACTGAAAGACATGGATTTGATTCCTCAGTCAGTTCAGTTCAGTGGCTCAGTCGTGTCCGACTCTTTGTGACCCCATGAATTGCAGCACCCCGGGCCTCCTTGTCTATCACCATCTCCTGGAGTTCACTCAAATTCAAGTCCATAGAGTTGGTGTTGCCATCCAGCCATCTCATCCTCTGTCATCACCTTCTCCTCCTGCCCCCAATCCCTCCCAGCATCAGAGTCTTTTCCAATGAGTCAACTCTTCGCATGAGGTGGCCAAAGTACTGGCGTTTCAGCTTCAGCATCATTCCTTCCAAAGAAATCCCAGGGCTGATCTCCTTCAGAATGGACTGGTTGGATCTCCTTGCAGTTCAAGGGACTCTCAAGAGTCTTCTCCAACACCACAGTTCAAAAGCATCAATTCTTTGGCGCTCAGCTTTCTTCACAGTCCAACTCTCACATCCATACATGACCACTGGAAAAACCATAGCCTTGACTAGACAGACCTTAGTCAACAAAGTAATCTCTCTGCTTTTGAATATGCTATCTAGGTTGGTCATTACTTTTCTTCCAAGGAGTAAGTGTCTTTTAATTTCATGGCTGCAGTCACCATCTGCAGTGATTTTGGAGCCCCAGAAAATAAAGTCTGACACTGTTTCCCCATCTATTTCCCATGAAGTGATGGGACCGGATGCCATGATCTTCATTTTCTGAATGTTGAGCTTTAAGCCAACTTTTTCACTCTCCTCTTTTACTTTCATCAAGAGGCTTTTTAGCTTTTCTTCACTTTCTGCCCTAAGGGTGGTGTCATCTGCATATCTGAGGTTATTGATATTTCTCCCGGCAATCTTGATTCCAGCTTGTGCTTCTTCCAGCCCAGCGTTTCTCTAGGTTGGGATAATTCCCTGGAGGAGGACATTGCAACCCACTCCAGTATTCTTGCCTGGAGAATCCCATGGACAGAGGAGCCTGGTGGGCTACAGTCCATAGGGTCAAAAAGAGTGGACTGAAGGAATTTAGCATGCATGGATAGATACAATATATAAATTATAAAGAATTAAGAGACATATTCTAAAGGTGCAAGGGAGAATTTATCCATTGGCAAGGCACATTGAGTCTCCACAACATGAGAGAAAAGAAAGCAGAAACAGGTGCTATTGGGTCCTGGATTCTAAGGTGGGAAACTGAGCAAATGAGGGAATGCTGGCTTGATTCAGAGCCTGCCTCTTCCTGTTGTGGCCCCTAACGGTACTGCTCATAACAGAACGATTTGCCCCCCTTGAGAGAATGAAGCCAGGGTCCAGGGAATCTGAACTTCAGGCACTGTGCAGCAAGAGAAATGTGTATTCCCTTTTGGCCATGGGATTTCTGAGAAAACCCTGGCTCAGAGTCAGAATAACTTAGCTGGGACTGCAGCTTTGCCACATTACAGCTGTGTAATCAGAGGCGAGTACGTCTATAGTCATTCTCATCTCTTAGTTCAGGATGCATTTACACATGTTGGAATTTTGGGCAACACAGTCAAAGGGATGAAAGATTCAAAACGAAACTGAATCATTTGGTAACAATTAAAATGTAGTCATTACTACTATATAGATGTTTCCTAAAGTCTGTAAAGGTATCCAAAGTTTTATACTTTTAATTTGAAAGGTTCCCCTCAGCAGAATGTCAGTCTTTGCGTGTACATGCCCTGATGGTTATAGGTAGACCTCCATCCATGGAGTAAAGCTTTTACTTATTTCAGGACACAATCTTCCCTTTGGTGCTGACTTGTCTTTTCGCTTTCCTTCCTACCTAGTCGAATGTGAGCAGAATTGTTCCCAGTTCTACATCTTGTAACACAACCTACTCAGCAAAATGCTCCATCAGGCAGTTAACTGTCTGAATTGTCTGCTCAGATGGCAAGTTGTAGCAGAAGGCAATTTCTTACCCAGTCAATATTTGGCAGAGCACCAGGGTGATTTAAGATTCGCAGACATGACCTACCAGACTGGTTGGGAACCACTGGCTTACCCTCTCTGACAAAGGTCATTTCTGACCTTCACTGTACCGTCCTAGCTCACAGTTCTCTATGGGGGTAACTGTGAAGATTCCTATTTTACCAAAGAGGAAACTGCTCTTTAGAGAGGCTAAACCATTGGTTCCATTTGATAGGAGCAGATTTTTTTTTCCAACTCCTCTATCCTTCTTGCCTGCCCCCATGTATATACTCATGTGATATACTTCTGTTGGTCATGTCCAAGGCAGTTTGATTTCATAGGAGAAAGAGCTGCCTTATCATTGCAGTTATCTGAAGCTATTTTCCCCAACAGCTGAGTAATGAGAAACAAGTATTATTGAAAAACAGTAAAATGAAAAATATATGGGAGGTTGTGAAAGGTTAGACCAGTTGTCAGGAATCCTACTGAGTAAGCAATACAGATGTATGTGGTAAGTTAATGTGTAATCCTAAAAGGTTTTTTTTCCCCTTGTAATTATCTTTATTGTGACATTTGAAAGCCTTTGCAAATTAGAAGTTGTATTCCCTTTCTTGCTTAGTGACGTCACCATCCACTCTGTGATCCAAGTCATGAATCTGGAGTACTCTTTTTTCTTACTCCATAAATACTTCTGTTTCATCACCCTCGTTTGAGCCACCACACAGTCCTATTAACCTGAATTCCAAGATATATCTCTTATCTATTTCCATCCTACTCTAATATCATGAGTGTAGCTTTAGGGCAGACTGCTTGGTTTGAACTCAGTTCTGTCTTTTGGCATCTATGCATCCTTCTCCAGGAGTGTATTAGAGGAGTCCTGTTACCTAGTGCATGTCAACTCCTCCAAGATACGTGTCCTCTCCCCTCCACTACAAACAGCTTTTCTTGCTTCAGTTTTCAGGGTTTTTTTTTTTTTTTTAGTAAGAATAGACACTGTCTTATTGTTTAGCTACCCTATTTACTTCTTCCTCTCTGTTCATGTCTTTTGCCCATTTTCAAATCTTAGACTGTTCTTTCTTATGTTTTATTTAATAATTTCTGTATTTACATTTCTACCTTCTATTTAAGAGCAATTTATTTAATCTTTATCTTCATATTTCAGGTTACCCTAAGAAGCAATAAAATGTGAGTGAAAATAGTGAACCAGCAGTACCAAAGCATTAAATATCACCCCAAGGTAGTTTCCTCAGAAATTATTTGCATAAAGTAAGTAAATTTTGTATTTAGGTTGTTAATGCTGGATCATTATTATTATCACTGTAAATTATTATTTTTAATAACTAAAAATTTTAATTAAAGTATAATTTACTAACAATGTTGTGTTAATTTCTTTTGTGCAGCAAAGTGACTCAGTTATACACATACATATGTTCATTTTTATATTCTTTTCCACTATGGTTTATCCCAGGATATTGAACAGAGTTCCTTGTGCTATACATTAGGACCATGTTCTTTATCCATTCTGTAAGTAATGGTTTGCATCTACTAAGCCCAAACTCCCAGTCTGTCCCTCCCCCACAACCCTCCAGGTTTGTAACCATGTCTGTTCTCTGTGAACTATGTCTGTGAGTCTGTTTCTGCTTTGTAGATAGGTTCATGCGTGCTGTATTTTAGATTCCACATATAAGTGCTATCATATGGTATTTGTCTATTTCTGACTTATTTCACTTAGTATAATAGTCTCTAGTTGCATCTTTCTTGCTGCGAGTGACACTATTGTGTTCTTTTTAGTGGCTGGATATATGAACCACATCTTTATCCAGCCGTCTGTTGATGGGCGTTCAGATTGTTTCCATTTCTTGGATATTGTAAATAGTTCTGCTATGAGGATAGTGGTGCAGGTATCTTCTTGACTTACAATTTTGTCTAGGAGTGGGATTACTGGACCATATGGTAATTTTATTCTTAGTTTTCTGAGGAACCTCTGTAATGGTCTCTAGAGTGGGTGTACCAATTTACATTCCCACCAACAGTATAGGAGGTTTCCCTTTTCTTTACACCCTTCAGCATTTGTCATTTGTAGAATTTTAAATGATGGCCATTTTGAGTGGGCATTCTTGTCTTGTTCCAGATTTTAGTGGGAAGACTTTCAGTTTTTCACAGTTGAGTGTTATACTGACTGTGGGTTTGTCATAAATAGCTTCTACTGTGTTGAGATGTGTTCCCTCTGTACCCGACTTTGGTAAGAATTTTTATCATTGAATTTTACTGAACGCTTTTCCTGCATTTACTGAGAAGGTCATGTATGTGGTGGATCACATTGATTGATTTGTGTATTTTGAACCATCCTTGTGAACCTGGGATGAATCCCACTGGGTTGTGGTTTACAATCTTTTCAATGTGGTGTTGGATTTGGCTTGCTAGTATTTTGCTGAGAATTGTTGCATGTATATTCATCAAAGGTATTGGTCTGTTATTTTCTTTTTTGGTGGTATCTTTGTTTTTGGTATCCGGGTGATGTTAACTTCATAGAATGGAAGTGTTTCCTCCTCTTCAGTCTTTCGGAAGAGTTTGAGAAGGACTTGTATAAGTTCTTCTTTGTATGCTTGGAAGAATTCACCCATGAAGCCATTGGTTGTGGACTTTTGTTTGAAGGGAGTTTTTTTTTTTTTCTTTTAATTACAGATTTCTATCATGTTTAGTAATTAATCTGTTCAAGTTATCTATCTCTTCTTGATTTAAGTTTGGAGGGCTTTATGTTTAAAGAGTTGTCTATTACTTTTAAGTTATTGAATTTGTTGACATATAATTGTTCATTGTATTCTCTTCTTTTTTTTCATATTTCCGTAGTGTTGATTGATATTTCTCCTTTTTCATTTCTTATTTTGTTTATTTGGATTCTTTCTTTTCTTCTTGGTGAGCCTGACCAGAAGTTTGTCAATTTTGTTTACCCTTTCAAAGAACCAGTTCTTGTTTTATTGATTTTTAAAAAATCTCTATTTTATTTATTTTCTTTATGATCTTTACTTTTTTTCAAATTTAGGATATTTTATTCCAAAGATAGTGTGCCCACTTACTACATTGAAAGTGATGATTTGTTGATAAGTTTTTAAAAATAATTCTCAAATAGAGATTTATGTTAAGGGGTTAAGTGTTAAGAAATCTACATTTTCCTACTCTCTTCCTCCATATTTTATGTTTTCATATCCTCTTTTACATCTTCTTGTTAATCCTTTTGCTGTTCCATGTGTGTATCATCACTTTCACAATTTTTCTTTTCCTTTTTGATCTGTGTAGTGGCTTATTGAAGAGATTTACTTTCCAGTTGTGATTTTTCTCTTTCCTGTATCTTCTTGCTTCATTCTGATTAGAGAAGACCTTTCAATATTTCTTTTAGGAAAGTTTAGTATTGCTGTCTTCTTTTAGTTTTTGCTTTTCTAAGAAATTCTTTACTTCTCTTTGTATTCTAGATGATAATCTTGCTGGTTGGAATAGGTTGCAGATTTTTCTCTTTCAAGACTTTGAATATATTTTGCCATTCTCTTCTAACCTGCAGCATTTCTGTAGAGAAATAAGCTGATAGCCTTGTGGGGATTCTTTTGCAATCAACTCTTGCTGCCTTTAGAATCCTTTCTTTAATTTTTTCCATTTTATTATAATATATCTTGGTGTTAGTCTATGTTTGAAACCATTTGTGCTTCCTGTGTCTGAATATCTATTTTCATCTTTAGGTTAGTAGAGTTTTCAGCCATAATTTCTTCAAATACATTTTCAATCCTCTTTGCTTTTTCTTCTCCTTCTGGAATCCCCATTATGCATAAATTGGCACACTTTATATTATCCCAGCAGAGAAGGCAGTGGCATCCCATTCCAGTACTCTTGCCTGGAAAATCCCGTGGATGGAGGAGCCTGGTAGGCTGCAGTCTATGGGGTCTCTGAGGGTCAGACATGACTGAGCAACTTCACTTTCACTTTTCACTTTCATGCATTGGAGAAGGAAATGGCAACCCACTCTAGCGTTCTTGCCTGGAGAATCCCAGGGATGGGGGAGCCTGGTGGGCTGCCACCTATGGTCGCACAGAGTCAGACACGACTGAAGTGACTTAGCAGCAGCAGCAGCAGCAGCAGCATATTATCCCAGAGGTCTTTATGTTTTTTTTCATTTTTTTATTTGGCTTTCTATCTGCTGTCCTGATTGGGTGATTTCCATTATTCTATCTTTCAGATCACTTATTCATTCTTCTGTATTATTCATTCTGTTATTCACTGCCTTTAGCTCAGCTTTTGTCTCAGTAAATGAATTTTCTAATTTTTCTTGGTTCTGCCTTATAGTTTCTAATTCCTTTTTTATAGCAACCTGCATTTCTGTTGATTTTTATTGTTATTGTTTAGTCACTAAGTCATGTCTGACTCTTTTGTGACCCCATGGACTATAGCCCTCCAGGTGTCTTTGTCCATGGGATTTCTCAGGCAAGAATACTTGAGTGGGTAGTCATTTCTTTCTCCAGGGGGTCTTCCCAACCCAGGAATTGAGCCCGTGGCTCCTACACTGGCAGGCAGATTTTTTTTTTTTTTTTTTTACCACTGAGCCACCTGGGAAGCCCATTTCTGTTGATAGCCCCTCTTAATTCCTTCAGTATTTTTATTACCTCCTTTTTGAACTCAGTGTCTATTAGATTGAAGAGGTCTGTTTCATTATTTTTTCCTTCATAGGAATTTTCTTGGTCTTTTAACTGGGAGTGGTCCCTTTGTTTCTGCATAAGATCAAGTGGTGGCTCAGATGGAAAGCGTCTGTCTACAATGTGGGAGACCTGGGTTCAATCCCTGGGTCTGGAAGTTCCCTGGAGAAGGAAACGGCAACCCACTCCAGTACTCTTGCCTAGAAAATCCCATGGACGGAGAAGCCTGGTGTCCATGGGGTCGCAAAGAGTTGGACACGACTGAGCGACTTCAGTTTTTACTTTGTGAATTATCTACTGTAGTCTTGGGAGGCTATTTATATGCAGGAACAGCCCTGTGTAGTTTGTGTGGGTTTAATATTTTTGTTGAGAGGATTTTTAGTTTGGATGCTTGCTGCCTCTTTCTTCAGTGTGTGCAGCTCATGCGTATTACCGGGACGCATGCCAGACAGAGGCAGTGAGGAGTGCCTGCTCCCCTTTCTCTCTGCAGCAGCGGTGGCCCACACCTGCCTCTGGAGCCCAGGATGGTAGTGGCGGCTTGCACCCGCTACTCCAGAGCTCCTGTACGCAGTGACCTGTTGTTTGAGCGCATGAGCAGGGAAAGAAGCTCCTGTGGTGGTCCCTGCCCCGATCTTGCTTCCTTCCCCCTGCATGCACCCCCCTCGTCCCCCACAACAGGGGCTCCTTGCCTCTCCTGTGGGCCCAGGTTCGTTCCACATACACTCTCAGTGGCCACACTCCAGCGCCTTCAGGCGGTCTCTGTGCAGCCAGCCCCAGTCCTCTCCCTGGCACTGACCTCCAGAAGCCCAGATGATGCAGACGAGCATCTCAGGCTGGGGAGCATAGCGTGGCAGTACCGACTGTCTGCGCAGGTCACTTCTGTTTTGCCTGTTGCAAAGTTGCTGTGCTCTCCTCTGTGGCTCTGAAGCTCCCCCTCCAGGCTGATCTCCTGCCAGCAAGGGGATTCCCAGGTTGTAAGAACCTTTCCCTGGGGTGCATGACCCATCCAGATTCTTTTCTCGCTCTCTGTTTTCTTTTTTCTTTCATCCTATCCAGTTATATGGAGGTTTTCATGTCCTTTAAAAAGTCTGAGGTCTTCTGCCTGTGTTCAGTAGATGTTCTATGCAAATGGTGCCACATGGAGATGTATTTTTCATATATTTGTAGGAGGAAGTGAGTTCCACGTTCTACTCCACCATCTTGATTGCTCTCTGTTGTTAGTAATTAGCACCGTAAAGGACCAAAGGACAACAGTTTAGAAAAGAAAATGGGAAAAAAAGACAAGTTGGCCTCATTCTTCTTACCCTTTCTCTTCTACCCATGTCCTGTTATTAAACTTCCCTAGTGAGTGCCAGGTTCTGTATGATTGTTTTTTATACTTTCTTAGTTATTGGTAATCAAATAAAACTGAAATTCTTACCACTCAAAATATATCACCTAGTATACGACAGTGCTAATGTAGTTAATCTTATACTAGTGGGGAAGGGATTTCTTGGACCTCTATTTATATTTTTTAAATTGTGTTAGGAAATCACTAAGGGACAGAGAATATCCTTTGGTTTGTTGTGAAGACTTAAAAAAAAAAACTATTTGTAGTCTCTCCAATCTATTTTAAATAGAAAACTACAGAAGTTGCATTGCTTTCCTAATTCAAGTCCATTTCTGCAGAACAGACCAAAAATATCACAGTAAATTAAATACTGGCCACCTGAAAATGGTGCAGGTTCTCGGTACTCCAACTTTTCACCTAATACCCTTATCAATTGTTGGAGACCAGTTGCTCCTCAGAAGTGGATCTGTGCATTTTGCTCGAGTTCTTCTCTGTCCTCTTAGGTTAATCTGTATCACTTTCCATTTTCAGCCACCGACTGTATCTGTAGCTGCAGTGACATTTTTACACTTGGAAAGATGTATGCTGCCCATCTGTCATGTAATGACATAATGTCGCTAAACCATCTACCCTGTCTCTTACTACATTGTGAGTGATGACAACATAAAGGGCTGGGTTTTTTTCTCCATGGAGAATTGCATGTTATGCTGCCTAGAAAATGAACATTAGGTGAGCCACCCTCAACAGATTGCAGAAGCACCTCTGCCAGAGGAAGTGGCTTACAATGCCTGCAGCCTCTATCTTGAAATTCTAAGCTCATGTGTTAGTGTTTCACGCCTGACTCAGTGCATCTGGGAGACTTTCCCAGGACAGCAAGCAACAAGGTAGAGGGAGGCCAGGAGGTCGGATCAAGGTATCAGCTTCATCACTGATCCACTTGGGACAAATCTCTTTATCTGTGTTTGTTTACTTATCTCTAAAAAGACAGATTTGGGCTTAATCACCGTTTCTGACATTCTACTTATTACCATGCCACTGGGCTTCCCTGGTGGCACAGATGGTAAAGAATCTGCCTGCAATGCAGGAAACCCAGGTTTGATTCCTAGGTTGGGAAAATCCCCTGGAGAAGGGAATGGCAACCCACTCCAGTATTCTTGCCTGGAGAATGCCATGGACAGAGAAGCCTGGAGGGCTACAGTCCATGGGCTTGCAGAGTTGGACATGACTGAGCAACTAACGCTTTACTTATGCTGCCCTGAATGCCAAAATGAGACACTCTTGCTTTGTTACAGGTTAGGATATGGCTGTTGAGTGGGCTTTCAACTGCACATAAGGGTCTGCTCTAATTTGTCCATTGTGCTTTCTCTTCAGGACACCTACTTTTAGCCAGTAGCACAAATTTGCTGTGCCCAACATAGGACCAGGAAAACTTCTAAAAAGGGAGAATAGTAACCAAGAGACTTTATTTGCTTCTTTGATAGGTTGGATGGTGTCAGCTCTTTTTAAGATCCGCACCTTTTTTCATGTAGCCTTCCTGTGCCTCCTGCTGTAAGCAGAGAGCTGTTTCTGCTCCATGGCTGTTGGGCTTGGCCGCTGACCTGCCTTGGCCAATGGGATGCTGCCAGCTGTGCTGCACAAGCAGAGGTCTTAACTCTTCTAGCATCTGTGCACTCCTGCCTTTCACCCTGAGAAAAACAAGTCCCCAGTGGCTGCTGGTCCGAGGAGAACGAGAGGCTGATAGAACAGATCTAATCCCAGAAGTAGAACTGACCTGAAGACCCAGGAACAAGCGAAACAAACATTTGTTGCAAACCACCGACATTGTGAGGTTGTTACACAGCACAGACTGACCAGAATATGTTTTTCTAACAACTTAAAATTACACAAATAAGGATTTGTTCCTTTGGCATTGTGTTCTTTAAAAACATACCTATCTGGAATAAGTTGAGGGGAAAAAAGCTCTGTTTGTGTTTCCTGCCTTAGGGAGAATGGACTTATTATGTCCATTCCTGGAGAGCATATTGTAGGGAGAAAGATGAGGGGAGGAGAGGAAATGGCCTGACTAAAAGGGAGTTTGGTAGTCACTGAAGGATGTGTTCATGGGGATGGAGTGGGTTTGGACAGAGAAGACTTCAAACCTCAGTGGTGAACCTGGCTAATTTTAAGGCTTGGTCTATGGCTTCTTTGGACCTGAGAAGCTGTGTATCAGGACTGGACATCCTTTAACTATCAATGCCTCACAGTGTTGTGTCCCGAGCCCTCTTCTCTCTCTCTGTGCATACACTCCCTGGGAAGTCTTAGCAAACCACATTTTATAGGCTCTGTTTCCCAGCACAACTTTCTCTGAAGTAACAAACCAGAATGTTTGGCAGTCTCTACATAGATAGGCATAGACTCTTAAACCCAGCAGTCCAAACTGAGCTTGTTAACTTCTCTGCCCATCCTATGCTTCTTAATCCTCATCAGAGTCCTTGGTAAATAACTCCCTGTGAACAGTGTTGGCCAACTAGGATGCATGCTTCCCTCACCTCTGACAGCCTGTCAGAGCACCTTAAAGTTGACCACTGTTCAGTGGTGCCCCATTGCTGTAGAGGTAACGTTAAACCCCACCCCTCCAGCTGCTTCTTTCCAACGGAGCCCTGGCAAGCTTCTTCCAGTTCCACAGTCCAACCGTGTGCTCTCTCCTGGGTTTTGTGTATATTCTTGGTTCTACCTAGAACGCCTCCCTAACTACCCTCTCCCTAGGCCAATTTTCCTAATAATTTCCATTTCCTCCCCAGTCTCAGCCTTGATCACTGGCTCTCAACTGGTGATGATGTTGCCCTCCAGAGGACGTTTGGCTATGTCTAGAGACGTTTGGAGTCCTCACAGCTGAGCGGACAGTACTACAGGTAGAACCTGGCTAGAAGCCAAGGATGCAACCAAGTATCCTACAGTCCTGCCCACATCAAAGACACGTGCAACAAAGAATTGTGTGTTCAGTCGTTCAGTCGTGTCTGACACTTTTCAGCCACACGGACTGTAGCCTGCCAGCTTCCTCTGTCCATGGGACTCTCCAGGCAAGAATACTAGAGTGGGTTGCCATTTCCTTCTCCAGGGGATCGTCCCAACCCAGGGATCAAACTCATCTGCTGCACTGGCAGGTGGATTCTTTACCACTGTGCCACCTGGGAAAGCCCTATGACAAAGAATTCAGTTCAGTTCAGTTCAGTCGCTCAGTCATGTCCGACTCTTTGTGACCCCATGAATCGCAGCACGCCAGGCCTCCCTGTCCATCACCATCTCCCGAGTTCACTCAGACTCACGTCCATCAAATCGGTGATGCCATCCAGCCATCTCATCCTCTGTCGTACCCTTCTCCTCCTGCCCCCAATCCCTCCCAGCATCAGAGTCTTTTCCAATGAATCAACTCTTTGCATGAGGTGGCCAAAATACTGGAGTTTCAGCTTCAGCATCATTCCTTCCAAAGAACACCCAGGACTGATCTCCTTCAGAATGGACTGGTTGGATCTCCTTGCAGTCCAAGGGACTCTCAAGAGTCTTCTCCAACGCCACAGTTCAGAAGCATTTAACCTGTCCCCAAATGTCAGTAAGTGCAGAGATTAAGTCTAGATCTCACTTTCTGTGTTCTGCTTTCTCTGGGAAGCCTTTCCTGACCTTCCCAGAATGAGCTAGGTGCCCTTCCTATGTGAGCTCATGCTGCTCTCCCTAAACTTTTTGTAATACTCCCCCTATTGCACTGGTGTTTTTTGTTTACCTGTCTGTCTCTTCCTCTATACTGGGACCTTCTGGTAGTTAGGAATTGTTTTGTTTCATTTTTAGTTCCTCCCTACTGGCATGGTTCCTGGTAATAGTGGCATTCAATACATATTTGTTAAATGAATTGAAAAAAATGAATTCACAAAAGTAATTCTAAGAGTAAAAGTCTTACATCACATATTTCCACCCCCAGAAAGGTTGTTGTTTGCACGTGGCACAGTCTTGTCTTCAGAAATTCAGCCAAGGCGAAACCAGCCTGAGTGATGAAAACTCAGAGTTAAGAATAACCACTCTAATCCATGCCCCCTCCTGCACCACCAGGGAAAGACATTGCTTCAAAATTCTCTTGCACATGTGAGCCACTTAAAATTTCCAACCTGCCCAGGGAAATGAGTATTTGAATATTTATTTTATTTTCCAGTGGCTTTTCTTGCCGGTAATATCCTGATCATGGAAGTATCCATACCCAGTGTGATGTGTGCTATGGGATTATTACTATTATTGTTATTATCATTTATATTCCCATGATCTTTTTACATTGAATAATAGTTGAAGCAGTTTGTATCATGACTTTCTTTTTATAGGTGAAAATGCCACATAATGCAACTTAAGGCAACATGAGCCAATATATTTCATTGCTCGGCACCATAATCTATTAAGCCTGAGATATTTTCAGGGAATTGCCTTAAATCCTTTGGTGGTTTAAAGTAGCTTCAGAGGGATTAGTGGCTTAGAGGTAATTGTTATTGGTAATATTTTATTTGAAATGTCCTGTTCAGCAAAGGTAATGAATGTGACATTTTGCTCACTGGAAATGCTATATTTCTAGGGAAAGAGAAGAGTCAAAATGTCAGTGCCCGGGAGAGGGAGGGCAGGAGCCTGTGAGACAAAGGCCAAGGGCCAGAGCTGAAGTGACCAGCATGAGTTAGCTGAGCAGAGCTGACTTTCCTGTGGAACTTGGAAAGCTGGAGTTTTAATCTTACATGAATTGTGAGATTAATCTAGATAGTTAAATCAGCTATAAAGAGAAATCTGTTTTATTTATTATTATTGTTAAGTAAGGAGAATAAATGCATTGAGGCATGGCAACTCACCCCGGTATTCTTGCCTGGAGAATCCCATGGACAGAGGAGCCTGGCAGGCTACAGTCCACACAGTCACAAAGAGTCAGACCCAACTGAAGTGATTGAGCATGCACGCACCTCTTTGGAAGCTCACTTTCAGAGCTCCTCAGAGGTGTCTCTGTCTCTAGGCCAGTGGAGCTCAAATATAGACTGCTTGAGAAGTCACTTTGGGGTTGTCGTTCAGTCACTAAGTTGAGTCCGGCTCCTTGCGAGCCCATGGATTGCAGCACATCAGGCCTCCCTGTCCTTTACTATCTCCTGGAGTTTGCCCAAGTTCATGTCCACACTCTGGGGTGCTTCTTAAAAATCAAAATTCCTTGAACTCTACTCCCACCAGCTGATTCTGTAGTTCTGAGATGGCCCCTAATCTACATTTTAACCAGAGATTCTGATGCAGGGATTTGTAATACCTAGAGACACACTGGATTAACCCATCTCTTTCTTGCCCATGATACCATGAAATTTCTCAAAGTTCTATTTATGACCCAAGTGTATCCTTTGATTTCTAGACCCCTATATAAAAATGGCATTCAAAATGTCTACTTAACATTGACGATACTTCAAACTCAGCCTGTGTAAACCCAAGTGATCTGCTCTTCTGATATTTCCTACTCAGTGAATGGCACCAGCAATCACCCAGTTCTACCACAAAAAATAGACGTCACCTCCCTTACTATCTCTACATCCCACTCCATCATTGTCATCACACTGGCCTCTGCTTCTCTCATCTCTTATTGTCTCTTGCCTGGACCACAGCATTAGCTCTTTCTATTCACTCCATTCTATTCTATTCTATTCTGATCTCTTCTGATCTCCTCGTTGAGATAGAGAGACCTTTGCAAGATGTAATGTTTTACTGTTGCACCACTTCCTATGAAAATACTCGAGCGACTTCCCATTGCCTCTTGGGTTAGGACCAGAATCCTTTCTTTGGCTTATAAAGCCCCCTTTGGTGGTCATCACCTGGCTGTCACTGCAGTCTTGTCTCTCAGCTCCCTACCTGGCTCCCCGTTCCGTCCACACTGCTTTTCTTCTGTTCCTCAAAAGTGCTGCTCTCACCCTTAGCCCTGAGCCGGGTTTACCCTCTGGGCTCTCCCCTATACTTTGCCTACTGACCACCCTTCATCTCTTGCAGGTGACATCCCACATTTTATCTTTGTGCTCTCCTAACCTAGCTCAGATTCCCTTATGACATACCGTCGTACACCAGACATTATTTGTAATGATACCTTTAGTTTGTGAGTGTGTGATCAATGCCTACCTTTCTCTAGACTGTAAGGTCTATGAAAGTGGCACTTAGGTATGTTTCTGCTCTCCCCTGTAGCCCATGTGTCCTTCACAGTGCTAGATGCGTGAAAGTGAAAGTGAAAGTGAAGTCGCTCAGTCGTGTCTGACTCTTTGCGACCCCATGTGAGGTGCTCAATAAATGTTTATTGAATGCGTGTTGTTGAATGACTGTGTATTGTGTGAGAAATATTGTTGAAAGAATAATTTTATTTGAACTTCTTTAGACAGAAAAATCAGGATAGGCTTTTAGAGTTAGACACTGAGGGCTTTAGGCAGAGTAAAGTGGAGTAGTAAGGTCATTAGCTAGATCATTAAGGGAAGTAAGATAGTATAATCATGATATTTAAGCATAACTATTAAGTATACATAAACTTTGTACAATGCGTATAATTTTAAGCTTGAGTTAACTTCCCTGTGACAGTAGGATGGAGTATTATTCATTTTAAACATTTTATTTTGTATTGGAGTATAGCGGATTAACAAAGTTGTCATAATTTCAGGTGAACAGCAAAGGGATTTGGCGATACCCATGTTTCCATGCACCCCTAACCTCATTCCCATCCAGGATGCCACATAACATTGAGCAGAGTTCCATGTGAGGGATGGATTATTTTAAAAATAATAGTATCTTGATTAGGAAATCCTTAGATTTCACTGAGCATTAAGAGTATTTAAAATAAGGAAAGCCTTTTGATTTATTATATCAGTTCAGTTCAGCCACTCAGTCATGTCTGACTCTTTGCAATCCCATGGACTGCAGCAGGCCAGGCCTCCCTGTCTATCATCAACTCCCGGAGTTTCCTCAAACTCATGTCCATTGAGTCGGTAATGCCATCCAACCATCTCATTCTCTGTCATCCCCTTCTTCTCCTGCCTTCAGTCTTTCCCAGCATCAGGGTCTTTTCAAATGAGTCAGCTCTGCACATCAAGTAGCCAATGTATTGGAGTTTCAGCTTCAACATCAGTCCTTCCAATGAACACTCAGGACTGATCTCCTTTAGGATGGACTGGTTGGATCTCCTTGCAGTACAAGGGACTCTCAAGAATCTTCTCTAACACCATAGTTCAAAAGCATCAATTCTTTGGCACTCAGCTTTCTTTATAGTCCAACTCTCTCATGACTACTGAAAAAACCATAGCCTTGACTAGATGGACTGTTGTTGGCAAAGTAATGTCTCTGCTTTTTAATATGCTATCTAGGTTGGTCATAACTTTCCTGCTAAGGAGCAAGCGTCTTTTAATTTCATGGCTGCAATCACCATCTGCAGTGATTTTGGAGCCCAAAAAAATAAAGTCTGACACTGTTTCCCAATCTATTTGCCATGAAGTGATGGGACCAGATGCCATGATCTTCGTTTTCTGAATGTTGAACTTTAAGCCAACTTTTTCACTCTCCTCTTTCACTTTCATCAAGAGGCTCTTTAGTTCTTCTTCACTTTCTGCCATAAGGGTAATGTCATCTTCATATCTGAGGTTACTGATATTTCTGCCAGCAATCTTGATTCCAGCTTGTGCTTCCTCAAGCCCAGTGTGTACTCTGCATATAAGTTAAATAAGCAGGGTGACAATATACAGCCTTGAGGTACTCTTTTTCTTATTTGGAACTAGTCTGTTCTTCTGTGTCCAGTTCTAACTGTTGCTTCCTGATCTGCATACAGATTTCTCAAGAGGCAGGTCAGGTGGTCTGGTATTCCCATCTCTTTCAGAATTTTCCACAGTTTATTGTGATCCACGCAGTCAAAGGCTTTGGCATAGTCAATGAAGCAGAAATAGATGTTTTTCTGGAGCTCTCTTGCTTTTTTGATGATCCAGTGGATGTTGGCAATTTGATCTCTGGTTCCTCTGCCTTTTCTAAAACCAGCTTGAACATCTGGAAGTTCCCGGTTCACATATTGTTGAAGCCTGGCTTGGAGAATTTTGAGCATTACTTTACTAGTGTGTGAGATGAGTGCAATTGTGTGGTAGTTTGAGCATTCTTTGGCATTGCCTTTCTTTGGGATTGGAATGAAAACTCACCATTTCCAGTCCTGTGGCCACTGCTGAGTTTTCCAAATTTGCTGGCATATTGAGTGCAGCACTTTCAAAGCATCATCTTTCAGGATTTGAAATAGCTCAACTGAAATTCCATCACCTCCACTAGCTTTGTTCATAGTGATGCTTTCTAAGGCCCACTTGACTTCACGTTCCAGGATGTCTGTCTCTAGGTTAGTGAGTGATCACACCATCAATATTATCTGGGTCATGAAGATCTTTTTTGTACAGTTCTTCTGTGTTTTCTTGCCACCTCGTCTTAATATCATCTGCTTCTGTTAGGTCCATACCATTTCTGTCCTTTAGTGAGCCCATCTTTGCATGAAATGTTCCCTTGGTATGTTTAATATTCTTGAAGAGATCTGTAGTCTTTCCCATTCTATTGTTTTCCTCTATTTCTTTGCATTGATCTCTGAGGAAGGCTTTCTTATCTCTCCTTGCTATTCTTTGGAGCTCTACATTCAATTGGGTATATCTTTCCTTTTCTCCTTTGCCTTTCCCTTCTCTTCTTTGCACAGTGATTTGTAAAGCCTCCTCAGACAGCCGTTTTGCTTTTTTTTGCATTTCTATTTCTAGGGGATGGTCTCGATCACTGCCTCTTGTACAGTGTCATGAACCTCCATCCATAGTTCATCAGGCACTCTGTCTATCAGATCTAGTCCCCTAAATCTATTTGCCATTTCCACTGTATAATTGTAAGGGGTTTGATTTAGGTCATACCTGAATGGTCTGAGCCATGCCGTGTAGGGCCACCCAAGATGGATGGGTCGTGGTGGAGAGTTCTGACAAAATGTGGTCCACTGGAGAAGGGAATGGCAAACCACTTCAGTATTCTTACCTTGAGAACTCCATCAACAGTATGAAAAGGCAAAAAGATGGCACACTGAAAGATGAATTCCCCAGGTCAATAGGTGCCCAATATGCTACTGGAGATCAGTGGAGAAATAACTACAGAAAGAATGAAGGGATGGAGCCAAAGCAAAATCAACACCCACTTGTGGGTTTGACTGGTGATGGAAGCCAGGTCTGATGCTGTAAAGAGCAATATTGCATAGGAACCTTGAATGTTAGGTCCATGAATCAAGGCAAATTGGAAGTGGTCAAACAGGAGATGGCAAGAGTGAACGTCGACATTTTAGGAATCAGTGAACTAAAATGGACTGGAATGGGTGAGTTTAACTCAAATTTATTACATAGAGTCTTGATATTTTGTGTCATCTTGTTGGGCCATTTCCCTCAAAATAATGTTAATTCAATTTACAGTAAAGGTGCTAAGGGGCTTACTGGCCCTCTCTGAGAATCCTTTATCCCAATTTTCACACTAACTCTGAAAATAAGATCAGTTCCAGAAGTCTTGTAATTGTTGAAATCTTTTGGATAATAGCAGGGTGCATCTATTAAATGGATCAGCATTTTAGGTCAGCCAGACTGTCTGTCACTGGGGTCTGTTATTTATTAATTACCACTCTCTCTTTATGGTGTTTCCTCAAGGAAGGGCAAAGTTTTTCAAACAGAAATCACAAACTCGAGATGAAAGAAAAAGAAAAATACAGAAAGACCTTGGCAATAAAGGCCACAAGGGGAAGAAGTCACTGGAAAATAGCAAATGGAGAGGATGGCATAAGATAGGATCCCATAGAGTAAATAATGTACATTAGCACTATTGTAGCTATTGGTGTTCACTTGCTAAGTGGTGTCCAAGTTTTTGTAACCCCATAGACAGCAGCATGCCAGGCTTCCCTGTCCTCACTATTTCCCAGAGGTTGCTCAAACTCATGTCCATTGAGTTGGTGATGCCATCCAACCATCTCATCTTCTGTTGCCCCCTTCTTCTCCTGCCCTCAATCATTTCCATCTTCAGGGTCTTTTCCAGTGAGTCAGCTCTTGACATCAGTTGGCCAAAGTATTGGAGCTTCAGCTTCAGCATCAGTCCTTCTAATGAATATTTAGGGTTGATTTCTTTTAGGATTGACTGGTTTGATCTCTTTGCTGTCCAAGGAACTCTTAAAGAGTCTTTTCCAGCACCACAGTTCCAAATCATCAATTCTTCAGCACTTAGCTTCTTTATAATCCAACTCTAGCATCCGTGAATGACTCCTGGAAAAACCATAGCTTTGACTGTATGGAACTTTGTAGGCAAAGTGATTTCTTTGCTTTTTAATATGCTATCTAGGTTTTTCATAGCTTTCCTTCCAAGGAGCAAACATCTTTTAATTTTATGGTGCAGTCACCATCCATAGTGATTTTGGAGCCAAGAAAATAACACCTGTCACTGCTTCCCAACCCAGGGATCGAACCCAAGTCTCCTGCATTGCAGGTGGGTTCTTTACCAGGTCTTCCACATTGCAGGTGAATTCTGAGCCACAAGGGAAGCCCACCATTGTGGTTATTGGGTCATTAAGACCTTTTTTTGTGTATACCTATGAAAGTGAAAGTGAGGTCATTCAGTCATGTCTGACTCTTTGCAACCCCATGGACTGTAGCCTGCAAGCCAGGCAAGAGTACTGGAGTGAATTTCCTTCTCCAGGGAATCTTCCTGACCCAGGATCAAACCCAGGTCTCTATGCTAACAAACTGGAATCACTTTGAACCTCTATTTTAAATGTTGCAGAATTCAACCCAAAAGGAGGACATAACCCATTCAACATTCCTCATAGGGAGGACACTTTCCCCCATCCCCTAGGAACTCCTAGTTCCTGCTGCTTCTTGTGAGTACCTCATGAAACTGGTTTCAAAACTGTATCGAGGTTAGTGAGGAAGAAGGCTAAGTCTAACATGTTTTGATATATGTCTGCTCATGTGCCTGACACTGAACTAGACCCTTTTACATAGATCTGGGATGTAAACTGGCTACACTGTCTTTACTTTAGAAGATTATTCTCTGGGGAATCTGAGCAGTCCAGGGGAAAAAGCTCCTAAAGAGACTGACATAGGGAACTCACCAAAAAATGAACAAATCATCAATGCAGGCAAAGGCCTCACACTGACGGGCTCCCTTGCATGTCCTATTTCTTCAAATAATTCTTTGGTGCTCCCCTCTGACTAGAAGAGGACAGACAAGGAGCATAAGACATTGGATACCGTCTATAACATGAAAGACAGAGGCCAAAATCACTGAAGAAATGTAACTTGAAGGAATAAAATACCATGCATAGATCTAAAAATGTGAAAAAATATTTAATCTTTTTGAAAAAATTTAAAAAGATATTGTATCTATGAAACAAGAATAAAATGGTTCAAAAACTAAAAAATCAGAAAACAGGAGTTCATGGAAATTAAAAAGAAAATGATACCAGATATAAAAACTCAATAGAAGGTTAAAGATAAAATGAATAAGTTTCCCAGAAGTATTAAAAACATGAAGAAAAATTGGACACAACTTATAAGAGAATTAGAGAAACATTTAAGGATGCCCAAATCCCAATAAAAGGAATTCTTGAAAGAAAGATCAAGTGAAATAAAGGGAAAATTAATTTTAAAGTTTCTAAGAATTGTAGAACATAGTTTTCCAGATAAAAAGAACACATCTTGTGCCCAACATAAGACCCACAATAAAGCAGATTCTTTCAGAATTTTCAGAACACCGAGAATAAGAGAGGATAGATAAAAGCTTTTAAGAAAGAAAAACAATTTAATTACAAACTGTCAAGAATCAGATTGGCACAGAACTCTCAATAGTTACACTAAAAGCAAGTAGAAATGGAGACATACCTTCAAAATTTTGAGGATAAATGATTTCAAACCTGAAATTATATACCCAAATAAACCATTGATTAAGGATGAAGGTAGGATAAAGACACTTTTTCACTGAGCAAAGCCTCCATTTTTCTCTTATGCATCATTTTTCTGGGAAATCACTGGAGATAGTATAACATGAGATAGTACAATGAAGTTGTACATCAAGAGAGAAGAGATGGAACTCAGGAAACAGAAGACCAGCATAAGATGAAGACAAAGGAAAGTTCATGGTTACCACAGAGAGAAATTCTACAAGAATTTTATGTACCAAGTGTAGAGGACAATAACTGGCGGCTAGAGCAGGTCAGGAGATGCTGGGAGAGGTGCTTCTAAGATGAAAGTGGGAGACTACATGCTGTATCTGAATGTTCTGGGAGAGGTTAGACTCTTGGAGAGAGTTCAGGATTACTGATTCACTTAAAGATAAAAGTTATACAAGAAAAGAGATTGAAACCCAGTTTTACAGTTAAAATAACGTTAGCATTAAAACATCCAACCAAAATTATGGCAAGGCTCTGTAGCTGTGACGGGAGAGTTGGGAGACGGGAAAGGCACACAGGTGAGCAGGGAGGACCAGGCAGCAGAAGAGAGTGGGAAGTGAATAGATCATGTCTAAAGTGAAAGATCAAGAAGATAGTTTGGTAATGAGGGTATGGGCTTCCCTGGTAGCTCAGCTGGTAAAGAATCCGCCTGCAAAGCAGGAGACCCCCTGTTGACTTCTGGATCAAGAAGATCCCCTGGAGAAGGGATAGGGTACCCACTCCAGCATTCTTGGGCTTCCCTGGTGGCTCAGATGGTAAAGAATCTACCTGCAATGCAGGAGACCTCGGTTTGATCCCTGGGTTGGGAAGATCCCCTGGAGGAGGGTATGGCAACCCACTCCAGTATTCTTGCCTGGAGAATCCCCACGGACAGAGGAGTCTGGCGGGCTGCAAGTCCATGGGCTCGCAGAGTCAGACACGACTGAGTGACTAAGCAACGAGGGTATATATACTGGAAGAGTGAGCACAATGATTGTCTCAGAGAACCATGCATGTCTTTAAATGTTGTGTTTGTGAATCTTTCATGAAAAGTGAGAACTAACTTAAAAATACAAAGGAAGCATTTTGGAAAACAGATCAATAAGAACGTGAACACTTGTTGAATGAGGAAGTGATGCATATTCCAAAGAGGTCAAGGCTGGTTAACTCTTCCTCTATGAAGTACCTGGTTAGATAACTCTCCATAGGCACATTTCTAGATCATCTTTGTGACTAGGGTGGTTTAATAATTCTGAGTCTTAGTCAAGGCAGAGGCACTTCATCACCAGGGAAAGATGCCTACAGGTTTAATGATAAGAAATTAATGGATATGCTCATTGCTCAGGCCCTCCTTTCATCCACCAGGAAGTAGTATTGAAAGCTGATGCATGTTAAATTCTTTGCAGATTTGAAAAACAGTAATAACAGGCCTCTGTGTTGTGCTGCAGATTTACCTTTGGCTAAAATTATCCTCTTGGCCATTTATCACTTTGCTCCCCAAGCCCTGGACTCAGGTGGGAAGTGAACTGAGTCATTTGTAAACCACATTAATTACAGATACATAAGACATATCTGCTTTTTCTTCCTTTCTCCAAAAGGCAAACTGTGATTTGTTCTCTTTCTGTGACCTACACAGAGTAATCTTCCCAAGTAATATTAACATTTAGAATACAGTCCCTCAAATGATCACTGGACCCATGACTTACTCATCACAAGTACCAGATATTAATAACATTTTAAAAACATCCATACCTGGCTTCCTGTGGTCCCTCAAGAGACTCAAGAAGAACATTGAAAGTTCAGAAAGCTTGCTTTTTTCTTGAGGAAACTTTGTGAGAGCAATTGCTTTAAATGATAAGAGGATTCTTGAGTATTTTTTCTTTATAGATTTTTGGATGGATTGAACTAGTCATTTTCATTAACTGCCGGATTCTGTATCCTCTATTTGGCCACATTTCTATAGAAGGCATTCCCCTAATACCCATGTACATGGTAGAATAATAAACAAATTGCAGGGGTCAAGATATGCCCGCACCCCAGCTGATAGATGGGGATAGTCTCTGGCTGGCTGGGCCATGCAGAAGCAGGATCTGGCCTCTTTAGATTCTGAGTGGGAAATGCACATCTGGGTTTACCAACCTACCAACACCCTACACAAGAAGAAAGCAGTTCTAGAAAAGGACTCCCAGTGAAGTTAGGAAGAGAAATGAATGCTAGAAAACTAATAAATATCACATACCCTCCTAATAACTAGTAAATTTCACATTTCCTCTGAATCCCATATATCTATATAATCAGCAATTAATAAACTCTTAAAAAGTGGTAATTGATAAAGGCTGAAAGAGTTAACCTTAAACATTTGCAACAAATATTTATTAAGCATAAATAATTAACTTAATCTTCCCAATAACTCACTGAGAAGGCAATGGCACCCCACTCCAGTATTCTTGCCTGGAAAATCCCATGGATGGAGGAGCCTGGAAGGCTGCAGTCCATGGGGTCGCTGAGGGTTGGACACAACTGAGCGACTTCACTTTCACTTTCACTTTCATGCATTGGAGAAGGAAATGGCAACCCACTCCAGTGTTCTTGCCTGGAGTATCCCAGGGACGGGGGAGCCTGGTGGGCTGCTGTCTATGGGGTCACACAGAGTCGGACACGACTGAAGCGACTTAGCAGTAGCAGTCCCAATAACTCAATAAAGTAGAACTTAAATGATCCCCTTTTAAGGTGAGAAAACTGAAGCTTATACAAATAAAACTTATTTTCTCAAGGTCACCCAAATAATAAAGAAACTGGAATTCAATCTTATTTCTATTTAACTCCGAACTGACACTGTTGCTACAGTAATGGTAAGCCTCAAAACCAAGTGGGGCAAATGTAACTGACGTGATGTTTTTAGGGGAAAAAATCACCACATTAATTAGCACAACTGATTATGTGAGCCTACATAAGATATTTTTAAAAATTGAGACTAACCTTGGGAGAATTGATTCTACTTGCACAGGTAATAAACAAGAAAAAAAAACATTTAACTAGTTAATTCAAGACTAAAGGGTTTTTCCTAGCATCTTCCATGAAGAGAGTCAGGAGAGTGTGGGCAGATGTAACCCAACTTTCAATATTCTTCAGGTCCCTGCTATTCACTACTGACAGATTTGAAACAGAGGTCAACTACACAGGCTTATGTTCCTTATTGTGGACACAGGACCAGGCCAGGGAGACCCGTTTTTTCAAAGAGCTCTAAGATACTAAAGCTTTTGGAATTCCATATATAACCTTACTGATGAGCCGTATTGTTGTTCAGTTGCTAAGTGGTGTTCAGCTCTTTGTGACCCCATGGACAGCAGTATGCCAAGCTTCCCTGTCCTGTACTATCTCCTGGAGTTTGCTCAAATTCATTTCTGCTGAGTAGATGATGCCAATCAACTGTCTCATCCTCTGTCACCCCCTTCTCCTGCCTTTCCCAGCATCAGGGTCTTTTTCAGTGAGTCAGCTCTTCACATCAGGTGGCCAAAGTATTGGAGCTTCAGCTTCAGCATCAGTCCTTCCAGTGAATATCCAGGACTGATTTCCTTCAGGATTGACTTTTTTGATCTCCTTGAAGTCCAAGGGACTCTCAAGAGTCTTCTTCAACACTATAGTTTGAAAGCTTCAGTTCTTTGGCCTTCAGCCTTCTTTATGGTGCAACTCTCATCCATACATGACTACTGGGAAAACCATAGCTCTGACTTTACACACTTTTGTCAGCAAAGTGATGTCTCTGCCTTTTAATACACTGTCTAGATTTCTCATAGCTTTCCTTCCAAGGAGCAAGCATCTTTTAATTTCATGGCTGCAGTCACTGTCCACAGTTATTTTGGAGCCCAGGAAAATAAATCTGTCACTGGTTTCCATTTTTTCCCCATTTATTTGCCACAAAATGATAGGACCAGATGCCATGATCTTAGTTTACTGAAGGTTAAATTTTAAGTCATGGTATTGGGCAAATTTAAATTTGAAACTAAAAGGAAAAATAGAGCCTGGTGCAGTTATTTCTGGAAGTATGGGCTTACAGATGTGAACTAGAGGTGTGTAGATTAAGCCGGTGGTGCCTGGGAAAGCCTGTGATTTCTCATTGTAGAAATGCCTTGAGTCTGAGAAGTCACAGATACTGTTGATGTTAAAGTTGTGAAGATTTGTTGGAAATGAAGCCAAACTTTTGAAGCAGATTTGCAGGTAGTGTTGTACAAGCTCTGAATCTCTACAGCTATCCTTGGAGCTTGAACGTCAGGGGGTAGGAATTGGCAACCATCTGCCCTAGCAATTTGGTTGCATCTAGAGGAACTGAAAGCCTTCTTCAGCGATCAATGCAAAGAAATAGAGGACAAGAACAGAATGGGAAAGACTAGAGATCTCTTCAAGAAAATTAGAGATAGTAAGGGAATATTTCATGCAAAGATGGGCTCAATAAAGGACAGAAATGGTGTGGACCTAACAGAAGCAGAAGATATTAAGAAGAGGTGGCAAGAATACACAGAAGAACTGTACAAAAAAGATCTTCATGACCCAGATAATCATAATGGTGTGATCACTCATCTAGAGCCAGACATCCTAGAATGTGAAGTTAAGTGGGCCTTAGAAAGCATCACTACGAGCAAAGCTAGTGGAGGTGATGGAATTCCAGTTGAGCTATTTCAAATCCTGAAAGATGATGCTGTGAAAGTGCTGCACTCAATATGCCAGCAAATTTGGAAAACTCAGCAGTGGCTGCAAGACTGGAAAAGGTCCATTTTCATTCCAATCCCAAAGAAAGGCAATGCCAAAGAATGCCCAAACTACTGCACAATTGCACCAATCTCACACACTATTAAAGTAATGCTCAAATTTCTCCAAGCCAGACTTCAGCAATATGTGAACTGGGAACTTCCAGATGTTCAAGCTGGTTTTAGAAAAGGCAGAGGAACCAGAGATCAAATTGCCAACATCCGCTGGATCATGGAAAAAGCAAGAGAGTTCCAGAAAAACATCTATTTCTGCTTTATTGGCTATGCCAAAGCCTTTGACTGTGTGGATCACAAGAAACTGTGGAAAATTCTGAAAGAGATGGGAATACCAGACCACCTGACCTGCCTCGTGAGAAATCTGTATCCAGGTCAGGAAGCAACAGTTAGAACTGGACATGGAACAACAGACTGGTTCCAAATAGGAAAAGGAGTCCGTCAAGGCTGTATATTGTCACCCTGCTTATTTAACTTATATGCAGAGTACATCATGAGAAACGCTGGGCTGGAAGAAGCACAAGCTGGAATCAAGATTGCCGGGAGAAATATCAATAACCTCAGATATGCAGATGACACCACCCTTATGGCAGAAAGCAAAGAGGGACTAAAAAGCCTCTTGCTGAAAATGAAAGAGGAGAGTGGAAAAGTTGGCTTAAAGCTCAACATTCAGAAAACGAAGATCATGGCATCCGGTCCCATTACTTCATGGGAAATAGATGGGCAAACAGTGGAAACAGTGTCAGACTTTATTTTTTGGGGCTCCAAAATCACTGCAGATGGTGACTGCAGCCATGAAATTAAAAGACACTTATACTCCTTGGAAGAAAAGTTATGACCAACCTAGATAGCATATTCAAAAGCAGAGACATTACTTTTCTGACTAAGGTCCGTCTAGTCAAGGCTATGGTTTTTCCTGTGGTCAGGTATGGATGTGAGTTGGACTATGAAGAAGGCTGAGCGCCAAAGAATTGATGCTTTTGAACTGTGGTGTTGGAGAAAACTCTTGAGGGTCCCTTGAACTGCAAGGAGATCCAACCAGTCCATTCTGAAGGAGATCAGCCCTGGGATTCCTTTGGAAGGAATGATGCTAAAGCTGAAACTCCAGCACTTTGGCCACCTCATGTGAAGAGTTGACTCACTGGAAAAGACTGTGATGCTGGGAGGGATTGAGGGCAGGAGGAGAAGGGTACGACAGAGGATGAGATGGCTGGATGGCATCACTGACTCGATGGACGTGAGTCTGGGTGAACTCCGGGAGTTGGTGACGGGCAGGGAGGCCTGGCGTGCTGTGAGTCATGGGGTCGCAAAGAGTTGGACACAACTGAGCGACTGAACTGAACTGAGAGGGACTGATAGGGCTTCCCTGGTGGCTCGGATGGGAAAGCATCTACCTGTAATTCAGGAGACCCGGGTTTGATCCCTGGGTTGGGAAGATCCCTTGGAGAAGGAAATGGCAACCCACTCCAGTACTCTTGCCTGGAGAATCCCATGGATGGAGGAGCCTGGTAGGCACAGTCCATGGGGTCCTAAAGAATCTGACAGAACTGAGCGATTTCATTTTCACTTGTGGAGGGACTGATGAACAGAGTGAATTGGGCTGACCAAGAGGCCCTTAGAATTTGGGTCTACATGAACCTCAGAGCTAACCCCAACTTTCTAATGATGTCGTCAAGCTCTGGACAATATTTGGGTCTACCTGGGACTATGAAAATACATCCTCTTAAAAAAAAATGCCATTAAAGCTGAGATGCCAACTTAGAGTCAAAATTGAGGTAAACTCTGTAGGAATAAAGCCTCCTGTTCTTGAAAACAGTATAATTTAGCATCTTACAATATTTGTATTAATTTGACAAAAAATTCTGAAAGACGAGTGAATAAATTGATTTCATATTTTCATAATGCTATTACAGTTTGAATTTTTAGTAGTGTACAGGATTTACAAATAATCATTTTTATCAATTTAAAAAATCCTGTGGCTATACATTCACATAACATTTCTGGTTGCATGAGTCATTATTTGAAAGTGCCCTTTGCCACAGATTTCTTACTTTAGCTACCTTAAGATTAAATCTGCTCACAGCAAATATCTATACAAGTTTTCTCAATTTTAATATCCTTGAAACCAGAAATTCTCTTTAGACTATGAATTTTTAGTATGTTCTTGGGCTTTTTGTTGTTGAAGGACATATTTTGGGGACATAACCACCAGAGGGGCAGACAGGCTTATCAGTGAAGTTACTATATTTCACATTTCTTAAAAAAAAATCTCAATTAGTTTCTTTGTAATATTTCAAATGGGGAAAATGAGGCATTGGGAAATCATACCTGTTATTCAATTTCAGAGCATGCTCAGCCTTGCTTCATTTACACTTACTCTAATTATAACCAAGGAGCTGTGTTCATAAAAATGTTAAGTGTCAATGTCCCATTAGAGTATAAATTCTGTGAGTGCAGGCTCTGTGTCTGTGTTGTACATGCCATATTTCCATTGAGCCCAGTTCCTGAAACTTGAAATGAGGTCAGTAATTATTGGTTAAAATATAAATGAATGAACAAAGCAAGGAAGTGACCCATTCAAGGACACATGGAATCAACAACTGAAGGCAAGAAGAGGGATAGTAGTTGTGAAAGAAACTTGGAGCAAAAAGTCCCAAATTAAATGTAGCTTTTCCTCTCTAAATGAAAATAGGTTCATTTGGGAAAAAAAAAAAAAACAAAACTGCTTTGGGTCAAACATCATTTTATTTTGTAGAATAATCATTTAACTTAAGGTTAAAGGTAGACATAAATAGAATTCACTAACTTGATAAAATAATTCTATACTCAATGCCAAGCCTGGCTGAGTACTGAGGACTAGAAAAGTTAGTGTTATTCAATAATAATATGACGTATACCAGTATTCATCACAGCGTTATTCATTGTAATGTTTCCCAAAGTGGAAACAATCCAAACCTGCGTCAACTGATAATGGATAAACAAAATGTAGTATGTACACACTATGGAATATTCTTTAGCCACAAAAAGGACTGAAGTACTGATTCCTGCTACCACATGGATGAACCTCAAGGACAGTATGTGAAGTAAAAGAAACCAGACACAAAAGGCCACATTTTGTATGATTTTATTCATGTGAAATGTCCAGAATGTGCAGATCTGTGGAGACATAAACAGATTATTAGTTGCCTAATTCTGGGGGAGATAGAAAAATAGACTGCTTAATGGGCATGGGGTTTCTTTTTGGTCAGCTGAAAATGTTCTGAAATTAAATAATTGTTGCACAGCATTGTGAATATACTAAAAACCACTGAGTTGTATACTTTAAAATGGTTAAATGATGAATTTTAAATTATGTGAAGTTTTACCTCACTTAAAAATAAATGAGTGGAGACTTCCCTGGCAGTCCAGTGGTTACTCTGTGCTTTAAATACAAGGGGCATGGGTTCAATCCCTGATCAGGGAACTAAGATCCTACCTGCTGTCCAGTGCAGTCAAAAAAAGTTTTTTTAATAAATAGGTTTAAAAAAGTCATATTAACATATCCATTTATTTTGAATGCTATTTGGAGGAGAAATAGAAATGCAAATTGATTTTTAAACATAGGTTTAAAGACTTTTTTTCTGACAGGGAACTCATTTTCAGTATATTAAAAACATGAACTTAATTGAAAAATAAGCTATTCAATCTAGGGTTTTTCTTCATTCATTCATTATTATGATGGCAAATAGCAGTATATATTAAATAAATTGCGGTTTCTAGCCTGGCCTCTCTGCATTAAGACTGCAACTCAGCTAGTTAACATGCTAATTTTGCCAAATTAGATAGACTCTCTGTATCTCATGGTCCTCATCTGAAAAATGAGTATAATAATAGTGCTTACCTTTCTATTTCATGTATATCAATGTATTTCGATCCTTAGCTGCATATTAGGGTGCTGACTTTTTTTTTTAATGATGAGTTCACAGCTGATTCACATGGACAGCCAGGATAGAGAATCACTAACATAAAAGGCATGTAGCAACATGCCAAGCATGTGGTGAGCAGTGAATAAATGGTAGTTTAATAGTGTTATCAAGGACTTATTAATTATATTATTTTATAAGATTAAAATATATCTTTGGTGTTGTTCAGTCGTGTCCACCTCTTTGTGACCCAATGGACACCAGGCTCCCCTGTCCTTCACCATCTCTTACAGTTTGCTCAAACTCACGACCATTGAGTCGGTGATGCCATCCAACCATCTCATCCTCTGTCATCCCCTTCTCCTGCTTTCAGTCTTTCCCAGCATCAGAATCTTTTCCAGTGAGTAGGCTCTTTGCCGGAGAAGGCAATGTCACCCCACTCCAGTACTCTTGCCTGGAAAATCCCATGGATGGAGAAGCCTGATAGGCTGCAGTCCATGGGGTGGCTAAGAGTCGGACACAACTGAGAGACTTCACTTTCACTTTTCACTTTCATGCATTGGAGAAGGAAATGGCAACCCACTCCAGTGTTCTTGCCTGGAGAATCCCAGGGATGGCGGAGCCAGGTGGGCTGCCGTCTATGGGGTCGCACAGAGTTGGACACGACTGAAATGACTTAGCAGCAGCAGCAGCAGCAGCAGCAGCAGCAGCAGTAGGCTTTTTGCATCAGGTGGTATGCAAAGAGTTGGCTTATTTGCATATAGTAGATAAAGTATATCTACTATAGCATAAAAAGTGAGGAGGGAAGTTAGGGTAAAAGGATGTATGAAGAAGAAATACATTTCCACTGAAATTTATATTTTATTTAACAAAGAGCATTATACCAACTGTAGTCAACAGGTAGATTCTTCTATCTTAGCAGAACCTCTCTGAATTTTGTTTTAGGGTTTTAAATTTTATTGAAGTATAGTTGATTTACAATGTTGTGTTAATTTCTGCTGTACAGAAAAGTGATTTAGTTACACACACATATATATGTATGTGTGTATTCTTTTTCATATTCATTTGAATTTTGTTTAATGGAATTTTCTTATACAGCATATATTTGAAATACCTTTATTAGCAAATTGTATGTTTTCTAAAACCATTCTCTTGCTTTCATTTGCTTCACTGGTGTGAAAGTATCACTTTAAAAAAATAATAAACTCTCTTAAAACACAAAAATATAAAACTTCAATAATTATGTATACATACAATATACAGTGTAATGGGCTGATATTTGTGTCCATCCAAAATTCTTATGTTGAAATCCTAACCCCTAATGTGATGGTATTAGGAGGTAGGGCCTGTGGGAAGTGATTAGGTCATAAGAGTGGCGCCCTCATGAATGGAATTAGCATGCTTATAAAGGGGTGCTCAGAGCTCTCCAGTCTTGCTGCCATGTGAGGACACAATTAGAAATCTGCAACTTGGAAGAGGCCCTCCCCAGAACTAGACTGTGCTCGCACCCTGATTTCAGACTTCCAGCCTCAAGAACTGTAGAAAATAAATTTCTGTTGTTTATAAGCCACCTACTCTATGATATTCTGTCTTAGCACCCTCACCTAAGACATGCAGTATCCCTGATTCATCATTAATTGTACTACTAAGATGATCTGGGGAATAAAGAAACTAGGGCTTTCCACTTACTCTTACTGAGGCTCTGTCTCCTCAATGATGGAAAAAAAAGGTTGAACCAGATGATCTGTAAGTTTCCTTGTATCTCTAACATTTTGTGAGTTGGTGAGCACACAATTGTGTTTTATGGTGTTAGATTTTACAAACTAGCTAGGTTGAAAAACTCATGAGCTCTCCCTCTGGTTACTGCATTATGGTTAACTTTTCCTACTGCAAGGTCCTGAAGTGAACCTATTCCCACTGAATCTTATTTTTTTTGTGATATAATTTTCTGGTTTCACATCCTGTCTTCCAGCTTGTTTAGCTTTATTTTTATGACTTTTTACTAGCAAAGAATGAACCATCAGTTCTTACTGGGTATGGTATTCCCTCCAAGGGGTATTTTGGAAATTTGTGGGCTTTTTGGTCTTTTAATATAGTCAAATCTGAACATTTAAATATTGGAATACATATTCCTTTGTTATTATTTTTTATTGAAGTATAGTTGATGTACAGTGTTATTTATATACTTGTATGTACAGACCTACAACATAGAGATTCATGATTTTTAGAGGTTATACTCTACTTATAGTTATAAAATATTGGCTATATTTTGTGTTATACAATATATCCTTATAGCTTATTTTATGCTTAATAATCTGTATGTCTTAATACCCTATCCCTAACTTGCCCTTTCCTGCTCCCTCTGCTCATGGCAGTTTTTTTTCCCTGTGAGTCTGCTTCTTTCTTGTTTAATTCAGTAGTTGTATTTTTTAGATTCCATGTATAAGTGATGTCATACAATATTTGTCTTTCTCTTTCTGATTTAGTTACCATTCAGTATTTGTCTTTCTCTTTCTGACTTACTTGTTACCATTCAGTATTTGTCTTGCTCTTTCTGACTCATTTCAGTTACTATAATATCCCCCAAGTCCATCTGATTGTTGCCAATGGCACGATTTCATTCCTTTTTTATTGCTGAACAGTGTTCAGTATTCCACGGTGTATGTGTATATCGTCTCTGTGTGGGAGACCTAGATTCAATTCCTGGGTCAGGAAGATCCCCTGGGGAAGGAAACAGCTGCCCATCCCAGTATTCTTGCCTGGAGAATCCCATGAACAGAGGAGCCTGGTGGGCTATAGTCCATGGGGCCACAAAGAGTTGGACACAACTGAGGGACTAACATGCATGTGTGTATAGCTATATCTATACAAACATACCACATCCTCTTTATCCATTCATTTGTTGATGGATGCTTAGGTTGCTTCCATATCTTGGCAACTGTAAATAATGCTGCTGCGAACATTGGAGTATATATATCTTTTTGAATTAGTGTTTCCATTTTTTTGGATATATACCCAACAGTGGAATTGCTGGGTCATATTGTATCTCTATTTTTAATTTTTTGAGTCACTTTTAATACTGCTTTCCACAGTGGCTGCACCAGCTTACAATAGTGTATGAGGGTTCCCTTTTCTCCATAGCCTTGCAAACATTTGTTATTTGTATTCTTTTTAATAATAGCCTTTCTGACAAGTATGAGGTGACATTGTGGAAATGTACATTATTTTTTATTTTTTAAAGTAAATTATCGAGTAATTTTAAAGAAATTTTTTTCTTCATATAATGATGTGTTATGTACATTTTAAATGATGTAGATAGGTAGGTTATATATATCTATGAACTTCACTTTAGGGTAGTACAGAAAGCATTAGAAAATATTTTTATAAGAAGGTATGGTCGAGGATCATCAATGATAAACGTACTTTGATGCTGATATCTGCTGCAGTGGGGAGAAAGAGATAGGAAAGGTAATATTTTACATTTATCTAGTAATACTTAGGTACTGTGTTTTGTATGTGACCTTACTATGCATGGTGTCTCATCCTTCTAAAATAGGTATTATTATTCTCTGTTTCATGATGAAGATACTGAGGCTTAAGGAGGTTTATTAACTTCATTCCCTCATCACATATTTTAGAGCCCACTATCTGCAGCTACAGGTATTTGGAGGAGAGCTGGTAACAGAAAAGACATAAGTTCTGCCCTTAAGGAGTTTATATTTTAGTGAGAGACTAAACCAAAGCAATAAATAAATAAGACAAGTCAGGTTGTGATGGGTATCATAAAGACAGTCAAACGAAATGACTTGAGAAAACTTGCCCAAAGTGGTGTAACTACTGGGTGATGGGGCTCCATCTGAATGTAGACGCTCCTCGATGGCTGTCATAGCCATTGAATGGCCATCACTAGTATCAGATTATGAGGTCATCACCTCTTCTAAGGTTGTCCAGAAAGATGCCAGAATGTGTGAATGAGTAACCAAGAAGAAAGATCTGTTCAGAGCAATGCTGGGTATTTTTTCCTTTTTGCATTCCTGTCAGATGAAGTGCCTGCACGACACTGGTAATTACAACAATCCCTCCTGTACTCTGCAACATTTTAGTTTTTAACACTGCTAATCCTTATGAAAATGCATTTCTAAGTCAATAAGGTTAAATGCTTTTCTGATTTCTTAAGTGTGATTTTCAGAAACATCCTCAGTTTTATTCCCCTATGGCAATGTATCTGTCATGCCCAACTTTGGATAAGTGTATCCACTCTATGAGATGAGAAATTGAATACTGACTGGAAACAGATGTTGCTGCTTTTGGATAGACATTTGGAAGGGTGATTATAGTCATTGGGCTTCCCTCGTGGCTCAGACAGTAAAGAATCCATCTGCAATGCAGGAGACCTGGGTTCCATTCCTGGGTTGTGAAGATCCCCTGGAGAAGGGAACAACAACCCACTCCAGTATTCTTGCGTGGAGAATTCCAGGGACAGAGGAGCCTGTTGGGCTACATTCCATGGGGTTGCAAAGAGTCAGATGCAACTGAGTGACAACACTTTCACGATTTCATAGTCATTCCATAGAATAAGTGGTAGAGAGGTAGGTAAGGCTTCTAAGAAAGAGGACCTACCAACTAAAGTCTAGACCATGAGAATGTTTGGGAAAGCCTTTTGAAATGAAAAAACTTGGAAAGTTATGTTCTGCCTTCAAGAAAAAGATCAATGTTAGGAACTCTAGTGATTGCTACTATAAGATAAAGATTAGAGAGAAAAGGACACACTTTTTTTTAATATCTTAAAGCTTTGTTCAAGTTATAAATTCTTTCATTAAACACAGTGATAAGTAGATCTTATGTTTGGTTGTTTGAATCATGATTTCAAATCTGTGGGAAAAAGAGAATGAAATAGAAGGGAGAGTGCTGCTTTATTGGTCCTGGTTATCAGTTCCAAGGAAATTGTCCTTCTGGTCCTCATGGCCACACAGTTAGCAGGACTTTTGATGCTCTAACTATTTTCCTAGACAAAAACAGCCTGCAAAGAGAAATAAAAAGCTTCAGAACGCATCTTGTAAACTCCAACTTATAAAGACAATGATCGTATCTCCATGCACATATCAAGCAGAGCTCATGTATGTGCTTGGATTAATTGTGTTTTTGGAAAACATGCTAAATACCTGGTCATCTTTTTCATTCATTCTTTAGCTCTTTATCATGTTCTTCGGGGTACTCAGAGATAAATATTAATTCTAACCTTGTGTTTACTATTTAAAATGGTACAGTAAATAAAAGGTGATTTTATATATGTGCATTTCATAGAAAATTTCCTACTCTTGTTCTTGACTATTCCTTTTATCTTTATAGATGCTCAAAATTTGACAAAAGCTAATCTAACATTCCTACTTTATGTATGTTGCTTTAAAGACACACTTCTCCCTAATACTAATTAGCAATCTTACAATGAACAGCACAGTTAATTTCTCAAGCAGCATAACTTGCATTGATTTCATAAATTTGAGGGTTGACTTTAAATTATTTCTGTAATAATTTTTTAGTATTCATCACCAAATCCACACTGGTCAGCTCAGACTCTGGGGAATTCAGTAACTATCTTGTATACTCAGTTCATCTTTTGCAACTGTATTGGCCAACTTGCAAATTTATCTGCAGCATGCCTGGGTGGTTTTGTAGAGAAAACAGCTACTCTCAGGGGGCTAATGCCTCTTCTCCACCAATCAGAATACAGTTCATGATTCATTAGGTTTGTTGGCTAGATTATTTAACTTAATTCAATATAAATTATTTAATTCCAAAAGCCTTCCTGGTATCCAATATGAATGAAACAATTATTCCTGGACACACTCATCCAAATAACACCACACAGTTTTACCAAGCCCCAAGACAGTCATTAAATTCCAGCTATCCACAGCTATACACAAGCTCCTCATGCTGAGTTTTTGAGGATTACAACATTACGGAAATTGTTTGGATTCAATAAAGGACTATGTTATTTCTATATTTAATGAGAACATCCCAATTACATAGCAATGTGATTATATACAATCATAAACTATTTCAGGGTAGCAGTTTTGCCTTTGTTTACATAGTGTCCTTTCTTTTGTTATCTATTCTAGTCCATACAAAAAGGAACAACTCCATGTTTTCTTAACGTTAAGTCTGCTGCTTAGAAGCTTCCTCAAGGTTATCTGTCTCTTGACGTCATTTCTATCTGGTCAATGGCTTGTGGAAGTAGGATCTGTAGTTGGTGTAATTTTCTCTTCAATATAATTTATATGTGTCCCTAAATGTAGTATCCATTTCTTAGATTAAGCTCTCTGGAAGCAGACTCTGAAGTAGAGAATTGTGTGTTTCCTGTAGGACAGTGAGGGAGTCAAGATTGGTAGAGGGTTGGCATTGCACCTGAGGTTCAGCCTATTCTGCGAGGCACTCTGGAGCTGAGATGGCCTTTGGAAATCTGTATCAACCACTTATCAGCTATGGGCTACTGTCTGGAAGAAGGCATAATGCTGTGGCCAAAGGCAGTCTCTAGCAAGCTACCAGCGGTCAATATTCCTAGCAGCTGAGAGAATGCAGCGTCAGTCCTAAGGGAGGATCTTAGAGCACCACCTATCCACTACCCCCATTCTAAGGAAAACCTGAGTGAGAAGTATTGACAGAAACTGAGAATGGAGGCAGAGCATGGCTACTTTAATACATAGTCTTGATTTTCTCTTAAAATCTGTGAAAATTTTTTTACTCTTCTTTCCCCCCTGTTTTCCTTCTCTTCTTTGTCTTCAACCAGGCCAGGAATGGAATAAGGTAGACCCCAGAGAATTTCAACCCTGGAGAATAGCAAACAGTGTAGCAGAATTCCTGTGAGACCCAGCTGAAACCCTCAGATGTAGTCTGAGGCCTGCTTAGAGACCTGTGCATAAAATGGCATTTGGAAAAGGGTAGATGCTGTTTAAGAAGAGGAGTCAGTTACAAGTGACAATTTGGTTCTTTCTCTCATTACTCCTTACTCATAAGTACAATGCACTTGTGTATTTGCACTGGCATTTCTCTAGCTAGCCACACTTAATTGCACCCTCCAACTTAAAGAAGATTCCTTATGGCCCTCAGATAGAGGCAAAAGAGTCTTTGTTACCAAAGTCTTCTATCCAAGCCTTGCCCTGCCACCCTTCCCACAACTTACACCTGTCCTTTTGTTGTTCAGTTGCTAAGTTGTGTCCATCTCTTTGTGACCCCACGGACTGCAGCTTGCCAGGCTTCCCTGTCCTTCACTATCTCCTGGAGTTTGCACAAATTCATCCCACTGACTTGGTGATGCTATCTAACCATCTCATCCTCTGTTACCCTCTTCTCCTTTTACCTTGTAATCCTTTTAATCTTTCCCAGCATCAAGGTCTTTTCCAATGAGTTGACTCTTCGCATCAGCCTTGCTTTCCCATGATCCTCTCTTTCATTCATTCATTTAGCCATTAATTTACTCTTTTATTTATTGACTTCCTACTAAGTGCCAGTTTCATTCCAGAGTGTCTGGGTCCCAACTGACTGCCTAGACTGTGTGATACTTGTTTTGCTTCTCATCTGGCTCTTGTTTGTTCTGACTTCTGAGTCATAGCTGATCCTAATAGAACAGTTGTCAGTTCATTTCAGTAACTCAGTTGTGTCCGACTCCTTGCAACCCCATGGACTGCAGCATGCCAGGCTACCCTATCTATCACCAACTCCCGGAGCTCGCTCAAACTCATGTCCATCGAGTTGGTGATGCCCTCCAATCATTTCATCCTCTGTTGTCCCCTTCTCCTCCGGCCTTCTTTCCCAGATGCTGCTGCTGTTGCTGCCAAGTCGTTTCAGTCGTGTCCGACTCTGTGTGACCGCATAGACGGCAGCCCACCAGGCTCTTTCTCTCTCCTTCTTCCAAGGAGCAAGTGTCTTTTAATTTCATGGCTGCAGTCATCTGGAGTGATTTTGGAGCTCAAGAAAAGAAATACTGTCATTGTTTCCATTGTTTCCCAATCTATTTGCCATGAAATGATGGGACCAGATGCCACGACCTTAGTTTTTCGAATGTTAGGTTTTAAGCCAGCTTTTTCACTCTCCTCTTTCACTTTCATCAAGAGGTTCTTTAGCTCCTCTTTGCTTTCTGCCATAAGGGTGGTGTCATCTACCTATCTGAGGTTATTGAGATTTCTCCCAGCAATCTTGATTCCAGCTCGTGCTTCATCCAGCCCAGCATTTCATCTACTGTACTCTGCATTGAAGTTCAATAAACAGGGTGACAATATTCAGCCTTGATGTACTCCTTTCCCAATTTTGAACCAGTCCATTTTTCCATGTCTGGTTCTAACTGTTGCTTCTTGACCTGTATACAGATTTCTCAGGATGCAGGTAAGATGGTCTGGTATTCCCATCTCTTTAAGAATTTTCCACAGTTTGTTGTGATCCACAGAGTCAAAGGCTTTGGTGTAGTCAATAAAACAGAAGTAGATGCTTTTCTGGAACTCTCTTGCTTTTTCGATGGTCCAATGGATGTTGGCAATTTGATCTCTGGTTCCTCCGCCTTTTCTAAATCCAACTTGAACATCTGGAAGTTCTTGATTCACATACTGTTGAGGGCTGGCTTGGAGAATTTTGAGCATTACTTTACTAGTGTGTGAGATGAGCACAATTGTGTGGTAGTTTGAACATTCTCTGGCATTGGCTTTCTTTGGGATTGGAATTAGATTTAGTTGATCCTCTTGTTTCTTGTTTCCAGAGACCGCTCCTTGACAAATCTGATGTCCTCACCTACCTTTCAGACCTGTTGGGTTTCTGAGAACTATTCTGGCCTTCAAGTCATGATCCATTTCCTCTGATCACAGTTCATCTCCTGGCATATGCAATCTACTGTCACCAAATCCACTGTAAGCAAAGAGAAAAATACCCCTAAATAAGAGTGGCTGTGGCAAAGACTGAATGGAAGAGCTGGACTATGGAGGCTGAGGACAGCACTTAGGAATGTGGAGAGTTGTTCAATAAAATTGGACTCACAGTTTGTCATTGATAACAAATTAACCGTTTGACTTTGTATGCACAATTATTTGCCTCTTTTTCATTTCATTTCTCTCCCAGGGACTGAAAGTAATTAAACAATTGTTCTATTTGTTCTTTGGAAAACATTTTAATATTTCTGATTTTATTTTAGTCCAGTAATTTTAAATCAGTCTACTTATGGTGTAAAGTGGTTCACTTATTTATTTTTTCTCTGTTCTTTTACTTTTTTGAAGATCTTTATTATTTCCTTGCTCAAAAAATGTTAAATTTTGTTTTATGACTTAGTTCAATGCAAGTTCCTTATTTCAGAGGGAAAGAGTCAACAGATTGAGTGTACTTGTTTTGAAGTTAATGCCTTTTTAGACTTTACACTGTGCCAGTCTGCCTTGATGCCAACTTGAAGGAGGCCAGTGTAAACACAGTCCTCTTAAGCATGTTGCATGGATTAGCTTCTTTAACCCCACAATAGTCATATGATCTAGGCACTATTATTTCCAATTTAAAAGCAAGGAAACAGATGAACAGAGGGTAACTTGTCCTCTGTCACCAAGATACTCAGCTCCAGAGCCAGTGTTCTTGTCCATCAAGTTATACCACCTCGTTAGAAATGCACTCCAAGATAACTCCAGAATCCAGTTATAAAGCCCATTTTGTGTGCTGGCCTGATACTCCCTCATGTTATGGGTAACTTCTTCCATGATATGTTGTTTGTTCAAGCCAGCAGGCCACAGCCGATGAAAATTTTCTTGCTATGCAACTTAAACATGGGAACCGACTCTTCTATCTCACTTCTTTATTGACTTTCCATATATCTTCTATTTTCATTTGAAAGTTTATCTGGAGTCCCTTGACTGTCCCTGTTAATTTTTTTCCCTGGCCATGTTTTGTTTTTTATTTGAATTTTGTAAGTGTGATATTTGAGTTAGTAAAGATAGAACTTTTATGAAAGATTCAATATCAAAATTAAGTTGCATTTCAAGGCATTATGGGTAAAATTGGAAGGAAGAGTATTTAAAAATCTCCATTGAGGTTCTCTTAATTGAGTCTATTTGAGGCTAATGCAGTCATCTCAGCTTTTTTTATGATTATATATTCTGACGTATGAAATGCTGTTTATAAATAGTTTAATAAAGGGCTATTGCTCCAAATTCCAAATTAGCAGTGAGGATGATTTCCATTAGAGAAGACAGTTTGGAGGATTTGGTTTTTCATACTTAATAAAGTGAATTCTTTTTCTCAGTACAATACATGCTGTTGACTTGTGGCTCAGCTCTAGGGACCTGATGGTGTATTCAAAGAGTAAAAACGTATCTCTGCTCATTGTTTATTTACTACGTTTTAGGTACATACGGCAAAGTTATTTTCCTTACAGTTCCCAGTTCAGCCTTTTCTCTTGATTATATGTTAAAAATATGTGCATAAAGTCCCCAGGATCTCAGTTTAACAATGTGACTCTCCAAGCCTCTTTTATTAAGTGACATTTCTAGTATTTTAATGAGGGTTTGACATTTTCACATGTTACAATTTTGTTTTATTTTTATATTCATTGAAGTGACTTTCATGTTGCCTTTGTGTGCAGTCAGTTTACAATTTTTAAAGGTACTTGGAGACATCTTTTCAGAAAGAAGTACATCAGGAAACCATTCAAGATTCTCAGTGTTAGTCTTCAGTGGAGTGTATTTTTTTAAAAAAGATTGCAAAGCTTTAAGTGTATGGGTTTTGTTCTGAGCAACATGTAATACTAGATTCTTTGGAGATGGCGAAACATGATTTAGACCAGAGCTTTCAAATTCAAACACCTGGACTGCCCAGTGGGTGACATCAGTAAAAGAGGTGGGTGCAGTGGACTGCAGAGGGCTGTAACAGGTGTGACCCCCCTGAAAGGGCCGCTGCAGATTTGCCCTTTCAGGTAGCTGCTATGAGGAAATTTCAGTATCATCCAGTTTTTTGGATTCTAAGGGGATCTGGATGATTAAGTGAAATATTTTAATTTGAGACACTGGCTATTTCTGGCCTTGATTATCCAGCACACAACTGGACACAGGTACTTTGTTCATAAGTAAGTAAAGTCGCTCAGTTGTGTCTAACTCTTTGTGACCCCATGGACCATAGCCTACCTCTCTGCGGTCCATGGGATTTTCCAGGCAAGAATATTGGAGTGGGCTGCCATTTCCTTCCCCAGGGGATCTTCCCAACCCAGGGACTGAACCCGGGTCTCCTGCATTGCAGAGAATGATTAATGCTTCCAAAGAGCCAAGAAGGAAAGGCATGATCAAAGATTGTCTTTCAAATGACTCAGAAAAGCAGAACCCCATTCCAGGACTCTTTGTTCAGCTGCCTTCTAAGGGCAAAGCACTGTGTGGTATCATTCTGAAGTGGAAAAAGTGACCAAGCTGAACCCTCACTTTTTAAAATTAATTTATTTTAATTGGAGGATAATTACTTTACAATATTGTGGTGCCTTTTGCCATACATCAACAAGAATCAGCCACAGGTGTACATGTGTGCCCCCATCCCCCATGCTGACCCCCCCTCCCCACCCCATCCCTCTGGGTTGGCCCAGAGCACCGGCTTTGAGTGCCCTGCTTCATGCATTGAGCTTGCACTGGTCATCTGTTTTACATATGGTAATGTACATGTTTCACTGCTGTTCTCCCAAATCATCCCACTCTCTCCTTCTCCCACAGAGTCCAAAAGTCTGTCTTTACATACTGTGTCTCTGTTGCTGCCTTGCATATAGGATTGTCGTTACTGTCTTTCTAAATTCCATGTATATGTGCTACTACACTGTATTGGTGTTTCTCTTTTTGACTTATTTCACTCTGTATAATAGGCTCCAGTTTAATCCACCTCATTAGAACTGACTCAAATGCATTCTTTTTTATAGCTGAGTAATATTCCATTGTGTATGTGTACCACAGCTTCCTTATCCATTCGCCTGGCAATGAACATCTAGATTGCTTCCATGTCCTGGCTATTGTAAACAGTGTTGCAGTGAACATTGGGGTACACGTGTCTCTTTCAATTCTGGTTTCCTCGGTGCCCAGAAGTGGGATTGCTGGGTCAAATGGCCATTCCTTTTCCAGTTTTTTAAGGAATCTCCACACTGTTCTCCATAGTGGCTATACCAGTTCACATTCCCACCAACAGTGTAAGAGTGAACCCTCACTTTTTAAAGACCCCACAATTAAGCAGGAGGTCTAAGACACGACAGTCATAAGTAGTGAAAGGTGAAGTCAGACAAATTCCAAAAGGGATGTTCAAATGAAATTCAAAGGAGGGAGAAGTCTCATCTGATTGGTAAGATCAGGAACAAGTTCATGGCTATTGAGAGGAACCTTGGCAGTGATTATAGGATTGTGGTGAATGTGGGCCATTCCAGAAGAGAGCAGAGGTGGGAAAACAGAAGCATGAGGATGCTCAGAGAGCAGAGGCTAGACCAGTTTAAAGGCAGGAGAGCCGTCGGTGAGAAGGCGAGCAAGGGAGGATGAGTGTGTTATAGAGGGCTAGAGAGAAGAGGCCTTACGATGATTTTAGTAGACAGTGGAAAGCCATCAATGCTTTTTGACTTGGAGAGTATTTTGCCTACTATTTTCTAGGGGTGAAATTGGAAAAACAAGATGGCAAAACAGAGGACTGGGGTTAGGACTTCAACATGTAGTTTTGCTGGGGGGCAGATTCAGTCCATAGAATGAGCGGGTGAAGAATGTGAGAGTTGGCTCCTTGTTTTCTAAAGCTATTGAAGTGAAACCATTGGATTTCTAATGGTTTTAACATGCCTAAGATTAAAGTGACTTTATCTGCAAGATAGCAACGTTGTGATGAAATGCTAATGTTAGGTTGGCCAAAAAGTACATTTGGGTTTTTCTATATCACTTTGTGAGAAAACCTGAACAAACTTTTTGATCAGCTGAATACAGCCTGTGGCACCCGTTCTGTGAGGTTAGAGAAAACAAGGTACTTTGTGCTTCCTTCTATAATGCGTAAAGTGATAAAGTGTTAGTCGCTCAGTCATGTCCACCTCTTTGTGACCCCTTGGACTGTAGCCTGCCAGCCTCCTCTGTCTGTGGGATTTTCCAGGCAAGGATACCAAAGTGGGCTGCCATGCCCTCCTCCAGGGTGTCTTCCCAACCCAGAATCAAACATGCTTCTCCCACATTACAGGCAGATTCTTTACTGTCTGGGCCACCAGGAAAACAAGGAACTTTGTGTTTCCTTCTATAATAAAACTTACCAAGTCACCAAGTAAGTCATAACTCTGCTCCCAGTTTCTAGCACAGGATGTGGCTCATAAGAAGGTGCTCAGAAAACACTGGCAGATGAACAGAGAATAATACTAGATTGGTTCGTGCACCATAAAAAATCCATATATCCTAAAGGCTAGTAGCCCTTTCATAACCCCCACTTTCCTACCATCAGACATACCTAGTGGCTTTGGACTTAGAGAGCAAACAGTAAGAGATTTTGTGTATGTATGTGTGTATAAATACATATATATGGAGGGATGAAAGACACAGAAGAAAGTTCTCCATAATGACTTGAACATGGAGTGGACTTCTGTCTCGCTGGAGGTTAGGTTATGAAGGCAGAGTGCAAAAAAACAGCATCATATAGTGCCAATTACCCTGAACATTCTTTAGGAAGTCACAGCATTGGAGATATATAAAACACTCTGCTTTTTCTTCCAGCATTCAAACAGCCCACTGCTTTCTTCTGTTTAGCATCGGTTGAAGTTGGCTTGAATTGAAGGGTTTGATTATGTGAAAAATATATTTTTAACTGCTAGAATTAACTCCATGTGGTGATATGCTGTCAGTATGAAAAGCACCCCAGGACAGACTGCCTGAAGGATGGCAATTTTCTACTCCTCTCTCAGCCCCACATTAGGATATATGACTGTTGAGTAGAATGGTGGAGCGAAATCTCTTTCTCCTTCCCTCCCTACCGCAATGCTTCCTGATGGCCGCGGCATGTGTGGTTGATTTCCCTCAAGTTAAAATGCGCATATGATGGGATTTCTCTGTACCCAGAGCGGGGGAGGTAAACTGTTTCTGACCAAAGCCCAGGAGCTTTGCCGCTTGCGCGGATGAGAATAAGGATCACCCATTGCTGGGGTGACGCTTGCAAGAATGTAGTAAAGTGCGTGAGCCAGGCAGGTCTGGATCAATACCTTGCCATGGCCACTCCGGCCAGAGTAGAGTCAGGACAATCGGTGTTCAGTTGTGGGAAAAGTGAAATTATGTCTGCCTATTTGGATGATTTCAGGGGTTTTCAAGAGATCCTCGGTATCACCATGTGCTAAAGTGGGACACACACTTGGCATAGTGGAAGGAACTTGGTCTTGGAAGAAAGAAAAACGAGGGTGGAGTTGCAGCCTCACCTCTTCTCACTTCCCTCTCGTCAATGCTTGCTTGGTTGTTTCAGCTTTATTGAGGAATAATTGACAAATAAAAATTGTATATACTTAAGGTGTACAACATGATGCTTTCTTTTACATGCACGTTGTGAAATGATTACCACAATCAAGCTAGTTATCCATCACCCCACATGGTTTGCTTTTTTTCTTATGTGATGAGGGCACTTGAGATCTACTCTCTCAGCAAATTTCAAGTATATAATACAATACTTTTAACTGTAGTCACTATTCAGGACATTGGATCTCCAGAATTTATTCATCTTGCATAACTGAAACTTTGTAACTTTTGACTAATATCCCCCAGACTCCAGGCCCTGGCAAACACCCTTCTTTCTACTTTCTGTTTCTGTGAGTTCTACTTCTGTAGATTCTACTTGTAAGTGAGATCACGCATTATTTGTCTTTCAGTGTCTGGCTAATTTCCTTTAGCTAAGCTGCTCCAGATTCATCTATACGGGAGCAAATGACAGAATGTCCTTCTTTTTAAAGGCTGAAATATATATATATGGATTCCTCAATGGCTCAGCAGGTAAAGAATCCACCTGCAGTGCAAGAGACACAGGAGACTTGGGTTCAGTCCCTGGGTCAGGAAGATCCCCTGGAGAAGGAAATGGCAACCCACTCTAGTATTGTTGCCTGGAGAATTCCATGGACAGAGGAGCCTGGCAGGTTATAAGTCCATGGGATCACAAAGAGTTGGATATGACTGAGCAATTAAGCATAGCATATATATGTATATTCCACATTTTCTTTGTTCATTCATTCATCAACAAACACGTTGTTTCCATATCTTGTTAGCCTTGTGTCTTTGTGATTGTGAGATCTTTGGCAAAGTACCTGAACAACTGTTATGGGACAAAATACAAGATAGAGGTATTCAGAGGATTGCAAGAGAAAATGTATATAAAGTGTTTAACTTAAGAGTCTGGGACAAGCTAACCAATGAAGATATGGTAGTATTCTAGCTACCTCCTAACCATGTGAGCAAACCCATTTGTGAGGTGGGAGTTGGAGTGGGAATATGATAAACAAAAAGAAAAACAAAAAACAAATAGTAAGGTACCTTGGCTAATCCCATACAATCAGACATAATTAATGGACTAGCCAAGACGACATAACTGATATAGAGAATCCTGGACTGTGGGTCAAGAGACTGGCTTCTGGTTCTGGGTGGACTTTGGCCAAGTCCTCTCTCTTTTCTATTCCCTTAACAGTAAAATGAAGGACTTGAAAGATCTCTAAGATCTCTTCCAGTTCTAAGATAATAACCGTTTATGTCATGTCTCCTCACTGATTCTCTTACACCTTCCAAATCAAACCATTTCTTTGGTTGGTCTTAAAATTTCACCATCAAATAGCTCTAGGCTCCCTTTGCAGTATTTTTTCCTCTTCTCACCTTGGAAAACCAACATTGCAGCAGATTGTCTCTTTGTTGTCTGTCCCCTGCATTCTCACCTTTGTTCATCTCTGCCCCTCTTCATCTGTGGATAATCTTCTCATCCTTTGCTGCATGCCACATGATACCATGTCCATGAAACTCTTCTGTATTTCCTCAAGATATCTGTGTTGTATTCTTCTGTGGGGTCCCAATCACTGTCTTTTAGGTGCTGGTTGGCAATGAGGGAGCAGTGGGGTGATGGGGGACGGGGGGGGGGGTGTGGTCCTGGTAGTTCTAACGTTATTGGGCCTATGTGGTGTCATATCTGGAGGCTTCCCTGGTGGCTCAGAGGTTAAAGCCTCTGCCTGCAAAGCGGGAGACCTGGGTTTGATCCCTGGGTCGGGAAGATTCTCCTGGAGAAGGAAATGGCCACCCACTCCAGTATTCTTGCCTAGAGAACCTCATGGACGGAGGAGCCTGGTGGGCTACAGTCCACGGGGTCGCAAAGAGTGTCATATCTGGAGGAAAGTGTGTGGACTTGGCTGGTAACTGAGGGAAAGACCCTTTAAATGATGCTTTTACAGAGCTCTGAAAGAAGAGAGCTGCTTTTCACAGTCAGGTTCTGGAAACAGTGAGGCGTAGATGACATTTCTTTTAAGCTGTATGCAAAGTTTCCCCCAGAGGAAAGAGATTAGAAGACAACATTAATTATTCTCAAGACTGTGAGTCCTGATTTTCACTAATTACTTAAATTTGCCAACTGCCTATTCTGACTTGTGACAGTCCACTGGTAGGAATCCAGACCTGCAGAGAGAAAACTATTAACTTCTGGAAGGACCTGTTAGACCTCTCCAGCATGTCTGAAGTGCAAGGGAGCAGGGCAATGACTCAGCAACCCCAGTGAAGGGGTCTGGATCTGAGACCCTCAACCACCACTGCTCATCAGTGGAAGAATTCTCACAAGTAGCACATCCTTCTGTGCACCATAGTGGTTCATAGCATGGACCTTGGAGCCATAATTCCTGGGTTCAAATCCCAGTTCCTACTCTCCTGCCTGGCTAACTTTGTGATCTTGACAAGTCACCCGGCCTTGCACTGTGCAGGGCTTTGGCTGGGTTTGAAGACTGTTTCATTGGGCCCACATCTGCTTCCCTCTCTTCTCCCTGATCTCCTTGGGAGATGTTGTCAGCACAGCCTGGCATGGCCAGAGCTAGGCCAGTTCTAGTAGTATCTGTTCAAGAGGCTCTTCTAACTTTCCTTCAAGGTTTCCAACTGCCTTCTCAGCAGGCCCATCTCCTTGATGACCTCTGGGAATATTCTCATTTTATGCTCTGTGGCCTCACGGTTTCTTTGGGTGAGGATGGGTAAAATGGGTTAGATTAAGTACTTACTGGGGAGGCAGCTACAATATGCAGCCTCCCTCCTGCTCTCCGAGAGTACATATTGTATTAACTTGCTTTTCATTCATTCAGCTAGTCTTTACTAAGCATTTATATGGATACAGTGGGCTGTTCAGATTAACAGATGTCTGCTGAAATATGAGGCAGTGCCAATGAAGTCTCTCTGAAACAGACATAATACAGAATTTCCTCAACTAGGATTTACTAAGCATGTGACAAATGTTGATTTTTGCCCTTTTCCTGGTTGTGGCCTATTGGAGCCTCAGTTCAGTTCAGTCAGTTCAGTCAGTTCAGTTGCTCAGTCGTGTCCGACTCTTTGCAACCCCATGAATCGCAGCACGCCAGGCCTCCCTGTCCATCAGCATCTCCCAGAGTTCACTCAGACTCATGTCCATCGAGTCAGTGATGCCATCCAGCCATCTCATCCTCTGTCGTCCCCTTCTCCTCCTGCCCCCAATCCCTCCCAGCATCAGAGTCTTTTCCAATGAGTCAACTCTTCGCATGAGGTGGCCAAAGTACTGGAGCTTCAGCTTTAGCATCATTCCTTCCAAAGAAATCCCAGGGCTGATCTCCTTCAGAATGGACTGGTTGGATCTCCTTGCAGTTCAAAGGACTTTCAAGAGTTTTCTCCAACACCACAGTTCAAAAGCATCAATTCTTCAGCGCTCAGCCTTCTTCACAGTCCAACTCTCACATCCATACATGACCACAGGAAAAACCATAGCCTTGACTGGACGGACCTTAGTCAGCAAAGTAACATCGCTGCTTTTGAATATACTATCTAGGTTGGTCATAACTTTTCTTCCAAGGAGTAAGCGTCTTTTAATTTCATGGCTGCAGTCACCATCTGCAGTGATTTTGGAGCCCCCAAAAATAAAGTCTGACACTGTTTCCACTGTTTGCCCACCTATTTTCCATGAAGTGATGGGACCAGATGCCATAATCTTCGTTTTCTGAATGTTGAGCTTTAAGCCAACTTTTTCACTCTCCTCTTTCACTTTCATCAAGAGGCTTTTTAGCTCCTCTTCACTTTCTGCCATAAGGGTGGTGTCATCTGCATATCTGAGGTTATTGATATTTCTCCTGGCAATCTTGATTCCAGCTTGTGTTTCTTCCAGTCCAGCATTTCTCATGATGTACTCTGCATATAAGTTAAATAAGCAGGGTGACAACATACAGCCTTGACGGACTCCTTTTCCAATTTGGAACCAGTCTGTTGTTCCATGTCCAGTTCTAACTGTTGCTTCCTGACCTGCATACAGATTTCTCAAGAGGCAGGTTAGGTGGTCTGGTATTCCCATCTCTTTCAGAATTTTCCACAGTTTCTTGTGATCCACACAGTCAAAGGCTTTGGCATAGTCAATAAAGCAGAAATAAATGTTTTTCTGGAACTTTCTTGCTGTTTCCATGATTCAGCAGATGTTGGCAATTTGATCTCTGGTTCCTCTGCCTTTTCTAAAACCAGCTTGAACATCAGGGTGTTCACGGTTCATGTATTGCTGAAGCCTGGCTTGGAGAATTTTGAGCATTACTTTACTAGCCTGTGAGGTGAGTGCAATTGTGCAGTAGTTTGAGCATTCTTTGGTATTGCCTTTCTTTGGAATCGGAATGAAAACTGACCATATCCAGTCCTGTGGCCACTGCTGAGTTTTCCAAATTTGCTGGCATATTGAGTGCAGCACTTTCACAGCATCATCTTTCAGGATTTGAAACAGCTCCACTGGAATTCCATCACCTCCACTAGCTTTGTTCATAGTGATGCTTTCTGAGGCCCACTTGACTTCACATTCCAAGATGTCTGGCTCTAGATTAGTGATCACATCATCATGATTATCTGGGTCATGAAGATCTTTTTTGTACAGTTCTTCCTTGTATTCTTGCCACCTCTTCTTAATGTCTTCTGCTTCTGTTAGGTCCATACCATTTCTGTCCTTTATCGAGCCCATCTTTGCATGAAGTGTTCCCTTGGTATCTCTAATTTTCTTGAAGAGATCTCTAGTCTTTCCCATTCTGTTCTTTTTCTCTATTTCTTTGCATTGATCACTGAAGAAGGCTTTCTTATCTCTTCTTGCTATTCTTTGGAACTCTGCATTCAGATGCTTATATCTTTCCTTTTCTCCTTTGCTTTTCGCCTCTCTTCTTTTCACAGCTATTTGTACGGCCTCTCCAGACAGCCAGTTTTGCTTTTTTGCATTTCTTTTCCATGGGGATGGTCTTGATCCCTGTCTCCTGTACAATGTCATGATCCTCAGTCCATAGTTCATCAGGCACTCTATCTATCAGATCTAGGCCCTTAAATCTATTTCTCACTTCCACTGTATAATCATAAGGGATTTGATTTAGGTCATACCTGAATGGTCTAGTGGTTTTCTCTACTTTCTTCAATATGAGTCTGAATTTGGTAATAAGGAGTTCATGATCTGAGCCACAGTCAGCTCCTGGTCTTGTTTTTGTTGACTGTATATAGCTTCTCCATCTTTGGCTGCAAAGAATACAATCAATCTGATTTTGGTGTTGACCATCTGGTGATGTCCATGTGTAGAGTCTTCTCTTGTGTTGTTGGAAGAGGGTGTTTGCTATGACCAGTGCATTTTCTTGGCAAAACTCTATTAGTCTTTGCCCTGCTTCATTCCACATTCCAAGGCCAAATTTGCCTGTTACTCCAGGTGTTTCCTGACTTCCTACTTTTGCATTCCAGTCCCCTGTAATGAAAAGGACATCTTTTTTGGGTGTTAGTTCTAAAAGCTCTTGTAGGTCTTCATAAAACCATTCAACTTCTGTTTCTTCAGCATTACTGGTTGGGGCATAGACTTGGATAACTGTGATATTGAATGGTTTGCCTTGGAGATGACAGAGATCATTCTGTCATTTTTGAGATTGCATCCAAGTACTGCATTTCAGACTCGTTTGTTGACCATGATGGCTACTCCATTTCTTCTGAGGGATTCCTGCCCGCAGTAGTAGATATAATGGTCATCTGAATTAAATTCACCCATTCCAGTCCATTTTAGTTCGCTGATTCCTAGAATGTCAACGTTTACTCTTGCCATCTCTTGTTTGACCACTTCCAATTTGCCTTGATTCATGGACCTGACATTCCAGGTTCCTATGCAATATTGCTCTTTACAGCATCGGATCTTGCTTCTCTCACCAGTCACATCCACAGCTGGGTATTGTTTTTGCTTTGGCTCCATCCCTTCATTCTTTCTGGAGTTATTTCTCCACTGATCTCCAGTCGCATATTGGGCACCTAATGACCTGGGGAGTTCCTCTTTTGGTATCCTATCATTTTGCCTTTTCATACTGTTCATGGGGTTCTCAAGGCAAGAATACTGAAGTGGCTTGCCATTCCCTTCTCCAGTGGACCACATTCTGTCAGACCTCTCTACCATGACCCGCCCGTCTTGGGTTGCCCCGCAGGCATGGCTTGGTTTCATTGAGTTAGACAAGGCTGTGGTCCTAGTGTGATTGGATTGACTAGTTTTCTGTGAGTATGGTTTCAGTGTGTCTGCCCTCTGATGCCCTCTTGCAACACCTACCATCTTACTTGGGTTTCTCTTACCTTGGGTGTGGCGTATCTTTTCACGGCTGCTCCAGCAAAGCACAGCCGCTGCTCCTTACCTTGGATGAGGAGTATCTCCTTACCACCACCGTGTTCCTGACCTTCAACGTGGGATAGTTCCTCTAGGCCCTCCTATGCCTGCGCAGCCACCGCTCCTCAGGTTGCTCCTCCCAGCCTCCGGCCCTGGCCTCGGGCTTGGGGTGGCTCCTCAGGGTCACCGCCCCTGGCCTCGGGCACGAGGTGGCTTCTCCCAGCCACCCCTGACCTCAGACGCAGGGTGCCTCAACTACATTATAAAACAATGAGTGCTAAAATGGAAGAAATAAAGGGAGAATTTAGAAAGGTTAGCTAATCCAGAGTTAGGGTTCTTGGAAGAAGTGATCTCCAAAGACCTAAAGAGTTGAAAAATAAATAGGAGCTTACCATCCAAAGTGCAGGGTATGGGGCCTGCTCCAGGCAGAAGGAAAGCACTCTGAGGTTTGGATGGATGGGAGAGCACAGCTCTGACTGGGAACCTGAAATAGTGACTTTGGGGTAAAGGAGTAGACCAGTGGGGGAGTGTACTTGTGGTCCTGAGAGAATTACAAGGTGCTATTTGGATTTTAGAAAGATTGTTCCAGTCATAGCAGGAGGATGGATGGCGGAGATCCAGAGTGCAGGCAGCTGTTCAGCTTGCGCGCAGCAAGGCCGTACTGGGGTGAGTGAAGAAAGAGAGCTCAGGGTCTTTGTTGGGAGGTAGTTCTCACAGTGCATTGTTTAAGGAACTGATTATGACTCTGCACAGTAGCTTTGCTCTATCTGACCTTCAGCTTTCTTCTCTGTAAAATGAGTATTTCTAAAAACTTAGAAATGTAGTTTGAATCATTTTTTAGGACCTTTTTGTTTTTAAAAAAATTATTGATATATAGTTGATTTACAATGTTGTGTTAACTTCTGCTGTCCAGCGAAGTGATTTAGTTGTATGTTTTACATACACAAACATGTATGTAAAATACGTGTATGTAAAACATGTTGTGTATGTTTATGATTTATATACACATCCACACACAACTAATGTGTATATGTATATACAGTGTATATGTATATATACACACACACATATATATGCATATATATACATTCTTCTCATATGCGTTTCCATTATGGTTTATCACGACATACTGAATGTAGTTCCCTGTGTGAAGCAGTAGGACCTTGTTTACCCATCCTGTATATAATAGTTCACATCTGTTAATTCCAAACTTCCAATCTGTCCCTCCCCCACAGCTCTCCCCTTGGAAATCACAAAAGACCTACAGTAATATTAATAGGTACTTCTTCTTGATATTTAAACTTTCATTGTTTCCCTCCTCCTCCCCAACCCATATCTCTGTATTGATTTTCTAGGGCTGCCATAGCAAACACCACCAACTGGGTGGCTCACACAAAATAAACAGATTTTCTCCCAGTTCTGGAGGCTGGAAGTCTGAACAAGGTGTTATCGGGTATGGTTCTAGTGAGGCCTCTCTCCTTGCAAATGGTTGCCTTCTCACTGTGTCTTCACGTTGTCTTTCCTCTGTGTGCACACATTTCTGGAGCATCTTTGTGTGTCCAAATTTCCTCCTCTTAAAAGAACACCAGCCATATTGGAGTAAGGTCCCCCTAATGGCCTCACTTTAACTGAATTAACTCTGTAAAGGCCCTTTCTCCAAGTACAGCCACCTTCTGAGGTGCTAGAATGGGCTTCAACATACGAATTACAAGGAATACACAACATCATAGCTCTTTCTTTTTTAAATCTATTTTGAATTTTATAAATTTTCTAAAAATTTAGTTTCTTTAGTTTAAATTAAAATTTACTTTAATTTTAAAATGGAAAAAATTTTTTAGTTCTAAAAATTTATTAAATTTCCTAAAACTAGAAACATCCAGGCTTGGTTGGAGGCACAACCTTCCCTAAATTCTGGTTCTCTTTTCTATGCCCCTTCCCCCTGTGTTTGATCCTCATATGAGTTAGTGATGGTGATGGTGATTTTATACGCTATCCATCTGGGGGAAAAACAAGAACTAGCTTTTCTTCTTTGGTATAGTAGTCAAGTCTATTTTCCTACAGTATAGCTGAATTCTCTCCTCTGCAATAGTAGGCCTTGTTCTCTCCTTTGTTCAGTTCTAGTCTTTATGCCCCAATGAGAGTCTTACTTTTTGGCTAGGCTTTGTTTTCTTTCGCATGCCTTGGCTGCCCAGAATAACTTCCAAATGAATTTATATCCTGTTCCTCCTAATCTCTTTCAAAAATCATCTCAAAAACCCACCATGATCTGCAAAAGCTTATTGCATGAATGTTCTCTCAATGTTTCCTGTCATTAGCCCAACGGGACTTGCTCACACATTTGAAATGCAGCCTCTTTAAGGCCAGGATCTCATTCCATTTTCCTGCTTTTGTCCACTGTGTTTTAGTAGCTCAGAAGGGCACGCATCCCTGGCACCCCATGAATAAATGAAATCACATACTGTAATAATGACTATAGGGCATGCACTCCTCCGCTTGCCTACAGAGTGAACTGCGCTTTTGACTCTTTTGCAAAATCATAACGACTCACTGGAGGTCTCTTCCCACCTACCTGATTCCAAGCCCAGTGAATTATAAACATATTTTATTTAACAAATTCACTTTTATTACTACGGTCAGCTCCTATCACAATAGTTAAGGTTCTGTTTGCAGGTTCATAACTTGGTCATAAAATTTTGCTTCAGGCAGATACTTTGGTCTAATGACTTTTGGTACAAAATGTCATTATTAGAATCTCTTTCTTATAACATCAAAGAAAGTTAAAAAAAATGCTTGGACTTAAAAAGAAAAAACAGAAAAGACTTTTCAAACTCTATTATTTTGCCTGGTGCCTCTCCAAGATGTTCTCTGGACTACCTTCCCTCAAACATGAATTCTAACAGGAGTGCTTGAAGCTTAAAACTGACTCTGGCACTTACAAATGCATTTTGGTATTTTTTTAGCTTGTTTCTGGTGGACAAACCTTTAGAAGAAATAAAAAAGTTTGCCTATTTTGACTAAATATGACTTTTTCTTAAATACTCACAATGGGACCTACCTTCTGCAACGATAGGAGCCCTTGTCACTTAGAAGCTCTTGTTAACACTTACAAAAGGACCCGGGAGGCATGTTCAATAATGGTTTCTTTTAAATGCCAGTTATTTAGTTAAAAGGGAGAGTAACCATAGAAGGATTAAAAGATTTATTTTCTTTTGAAATCTGTGGTTTCTTCAAAGTTCAGGGATAAACGTGCAATTGCCTGTGTCTTACCTGCATCCTTCTAAACAACCAATGAACCTATTCCAGAAGAAATTCAATTTCCCCCTGAAGGAGTGTAAGTGAAGAGAGGCCCACTCAAACACAGAGACAGATTGCCTTGACAAGCTCTCCAACAGGGAATGAAACCAGATGGGGATTGAAATAGCTCAGGGGCCACCAGTCCGTGCCCAGCTAATTGTGTTAGCTGTGCTCAGGCTACAAGGAAGAAAGAAATTGTGACTAAGGGAGAGATGCCCTTAAAAAACTAAGGCTCCTACATCACTGTAATGATGTCATGGCATGAATAAGCCCAGCACTCAAGTGAAAGGATTTACTACCTCGTGTTCTCTTTTCACCTAACTGGGGAAAATGGAGATGAGATCAGTTACTTTTTGGTTGCCAATTAATATATGCTTTGGGTTAAAAAAAATTATGGAGGTAGAAGAGTACTGAATTGTTGGCAAAAACATCAAAGGTTAAATATACCAATGGTTGCAAGTTTTCACCAATACACGTTTCTTTCAGTCACCCTGAACTGGAAGATGGTCAAGGTGTCCGGGATGCTGGGATCCTAGGATGCTAGTTGATAGCTGAAGACAGCTGCTGCTTTGATATGGGACATTAGGTGAAGTCACTCTGATGACTTTGCACCTTAATTCATTTACATCATGAAGGCAGTATAAATAGCTGGGGCAAAGAATCGTAATATTTGAGACATTTGTCCTATTATTTGTTGTCCCTGACAAGACTTTACCTTCCATAAAAAGCAGCCACATTTACTTTTAGTTTAAAGCAATTGGTCTCTAGCCAATGTCATGAGCATCTCTAAGGAACTTGTTTGAAATACAAATTATTAGCCCTGACTCAGGCCTATAGACCCTGATGCTTGAAAAATTGAAGACAGGAGGAGAAAGGACGACAGAGAATGAGATGATTGGATGGCATCACTGATTCAATGGACATGAGTTTGAGCAAGCAGTCCATGGGGACACAAAGAGTCAGACATGACTGAGCGACTGAGCAATAACAACAGGCCTACAGAATTCAGGTTTGGGGTGTTGCCTGTCCATCACCTCTAGATGGTCAACCTACAAAGAAGTCTGTAGGACTGATCTTTTCAGATTCACATGTGAAAATATATAGGGGCATCTCTCTGATGTGTGGCCCATTGTCAGCCTGGTCCTCAGAACTCAGGTACTTCCCCATTTTAACATGACCCTCAGCCACATCTCCAAGGCTGGTGAAGTCAGCATCAGCAGCTATAAAAGCAGGTTGATCTGTAACAGATAAAAGGTGGCATGTGATCAAACAGACCAGATTCAAATCCTAGCTTTGTCATTTACTAAGTATGTGAATTCATGAGGTGATTCAGTTCAGTTTAGTCGCTCAGTCGTGGTGGTACTAGGTAACAATATTTACCTCCGAGTATTATTGTAAAGGGCTTCCCTGGTAGTTCAGCTGGTAAAGAATTTGCTTGCAATGCAGGAGCCCCCGGTTCGATTCCTGGGTCAGGAAGATCCCCTGGAGAAGGGAAAAGCTACCCACTCCAGTGTTCATGGGCTACCCTGGTGGCTCAGATGGTAAAGAATCCACCTGCAATGAGGGAGACCTGGGTTCGATCCCTCAGTTGGGAAGATTCTCTGGAGAAGGGCATGGCAACCCACTCCAGTATTCTGGCCTGGAGAATGCCCATGGACAGAGTCGTCTGGCGGGCTACAGTCCATGGGGTCACAAAGAGTCAGTCAGGACTGAGGGACTAAGAGCACAAACACACTATTGTAAAAGTAACTGAAACAACCCCTCAGGGCCATGGCATATTTTCATATTTTAACAGGGATAAAAGTGAGTTGAGACTTTGTCCCTCCACCCTTAGAGTTCATGACTAGAGCAGTCACTGAAACCAGTGACTTGAAACCAGTCATTGCAGCCGAGCAGCCTCACCCATTTATATCAGTGTTCTGTAAAAATATCACCAATCTCCATGCAGGCCATGGTGTGAAAATGATGAGAACCACAATTCTGCACAAGCGACTGTGCAAATGGTGGTTCCCCAATAAGGCTTTAATAAATGGCAGAGGTTGTTGCAGCTTTGCCTATTGATTAAGGCTACCATGAGGAACAGTGACAAGTAATGCAGGGGTTGCTCTGAAGACGTTGGTATCCAAGGAAAACCCAGAAGCCAGGTTTAACTCTGCAGAGAAAAGAAGAAACCCAGAAGGGCTAATGACCTCAGCTGTTCCAAACTTGACCTCAGCTATTTCACAAACTTGGGGTCAGGGTCAAAGGCCATGTTCACTACCATGCTGTTGCCACCCGCAACTGTGTTACCTTCCCCCCTGACATGCTGGCTCCCGGGAAGCAAGTTTCCAGAGCCAACAGTTCTCCTTTGCTCTGCTGTGTGGCAGCCCCGTGCGTATCCTGGCCCACTCCAGTTTTTCTAGTATTCCTTGTAGATGCTCAGCCTCTTCCGGCCAAGATGAGCTCTGTCAAGTAGAAAAGGATAGAGTCCTTACATGTTTTATAACTTTTTGTTCCTTAATATTAATCTAGTGATATTTCTGGGATGAATAAAGACAAGACACACGATCATGAGGAAGACCAGACCTTGCTTCTGAGAAATGATTTTCTTTAGCATGAAGTATAAAAATCTCCTCTCAAGTAAGGTGATAACTAGGAAAGCACAGATTTTATGATGTTGGTTTTTTATGTGCATTTGCAATTTAAATAAGTAGGATCTTTGATTTGATGATAAGGGGGAAACCTCAGCACTCTTTTGGAATGTACATGGAACTGGGGAGATGGGAAACAAATTATGCTAAGAATAGGGTAGTTTGTTTTCATTTTGCAGATGGAAAAACTGAAGCTCAGTGTTTTAAGTAACTAATTTAAGGTCATGCAGCTAGTTAAGAGCAAAGCTGATACTTAAGCCTGGTACCATCTAACCTGTTTCTACCTAACTCTTTAACACATGCCGTCAGTCTCCTGTGCTGCCTTCTTAGAGTCTGAAGTGGAAAGTAGAAAGACACAAAGGAGTCTAATTGGGAGCAGGCATTCTAGTTGGAGGAGATGACTTAAAGACTCAAGTAATGTGTAGGCAAAATATTGGGGAATAGAATGTAGTTGAATCCCTGGGGTGGATGACTAGGCCAGGTCATCTAGGAAATAAAGATATTTAAGGAAGGGTGCATGTCTCAGTTAAGCTATTAAAGCCTGCAATTATGGGTTTTATTAAATTATAAAAAGTTTAAAACAGTATGGTACTCTCTTAAACATACTATGTTTCAGGAGTTAGCTCTAATCGCTTTTTTAAATCCTTGTATGTTGAATATTAAATAGAGTTGTTAGTTGCTCAGTTGTGTCCGGCTCTTTGTGACTTCATAGACTATAGTCTGCCAGGCTCCTCTGTCCATGGAAGTCTCCAGGCAAGAATGCTGGAGTGGGTAGCCTTTCCCTTCTCCAGGGGATTTTCTCCACCCAGGAATCGAACCCAGATCTCCCACATTGCAGGCAGATTCTTTAATGTCTGAGCCACCAGGGAAGCCCATTAAATAAATGGAAGACATAAATATTGGCTTTATTCCATTTTGTTACTTCATTTCACATATGTAATGGCATAAATTAGATATCAAAGATCATTACCTAGGTGAGGAAATTGAGACAGATGAGAAAGGAAGTAATTTTGGAAATGCCTCCACCAACTATTTCCAATTCATCTGAGTTAGATAAGTGGATAATAAAAACACACACAGTAATGTGACTGAATAATAACTAATACATGTGGAATGTCCCAAGAATATGCTCTGGTCATGTTCCCGTCATGATCTGAGCTGAAATGTGAGCTCAAGTGACTGTGCCAAGCACAGCAGGGCCAGGTCTGACTGTTGGGCTGAAACCAATGAACTCATGGACCACTCGAGACAGGTAAGGGATTAGCCCTGAGCTTGTGGATCTGTCACGACACACATATGGCATCCAGTAGTCTCCCCTCATCACACTTACTCTTGGTTTGAAATTCATAGAGTCAAGGCAAGATACCATCTGAGACCTTCCAAAGGCACACAGTGAAAGCAAAATCAGAGCAAAACCTTTTTCCATCACTGACTCACCAAAATGAGCATCCATTCTCCTGAAGGCTGATTTTCCTCCTGAGCAAAAGGCACAGCCTCAGATGGAATTTTCCAGTGTTGTTTTCACGCTTCTAATTTAAATTGTAACACTTTTCCACTCATCTCCCCTGCATGTTCCAGCAGAGGGTAGCACCATGGCTGTCTGGGGACAGTGGTGTTAAAATGTATTTAGAAAAGGATCCCTGGCTTTAGGAGTAAAACAAAAAGAAGCCACAGAAAGGAAACAACAGAAAGAGCAGGAAATTGAGCAGAGACACAGTCTAGTAGGCAGTTCCAGACTTGGGCTCTTTCTGAGCTCTGTGGTAGTGCTTTTGAGCTTCTCATTCATGTTCCCCTGGTTGGGCTCCTCTGATGGAACATAATTGTGTCTCTGAGGTGAAAATTCTGGAAGAGCCAAACCGTTAATGACACTCAAGTAGCAGATGCTCTTTTGATGCCCTGCTCATAGTGCTTTGGCCTCCACTGCTCCTGACATGCCCATGCTTTTCTATCAGCTGCTTCTGCAACTCTCTGCCAGGAGCATTTTCAGGACGTAAGCATGCTCAGTTCATCCAGAGCAAGCCACAGGGTAAGGCCCCTGGAAGTGGCATCCTCACCGATGATGGGGGGAAAGTTGGTAGACAAACACCCTCATCTCCTTACCCTCTGACGGGACAACTCTGAGGTGGGTTCTCTAGTCTTCTGGAGCTCCCCAGTGGGGCTGAGCCCCTGTGGCTCACAACGATAATCTGCTCACAACACACCTGCCTTGACTTTCTTCCCTTTCTATCTCATTTCCACCCTTACTGATGCTTCCTGGATCACCACAAATAAATCCTTGTCTCAGAGTGTGATTCTGGGAGAATCTAACGTCATACACTAGGCTAATTGGGAGATAGGAAATATTAAAGAGCAAAGCTGCAACGTATTAACTCACAGAAATGGAAGTTTTAGGGTTTTCTGGCTTAGGAAGAAAAGTCTCATCAAAGACCATGTACTTTTCTCAGGTCCCTGACATTGGCTAATACCACCATTGTTTTAGTCACCCTGCCCAGAAACCTGGACTTTGAATCTTGAGCACACTGACAAAATTACTGACAGTGAACTGGGGTCATCCCTGTGGCAGCGTCCTCAAGCAACTGACTATAACCTAGACCCAAGGTTCACGTGAATTTTCAGATTATCCTTAGGTTCTCTGTGCTGTGCTATGCTTAGTCTCTCAGTCATGCCTGACTCTTTGCAACCCTGTGGACTTTAGCCCTCCAGGCTCCTCTGTCTGTGGGATTCTCCAGGCAAGAATACTGGAGTGGGTTGCCATGCCCTCCTCCAGAGGATCTCCCCAGCCCAAGGATCAAACCCAGGTCTCCTGCATCGCAGGCGGATTCTTTACCGTCTGAGCCACCAGGGAAGCCCTAGGTTCTCTGAGCTACCCAGAACCTTTCACTATGGTGTTTGTTTTTATTTGTTTGCTTGTTTGGTTTTTTTTGTCTTTTGCTGGCCAGAGTCAGTTTCCGTGGTTTACAGTGATCCGATGCATCCTCCCCTTCACATCATGAATCCAGTTACTCAGTCTTTTCAGTCCCTTCTTCAAAATGCCTTGGATCTGTTTATTCCTCACCATATCCTAATGCAGATGCTGGCTTTTGTCTTAATGAAGCTGTTCTTTAGCCTCCTGCCATCATTCCAGTCTCACCCCTCGAATCCACTGGGGCTCGCAGTCCTGAACCAGGTGCTGGCGCCCACACTTCTGGGTTTGTTCCAGCTCTCTTAAAGGTCTTGGCAAGGCTAAATCTGCTTCCCACTTCTCTTATCTCCAAAATAAGGAGTTTCACTTAAATTATTGGCTCCCAATCAGAAACCATTTATTATATCTCAAAAACATAAGCTGTATTATTCTTTGGAGAACATAGCTTACTAAAGCATGCAGTTGATTGATTTTTATTTTTATTTTTTTTAATTGTTACTTAATTTTACTGTACAATACTGTATTGGTTTTGCCATACATTGACATGAATCCGCCATGTGTGTATACGAGCTCCCAATCCTGAACCCCCCTCCCACCTCCCACCCCATATCATCTCTCTGGATCATCCCCGTGCACCAGCCCCAAGCATCCTGTATCTTGTATCGAACATAAACTGGTGCTCTGTTTCTTACATGATAGTATACATGTTTCAATGCCATTCTCCCAAATCATCCCACCCTCTCCCTCTCCCTCAGAGTCCAAAAGTCCGTTCACCTTTATGCAAATATACAGGTCCGTTTATCAGAAGCTCTAATGGACAACTCAGTGTTACTGGCAAGTGAAAATGGGGAATAAGTGAAGTTTACTTAATTAATGCACATTGTTTCAAATCGTGGGCTCCGTGTTGGGGGGGGGGTGGCCTCCAGCAGGTGAGGAGAGAGTAGATGTGTCATGGAACTGGCTAAATAGAGGACTTGGTGCTTAGAAGGCCACAGACTGCTTGATATTAGTCCTATAAGGTCCTTTTCAGCAGTTTGACTACTCATTATTCAAATTTTGGGTGACCTTATCTGACTTCGAGGTTGGTCACACAAAACCTGCCTCTGACCTTTAAGTGTCCTCCATAGCCTTATTGGTCCAGACTTAGGGTTGCCTGGATCTTTAACCCTCCCACTGTCCAGAGTTCATTATACTCTCACTCCTGCCTCAGCTGGGATGTCCTCCCCATTCTTCTTTGCCATGAAAGCCTGTTCATCTTTGAAGACCCAAATGAAATCCAACTTCTTGGAGATCTTCCCTGGCTGCTCTGGCTGTCTTTGAGCTTCTCTGTTGGGACTCTGAAACCTGCAGATATCCATGCCACGTAACTTTACCCTGGATTTTACCCTATACTTTTCATTTCCTTCATCACAAGCATATTGATCTTGTGTTCTCAGTTAGATGTTTGGCTTTTGAGAACAGAGATCCTGCCTTATTCTTCTAGCTCTTTCATAGCACCAGGTATTGAAGATGATATCAATTGGTAGAATGTCAGGATCAGGGCTGTGTAAGGCTTGATGAAGCCACACAAGAGGTAATGGCAGTTTTGAGACAGGGATGTAGATTTTCTGACTTCTGCTATATGTCAGTATTCTTTGTAACTTATGGCTAGTTGACCATTTTTAAGTCACCCTCTGGAAATCACAAATGATGAGAATCTAAAATATATCCACAGTCTAATAATTCCAAGCAGAGTCTGCAGCCAGCTTTCATGCAAGCTATCTAAGTGCAGACAATAGGTAACCAGAATTCTCAAGGAGCTGTTAGATAAGAGAACCCTAAGCCAGGTGGAAGAAGAAAGGGTTTAAGGGTACAGTTCCTAAGGGCAGGACCCCATGCAGAACAGAACAGCTATGGGCTCATGAGACATCCAAGGAACAGGCAGGTGCAACAACCTGACTTGCCTGCAGCTTTTACAAACAAGGAGTAGCTCAATAGGGCAGGCAGGCTGGTTAGTGAGCAAAGAAATATGGTGTCTGATGTCACGTCCTTGAAGCTGTGGGATAGTTGAGATGTTATGTGCATAGTCTGGCTAAACAATTATTGATCACATGTTGGATTTCTAACTTCTCTCAAATGACCTCTTCAAATGAGAGAGACATTGATCTACACTTTTGTATTGCTACTGATGAGTACAGTGGTCTACCCTATTGGCTGCAGGTAAGGGTGTTGCTGAAGCAAGCTTTTATCTGTAGCTTTAGGTAGGGGAACCAACTCTGTCCTGTGAGGAGGGTTAGCCAGGAGAACTTCTCTCCTTGTCTTTGGGTCAGGCCTTGTTAAGTCTCCGAAGAACTGTGCTGAACAGGGAGAAGTCATTGTGTGGGGCTGACTAATGCACAGTGTTTCAGAGAATAAAGTGATGCCCAAGGTCCTTGTCAAGACTTAGGATTTGGGAAGAGACTTGAGTTCTGCTGAGTCCTGTGTTGATCTCTAAGAGATAACTGAGCTTCAGTGGCCAGAGCCACCTCTACAAAATGACTCTGGACAATAATAAAATTATGTGCCAACTTGCTAGGTACACTTTATGTAATTTACCTCACTTAACCTTTATCACATCCTGCAGAGTGGGTATTATAGCCCCCATTTTATAGATGCAGAAACTGAGTGTCAGTAACTTGCTCAAGACCACCCATTGTCTGGGGCTCAAACACAGGTTACCCAAATCAGTAGCTCTACCAGAACTTTCCTATAAAAGTTGCTCCCAAGAACAGTTTCAAGGTAATTTCTCTGTATATGAATCTATTGAGTTAAACAAATTCGGAAGCAAAAATAACACAGAATTAGTGGAGGGCGAGGAGACTAATTATAAAATAACTGAATACAAGCTCTTCTCAGTGCCCAGCAAAGTTTCATGAGAAAAGGCCTGGGACCAGCCAGGAGAAAAAGAAAGCAGTGGAGGGGGATAGAGAGAGAATGTCAGGGCTGGGTGGGATGGTGGCAGTTTTACAGTGATGGTTCAGGAAGGTATCAAAGAGAGGATGACATCAAAACAAGACCCTTTGGAAGGAGGTGGCGGCGTTAATCATGTTGATATCTGGGAACAGCAAGAACAAGGGATCTGAGGCAGAGGTGTGCCAGACATATTCCAACAAAGGAGGGAGAGAAGCTAGAATGCAGCCATCCAAATGGAGAGTAGTAGGAGGCAAGGTCAAAAAGTAATGGAGAACCCCATTGTGTTAGAACTTGTGGTTTTTGCAAAGAACATACATCCTTCTCTTTTCTCTGGCAAATACAAGGCACATCTTCTGGACATTTGGAATTTGTTTGGTCACCCTTCCCCTGGTGTGTCAGGATGTCATGAAGTGCACTGAGAAAACTACTGACCTGGGCTACACTTGGCTAAGCAGGATGGTTTTGTTGTTGTTATTAGAGTATAGAAGTGGGTCTCCCAGAAGCTGATCCTGATTCAAAGATTTGAGTACAGGTAATTTACGGAAGAGATGAAGGAGAAACCAGTAGAAGAGTGGGGAAGGAAGGTGGAAAGGAAAAGCAGCCACTGAAAGGTGCATTACTAAACCAGTACTATCCAGGGCAGCAGAAACTTAACCCTGGGAGCCAGTGTAGAATGTTTGCCTCAGAGTTATCCCACCCAGGGAGAGAGGAATTTGGGCATTTATACACCGATCCTTGATGGTCAGTGGTCATGGAAGCTTCTAAGGGGCCTTAATTCCCCAGCATTTCCAGTCTGCTACATCAGCAGACAAAGCGACTCAGTGCCATGGTGCCAGGGAAAACCCTCAGATGAAGAGCTGCCATTCTGGGTAGTTAAAAGGCAGTTTCATGCCCTAAATTGGTAAGAGTGGGGCTGGACAGACATCAACAGAGTTGCTGACCTGTCTTAAAGCTTTTGAGTCTTATCTCTATGCCACTTGTGTTTGTGGCTCAGATGGTAAAGAATCTGCCTGCAATGCGGGAGACCCAGGTTCAACCCCTGGATGGAGAAGATCCCCTGGAGAAGGGAATGGCAACTCACTGCAGTATTCTTGCTTGGAGAATTCCATGGACAGAGGAGCCTGGTGGGCTTGCAGCCCTTGGGGTTGCAAAAAGTTGGACACGACTAAGTGACTAACACTTTCTATGCCACTTAAGAGAGAAGAAATAGAACCCCCCCTTTCCTCCTCTGCTATAGTAAGAAACTGCTGCTGCTGCTGAGTCACTTCAGTCGTGTCCGACTCTGTTCGACCCCATAGGCAGCAGCCCACCAGGCTCTACCGTCCCTGGAATTCTCCAGGCAAGAGCGCTGGAGTGGGTTGCCATTCCCTCCTCCAATGCATGAAAATGAAAAATGAAAGTGAAGTTGCTCAGTCGTGTTTGACTCTTTACGACCCCATGGACTGCAGCCTACCAGGCTCCTCCATCCATGGGACCCTCCAGGCAAGAGTACTAGAGTGGGGTGCCATTGCCTTCTCTGATAGTAAGAAAACTTTGGCTGAAATTCTCAAAGGCAATAAATGAAAACTTGAGATCAACATATAGATCACTCTCATCCACCTTTGTTTCTTGTAGCAAGATAGCTAATCTATAAAACACATATTGGCTTCAAACACCAATCTTTTAAAAGCAAAGAGAGAGAACATTCATTGCTAATTGCTACTGTCAGGATGAAGATTATTTCTTGGCATACAGTACAGGGAGCTTTTGCAAAGATGCTCATTAATATCATCCACAATTCATGGAAACCTTGTCTGACAGATGAGCAACCCTGTGACAGTAGTCATGCGTCAGGGACACTGCCTACAAGAATGGGGGGCAGAGCATTCCTTCCTGCCAGGAACTCTAACCTGCTCATCTCATCCCTGGATATCTCCTCTGTAATGAGATGCTCATTGTCGCACAGTAAAGAAAGATCAGTAAAATCTCCCTCCTCCAGCAAGCCTGCCAGGCCAAACATTATGCCCCAGGGAAAGTTATATGACTCGGGAGAGCTGAGTACTTTGCAGAGGGGGGCTTTGTGTGTCCCAGTCGGTTGCTTGTGTTTTGGTAGCTTGGGATGGTTTTGTATAGGCAATGCACTAAGTAAGGTTTTCATACTTCTTAATAGTTGAAAAAAGTCAAAAGAAGAAGAATAAGTCAGGGCACCTGGAAACTCTATGATAATCAAACTTCAGTACGTTTTTACTGTAACCCAGCCATGCTCATTGGCTTTTGTTTTGTCTGTGCCTAGTTTTGCTCTGTGAAGAAATAACTGAGAAGTTGAGACCACATGGCCCACAAAGCCTACAGTACTTACTGTCTGTCTGCTTACAGAGAAGTTTGCTGATCCTTGCAATGAAGAATGGTTTTGATGACAGTTTGCTCCCCTGACTAGAATCTAGTGCTGAGATGAGATACCTGTTCAAAGCCAACAAGCACAGGTGGGCTAATCACTCCTGAAGATTATTGGCATGCCACTGAATGTGATGGGACTGATCTTGGTCCCAAAACAGACCCACACTTGGAGGTAATTTGAATGAGTTTTACACTTGTTACTTTCATCCCTGTAGTTCTGAAACTGAGAGACTTTTCCTGAAGTAAACAGAAGCAGAGGAAGAGGGCAGCCTGGCTAGACAAGAGCTTGCCGAGGGCAATTTGTAGGACTTAACATAGTCATGTCTTCTGATACTCCTGCTTCTTTTGAAGCTACCACATTGAATGTGTGAGGTTATTGGAATTCAGCTTTTCACCAGTCCTGTAACTCTTCACTCAATAGTGTCAGTTTTGTCAGGGAAATAAAACACCTGGTGAAGAAACTGTTAGAACATTCTAGGAAGCTGCAGAGCTGCAGAGGAGGCCCTCTTAGTAGCATGAGCATATGGATACTAGAGTCCCATGCTGACAAAGCAAGAGACTTTATTGGGAAGGGACGTCTGGGCAGAGAGTAGTAGGGTAAGGGAACCCAGGAAAACTGTTCTGCCACATGGCTCACAGTTTCGGGTTTTATGGTGATGGGATTAGTTTCCCAGTTGTTTTTTGCCCATCATTCTGACTCATAGTCCTTCCTGGTGGCGCACCCATTGCTCGGCCAAGAGGGATGCCTGCAAGAAGGATTCTGGGAGGTGGTTGGACACATGGTGTCTCCTTTTGACTTTTCCTGAATTCTTCAGGTTAGTGGTGGCTTATTGTTCTATGTTCCTTAGCAGGACCTCCTGTTGTAAAACAACTCATGCAAATGGTTACTATGGTGCCGGGCCAGGGTGGGTGGTTTCAGTCAGTGGGCTTCCCCTAACAAAACCACATATAAATCTAGTATTATAATCTGTGCATAGATATCTCCATGATAAAGACAATGGTAAACTGTGGAGATCAAGTCAAAGCATCCTGTATAGGAAGTTATCATGTGTGTGTGTGTGTGTGTGTGTGTGTGTATAAGAGAGAGAGAGAGAAAGAAATACTGATCAGAACAGTGAGACAAAGCCGGCCTCTCCTGAAGAAATATTCCCTTATGGCAGAGTAAGCATACATCTTCCAAAGACAAAGATAAAGGAATGTCTGGGGGCGGGGGGGCGCGGGTGTCTGTGAAATTTCTATGGGTTTGGCTTCTGTGTTGAAATGTGCAGACCATCTATTGGCTCCAGGTGGCCCACCTCTAATGTCAAGTCCGAGCCGTGGGGATCATCATGAGATGTACCCATGTACCATCAGCTCTCAGGTGGTTGAGGTAATGTGCATGAGAGGTTAAATGCAGGAAGAGTGGAAAGCATTATAGACAACCCCCAATAGCAGCTAAACAAATCCAGGCAAAACTTTGTCTGTAATGGACTTAATGAACACCAATTTACTTAAAATGACATCTAATATTTAGGGACACATTTAGTGTTTTACAGATGTTATCTAAGTATAAAAATAATGCAAGCATAATACTTAGGGGACTCAAAATATCACAAATTGCTTAATGAAAAGCAGTAAAATAGTCTTGTTATTGTCTGCGTCTTGGCAGAGTTCTTTCGTTGAACATTAGAACAAGATGACATCAGTTTGTCACTTAGGAAACGATCCTTTGCCTTCTAAGCTGTCCAGCAGATGGCCTAGGTGATAAAGTGCAATGCCAACTTGCTCTTGTTTTTGCTAGCAGCTTCTGCCCCACACTACTGCCATCATTCAGCACCTCTCAGTCGGGCACCCGCACCATGTGGTATTGCCTAGTGTCTCATACCCCAGATCCCATGCATCACAGTCAAGCCACACAGCTCTGAAGGTAAATTACCCAACTTCTTAATGTCAGTTGCTTCGGTGGCTTTTACTCCCCATCCACTCTCTGTAAGTCTGGTTCTAGCATTAAATCAAAACTCCAGATCTTGGGGTTTTTTTTCAGTAACATTTAAGTTTTGCTCTACAGAGCATACTTCTCTTTTTCTCGAATCTCAGATTAAAATGTGAGAAGCAGGTAGTTAAGGTCAATCCTCTGGTTGACCCGAAAACATCAAAGAAAGGGACAGTGCAGTAACATGAGTTTACAGTTGGTGGGAACTCCCCAGATTCTGCTAGTCAGACCTTGTGCTGCTTCCTCCCCTGTGCACGGGTGGAAAAATGGGGATTCCAGCAGACAGGAGTGTTTACAGTTGCTGGGGTGGCAGAGGCCCTGCATCTTTGGTATATAGTTGCAAACAGTTGATCCCTCCTGAAACATAGATTTTTTTTGTTGTTGTTAATTTATATCACTGTATTTTTTTTTCCTATGGTGAATACACAAGCTAGTAAATCTTGACTAAGAACCAAGAGTTGACTATACTCTAGAGGCCAGGAAAGGTAGCATTCACCTGAGGAAGGGGAAGAAGCAGTGATCCCTGAAAGATAAAACTGCCCCGATCTGTGGAAGTTCTACCCGCTTCCTCATAGAGGGAAGTGGTACCTGTACACTTAGGTGCAGAATCATAGTATCTGATGCGTGCTTTTTAGTTCTGGGTGTCTATGAGTAACTTCTGAATAAAAGTACATGTAGTTTATTGGTGTTAATACATATTTAAACTCTACTGATACATAGAAATAAGATGTGATTCCATTATAATCTATTTCAAAATTGTTACTAGGTCAAGAGCAGAGTACTAATATAATTGTAACCAACACAGTATGTTCATTAACAGAACATGTTACTAGGACCTAGTGGTTTAGGTCCTTGCATTTCATTCTGAGGGGCACATTGGGAGTGGTGGTGGTGGTGTGTTGGTTTGACTGGTATAATGAAGTATCACAGACTGGTTTACGGAACAGAAATCAATTTTCTTCTAGTTTCAAAGGCTGGAAGTCTAGTTCATGGTTTGGTTTCCTCTGAGACCTCTCTTTTTGGCTTAGAGATGGATACCTTCTCACTGGTCCTCACATGATCTTTCCTGTGTGCAGAGGTGTCCCTGTGACCAAACGTCTTCTTATAAAGACATCAGTCAGACAGGCTTAGAGCCCACCCTAATGGTTCCATTTTACCTTAACTACGCCTTCAGAGGCCCCAACTCCAAATACAATCATGTTCTAATATATTGGGGGCTAGGGCTTCAACATATGAATTTGGGGGAATGCAATTCAGCCCATAGAAGAGAGAATATAAGAAAAGTTGTAAGAAAGATCTTTTTAAAAGTTAAAATTTGGATACAATTTGATTGTTTCAAGTGTTCCACGTAAAACTTAATTTCTGGGGTTCTAGGGACTATATTTTAATTATTTTAATGATTTCTTGATCATGTCACAAAGCTTTAGAAGTTTTTTTTTTTTTTGCCAGAGATGAGTTAACCAAAAAGATCAAAAGGAATTTAAATGTTCACTTTATCGGCATAAAAAGCCTAAAGTTTTACTCCACATGTTCAACTATGTAAGGAGCATAACATGATTTTAGGTCTTTAGTTTCTAATTCTGAATCTAAGTCCTCATCTTACTCATCTGGCACAACATCCACCCCTGTTGGAGTTCCTTACCTGCCCCACAGTGGCCTTCAGGACCCCGTAGCCTGTGGGCAGAGCAGAACACCAGGAAGGATTTCTGAGCTTGGCTCTACACCGGCTCCCTGTGTGCTCCGTGCGTATTTGTTGTCTGGCTACCATGTTCCTTGCCCAAGCCTCGTGGTTTCTTAGAGGAAAGCAGTGGAGCAGCAGCCCAGAGTGAGCTGGGAGGTCTGGGCTTCTCTGGTTTTTTCTAGCATGGGTCTTAGTGTGGCCAGAGCTTTACTCTCCAGGGGTAGCTGCAAAAATCTCTAGGATGTGCAGTCTCTGCTCAGCCCCTTTCCCATGGACTGCATTACCCTGGCAGTTGTACAACTGAGAATGTGAGGGCCGAGGAGGCAGCTGGCTGTGCAGCCTGAATTCTGCCAGTCTAGGAAAATGCAGACACAATGTAGGGATGGCTGCCCAGACCTCAGTGCATTGTATCATATTGTGTGTGTGTGGCACTGCTCCAGAACCATAGATTTAATTCCAAACTTGACAGTTGTGCTACAGCCTATAAAATATTTACATTGATTTTCTAAATATATATATATTATTTACAGTGTATAAAATATTTATATGGAAACATTTTCTAAAGATCCTATATTCCATATATTATTTCTGTACCACTGAATTTTAGACTGGGAGTCAGGAGACCAGGGTTCCGCTTCTGGCTTTCAGCTGCTAGGCTGTGTGACTTTGGGTGAGTCAACTCATCTTCCTGATTTTCTCATGTATAAAGAAAGCAAGGAGAAGGAACTGTGAAGTATCCAAGATCCCTTTCAGCTGTTACACTTTCTGGTTCATTTCCTCTAGGCAGGTATAGACAGGCAGCTCTCAGCCCATTGCAGTCCCTAGGCATTCTGCCAGAGATACCCTGGTGAGTTTTCATGGTAGCACAGGAAGGAGCCCCCTGTCAAATGGAAGAAGAGCATCACGATGTAGATGGGAGTACCGAGTCTGGTGTCTAAATTACAACAAGAAAAAGAAGTCAGGACTACAAATAGTCTTAGAGGCAAACAATGGTGAAGAATACAGGCCTTGGAGGAGACATATCTAGGGGTGAGCCTGGCTTTGGGGCTCTCTATTTTGTGATCTTGGGCAAACCTCTGAACCTCAGTCTCCTTATGTGTATTCCTTTAGTTGAAAATATGAAGTACATTTTTTACATTTGATATGGGGTATGGTAAGAGTTCAGTGAACATTATTGTCATTGATTTATCAAAAAGGCATCTGTCCAGAGACTAAAAATCTTCAAATATCTCCTGAAAGACACTTATCAAATCCTCCCCAAAGAAATCCTTCTGGATCCCCTCATATTTATAAATGGGTTCCTTTACCTGCTAATTTGTTGTCATACAAAATAGATCATGATTGTGGAGAAAAATGTCAGAATTTTGTAGAGTAGGGTATTGGTTCATATCATTATGAATATAATTTTATGATTAACCATTGTATTAACTTGTTTACTTGCAAGCTCTGGGAAGATTTGAACCACACAGTGAAGGAGCATGTCTTTTAATGTTGGGGCATCTTTTCCTGGTTTTCTTGGGACAGTCTAATTTATGCTCCTTGTCCTTCAGCTGTTATTTAAAGTGCACATTTTTATGCCCAGAAGTATACTGATGTAGACAATAATTTATAAAATTACCCTATTTAAGTTAATTGCTTGTTGGGTTGACAGTTATTGCTACAAAAAGCTATTTGGGGAACATTGTTTTCACAAAGAAGTCAAATTAGACATACATCATGTCAACTTCATTTTCTGGAGGGTCTAATTCCTTTATATCTGAATGTGGCCTGCAAGAGGCTGGAAGCTACCAGAGATGGCTATTTAGGAGTTTTCTCAGGAATAGATATCTCAAGTGTGTCCAAAGTCTTAAAATCAAGCTGGAACTATAACTTGAGGGAAAGGATTTTGAAAACTCTTGATAATGTTACTAAGATTTCAGTTTTTCATTTTTTCCTCCCTTCATTCCCACCGTGCTAAGCAGTGACAACACAATGGGGAACAAGTTCAGTATGGTCCATTCTTGCCTCCATGATGCTCACATTTTGCAGAAGGACACAGATGAGACAGAAGTTTCACCAGAAAAAAATAAATATTGTGACAAGGAACAAAGAAACAACGGAACAAAGAACGAACTAAGGTAGAACATAACGGAAGCATGTGGGAGCAATCTGCTTTTAAATTGAGTTGTTGGAGGAGGTCTCTTGAGGACATAGCATTTAAACAAATGCAAAAGTGAGAGAGAAGTGCTACAGTGTGGAGGAAAACCTGCTGTGTATGTTTGTGTAACTGAGAGATCAGTGTGGCTAGAAATCACTGAGCCATGGGGAGAGCCTGACATGAGATGAGGTGGGAAAGATGGACAGAGACCAGGTCATGCTGGGCCCAAGAGTCTATAGTAAAGAAACTGGATTTTGTTCCAGGTGAAATAGAAAGCCATTAAGGAGTTTTAAGTGGAGGAATGGCATCATCCAATTTTTGTGTAATGTTTTGTGTAGTGTTGATCAATTTTACATTGTAATTTACTTTCCTGCTGTGTGGAGAAAGGATGGAGTTAAATGATGAAAAAAAGTTGGAAGTAGAGAGGTCAGTGAGAGATGATGGTGGTCTGGCCGGGGCTGGTGGTGGTGGAGTCGGACAGGATCATGACACATTTTTCAGGTTGGTTCTATAGCATTTGCTTGAAGGTTGGATTCTGACAGTGTAGGAAGCGGAGAATCAAGAATGAACCCATGGTTTATGTTTGTTGTTGTTTGGTTGCTGAGTCGTGTCCGCTCTTCGTGACCCCATGGACTGCAGCACTTGTGCTTCACCATCTCCCAGAGTTTGCTCAGACTCATGTCCATTGAGTCAGGGATGCCATCCAACCATCGCATCCTCTGCCATCCCCTTTTCCTCCTGCCTTCAGTCTTCCCCAGCACCAGGGTCTTTCCCTAATGAGTTGGCTCTTCGAGTGTAGAGATGCAGAAATTCAGGCTGAAAGACTAAGCAAACTGGCCAAGACTGGATAGGCTGTTGGTTTTGCTTTAGGTGCTGGGTACTTATATGGGAAGGTGTAAAGGCAAGTTTGGGGACCAGAAGCAAAGACTTTTGTTTCAAAAATGTTAAAAAATATTACAATTGAGAGGTGTCTGGTATACTCAAGTTCAAGAACACCACAGAGGAAGTTGGATACATAAGCATGGATCTCTGAGAAGTATGGGCTATAATTATAAATTTTGTACTCATTAGCATATCCATGGAATTAAACATTGGGAATGATGAGACCACCTGGGGCGAGCATATTCAGAAAAGAAAGGAAGGAAGGAAGGGAGGCAAGAAGAGAGGGAGAATAGAACTGAGCCCTGAGTAACAGTCACACGTGAAACAGAGAGGAGACAGAGGCAACAGTGGAGAAGAAGGAAAGATCCGCTGAGATTCGGAAAGTCAGGAGAGAGAGACAAAAGCCAAGCGACGAGCGTGCTCCAGAAAAGAGGACGCCGCCGCGTGAGACGAGAACAGAGAGGTGTCTGTCGGATTTGGTCACGAGGGCGGAAATGACCCGAGATCTGACAAGAGCAGTCAAGTCATCATTTTCGGTATTTGAAAATGATGTATCGGGACCTTATAAGCAGACCTGTGCAGGGGCGTGTTGGGGCCTGGGGAGGCCTGGAAGAGATAGGGCAGCTGGTAACGCTGCATATCATAATTTACCTGGTGCCGGTTGAACACACACTAGAAGGTCTAGAAATGTTCATGGATTGACTTTAAAAAAAGAAACAAAAAATACTCTGTAGTCGGCATTCCTTTTTTACTCTGTGAGAGGCAATGTAAAGTCTGAAGGAGACAGTGTCGTACAAGTCCAACATGGGTTTCTTTCACAAATAATGTATGAAATGATTTCATTCTATTATTCTCTAAACAGGATACTTACAATATTATTATCCCAGCTTAGAGATTCAGAAATTCAGGTTGAGAGGCCAAGCAAACTGGCCAAGACCACATAGCCTCCTGTGGCAAGAGACAGGAGTTCCCTGGCTTGGCCCGGGGCCCAGTCCTGGGGAATGTCCCCCTCCTTCCCAGGAAATAAATCCGTGACTCAGGACCCCAAGGCCGTGTCAGCTCCCAGAGCAGTGGCCAGGGGGACAGTCACTCTCTGAGTTATACTTTTCCTCTCATTGTTTCTGCCTTCCCTTGGTAAGCTGCCATCTCCATTTTTGATTTTGGCCATTCTGTGTGCCGCGGCTGGAGAGCCAATGAGGTCCTGGGTCCCATCCCTACCTCATTCTCTGGGCTTTTAATTCTGTGAATATCTTGTCATCAGAAGGCAGAAGGAATATGGCAAAGGCAAATGGATGACTTACTGGGTTGGAAGAGGGAGGGGAGTGCACATGGGCAAAGCCATCATGTCAGAGACCGTGGGGTTTGTGCACACATGATTTAATTTTCAGCAAGACTCTTTGTTATCACATTCATGTACAGGGCTGGTGAAGACCTTTTTATTCGTTCTTTGGAATAATTAGGTTCAGGTGGCCATATATACATAGTGTAGTCACTGTTCCAAAAATATGAAGCCTGAGCAGGCACGTAACACAGCTTACACAGTTGTCTGAGCCCCACTTAGGAACCAAGGAGCATGGAGCCAGGCTGGGTGGACAGAGGTCCTCAGTGATATGGCAGTATCACCCTGGGAGTTCTCATATGCAAACCACTGGGCAAGCAGAATTTCAGAGGCTCAGAAAACAGAAATCCAGAGGGAATTTCTCAGCACTGTCCCAGTTGGATCATTGAAAAATATCCTTCCCAGAGCAGGCCCTTCTGCATCTCCCTGCTCACCTGCTCTCATGCTTCGAAGCTGCTCAGTGACCACAATAAGAAAGGGATGGCTTTATAAACATTCCTCACAATGGTACTTTAATTAAAACAAAATCTTCCTATGTTCTGAAGCATTTAAAAGCCTCATTGTAATAAATGTTTGCAGAAATAAAGCTTTCCTTTGTGTTTCTTTGCAACACAGGGAAAGCTGGCCACATTTCCACAGTAGTGTGGGATGCTAAAGAGAGAGGGCCTCTTCAATGTGGGATGCAAATTTATGAAAACATCATGCAAATCAGCATAGTTCCAGTGTTTCTAAACAAACAAATGACAGGAAAGAGAATGATTACTCTGCCTTCTGAAGGGTTCCTGACTCCACTTAAAGGGTTGTCGGGGTGTGTTTGTGTATGTGTATGGTGTGTGTGTGTGTGTCTCAGTGCGTGTGTGCATATGTGTATGTATGTGTTTGTAAGGGTGACAGAGGAGAAGCAATGAGATCTGAATGTTTCAAGGAAATTAGCACTTCAACTCTTTTTTGCTGTGTCCTGAGACCCAAGAATGCCCTCCTTTGCAGGAGTAATAATTATTATTGGGATGAAAGAAGGTTAGATGTCTGTTCAGTTGTGCAGAAGGAAGTGTTATAACATGGACACAAAGGCAGAATGTGAGTCAGGCCAGGAGGAGTGCCCTGAAATGCTAGCATGGGGTGCCCTGCTCAGCCATGCTTTAGAAGACCCAGCTCTGGAATGCTTCCCAGCTATGTCTCTGCCTTGGGAGAGGAATCTGCAGATTCGATGGTGATGTCTCTCTGGAGCTGGCCACTCTCTTTCAGGTCACAGTCTGGGGAACCAGAGAAATCTCAAAATTCTAGCATGGAACCTGGCCCACTGGATTGTTAGGAAGGTATGCTTAGCTTGGGAGGGGAGGAGATTGTATTTCATAGTTTGCTAGCTTGACTTGTGACTTTACCCAGCCCTATGGTGTCCTCTAGTTCTCAAGCCCTGGTAGTACCTCTGTGAGGAGTGGGTCTGGCCAGAGGACATTTTGTAGTCCTGGGTCAGTCTCTCGAGTTTATGCCATCCAGACAAATTCATTTTCTCTCTGGGCTTTGGATCCCTAATTGGTCAATGACAGTCATGATGAGGTTGAACCAGTTGAGCACTAAGTGCCTTGAAAGATAAATATCTCTACAAATGGAAGAGCATTTAAAAATAGTCTCCTGGGCCTGGTGACCCACAGGGGTTGTGATGCCAAAAAAGGGATGCATATATTGCCAGTTCCATACAGGTTTAATAGTCCAGAGCAACACTGTTGAGTGAAAGTGTACTTTAGACTGCAGATGTGAGCTACATATATAATTTTCCATTTTCTAGTGGCTTATTTCAAAAGTAAAGAGAAACAGGTAAAATTAATTTTTATAATATGTTTAACCCGAGATCCAAAATAGTATCATTTCCATTCGGAATCAATACAAACATTAATAATGGGATATTCTGCCTTCGTTTTTTTCCCTTCAAACTAAGCCTTCAAAATCTGGTGTCTGTCTTAGCCTTGCATTGCGTCTCATTTGGGACTGGCCACACTTGCAGTGCTCAGTAGCCCTTGCGGCTGGCAAGTTGGACAGTGGAGGCACAGAGCTCCCACCTTCCCTGACAGGGGCTTACCGCTGTAGGAGGCTGGAGGTGGGAGGAGGGAGAAGCCTAGCTGTCAGATGCACTGCCTGTTTATCTTTGCAGTAATATGAATAACCATCCCATCTTGTATGCCTACTTATGTAATTAATTAGCATTTATATAGCAGTTTATGTTTGCAGAGCGCTTCATTTATATAGCTGCTAGTATATTTATCTGCTTGCATGTTATACTTTCAAGTGTGCCTACCTGTGCTAATTACTGCTATAATTATTGAAGTTATTTAAAAACACAACTCATAGTTACCTTCGAGAACCCCAGCAACCATTTTAATAACAACCATAAATTCCATCTTCCATCTTCAAGTTCTGTCTATTTTACAAAGAAATTGCATACCTACAACCAATATTCTCCAAGTTCTTGGCTGGCCTCAGAATGAAAAACGCACTTAAAAGCAATCTGGTAATTGTCTTTTTCCCTTTGTCAGCTTAAATTTCACATGAACGAGATAGAAATTTAATGACATATTTTCCAGTTACAATAGCCTTGATACACAGCATCCCAGCATGAAAAGGATAATAATAAATAATGACCACTACCGTCCAAGAATCCCATCTGTAATATCAAATGTCATTTCCCAGTCCCAATCCAAAACTTCTCTCTGACAAATGGCAGGGCTCCTGAACAGGTAGGGAATGAGAGTGCAGGCAGGCAGAGACCCAGGCCCTGTGCCCTGGTCACCCAGGTGATGTGGTACCTTCTTGGTCTATGGGCTGGTTTTCTGAGAAGAGAAGCAGCCAGGCCTTATTGAAGAGACTGGCAGAAGACAGACAATTGGAGGGACGAGGGAACTTGAATTAGCAGTCCTGAGCTATAAGAAGCATAGGATTGTGCTGTGGTTGGGAGGTTTGAAAGAACAGTCCACCTGGCCCATTTCCCTCCCCATCTCCTCTTTCCCTCCCCTCACATCAATGAGGGGGAAAAATTACAGCACTCCAATTCATTCTATGGTTCTGCTGCTCTCAGTGATTGGAAACGCCAGGGAGAGGAATGACATACATCATGTGATGAAAGGAGAGTACAAAGATATTCACTAACAGCTATGAAATGCAGCTGCTTCTATAGCAGAACCAGGCAGCTCATGAATGGAACACAGCAACACCACCCCAGAGACTTAAGACGAACTCTGCTCTGAAGCAATTTGGTGAGCCCAATATTGGGGATTAGAGACGTACATGAGAGATCTTATGCTACAAATCACTGCATACCCAGTGCTTCTGCTACCTACTCTGGTCTCCCCTGGGGAGAAATCATTAAGCTTCTTTCTGTCCCTCTTTAAAATGGGAGCTGAATTAGTAACTTCCCACAAAAGAGTGTTTTCTTAATTACTCATGTACAAATTGCTGGATATTATTGAATGAAAGGTATCAAGGAAAATGCAAGCTATTACCATGATTATTTTTGCTCTAATGTAAAGTACCAGGCCAAAGCCTTTCTATCTTTCGGATTATGTTTCAGTTCAGCGATACTTCAGGGAATGGCCTCTTAGGGCTCTGACCGCCATTAGCACAAGCATCATTTCAAAGGCAAAGCCTGAGAGGCTGGCGTCCCCAGGCCTGGCTTGATTGATGTGGAAGTGTGATTGGAAGAAAAGAGCAGATTTGGAAGAGGGAATGAGAGCTCAAGTGATGGCCTCGTCCTGAGCTGTCACATCATGCAAATATTCATCTTTTAACCCATTGCTTCCTCTTTCCGGGTGCGTCCATGTCTGAGACCTGCTTTGAGGATTGGCCCTTTGAGACTGGGGCACGCAGACTGATTACTGTCAGAATCACACTCTGACTTGTTCTGAGGCATCAGGCCTGATCACAGGCATCATAGATAAGCATGGGCTGACATAATACTTCCTTGCTGGAGAAGATGAGAGACAAGCTTTCCTCCGTGTTGTCTCTGAGGGCCTGTGGAAGGAGGGATGGATATGGGAGGCAACTTTTCAGACAAATGTGAGAACTATAGTTTTCTTGAAATTGAACCAGAACGAGGGGCTCGTCCCTCTACCACTGATCTTGCCCCAGGGTCAGTACCAAAATGAGCACCACTCATTTAAAAGGGTGATGGTCCTGTCCAGCCAGGGTTCGGGAATCACAATGCGATGCCTGGGGAATTCATATTGATAGTAACTGGCTCTGATTTACATCTTTGGATCATGCTGTGATGGTATCTGCTGTGGGAATGTGGGCTAAAGAGAAAGTGATACACACAGTAATTATGCTAAAAAATTGGTGGCACTAGCATAAGGCCTTGGAACGGTTTCTACAGAATTTTTTTGATCAAAACATTTACTCTGTTGCAGAGAACACTATAGGATGCTCTTGAATAATTAGACCAGCTCCATGGTCCAATGGGACAGAAGAAAGGAGCAGCCCATCACTTGCTAGATCTCCCTGTTACACATAGAGCTGTATATTCATCTTGTGAAAAAAAAAATCTTCCTCATGAATTTTGTTATATTATTTTTGCTATTAATGTCCTAATAATAGTGACAGGAGAATGTTGAAACTCCATTTAGCTTCTGACTCTCTGTATAGAAAAACTGTTTCCCCTTCCACACATAATTTTTTGATCCTTCATTAATTGTACTGCTGCTTTCGTAAGTTTATTTACTGCCTTCTAAATATGTATCTTAATTCACATTCCTGGTCCCATGAGGAGCCTATAAAATGTAAAATCTTGTATAATAGCAGAAGCAGCCACAAATATTTTAATGTCCAGGGCTGCTTCTGAATCCTGATTTTGCAGATGGCGTGAAGTTCATTTTATAGCAGCGATTGAAAACTAATAAATGCCATCCACATCACTCAGCATTGTCAATAATCCAGCAGACTGTGTGCTCAGGGATGCTGGGGAAGCAGGAGCAGCTCCCAGTTCTCCCCTAACCAACCTCCAGCTGCAGGCCCCAGAGCTGCCTTGCCTTATCAGCTGCCACAATTCAATTCAGGTCAGCAAGGAAGCTCGTCTTCTTGTACTTCTAATCTTCCAGTGGAGAGATGCTTGCAGGAGGGTGACTGCTGCATGGAACACGCAAGGGAGATAGATGAGCTACCACTGCCCCCCACACCCTGCCGCTTGCTCTGTTTACATTCTTCAAGTGTAAGGGATGAGCAGAGGAGGATTCGGCAGCAGGAACGTGGCTGTGGTTGAAGTTGTTATGGACTGAATGTTCTGTCTCCCAGCAAGTTCATACATTGAAACCCTAACTCACAATGTGATGGCATCAGGAGATGGGGGCCTTGGAAGGTAATTAGGTTCAGATGAGGTCCTGAGGCCCCCGTGATGGAATTGGTGCTCTTCTAAGAAGAGGAAGAGAGCACCCTCCCTCTTTACATCATGCACTGAGGAAAGGCCAGGTGAGCACACAGCAAGAAGGTGGCCTTTTCCAAATCAGGAAGAGAGGTCTCATCAGAACCCAACCATGCTGGTGCCCTGATCTCAGATTCCAGCCTCTGGAACTCAGAGAAAATTAGTATCTGTGTTTAAGGCACCCAATCTACGGTATTTTGTGATAGCAGCTTGAGCCAACAAAGACAGATGTGATGTAGCCCTTCTTTTAGGATTTCTTTTTTTCCCCTTTTTGGTAAATTATCCTATAAGATAAAAGCTCATATGATGAGAGAATAGTAAGGGGGTCAGAAGCAGACTCAGAGAACGTATCATCCATCCTCCATCTTTATTTTGCCAAGTAGTTATCAAATTCTTACTGTATTCCAGACACTATGCAAGATTTTATGTAAGTGTAGCTAAATTTTTAAATTTGTATATTATATTTATATTAATTACATTATTTATATATTATTTACATTGTTTACAAGTTATATAAGGAGTCCCAAGGAATACTTTCTATTAAGGAACTTACTGTCTAGAAGGAGATATTATTTATTCATTTTTAAAATGAATATTGGAATAGAGTTGATGTACAATGTTGTGTTAATTTCAGGTACACAGCATAGTGATTCAGTTATACTTGCACAAGTATCTAATTATTTTTAAATTCTTTTCTGATTTAGAGTATTACAGAATATTAAGTAGGGTTCCTTCTTGCTCATTATCTATTTTATATAGTAGTGTGAGTATATTAATCTCAAACTTCTAATTTATTCCTCCCCCCTACATTTCCACTTTGGTAACCATAAGTTTGTTTTCAAAATCTATGAATCTGTTTCTGTTTTGTGAATAAATTCATTTATATAATTTTTAAAAATTAGATTCCACATGAGTGATATCATACGATATTTGTGTTTATCTGACTTATTTCACTTAGTATGCTCATCTCTAGGTCCATCCATATTTCTGCAAATGGCACGATTTAATGCTTTTTATGGCTGAGTAATATTCCACTGTACATATGTACCACACCTTCTTTATCCACTCCTCTGTGATGGACAGTTAGGTTGCTTCCATGTCTCGACTGTTGTAAATAGTCCTGCTATGAACATTGGGGTGGGCTTCCCCGGTGGCTCAGAGGTTAAAGTGTCTGCCTCCAATGCAGGAGACCCAGGTTCGATCCCCGGGTCGGGAAGATCCTTGGAGAAGGAAATGGTAACCCACTCCAATATTCTTGCCTGGAGAATCTCATGGACAGAGGAGCCTGGTGGACTATAGTCCACGGGGTCGCAAAGAGTCGGACGCAACTGAGCGACTTCATTTCACTCCACTTCTTCATGAACACTGGGGTACATGTATCTTTTCAAATTGTGGTTTTATCTGGATACATGCCCAGGAGTGGGATTGCAGGATCGCATAATAGTTCTATTTTTAGTTTTTAAAGGAACCTCCATACCGTTCTCCATACTGGCTATACCAATCTACATTTCCACCAACAGTGTAGGAGAGTTCCCTTCTCTCTACATCCTCTCCAGCATTTGTACACTTTTTGATGGTGATCATTCTGACCAGTGTGAGGCAATGTCAAATTGAAGTTTTGCTTTGCATTTCTCTGATAATTAGTGATGTTGAGCATCTTTTCATGTGTTTTTGGCCATCCATATGTCTAGAAGGAAATACTGTAATGATAGAAAGTCTACCAGTAGGCATATGAGCTGGGAGACAGAAAGATTATTTCTAGGCTCAGGAGTTTGCGGAAGAAGGTACGAATCTGGGGAGGCCTTGTGGGAGAGATGCCAGGGGACTGGGTGCTGCATATAGGAGGTGGTCACTTGGCATTCTTTTCCTTTAGTCAGTCAGTCAGTTCAGTCGCTCAGTCATGTCCGACTCTGCGACCCCATGAACTGCAGCACACCAGGCCTCTCTGTTCATCACCAACTCCCGGAGTTCACTCAAACTCATGTCCATCGAGTCAGTGATGCCATCCAGCCATCTCATCCTCTGTTGTCCCCTTCTCCTCCTGCCCCCAATCCCTCCCAGCATCAGAGTCTTTTCCAATGATTCAACTCTTCGCATGAGGTGGCCAAAGTACTGGAGTTTCAGCTTTAGCATCATTCCTTCCAAAGAACACTCAGGACTGATCTCCTTCAGAATGGACTGGTTGGATCTCCTTGCAGTCCAAGGGACTCTCAAGAGCCTTCTCCAACACCACAGTTCAAAAGCATCACTTATTCGGTGCTCAGAAGGCAGTGGCACCCCACTCCAGTACTCTTGCCTGGTAAATCCCATGGACAGAGGAGCCTCGTAGGCTGTAGTCCATGGGGTCGCTAAAAGTCAGACACAACTGAGCGACTTCACTTTCACTTTTCATTTTCATACATTGGAGAAGGAAATGGCAACCCACTCCAGTGTTCTTGCCTGGAGAATCCCAAGGACAGAGGAGCCTGATGGGCTTCCATCTATGGGGTTGCACAGAGTCGGACGTGACTGATGCTACTTAGCAGCAGCAGCAGCAGCAGCAGCTTTCTTCACAGTCCAACTCTCACATCCATACATGACTACTGGGAAAACCATAGCTTTGACTAGATGAATCTTTGTTGGTAAAGTAATGTCTCTGCTTTTGAATATGCTATCTAGTTTGGTCATAACTTTCCTTCCAAGGAGTAAGTGTCTTTTAATGGACACTTCATGGCTCCAGTCACCATCTGCAGTGATTTTGAAGCCCCCCAAAATAAAGTCTGACACTGTTTCCACTGTTTCCCTTAGTAGTCATTTAATGTCAGCCAAAGCAGTGACCAACTCCCTCTTCTTTATCTCCTCTGCTCCTCATACAGCTGATTGCCCTTTCATCAAATCTCCTTTGTTTTTCCCTTTAAAGGCTGCCTTTTCAATTTCCTTGAACTGGATTTCATCTGGCTGCAAATTCAAAAGGACCATGAGGGTAATCTGCTTTTAGGCAGTCCCAGGAGGTGGTCTGCTAAAGGCCAGGCAAAGCAGTGTATCAAGTCAGTTTGATGAGATTAGTTAGAGAAGTTAGAGAAGTCAGAGAACATCTGGTCCCAAAGCAAATTGGGCACAGAGGAGAAGGAAAATGGTCCAATCAAGTTTTGTCTTCAGATTCATCCAAGTGACCTGAGTCAGAGTTACAGTGAAAGGAGCCTGGATGCAGGAGCTCTTTGCTGTACCCCTGACCTCATATAGTCTGAGAATTTTAAAGATGAAATGTTGTACACATCTATCAAAATTTTTCCACTGTGAGGCAACCTTTTATCCAAAAGCAAAATTCAGACTAATTTGCTAAGATTTTAACTTTCTATGGCCTCCTCCTCCCCTCTTACCGCCTTTTCTCTTTCAGCTTTGTGCAAAGAGATGTGAAATAAAGGAACCAAAATATGTAAGAATCATGCCATTACCCCTTGACAGGAAGGAGGTAAATCTATCTCTCCAGCGACACCTGCCATGGGTTTCATTCCAGATAGGCTGTCCCCATGGTGTGGAAATCCATGATCTCACCAGGACCACATCAGACAATGCCCTCAGGACATGGTGTGGAGGGAGCATCCAGACTGGGCTGGAGGACTTCCATCAGGCTGGGCACTACTGCTCTCTAGGAAATTGTGGGCCCTGTCTCAGGGCAACAACAGAAGCCGGGTACATGGTGGGGAAAGTGTGTGCGTGTGTGTGTGTGTGTGTGTGTGTGTGTGTGTGTGTGTGTGCGCGTGTGTGTGTGGAAAGAACTACAGAATATTAGGGCTGGGAGGGACAAGAAAGATCATCTGGTTCACCCACCTCACTTTGTATAAGAAAATGCAGGCCCAGAAGAGCGAGGTGATTTGCTCAAACTAATGGCAATTAGCTGTCCAAAAAGGAGTAGTCATTAATATTCTGGGTCTACCAGTGAAGTGTTCAAATGGTTAGCTGCAAAATGTTAACCGTTTTCCTTTTCTGAGGGCCGGTAAGAATGTGTTGTCCAAACCAATTGATTCGCTGCTTCACCCAGTGTATGAAATAAGATGATACCCTTGTTGGTATATTGCCAACTGGTGACTCAGGCATTTTGTATTCTTGGTATCATGAATTTGGTAGGAAGGGACTGAAGCAATGACTTGAGAATATTTGCCAGTGGCCCAAGCTAAGTAGAATGGGGATTTGACATGATTGAATAGGTGGTCCAGTGGTACTACCTGGTAGCTTGGATGCTATTCAGTAATGATTTGCCTTGGACCTGAGGTTTTTATTATTTTATAACATATGTTTATACATGTACAATATAGAGAACAAATTAAAATATAGAGAATATATCGACAGTATGTAAGAAATGTCATTTTATATATTTTAGAGAGAGAATGTATACTTGAATTAGCCTAAATGAAGTACATATATGACATATGTACTTGGGCTTCCCAGAGATCAAATTGCCAACATCCGCTGGATCATCGAAAAAGCAAGAGAGCTCCAGAAAAACATCTATTTCTGCTTTATTGACTATGCCAAAGCCTTTGACTGTGTGGATCACAATAAACTGTGGAAAATTCTGAAAGAGATGGGAATACCAGACCACCTGACCTGCCTCTTGAGAAATCTGTATGCAGGTCAGGAAGCAACAGTTAGAACTGGACATGGAACAACAGACTGGTTCCAAATTGGAAAAGGAGTCCGTCAAGGCTGTATATTGTCACTCTGCTTATTAAACTGCTATGCAGAGTACATCATGAGAAACACTGGGCTGGATGAAGCACAAACTGGAATCAAGACTGCCAGGAGAAATATCAATAACCTCAGATATGCAGATGACACCACCCTTATGGCAGAAAGTGAAGAGGAGCTAAAAAGCCTCTTGATGAAAGTGAAAGAGGAGAGTGAAAAAGTTGGCTTAAAGCTCAACATTCAGAACACTAAGATCATGGCATCTGGTCCCATTACTTCATGGGAAATAGATGGGGAAACAGTGGAAACAGTGTCAGACTTTATTTTTTTGGTCTCCAAAATCACTGCAAATGGTGACTGCAGCCATGAAATTAAAAGATGCCTACTCCTTGGAAGGAAAGTTATGAACAACCTAGATAGCATATTGAAAAGCAGAGACATTACTTTGCCAACAAAGGTCCATCTAGTCAAGGCTATGGGTTTTCCAGTGGTCATGTATGGATGTGAGAGTTGGACTGTGAAGAAAGCTGAGTGCCAAAGAATTGATGCTTTTGAACTGTGGTGTTGGAGAAGACTCTTGAGAGTCCCTTGGACTGCAAGGAGATCCAACCAGTCCATTCTAAAGGAGATCAGTCTTGGGTGTTCTTTGGAAGGAATGATGCTAAAGCTGAAACTCTAGTACTTTGGCCACCTCCTGCTAAGAGTTGACTCATTGGAAAAGACTCGGATGCTGGGAGGGATTGGGGGCAGGAGGAGAAAGGGCCAACAGAGGATGAGATGGCTGGATGGCATCACCGACTTGATGGATGTGAGTTTGAGTGAACTCCAGGAGTTGGTGATGGACAGGGAGGCCTGGCATGCTGCTATTCATGGGGTTGCAAAGAGTCGGACATGACTGAGTGATTGAACTGAACTGCACTTGGGCTTCCCAGGTGGTGCTAGTGGTAAAGAACATGCCTGCCACTGCAGGAGACATAAGAGACACGGGTTCAATCCCTGGGTCAGGAAGATCTCCTGGAGGATGGCATGACACACTGTTTGACTACAGTATCACATTTTTAACTAAGTAGGAGCAAAGATTAGAGCCATTGTGTGGGGGACCCTCTGCCACTAACACAAGAAATCCTAGCATAGCACTTGGTGTGTGTGTCCAACAAATAGTCTGTATTTCATCTTCTCACGGTAATTGAGGGTCAGCAGCTATTGGTCTCTGGGGAATCTGTATGTAAACGTCAGGATTCCACTCTGGAAGACTGGCAGGAGGAAGATGGCATCCTGGTATTCTGTCAAGAGAGAGTTCAGTGATGGTCCCATCTTATAGAGGATCAGGCATTAGGTTGAAAAAATGTTAACACTAAGCAGATGGCCTGAAGCTGGAATCCTGTTCCTGGGGCTAGGTCACAGTGGAATGGAAGATAGGGTTGGAAGATGAGGAACCAGGAATCTGGAGAAAGTCAGAATACCCAGAGATTCTTGGGAACGCCACATCGTCTTGGCTCATTCTACAGGAGGAGGCCTTATTGGAGGCAGTAGTGGAGGCCAGCAGCCATGCTGGGTCCAGGACCCAGGCCTGAAGGAAGGAATTAAGGAAGGAGCCTTAATTCCCAGCACATCTGGAAGAAGTAGGGGTGCAGGGGAGAGAGGAGGGGCTGAGGCATCAGCAGTCCAGTTATGATCTGGAAGCACAACTTCCTGCAGCTCTGTATAGCTAGGTTCTTGTTCACATCATTATTCCTGGAAGGAGATAGAGGAGTGGGCTTCCGAGTATGTTAGAAATTCCAGAGAGAGAATGAGCTAAAGGAATCCAGCACTGAAAGTTTAAAGAGGAGTAGTTCATGTATGGGAACACATTAGAAACAAATGATATCTGTGCTGTAGAATTAGAAAGACAGAGGTGGGGGAAAGCGCTTACCTCTGCTGGGGGGCTTAGCTGTATACTCAGGTTTATAACCTTATTCAGACCAAACTGAGTCCACTAGCAGAACTGACCACTTTTTTTTTTAAGGTAGTGAATTTCACTGTATTTAAAATAATCATCCTAGATAAGTGAAGAGTTGATAAATGAGTTCAATCTGCATACCACAGAGCTGTGTATAATTACAAGATTGCCCTGGGGGCTGTTGCTTTACCCTGCTGAGTGGGAAAGGCAATGCTTTGTGAAATGGCAGGCCAGGGCTCTTGGCAGCTAAGCAAAAGGAAGAAGTTCATCTCACCCATTGCTCTTGTGCTTTGTCACTGGGGCTACATGAGAAATTCCCTAAAGAGAAGCACAGTTTTCCTGACTCTAATTGAATGAAGTCCGTCATTGCCTTTTGAGATGCCATCGGATTTTCTTTTTATACATGTACATATACAGAGTATGAAAGGGCTATCAATACAGACATGTTTAAAAGATGCAAGGTAAGATTATTCAAAATCCCCTGGAAAAAAATTAGAAATCACAATAGGAGGGAGAGTGAATGCATGTGGAACGGAGAGAAACAAAAATCCAAAGGAAAGGTGAAAGCTGCTAGGAAATAAAAAATGTTATCTGTCATGTACCATCTTTAACTGTTCATTTCCTTCTTGTGTTTTTTTCTATGGAATAGATTCTTAGTTTCTGCCTATCATCTTGGTCCTTCGTTATTCATTAGGCTTTCTCTTTTGGCTACTGGCTTTCTCTTTTGAAACTGTCCTACCAATGGAGGAATGTTGACTGCCCTGTGACACATCTTATTTCACACTGGGAGCCAAGACCAAGGGCTTCAAACACAATCATTTTGCTGAAACATGAGATTAGAGGTATTAAAAAGATACAGAGAACTAAGGTTCTTTAATTATTTTATTCTGGGAGGGGCTTTCACACAACATCTACAACAACTCCTTCTCCTGTACCTGCCCCTTTCATTTTAACGTGAGCCTGCTGTGTGTCAGGAAAGAAATTGCTTGCAGACCTTCTGGGAGTCATTTAAGAAGTGCCCAAGTCAACCCCAGAAAACATTGCTTTTAAAATTATATCACATCAAATATAGACTCACCATGGGGCCACTTCTGCTTGGAGTTCTCTCTATATACTATATGACAGACACTTAATTGTCTCCCCAAATTTATTCTTTTCTTCTTTTGGTAATAGATTCCCCTGAATTATAGCAGGATATCTGTGTGTGTGTGTGTATGTGTGTGTGTGTGTGTGTTAGTGGCTCAGTCATGTCCAGCTCTTTGCGACCCCATGGACTGTAGTCTGCCAGGCTTCTCTGTCCATGGAATTCTCCAGGCAAGAATACTGGAGTGGGGTGCCATGCCCTCCTCCAGGAGAACTTCCCAACCCAGGGATTGAACCCGTGTCTCCTGCATTACAGGCAGATTCTTTACCATCTGAGCCACCAGGGAAATCCACAGGGAAGCAGGAAGCATGGTTGTCCAGAAAAAAGACTACGTATTACTCATTACTCAACTGTATGTGGCCCACGTGACTAAATATTGACCAACGATGGTAAACAGGTATCTTATATCTTACTTTTATGGCTGAGGTCAAATGAGAAGGCAGGAGCTGGAGCAGCCATTTTGGACCAAGAGAATAACCATTGGATGAGATTTGCTGAGTTTAAGAGAAAAGAAAATGCAGTACTGTGGTGAAGTGTCAGGAGTCAGAACACCTGGAAGGTTCTGGTCACTTTGCACTCTAGCAAGTCATATAACTTTGAGAAAATCATGTGATTTCTTAAGTCTTTCAATATCTTCATATATTGAAGGATGGCAATAAGAAGTGCTCTAACTATTTAACAGAGTTATTATGGGGACTCAATGATATCATTCTAGTAGAAACTATTTGTAAAGTATGAGTCATTTTATTTATTTTTAAAAATTAATTTATCATTTAATTGAAGTATAATTGCTTTACAGAATTGTGTTGGTTTCTGCCAAACATCAACATGAATCAGCCATAGGTATACTTATGTCCCCTCTCTCTTGAACCTCCCTCCCTCTTGCCTCCCCATCCAACCTCTTTAGGTTGTTACAGAGCCTTGGTTTGAGTTCTCTGAGTCATACAGCAAATTTCCATTGGTTATCTATTTTACATATGGTAATGTAAGTTTCCATGTTACTCTCTCCATACATAAACTGCAATAGGTTATGGCTAACACATTTGCAGGCAAAATAAAATTAATCCTATTGAATAAAAAGCATCTATTTTGATGAACATATCTTATAGGAGAATCATCTTTATAGGAGAAGCATCACGGTCTTTTAGAGATGTGCCTAATCAAGAAGAATAGTATTAGCAGGAGGAATCATTTATTTCTAAAGCCCTGAATTTGCTCAAATTATTAGTTGTCTTCTGGTGACCCTATACTTCTCCTTATAATTTTCTACTGTCATCAGCAACAGAGAGCTTTTCTATTTTGACAAATTTGTTGAGAAAAATTATTCTGCCAGGAATCAGACAGATGTACAATAGCTGTACCAGTATGTGACAAGTTGATGGTCGTGGTGGATGTCTGTTCACCTGTACTTGTAAAGTTGAAATTGGAGACCCTAATATTTAAAAAGCTTGATGGCAGCTGTCTGTGATTCTGCTCACTCAGTGTGGTTTAATTTCATTTCAGAATTACACAGTACATTCTTCACATACCCAACAAGCTGTTCACACTACTGAAGCTTAGAGAGGCTTCTCCTGAGTATGACATCCAAAGACTAAATCTATTACTTCACCTTCTGTATGTTTCTATATGTAAAATTGAGCACACCCAATTTTGGCCCATTATATTTATCAGTACCACTGAAGTATCACAGGATAGTTTCAAGCCATTCTTTAAGATATCATTTAAAATTTCTGGAGCAAAGGGCAATGGGAAAGATGTTATAAGCCCAGGAAAGATCTCTGAAAATGGGCAATACCAGTGGCATTTACAAAATCATTGGTGAGGTCTTGTTATATCAGAGATTCATCTTGTTATATCAGATATCCATCTTGTTACCAGAGGACTAAATATATCAAATAGGATTTTTTTTCACAAAGTAACCCACTTGAGAGTCATATAAAGATACCTAAATCTAAGGACATTACTTTGCCAACAAAGGTCCATCCAGTCAAAGCTATGGTTTCTCCAATAGTCATGTATTCATGTGAGAGTTGGACTATAAAGAAAGCTGAATGCTGAAGAATTGATGCTTTTGAACTGTGGTGTTTCAGAAGACTTGAGAGTCCCTTGGACTGCAAGGAGATCCAACCAGTCCATCCTAAAGAAAATCAGTCCTGAATATTCAATCGGAAGTACTGATGCTGAAGCTGAAACTTCAATATTTTGGCCACCTGATGCGAAGAACTGACTCATTGGAAAAGACCCTGATGATGGGAAAGATTGAAGATGGGAGGAGAAGATGACAAAGGATGAAATGACTAGATGGCATCACTGACTCGAGGGACATGAATTTGGGCAAGCTCCGGGAATTGGTGATGGACAGGGAAGCCTGGTGTGCTGCAGTCCATGCAAACAGTCAGACACAACTGAGCAACTGAACTGCACTGAACTGAACTAAAACCTAAGGATAAGACCTGACAAAAAAGAATTGCCAGAGGATAAGAGAAAGGAGAAACCAAAGTAATATCATGACTGTCATACACTAAAACTAGGCATAGACTTGTAGAATCTCAGACTATAATATGGATGATATTTTCCTGAAATTTGGTACAAAAACAGGATTGCTGAAATACCTCGTTACTACTCTAGTTGGACATATGCTGAAAGTGTCATTCTGTTAAAAGTAAAGCATCTGGTAAATTGTTGACTTGTTGACAATTTCATAGTTTAGAAGTTACAGGAAGCTGTGAGGAAAATTTCTACTTGATTCCTAATTCTGACAAACAAAAAGAACTGGCTAGTAATGTGAAACTGGTATGAATTTTGGCAGAAATCGATACCATCATCTTGAAATCGGTAATAGCAAAGGAACATTTAATGGTCACGGCCATATTAAATTTTATCAAAGCACGTTTATATAAATTCAAAGAAATAAAATACAGAGTGGCAGATGTCTCTTGGGGATCCACATCAGTAATAGCCCATTTTTTTTTGGAACTTTGTCCATCAATGACCCCATCAAAAACTGCATCCATCATGGCTTGAGACCGAGGGGTCAGTCTGGGATACCAAGTTTGCAATCCATAACCTGGAGTAGGGATGATATCTGACCCAAAGCCAGCTAATTCATAGAATTGCTGTTACCTTTTAGGGAATACACCCTAAAAGACCATGGAGAGTTAGAAGCAGATTCTGTAATACAGTAAAGCCAGAGTCAGTCCCTGCTGAAGTTACAGGGGAACCAAAACTTAGAATAAGTCAGGAAAATTCATTTGTAAAGAGAAGAAGGGAACAGATGGCACATGGCAGTGAGGTATAGAAATGTGTGAGAGAGAAGGAGATGAGCTAGAATGCAAGATTCTTTAAGGATGGAATCTTTGTATATTTCATTTACTGATACAGATTTCAATAAATATGTATTGACTGGGAAGGAGGGCAAGAGAGAGGAAGGGATATTTGAGCCATAGTTCCTTACACTTAAGCTTCAAGTTTTAGGCTCTATGAGGCCCATATGGGTTTTGCTTTATGCCTGTGGTTGTCTGTGATTGTGAGATAAGGTCTCATCAGTAGTGATGTTTTTGTTTTTTAGTTTGAGTTGGAGTGGGTATTTGTCCTTTGTAGTCGAAGAACTTTTGCTGTGTCTAGATGTGTCCAAAGACTGTGAAAGAGATTGTCCCTTTAAGATCACTCCTTCAATCTCAGGTAACCAAAAATCATTCTGATCTAAGGCTGAAGCTTTAGAGAGCTGTTTTCCGATATGGAATTGTCTGCATTCTGCTAAGCAAGACATTTTTGGCAGCCAGGAGCCTAATCGTGATCCATATCTTTTCCCAGTTGAGGTTCTGCTGTTCAGAAAGCATTCGTATATTATTATTTTCCAAAGTCTTTGATCAGACACTCTGTTTTTTAAAAAACGTTGTCCATCTCAGATGCAATAATATAGAAAGCCACAGTTTTACCATTACAAGTCTTCAGATTCCAAATGAATCAGTCTGACGATGTTAGTGACACCAGAGCTGGGCAACCTGGAATCTCAGGTTCCAGAGTGCAATTGGGAGTCTCATTCCACTTAATATTGAAGATTCCATATCCTCTATTGGAATGTAGCAGGAGGGGAAGCAAATGTCATTACACTATTCTTAAACCTTTTCACTAAACTCTTAGATTGTGTTACTTGGTAATACCAAGTTTGGGGAGTCTTATTTATTGGGAAAATTTTAAAGTAATTGACCCTTTTCTTACCTCTTACTATGGCCAAAAGCTTGTACTCACTGAGAAAATGCAAACTGGGAAATGGGCCTCAATTTCCACATCTGTAAAATGGGGATATCAGCCTAGTAGATGATGTCTAAAATTTCTTCATTTCTGATTAGTTTATACAATGTAGTGAAACCAAATAAGATTAAATAGCAAATGAAAAATGGAGGGTTTGGTTCCAGTGGATGTGGTCTACCCAGATCTATCATGATTTGAACCAGATGGATTTAATTTATTTGAGAAGGAAGCAATCTGCTGATCAGCGCAGCTGAGGTTTTCTTCATGGAATCTTAACCGAAGAAGTAACAAACTGAAATGTCTAAATCTGTCCTGACAGGCTCAGAGATTTTGACACTGAACCATATTACAAATCTCTGTTAAAAATCACTGGGAAAACCAATGGGAAAAGAATCAGCCTATTAGTAGTGATCTGTCGTTTTCATTCCGGAGGAGGCAATGGCACCCCACTCCAGTACTCTTGCCTGGAGAATCCCATGGACAGAGGGGCCTGGTAGGCTGCGGTCCATGGGGTCGCTAGGAGTTGGACACGACTGAGCGACTTCACTTTCACTTTTCACTTCCATGCATTGGAGAAGGAAATGGCAACCCACTCCAGTGTTCTTGCCTGGAGAATCCCAGGGACAGGGGAGCCTGGTGCGCTGCTGTCTATGGGGTCGCACACGACTGAAGTGACTTAGCAGCAGCAGCAGCAGCAACAATCTTCATTCAGATTCTTATTTCCCCAATGGGAACTCTGACCTCTTCAGAGCCAGTCTGGTGGGAGAATATGAAAGAGCTCTCATTTCTTTGGATTGGGCCAGCTTCATGCTCTGTCACAAGCATTGTACAGCTGCTATCTGAAAAAGAATCTATCTCTTTATGGTTCACTGGTTAGAAAATCCTATAGGCAGTATCACCAAACTTGGTATCACCAAGTAAAACAATCTAAGGGCTTAGTGGAAAAGTTGAAAAATAGTGTAATTACATTTGCTCCCCCACAGACAGCTACTGCTGTCACCATATGATCTATTTTCCCTTCAAAACCCTCTTTGCTCTGCAGTTTATAGAAACTAACATTAGAAGAGGTTGGCATCATCTTGACTGTCCAGTTGTCTGTAGAGAAATAAAATCGAGTCTGCATTCTCTGTCCTTTTCCTTTTCCTCCTTCCTTCAGATTCTGCCTTCTTTCCTCTTTATCTGCTTATCATAAGATTATATGACCCAGGACTCCTTGTAAGAGTTCTTGAAAGAGAAATCCCATCTCTTTAAAAAGACATTTTAAGACAGAAATTGGGTAAGCAGGGAATTAAAATGTTGACTCTTTACCAAGTGGAAACTTTATTCAAGTTGGTTGCCATACTCTTGCTGGCCCAGTCCTTTTAACATTTGGAAGCATGGGGACTGAACATAAAGATCTAGGTGTGTTTGGTAGGTTTCTCCTGGTGTTGGGAGGTTCGCTAATTGGAAAATGTTATAGGCAACTCCCACTGCCACTCAGTATACCATAGATGTGTCCTTGACATCCAAACCTTGACATCATCTGTCCTCCAACCCAGTTCATTTTAAATGCATGCACTGCCCCATACCAAGTCCCAAAGGAGCCAGTGCCAAGGCAAGGGTAGTCAGCGAGGATCCAAACCCTGAGAGACAACCAGAGCCCTGTGCACGTGTGGCCGACATGAAGAGCCACTGGATGGCACTGTGGGTCCATGCAGATGGGTATGGAAGGACATTTGTCTTTCTTTTAAAAAGGCTGTTTAGCCTTGACAGGTAATTTGGCGCATTTTGAGTTGAAATGTGCCAAATGATTTGGCAAATATTTCACTTACTTCTGAAAATAAGCACATGTGCTTTTCTCGTCTGCAGGGAAGGGAGAAGGGTAGCTTTCCCTCATCCCCATGTTGTTGCTAAATTCAGAACCTGAAATGAGATTTTGGTCAAGGACAGAGGGGCCAATCTCATTTTAAGTGTGGTACCACCTTTTAGAGGAATAGAAAAAGTTGAGCGTTTCTTATGAAACCAATCTCTTCAGTCTAAAGAGAGCATCTTTTCATCTCATCATTGTTGTTCATCCTGCTAGTTGCAGGCTCGTCTGGCTCATGGCCAGATGGAATGGGATTTGGTCGAAGAGCTCTGGTTCACCAAGAGCATCTAGGAAAATTTGTTTCCAAACTTCCCTGTTCTAAACAATTCTTTGCTCAATATTTAGTTTGTTTAATAGCAAGAAAGGTTAAGCAATGTGAGAACATCTCATAAGGAATATCTGAGCTGGCCTCTTGGCTATGATGAAACCACTGCTTTGCAGAACATCATGGTGACATTCACAGTGGACATTCCCATTTCCACTGGAGAACACAGATGGCAGATAAGGCATCCCTAAGACAGGCCGAATGTTGGGCCAAGTTCCTGGGGCACTGGCTCTAACTCTACCTCCCATGTATTCGCTGTCTGCTCAAGAGGGCACACCAAGGTGCATCTGAGTAAAAACGGTGGTATTAATGGTATAACCTTGCATTTCTCTAATTTTTAAATGGTTATACATTTGCAAACATTATTGTAGCTAATATATCTGAAAATGACTTAGAATTATTTTCCATGTGGTCAAAACATATCCTGGGTTGGGAATAGGTGACTTAGGAGAGATTCACAATTCTCTTTCTTGAATGTTGTCTTGCTATCTTATTGACTAATAAAAGGCATATTTTATTAGTCAGATCCGCTCCTGTGTGGAAATACATCAAAGGCCTGTAATATTAGAGAAGGATCCTAGTTTTGAATCCACAGGCTTACCTTCTTGTCCTGGGTCTACCAACACCAGCTGTGTGACATTAGGTGAATCATGAACCATCTAACCTGTTTTCCTACCTGAACATGACAAAGGAAGGCAGTTTAGGTGAGTTTCTATGGCTACAAAATGGTGAAATCTTATTTAGCTTAGGCTACCGAATATAATAAAATTTCAGTATGCGATAGACTGATATGTGGCAGTAATAAAAAGGAGGGTGTATGGGCTTCCCTGGTGGATCAGCTGGTAAAGATCCACCTGCAATGTGGGAGATCTGGGTTCAACCCCTGGGTTGGGAAAATCCACCGGAAAAGGGAAAGGCTGCCCACTCCAGTATTCTGGCCTGGAGAATTCCGTGGACTGTATAGTCCATGGGGTAGCAAAGAGTTGGACACGACTGACTGACTTTCACTTTCACTTTTCACATAAAATTTACTTACCAACTTTCTTGAACACAGTAAAGAGTAGTGTAGCAAGACAAAAACTCTTGTAGTGATAAGATAGTTTATGGGAAAGAATATTTCTGCTTAACAATGTGTAGTTGCTTCTTGCACTTAAGAGTTGCAGTGAAGATAGTTTGAAAATTGTTGTTTTGATCTATAAGTTTCTGTTTCTTACCCAATTTTCTGTATCATGGTGCTACAGTTTGTTTCCAGGCCTGAGTAGATGAAGATCATGAAGGTTCTGGGTAACCTTGACAAGACAGATTTCTGTGGATGCATGGGACCAAGGCCCAGTTTGAGGAGGCGTTGAGGAAGACTGGGAGACAAAGAGAGCTGACATCAAATATAGACACTCCTATGCAGCCAAAGATGGAGAAGCTCTACAGTCTCAGATCATGAACTCCTTATTGCCAAATTCAGACTTAAATTGAAGAAAGTAGGGAAAACCACTAGACCATTCAGGTATGACCTAAATCAAATCCCTTATGATTATACAGTGGAAGTGAGAAATAGATTTAAGGGGCTAGATCTGATAGATAGAGTGCCTGATAAACTATGGATGGAGGTTCATGACATTGTACAGGAGACAGGGATCAAGACCATCCCCATGGAAAAGAAATGCAAAAACGCAAAATGGCTGTCTGAGGAGGCCTTACAAATAGCTGTGAAGAGAAGTGAAAAGCAAAGGAGAAAAGGAAAGATATAAGCATCTGAATGCAGAGTTCCAAAGAAAAGCAAGGAGAGATAACAAACCTTCCTCAGTGATCAATGCAAAGAAATAGAGGAAAACAACAGAATGGGAAAGACTAGAGATCTCTTCAAGAAAATTAGAGATACCAAGGGAACATTTCATGCAAAGATAGGCTCAATAAAGGACAGAAATGGTATGGACCAAACAGAAGCAGAAGATATTAAGAAGAGGTGGCAAGAATACACAGAAGAACTGTACAAAAAAGATCTTCATGACCTAGATAATCATAATGGTGTGATCACTCACCTAGAGCCAGACATCCTGGAATGTGAAGTCAAGTGCGCCTTAGAAAGCATCACTACAAACAAATCTAGTGGAGGTGATGGAATTCCAGTTGAGCTGTTTCAAATCCTGAAAGATGATGCTGTGAAAGTGCTGCACTCAGTATGCCAGCAAATTTTGAAAACTCAGCAATGGCCACAGGACTGGAAAAGGTCCATTTTCATTCCAATTCCAAAGAAAGGCAATGCCAAAGAATGCTCAAACTATCACATAATTGCACTCATCTCGCACACTAGTAAAGTAATGCCAAAATTCTCCAAGCCAGGCTTCAGTAATATGTGAACCGTGAACTTCCAGATGTTTAAGCTGGTTTTAGAAAAGGCAGAGGAACCAGAGATCAAATTGCCAATATCCGCTGGATCATGGAAACAGCAAGAGAGTTCCAAAAAAACATCTATTTCTGCTTTATTGACTATGCCAAAGCCTTTGACTGTGTGGATCACAAGAAACTGTGGGAAATTCTGAAGGAGATGGGAATACCAGACCACCTGACCTGCCTCTTGAGAAACCTGTATGCAGGTCAGGAAGCAACAGTTAGAACTGGACATGGAACAACAGACAGGTTCCAAATCGGAAAAGGAGTCCGTCAAGGCTATATATTGTCGCCTTGCTTATTTAACTTCTATGCAGAGTACATCATGAGAAACGCTGGGCTGGAGGAAGCACAAGCTGGAATCAAGACTGCCAGGAGAAATATCAATAACCTCAGATATGAAGATGATACCACTCTTATGGCAGAAAGTGAAGAGGAACTCAAAAGCCTCTTGATGAAAGTGAAAGTGGAGAGTGAAAAAGTTGGCTTAAAGCTCAATATTCAGAAAACGAAGATCACGGCATCTGGTCCCATCACTTCATGGGAAATAGATCGGGAAACAGTGGAAACAGGTCAGACTTTATTTTTTGGGGCTCCAAAATCACTATAGATGGTGACTGCAGCCATGAAATTAAAAGACGCTTACTCCTTGGAAGGAAAATTATGACCAACCTAGATAGCATATTCAAAAGCAGAGACATTACTTTGTCGACTAAGGTCCGTCTAGTCAAGGCTATGGTTTTTCCAGTGGTCATGTATGGATGTGAGAGTGGGACTGTGAAGAAAGCTGAGCGCCAAAGAATTGATGCTTTTGAACTGTGGTGTTGGAGAAGACTCTTGAGAGTCCCTTGGACTGCAAGGAGATCCAACCAGTCCATCCTAAAGGAGATCAGTCCTGGTTGTTCATTGGAAGGACTGATGATAAAGCTGAAATTCCAATACTTTGGCCACCTCCTGCTAAGAGTTGACTCATTGGAAAAGCCCCTGATGCTGGGAGGGATTGGGGGCAGGAGAAGGGGATGACAGAGGATGAGATGGCTGGATGGCATTGCCGACTTGATGGACATGAGTTTGGGTAAACTCTGGGACTTGGTGATGGACAGGGAGGCCTGGCATGCTGCAATTCATGAGGTAGCAAAGATTCAGACACAACTGAGCGACTGAACTGGACTGATGAGGAATTTGATATGAAATGTACAAAAAAAAGGCTTGTAGCTGATGAATAGAATTCATGAAGATGTTCCTTTTTTCTTTTTTTTTTTTTTTGAATTAGGATGATAGACTTTCTCAGATTCATCACATACAGGAAGAATGCTTGGAAACACTTATTTCCAGGCATATCTGGAGTTCACACCGAGAGACTGATTTCTGGTTGTAGATCTTGGACTCTTTTTCTTATTTACTGAATGGAGATCAAAGCTGTCCCTTACAGGGTTTCCTGCAAGCTGATGGAAAAGGGCTCCAGAACACTCATTTTTCCTGCTAAGTTAGCATGGCTTTGTTTAACAGATCATTTCAGAACTAGGAGATCGTATCATCCAATATCCTCATTAAACTGACTGAGAAATCAGAGGCTCAGGTGAAGCAGATCTTGAGATTTGCTCTCAGAGTGATTGCTCTAAGAAAATGGCTTTGGGGCCAGAAATCCTAGTTTGAGTCCCAGCTCCCACCACTGTGTGGCTGTGTGACCTCAAGCAAATTATCTTCAGTTTTCTCATCAGTTAAATGAGAGGTTTGTGTGGTATTTCACAAATAAACATCTTAGGGGGACCTTTCTTGTAGGGTTGTTGTGAAAATAAACTGAGATAAGACAAGTAAAGTGCTTAGTACGATACCAAGTATGTGGTCACAGTAAACATTAATATTATCCTTGCCATCATAAAAGCATTTGTATGCATGAGGATGATACAATATAAACTTGCATGCAAAAAAAATTTTTTTTAATGTTATGGGGATTTCTACAAAAAATTTAATAAACATTAAAGAAGACACACAGGCCACATTGTTTAGTCTATTCCTTGTTAAAGCATATGCTGTAGTCACCCTTTTCAAAGATTATTACTCATGATTGACTCAAGTCTAGGTTTCCTTTAAAAATTGCCTGTTTAGCCTGTTGATGTGGAACCAGTAGCTCTTATGTAAAACTTACGAGTTGCCTACCTATTGTCTGCATGCTGTCTATTTCTTTCTTCTCTTTTCTCTCTCTTTTCCTGCTGGCTTTCTCTTTTGAAGCCAGTCGCTGGTTTAAATAAAGCTGGATGTGGTTGTGGGCTGCCAGGAGGCTGACGGGAGCAATAGCCAATGCTCTTTCAACAGCTTCAGAGTTGGCTCGATAGGAATGAACCAGAAAGATGTGAATGCGAGGCGGAGAACGGGAAGCGGGCAGCCCTTCCGATCGCCCCCTAATTCCTGTCTGTGTGCTGTACAGACCTGTTTGCTGCTCGTAGGGCTGCCCAGCACGGCTCAGCTTCTGTCAGAGCCATTGGGTCAGTGTCCATCTCTGTTGTCTCCCCTTAGACCAGACACTGGGAGGTTATCAGAGATTCTGTTTGTAGTAGTCAAAGTAGCTTAGAATGTTTGTTCCCTCTCTTGGGAACCTTTTTTTTTTTTCCTTCTTCTTCTTCTTTTTTTTAACAAATTCCCAGCCAGCACTTTGCTTAACCTCATTTCTTACGTTGGTTTTCTTCTCACTGGAGATGAGCAACACAAGCCTGAATTAAAACTAACATAACAGCACAAGTTAATTGGAGTCTGAAAGGATCAGGACACTTGAAACCCAGCTTGATAAAACCCCACAGGGTTTGGAAATGAGTCTGATGGGAACCAAGAAAAACAAACAAACAAAAAAAATCTAGTTTCCATTGCCCCAGGGATCTATTTAACAACTTTCCATAGTAATCCCTGGACTATAACTGAATGCTTAGTTTTAAATGAACAATATGTTTATGCCTCTACTTTACATAATACTATTGTAAGAAGGATGATTATATGAAGAAATGCAAAAGAAAAAATTTACAATCTTTCTAGCTACTGTAATATAGTAGGAAAAAGTAAGAAGTTTATTTTGGTTTTTCTTGCTTGAGCTGACATATATTTATGTTTTTCTTTTTTTCATTTAAATACATCAAAAAGTGCTATGCCATCTTTAAGCCTTGTCTCATGCACTTTTCCTATTTTTTAAAAACATTTCTAAAACTTATTTTCCTGAAAAAAAATGCTGTTTCTCACTAAAGAGGGAGTCTTTTAAGCTTGAAGCAGTAAGAGTTGATGAGAAACTTATTGGAGGCTATCACAACATGAATAGGAACTGCCAGCCAGAGCTGCTGGGTAATGGGAAATAGAACTGTTAACCTATAGTCTCTCAGCTGAATTTTGGTTCTGGATATAATGACACAAAGTCATTACCCCCTGAAGGTCCATGGTCTTCAGGGAAATGAGTGGTTTCAGCTCCGTCCCTAACAGCCCAGGGTCTCCATCAGACTGGCTGCCATTGCAATTAGAGTTAATTGCATCCAAGAACCAGGACTGAATGAGCTGGAAGAGTGAACTACTTTTGTTGTACTGCTAGAGGTGGTCCCTGAGCACTGTTCTTCTTGGCTATTGCAAACCTGTTTTGGAAATTTAGAGAAATGAATGGAAGTTGTGAAAATGTCTATTCATATATTCAGTCTCAAAGCCTCGCTTTTCACACAGAATAATGTTTTAATAGCAAGTGTCATTTAAAATTACGTTTGCTTAAAGTCCCATCTGCGTTCAGTCCACAGAAGAGGGAATCAGCTACTCCACTTCCAGTGAGAATCAAGTAGGGTACCATTAGGTCTGAGTTCTTTCAGATGGTAGATTTATTTTTAAAATGGCTATCCAGGCAACACAAAGTCAATGCTGTCTCTTCAGAAGAGCCTCTGTTGGAAAGTTTTTAAAGTTGACTTTAGCTGGACATTTTAGACGTATGGTTTTTTCATTTCCTTATTGTAGGTTGTATTTAAGCCACAAATAGCAACAATGGTGTAGTTTTAGACTAAAAGGGGCAACTAAATATAAACAGTGCATAGAAATAACCCTAGCCCCTTTTCTTCACATATTTATAAAAGACATTTCCTTCTATTTAGCCTTATCCTAAATACCATGAGGGATCTTGGATAACTTCTCTTCCGATTGATGGTTCTAAATTGGTGACATGCAATTACCTTCTCCATATTCACACTGCTGAATAAGCTGAATTTTAAAATTATACACTTGTAGCTGGTTGAAATCTTCTCTAAGTATAAAATGGATGTTAAGTGTCTTGAGAGTTGATTTTATGATGTTTAAATCTTTGCTCCCCTGACAGGCAAAACTAGTCTTATTGGAAAACTCTTAAGAAAGATGACTGTTACGTGAACTATTTTCTGATCTTTGGAACCTTCCCCTATTGTATTGCATGTTCTTGTTTCAGTTCAGTTTGGTCATTCAGGCATGCCCAACTCTTTGCAACCCCATGGTCTGCAGCACGCCAGGCTTCCCTGTCCATCATCAACTCCCAGAGCTTGCTCAAACTAATGTCCATTGAGTCGGTGATGCCATCCAACCATCTCATCCTCTGTTGTCCCCTTTGCCTCCTGCCTTCAATCTTTCCCAGCATCAGGGTCTTTTCCAGTGAGTCAGTTGTTTGCATCAGATGGCCAAAGTATTGGAGTTTCAGCTTCAGCATCAGTTCTTCCAATGAAGACAAAGGAATTCAGGGCTGATTTCCTTTAGGATTAACTGGTTTGATCTCCTTCCGGTACAAGGGACTCTCACGAGTCCTGCAACACCATAGTTCAAAAGCATCAATTCTTCAGCACTCCGTTTTCTTTATGGTCTGACTCTCACATCCACACATGACTACTGAAGAAACCATAGCTTTGAATAGATGGACCTTTGTTGGCAAAGTAATGTCTCTGGTTTTTAGTATGCTGTCTAGGTTTGTCATAGATTGTTGCCTGGATATGCTCCTTTTCTTTCAAGGAGCAAGTGTCTTTTAATTTCATGGCTGCAGTCACCATCTGCAGAGATTTTGGAGCCCAAGAAAATAAAGTCTGCCACTGTTTCCAATGTCGCTGTGTGAACTCTAACCAATGTTGACATCTGGCTATGTTCATAGTCTGAGAACCAGAGACTGTAAGTAGCCAGGTAAGGGGGACGAGGTGGGTGGGAATCTGTGATGCTGGTAACATGCTTAGTGAGCTCAGTAATTTTATGAGATCTCAGGTTATCTTGGTGATCCCAGGTTATCTGTAAGACAGCCTGATAGAACTGGGTGAATTCCAGTGTGTTTAATACAAGGGCTTGAGAAATAGAAATTGTGTTATTCTTTTTTTTTTTTTTGTATTTAAGGAAAAAAATTTTTTTTAAGTCTTTTGGCCATGCCACATGAGACCTTAGTCCCCTGACCAGAGATTTAACCCTTTCCCCTGTCATTGGCAGCACAGAGTCTTAACCACTGGACCACCAAGGAAGCCCCTTGGTTTTCTTCCTAACTGTCCAGTCGTGAAAAGTGAAATCATTCCTTGCAGAGCTATCTGAAAGTGACCTGAGCTCCCATATCTCACCCTCTCTGGCTGAGACTTAAGGAAGATAAGGTGATGTTGATGAAAGTGGCCATTGCTGATCCCAAGATGTACAAACAGATGCAGAACAGGGAGTCAGGGGCAGGCAGGCAAGGCTGAAGGAAGCCTTGGATTTGGAAGTTATAAAGATGCAGGAAACAGACACTCCATAGATCTGGGCAAGTTAACCCATAAAGCACATAGAAAAGCAGATGTTGGCTAACCGTGGAGCCCTGGGACACAGCAGCATTTTAGGGGAGTGTGAAAGGACCAGTGAATGAAACTGAGAAGGACCAGCCATGTGAGGGAAAAGAATTAAGAGAGTATAGTGTCCTTGAAGCAAAAAAACCACAAAACAAAACAAAACAGCTTCAAGCAGGAAGATGCAGTCTACAGTGTCAACTGTGGAGAAACAAGATAAGGATGGAAGTGTGTCCATTAGGTATTCCAATAATGAGGCCATTAGTGACCTGGGGGCTGGGAGAGCAGGTCTCGTGGTGAAACAGGGCAGAAGCCACACTACAAAGTGTTAGAAATTAGTAGGAGGAGAAAAGGTTCAGCTGTGAGTGGAAATAAGAAACAAGGTGATAATTTGAGTGGGATCTGGGATTTAAAATGTGTAGACATTTGTTAATTGTTACATTTTAAGGGTAAGTGGCCTGATATTTGAGTTTATGCTAAAGGGTCCACCCCTTTAGTAGCAAAAGGGGAGGTTGCGTGTATAGAAGCAGAGCCAGGGATTGATGGAGTGAGATCCTGGAGGGAGTGGGATGCTTGAGGCTGTGACCACATGGACTGAGGAGCCCCAGAGGTAAGAAGGAACACTTCACCGCTGCCTGGATTGGTCAGAGGGAAGAGTAGGTATAAATTTAGATACATTTTGGGGAGACGGTAGAAGAGGGTCCTATGCTAACCTTTTTCTTTGGTTTTTCCTGCAAAAAGAAGTTATGGTTTCTGAAGGGAATAGGGAGAAACTGGAAAGGAAGGAGGTTTTTTTGTTTGTTTTTAAAGGGGCTTAAAATCTGCAATCAACACCAAAGGGAATGGCAGAGGAACAGACTAAATAGATGCAGGTAAGGGCTCTACTTGAGTAGTGTATCCACGGTTAAATCAGCTAATTTGATTGGAGATACTGATATCAAATAACTTTATTTTGTTTCCCAAATGCAGAATGTACTCCCAAGTTGGTGTCACAAATGTGTGTTGTTGAATAAGAGAGAAACCTTTTGAGGCAAATGAGAAACTAGAGAAACATCTAGAGCATGTGGGGGAAGGGAGCAGGTAAAAGAAAACAATAGCTTAAGATGGTATTTTGCATCCTAATGATATTCACTGTGCCTATCTTCCTCCAGCAAATTGAAGGACAGTTTACAGTCATCACCACAGTTGGACTTTCAGCAAATTGTAATACTACCCCAGACTGTATATGTGTGTGTTAAGTTGCTTTACTTGTGTCTGACTCTTTGTGACCCTATGGACTGTAGCCCGCCAGGCTCCTCTGTCCAAGGGATTATCTAGGCAAGAATACTGGAGTGGGTAGCAATGCCCTCCTCCAGGGGATCTCTTGACCCATAGATTGAATCTTACGTCTCCTGCATTGGCAGCTGGGTTCTTTACAACTAGCACCACCTGAGAAGCCCACCAAACTATATTCAGTTCAATTCAGTCAGTCATGTCTGACTCTTTGTGACCCCATGGACTGCAGTATACCAGGCCTCCCTTTCCATCACCAACTCCCAGAGTTTACTCAAACTCATGTCCATTGAGTCAGTGATGCCATCCAGCCATCTCATCCTCTGTCGTCCTCTCCCCCTCCTGCCTTCAATCTTTCCCAGCATCAGTGTCTTTTCCAATGAGTCAGTTCTTCGCATTGGGTGTCCAAAGTATTGGAATTTCAGCTTTAGCATCAGTCCTTCCAATGAGTATTCAGGACTGATCTCCTTTAGAATGGACTGGTTGGATCTCCTGTCTGTCCATGGGACTCTCAAGAGTCTTCGCCAACACCACAGTTCAAAAGCATCAATTCTTCGGTGCTCAGCTTTCTTTATAGTCCACCTCTCACATCCATACATGACTACTGGAAAAACCGTAGCTTTGACTAGATGGACCTTTGTTGGCAAAGTAATGTCTCTTCTTTTTAATATGCTGTCTGGATTAGTCATAACTTTTCTTACAAGGAGCAAGTGTCTTTTAATTTCATGGCTGTAGTCACCATCTGCAGTGATTTTGGAGCCCCCCAAAATAAAGCCTCTCATTTTTTTCATTGTTTCCCCATCTATTTGCCATGAAGTGATGGGACCAGATGCCATGATCTTCGTTTTCTGAATGTTGAGCTTTAAGCCAACTTTTTCACTCTCCACTTTCACTTTCATCAAGAGGCTCTTTAGTTCTTTGCTTTCTGCCAAAAGTGTGGTGTCGTCTGAATATCTGAGGTTGTTGATATTTCTCCCAGCAGTCTTGATTCCAGCCTGGACTTCAGCATTACTCAAGATGTACTCTACATATAAGTTAAATAAGCAAGGTGACAATATGCAGCCTTGATATACTCCTTTCCTGATTTGGAATCAGTCTGTTGTTCCATGTCTAGTTCTAACTGTTGCTTCTTGACCTGCTTACAGATTTCTCAGGAGGCAGGTCAGGTGATCTGGTACTCCCATCTCTTCAAAAATTTTGCACAGTTTGTTGTGATCCACATAGTCAAAGGCTTTGGCATAGTCAATAAAGCAGAAGTAGATGTTTTTCTGGAACTCTCTCGCTTTTTCGATGATCCAGCAGATGTTGGCAATTTGATCTCTGGTTCCTCTGCCTTTTCTAAAACCAGCTTTAATATCTGGAAGTTCACGGTTCATGTACTGTTGAAGCCAGGCTTGGAGAATTTTGGCATTACTTTACTAGCGTGTGAGATGAGTGCAATTGTGCAGTAGATTGAGTATTCTTTGGCATTGTCTTTCTTTGGGATTGGAATGAAAATGGACCTTTTCCAGTCCTGTGGCCACTGCTGAGTTTTCCAAATTTGCTGGCATATTGAGTGCAGCACGTTCACAACATCATCTTTCAGGATTTGAAATAGCTCAACTGGAATTCCATCACCTCCACTAGATTTGTTTGTAGTGATGCTTCCTAAGTCCCAGTTGACTTCACATTCCAGGATGTCTGGCTGTAGGTGAGTGAGTGATCATACCATCATGATTATCTGGGTCGTGAAGATCTTTTTTGTACAGTTCTTCTGTGTATTTTTGCCACCTCTTCTTAATATCTTCTGGTTTTGTTAGGTCCATACCATTTCTGTCCTTTATTGTGCCCATCTTTGCAGAAAATGTTCCCTTGGTATCTCTAATTTTCTTGAAGAAATCTCTAGTCTTTCCCATTCTGTTGTTTTCCTCTATCTTTGCATTGATCACTGAGGAAGGCTTTCCAATCTCTCCTTGCTATTCTTTGGAACTCTGCATTCAAATGGGTATATCTTTCCTTTTCTCCTTTGCTTTTTGCTTCTCTTCTTTTCTCAGATATTTGTAAGGCCTCCTCAGACAGCCATTTTGACTTTTTGCATTTCTTTTTCTTGGTGATGGTCTTGATCACTGCCTCCTGTACAATGTCACGAACCTCAGTCCATAGTTCTTCACACACTCTGTCTATCAGATCTAATTCCTTGAATCTTTGTCACTTCCACTGTATAATCATAAGGGATTTGATTTAGGTCATACCTGAATGGTCTAGTGGTTTTCCCTACTTTCTTCAATTTAAGTCTGAATTTAGCAATAAGGAGTTCATGATCTGAGCCACAGTCAGCTCCCGGTTCAGTTTTTGCTGACTGTATAGAGCTTCTCTATCTTTGGTTGCAACGAATATAATCAGTATGATTTCAGTATTGACCATCTGGTGATGTCCATGTGTAGCATCTTCTCATGTATTCTGAGAAGAGGGTATTTGCTATGATCAGTGCATTCTCTTGGCAGAACTCTATTAGCCTTTGCCTGCCTTCATTCTGTTCTCCAAGGCCACATTTGCCTGTTACTCCAGGTGTTTCTTGACTTCCTACCTTTGCATTCCAGTCCCCTATAATGAAAAGGACATCTTTTTTTTGATGTTAATTCTAGAAGGGCTTGTAGGTCTTCATAGAACTGTTCAACTTCAGCTTCTTCAGCATTACTGGTCGGGGCATAGACTTAGATTACTGTGGTATTGAATGGTTGCCCTGGAAACAAACAGAGATCATCCTGTCGTTTTTGAGATTGCATCCAAGTGCTGCATTTCGGACTCTTTTGTTGACCGTGATGACTACTCCATTTCTTCTTGCCCACGGTAGTAGATATAATGGTCATCTGAGTTAAATTCACCCATTCCAGTCCATTTTAGTTCTCTGATTCCTAAAATGTTGATTTTCACTCTTGCCATCTCCTGTTTGGCCACTTCCAATTTGCCTTGATTCATGGACCTAACATTCCAGGTTCCTATGCAATATTGCTCTTTATAGCATCAGACTTTACTTCCATCACCAGTCACAGCCACAGCTGGGTGTTGTTTTTGGTTTGGCTCCATCTCTTCATTCTTTCTGTTGTTATTTCTCCACTCTTTTTCATAGCATATTGGGCACCTACCAACCTGGGGAGTTCATCTTTCAGTGTCCTGTGTTTTTGCCTTTTCATACTGTTCATGGGGTTCTCAAGGCAAGAGTAGTGAAGTGGCTTGCCATTCCCTTCTCCAGTGGACCATGTCAGAATAGTTTTTCATTATTTTGAGCAGCTCTCTCACCAGTCGAATCCCACATAAAAAATCATTCTTACCATTTTGACTTGGTGACCAAGTAAACTTGATTATTACATGATTCTTCAAAACAGCTTAGAAACATTGGTACCTGTAGTGTAAAGAAGACATTTTTACATTTTTTTACATATCTAACTAAATTTGAATCTGTCTTTGTTAGGATTTTTGTATAGTTTCAACTGTTGCTGCTGCTGCTGCTAAGTTGCTTCAGTCGTGTCCGACTCTGTGTGACCCCATAGACAGCAGCCCACCAAGCTCCCCAGTCCCTGAGATTCTCCAGACAAGAATACTGGTAGGGCTTTTTAAAAAACATGGGATGGAGGGACTTCAGTTTTCTTCACTTAGGAGAAAGTATGGCTCATGATGAGAACTTTGCTTTCTTAGAAAGGCCTTCATCATATAGCTAATAGCCTTACTTATATTTTCTGTTACTTGTTGCATGTTCTCTTTAAAATTTCTGGAAGGCCAATGTGACTTTAAAAGCAAAAGCCAAGACTTTTTCTACTTTCCCTTCTTTATGCAATCTTGGTACTAAAAATGCATTCACCCCAATGCTGGGTAAAGTTTGCTAGCTGTTTAAGTTCTTATTCTCAAGATAAAGTAGGAAAAGTGGCATTGAACTAATCCATTCTTCAAAACATCTTAACATTATAAGCAGAACAAAGTGGTACAAAATGTATTCAGCCTCACGGATTTCTCTAGATTGTAACCAGAATAGAAAATGGCAGAATGTATTAATTCCTAAGATAAAATTATAATGAGAACAGAAAATGGTGCGAGATGAATTAATGTAGTGGCAGGCTTCTGTCTGCAGAGCACGGCGCTCTCTAAATACCACATTGCAGCACTTTGTCGTCAGCTTCTCTCTTATAATCTATATTTTAAAGATGCTCTAAAGATAAAGCTAGACTATATTCTCATCTCTGGGACCACTGCCATAGTGCTCTGGACATGAAATGGCCCCGGGGAAGCGGTGGATGGACTTACCTTGCAGGAACAAAGGAGCTTTAAGTTAGAGAGCAGGGAGATTTTTATTACTGCAAACTTATACTGACATGATTCCTTCCATAGCAGATCATCTTTAACTCTGGCACTTGAAGGATAACTTAGTTGAAGAGGCTGTGGTTGTAAGAGAAGAATTTGTTCTTTGTCCAAAAAAAAAAAAAAAAGGAAAAGAAAGCTTCACATTTACAATGTATAAAGAATTACTTGGTATTTTCTGTCGCTGCTACTTGTGGGTCCAGGCCTTAAAACAGGATTGACCACCCTTTGTATGGGGGTGATTTCTCAAATGTATATTGCTCAAAGTATGTGTCTGAAGCAAGATTATCTTTTCCAGTATCTTTTATCCATTTTATAAATATACTTGTTAATAGATCCAGTGTGAATCTAAGGAGTTAGTAATGCAGATGAATATAGTAGTAACGTACCTGCAGGGTCATTCAGATGCATATTTTTAGAAGCTTTGTACTGTTCAGTGATGGCAAATGTGTCCCAATAATAAGTGACTGAGACTCACAGCTTCAAACACTTCAAAGGTGACTGTGGCTCCAGAAGGCACGGCGGAAAACCTCGAGTGGCTACACTAGAACTTTGAAAGGTTTAATAATGCTTGTCCCACATAGCTTTGCATCCTCCGAAACCTGATCTGATTGCAAATTTTTAATCAGGAAATCTGGTCTTTGAATCAGAACTACTTCTCAGATTTGAGTGGCAGCAATATTGCCTTTGTTTTGAATTTTCCTGATCCAGGAAATTTGAGTCCAAATTTTTCCCTCTATGCATTAATACTGTGGCACAGGGCATGGCTAGGTTATCCAAACTATGAATTAGAGTTTTTAATAACATCAAAGTAAGGCATTAGCCATACTCTTATCATGGCTTGTTATAATTTCAGAAGAAATCTGCTAATGCTTTGGTATTAATAATAGGCAAGAGTAGAATTGTGAATTACTAGAATGTGCTAACCTCCAGTTATATTGTCATTCCAGACCAAGCACTTTTTATTTTCTCTTTTTATAAATTAGCTTCCAAGACAGTTCCGTGACATAACTGTACCTTTCCTCAGAAAAATTCTTATATTGCCCCTGCCCACTTTCGGCCCTGCTCCTGCACAGAAGTACCTGGGAAACAGAGCTTTTTCTTTCTTTGTAGTCCTCTGATTTGTCTCTAATGGTTCAATCAATGGTATAGTAGTCCTTTTAATGTTTCATTAAGAGAGAGAGAGAATCAAAGAATAAAGCCTGATATTGCCTTACTGCTTAAGTTTTGAGAAATTAAAACTTTCAAGCAAATAGTGCTTTTGAGCTTGCATTTTGGAAACTGGAGTAATTCAAGCAGCCTCTTTTTCTGGAGAAATTCAACCTAAAATATTTTCTTCCCACTGTTTGCATAGCCAGTACATGTAACATTTGCACTTACTTTTAAAACCATAATAAGGAGAATTAAAACCCTATCATTAAGCATTTAACATAAAATTAAAGGTCTATGTTTATTCATTAGGGAAGTATCATGTACCTAAAATTTAGTGAGATTTCAAATAGACTTCCCTATACAAATTGCATTTCATAGAATTCAACATTTCTACTTATCCAGCTCTTTTTTCAGGCATGGTGTATATTTTATTTATATCTGCAGCATTTTAGGATGGAGTGACAAATTTTGGCAAGATTAGTTTAAGATAGTCTGGGCTGTCAGTTCTCTGTAGAAATTCCAATACTCCTTTGCTCACCTGAGTTTCTTTAAGCTGAACAGAGCGTGGTACATAAATAATAGGCATGCAGTGACTGCAACAAATTGACCTGCCTGCATGAAGCTTTCAGTCTAAAAGGGAATATTCAATTCAGAAACAAAACTTTGTACATATAAGAGCTTTATATATGCTGAAAGAGCTGCAAAAATTTAATGGGAAAGGTTGAATATTTGGAAACAGAATTTATATCTTGATGAGAGTGGACACTGATAGGGTCTTTGTGGACATCAATTTAACATATTGAAAAATACTGTATCTTTGTGTCCACAGTGTACTGCTAGGTAAAAAAAAGCAAATTACAAAGCAGTTTCAAAAAATGTTAGTAATATGATCCCATTGTTTTACTTGGAAGGGAAGGAAGGAGTAATGTAAGAAAAAAAGAGAAAGAAGAAATTAAGTAAGTATGCAGAGACAAATAGTGGTGATTTTGTTTTTGTATTTAAATGTCAGAGGTTTTTGGTTTGTTTCTGCAATGAGTCTGTATTGCAACCAGGAAAGAGAATAAAATTTTCTTTAAAAAGAGGAAGAAATTTGTAAAAAAAATATTCATATCCTTTGACTCACCAGCTCCCCATTTAGGAAATCATCCAAAAGAAAAGGCAAAAATGCAGACAAAGATTTATGTACAAATATGTGGTTAAAAATGAAAACAACATCAGGAGACTGTTTAAATAAATTCTGGAACATCCAAAAGATAGACTGTTATGCAGCTGTTATAAATTATATGTCAGAAGAATTTTCAGTGATATGGTAAAAACATTTGACAAATTTTAAACAAACAGAATAAAGCAAAACATGATATGAAATCGTATATGAAGAATGATCCTGACCTCCAAAAAATGTGAAAAAGGCTAGGGAGAAAATACACCAAAATATTAATGATGGTTGCTCTTGGGTACATTAATTGTGGAAGATTTTTTTTCTTCTTTGTCTTTTGCTATGCTTTAAAAAGCCTACTACTTTTTTTTTTTTTGGGGGGGTGGTATTGTCATGGGGTTATTCTTCTCAATGAACTGGAACAAAAGTCATGTTCACAACCCATATTATAGATCAAAAGAGATCATCCTGCTAGGTGACCTCTTTAATAATTAAATCATTTATTTTGCCTCTGAATAACTCGACTCTCAAAATTAAATCTATCTTTAGGGGCTAGAAGATATTTTTTTATTTTTAAGGCCTCTCAGGCTAAAAAGATTATTCTAGAAGTTGTTATCACACAGAATTAAACTATAGCCCCAGAATAAATCTATACATCATAACCATTAAAGGTAATTGATTGAAGGGCAATTCATGTGTTAAGTTCTGGTTTGCTTCCTAAAAACAAAGCAAATCTATATATTCAGCTGGATGGCAAACCATTCTTCCTTTCTGAGTCTCAGTTGTTTGTTTGTAATCTGTATAATGGGGATTGTAACACGCATGTCTTGGAATCATGAATATCCGCTTGCTTTACCTCCACTCTCCATCTGTAGGGCCACACCAGCCCTAAAACACAAAGAGCATGTGCAGAACAGGTACTTTTAATTATGGCGACTGTTTATTAAGTGCTTTCAGGTGCCAGGTGCACGTAATCCTCACAGTGATCAGGTGTGGCAAGTATTGTAATCATCCCACTTCATATGTTTTCATTCAAGGTGGGCAATATTATTTGATGACTTCTGTGGGTGAGCACTGGCCTGGCTTGGGTAAACTTGAGGCCCAGGAGGCGGTGGTCCCTGCATGTAGTAGAGTGGGGATACACACTGCGAAGCAGGAAACAAACAGTGAATGTGTAATACAGATGCCAAGTTAAGAAGGAAACCAACCAGGTTGCAAAGGAGAATAACAAGGAAAGTCTTTCAATCAAGTCTTCAGGGAAGATTGGTCTGAGAAGAAAATCTTCAACCTCAGGCTTAAAAAATGGAAAGGAGCCAGTATCTTGCAGAGCTGGGAGACAAACATTCCAGGCATAGGAAACTGAGACTCAGAGAGGTATAGGAAGGGCATAAAGTCATACAGCAACTGCAGATAAGCCAAGATTTGAGACACTGATGCCAGACACCAAATTCCCCCCATGAGGTTCCGGTAACCATCATTAACCAGGCAAGCATGGGGGTTCATGCACAGCAAATCCTAAAAATCAAGGCCTTGTTTGATCCTGAGTGGATGGCTGCTCAAGGCTGGCACTCAACCTATAACAGTGCTTGTGAGTATAGGGAGAAGGGGGCTTCCCCGGTGGCTCAGCAGTAAAGAATCCACCTGCAATGCAGGAGCCACAGGAGACACAAGTTTGATCCCTGGGTCACGAAGATCCCCTGAAGGAGGGCATGACAACCTACTCCAATATTCTTGCCTGGAGAATTCCATGGACAGAGGAGTCTGGCGGGCTACAGTCTATGGAGTCACAAAGAGTTAGATACGACTGAGGCGAATTGGCATGCACACACAGGGAGAAAGATTTATCCTCCTGGGACCCCATTATGGAAGGGGCAGGAGTTTTATTCCTTGTCCTCCTTTTCCTGCCAGCTTTCCAACTCCAGCTCTAGACAAAGCCATTTTAGCTTTGTCTTAGTCCACGTTTCAGCTGGGGCCTCTCTGGGCAGGGGTGGGTTAGGACCTGGACGAGGCAGAAGCAAAGGCCAAGGAGCAGAAAGAAGGCAGGTTAGCAGGGAATTTTGAGGCCTGGAGGGATTAAATTTGCCTCTCAAATGTCACCTTCTCCTAGAGGCCTTCCTTGTCTGCCTTGCATAAAACAGTTGTTGCCAGATGCACCCTTATTCTTTTCTGTTCCTGTCCCCTGCTTTGTTTTTCTTCTGGTTTTTGGCTTATGGTAGGTGTTCAATTAATATCTGTTTAATAAAACAGTTATTTGTGCTCCTCCATGTGAGAGACATGAGGTTGGGCCTTTTATCACCACTTCCTTCCCGTCCCACCCTCCATTTCCCTAATGGTGATCACCTCTTCCTCGTAATGACCCTACGCTGCTTGCAAGCATTTATCACCCTGTAATGACTTATCTCAGAGTGTAAATTCCAATGGTTTACAAGCGGTGGTGCCTGCTCCTCCCAGGCCCAGTGTCTGACATGAAGAGGGTGCAGGATAATCACTTGCTGAGTGAGTGAATGAATAAAAGAAAGAGTGAAGCCCTTACCTGGTCTCATAAAGGCCTCCCAGGGCTGAGCTGGGAAGCTAGCCTATGTGACTTCAAGGTAATGTCTGCTGCCTAGAACTCCATGGGATTTTCCTGAGTGTCTCTTATTTCACTGATATGCCTTTACTCTAAATAGTTCTGAAAGTCCTCAGGGGTAAGTGGGTCTTAAACTTGAGAGCACAAAAGAATGACCAGGGAAATCCCAGAACCCGCCTTAAATTAATTAATTAGTGGGGTTGTCCCAGGCTAAAGGACTCTAGTTATTTACAATCCTACAAATTACTACTTTTATAAGCAAGAAAAACCCTAGACTTCCAACCCCCGAAATTAAGCTCTTTCTACTGTACCAGAAAATAACAGTTTTCTTCAGTAAGACTTTGCCTTACCAGAAAACAATATAGTATCAGAAAGGGACCATAAAATCTGTATGCCATTGGAAAAATGAAATTTCTCCCAATAAGCAGCAGGCATCAGTGTCCTCCAACTACTTTGTCCAGTGACACACTAGCTAGTTAACATCTATTATTTAGAATGACATACTATACTACTAAGGGGCTTCCCAGGTAGCTCAGTGGTAAAGAACCTGCCTGCTGCTGCAGGAGACACAGGAGATGTGGGTTCGAGCCCTGAATCGGGAATATCCCCCGGAGGAGGAAATGGAAACCCACTCCAGTATTCTTGCCTGGAAAATCCCATGGACAGAGGATCCTGGCAGGCTACAGTCCATGGGGGTCACAAAGAGTCTGACATGACAGCAACTGAGCATGCGTGCATTATACCACTAAACACAAGCAACCAATAATCCATACTGGGCGGCGGTGGCGACAGGGGGGTGGGGAGAGTGTGTGGATCATTCTAGAAACACAGCCTCCAGAAAGTCTGCTTTCCCTAAATGATGTACTAAATCTCAGACGCAAGGATTGGTGGGCATCGCCACGTGTAGTACCTTGGAACGCTGCATCGCTGGGTGCAGTGAGTAATCACTAGATAAACATCTGAGCGTCAATTGCAAAAGGATACTCCTGTGGGTAGTAAAAAATGTTCTCTGTTTGCAAGTCAAGGCTTACCCCTGTGTTTTGGAGATACCTGAATTGGTTTGGCTCTTTTCCAATTACAATCTGTTCTTAATCACCCAGGGTCTGTAACATCAAGCAGTGTTATGAGGGAATTAATTCTTTCTATGTGACAGTTGTTAGTGTAATTCATGTCCTTGTTTTTAATTGCTGGATCAAATTACTTTGTAGATTATTTCATATTTCATCCCAAGAGAAAAGAATAGGAAAAATGCACAGTGCCTGTGGTGACTTATTTGTTTAGTCTAGCCAGGAAAAAAAAAAGCAGAACTAAGAGATTGACTTTCTAAACAAAATGACTCTTCTCTATCCTTAGAGTATATTTTGGATGATTTTAGATGGAAAGTTAGCCTGAGTACATTCTTTCTATTTAAACACTCTAGGAACTAAGTTTATTTTTATAACATTTCTGCCAAAATAATGGCCATAAAGGTCACAAAGCAATATCTCCTAATAAATACCTTGGAAGGATTTACAATTCAATGCTCTTTCGTTAAAAGAAGTACCTTGAAGATAAGAAATTAATGAGATTTGGAATAATTTATTAAGGAACACCTAATAGACTCTCGTGAGATTCAAATGTCAAGATGTTTAAAAAAAACACACAAAAGAAACTTTGCAAATGCAAATTGTATGTGGGGGAAAAAGACAAAGAGTATTTGAAAAATCTTATAAATGTTTGTTTTTGCAGCACTGAAATTTAATTCTTGTATTTGAATATAAATACCTAGTAGACGGTTCATCCATTTTTGAGCCATAGCCACTAAAGCTTTTCATTCTAATGTTTAGAATCTCAGAAAGGATCAGTAACTATTTCTTAGGTGTCTTATGAGTTGAGAATTGACTTGTAGGCTTATAGGGAGGTGAATGCGCAGACAAGACAAGCTTACATAACTGAAAAGCTATGGAGAAAATGCATTGTTCTATGTATTCCTGCTTTATGATGAGTTGAGAGTAAAATGTATTTATAACAATGTGACACTTGAAGTGAACTGTTGCTGTAACTGTCCAAGGCCTGTCAACATTCTTATAAAGCAGACCTGAGTGATAATCTAAAGAACTATAGATCAGTGATCACTTAAAAGCAAGCAGCAGGGAAATTGATAAATACTGCCTGACTCTCTGGCAAATAAAACACCCAGTCATCAGTAAGAGAGGGAACTGGAACTTGCTGATTGCTGGGAAATTATGGCAATCGACAAATGAACAGGCCTACTCACTTTGGGCAAAGGTACCTTGTTGTTCAGGTAACAATATACTGTCAACATGAAAAGGTCCTTGAAAAAGGAGCTGAACCTGCTACCCTGAAGACAGAAGGCATATATACAGACACAACGCTGAAATGCTTGCAGCCCTAAATCAGTTTTCTCCACAAGAGTGTTGAATGTATGATCCATCACTGTCATCTTTGAAAAGGGGAAAACAGATATCCATTAAAATAGATGTGTTTTCCACCACTGGTATTAAAAAATGATTACAAAGAATTTCTGTGGTCACTTAATCTCATTATACACCTAGTCCTTTCTAGTCTCTTACAGAAAACCAAGATGGTTACATTGGTTTAAACATGGATTCCATGGTTCTTATAAAATATATTGTTTGTTTGCCTATGTGTTGATCAAAAGAAGTGAGCTATCTGCTACAGACTTAGCGATGGCTGTGGATTTTCTAGCTATACTTGGGCCTCTGCAAAGTGAAAGTATTAGTCTCTCAGTTGTGCTTGACTCTTTGCAATCCCATGGACTGTAGCCTCTGACCATGGAATTCTCTAGGCAAGAATACTGGAGAGGGTAGATATTCCCTTCTCCAGGGGATCTTCCTGACCCAGGGATCAAACCCAGTCTTCTGCATGGCAGGCAGATTCCTTACCTTCTGAGCCACAAGCCTCTGCAAAGCATGTCTTTCAATTGTTTACTCGGCTCAAATGGATGTCAATAAGTCCCCTGAGGAAGGCAAAGGGAAGGCATGGAGTGGCAGGAACTGAATGTGGGAAAGAGGGCATATCATCTTTGTGCTTCATACCACGTTCATTTTGAGTAGAAAACCACCTGTATCAACATTTGCAAGGCTAACTGACAGACTGAGACCAGCTCTGTGAAGTGTTATTGTCCTTAATGAAAGGAGACTGAGGCTCAGAGAGGTTTGAGGCTTGTCCCCAGAGTCAGAGATGGAGTGTCAGTTCCACCAGTTATCAACTCAGATTTTCTGCTTGTAGCTTCCAATTCCTTTCGCCCACTTTGATCTAAATGAAGACCTATAGAAGATAGTCAAGACTAGACATGTTATTCTTCCTAAGGCTGTCTTTATCACAGATATTCATGGTTCAGATAAACGAGAGAATTAAGAATGATTAAGTGGCAACATTAGGAACAGGATACCTGCATTCTGGCAGGTAGATTAGCTTGCATACTTGATGAAGCAATTGCAGACTCAGAACTAGAAGAGTTGCAGGTATTAAGAGCATGGTAATACTACCTAGAACATAATATAATAAAAAATAAAGTTATCAGTAAAAGGAGAATCAATGTGAGAGATGGCCACCATGAAGATTTCAGTTCACTTTTGTATATTTGCTCCAAAAGGAGAGTCTTCTTTCAATTTTTAAATTTTTTAAAAATTAAAAAAATTATTGGTGCACATTTGGTTTATAATGTGTTAATTTTTGCTGTCCAGCAAAGTGATTCAGTTGTACATATATATTCTTTTTCATATTCTTTTCCAGTATGGTTTATCATAGGATATTGAATATAGTTCCCTGTGCTGTACAGTAGGACCTCATCTATATAATAGTTCACATCTGCTAATCCCAGACTCCCTCAGCTCCCTCCCCCTTTGACAACCACAAGTCTGTACTCTGTGTCTGTAAGTCGGTTTCTGTTTCACAGATAAGTTCATTTGTGTCATAGTTTAGATTCCGCATGTAAGTGATGTCATATGATATTTGCCTTTCTGTTTCTGAATTACTTTGCTTAGTATGATAATCTCCGGAGAAGGCAATGGCACCCCACTCCAGTACTCTTACCTGGCAAATCCCATGGACAGAGGAGCCTGCTAGGCTGCAGTCCATGGGGTCGCAAAGAGTCGGACACGACTGAGCGACTTCACTTTCACTTTTCACTTTCATGCATTAGAGAAGGAAATGGCAACCCACTCCAGTGTTCTTGCCTGGAGAATCCCAGGGATGGGGGAGCCTGGTGGGCTGCCGTCTATGGGGTCGCACAGAGTCGGACACGACTGAAGCGACTTAGCAGCAGCAGTATACTATTGTATATATGTACCACATATTCTTTATCCATTCATCTGTAGATGGGCATTTAGACTGTTTCCATGTCTTAGCTATTCTAAATACCACCGCTGTGAACACTGGGGTGAATGTATCTTTTTGAATTATAATTTTCTCTGGATATAAGCCTAGGAGTGGGATTGCAAGGTCACACAGCAGCTCTATTTTCAGTTTTATGAGGAGCATCTACACTGTTTTCTGTTGTGGCTGCACCAATTTACATTCCTGCCAATAGCGTAGACGGGTTCCCTTTTTTCCACACCCTCTCCAACAGTTGTTATTTGTAGACTTCTTAATGATGGACATTCTGACTGGTGTAAACTGGTATCTCATTGTAGGTTGTTTTTTTTTCCTTTTGGCCATACTGCACAGCATGTGGGATCTTAGTTCCCTAACCAGGGATCAACCCTGTGCTTCTTGCAGTGGAAGTGCAGATTCTTAACCACTGAACCACCAGAGAAGTCCCTCATTGTAGTTTTGATTTGCATTTCTCTAATAATCAGTGATGATGAGCATCTTTTCGTGTACTTATTGGCCATCTGTATATCTTCTTTGGTGAAATGTCTATTTCTATCTTCTGCCCATTTTTTGGATTAGGTTGTTTGTTTTTTTGATATAGAGTTGAATGGGCTGTTTGTATATTTTGTAAGTTAGGCCCTTATTGGTTACATCATTTGCAAATATTTTCTCACAGTCCATAGGCTGTCTTTTCGTTTTGTTTCCTTTGTTGTGCAAAAGTTTATAGGTTTGACTAGGTCCCATTTGTTATTTTTGCTTTTATTTCTTTTGCCTTGGGAGACTGACCTAAGAAAACATGGGTACAATTTACATTAGAAAACGCTTTACTTCTAGGAGTTTTATGGTGATATGCCTTATATTTCAGTCAAAAGAAGAGTCTTTCTTTCAAAATACTGTTGTATGTTATTTCCAGATGTTTACTATACGATTTCACATTAGATGGATTTTGTATTGATTATCTTTTGCTATCATCCATTGCTCAGTAGTTTAGAACAACTTCTGTTTAATTTATGTAACACTTTCATGGGTTGGATGGGATAATTGGGATTCTGAAATAACTCTTTTGGTTAGGATCAGCTTGGTTGGAGTTGGATGGTGTAGGATGGCCTTATGTGTTCCATTTTGGGCGGATTGATCTATGAGGATTTCAGTTAGGTGGCTTGTCTCCACTCCATGTGATCTTTTGTCCTTTAGTAGGCTAGCATAGATTTCTCCTCATGTTAGTCTCAAAGTTTCAAAATACAGGGAAGAGAGATAACAAGACCTAATGTGGAAATGCTTGCCAAGACTATGCTTGTAGTGCTTGCTAGGTGACTGGAGAGGTTTGTTTGGGTAACAGATATCATGCCGAAACTCTAAGTGTGAGTAGGAGTTAGACTGAAGAAGAGTTGGGGTCCAGGGTGGAGGAAAGAGATTGTTAAGAATGAAGCCCAGAGGAATCTGAAGAGAGAGTGTCTGGACTAACACTTTTCCTAGAGCTGAAACATGAGGAAAGTGAAAGGGAGTTGCCAGAGGTGAAGCTGGAGATGAAGGCAAAGGATGAATGATGGAGAGGATTGAGGCTATGTATTAGGGACAATGGAAAACCACTGAAGGAATTTGAATAGGGATATAATAAAGTCAGGCCAATGCTCTAGAAGATCTGCTTTGGCTATAATTGAAGCTTTGATGAGAGGGAGCAGAACTATAGTAAACAGACCAGTTAGTCAGAAGGCTCTTACAGCAGCTTCTTGCCTTAATGTCTGCTTTTGTTAATTTAGCCATTCCAGCCTTCTCCCCCGCACTTTCAGTTATTGTTTTCACAGTCTGTCTTTTTTCATTCTCTTCCTTTCAGTCTATGTATATCTTTGTGTTTACAGCAAATCAGGTAAGCAGTATGTAATTGGGCTTAATATTTTATCATTTGAAGTATTTTTAATTGGAATATTTAATATATTCACCTTTAATGTAATTTAATGATATATCTGACTCAAATTTGCCATCTATTTCCATCCCATCTGTTCTTTGCCGCTTTTATTCTCCTTTCTTGCACATTTTGGATTAATTAAGTAGCTTTTATTTTATCTTCCTCTCTAATATCTTGTTAATTATATTCATTTTATTATTCTTTTACCAGTTACCTAGAGATTACAGCATACATCCTTGACTCCATTAGAGTCACTTTTAAATTAGTACTTTTCTAACAAATCAGACAATGAAAGGATTTTATAAAATTTTAACTTGTACACATATTTTTAATCACAGAGGATTTTTTTGTTATTGTTCAGTCAGTGTTATCTAGATTTATCTCATTTTAAACCTTTTATGTTTCTTGTTATTCCTTCTTGTATTCTGTGTTTGCATTTGGGATCATTAAGAATCCCTTTAGTATTTCTTTTCCTATAGATCTGATGGTGATAAATTCTCTGTTTTGTTTTTCTGAATATACCTTGTTTGGCCTTTATTTTTTCAAGGATAATTTTGTTGGGTATAGAATTTTAGATTGTTTATTTTCTTTTAAAGATCCACTTTCTTCTGGAGATGCCATCCAAGGCAGAAAGAGGGAGTGAAAATTCTTGGTATCCCAGTTCCTTTCTCTCTCTTATCTTTTGAAGTGCCTCTAATGGCCTGAACCCAGCCAGAAGACAGTAGGCACAGGAGCCCTGGAAACAGAGGATAGGCCTCAGAACATAGGGAAGGCAAGGAATGAATCTGAAGGCAAGCAAGATATAGATTTGCATAAAAGCTAACATTTATGAAATGTTTACTTTGTACCACGCACATCATATTACATGAATACTAGTGTGTTTATGAAGGTAGACTAAGGTATACTATAATTTAAAAGAACAAATAAAAATCTCAGTGACTTAGTGAACACAAAAACTTATTTCTCACTCATATGCTTAGCAGGGGCTGGTGGTGGGCTCTGTTCCACACAGAGACACACACTGATGGCAGGTGTTGGATTTTACAGCTACGTTATCTGGAATACGTTACCTTTTCGGTTGCCACAGAGGGGGAGAGAACCTGGAGAACTGTGCTGAGATTCTTACCTTTCCCTTACTATTCCCTCAACCTGCTGAATAGTACTGGCTACATGACCCCATGTAAGTCCACATGTGCTAAGAAATGTTGAGAAGCACTTGGAATATTTGATGAGCATTACTATTTTCGCTACTCATGAATTACTTCATTTAAGACCCAGCTAACAACGTCTGAGAACTTACTCCACATGACTTTGAAATTTCACTCTGTTATTTCACTCTGTTACTGGGTTCTCCCTGCCCAGTAACTGTTGAGAATTCCTCATTCATGCTTACATTGTTACCCCAGTCTCTCCTGGAGGTCACTTATCACATCTCAACTGACTCTAGCTGCTGTATTCAACCCAGGAGGTGACTCAGCTCTTACAGCTTATGTTTAAATTTTTTGAGCTACTTCAGCTCTCTCCATTCTACTGTGCTTTCTCCCAGGTTGGACACTTATAATTCTTTTAGCCTTACAGAACATACATAGACCAAACAGTGGTATCTAACAAAATTCTACAGACAGCCTGGGGATACTAGAAGGGCATTATAACACAGAAGAGGGAAACATAGATGCTAGCTATACTCTTGCTTCTAGACCATGCCCTTTAATAAGTGGTTTCCTTCTGGCTATGACACTTTTCTTGGACTCCTCAGCCTGCTGTAACATTTACAGTGGCCAGCCCAGAATGGCAGTGCTTTTCCACATCCCTCCTACTCAAGAGGACAGATTTGCTCTTGGCATTCAAGAGACAAGAACTGCTTCCCTCCCTCAGCTTTACAGCTTCTTTCTTTAGAAAAAAAATCAACTCTCACCCACAGTGTGTGATCTTGTCCTAAGAGTTCAGACACGGCAATCACAAAATTTGACTTTCAGTTTTCCAAAATCTAGATTATACCACCTGAAATAAAACTACATGTGAGCTTTCAATCCAGAGTAGACTTTGGCATTGCACATTAGGTTCCTTTTAGGTCCCTACCCACAGCTTAAGGTAAAGATACACATGCCTCCCTACGCCTCCTGTCATCATCTGGTTTCTGCTCCTGATCTCCTGTAAGTATATTTAAGGCCGAAGCCACATGTGTATGCACACACACACACACACACACATACATAGCCAAAGAACTAAGAATAATGCACAGAGATAATTAAGTTAAAAATCACATCTAGGGAAAATAATCTTTCACAGGCATGCTCCTATTAAAAATACAGAAATCTGCTTTTCTAAACAAACATGTTACATGTCAGTTTGAGGCATTTACATCTAGGTTAATGGGTGAAAATCTTAAAAAATGATGCATGCACATTTGCTTTACCTTTGGATTAAAAAGAAACCTTTCCAATTATTTTCTTAAAGGAAGTCTTTTCCAAAGATAAATATATATCTTTACCTATAGACATAGAAAATTGCTAGCAACTTTTAAAGAATATCTCAGTAGTTTTAAAATAAATGTCTCTCCTACCAGATATCTTGCCACATTTGGGACTGGTGCATAGATGTATTGAGTTGGCCAAAAAGTTCATTTGGGTTTTTTAAATCTGAACGAATTTTTTGGCCAACCCTCTTTTTGGTTGTTGTATTTTAAGGAGTTACAGAATTTTACATACATTGCTTTCTTTTCAATCATGTAACTGAAAAGTCTAGAGCATTATAGTCCAGTAGAAATATAATGTGAGCCAACATGTAATTTAAAATTTTCTAGTAGCCACATTAAATAAGTAGAAAAAAGGCACAATTAATTTCAATAATAGTATATCTTATTTAATCTGATACATCCAAAATACATTAAAATGAATTTAATATATTTATGTTCTATATAAACATAAAGCATATTAAAATATATAAGGTGTTCAATAGCCAGATGGCATGGCTACCAGATTGGAGCCTGTCGGTCTAGAGGCATGACTGGACACAGTGATTCAAATGAGGCATCAGGATTCATTGCTCTCCCCAGTTTTTCTATTCTGCTCCTCCTCTGTCGGCTTCATTCTAAAAGATATTCTCCTCATGGTAGCAAAATGACTGGAGCAGCAACAAGCTACATCTTTTCAGGTCCAGATCCCATAACCAAAAGGAATTTCTGTCTCCTCCACAGTGAGAACAAAGTCCTGAACCAGTCAGCTGGGTGTCCATTCTTGAAGCAATTTCTATAGCAAGGAAGCAGGATGAAGGCCCAGGTCACATGACCATCCATGTAGTCCCATTAAACCACCCATGCTGAGAGTAAGGACAAGAGAAGGTCCTCAGAGGAAAAGCAGATACTGTCACCAGAAAATCAGCTGGGGCTGGACAGAAAATATTTGAAACAGAAGCAAGCAAAAACATCAGAGGTCCTCTCCAACAATCAGCAGAGTGCAGCTGGTAAAAACTGAAGCCCAGGTATTGATGAAACCTCTCAGGGGTATGTGGATAAAGGGCCAGAGAGGAGAGCCCTGAAAGACTTTCATCTCCTAGGGATGAGCAAAGAAGGAGGAGACTGGAATGGGAGGATGAGGAAGAGCCATGAAACTGATGAAAAGAAGGTGGGGAGGCTGCGAACTCACAGACACCGAAGTGAGACATTATTCTGAGGAGTCAGTGGCGTGTCAGCCAAGAATCAAGCAAGGTAAGTACCAAGAAGTAGTCAACATATTGAATGAAACATGGGCCTTAGACTTTGGCAAGAGCAGTTTAGGTACAGCAGTGGTGCAGAAGATAGCAATTGGTTGAGGGTAGGTCCAGTGGGAGGTACATAAATGTAGTCAAAGCATGAGGACTCTTTCAAGAAGTTTGGGTGTGAATAGGAGGTGACATCTAAGATGGTAACTTGAGGAGGCTGTGCTCATGGTCACTTGCTGAGAGAGGATTTATTAAATACACCATAAATTATTAAATACACTGAATATGATTTGTTTCAGCACTAATGAAATAATATGCAGTACAGTGTAGAACTAGGTTTGATTTCTTCTTCAGTGACTGGCACTGAAGCTTGGCTTTCTTGCCTTGGTTTTCTCATTTGTAAAATGGAAGCAGTTATGATGATTTCATGGCTATCTTGGATTAAATAAGATAATGAATCTAAAAAAATAGTAAGTGTAATTATTGTCATTGTTCCTCTTCACCAGTCATTGGTGAATAAACTATATTGTTTCTTATTTTCATGCTTTTGCATTTGGCTTAGAATGTTTCTTCCCTTCTGCCATTAGCCTGATGAACTCCTGCTCACCCTGGAATACCCAAACAAAAGTGGCTTTCTCTCTGTTGCTTGTCTGCTCCCCTGCCCACAGATGCCCTTAACCACAGATGAAGCAGGGCTTTGCTGTCCTCATTCTCCATTGCCTTTGAATTGCTTCTGTGAGCTGACCCACATTGCCATCTCCAAAGCAGATCTATGCTGGTCCCCACGCACAAGGCCGGTTTCCTGTACTAAAGTGAATATTCTATCTTAGGTATCGTGTCTTCCTGCCCATGACTCTAGAAATTCAGTCTTCATAATTCAAGGACCTTCCCTTTTGAACTAGTCAGACACGATCGTTTGCGTTTCTCCTTCTAGCTTTTTCTGTTCCTTTTGGTGACAGCACAATTCTGTGCAACACTGAAAACCTGGAGGTACAGTTCTCCATGTGTTGCCTTCAGATGACAAATGTATTCTGCTGATGCCTTGGGCAAAACGCCTTCTCCAAAATACCACTGTCTGTGAATACTTCCTCCTACAAAACTCTAGCTTCAGTTACAGGGTGAAGGATTTTATGGACAGAAGGAAAGCTGCATTTCTCCCTTCCAGATTACTCAGAAGTTCATTCCTCTGTGGCTGCTGTCTATAATCCACTCTGTAATGCTGGTCCTGGGTCCCTCCTATTCCTTCCACCCTTCATTCAGCTTCTGCAGCCAGAGTTAGATCTACTCACTGCCTTCTCAGCAGCTCCTGTTACTTAACTCTTTCCTACGGTCTTATTTGTGTTGACAGGGGCTTATCTATGGCACAGAGGAAGTGTAATGGGCTCAAGGTAGATTCTAACTTTGTATTTTGTATAATGTCTTCGTGTTCTTTTTCTTTCAACATGTTCTACTTTTTAAATTCGTTTAAACTACTAGAATAAAAGCCTGGAATATTTTTTCCAAGTCTGATTTTCTTTGTATATTCCTTCCTCTCGGGAAAAAATTAAATGTGATTTTTTTTTTTTTTTGCATTCCTGACCTCCAGAAGCTGGAGTGCAGCTATATGATGGGGGCAGTGGGTCAAATCCTGGGGATTAGTAATCCTCATCTTTCAAATGATGACAGCTCTTGAGTGACTTCCTTGGAAGCTTTGGTACAGAAAAGAAGTTCAATAGAGAGTGGGTTTTGGATGTTGCCATTTTGTTGACTATTTCAATATACTATTAAGATATCATTGCTTAGAAACTGTTGAGAGAGATGGATGGATGGGTCATTGGGTATAAGGAGATAGATATAAAGAAAAATCTTGGACACATCAAACTGGCTGTATTTATGAGACTAAATATTTTGCTAATTAGATGTATTTATCTCCTGATGGGAATTTCTTTATATTGGGAACCCAGAAGATTCAGAAAGACTCTTTGCTGCTTATGAGGCATCGTCCAGAATGTGCAGTAGAGTGTCTGGAACAGAGCAGAGGCACAGTAAGTGTTTATTGGGGGACCTAATGCTCTGTTTGGTCTGCTCAAGTCAGAGCCAGCTCCTCTGTGCTCTGTCCTTGCTAACAGACTCTCCCAGCCACGGAGGTAAACCAGAGCAGACTGGTGGATTTCACCCACAGCTGTTAATCCATTAACAATTGGCTGTAAAAGTATGCTTAGGGAAACAAAATGGGAAAACTAAAAACCAGATTTGCAGTTGCAGTGTAAAGATATAATTGCCATGTGTTAGAAGAGAGAAGGGCCCCTTGCAGATTGTAACTGTTATTTTAATACATGAAGAAAATGTCCTGGATTTAGTGAATTTTCTTTGGTCATCAGCAAAATGGAATTTCTGATTTTTAGCACCAAACGAATTTTTTTTTATTCTGCTGTTATTCACTTTTTTTTCATTCAAACATTCGGGAAAAAAAAAAAAAGGCCCCTGATAAACTGATCAGGCAATTCTAATTCTTACTAGTTTGTGATCTTGGGTAATTCACTTAACTTCCTGAGTCTTGATTTCCTCATTTGTAAAATGGGTATAAATATCTGTTTTTGTGGGATGATTGGATGAGAGGATGTGTATAAAACATCTAGCAGAGTGCTTGGAACACAGAACAGTTATTCAAAAATAAGAAATTCAGAAAATAACAGAATTTGCTTCCACAGCTGCTGCTGCTCAATACTGGGTGGGCTTAAGCCCCTTGTATTAGTCCTGACTCCAGTGAAGCAGAATCTATAGGATGTGTGTATATGTGTGTGTGTGTGTAAAGAGAGAGAGATTGATTTTATGAAATTGGCTCACACAGTTGTGGAGGATGGTAAGTCTAAAATCTGTAGGGTGAGCTAGCAGGCTGGAGGCCCAGAAGAGAGAAAGCTAATGATGTTACCGTTCAAGTCCAAAGGCCGCCTGCTGCAGAATTCACTCTTGTTTCAGGAATGTCAGGCTTTAAACTGATTGAGTCCTACCCACAAGATGGAGGGCAATCTATTTTACTCAAAGTCTACTGATTTAAATGTTCACTTCATCCAAAAACACCCTTATGTAAATACCCAGAATAATGTTTGTTAGGCACTGTGGCCCAACCAAGTTGACACCTAAAATTAACCATCACACTCCCTTTCTTTATTATCCAATACTGCCTCAGATGAAAACAGCCTCCTGATGGGTATTTCTGCTTCCACTCTTGCTTCCTACCAGTACATTTATAGACGGTAGCAAGAAAAAACACTTGGATTCCTTCTTCCTCACACTTAACTCCAATGGCCTCCCCGTGCACTTACAATTAAAGCCAGTTTCTTATCAGTGCTTATAAAGCATTGCATGTCCTGGTCTGCTCTGGCCTCACTTTACTAGAAGCATCTGTGGTTGCTCTCCTCCTGTGTCACTTAAGGTAATACCTGTCATTGTAACTGATAAAAACCTGGAATCTCAGTGACTTAACACAGCACAGGTTTATACCTTACAGTGGTAGGCAATTTCTGACATGGCTCCCAAAGATCCTTGCCTCCTGGTATTGATGCCTTAGTGTAATCCCTTCCCCTTTGGGCTTCCCTGGTAGCTCAGCTGGTAAAGAATCTGCCTGCAATGCTAGAGACCCTGGTTCAATTCCTGGGTTGGGAAGATCCACTAGAGAAGGGATAGGCTACCCACTCCAGTATTCTTGGGCTTCCCTGGTGGCTCAGCTGGTAAAGAATCTGCCCACAATGCGGGAGATCTAGGTTTGATCCCTGGGTTGGGAAGATCCCCTGGAGAAGAGAAAGGTTACCCACTCCAGTATTCTGGCCTGGAGAATTCCATGGATTGTATGGTCCATGGGGCTGCAAGAGTCGGACACGACTGAACAACATTCACTTTCACCTTTTCTCTTCCCCCTTAGTACGAGCTGGATCTAGAGACTTGCTTCTAACAAACAGAATATGGTAGAAGTGATGGGCTGCCACTTCTGTGATTAGCTTGCAGAAGACTGTGACTTCCACCTTACTAGTGCTCTCTGGTGCCTTGTGTGCACTTGTTCTAATGAAGAATGTTGGAAGGGCATATGTGGCAGGGAACTGAGGGTAGCCACTTGCCAACTGTCAGAAAAGAACCGAGGCTCAAAGTCCTATAGCCCTAAAGGAACTGAGTCCTGTCAATAACCACAGAAGTGAGCTTGGAAGCAGATTCTAGGTGGTCTATTTTAATGGCATATAGTGGCTTGTAGCATTCTGTACTTGTGTGGTATTGGTTGTAACTTCTTTTTCATTTCTAGTTTTATTGATTTGAGTCTCCTCCCTTTTTTTCTTGATGAGTCTGGCTAGAGGTTTATCAATTTTGTTTATCTTTTCAAAGAACCAGATTTTAGTTTCACTGATCTTTTCTATTTTTTTCTTTGTTTCTATTTCATTTATTTGTGCTCTGATCTTTATGATTTTCCTTCTACTAACTTTGCGTATTGCTTGTTCTTCTTCCTCTAGTTGCTTTATGTTTAAGGTTAAGCTGCTTACTTGAGGTTTTTCTTGTTTCCTGAGGTGAGCTTGTATTGCTTATAAATTGCCCTCTTAGAATTCTTTTTGCTGCATCCCATAGGTTTTAGATCATCACATATTTGTCTCTAGGTATTTTTTACATTTCCTCTTTGATTTCTTCCATGATCCATTGGTTATTTGGTAGTATATTGTTCACTTGCTGCATGTTTGTGTTTTTTGCAGTTTTTTCCTGTTGTTGTTATTCAATTGCTGAGTCACGTCTGACTCTTTGCAACCCATGGACTGTAGCATGCCAGGCCTCTCTGTTCTTCACCATCTCCCAAAGTTTGCCCAAGTTCACGTCCATTGCATCAGTGATGCCATCAGCTATTTCATCCTCTGACAGCCTCTTCTCCTTCTGCCCTCAATCTTTCCCAGCATCAGGGACTTTTCCAATGAGTCAGCTGTTCACATTCTAATCTCATAGTGCTGTGGTCAGAAAAGATGCTTGATATAGTATCAATTTTCTTAAATTTACCATGGCTTGCTTTGTGGCTCAGCATGTAATCTATCCTGGCGAATGTTCCATGTGCACTGAAAAGAATGTGTATTTTGCTGCTTTTGAATAGAATACACTCTCTCTCTGGGTGTGTGTCTGTCTGTCTCTTGAGATACAGACACACACACACAGATTATATATATATACACACACACATATACATACACACACACACATACACATACATATCAGTTAAGTCCAGCTGGTCTAATGTATCATTTAAGGCTGGATCTTGGCCTTCTGGTGGGCAAAGTCATGCCAAGGGGTTTATCTAGACGTGGCTGTGGGTTCAGGAAGTCTTTAAGCATCCTGTCTGCTGATTGAGGGGACTGTAGTCCCACCTTGTTGGTTGCTTGACCTGAGGCATCACAGTACTGTTGTCTATAGGCTATTGGGTGGGGCCAGGTCTTGGTGCTAATGATCCAAGCAACATGTCTGCTTCCATTTAGAGTTCAAGTAGATGAACCCTTCCCAGTATTTTCCACCTTGCTTTTCTGATTCCAGAGAGAGACATAGCTGCCCACTACTTCCCCATGAGATCCTCCAAGACCAACAGGTAGGTCTGAGCCAGATTCCTGTGAAGTCACTGCTTTTTCTCTGTGTCCTGGTGTACGTGAGACCTTGGTGTGCCCTCCAAGAAAGGAGTCTCTGTTTCACTGGTTCTGTGGATCTCCTGTGATCAAGCCCTGCTGGCCTTCAAAGCCAAATGCTCTGGGGTCACCTCCTCCTGATGGCAGACCCCAAGGCTGAGGAGCCTGACATGGAGCTCAGACCTCTCCTGCAGGAGAACTGTGAAATATAATTATCTCCAGTTTGTGAGTCACTGTCCCAGGGACATGGGATTTAATTACACTGTAAGTGTGCCCCTCCTACTGTCTTACTGTGGTTTTTCTGCTTTGTCTTTGGGTGTAGTGTAACTTTGTTGGTAGTTCCAGTCTTTTTTTTTTTTTAATCAATGATTGTTCAGCAGTTATTTGTGACTTTCATATCCACATAGGAGGAGGTGAGCTCATGATCTTTCTACTCTGTTATATTGTCCCAGATCCTTTTAAGGCATTTTCAACTTACAATGGATTTATTGAAGTGTAAAGCTCAACATTCAGAAAACGAAGATCATGGCATCCGATCCCATCACTCCATGGGAAACAGATGGAGAAACAGTGGAAACAGTGTCAGACTTTATTTTTTTGGGCTCCAAAATCACTACAGATGGTGATTGCAGCCATGAAATTAAAAGATGCTTACTCCTTGGAAGAAAAGTTGTGACCAACCTAGATAGCATATTCAAAAGCAGAGACATTACTCTGCCGACTAAGGTCCATCTAGTCAAGGCTATGGTTTTTCCAGTAGTCATGTATGGATGTGAGAGTTGGACTGTGAAGAAGGCTGAGCACTGACGAATTGATGCTTTGAACTGTGGTGTTGGAAAAGACTCTTGAGAGTCCCTTGGACTGCAAGGAGATCCAACCAGTCCATTCTGAAGGAGATCAACCCTGGGATTTCTTTGGAAGGACTGATGCTGAAGCTGAAACTCCAGTACTTTAGCCACCTCATTGGAAGAGTTGACTCATTGGAAAAGACTTTGATGCTGGGAGGGATTGGAGGCAAGGGAACAAGGGGATGACAGAGGATGAGATGGCTGGATGGCATCACCGACTCGATGGACATGAGTCTGAGTGAACTCCAGGAGTTGGTGATGGACAGGGAGGCCTGGCGTGCTGCGATTCATGGGGTCCCAAAGAGTCGGACACGACTGAGAGACTGAACTGAACTGAACTGAACCCCTTCGTAAATTGAGGAAGACATGTATTTTTCTTTGGTCATCACTGAGTCACAAGGACTCACCTATCTGGATGGGCTGGAAAATTCAGTCTCTGATTGGGCAGCCACCTGATAGTTATAATCAACATTGGAAGGAGAGGTTTGGTGGAGAGATAGTGGTTCTCAGCATGCCGCTAAACCTGCTTTTTCTCAGTTATATGACATGATAAATGTTGTCCTTCCTTTTTGCATGAAATGTGTTGCCCACATGTTGCCTATTAATGTATAAATCCTTGTTTAAATGACATTTCTTTTCTTTGGACAGGACTTCCCAGGTGTCCTACATAGAATAGGCTTCAGTTCAGTTCGGTTGTTTAGTCGCTCAGTCGTGTCCGACTCTTTGCGACCCCGTGAATTGCAGCACGCCAGGCCTCCCTGTCCATCACCAACTCCCGGAGTTCACTCAAACTCACATCCATCGAGTTGGTGATGCCATCCAGCTATCTCATCCTCTGTCATCCCCTTCTCCTCCTGCTCCCAATCCCCCCCAGCATCAGAGTCTTTTCCAATGTGTCAACTCTTCGCATGAGGTGGCCAAAGTATTGGAGTTTCAGCTTTAGCATCATTCCTTCCAAAGAACACCCAGGGCTGATCTCCTTCAGAAAGGACTGGTTGGATCTCCTTGCAGTCCAAGGGACTCCCAAGAGTCTTTTCCAACACCACAGTTCAAAAGCATCAATTCTTCGGTGCTGAGCTTTCTTCACAGTCCAACTCTCACATCCATACATGACCACAGGAAAAACCATAGCCTTGACTAGACGGACCTTTGTTGGCAAAGTAATGTCTCTGCTTTTCAATTTGCTATCTAGGTTGGTCATAACTTTCCTTCCAAGGAGTAAGTGTCTTTTAATTTCATGGCTGCAATCACCATCTGCAGTGATTTTGAATTAAAATAAATACATTTAAATTAAAAAAATAAATAAAGTCTGACACTGTTTCCACTGTTTCCCTATCTATTTCCCATCAAGTGATGGGACCAAATGCCATGATCTTCGTTTTCTGAATGTTGAGCTTTAAGCCAACTTTTTCACTCTCCTCTTTCACTTTCATCAAGAGGCTTTTGAGTTCCTCTTCACTTTCTGCCAAAAGGGTGGTGTCATCTGCATATCTGAGGTTATTGATATTTCTCCTGGCAGTCTTGATTCCAGCTTGTGCTTCTTCCAGCCCAGCATTTCTCATGATGTACTCTGCATATAAGTTAAATAAGCAGGGTGACAATATACAGCCTTGACATACTCCTGTTCCTATTTGGAACCAGTCTGTTGTTCCATGTCCAGTTCTAACTGTTGCTTCCTGACCTGCATATAGGTTTCTCAAGAGGCAGGTCAGATGGTCTGGTATTCCCATCTCTTTCAGAATTTTCCACAGTTTATTGTGCTTACCTCTACAGTATTTTAAACTGCAGCCCTTTATTTGTTTCTATTGTAACATTTATTACAAATTGTGATTACCTTATAAGTCATTGCAAGCTCCAAGCAGTCAGGACTGTTCATTATATTCTTGCATGTAGCCCAGCATCTGGCACTGTTGTGAAATAAATGAATAAACAGCTGTTTTAAAAGAGTGAGGTTATGCACTTCCTGGGAATTAACTGATACAACCTTATAAAAAGTATTCTTCTCCCAGTACCTCTCAGTAAAACACCTTGACAAACTGTTAGAGGTTGAAGGTAAGGGCTCAAGGAAACCAAGAGAACCAATGTGGTCTTTATGAGGCAAGCTGGAATTTGGAATTTTATTCCTGGGATGAGGAGAAAAGAGCAGAACAGCAGGTTAAAAGGGAGAGGAAGACTGGTAAGCCAGTGAGGCATGAAGAACTTGGATGTTTCTGGGAGAATGATGCAGATGCTGAGAAATTCTGTTGCAGGATTACCATGAATGGGAAAATGTTTACTATGAATTTCAGTGGGATCCATAAGTGCTATGACCTATTTTTAGTAGGATCTATTGTCTTCACATACACTTCATGTGAGTGTGTGTGTATGCATGTATGCATGCATAGGGTCATTCAAAACTAAGAAGAGGCTACCTTGTGTACTTTTTAACCCACTGAAGGATGGAACCAGCAGGTACAGAAGTGCAAATCCAAAAGTCAGATGACATGTTGAGAATTAAAATCTGAAGAATTTACCAAGATCTTTATAAAAATTTCAGAATTCCCATGGGATGTGATATAGCTTAATTTTCCACACTGAGATTTGGAGTCTCAGGGATACCAGCTGATGCATTTCTCACCAGGCTTCTGATTTTCTACTGTTGTAGTCTTTATCACCATCATGTAGATGCCTAACTGGGGTGGCTCCTGCCAGCCCCACTTGAATGTAAGATCCTGTAACTCGTTCTGGCCAGTGGAACATTCATGGAAGTTATATATTCTACATCGAAATTGATACATGAAAAATCTCCCTGCATTCTTCTACTTTTCTCTTTTCCACGTGTCATCCAGGTATTCAAGTCTAAGGTGATCTCAGAAGCTGTGTATTGAAGATGGCAGAGTCTCTGTGAGCCCCAGTCCTGGAAGTCACATGTTCCAGAGAACTTCAGGTACAGGTGAGAAGATCTCTCCATCGGGAATAAGGAAAGCAAATACTAAATCATCACTTATATATGCCTTACATCCGATATATGCCTAATGTACTCATGGGAGATAAAGGAGCAGTCATGTAGAAAACATAGTCGAAGTTTTGGCCAATAGCCCCCTAAGAGCCTTTGGAACCAGAGGGGCTTCCTTATTTAGTATCTTATCCACAAAAGGGTCAGCTCATTTTGAGGGAACTATTTCCAGTGGTCTGTTAAAAATAACTCAATTGGTGGGAAGTTCTCTCTGCATGGATTCATCATCGTTTCTCTGGGAGGTTGTTAGAGTCTACCCAGCATCTTTTGTAGAGATCAGTGAGATTAGGAAATGAAGTGGGTTTTTGTGCCGCCAAAGTAAACTTCTTGCAAAATTCTGGGATAAGGAAAGGATGGCAGCAGTTGTTAGCCATTGTCTTTCCCCCTCGTGTCTTTGCAGAGGGCAGTGAAGTCAGCAAAGTTTTCTCAGTCTCAATTCATCTATGGCCAGGATAGGGAAATGCCACACAACTCCAGAATGGAGTAAGAGTATTTGTTCAGTACAGAACTAGTGGCTTAACACAAGCATCAAGGTGAACAATACAGGAGTAACTTCCTGAGAGTCCTAGGACCCAATAGACTTTGTCTTTTCCATAGAAAATCTTCATGCCTATGGAGAAAGGATCCTATTTAACTTTTTCTCTTGGAATGAAAACATTGAGGAGAGATCTATGCCATATCCTCTCCTTGTTAAATAAAGCACCTTGGAGGAAATGTGGCAGGATCCTGGTTTGAGAACATCTTTTTGGAAGCCGGAATTGTGATTTAAAGTCAAGAGAAAGAAATAGTTCTTCTCCAACTTCAGTTTCGGGAAAGCATTTATCTTCATCACTCTCATCTAGGCTCTCAGTTTGTGCTTAGGAAAGACAGATGTGTCCTGCAGGTCTTTCCTCCCTCATGTGAAAAAGGGAGCAGTGCATCATATTTGGCTTGTGAACAAACAGAGAATATCAGCTTCCATTTCACAAATACATCCATTCACTTGGAGGAGTGTTTTCCTCTGGCTGAGGGAGCAGAATGCCCATTACAGTGTATTCTGTGTGTCCCCAGGCTTTAATATATCTCAGAGCAGCTCTCCTCAGCATTCCACATTATAAAATCAATCTCTATTTAAGTAAGAGGAGGATATTTATTTCTTAATTTTTTAATAATGCATTTTGTGATTTGTTAGACCTTCAGTATTGTATTATTTATTTATTGTGCCTATAGGGTGCATTGCTGCTTGGTAATAGAGCAGCTATGGAAACTTGAGACCTAAGCAGAAATGAGTTCAATAATATTGCTACACTCTAGGACTTTATCCAAAATTAACAAAAGAACAAAAGTGCAAGGCAATGATAACCCATCTGACAGCATTTTGAGAGTGTTTGTGAAAGAATAGTGATGGGGATTTTATAAGAATGGTAGACAAGGGAAAATGACGAATGGATGGATTTTTAATCAGAACTATTTCATAAACCTCATAAAACTGGATTTACTATGTTCTCGGTGTGTGTGTGTCTATCTGCCTCTATGTTTTTATTTAATGCTTTAATAAGGTAAAAGCTATCTAAGGACTTGATCGAACTTAAATATTTTCCCCATCCTCTGGCAAATCATATAGGCAAGGATGGTGATGAATGTAGCTTGGGACAAAGATGCCTTCACTTTGATTCCAAGGCCTGCTGACTATTGAAAAGAAAGAAGAGCTCCACATGGAAAAAGGGGTACAGTTTTGTTTATCCTTGTTAAATAGCATAAAATGTACTTAATTTTTGTCCCCCAAACTTAAAGTAATAGGAAGTAATTCTCTACTTTCTTGAAAATTTCCTCGAAAACTCTCTAACGTACATGGGAATGATGTCATAAAAATTGGTAACATAAAAATCAGGGGTAAATTGACATGTTTAACTCAAAAGATTTCTACACCTATAAAACATTACTCAAATGCTGTTACTAGTGATATGATACTAATTAGGGCCAATACCCTCCAATGATTTAGGTTTCTTTAACTCTTATGAATCTTGATGGCCAATTCAGGAAAATTATATCATGCCAATGACACCATTTGACATTAAGCAAAAAATAAAGGCAGTGAAGGACACTTGCCCTTGGTGGAAAGATGCCATCTTTAGTCAGCCAGGCAGTCAGCCAGTCTGTCAACAACATTTATTGAATGCCTAATGAGAGAGGGTGCCAAGAGACAGGGAGGAGACAGGGGCTCTGGCCTTGAGGGGCAGCCAGGACAATGATGGAGTCAGAAAAAAGGCAGAGCCATGCCCACAGAAAGCTGGAGAAGCAGTGTCTCATTGAGCAGAGCACAAGGGCCAGCCAGGGGGTGGGCACCTCGCCTTTGCTGAGTCCCGAAGGCACAGGAACCCTCGCTAGTCTAGTCTGGTGAGCTTATCGGGTACTTATGCAATCCTCTGAGGGAAGTGGTTTCAATTTCTCCAAGTCTCAGTTTTCCTCAACTGACTGCTCAAGCGAGCAAAGTGTGGCCAAAGCCAGAGTGGGTGCAGTTTGTCCCACCATGTGGGAGGTCAGGGGCACTGAAGCCTGATATGGGAGGCAGGCAAGGAGAGCACAGCCTTAGCTACATATGTTTGAGGCTCCTCACCTTTTCAGGCTCTCCCCTGCCTGTTTTTAAAGTCAGGTTCCTAATGAAGGGAAGAACTATGAAATTCATATTGTCAGATTTGGTTGAGGAGAGGACAGAAGAATCAGTGTGCACATTTGGTTCTAGCACATGTTCAGTCCTGTCATATTTGTGTGATTTGTGCTAGTGGAAGCAAATTTATGGCTGAATGCTTGTGTGATCTAGTAAGTTCTCAGTAGCATAGCAGGGCAGAGCCTGCTGATTTTCCCTTCTGTTTTCTTTCAAGGTGCAGTTCAGGGGTCCTTCTTTTTAATGGGCTGCAAATCTTCATTCACTTCCTGTTTGTCCTGGAGCTGGGACCAACAAAGGGAAGGAAGAGCAAACTTAGTGTGCATTGTCTTGTTGTAGAGAAGGTTCTTCCCTTAAACTCTTGGTAACCCCATTCTTGGGGCCCTGGAGATCACAGCACAGAAGAGAGATTAATTGGCCTTTGGGACTAGACAAGATCCATTAAGATTTTGGTTGTAGCCATAAGAAGATATAGAGACTGGTTAAAGTAATATAAATCCTTCACTAATAAGCTGCTTTTTCAATATTGACAAAAGCACAAATGAAAAGTTTGGAAGAGATAGAGTTGGAACAGAATGACTGTGTTCTAATCAGACTCAGCCTTAGGAAGCCAAGTCATGGCTCACATGTATGGGAAGGGAGGCCATCCAAACTTGGGTATGACATCATAACCACATCTACCTGCTGGAAGACTCGAATATGGGATATACTTATTTTTTGTTGAGTATTTCCAAATAAATTCCTTACAAATGAAATAGGCTTATATATCAGTATGATTAGGACATCCATTCATTTAACAAACACATGTGGATCATCTTCCCTAGCTCAAACAGAACACTAGGTCCCAGGAGTTTGGAAAAGACTGCCCTGCCCATTGCTTAGGGAGCTCCATCGTAATAGGGAGGAGCAGGTGTAGAGAACGGTGTAGAACAGAGCACGCTACCCATGTACCATAGATGTATGGGCGAGCTACCTAGGGCGGAGGAGGGCAGAGGAGGCCATGTTTTGTGGCAAACATGTACACTATTACTCTAGAACATTGTGAAACAGAGTGAATGATTTGTTTCATGGCTTGGAGGCCTGTGAAAAGTCTCATTCCAGTTTACAAGCATGCGGTCTCACGCATTAGAGGACAGGACAGTTGCTGTGCAGCTGCTGCAGCTAATGTATGGAAATGGGATGGGACAGGGTTGGAGGGATGGGAGATGTAGTTGCTCAAAGGCTGATTGTCCATTTCCCCCCTATCCCATTGCAGGCCTTCCAACTGTAAGTGCAGAAACATTCTTTGATTTCACGGAGTATGTGGAAACAGAAGGTCAGCCTGACAGTCTCTGAATATTGAAAGTTTGCTGTGGCCACGGCAAGACAGGAAGGTAGACCATTTATCAGGATCACGAGTGGGTAATTCAAAGGGAGTGGGTGAGTATGTCATACAAACAAACACAAACTTCTGAGGATGAAGTGAATTTTGATCCACTGAATTATGATTTCAATGGATTAGGAAATTTGGCTCATTATAATAGCCTGCTCCAGTATTCTTGCCTGGAAAATTCCGTGAACAGAGAAACCTGGCAGACTACAGCCTATGGGGTTGCAGAGAGTCAGACATAACTGAGTGACTGAATCTGGACACTTGCATAATAGCCCTATGAACAAAATAAAGGTATGTTGTTATTTTGAAGTGAAAAATAGAACCTAAACCAAATCAAACCAGAGTGTTTTGAAAACAGAGTATCACTAGAGGCAATGGTAAGCAAAACAAAAGAAGAAACAACAGAAGATCTTAAGTTTGTTTTTGTTTCTATCCTTTTTATAATGGAAATTTTCAAACATAAGCAGAAATCAGAACTAGTAAAAACTCATGTACCCATCACCCAGCTTCAGTAGTTTCATGAGTTCATGCCCAATCTTGTCTCATTTATAACACCCCATCCCTCAACTCCACACCACTCCCACTAGTCCCAGGGATTAGGATGGCACGGTTGACTGGCAGTTTAGGACCAGGCACATCGACTAAAAAGAGCAGTGAGCAAGGAAAGAGTTGCACCAGTTGTGTGGTTTCGCCAGGTGGTGCCAAGTGAACCGGTGACATCTGTGTCCCCATGTTTGTTTGTTCTTTTGCCTGCTTTCAAGCTTTCCAATTCTTTCCAGTGCCAGGAAGTAGGGAACAAGTTGTGTAGGTATTTTCTGCCCTAATAAAGGACTGTATATATGGAAAGAAGATGGCAGAGAAGGAGAGAAGATAGAAAGAGGAAGGTAGGACTGAGGGTCAGAGCACAAAAGATTAAGCTTGCAGGTGGCCAACCCCGCTGTTGGAAAACTGGGAAAACTCACTGCACTCCCTGGCTCTTCCTCCAGCTTTTCTTCACTCCATCCTCCAGGTGAATGGGCTGAACCATTGCCAATTCCCCCTAGTCCTCAGTCTCTTGATCCCAGGTTTCCTCAAACGCTGCCACTCAGTCTTGAATGCTACCCCTTCCCTTTTATACCATCTCCATCATGAGGTCCCCTTGTGTCCCAGGTCTGGGTCAGTGCCCTTCTCGTATCCTCCCCAGCTTCTGCACTCATGCTGTTGGAGCAGTCCATGTGTTGTGTTAACTCCCTGTTCAGTCACTTGTCTTCCTCAACAGACTGTGGACTACATAGGGACAGGCTTGTGATGGCTTTGTTGTGTATCCCCACGTATATTGAGTGCCCAGCATGCAGTAGATGTTCAATGTAGTTTTTACTGACTGCATTAAACAAAGCTGAAAACAAAATATGTAGGATATGCAAAAATGCATATCCAAGAATCGGGGAATGACTCAGGGCTCCCTTTGTGGTAATTAGACAAAAGGTGACTCTTTTCTTGGGAAAAAAAATGCCACTTTCAAGGTAGGGCACCCTGTGTGTGAGCTGAAAAGACTGAAGTCTTTACTGGCCTCTCCATTAGGTATCCTCATGCAGGGAACAATCTGCCCAACCATGAGGAGCAAATCTGGAGGGATCTTTGTACCAATGGTTCTCTACTCTGATTATGTATTAGAAAAACCTGGTTGCTCTTTGAAGCTATCCTTGTCCAAGCCCCAACCTCAGCGATTCAGAGTTAATTGATCTTGGGGCACTGGTTTATCAGTTTATTTTTAATGCCCCCCCCACCTCAAGTATTGCAGCCTGGGCTGAGAACTATAGGTTTGGACTTAACCATTATGAATATCTCAAACTAGGCTGTATTGCAGATGTGGATTTGCACTGTATACACGTGTATCAACATGCTAATGGGTCCACATTCCAGCTGAAATGCTAAAGCCAATATCTACCACTGGCACTTCTAGATTAACTGCCAAGAGCCGTTTCCGTTAACACCTACCTCCAAATGCCCAGGTAGGTGCCCCACCCCCACCCCAAACTGTCTTGCATCAAGGAGGAAGCTAAGAGGCAGCTTAACCCCTACCCAGAAATGCAACTCAAGATTGTGGGAGCAAGAGTTCCAAAGTAACTCCTGCTCACACCTGGCTGTGCAACCTTGAAAATTCCCTGCTTCAGTTACCTTGGTTATAAAATTAAACTAACGGTATGGACCTACTTGCCAGAAATGTCATAAGATTTAATGAGCAAATAATTGTAAAGTACTCTATAAACATAAATTGTTGTGAAACTGCTAAATAATTTCATTGTGTAAAATTCCATAGAAATCTATCCTGTTCTTTTAGTTTTTTTAATCACTATTTATTTGATTTATGCATGCAAGACAGCATTTGCTAAAAACCCTTTCTTACACGGGTATTCTCTTTGATTTATTCTCTTTCATTCTGCCAGCACACAGCCTGACACATGTATAAAGGATTTGCAAGAAAAATCACTTAATGCATAGCATTTCCTTTGTTGTGACTGTCTTATCATGAACTGTTATAGTTGTCACTTATTCTCAGAATTGTTTGTCTAGTTTCTGCTCAGGCTTATAAATACTCACCTTGGACATGGTTTATAGACAGTGTAGGGAAAACAAATACATATGCTGGAATAGTCAACTTAGATTTATTCTTACTTAAGGAAAAAAAGGCTTAAAGTTTTAACATGTGCTTGATAAGCTATAATTCAGCCTGAAAGATGGAAGCGGTTTGTATTTCCTCTCCTGGGTAAGCTCAACATTTAAGGTTTCAGCTCTTTTCTGTACCTCTTCAGTAGGTTATGTCTTTTCCAGAAGAACTGAACTCAAAGCACAATTTCCAAGAATGCTATTACCAGAGGAATGGGGACATTTAACCACCTATAAACTGTAGAGGAGTGGAACATGAGGGACTCAAGAATTTGAGTGTTTGTGAAATATTCAGTCACTCAGTCACATCCAACTCTTTGAGACCCCATGGACTGCAGCACGCCAGGCCTCTCTGTCCATCATCATCTCCCGGAGTTTACTCAAACTCATGTCCATTGAGTCAGTGATGCCATCCAACCATCTCATCCTCTGTTCATTCCTTCATCCCTTCTCCTCCTGCCTTCAATCTTTCCCAGCATCAGAGTCTTTTCAAATGAGTCAGTTCTTCACATCAGGTGGCCAAAGTATTGGAGTTTCAGCTTCAGCATCAGTCCTACCAATGAATATTTAGGACTGATTTCCTTTAGGATGGACTGTTTGTTTGGATCTCCTTGCTGTCCAAGGGACTCTCAAGAGTCTTCTCTAACACCACAGTTCAAAAGTATCAATTCTTTGGTGATTGTGACTCAACTACTAATATACCTGATGTGTCTCAGAACGCCAGCCCTTTGAAAATGTGTGAAGTATAAAGTTTGCCCCTGCTTATGCTAAATCTCTTGACATCAATCTCCATTCCCAAAACATTACCTTTCCTATTCTAGAAAAAAGCCATCCAATTTCACCAGGCAGTGGTCTTGAGTGTGCTCTCCAGAAAAGGCAGGGAGCCTGGCATGAAGGCAGGAAGTACCTTTCCTCACATGTCACTAGAGATGCTGTGTGCTATGGTTTGGAGTCACAGCACCCAGCTTTTCTTCTTTTAGCACTCTGAGGTAAGTCATTTCATTTTTTTAAGCTTCAGTTTCCTGATGTGTAAGATGAAGACAGAAGTGCCCAAAAGGATTATAGTAGGGACAAATGACATGGGCCATCAGTACACTGTTAAACACACAACAGGTCTGCTTAATCTGAATTATAAAATGTCCAGATCTTAATCCACAGAGAAAAAGCTACACTAAAAATGAGACAGTATAGTACAAAGTAAAGGAAAACATCAGACTTTGGTTTCAGAAGACATGTAAACCTTTCCCTGCCATTAATTGGCTGTGTGACCTTAGGTAAGTCACTTCTCCCACCCAATGTTCCCTGCTGCAGAATGAAGATAATGGTGTCCATCTTACAGAGTATTAGGATTACTATTAAATAAAATAACACAAGTGAGTCCTTAGAGAAATGGAAGGGTTGATAGTTATTGACAATGATTTTCATTGCCTTGCTTTTAGGAAACTCTTCAATAGTCTTTTAAGCAATGATAGATTTGGGATTTAAAAATATTAGTATCTCAGAAATACAAAGGGTCATAAGAGACTACCACAAGCCATTATATGACTATGAAATGGACAACATAGAAGAACTGGACAAATTCTTAGAAAGACATAGCTTTCAAAGACTGAACCAAGAAGAAATAGAAAATATGAATAGACCAATCAAAAGTACTGATTTGAATCAGTTCTGATGAGATGGATGAAACTGGAGCCGATTATACAGAGTGAAGTAAGCCAGAAAGAAAAACACCAATACAGTATACTAACACATATATATGGAATTTAGAAAGATGGCAATGACGACCCTGTATGCAAGACAGGAAAAAAGACACAGCTGTGTATAACGGACTTTTGGACTCAGAGGGAGAGGGAGAGGGTGGGATGATTTGGGAGAATGGCATTCTATCATGTATACTATCATGTAAGAATTGAATCGCCAGTCTATGTCTGACGCAGGATACAGCATGTTTGGGGCTGGTGCATGGGGATGACCCACAGAGATGTTATGGGGAGGGAGGTGGGAGGGGGATTCATGTTTGGGAACACATGTAAGAATTAAAGATTTTAAAATTAAAAAAAAAAAAAGATTTGAAACAGTTCAACTGGAAAAAAAAAAAAAAGTACTGAAACTGTGATTAAAAGTCTTCCAATAAATGAAGTCCAAAAGCAGATGGCTTCACATGGTGAAGCCCATCAAACATTTAGAGAAGAGTCAAAACCTATCTTTCTGAAATCTCCAAAGAACTGCATAGGAAGGAACAGAAATGTCATAAGATTTAATGAGCAGATAATTGTAAAGTGCTCTGTAAATATAAATTGTCGTGCAGTTCCTAAATTACTCATTCTATGAGACCATCATTACCCTGGTACCAAAATCAGACACAGATACCACAAAAAAAGAAAACTTTCTTTGTAGTATCTTTGCCCTGATATTACAAGGCAATATCAGTGATGAACATAGACACAAAAATCCTCAACAAAATACTAGCAACTTGAGTCTATTAGCAAACAATATAATAAAAGGATCAAATACTTGATAAAGAGGGATTATTCCCAGGGATGTAACAATTCTTCAATATCCACAAATCAGTCTGATATACCACATCAACAAACTGAAAGATAAAAACCATATGATCATCTCAAAAGATGCAGAAAAAGATACATTGACAAAATTCAACTCCCATTTATGACAACAAATTTTCCAGAAAATGCACATAGAGGGAACCTACCCTAACATGATGAAGGCTGTATATGAAAAAACCACAGCTAGCATCATCCTCAATGTGAAAAACTAAAAGTATTTCTTCTTAAATCAGGAAAGAGACAAGGATGCCCAATCTCACCAATTTCATTCAACACAGTTGGGGAGTCCTAGCCATGGCAAACAGAGAAAAAAAATAAAAGTAATCCAAATTGGAAATAAAGAAGGAAGAATGTTGCTACTTGCAGATGACATGATACTATACATAGAAAATCCTAAAGGTGCTACCAGAAAACTACTAGAGCTCATCAGTGAATTCAGCAAAATTATACACTGAGATTTCTTACATTTCTATACACTAAAAACAAAAGATCAGAAAGAGAAATTAAGGAAACAGTCTCATTAACCATTGCATTAAAAGGCATAATATATCTGGGAATAAACCTAGCTAAGGATGTGAAAGACCTGTATTCTGAAACCTATACGAATTAGATGAAAGAACTTGAAGATGACACAAATAGATAGAAAGATTTACCATGTTCTTGGACTGGATGAATCAATGTTGTCAAAATGACTATACTACCCAAAGTAATCTACAGATTCAAAGCAATTCCTATCAAATTACCAATGGCAATTTTCACAGAATTAGAAAAAGAGAAAAAACAAATATTGTATGGAAACACAAAAGACCCCAAAGAACCAAAGCAATACCGAGAGAGAAAAATGAAGCTGGAGGAATCAGACTCCCTGACTTCAGGCTATACTATAGTCATCAAAATAGCATGGTACAAAAACAGAACTATACATCCATGAAACAGGACAGAAAGCTAAGAAATAACTCCCATGCACCTATTATCACCTTGTTCAATCACTAAGTTGTATCCAACTCTTTGCAACCCAGTGAACTGCAGCACTCCAGGCTTCTCTGTCCATCACTATATCCAGAGTTCGCTCAAACTCATGTCCATTGAGTCAAAGATGCTATCCAACCATCTCATCCTCTGTCAACCCCTTTGCTTCCTGCCATCAGTCTCTCCCAGTATCAGGATCTTTTCCAATGAGTCAGCTCTTTGCATCAGGTGGCCAAAGGATTGGAGCTTCAGCTTTAGCATCAGTCCTTACAATGAATATTCAAGGTTGATTTCCTTTAGGATTGACTGGTTGGATCTTCTTGCTGTCCAAGGGACTCTCAAGAGTCTTCTCCAGCACCACACTTTGAAAGCATCAATTCTTTGGCACTCAACCTTTTTTATGGTTGAACTCTCACATCTGTAGAGACTACTGGAAAAATCATAGCTTTAACTATATGGAGTTTTGTCAGCAACATGATGTGTCTGCTTTTTAATGTGCTGTCTAGGTTCATTATACCTTTTCTTCCAAGGAGCAAGCATCTTCTAATTTTATGGCTGTAGTCACTGTCTGCAGTGATTTTGGAGCCTATGAAAATAAAATCTGTCACTGCTTCCACTTTTTCCCCATCTATTTGACATGAACGGATGGAATCAGATACCATGATCTTAGTTTTTTAAGTGTTGAATTTTAAGCCAGCTTTTTCACTCTCTTTTACCCTCATCAAGAGGCTCTTTAGTTTCTCCTTGCTTTCTGCCATTACAGTAGAATCATCTGCATATCTAAGGTTCTTGATATTTCACCCAGCAGTCTTGATTCCAGATTGTGAGTCATCCAGCCCAGCATTCACATAATGCGTTGGTCACAGGACTGGAAAAGGTCAGTTTTCATTCCAATCCCAAAGAAAGGTAGTGCCAAACAATGTTCAAACTACCACACAATTGTACTCATCTCACAAGCTAGCAAAGCAATGCTCAAAATTCTCCAAGCTAGGCTTCAACAGTATATGAACCAAGACCTTCCAGATGTACAAGCTGGATTTAGAAAAGGCAGAGGAGCCAGAGATCAAATTGCCAACATTCGTTGGATCATAGAAAAAACAAGAGAATTCCAGAAAAACATCTACTTCTGCTTCATTGACTACACTAAAGGCCATGTATGAATCACAACAAACTGTGGAAAATTCTTAAAGAGATGGGAATATCAGATCACCTTACTTGCCTCCTGAGAAACCTATAGGCAGGTCAAGAAGCAACAGTTAGAACCAGACATCAAACAATAGACTGGTTCCAAATTGGGAAAGGAGTATGTCAAAGCTGTATATTGTTACCCTGCTTATTTAGCTCATATGCAGAGTACATTATGTGAAATGCCAGACTGGATGAAGTACAGGCTGAAATCAAGATTGCAGGGAGAACTATCAATAACCTCAGATATACAGATGATATCACCCTTAAAGCAGAAAAAAAGAGGAACTAAAGAATCTCTTGATGAAGGTAAAAGAAGAGAGTGAAAAAGCTGGCTTAAAATTCAATGTTCAAAAAACTAAGATCATGGCATTTGGTCCCATCACTTCATGGCAAATAGATGGGGAAACAATGGAAACAGTGACAGGCTTTCTTTTCTTGGGCTCCAAAATCACTGTAGATGGGGACTGTAGCCATGAAATTTAAAGATGCTTGCTCCTTCTAAGAAAAGCTATGACAAACCTAGCCTGCATATTAAAAAGCAGAGACATTACTTACCGACAAAGGTCCATCTAGTCAAAGGTATGGTTTTTCCAGTAGTCATGTATGGATGTGTGAGTTGGACCATAAAGAAGGCTGAGTGCTGAAGAATTGATGCTTTTGAATTGTGGTGTTGGAGAAGACTCTTAAGAGTCCCTTGGACAACAAGGAGATCCAAACAGTCTATCCTAAAGGAAGTCAGTCCTGAAATATTCATTGGAAGGACTGGTGCTGAAGCTGAAACTCCAATACTTTGGCCACCTGATGTGAAGGGCTGACTCATTAGAAAAGACTCTGATGCTGGGAAAGATTGAAGGCAGGAGGAGAAGGGATGAAGGAATGAACAGAGGATGAGATGGTTGGATGGCATCACTAACTCGATGGACATGAGTTTGCGTAAACTCTGAGAGTTGGTGAAGGACAGGCAAGTCTGGCGTGCTGTAGTCCATGGGGTCGCAGAGTCGGACACAACTGAACAACAACTCTGCGTATAAGTTAAGTAAGCAGGGTGACAATATACAACCTTGATGTATTCCTTTTCCAATCTGGAACAAGTCCATTGTTCTATGTCTGGTTCTGTTTCTTCTTTTCCTGCCTGTAGGTTGCTCAGGAGACTGGTAAGGTAACCTGATATTCCCATCTCAAGCTTTCCACAGTTTGTTGTGATCCACATAGTCAAAGACTTTAGTGTAGTCAATGCAGCAGAAGTTGATTTTTTAAAAAATTCTCTTGCTTTTTCTATTATCCAATGGATGTTGGCAATTTGATCTCTGGTCATCTATTCTATGACAAAGAAGGCAAAAATATACAATGGAGAAAAGACAGTTTCTTAAATAAGTGGTGCTGGGAAAACTGAACAATTATATGTAAAAGAATGAAATTGGAACATTCTGTAACCATCACAAAAATACACTCAAAAGGGATGAAAGCCCTAAATATAAGACTAGATATTATAAAACACCTAGAGGCAAACATAGGTAGGACACTCTCTGACATAAATCATAGCAAAATCTTTTTGAACCACCTCCTAGAGTAATGAAAACAAAAATAAACAAATGGTATGTAATTAAACTTAAAAGCTTTCCCAGAGCAAATGAAACCATAAACAAGACAAAAAGACAGCCCACAGAATGGGAGAAAATATTTGCAAAGGAAGTGAAGTACAAGGGATTAATCTCCAAAATATACAAACAGCTCATGCAGCTCAATCAAAAAATAGGTGGAATATCTAAACAGACATTTCTCCAAAGACACAAAGAGGGCAAACAGATGGCCAAAATGCTCATGAAAAGATGCTCACCATCACTAATTATTAGACAAATGCAAATCAAAATAGCAGTGAGGTATCATCTCATACCAGTCAGAATAACCACCATCAAAAAATAATCTATTAGCAATAAATCCTGGAGAGGGTGTGGAGAAAATGGTATCCTCCTACTCCATTGATGAGAATGTAAATTGGTACAGACACTATAGAGAAGAGTATACTGCATAAAAAACTAAAAATAGAGCTACCATATGATCATGTAACCCTACTCTTGGGCATATATCTGGAGAAAACCACAATTCCAAGAGATACATGCACCCCAGTGTTAACTGCAGCACTATTTACAATAGCTAAGACATGGAAGCAACCTAAATGTCCATCAACAAGGGAATAGATAAGGTTATGGGACATACGTACAAGGGAGTATTACTCAGTTATTAAAAAGAATGAAATAATGCCATTTGCAACAACATGGAAGGATGTAGACATTACCATACTAAGTGAAGTCAGGTAGACAAAGACAAATATCATTTGCTAACACTCATATGTGCAATCTTAAAAATAATGATATAAATGAACTTATTCACAAAACAGAAACAGACCCACAGACTTCAAAAACAATTTTATGGTTACCAAAGGGGAAATGTGGTGAGGTAGGATAAATTAGGAGTTTAGGATTTACGTATACACACTACTATATATAAAATAGATAAGTTCCTGTAGTATAGCACAGCGAACTGTACTCAATAGTTTGTCATAACCTATATGGGAAAAGAATCTGACGAAGAATGTGTCTATGTATATATAACTGAATCATTTAGCTGTATACCTGGGAGCTAACATAATATTGTAAATTAACTGTTCCCCAATAGAAAATAAAAATTAAATAAAAAATAGCCATGTCTTTATAGAGCTTGGAAACCCTTTATTGACTATACACTGAAAAGACTGTTACCAGTTATTAATACTTTTTTCTCTCAGCTAAGACATTATGCAGCAGCACTGATTAAGGCCCTGCAAGCCACTTGCAAAACTTTCCTCTCATAGCATGTTAATAGCTTAAGTTTCCTTCATGACTACTAATTTCATGTGACTTCACTGGATGATTACATATTTATGTATTATTTATTATGCAAATCTAGAATTATACATTATTTAAAGCCATATTAACAGTATGTATTATTTATGATGGAACTGTATTAATATATATTATTTCAAGTAACTTTGGGTTGAGCTTTTTTTTCTTGTGGATCACAGTCAGTGGAAGTTAGTATTCCATTCGAGAATCAGTGCAGCTCTCCTTCTGGGACATTGCCCATCAAGTTTCCTATCAGCACATCTTCTGCATAGCCATTGTCTACGAAATTACTCTAAGGGGCAAAGTCTACAGGGCTCTTTGAATACAGGCATGGCTAAAATATTTCCACTCCTTTAACAAATTGTGAAGTAGGTGGTTTGCCATTGAGATTCCACTGTCTCTGATAATGACCTTCATTCCCAGATCATCATCTTTTCCATTTTGGAGGAAAATAATCAGATAAATCTGAGAAAATGAGCCATGGTTAAAGTAGGACTTGATTAAGCTGTATTTGGCTGCAAGTCACAGAAAGCCTGGAAAACAGTGGCTTAAATGCTAGGACTGTGTATTATGTCACTTAATAGGAAGTTTAAAGGTAAGCGAGGCCGAGTAAGGTTATGTGCTTCAGGGTAGGGATGGCCTGTCTACAGTTCTCCTGTTCTTCCTTATGTGTTTGACAGTATTACCCTAGATTGTTGCCACATAAGTGCAAATTATTTGACACATATTCAAGCATCAAATTCTCTTAAAATCTTCAGAAAACAGCATGAAAGGGTAATAGAAAAAGGGCTTTGTTCGATCTCTAGTTCTATGTTTGGTTTGCGAGAAAATATTTCCCAGAAATTCCACAGTAGACTGAGTCTAGTGCCCACAGTTTCACTGACACAGAATAGTAGAGATTTTTTTCCCCATGACATAGAGCAAACTATTGGATTCCCTGAGGCTTGGAACATTCCTACCCAAACAAAATCAAGGCCCTGTCAGCAAGGAAAAGGGCATAGCAGGTATTAGGTGGATGACCATATAAGTATCTAACATGAAAGGCCAGGAATTTAATGGATCACTCTTTATGAGAAAATTTACATTTAAAAGACACTTGAGATTTTCAGAAGGACCTAGAAGGAATTTCAATTTACTGCCAACATGAAGTAACAGGGATGAAATTTACTTTCCCATCTGAAAACAAACAAACAGAAAATCTGAAAAACCAGAGTACACAAATGAAACAGTGATTTTTTTCAAGACATTGGATAGCAAAGAATGAAGGATGGTGGTTGCTAAGAGACAAGAAACAAATGATATGAGACCCAGAAAAATGCTAGCGAAAAACTGACGATGTTAAGTAGTAACATGAAAGGTAAAAAGAAAATATAAATAGAACTCCTGAAATGTCTGAGTTGAAAATACACTGGATGGGATTAATGACACTTTAAAGTTCCCAATGGAGTGAGGGATATAACAGAAAAAATAGTGGGCAAAAAATTTCCAAATTTCATGAATACTTTAAGTACACAGACACATGAAGCCCATCAAATCCCAAGTACAAAAAACATTAAGAAAACCTCTCCAGGGCACATTATAATCAAATTGCTTCAAACTAGTGATAAAGAGAAAGTCTTAAAAGCAGGCAGAAAACAAGACATGTAGAACAGAACAAAGATAGGCATGCCACCAGATTTCTTGCCAGAAACAATGCAAGCAAAAAACAATGGAGCAACATTTTAGAAAAGACCCTAAATCTTTAAACCTTAAATTCATAACCTAGCAAAAACAGTTATCAAAAATAAAGGCAAAATACTTTCAGATACACAGAAGCTGAAATAATTCATTAATAGCAGGTCTACATTAATAAGAAATGCTGAAGAAAATTCTTAAGGCAGAAGTAAAATGATATTAGTAATCAATTTGGAATTGAGAGGTTTGGGAAATGGCAAGTGAATGAGTAAATATAGACTTTCATGTATTATTTAGCTTTCTGGAAAACAAAGTTGATTGCTTAAACAAAAATAACTCTGTAGGGTACAGCTTATATGTAGAAGTTAAATGTATAACAATAGTACAATAGTCTGGAAGGGAGAAATGGAAACATACCGCTGAAAGATTTTTATACTGTACTATAAAAATACTACGCATGAGTGGTATACTATCATTTGAAGATAGATTGTGATAACTTAAATATATGTATATAAGCCCCTGATACCATGCCAGGAGGAGACCAACCAGTCACTTAGTCACAGTAGATTAAACTAGATCTCTCACACAGAACTATACAAAAGAGATCTTAATGACCCAGATAACCACAATGGTGTGATCACTCACCCAAAGCCAGACATCCTGGAGTGCAAAGTCAAGTGGGCTGTAGGAATCACCACTGTGAACAAAGCTAGTGGAAGAGATGGAATTCCAGTTGAGCTATTTCAAATCCTAAATGATGATGCCATTAAAGTGCTGCACTCAACATGCCAGCAAATTTGGAAAACTCAGCAGTGGCCACAGGACTGGAAAAGGTCAGTTTTCATTCCAATCCCAGAGAAAGGCAATGCCAACGAATGTTCAAACTACTGCACAATTGCACTCATCTCACATGCTAGCAAAGTAATGCTCAAACTTCTCCAAGCTAGGCTTCAACAGTATATGAACCAAGACCTTCCAGATGTTCAAGCTGGATTTAGAAAAGGCAGAGGAACCAGAGAGCAAATTGCCAACATCTGCTGGATCACTGAAAAAGCAAGAGAATTCCAGTAAAACATCTACTTCTGTTTTATTGACTATGCCAAAACCTTTGACTGTGTGGACCACAACAAACTGTGGAAAATTCTGAAAGAGATGGGAATACCAGGCCATCTTACCTGCCTCCTGAGAAACCTATATGCAGGTCAAGAAGCAACAGTTAGAACCAGACATTGAACAATGGTCTGGTTCCTAATTGGGAAAGGAGTATATCAAGGTTGTATATTGTCTCTCTGCTTATTTAACTTATATGCAGAGTACATCATGTAAAATGCCAGGCTGGATGAAGTACAGGCTGGAATCAAGATTGCAGGGAGAAATATCAATAACCTCATAGGCAGATGACACCACTCTTATGGTAGAAAGCAAGGAGGAAGTAAAGAGCTTCTTGATGAAAGTGAGAGAGGAGAGTGAAAAAGTTGGCTTAAAACTCAATGTTCAAAAAACTAAGATCATGGCATTTTGTCCCATCACTTCATGGCAAATAGATGGGGAAATAATGGAAACAGTGACAGGCATTCTTTACTTGGGCTCCAAAATCACTGTAGATGGGGACTGTAGCCATGAAATTTAAAGATGTTTGCTCCTTGTAAGAAAAGCTATGACAAACCTAGACTGCATATCAAAATGCAGAGACATTACATGCCAACAAAAGTCCATACAGTCAAAGGTATGGTTTTTCCAGTAGTCATGTATGGATATGAGAGTTGGACTATAAAGAAGGCTGAGCACAAAAGAATTGATGCTTTTGAACTGTGGTATTAGAGAAGACTCTTGAGAGTCCCTTGTACAGCAAGGAGATCAAACCAATCAATCCTAAGGGAAATCAGCCCTGAATAATCATTGGCAGGACTGTTGCTAAAGCTGAAGTTCCAATACTTTGACCACCTGATGGGAAGAACTGACTCATTGGAAAAGACCCTCATGCTGGGAAAGATTGAAGGCAGGAGAAGAAGGGGATGACAGAGGATGATGTTTGGATGGCATCACCAACTCCATGGACATGAGTTTGGGCAAGCTCTGGGAGTTGGTGATGGACAGGGAAGCCTTGTGTGCTGCATTCCATGGGGTCGCAAAGAGTCAGACATGACTGAGCAACTGAACTGAACTTACACCATAGAAGGGGTAATTATTTATCTTGATTGAACTTGGCACATATTCTGAATAGGGGTTTGCCTTATAGAGTGTCTGATCCACCAGTACAGGATTGCATAGAATGTCACATTAGATCAGGAGAACCACTTTTCCACAATGGAGACGCAACAGTATGCACATGGCCATAGAATTTACTAGTTTTTTTTTTCATATTCTTTATCATCTAGAAGCTGCTGGGCTTCTAGAACAATCTTTGGATGAGGCAGCTGAGGTGCCAGTTTGGAGAAAATACCCTATAAGAATAGGATGTCATTCAGCATAAAATATATATCTGAAGTTGACAACATACATTTCCCCATGAATATGTCCAAGAACCTAAAATTGAGTGTAGCATCACTTCCAGTGACCTGGGGAATTTCTGCTATTCACCCCTACAGCTCTTGACTCTGTAGGTCTAAAGGTGCTTGTTCCAAATGTAGTGAGTATTTCCACCAGAAAACACAACACAATTAGAATCCTAGTAAATTTGTTCAGTTCAGTCGCTCAGTCGTGTCTGACTCTTTGCGACCCCATGAACCGCAGCATGCCAGGCCTCCCTGTCCATCACCAACTCCTGGAGTTTACCCAAACTCATGTCCATTGAGTCGGTGATGCATCCAACCATCTCATCCTCTATCATCCCCTTCTCCTCCTTCCCAGCATCAGGGTCTTTTCAAATGAGTCAGCTCTTCACATCAGATGGCCAAAGTATTGGAGTTTCAGCTTCAACATCAGTCCTTCCAATGAACACCCAGGACTGATCTCCAGTAGGATGGACTGGTTGGATCTCCTTGAAGTCCAAAAGACTCTCAAGAGTCTTCTCCAACACCACAGTTCAAAAGCATTAATTCTTCTGTGCTCAGCTTTCTTTATAGTCCAACTCTCACATAAATTTGTAAGCTGCCATTACTGCCCAGTCATTTTGGGCTCCTTATGTCAATAAACCAACAGACAAGGAAAGGAGTCACTATCCTGCAGCAACTGACCTAGGTCTTAGGGAGGTTGTTCAATGGGGGCAGGGAATACTTTGGTACCCCAGTGATACACTAGAAAATCTTTTGCTATCCCTTTGACCAATCTTCACAACAAGTGGACTCAGGCAACAGCCATGGCCTGAGATAGGCATGGTGACCAGTATCTCAGAACTCAGAGATGAAGACCACCTGGCCCTACCACCTTACTCACCAAGACCAACAGAGAAGCAACTAACGGTGGGTAGAGTACAGCTATAGATCTGAGACCAGCTGCAGTTGCGCAGACTTTAGTTCATTCCACCGCCTTAACACTATAACTTTTCCCATGAACATCTCCCAAAATCCTGAGAACCTGATTCTGGATGGGCCTATCCCATTTGGAGGAGGATTCAGGTAGTGAAAAGGGAGGACTATACTGATATGCCTCAGAGAGCCCCTTTCAGGATTAACGAACTTATTTTTCTAACTGTTGGGAATGTTAGTTGGTGACAGCTCATGCCCAAGTCCCTCCCTAGGAATTTCCCTCTATTAAAGTCAGTTACCTTATCCAAGTTTATACCACTGCCTGCACTATATCATATCCAATAAGTAGTTCTGAGATGAGGCCCCTTCTCTTTCCTCAACCCATTCATATATAAAGGGCTACCTCAGCTCCAGCATTACTGATAGGATTTGTCTGAGGTCTCTGTTGCAGCTGCATCACAGTTCAACTTCTCCCTCTGTTGAATACTGCTTCCCTTATGCTTTACCCTTTTCAGCTATTGATACCAAGCGTTATCCCCAATAAACCTCCACCATGCAAATCTGAGGGACTCTGTATCTGTTTTCTAGGGAACCCAATATATGACACCCAGCAGCCTCACATGTTACATGGAGGGAAAGATGGAGAGGCAGAAGCCAACACAATATTGTAAAGCAATTATCCTCCAGTAAGCAAAAAAAGATGCAGAGGTTGGTATTCTTAACATAAAAGGCAAGCTATGCCTAACAGAAGAGAGAAGCCGAACATAAAAAAGAAGTCCCTAAAACTGCTAATTGAGGGCTTTAAAGTACTAGATCAGCCTTGAGTAGAGAGGATTTGTATTTTCTTTTAGCTACCACCTCCATGTACTTGAAAGATTAGCCCTGGTCCCAACCGAAAAGTGCAAGTGACTATCACATTTTAAAAATGGATGGGAAAGTTCTTAGATTTCCCTGTACTGCTGGCACAGTCCCAGATAAAATGCCTTCCAAAAATGGGAAACCAAGTCTCTTTGATCACAAAGCCTCAAGATGTTGGAGGCAGATAAAATATCAATATGAATGGTGATTTTATACTTATATAAAATGGCAAATAAAAAGGAGACATCATTAATTCATTAAACAATTTATCTTATATTGGTCTTCTAAGACTTTCCAAAAAAAAGAAAACACTTTTAAACTCAATTCACCAGTACAGAGGTATCTCCCCCAAACCAAAGTTTAGGTGGAATCTCTTCCTGCACAGACCACTGTAACTCCTTGTTTACCTTTACTGTGACAGTGCATCCAAAATCCAGATGACCCAAGATGACCTAGACAACTATCTAGAGGAATAAAGCTTTTGTGGAATGCCAGCTGTCTCATCCGACTTTCCATTATTCCCTGTTTATTTACACATTGTGTGTATTATCTAGTTCTCTTTCTACCCTGGGTTCCTGGTCATTTTTAAAATTTTTGGCTCTCAATTTAGATTTACAGAAAAGTTGCAGTGGTAGAACTTGGTGTTCCTGTCTGTTCTTGACTCAGTTTTCCCTAATGTTAACATCTTAGCACAGAACATTGTCAAAACTAAGACATTGATATTGGTAGACTACTATTTACTAACATACAGCTTTATTTAGATTTCACCAGCATTTCCACTAATGTTCTTTTTCTGTTGCAGAATCCAGTCTGGGATACCACATTACATTTAGTCATATGTTTTCTCTGTCCCCTCCATCTGTGACAGCTTCTTCTTATTTTCTTATGGTTGTTTTTAATGACCTTCCAGTTTAAAGACTACACTTCCATGATTTTGTAGGATGCCTTTCAGTTTGTGTTTATCTGATGTTTTCTCATGATTTGATTAGAGTTATAGGTTTGTGGCAAGAATGCCACAAAGGTAAAGAGTCTTCCTCAGATCTCCTCAGAAGGTACATGATATTGAGACAGAGACAAGATGGTGGAGTAGAAGGACCTTGAACTTGCCTCCTCTCATGAGCACTCCAAAATCACAACTAACTGCTGAATAACCATCAATTAAAGAGACTGAGAAATTGGTTCAAGATGGTGGAGTAGAAGGACATGTGCTGATCTCCTCCTGTGAGAGCACTCAGATTGCAACTAGCTGTTGAACAACCATCAACAGGAAGATACTAGAATCCACCAAAAAAAGGTACACATGTCAAAAGACAAAAAGAGGTTAAGTAATATGCTATGAAACAACCCAAATGAATCACAGAAGAAATCAAGGAGGACATTTTAAAAATACCTAGAGACAAATAAAAGCAAAAAACACAGGAAAAAACCCATGGGATGCATAAAAAGCAGTTCTAAGAGAGAGCTTTATAGTGATACATGATTGTCTGAGAAAACAAGAAAAATCTGAAATAAACAACTTAACCTTAAACCTGAAGCAGTTGGAGAAAAAAGAACAAACAGCACACAAAGTTAGTAGAAGGAAAGAAATCATAAAGATCAGAGCAGAAATGAAGACAAAAAAAACAATAGAAAAGATCAATGAAATGAAAAGCTGGTTCTCTGGGAAAAAAAATTCATAACCCTCAACCCAGACTCATCAAGAAAAAAGGGAAAGGACCCAAAGCAGTATAATTAGAAATGACAAAGGAGAGGCTACAACTGACACCACAGAAATACAAAGGATCATAATAGACTACTACAAGCCACTACATGTTGATAAAATGGACAACCTAGAAGAAATGGACAAATTCTTAAAAAGATAAAATCTCCCAAGAATGAACCAAGAAGAAATAGAAAATATGAGCAAACCAGTTACAAGTACTGAAATTGAATTTGTGATTTAAAAACTCCGAACAAACAAAAGTCCAGGATCAGATGGCATCACAGGTGAATTCGATCAAACATTTAGAGAAGAGTTAACAGCTATTTTAATGAAACTCTTCCAAAACATTGCAGAGGAAAAAGCACTTCCAAATTCATTCTATGAGGCCACCCTGATACCAAAACCAGAGAAAGATACCACAAAAAAGGAAACTATAGGCCAATATCACTGATGAATGTAGATGCAAAAATCCTCAACAAAATACTAACAAACTGAATCCAACCATATATTAAAAGGATTATACATCATGATTAAATGGGATTTATCCCAGGGATGCAAGGATCTTTCATTATCCACAAATCAATCAGTTTGATACACCACATTAACAAACTGAAGGATAAAAGCAGTGTGATCACCTCGATGGATGCAGAAAAAGTTTTTTTTGATGAAATTCAACATCCATTTATGATTTTAAAAAAACTCTCTAGAAAGTGGAATAGGGGGAACCTACCTTAACTTAATAAAGGCCATATATGACAAATCCATTCATCATACTCAATGTGAAAAATTGAAAGCATTTCCTCTAAGATCAGGAACAAGGCAAGGATGTCCACTCTTAACCACTTTTATTCAGTATAAAAAGAAATAAAAGTGATCTAAATTGGAAAAGAAGTAAAACTCACTATTTGCAAATGACATGATACTACACATAGAAAATCCTAAAGATGCTACCAGAAAACTACTACAGTGTATCTCTGAATTCAGCAAAATTGCAGAATAAAAATTTAGTATACAGGAATCTGTTGAATTTCTAGACACTAACAACAAACAAGAGAAATTAAACAACCCCATACCTGGAAGAAATGCTTAGGAATAAACCTACCTAAGGTTGCAAAAAACCTGTACTCTGAAAAGTACAGATGAAAGAAATGCTGATGTAGGAAATCCAAGATGACACAAACAGATGGAAAGATACATCATGTTCTTGGATTGGAAGAACTGATATTGTCTAAATGACCATGCTACCCAAGGCAATCTACAATTCGATGCCATTTATATCAAATTACCAGTGGCATTTTTCACAGCACTAGAACTGAAAAAAACTTTAAATTTTATGGAAACAGAAAAGGCCCTGAGGAGCCAAAGCACTTTTGAGAAAGAAAAACCGAGCTGGAGGAATAGGGCTCGCTGACTTCAGACTATACTACAAAGCTACAGTCATCAAAATAGTATGGAACTGGCACAAAAATAGGAACATATATCAATGGAACAGGACAGAATGCCCAGAGATAAACCTATGCACTTATGGTGTATTAATATTTGACAAAGGAGGCAAGACTGTGCAATGAGAGAAAACAACCTCTTCCATAAGTGGTGCTGATAAGCGGACATTTCTCCAAAGAAGACATACAGATGGTCAATGGACACCTGAAAAGGGGTTCAGTATCACTCATTATTAGAGAAATGCAAACCAAAACCACAAAGAGGCATCATGTCACACCAATCAGAGTGGTCATCATCAGAAAATCTACAGACAGTAAATGCTGCAGAGGATGTGGAAAAAAGGGAACCCTCCTGCACTGTTGTTGGGAATGCAAACTGATACAGCCATTATGGAAAACAGTATGGAGTTTCCTTATAAAACTAGGAATAAATCTACCCTATGACCAGCAATCTGACTACCAGGCATATACCCTGAGTAAACCACAATTCAAAAAGACACATGCACCCAACTGTTCATGAACACATGAACCCAAGTGTTCCCTGCAGCACAATTTACAATAGCCAGGACATGGAAGCAATCTAGATATCCATCAACAGATGAATGGATAAAGAAGATGCAGTACATATATACAATGAACTATTACTCAGCCATAAAAAGGAATTAATTTGAGTCAGTTGTTATGAGATGAATAAACCTAGAGCCTGTTATACACAGTGAAATAAGTCAGAAGACAAACATCATGTATTAATGCATATATGTGGAATCTAGAAAATTGGTACTGATGGACCTATTTGCAGGGAAGGAATGGCAACACAGACATAGAAAATGTACTTGTGGTCACAGTGGGGGAAGGAGAGGGTGGGATTAATTGAGGAAATAGCATTGACATATATACACTATCATGCATAAAACAGATAGCTAGTGGGAAGCTGCTATATAACACAAGGAACCCAGCCTGGTGCTTTGTGATGACCTAGTGGGATGGGATGGCCAGAGGGGAAAGAGGCTCAAGAGGGAAGGATGATATATGTATTTATATATATATATATATATAATATATAAAATTATGACTGATTTGCATAGTTGTATGGTAGAAACCAACACACCATTGTAAAACAGTTTTCCTCTGATTTAAAAAAAAGTGGTGCTGCTGGGAAAACTGGACAGCTGCATGTAAAAGAATGAAATTAGAACATTCTCTAACACCATACATAAAAGTAAACTCAACATGAATTAAAGACTTAAATGTAAAACTGGTATATTATAAAACTTCCAGAGGAAAATATAGGCAGGACACTGTTCGAAATAAATTACAGCAATGTCTTCTTTGAGCAGTCTTCTAGAGTAATGGAATGACAACAAAAGTAAACAAATGGGACCTAATTAAACCTGAAAACTTCTGCATGGCATAGGAACATGGCATAAACAAAATGAAAAGACAACCACCAGAATGGGAGAAAGTATTTGCAAATGATGCAACTGAGAAGGGATTAATCTCTAAAATATACAAACAGCTCATATAGCTCAATATCAACAAAAACAACCCAATAAAAAAATGGCAGATGATCTATACAGACATTTCTCCAAAGAAGACATGTGTGCATGCCTGTGTGCTAAGTCGCTTCAGTCGTGTCCCTCTCTTTGTGACGCTATGGACTATAGCCTGCCAGGCTCCTCTGTGCATGGGATTCTTCAGGCAAGAATACTGGAGTGGGTTTTTGCCCTCCTCCAGGGGATCTTCCAGACCCAGGGGTCAAACTCCCATCTCCTGCGTTTCCTGCTTTGGCAGGTGGGTTCTTTACCACCAGCACCACCTGAGAAACCCTAAAGAAGACTAAAAGACTAAAAGAAGGCTAAAAGGTACATGAAGCAATGCTCAGCGTCACTGATTATCAGAGAAATGCAAATTAAAATTATAATGAGGTATCACCTCACACCAGCCAGAATGGCCATCATCAAAAAGTCACTTCTGGGGTCTCTGAAGCATCACCTATTTGCTCAAAGCCAGTTCCTCCTGTCTTCCCAGTATGTGACAATGCCTGCTATCTAGGTGAGAATGTTCCTTTCTGGCTGGGCTAGGGGTTGCTTCCCTGAGCTACTGAAAACACCAAACTTTGAGGTGCCAAAGAATGCTGCAGTTCCTATACCTCTGGCTGACTTATTGCAGTGGTGCCATATTCCAGGAACAAGTAGGCTGACAGCTCCCTCCTTCACATCTGTGCCACAGTAAGTCATTTGGATCCCAAAGAGCTCTGCTTGGGCTCCCAGTCTTACCTTCTAGAAAAACAACTCCTTTTAGTGACTTTGCATAGCTGATCTCTTCCATCAGGGAGGTGAGTTTGGCAGGTCAGGCTGGGGACAGCTCACATTTTTCCTAGCATCCCAGCCTATGTCCCCTACCCTGCCTCCCAGAGACCTTGATCGAAACAGCTCTCTTTGGATAGGTTCTTTCTTACCATGCACACCATTCAGGGAAATATGTTGGCCAAAAAATTTGCTCAAGTTTTTCTGTAACATCTTATGGAAAAACCCAAACAAACTTTTTGGCCAACCCAATAGCTGTCAGAGGAACACTAGGATGGTGCGTTTTATCTAGAACCACCAATACAATTTCAGCTGAAGTCTGGCTCATCTGGGAATATCCCAAAGAAATGCAATGATTTAAATGCATTTCTTAAATCTTAAAATGCTTAAAAATGTTTATGATCATCATTACATGTATATATAGTATCCATGCTACACTGTGAACTACTTTCAGGAAGCTAGAATGCCAATACCATGGCGTTAAGATGATGGGAATTTCAGGGCCTGTGCAAGGCCCTTAAATCACACCCTATGGAAGCCTCTTCCCCAGTGCACCTCCCTGCTGCACCTGATCCTGCCACACCCTCTCTCTTTAAGCAACAACTCTGTTTCTGAACACAGTTTGATTCCTGCTAGAGGCTATGTTGACCTAGTAGCAGATGCAACCAACTGGACACAGAGAAGGGCAGCAACCAGATCCTTTTCAAGCTGTGCAAAAATGCATTTTAAGTGATGGAGGCAAGTTAGATAGAAGAACTGGCTTCACATCCTTCCCCCAGCCCTGAGGAGCCCTCTGATGGCTCACTCCCCAGGACTGCAGAGCTTAACTGACAGGCCTGCAGTGGTCTAGGTGTGGAGGACAACTGCCCGATACTGATTTCTGAAACAGAGACTGGAACTAATAACAGAAGGTGCTTGACCCCAGGTGTCCTGAGGCTACCTGAGAGAGGCAGGACGAGAGCCAAGCACCTGCCAAAATATTCTTTGACTGTCCTCCCCACTCTCAGCCTCTGCTTTCAGCTCTCCTGGTGAACACTGGCCTAAATAGAAGCTTACCAGTGAAAGAATGGGAAGCTCAATCAAGGAACAGAGGCCCAGAACTCAGTCAAGGTGGGAGGTGGCCTAAAGGGGATGTTAGAACGGGTCAGCCTCTGCTCTTCCAAGCTCTCCTTTGATGTCTAAGAGAGGTTGTCCGCTCAGTGTCCATTGTACAGCAGACCTTCATGGTGGCCTGCTTGTTCTCACCTTAACGATGGCTGAGAGTTTTCTGGTCGGGGGCGGGGGAGGGGTGGAGGGGAGTTCTGGCCCTGGAAGCCACAAACAGCTGCCACTCTGTACACAGGGCACAAGTGAATGAGGCCATGCCTAGGGCCAAGACTTGCCTCACTGCTCTCAGCAAAACCACCGACAAAGCTCTGGCCCTGAAGGAATGAACAGATGCTCCTCGTGGAAAAGATGACCCTGCTCTCACCTTGCTTTGTCATTTTCCATTGCTTCTCTGCAGAGGCTGCATAGGACAACCCATTCAGTGGGTTACTTGTCACACAGCTGAAACGCCTCCACTTCCCTTCCCACACAGGAAAGCAAGTTGTTCTGTAAGAGACTGAAAGAGCTATGTTATTTTAGGTTTAGCTTTGAATCCTTAGAACACTTAACTTTGAATACTTAGGCACTAAAATTCAGTTATTCTCCAACTTTGCTACTTATTTGCTACAAGTACTTCGCAAAACAACTTCTAAAACTGGGTTTCAAGAGTGTGACCAAGAAGACTGTCCTGGAGAGAGAGCAACCTGTTGGGAAGGAAAAGGAGAGTCATGTGCATAAAAGACAGTCAATGCTTAAGGAACTTGTGGTACATATACACAATGGAATATTACTCAGCTTTGAAAAGGAACACACTTGAGGCAGTTCTAATGAGGTGGATGAACCTGGAGCCTATTATACAGAGGGACGTGAGTCAGAAAGAGAAAGACAAACACTGTATATTAACGCATATATACGGAATTTAGAAAGGCAGTACCAACGATCTTACATGCAAGGCAGCAAAGGAGACACAGATGTAAAGAACAGACTGTTGGACTCAGTGGGAGAAGACAAGGGTGGGATGTTTAGAGAGAATAGCATTGAAACAGGTACATTACTATATGTAAAACAGATTACCAGTGCAAGTTGGATCCATGAGGCAGAGTACCCAAAGCTGGTGCCCTGGGACAACCCAGAGGGATATGGTGGGGAGGGAGGTGGGCGTGGGGTTCAGGGTGGGGGACACGTGTACACCTGTGGCCAATCCATGTTGATGTATGGCAACAACCATCACAATATTATAAGTAATTATCTTCCAATTAAAATAATTTTAAAAATAATTTCTCTACTTTCCCTTCCTTTCTTTTACCCTCACTCATAGCTTTTGATCCAGGTCTTTCCTCTCCAAGGAAAGGACCAAGAAGAATCTTTGCTTCTGACTTGAAAAATACAAATTCAGGATGCCTTAAAAACTAGAAATAAGATGTTGAAGAAAACAGTGAGCCTTAAGTGTGTCACTTAACTGAGCATTATGCCACATAACTAGCCTGTATAATATTTTTGGAATCTTTGGAGAGAATGGAGAAACAGCTGTTAGCATCCTTTTTGAAAAGTTTCACAGGGGATTACCTAGGATCTCCCTATTCTAATCATAGTGACATTTTCACTAGGTTCTACCCAGAGAACTTGTTTCCCACAACCGAGTAGGCAGTATCCCTTTGGGAGATATTAATGTATATAAGATGGATTTTAAAACTTCAAATATGGGATAAATAATGCAGATTATTTAAATGGTCTTACTATTTGGTGGCAGAATGACTCAGACTCACATCAGAAAATAGTCAAGTAGAAAAAATCCAGATGGGTTTGAAAGAAGTGATGGAAGATATCTGGCTGCTAATTATCCCTAATTCACCTCCTACTCCTTCTGGAGCAAAAGAGAGTCTGAAGCTCCACTAGTACTGTGAATGAAAACAAATTCTGGAAACAAAATTAGCATGACTCAGAGCAGTCTGGAAAGCTGGGCTGGCCTGGCATGTTCCCCAGGCTGACCCCATTAACAAGAGGAGAGTGAGGAAGCTGCCCACGTGGCTCCTGGTGATGGAGGTGTGGGTAGAGAAAGATCAGCAGACGGAGGCCCACAGACACAGAAGGGGCTGAACCTGGGAACAGACCTGGATGGCGAGAGTCTGAGGCAGAGGATGGTCTAAAGAAAGTAAAGTGGACAGCTTAGCACTGGGGTGCAGGTACCAGAGGCTGAAAGATAGTTCAGAGTAAATGGAGTGGGCTTCCCTCATGGTCCAGCTGGTAAAGAATCTGCCTGCAATGTGGGAGACCTGGGTTCGATTCCTGGGTTGTAAGCAGAGTTATAGATTACACTGAATTTACACATACATACACACTCATACGCATATGCTCACACCACGAGCCCATGAGCCCCTTGAGAACAGAATGACTCTCCCTCTTCATCCCCAGCTCCTTACAACAGTGCCAGGGAGCAGGTGCTCAGTGAGGGCTTTGGAATGGAAAGTTCAGAAGCGAGGTCACATGGCAGCTGGCTCTGGGAAGGCATAGATGCAGGCATTAGGTCAGCATAATGGGCTATCAGTCTAAGCTGGCTTTGAGGGATAAGCTAGGAGTCAGAGGGAACAGAAGCATTGCAGGCAGAAGCAGGATTAGACATCTTAGCAGCCAGCCCAGGAAGCTGAGATGCAGCTCTGGCAATAAGGAGCTCTCAAGATTTGAAACCGTCTTTCATGACAGCACTGTGTGGGAGAGTACGGGGCTGGGGTCAGGATTCCTGTGCTTGTGTGTCTGCCCGTTGCTTACCAATTGAGATGGCGGGGCTACTTATTGATTCTCTTAATGCTCAATTTCCTCACCTGTAAAATGAGAAAAGAATAATAATGAGCAGAGAGTTGTTATGAGGACTAAACTTATATGTTAAGTGTTTAGAGCAGTGCCTAGAATGTAATAAATACTCAATAAACATTGAGTGAAGTTACTCAGTCGTGTCTGACTCTACGACCCCATGGACTGCAGCCCGCCAGGCTCCTCCATCCATGGGATTTTCCAGGCAAGAATACTGGAGTGGGTTGCCATTTCCTTCTGCAGGGGATCTTCCTGACCCAGGGATCGAACCCCGGTCTCCCGCCTTGCAGGCAGACTCAACCATTTGAGCCACCAGGTTGTCCCCAATAAACATTAGTGATCACTATTACTATTATTCTTCTCTCTCCAGAAAATTTCCATGTGCTTTTTGACAGTGTAGGAGGAGGCCCAGGACTTAGACTATCCATAACTCCATTGACTGACCTACCTCCAAGTGTCTGTCCTTCACTTTGCTGCTTGAATACTTCAAGATATCACTTTTTTTTTTTCTTTGCATGGACCACTGCAGTAGTTTGCCACTCTGCTTTTAGCCTCAGCTTTATCCAGCCCTAAGTGATCTTTCTAAAATCTAATCAGATCATCTCACTTGTCTGCCTCATATCCTTCATGACTTCTCTCAAGATTCTTTGGGTTTCCTTTCCTAAAATGGATAAGAGAGCTCTATGGAGAAATAGCTGACTCTAGGACTTGGGCAGGAAATATATAAAAATAACCCAGAACATCTTGAAGCATCAGAAAGTAAGGAAGTGCTCAAACAAATGAAAAGCCCTGCAAGGATGGAAGTATGTCAGAGAGACACAGGCACCAACATAAAAGAGCTCTTAATGGCCAAAACTGGGATAATCTGAATGACAAAATAAATAGTGTTGGATTATAACTCAAAGTACAAAATAAATATCCATGAGTTCATATTAGTATAAGAAAATGATAGAATGAAAGCAACACACCATCACTGTTTCCGGAAACAGTGAGAGACTTTATTTGGGGGGGCTCTAAAATCACTGCAGATGGTGACTACAGCCATGAAATTTGACGCTTGCTCCTTGGAAGAAAAGCTATAACAAACTTAGCATATTAAAAAGCAGAGACATTACTTTGCCAACAAAGGTCCGTCTAGTCAAAGCTATGGTTTTTCCAGTAGTCATGTATGGATGTGAGAGTTGGACTATAAAAGAAAGCTGAGCGCCAAAGAATTGATGCTTTTGAACTGTGGTGTTGGAGAAGACTCTTGAGAGTCCCAGTCCATCCTAAAGGAAATCAGTTGCAAATACTCTTCGGAAGGACTGATGCTGAAGTTGAAACTCCAGTACTTTGGCCACCTGATGTGAAGAACTGACTCATTGGAAAAGCTCTGATGCTGGGTAAGATTGAAGGAGGGAAGAGAAGGGGATGACAGAGGATGAGATGGTTGGATGGCATCATTGACTCAATGAAGATGAGTTTGAGTTGGCTCTGGGAGTTGGTGATGGACAGGGAGGTCTGGTGTGCTACAGTCCATGGGGTTGCAAAAAGTCAGACATGACTGATCGACTGAACTGAAATGACAGAATAAACAAATGCTGGAGAAGAGACAAATTTCCCCTGCAGAAGAATTCAAAATAAATTATTTAGCTACTTCATTCTTGAGAAGGTAGCATAACTCCTTACTCCTTAGCAAGAGCTGTGCCTGGCGACTTCCCTCCACAGTGTATAGTATGATAAGAGGGAAAATCAAGTGACTTTATAGTGGAGAAATCGACGAACACGGTCTCCTCCAGGTGACGAAGGTCAACCTCAATAGTGTAACTCATAAGTAATAAAGTTCCCATGTAAATAGTATGTACCTTTGATGTAATGTGAATGGCACTTCCCTGGGGTTTTCCTCCCACAACTAATAACACCAGTCCAGTCATGAGAAAAGCATCAAACAAACAAAATAGATGGTCATTCTACAAAATACCTAACCAGGATTTTTAAAAACTGTTAAGTTCATTAAAAACAAAGTCTGGTAAATCATCACAGCCAAGAGGAACCTAAGAACACATAACATACCCTGGATGGGATCCTGGAACAGAAACAAAGCATTAGGTAAAAACTGAGGAAATCTGAATTAAGTGTTGACTTTAGTTAATAACAGTTGTTTCAATACTGGTTCATCAATTGGACATATCTATCCTCTTAATGTAAGATGTTAACAATAGGGGAAATTGAGTGTGGAATTCTCTGTACAGTTTTCACAATTTTTGTGTAAATCTAAAACTTTTCTTGTAGCTCCATTGGTAAAGAATCTGCCTGCAGTGCAGGAGACCTGGGTTCAATTCCTGGGTCAGGAAGATCCCCTGGAGAAGGAAACAGCAACCCACTCCAGTATTCTTGCCTGGAGAATCCTATGGACAGAGGAGCCTGGCAGGCTTTATAGTCCATGGGGTTGCAAGAGTTGGACATGACTTAGTGACTAAACCACCACCACCAAAACTTCTTTAAAATTTAAAGTTCATTCAAATTAAAGAAAGAAAAAAGAGAGAGAGAATCAAAAGACAAATTTTACCTGTTTCAGTATTCTGGTAGGCTCAGTCACCATTAGACCAAGCCCACTCCCCAAATCAGCAGCAGCATCTCACCTCCCCATTACTGTTCAGTCGCTAAGCTGTGGCAGACTCTTTGTGACCCCATGGACTGCAGCACAGGCTTCCCTGTCCTTCACTATCTCCTGGAATTGCCTCAAACTCATGTCCATTGAGTCAGTGATGCCATTCAACCATCTCATCCATTCTGTCATGCCCTTTTCCTCCTGGCTTCGACCATAGGCCCAAACTCTTGAATTTTTCAGAAAGATGACAACAGTGGCTGCCTCACAGTCTCCACGTAAAACACAGAAAGCACTCAGATTCGTTGCACCATTCTATGCAGCTGGGCACAGAATTGATGGATTTCTTAGGCTCTGGAATGAGGCCAGTTGGCTCTGCCATGAACTCAGGCATATTCCCGATGCTCTGTGAACCTGTTTCCTCATCTATAAAATGATAAAATAATAATACATAGCACATAGAGTTATTGAGATATAATGAGACAGTGTATAAACACTCTTAATGTAGCTCCTGGAAGATTATGATTATGGAGTATTATCGCCTCATTCTTCCCAGACTTTGCCAGTAGAGTCCAGGGAACAAACTCTCTATGCAGAAAAAAAAAAAAAAAAAAAGACAAACCATACCTGCTGTCTAGAAGTTTCTTGCTGAACCCAAAGTGGATAGATATCATAGTAGTTAGACTACATATCAGGCAGCGAGTTGTCCAAGGAACTTGGCCAGAGCTAGCAGAGGAGCCCAAGCTGCAGTTTATTATGGAGCTGCTTCCACAGGCCGTACATTTGGAAGGGACACCACACAAATGGTAAGGCCTAACATTTACCCTGAGGCAACTCACTTGGCCATTCTCTGACTGGATTGATTTCCATGGAATCAGGAAGCTCTGTCTGAATGCGTTCCAGCCAATTTTCAGCTTACACAATGATTACAATCAGATCCAAACTGGTCTGAGCAGAATTTGCTGGTAGAATGTCATGAAACTGCAGAGCCAATTCTTTATTACTTCAATAAATCTCAACATACAGCAACTACAGTTTTACCAGCAACCAGTTGTGTTTTTGTAATTTTAACACAATAGCAATTGAGTGTGTCTGGTGTGATGTGTTCCCACCATTTTGAGATCGCCCTGCTGACTGAGCAGAATTTCATTCTCCCCACTGACATTCACCCAGGTTCCCCTTTATGACTGCTTGGCTCTTTGACCAGGTAGAGATGCCAGTAGAAGAGGACTCGTTGCTGGCATCACTCTCTTTCCTTTCTGAGGACCAGGAGGCAACTTTCTGTCTCCATCCAGCTGGGCAATTTCTTGGCAGAGTGGAGGAACTCCTAAAATGCCAGATCCTGAGGCTGTTTCTAGCTGTGGCAGGCCCCTGCTTATGCCTCTCAGAAAGGCACAGGAGAGAAGATCTCCCTTGGACTGTAAGGAAAAGGCCAAGCCATCATCTAGGCTGCCAGGCAATCCTGTCTTCTTCTAGAGCTTTGGCACATACCAATTTCTTTAAAATTAAAAATTACGTGTTCTACTGAGCATGGTCAGCCCCTTTTAATCCATTGTCTATCGGTCTATATGTATGTAGTCCGCATCCATTGTGTCTAGCATGATGGTAAGGAGCTTAGATTATCCTCAGAAGCAGAATGTTTATAATACGTCTTGTTTTTTCTCTCAGCATTATCTTTCCTGTTTTAGGTGTCTCATAATTTTCACAATAGTTTCAACATTTTATATTTTAAGGTTTTGTGTTTCTCTTTCCTTTTATTTCTTTCACATTATATAATTAGCTTTGTATTCATAGGGGAAGTAAAAAATGAATTAAACAGTTATCTGATAATTTTAATTAAAGCACAAAAACAATTTGGGTCCTTCTTGCTAAAGGAAAATTTCTAGTAAGAATTTATCACTCTCTGCACTCCATTATAAATAGTTGATTAATTCTATTCTCAGCCACCAGGGGAAAGGTAACTAACGTTTACAGAATGCCTACTATATACCAGTTAGTCTGCCAGTGCTTTACAGGCATCATTTTATTTGGAGTAGAGAGAGATTAATTACAGTCATCATAATTGGCAATTTCTTTGGTTTTCAGGCAGTTCAATTTCACATTTCTCTGAATACACCCACAAGAATGAAACATCTGTTTGATGAATTAATACATGAACTTCATGAGGGTAGTAGTCTCCCATTGAATTTAGCATTTTTGTATGTTAGTAAGAGTTGTTGAATTAAAGATAAAATCTCAATATTGAACCCTTATATCTACCCATCTCTATGTATATTGATGTAAAGAAATCTTATTTTTTTAAAAAAAGCTAAGTTAATACTAAAAACTATTCAAAATGAATGCAAGTACTTTGGTATGATTTCTGACATTTAGAGCTTCTTTGTCCAGTATTCAGATGTCATGATAAAAATATAAGAACTAGATCAATATGTGAATAACTTAAAGGATTAGGTGACAGGTTAACTCACTTTAAATGGTTTTGGCTTCAGAAAGTGCCAACTCAAAAGTGAAAATCAAATGACAGCAAAGGCTTTATTTTCTTGGGCTCCAAAATCACTGTGGATGATGACTGCAGCCATGAAATAAAAAGACACTTGCTCCTTGGAAGAAAAGCTATGACAAACCTAGACAGAGTATTGAAAAGCAGAGATATTACTTTGCTGACAAAGGTCTGTATAGCAAAAGCTATGGTTTTTCCAGTAGTCATGTATGAATGTGAGAGCTGGACAATTAAAAAATAGGCTGAGCACCAAAGAATTGATCCCTTTGAACTGTGGTGCTGGAGAAGACTCTTGCGAGTCCTTTGGATAGCAAGGAGATCAAACCAGTCAATTCTAAAGGAAATCAACCCTGAATATTCATTGGAAGGACTGATGCTGAAGCTGAAGTTCCAATATTTTGACCACCTGATGTGAAGAACTGACTCATTGGAAAAGACCCTGACGCTGGGAAAGACTGAAGGCAGGAGGAGAAGGGGATGACAGAGGATGAGATGGTTGGATGGCATCACTGACTCAATGGACATGAACCTGAGCAAACTTCAGAAGATTGCGAAGGACAGGGAAGCCTGGTGGGCTGCAGTCCATGGGGTTGCAGAGAGTTAGACACGGCTGAGTGACAGAACAACAACAAAGGCTCTGCCTGCTGCTGCTAAGGCGCTTCAGTCGTGTCTTACTCTGTGCGACCCCATAGACGTCAGCCCACCAGGCTCCCCCATCCCTGGGATTCTCCAGGCAAGCCTGCAGAAGCAAAAATAGTCAACTCAAGTTTTACCCCTTGCAGAGTTAATCTCACCTGTTGATTATACCGTTGGAATCAGGTTACGTTACAACACATATACAGAAGAAAATGAAGCATTGGGTCATTCAACCAAAGTGGACAATTGAAAATCCATTGCAGATGTAGCGTATGATCTGGGGAATGAAAAAGGATTAATAAGACAGGGTCTCTTACCTCTTGGAGAGTATAAGACTAGGATAGTTAAATATAAAAGAATACAAAAGTAGGGTCCCATTCAATTTAATGAAGTTGTCCTTTATGTGTATAACTGGTTGAAAACTATTGGAAACTTAACAAATACTTTTTCAGTACTAAGTACAGGAAGGCTTATCCTGTTCATCTCTGAACACCTGGGCCTAGAGTATGCCTGGCAGTTACCAAGTAAGTAGTACGTTCTGAATGAATTGAAGAATACATTTATTTTCCTGTACGGAAAAAGCTTATGAGGGAGTAAAGTGGTAAGACAAATATCTAAAAAACTATAATACTTAGAAAGTGTTGACAAAGCACAGTGTTATGAAAGTTCAGAAGTAGAGAAGATATTAAGTCTAAAATTAGGGTTATAGTTTGGGGAACAGGTATTGTGAGTGAATTGTAGGGGAGTGGTGGAAGCTGAGGCTGTCAATGTGAATTATGGCATACAGTGGATTTCTTCTTAGACAACAGGGAATCATGATGGGATTTTAAGAGACAGAACAACCTAATGAGCTGATATTAAAAATAAGCTGGAGAGCTATGTCAAGTGAATTGGAGTGGGGAGAAAACAGAGGTGAGAACAGTTATGGAGGGGCTATTACAATCGTATAGATAGTAAGAAATGAGAGGTGGAACCATGGTGGACAGTAGGGTGGTGAAAAGAAGTAACTTTTCAAATATATGATAAAAGTAAACCCTTAAGATTTTGTTTACTGAATGTCTGTGGAGTATTGTGTAAGGGGGAGAGAGGATAAATCCAAATTTCAGCCTGAGAAGAAGGCAGTTCCTTTAAAAGTAGGTAGAATTGGGAAGGAGTAGAGGAGGAGATGAAGTCTATGTTTTCTGTTAAAGATTAGAAGTTTATAGTAATTCAGTGAAAGGGAATTTTCACTCTGAGCTGGAAAAGTCAGGGATCATGAGAATTTGAGACATGAGGTGAGCTGGATAAAAAGACAAGACAAATGTTATTGTTTAGAACAGTAAAGAACATCAGGCAAGTTAATCTATATCTATTATTAACAGCAATTCTTTAATCCAAGACCACTTGAGTTTATTGAAGCAATTAATTTAGATGTTAGGTCGACACAATGCCAAACACTGGAATATTTTGTAATAACGCAATAAATTTCAAAGGTTTTGTTTATTTGTTTTATTTTTAATCCAGGAGTTTGAGATCATGTAGTAATAGCTTTAGCATTTGGCTTTCATAGTAAAGCTTTTCATATTAAGTTTTCAGTCTATTAGAAGATCCACCTGAGCAAGAACGACTATTAAGTGCCATCAATTTAGCCAGAATCTCATAGGGAGATCATAAATTGCACAAAGATAAACATTTTGGAAAATGTTATTTTCCAAGTGAAACTTTTGTTTAAGTCTGCTAGGAAAATTAAGGTCACCTATAAATAAAAAGGAGATAAAAATCATTATTTTCATTTTTGAAATTACTTATCACATTTCTAAGTTATTTCTAGTGAGGAGGGAAATCTCTATAAAGCTGGAGAAATAAGTGGAATAATCATAAAATAATAAAGCAGTAAATCCTCTTTGTTTCATTCTGACACTGATAAACACTAAATCCTGGCGGGGTGGGGGGCGGTGGGAAGTAAAACTTTTTTGTATCAACAAGATCAGCTTCGGCAAAATATCATCATTAGGGTTAGTAGTGAATGACATGACAAGGCTGATTTTAAACTTGCATTTTGTTTAATGTTATAGACCAAATTTTACTGTTTTGGTCAGAGAACAAAGCATCTTATGGAAACTACACATACTGTCTTCAGAAAAATGTACAATTTCAAATAGACAAGAATTTGCACAAATGGATTCCTAGATAACATCCCTTGCTATAAGAACCATTCCGCTCCTGAAAGAAGCAATGCAAACAAAGCTTTTATTTGCCATTACTAGGTGAATGTAAATATGGCTCTTAAGAATATATCAATCCAATGTTTTTTGTCCTTGGTAAAGTTTGACATTGTGATAATATTGATAATTCTTATAATGCTACATATTTATAGAAATTTGTGTTCTTTAGAAAAGCTATTTGTAGGACTGAGACATGAGATAAATTTCTAACTAATGATCCATAAATAAAACAAGACCTAATTCACTCCACCAGGGTCCCATGTATAGCAGACATCAGGCCTGGCCTTGGAGGTTCCTGAAATGTGCCTTGATGCCCTGAAGTGGTGTAACAAACTCATAGGACACTGCAAAGTATCTTTAATGTTTTGAGAAAAACACAGCAACTTCTGTAGATAGCGTGTCAACTACTAGCCCAAGGTAGTTCACAGTTTCACGTTATATCACTCTGTATCCTTCTCAGTGGTGTCATGTTTTTGTAAAACTGGGTTTTGGCAGTTGCTGTGATGAGAATCAGTGTGGAGAAGAAAATGATGGTGTTAACTCCCAATCAGATTCCAAGATTTAAGGAGATGTGCAGTGACCAGCAAAACACACATATCCCGCTAGTAAGTAACTGTGGTTATTTTAAAATAAAATGCACACATTATTTTCCCTTTAATTTATATGTATTTTTTCAAAAGGGTACTGAGTTATTAGGACAAGAATATCTGTTGGGGTTTTTGTGCCTATCTAACAAATAGAACTACTAGTATTCCTTTTGGTCCATGGGCACCATGAAAATTTGCTGACACATTAAGGGTATTGTGAGCCAAAAATGTTTGGGAAGGACTGTTCTAGAGGGGAGCTAACTTGAATAATACCACATCCTTGTCTTCTAGTTGCTCAGAGAAATGTATGTACTGCAAAGCACAGTTAGAGGTAAACCGGGATATTCATCATCATGGGAATATAGACAAAATTCAAAGAGCTGGGAAATCTCAGGTGTCATTCTGTTAGAGGCAGAAAAAAAGACAGTTGAGGTGTCATAGGAGTTTAGCTTGAAAAAAAGTAAGATTTTAATAGGTGGGAAAGAGAAGCAGGGCATTCCTCTACGAGGACCAGCATGAACGACGGCATAGAGCATAGACTCAACATCTTGTTTATCTGGAAAGAGAAGGGGCAAGGAGCGGCAAGAAACAATCACGGCGAAAGAGCTGCAACTTTTTGCCATGGACAGGGAGAGGACATCGGAAGTTTCTGGGTAGGGGAGTAGTGTGATCAAAACTGTGCCCTAGAAAGCTGAGTATCATAGTGATATGAAAGATGGCTTACAGACTGGGAATTAGGGAGAGAGGGCTATTGAAGATAACTGTAGTTTCCAGCTTGGATAAAACCTCTTGTTTGCACAAACTATGCTTAATTCATCTATGTGTTGCTATGACCTAGTACAAGCCTGATAATTTGAAGCAATGAATAAATTTTAGAATGTGAGCTACCTGGGGAAATAGAGAGAGAGCTCATGGTAACTATGGAGAAATCTCCCACAGTTCAGGAGAGAGGTTAAACTCATGGTGTCAATTTGGGACTCATTCACCTAGAAACGAGAGAAGGAACTGACAAAATAAAATTTCACAGGGAGCAAATATAGATTAAAAAGAGAAGAAGGCAGTGACAGATCCCTGGGGAACACCCACCACTGGGAGCAGAGGAAGAGCTGCTGGCAGAAGAGACAGGAAGGATGGAGGGGCACGGATGGGGTGAGAACCAGAGGGAGTGTTGTCCCAGGAAACAAAGCAGGACAGATTTTCAAGATGGAGACAATCGTTTGCAATATCAAGCAGATGAGTGAAAAATCTACAAGAAAGCTCATGGATGTGGTGATTTGCAGGTCCTCACTGAACTTGGGGAGGACAAGGTCAGTAGGACTTGTAGGCAGATGCCAGATGGCAGCAGAGGTGACCAGAGTGGTCCCTTTGGAGAAATTTGTCAGTGAGATGGATCTGGATGGGAGCAGAAGTTTGAGTGAAAATGGATTTTAGGCTGAGTGACCTGAAGGGTCACTCTCAAATGCTTTTGAGAGGAGTGGAGTCCAAGCAGTTCCATACACAAGAGAAGGAAGAGACCTTTCAGGTTTCCAATGACAGAGCAGTGGGATTAAAAACACAGTTGGTTCCTTTGGTTTTTTCCTTTCCTTCACTTCCCTCACCCTTTCCTCTCTTCCTTCTTTACCCAGAGCCTGGGAAGGCTGGGAAGGAGTGGAGGGAAGGGCATGGGGTAGGAAGGTCATGCTGGAAGGGGTAAGGAAGGTGTCCACATGGAGCGAAAGTGGGGCAAGGAGGCTGCGTGTGCAGGCAGGGGAGGCAGCCCACCAAGTAGGCGGTCTAGGTGTGGTCAGAGGACGGTTTCACAGGCTGGTGGGGACCGCATGGGTGTCAGGCCAGCGGGCTGAGGACGGCACGTGTGGAGAGGTGAGACAGTGACGGCATGGGTAATTTCTTACATAATGCAGGAGATCAACCAAATGACTAAATATATGAAGACTATGGGGGCTGGATCGCTCGCTGGTGGGGAAGGAAGTTACAAGAATGTAACTGGATGAATTTAGAACAAACTCTGAGGTTTGGGATTGGAATTTAAGATATCAGAGTGAGCTCATGGATTTCTATATATATAAGTATATATCAAAACAAACACAGCTACAAGGGAGTGTATGTATTACATAACACACACACGTTTCCCAAGGCCTACTGAGGGAGTTGAAGAGGCCTTGGGGACAGCAACATTCCAATAACAATGAACATTTAACATAAACTTGCTTTTCAACAGCACTCTTCAACAAAAGAAAGCAGGAAAAATGGCTAATTCCAGGGCTTGTGGCAGGGAAATACAAGATGAGACCAGCATCTCTTCTTGTGCCAGAAAGTAAGGAAGTGCTCAAAGGGAGGCCCAGCGAAGGGAGACAGAAGCCAGTCTGAAGTTGCTTCCATTGGCTGACATGTTGACAGGTTGAAATCAATATAATAATAAAAGATTATGCCCCCTGAATAAAATAGGAAGCCATGAGTCTGTTCAAATAGATAAATTAATTGATAGAAAGTTTGATGAGGCACAGGGTATTTATAGAGTTTGATGGTATTTCCCACAATTTTCTCACTAACTACAGAGGAACAAAGAATAACTTTACAAAGAGAAGCCTGGATAACACCCCTATAATCAAGTAATCCAACTGCGTACCATCAGTAACAGATTGAAATCTCGTGCCACCTGATAGACAGTGGTGAGAATTTCTGCTAAAGATGCTTGAGAGTGAGTGAGTTCAGTTGCTCATTCGTGTCTGATTCTATGCGATCCCATGGACTGCAGCACGCCAGGCTTCCCTGTCCAGCACCAACTTCCGGAGCTCAAACTCGTGTCCATCGAGTCAGTGATGCCATCCAACCATCTTATCCTCTGTCGTCTCCTTCTCCTCCCACCTTCAATCTTTCCCAGCTTCAGAGTCTTTTTCTGTGAATCAGTTCTTCGCATCAAGTGGCCAAAGTATTGGAATTTCAGCTTTGGCATCAGTCCTTCCAATCAATATTCAGGACTTATTTCCTTCATGACAGACTGGTTGGATCTCCTCACAGTCCAAGGGACTCTCAAGAGTCTTCTCCAACACCACAGTTCAAAAGCATCAGTTCTTCAGGGCTCAGCTTCCTTTATAGTCCAACTCTCATATCCATACATGACCACTGGAAAAACCATAGCTTTGACTAGATGGCCTTGTTGGCAAAGTAATGTCTCTGCTTTTTAATATGCAGTCTAGGTTGGTAATGGCTTTTCTTCCAAGGAGCAAGTGTCTTTTAATTTCATGGCTGCAATCACCATCTGCAGTGATTTTGGAGCCCCCCAAAATAAAGTCTCTCACTGTTTCCATTGTTTCCCCATCGATTTGCCATGAAGTGATTGGACTGGATGCCATGATCTTAGTTTTCTGAATGTTGAGTTTTAAGCCAACTTTTTCACTCTCCTCTTTCACTTTCATCAAGAGGCTCTTTAGTTCCTCTTCACTTTCTGCCATAAGGGTGCTGTCATCTGCATATCTGAGGTTATTGATATTTCTCCTGGCAATCTTGATTCTAGCTTGTGCTTCATTCAGTCCGGCATTTCACATGATGTACTCTGCATATAAGTTAAATAAACAGGGTGACAATATGCAGCTTTGACATACTCCTTTCCTGATTTGGAACCAGTCTGTGGTTCTATGTCCAGTTCTAACTGTTGCTTCTTGAGCTATATACAGATTTCTGAGGAGGCAGGTCAGGTGGTCTGGTATTCCCATCTCTTGAAGAATTTCCCAGTTTGTTGTGATCCACACAGTCAACGGCTTTGGCATAGTCAATAAAACAGAAGTAGATGTTTTTTTCTGGAATGCTCTTGCTTTGTCAATGATCCAGTGCAAATTTGAATTCTGCATTCAAGTGGGTATATCTTTCCTTTTCTCCTTTGCCTTTCACTTCTCTTTTCTCAGCTATTTGTAAGGCCTCCTCAGGCAACCATTTTGACTCTTTTCATTTCTTTTTCTTAGGGATGGTTTTGATCACTGCCTCCTGTACCATGTCACAAACCTCCATCCATAGTTCTTCACACACTCTATCAGATCTAATTCCTTGAATCTTTGTCACTTCCACTGTATAATCATAAGGGATTTGATTTAGGTCATACCTGAATGGCCTAGTGGTTTTCTCCACTTTCTTCAATTTCAGTCTGAATTTGGCAATGAGTTCATGATGTGAGCCACAGTCAGCTCCCAGTCTTATTTTTGCTGACTGTGTAGAGCTTCTCCATCTTTGGCTGCAAAGAATATAATCAATCTGATTTCAGTGTCAACCATCTGGTGATGTCCATGTGTAGAGTCTTCTCTTTTGTTATTGGAAGAGGATGTTTGCTATGACCAGTGCGTTCTCCTGGCAGAACTCTTTAGCCTTTGCCCTGCTTCATTCTGTACTCCAAGGCCAAATTTACCTGCTACTCCAGGTGTTTCTTGACTTCCTACTTTTGCATTCTAGTCCCCTATAATGAAAAGGACATCTTTTTTGGGTGTTAGTTCTAGAAGGTCTTGTAGGTCTTCATAGAACTATTCAACTTCAGCTTCTTCGGCGTTACTGGTTGGGGGATAGACTTGAATTACCGTGATACTGAATGGTTTGCCTTGGAAATGAACAGAGATCATTCTGTTGTTTTTGAGATTGCATCCAAGTACTGGATATCAGATTATTTTGTTGACTATGATGGTTACTCCATTTCTTCTAAGGGATTCTTGCCCACAGTAGTAGATATAATGGTCATCTGAGTTAAATTCACCCATTCTAGTCCATTTTAATTCACTGATTCCTAAAATGTCAATGTTCACTCTTGCCATCTCCTCTTTGACCACTTCCAATTTGCCTTGATTCATGAACCTAACATTCCCGGTTCCTATGCAATATTGCTCTTTACAGCATCGGACTTTACTTCCATCACCAGTCACATCCACAACCAGATGTTGTTTTTGCTTTGGTTCCATCTCTTCATTCTTTCTGGAGTATTTCTCCACCAACCTCCAGTAGCATATTGGCATCTACCGACCTGGGGAGTTCATCTTTCAGTGTCCCATCTTTTTGCCCTTTCATCCTGTTCTTGGGGTTCTCAAGGCAAGAATACTAAAGTGGTTTGCCATTCCCTTCTCCAGTGGACCATGTTTCAAAGATGCTTAAATTCAATCTAATCATCAGGAAACATTAGCAAACTCGAATCAAGGCACATTCTTCAAAATAACCTCCCTGCAATTTTAAAACATAGCAAAATCTTCAAACATGTCATGAAAGTTGGAAAGACTACAGAACTATTCCAGACTGAATGAGACTAAAGAGACACAATGGAATATAATGTGTGTATCTAAACTGGATCTGTATGCTGTAAAGGACATTGTTGAGACAACTGGCTAACCCTGAATGAGGTCTGAAGATTAGATGGTGTAATGAACCAATGTGAATTTCCTGATTTTGATAGTTGCATCCTGTTTATCTAGGACAATGTCCTTGTTTGTAGGAACACAAATAAAAGTTAAGGGGAGATGGTAAGATGAGAGTAAGGCTAGCATCGTACTCTCAGCCGGTCCAGAAAAAAAGAAGGTCTTTGTCCTGTGCAGTTGATCCATGAACAACACAGATTTGAACTCTGCTGGTCCACTTATATGTGTTTTTTTTTTTTTTTCACTAAATATGTACTAGAGTACCACACATCTTCCTCTATGTAAAAAGACAGGGGCTTGGGTCCATGAAGACTGGAGTTTTACTCTCAATGAGACTTAATGATTCTCAGTCTCAATGAGGTACTGACTCTCAACAGCTTTAGATTATGCATTTGTATTTTCCCAGCATTAATGCAACTAACATTTAGCATGTCTTTAATTACAAGAAGTTTATGGCATCTCCATAGAACTAATTTCAGATTCTACAGCCTCAGGATACTGCAAACATGTTTAGAATGTGTTTTCTGTGAGTACTGAATTCAATCAGACTATTCCAGAGAACAAACTACCACTCTGATCTGTGTGTTGGGTATTTGTAGGCTGTTTCTTTTATTATCTGATGATAATGCTGATAACATTCTGGACCACCAGGGGCTTCAGAGGATCTGACCACCCTTCCTCTTCTTCCTTATACCAACCCATGATGAATACCAAATTCCTCTATTTTGGTTATCTTTTGAATTAGTCAGTGTTCTCCAGAGAAAAAGAACCAAAAAGGCACGTGTTTGTGTGTCTGTGTTTATTACAAGGCATTGGCTCATGTGATAATGGAGGCTAAGAAGTCACAAGATCTGCAGTCAGGAAACTGCAGTCCCCAGTAGAGTGGATGGTTTAAGTTATAGTTCTCGTCCAGAGGACTGAGATCCAGGAGAGCCAGATGTGTAGTTCTATCCTGAAATATTGGCTCTTCTTGAGACTCAAGAAGTTCCTGGTAGTCCGATAGCTAAGACTTCCCTGGTAGTCCAGTGGCTAAGACACCACACTCCCTAATGCAGGGGGCCCAGGTTCAATCCCTGGTCAGGGAACTAGATCCCACATGCCACAACTAAAGATCCCTTGTACCACAACTAAGACCCTTTGCAGCCAAATAAATAAATAATATATTTTAAAAAAAAGATATCCCTTCTTATTTGTAGGAAGATCAGCCCTTTTGTTCAGGCCTTCATCCTGATTGGTTGAGGGGCCCCCATATTGAGGAGGGCAATCTGCTTTACTCTATCAAGTTACATGTTAATTTTAGCCAGTGAAAGTGAAGTCTCTCAGTCGTGTCTGACTCTTTACGACCCCATGGACTGTAGCCTACCAGGCTCCTCCCTCCATGAGATTCTCCAGGCAAGAGTACTGGAGTGGGTTGCCATTTTCCTTCTCCAGAGGATCTTCCCGACCCAGGGATCAAACCTGGGTCTCCCGCATTCCAGGCAGATGCTTAAACCTCTGAGCCACCAGGGACTCCATAATTTTTTACCCAGGAACACCCTCAAAAGAAACACCCAAAATAATGTTTGACCTTATATCTGGGCACCCTGTGGTCTAGTCAAATTGACATATAAAATTAACCACTACTGCTTTATTACATACAGTAAGATTCATGAATTTTAAATGAGCAATTCAATGGACTTTGACAAATATATAAGTAGTATAGCAACTACCACAACGATGATACAAAACATTTTCATCAGCTCAGTATGCCTCCTTGTGCCCCTTGCACTTAATCCCTTGCTCCCAAACCCTGCCTCTGACAACCATTGACCTGCTTTCAATCACTATAACTTTGCCTTTTCTAGAGTTACATAACAGTGGAATCACATAGGATGTAGTCTTTTAGGTCTGGCCTTTTCACTTAGCATAATGCATAATGATTTATTCATATTGTTAAGCATATCAGTAGTTCAGCTGTTTTGATTGCTGTGTAGTGAGTGATCCATTGTATGGATACACCACAATTTGTTTGTCCCATTCGTTCACTGAAGGACAATGGATTGTTTCTAGTTGTTGGTAATTACTCATAGACCTGCTATGCACATTTGTATATAGGTCTTTGTATGTAAGTTTTCACTTCTCTACGTACCCAGGAGTGGGACTGCTGGGTCGTATGGAGAGTATGTATTTAAGCTGCCAAAATGTTTTTCAGAGTGGCTTTATCATGGCGCGTTCCCACCTGCAGTGCACGAGAGTTCTAGTTGCTAAGTATATCCTAGTTAACAGTACTTCAGGAGCAACCATGAGCAAAGTGTAAGGAGGAACAGAAGGAGAGAAACTGGATGCTCTAGAAACTAACTAAGCTACTTTAACTGAGAAAACGTCAGAGTGTAGATACTTGAGGCAAAAGTAAGAAGGGAAAAAACGATGGGAAAGAGGCAATTATCACTTAAAATGTAGTGAATATTTGCTGAAACAAAAGGAATTACAGGTTGTGAAAATGGCCTGTGGCAGAGAGAGTCGGAAGAAAAATAACTCTTATTCAGTGAATGAGGCCACAGTTAGGAAAAACAGGCCTGGTGAAGAGAGAGAAAAGTGTTCCACAGAGGACATTTCCTCCCCTTGTTTATCCTGTCGGCCTACCTGCAGGGTGCCCTTGTTATTGAGGAGCAGTTTGGGCTTCCCTGGTGGCTCAGAGGTTAAAGCCTCTGCCTGCAGTGCGGGAGACCTGGGTTCAATCCCTGGGTCAGGAAGATCCCCTGGAGAAGAAAATGGTGACCCACTCCAGTACTCTTGCCTGGAGAATCCCATGGACGGAGGAGCCTGGCAGGCTACAGTCCACGGGGTCGCAAAGAGTCGGACACGACGGAGTGACTTCACTTTCTTTCTTTTATGTTTTTACTATTAATTAAGTATAAATATACATATAAGACTCATCTACACGAGGGCATATAGCATAACACAGTGTCTCTGAAGCCTTAATATGCTTGGGAATCACCTGGGCATCTTATTAAATGTAGCACGTAATTCAGTAGGTCCAGGGCAGGGCCTGAACTTCTGCATTTCTAATGAGGTTCTGTGTGGGGACAACACTGTGAGGCTGCTGACTGCAGCCTAGTGGTTATGAGTGTAGACTTTGGAGCCAGACTGCACAGGTTCAAATCCTACCTCTGTCACTTAGAGCTGTGAAACCAGGTCACATTTCTTAGTCCCTCTCCCTCAACTTTCGCATCTGTAAAATGGAGATGACTGCAGTGCACAAAACCTCACAGAGGCATTTTGAGGATTACATGCGTTTCTATACATCAGCACTGAGACCAACGCCAGGCACACAGGAGGTGCCGTACCATATTCCTTTAGTGTTTAACAGGTGCCACTGGCCCGGGCAGCAAGGTGTCTAACAGCTTTAACCCACGCTGATTGGGTCCTGCCCGGTGTTTTAGTTCCTCCTGGGTCCTGTGACATACTTCTGGTGGCAGCCACTGGTTCTACTAGTGGTGCTAATTAAGAAGCCCATTCAGAGTCACTAGGCTGAGACTGTCCCAGAAAAGGAAAATCCACTGAAAGGATTTCAAAGAGAGAGAGACTGACCATTCAATGTGTTTTACCTGGTGGATATGTCACCAGGTTCAGCCCCATGGGGCGGCCAGGTCTCCACACAATAGATATTTCTACAGGCTGGGCTATTGCTGGGACGGTGCTCAGAGAGTGTGCGTGAGAGAATTTCCAGCCTAACCCGAGGGCACAGCTGCTAGCTAAGATTGCTGCACCCGGTGCCCTTCCCTCCAGGAGAAGCAGGCAGTCACTCGGCCACACCAGCCAGTGCACAGACTCTCTATTGCTGTTTGCATCCTGCCCCTTTAATCTGCCTCCAGCACCCCTGTAGACAGCCTAATTGGTCCTCTGGATCCAGCCCTCTTTGGCCTGTCAGCTCAGCTCTGTGTTCATGGCCTGCTTTCATCTCCCTGCTTGCTTGGCACATAGCTCTATTCTCGTCGCTTTCTGATACTAAAACGCAGCTTACAGAGCTTGGATGATCTTCATACCATTTCTGCCTCCCTGTTAGTAACCGTACTAGAAAAACAGCTGTTAATCTCAATTAAGTTTTGATTGCTAATTAGCAGCTACCTGTCAGGATCAAGCCGCTCTCTTCCTGGTCCCTTTAGCTATTTCTCATGCAACCGGTACAACTGGTTTCCATGAGAACCATTTAGCTAGACACCTTCTTGACCAAAACGGCCGCATTTTCTGTGGCTTTTATAATATCTTTCCAATAAGCTCTGAAGTTCCTTGTCTACTTCCTGCTCCCTGGTTTTCTTAATTTCATTGTTCAGCTATTTTCCAATGGAAGCCACTCCATCTCTATTGCCAGTGTGTCTTGGAAAGGAAATCAGGGGATTAACAAGCCCATTAACTGAAGTCAGGTTAAAAACCTGTACTTTAAAATTTTGGCTTTAGACCTCTGTTCTCTAGTTCTGCATGTAAGAAGCCTGGAAGGTGCCACTTCATCCTAACAGATAAAAAGTTGATCAAACTGAAAAGCCAACAAATTGGAAGATTTGATTCTTTCAAACTACTATTTTTATCACTTCCAGGGGACCAGAGAGGAAGTAGAGACATGTGCTTCACCTTTTAATGATTTCCTTTGTGATTTCCTCTCAATAACTTATGCTTAAAGAGGACATTTCACCCTATATTTACCTCTAGCATTTAATAGGTTAAAGGTCACTCATGGCAATTTATTTTAGACTGATAATTTAACTTTGTTTCTCCCAATAGTTAACCATCTGTCCCAGAACCATTTTTTCAATAATGAATCTTTTTCTCACTGATTTGTGATACCATCGTTAATATATCCTAAGTCTGCATCTATACTGGGGTCGATTTCTGGGCCATCAAATCCATTACATGGATCTGCCTGCCAATTCTTCTGTCAGTAGTACACTGCTTTAATTATTGAAGTTGCATTATCTGGTAGGGCAAGTTCTCTTTTGTTAGTTTTTACTTTAAATATATTCTTGGCTATCTATGCCTTTTATTTTTAAAATTATTTTGTCAGACTCTCCTCTCCCTATCTAGGATTTCCAAGAGGACTTCATACAACTACTACGAATTTTCTGAAATACTGGCATCACTTTTCCAGTGCAAAAACACTATATCAATTGATTTAAGACTCCTTTTACATATCTCAAATTTTCATAGTGTTCTGCAAACAGTCACATACTTTCCTAGGCATTTTATCTTTTTTGTTGAAATTATGAAGTGGAACTTTATTTTTCATTACAGTTTCTTATTTCCATTTTGAGAGAGATTTGGGGGTGGAGTAGGGGGGGATATTTGCAGTAAGAGAATTCAATGTGAATTGGGGGTTTTGGCTCATGAATGTGGGTGTTTATTTTGGATTTCAATATGTTTGAATTAATGGCAGTGCTTGGTGGCTCTTGACTAAAAACTCATAATAATATGCTTGCATTATGCTGGATTTTCACAATAAAACAAAAAGAATGTTAAAAATCTAATAACAAAAATGTAATTCAGAGTTAAGCTGCTCTTCAGTAGCCAGGGACAATGGAGTGCATCAAGCATACAATTAAGCAGATACCCTCTTTTTCATTTTATCCAAGGCCAGTTCACTTAGCGCCTGAGTATTGCTAGAATATGTCAGCCCCTTAATAATATTTTTTAATTTAGTTGACATTCCCAAATGATCTTTCCAATTTTGAATGATGTTTTGTACGTTGCCTTTAGTTCACAAAGCAGAATGTATTCTTCCAGTAATAAAATCTTATCCTGGTACTAAAATTCAGTTAGGCATGCTCTGAAGATATGCTAACATGAAAATGCTGTTTCATAATGCTGGGGGATATATAAATTTGAAGAAAAGATTATCTTAGAAGAAAATCTTACTCAAAAAGTTAAATAAGCATAATTACAAAAAAAAAGAGAGAAAGGCAGAAAATCTCAAAGCCTAACTTAATCATCAAATCTAAAGTATTTCATCAGATCTAAGATCCCACCATTATAAAACACACCACTACTTTGTGTACTGCAAAGAAATAAAAAGATTCTACCAGGTATATTATGTCATGCTGTAGATTATAAGACTCATCCTAGTTTTAGAGATTTTAAAATTGAGGGGGAAATTGTACTTTTTAGAATCAATGATATATGTTAGAATGCTTTCTGTAATTAACAGAAACCTGATTGAGAAATACGTTGGCTCACATCCTGGAAGCTGAGAGGACAGCTTCAGGAAGGGGCTGATCCAGAAGTTCAATATTGTCATTAAAGATCCACTATCCTATCACAGGATCAATTTCATTCTCTAAGGCTTGTTCACTTTCTAGGTGAAAACATAGATGCCAGCAGCAAATGGAGTACAGAATTCCACATTTACATTGAGTCAAAGGCAGAGGATTATTTCCAAATAATCGAAAAGAAATTTCCTAGACGTCCCTAACCAACTCCCTGTGTTCTCAGCAGCCCAAATCCAAACTGAGTCACTTCCCTGAATAAATGACTCTCTGAGCTGTAATGTCCAGTGTAATGAAGACTCACTCTTATGGTTGCCTGCAGAGGCAGATGGACCCTCGCTTAAAATTTGGTTGTATTGAGAATGATGCCATATACATACATCAAGGATATGAAGTTTCATAACTCACACGACTGAGGTCTCTAGAGAGAGCAGGGCAGCCCTCTGTAACAGAGTTGAGACAGCTTGAGAGTGCAGGGATAAGAGGCTGGCCTGATTGCTTATTACAGTCAGGGGTGGGGCCAGTAGGAGCGTTACATGGTGTGAGCAGGAGTCTATGTGGTTTGAATCATCCATCAGTGCCCAAAGAGGGAGCACGAAGGCTTTCTTCAGAGCAGGCGTAGATCTGGGGTAAATGATGAGGCTTAAAGGGTATCAGAAGTCAAATATCAAAAAAATAGAGAGTTGGCAATGGCATCCCACTCCAGTACTCTTGCCTGGAAAATCCCATGGATGGAGGAGCCTGGTGGGCTACAGTCCACGGGGTCGCTAACAGTCGGACACGACTGAGTGACTTCACTTTCACTTTTCACTCTCATGCATTGGAGAAGGAAATGGCAACCCATTTCAGTGTTCTTGCCTGGAGAATCCCCAGGGACGGGGGAGCCTAGTGGGCTGCCATCTATGGGGTTGCACAGAGTAACTTAGCAGCAGCAGCAGCAGCATACTCTCTAAAGGCGATTGTCTACATTTAAATAATTAAAGTTAAATAAAATTAAAAATTCAATTCCTCAGTCATACTGGACACATTTCAAGTGCTTGGTAGCCACATGTGATCAACTTACCATCTCAGAAAATACTGTTGGACGACACTGGTTGCTAGAGCAAAGGTCAGCAGACTTTAGCTCAAAAGCCAAATTTCATCCAGTATCTGTCTTGGTATAGACTTCTAGTTAAACCTGGTTTTTACATTTTTTTTTTTAATTTTTTATTTTTTTAATTTTAAAATCTTTAATTCTTACATGTGAGGTTTTTACATTTTTAAATGGCTGCAAAAAATCAAAAGAGAATATTTCATCGTGTGAAAATTATATGAAATGAAGATTTCAGTGGCCACAAAGTTTTCTTGGAACTCAGCGGTGTCCACTCATCTTTGCATTGTCTGCTCTGCTTTCAGGCTACAGTGGCATTAGTAGTTGCAGCAGAGCCTGTCTGATCACAAAGCCTCATGTGTTTACTACCTGGCCCTTTATAGGAAAGCTTTGCTGACCATGGTCTGCAGGAACAGGATGAACCTCTCCAATCAGGCTCACTCCTGGATGCATGGGGTCAGGTTCCTCGAAGTCAGATTGGGTACACGGAGGGCTGGAGGACGCCTGAGCAATCTCAGAGCAAGCAGAGCTGGAGGCTGGGCAGGCACCACCAACGTCCACTATATCGAATAGAAAACAGACTCGTGTTTAACTTCTGTATGAAACTGAAATGATGGTCTCCAAAGGGGACCTCTCTACTCACTAAGCAAATGACATTTCTTGCTATAGCATGGCAACCTTTTCACACTAAGACATAATACTTGAATTCTACTTTATGTTCATGATTTCATGCAAGACCCATGCGTCCTCAGTCCTGACACATATATTTGATGTTAGTCCATTTGCTTTGTTACTGCTGGCACACATAAGATACAAAACTTCAGACTAATTTCTTGTGTCACAACCTTCATGCTCATCTTTTCCCCTATCCCCTCCACCTCCCTGACCCCTGCCTCCTGATTTTCTGTCAACTACTTAAATTTCTTTCTTTTTTTTTTTTTTTTTGGCCATACCCCATGGCTTATGGGATTTTAGTTCCCCAACCAGGGACTGAACCTGGGCCCTTGGCAGAGAGACTGTGAAGTCCTTATCACTGGACTGCCAGGGGAATTCCCTAGATTTCTTACTCTAAAGATCCCTAATTAATTTTGGTGAGATAATTTTTTAAAGCAATATTTAAGCAAGAATTTTTTAACATTAGAAATTATTGATCTTTTCATGTGTACCAATTTCATCACTACCCATTCATAAGTTCACTTTTTACCTCCCCTCACCTTCTGGAAAATGGACCAGAGATTTAGTTGATGTTACAGAAACATTATTAAAGCATGTTTTCATCTACTTAGGATGAAAATAGGATACAGTGTAAGCGAACTCTAGAATAAGAATAGGATCTCTTAGAGAATTTGAGGTAAGAAAATGTCTTATTTTCCCCGGTGGATTTATCAAAGTGGAATTTCAGTATAATTCAAATAGATGAGTATTCCTGTGAATGGTAAATAAGTTTTGAATGAGAAGCCTGGACACTGACTTTGTAATAAAGCTTGTTAAGAAAGGTGAATTCGAAAGGGGAGGGGTTGAGTTAATGAAAAAGAGAGAAGGGATGTCAGGTAAGAATATTCCATCTTGACTAGTTTGGGGAAAGCTGTTGTGATATGGAGGTTGTGGAAACCTAGAAATTCGTTGTTGCCCTGATTGGTAATTGGCTTGGAATGGAACAAGTTGTGGATGTTAAAATTTGTGTTGCCCCCAGAGCTATTCTCTTCTTAAAAGATTAGAGTGTCTTTATTGAAAGCATTTTTAACTTTTGCCATAGGTGGACTCTTACAAAAAGGTATACAGTCCTACTGAAACAGCTCACCACCTCACCCTCTGCCCACTAGGGTGGAGGATAGGCAGCGGCTTCTATGTCCCCGATGCTGACGTGCATCATGGAGGGGGAAGGAATAGAGGCTGCTGAGGTCCCAGAGGAGTGGGCTGCAGGAACAAAATGGGTGGGCCTGGATTTCAGGAGAGAGAAAACAGAGAGGAAGAGCAGGATTGTGTTTATGGCTATGAGACTTTCCTTCCTGCCTCTCAGAATATACGAGGTTTAATCCTCAGGTGGGGAATGGGACAGTAAGAGGCATGACAGAGAAGTGGTTTACACTGTGTGCTCCATCATGCAGAGGCCACATGCCACTTCTGCCCACTGCAATGCCCCTGAGGCCAAGCTGGGAAGACTGGCCCCTGCAGTCGCCCTCACTTAAGGCCCACCTTTGCATCCTCAGTCCCCAGCCATGACCACTCAGTTATCCAAAATCTTCAGCCTGCCCAGCACAGTAGCAATGGGAGAGGTCAAGGTGGGCTTTGTTCTACCCCATTCTACCTGAATGGCTTCTTTTGGAGGATGGAGCCAAGGAGTAAGGGCTATAGATACTACATGTTAATCTGAGCATAAAACGTTAATCCTTTCCTTACCTCGTACATCTGCTTCTCCAGTCTCCACACGCTTTTTTCCCGTATATCCTTTGAAGCTCTTTGAAGACAAAGAAGCTCCCTATCCTTTACCCAGGAAAGTTCCACATGCAAAGAGATCCTTTCAAGTGTGCTTTTAATCACACCAGAAACAGGCTTGCCCTGTAGTTTCTTGTATGTGGCTGGCATACTGCAGGCCTTGTTATTCTCAGATTGAAGATGTTATTTCCCAACACCTGAAGATTATATGTCTAGATACCTTAGAAGAGAAGAGATGCGCTGATAACCGTATTAAAATCATAAAAATATAAAACCATTATGTTTTTCGAGGTGGAGTCAGGTTGAGTTAATCAGAATTGGTTTGCAAGATCCCATTTGTTTCTGTGTTTAAAACAGTGTCAGGTTGACAAGGCCTTTGTTCCCACACTATCACACTGGCTTCTATTCTAATCTGCGTGATACCTGGACAATACAGATAAGCTAAACATGGTTTAATCAGTTCTGACTCTTCTGATCTAAGTGATACTTTTGCATGGATTTTGATTAATCAGAAATGTATAGAATATTCATGCCTCATCCCATAGTCATGACAGGTGCAGACTTGGCTTTTCATATGTGCAGAATGATGCCACTATTCAATGTCCCTTTCATCTGACATGCTACTAATTGAATGATTTCTTTTCTTTTTTGAAATAATAGAATAGCCTGTTGGCTTTATACTTTTGAAATGGGAAAGGTGGTTTAGAAAAGATTCTGTGAAGTGTTACCAAGGGTAAATAAATTTGTAATGAAGTAATTCACATACCCTCTCAACACAAGAGAACTTCTTTTTTTTTTTTTTTTTATTAAATTTTAAAATCTTTAATTCTTACATGTGTTCCCAAACATGAAACCCCCTCCCACCTCCCTCCCCATAACATCTCTGTGGGTGATCCCCATGCACCAGCCCCAAGCATGCTGTATCCTGCGTCAGACATAGACTGGCGATTCAATTCTTACATGATAGTATACATGATAGAATGCCATTCTCCCAAATCATCCCACCCTCTCCCTCTCTCTCTGAGTCCCAAAGTCCGTTATACACAGCTGTGTCTTTTTTCCTGTCTTGCATACAGGGTCATCATTGCCATCTTTCTAAATTCCATATATATGTGTTAGTATACTGTATTGGTGTTTTTCTTTCTGGCTTACTTCACTCTGTATAATCGGCTCCAGTTTCATCCATCTCATCAGAACTGATTCAAATGAATTCTTTTTAACGGCTGAGTAATACTCCATTGTGTACATGTACCAAAGCTTTCTTATCCATTCATCTGCTGATGGACATCTAGGTTGTTTCCATGTCCTGGCTATTATAAACAGTGCTGCGATGAACATTGGGGTACATGTGTCTCTTTCAATTCTGGTTTCCTCGGTGTGTATACCCAGCAGTGGGATTGCTGGGTCATAAGGTAGTTCTATTTGCAATTTTTTAAGGAATCTCCACACTGTTCTCCATAGTGGCTGTACTAGTTTGCATTCCCACCAACAGTGTAGGAGGGTTCCCTTTTCTCCACACCCTCTCCAGCATTTATTGCTTGCAGATTTTTGGATCGCAGCCATTCTGACTGGTGTGAAGTGGTACCTCATTGTGGTTTTGATTTGCATTTCTCTGATAATGAGTGATGTTGAGCATCTTTTCATGTGTTTGTTAGCCATCCGTATGTCTTCTTTGGAGAAATGTCTATTTAGTTCTTTGGCCCATTTTTTGATTGGGTCGTTTATTTTTCTGGAATTGAGCTGCATAAGTTGCTTGTATATTTTTGAGATTAGTTGTTTGTCAGTTGCTTCATTTGCTATTATTTTCTCCCATTCAGAAGGCTGTCTTTTCACCTTGCGTATATTTTCCTTTGTTGTGCAGAAGCTTTTAATTTTAATTAGATCCCATTTGTTTATTTTTGCTTTTATTCCCAGAATTCTGGGAGGTGGATCATAGAGGATCCTGCTGTGATTTATGTCTGAGAGTGTTTTGCCTATATTCTCCTCTAGGAGTTTTATAGTTTCTGGTCTTACATTTAGATCTTTAATCCATTTTGAGTTTATTTTTGTGTGCGGTGTTAGAAAGTGATCTAGTTTCATTCTTTTACAAGTGGTTGACCAGTTTTCCCAGCACCACTTGTTAAAGAGATTGTCTTTACTCCATTGTATATTCTTGCCTCCTTTGTCAAAGATAAGGTGTCCATATGTGTGTGGATTTATCTCTGGGCTTTCTATTTTGTTCCATTGATCTATATGTCTGTCTTTGTGCCAGTACCATACTGTTTTGATGACTGTGGCTTTGTAGTAGAGCCTGAAGTCAGGCAAGTTGATTCCTCCAGTTCCATTCTTCTTTCTCAAGATTGCTTTGGCTATTCAAGGTTTTTTGTATTTCCATACAAATCTTGAAATTATTTGTTCTAGTTCTGTGAAAAATATGGCTGGTAGCTTGATAGGGATTGCGTTGAATTTGTAAATTGCTTTTGGTAGTATACTCATTTTCACTATATTGATTCTTCCAATCCATGAACATGGTATATTTCTCCATCTATTAGTGTCCTCTTTGATTTCTTTCATCAGTGTTTTATAGTTTTCTATATATAGGTCTTTAGTTTCTTTGGGTAGATATATTCCTAAGTATTTTATTCTTTTTGTTGCAATGGTGAATGGAATTGTTTCCTTAATTTCTTTTTCTACTTTCTCATTATTAGTGTATAGGAATGCAAGGGATTTCTGTGTGTTGATTTTATATCCTGCAACTTTACTATATTCATTGATGAGCTCTAGTAATTTTCTGGTGGAGTCTTTAGGGTTTTCCATGTAGAGGATCATGTCATCTGCAAACAGTGAGAGTTTTACTTCTTCTTTTCCAATTTGGATTCCTTTTATTTCTTTTTCTGCTCTGATTGCTGTGGCCAAAACTTCCAGAACTATGTTGAATAGTAGCGGTGAAAGTGGACACCCTTGTCTTGTTCCTGACTTTAGGGGAAATGCTTTCAATTTTTCACCATTAAGGATAATGTTTGCTGTGGGTTTGTCATATATAGCTTTTATTATGTTGAGGTATGTTCCTTCTATTCCTGCTTTCTGGAGAGTTTTTATCATAAATGGATGTTGAATTTTGTCAAAGGCCTTCTCTGCATCTATTGAGATAATCATATGGTTTTTATTTTTCAATTTGTTAATGTGGTGAATGACATTGATTGATTTGCGGATATTGAAGAATCCCACAAGAGAACTTCTAAGGGTTTTATTGACTTGATGAGGAGAATAATGGGAAAATATCCAAAATTAACTCTGTAGCAAATATCAAAAGATTCAAATAAACACAGAAGGTCGGTATCATTTTACCTTCAAGGGGAGGACATTTTTTCTGTTCTCCATCAGAGTGAAGAGAATAACATCTGGTCCCCAGCACTGGGAAGATCTCTGATTGTCTTATCAAAAGCAAACAGATACTTTCTAGTCCACCTGGGGAATGCAGAGAGCTAGAAATAGCGTCATACTCATCCCTACGCAAACGACAATAGCAACAGCATCAATGCGCACACGACAACTAGGCAAACAGCAAATCCACAACAGCATCACTTTACCCTCTAAAAGAGCTCACGAACGACAGACGCCCACAAAGATGATGTGAGGACACTTTCTCACCTGGGACAGATGCAGCTGGACACTGGTAGACGAAATTAGGTGAAATTGTTAACAAATTAGTGAGGCTAGCAAAGGCTGAGTGTAGGCAAGTAACACAGAGAATATAGAACTGCCAGTGACTTTAGATTTCTACCCACTTGTATTCTCTTTCCCACTAACTTGAGCAGATGCTCAAAAAAAATGATGATGAGGGTCTTGAGAAAGCATCCTTGGAAGTGCATGTTTGTGGGAGGTGGACGGTAGGACTGGGGGAAAGAATCTCTTCTCCTCGATCTTATAGAATAAGCCTTATACTATGGGAAGAAAGGCAACAAATACTGTCACTCTTAGGTACTGGTGAAAACCCACTGCAGCTGGGGAAGAAAATAGAAAAAAACAAACCTCTAAACATCAGGAAGGGGTTGTAGCATTGAGAAGGCAGTGAAAACCCATGAGACTCAGGGACACAGTGACTGGCTAAGTCTGAACAATAGAGAATACCCCTGTCACCATCACCAGTAACAAGTAACAAGCCCCAGTAGAACTCTGCTGGGAGAACTATGGCAGCATGGAAAGAGACTCTCTCAGATGCAGCAGAAAGCCATGACCTGATGCTCAGAGTGAAGCAGGCCCTGAAAAATACCCCATACTGAACCAGTCCCCATCTTAAACACATCATTACAAGAGTAAATTGAAGCCTTTGGTGCACTATGGGTAGCCATAGCAACCCTAAATACATCTCAACTCATCAGTAGACTGATTCAAAACCACACACTAAAGGCATCAGTAGGAGAGATATGCCCATTTACAGACAGAAAGAGTATTTATCTCAGGCTCAACTGTGCTACACAAGATGTCCAGCTTTCAACAACAACAAAATGAGGCAGATGAAGAAGCAAGTAAAAACAACACACTGCAAAGAGGCAAAGCAAACTACGGAAACAGACTCAGATACGCAGATGTTGGAACTTTCAGACAAGAGATTCGAAACAACTGTTATTAATATGTTAAAGACTCTAAAACTGGGAAGGAGTACAATATACAAGAATAAGGTGGGTAATTTCAGCAAAGAAATGAAAACCATAAGCAAAGGTCACATGGGAATGCTTAAAATGAAGAAGCCACAGTAAATAAGGATGGCATCACTGACTCAATGGACATGAGTTTGGGCCAACTCCGGGAGATGGTGAAGGACAGGGAAGCCTGGTGCGCTGCAGTCCATGGGGTCACAAAGAGTCGGATGCGACTGAGCAACTGAATAACAATGGTAAATAAGCAAATGGAATAGAGTGTAGAAGAGCTGTGGGAAAATATCCAAAGGTCTACTACACTGGTTTCAAAATGAATGCAAAACTTTCTTGACCAAATTCAACATCCATCCATGATTAAAACTTCTCAGCAAACTAGGAATAGAGGAAAACTGTCTTAAGATAAAGGGCATTCTTCTCGGAGTTGAAGGCTAACATCATATATGAAGATCGAATACTTTCCCCCAGTGTGGGGAACAAGGCAAAAAATTGTTTTCTAATCATTTCTCTTCAACATTATACTAGAAGGCGTATCCAGGACAATAAGGCAATAAAAAGAAATAAAAAGCATACAGATTGGAAAAGAAGAGATAAAATTCTCTCACAGATGACATAATTGCCCATGTGGACAATATAACAGAGGCCCTAAAGCTGATAACTCAGTTCAGCAAGGCTGCAAGGTACATGGCCAATATGCAAAAATTATACTTTTGTATGTAAGCAGTAAAGTTTAGAATTTGAAGTTAAAAATAGCAACATGATTTGCAAGAGCACCAAGTACAGGATCCATATCTTGAAAACTACAAAACATGAGAGAAATCAAAGAAACTTAAAGAAATGGAGAGAGACACTGTATTCACAGATTGTGTCAATATTGTTAACAGGTCAATTATCCCCAAACTGATTTACAAATCCAAAGAAATCGTAGTGAAAATCCCAGGAAGGTGTTTTGCTAATATTGGTAAGTTGTTTGTAATATTTATATGAAAGAAGAAAGGAACTAAACTGGCCGAAACAATTTTGGAAAGGAAGAAAGCTGCAGGACTCACACTGGCTGATCCCAAGGATTACGATAAGCTACAGTAATCAAGACAGTGAGTTACCGGCAAAAGAATAAACACACAGATCAATGGAACAGATGAAGATTCCAGAAGCAGACTCACACATACGTGACAACTGTTTTTTGACAAAGGTGCAAAGGCAATTCAGGAAGAAATGATAGTCTTTTCAACAGACGATACTGGATGTCCCTACGCAAAATAAATTTCATCGTGATCCATACCTTTTACAAAATGACTCAAAGTGGACCGTAGACTTACAGATAAAATGCACATCTATAGAATTCAAGCTCCAAGAAGTCAAGGATGTTCAGTTTATGTCTAATTATATTTAGTGAGTAATGACTAGATTACACAGAACCAGTTTCTCCTCTGTGAAGGGATCCTCAATATCAATATCTCTGAGCTTCCTCTGGGCACCTGCTAACACAGTGAAGTCCAAATTCAGAACTTGGCACACAGCAGGTGCCCAGCAAATGTGAGGACCCACGACAGCATCTAACAGATGCCTTTCTGTTGTCCATCTTCTCTACATCTGTGTGGCTCTACTTTGCTATAAAGTTCTCATTTCTGTTCACTATAAGAAAAGGTAAATCAAAACAAACCTAAAAATGCTGTTTTTCTCCCTGGGCTCCTGCTTCTGTCCAATTTGTCCTTCTTTGGGGACCTCTTTGTGTCAGTCTCTGGCTGATCAGTGTTCACACCACGTCCTGATTTAGTATAACCTGCAATTTTCATGAACACGAAGAGACATTCACTCCCTCATCCAAATTAATGATGAAGGCGTTAAATTAGACCATCCCCGACAGCCATCTCTGCACCTTCCTACAACTAGATATTTCGCAATTTATCAATAACCTTTCTTTATGATCTTGTAGCTAATTTTGCAAATAAAATTTCCTGAGACATATCAAATCTTTACCAACATAAGATATATTACATCTCTTACATTTCCCCTTCATCTATTCATAACTCTGTCAAAAAAAAAAAAAGCTATTGTGCTGGCATGATTTGTTTCTTTGAAGCCTAAGCTACTTATTGTTCCTGATATCATGACTTTCCTGATACTTAAACACACAGACGGACACACACACACATACACACACACAATTATTATGGCTGGATAAGATGTTTACAGGGTGACAGTTGCCAGTATCTTTCTTTTTGTCTTTCTCACTTTGAAGAACAGGCTATGTTTCATATTCACGTCAGTACATCAGTCTTATAATTTTCCTGATTCTACCAAGTGTTTAGCCTGATTTTCTATGACTACTATGTGAATCTTATCAGGAGACCATTCTCTGAATCTTGAGCTATGTCCTGTGTCACAGGCCAGTGTCAAGGAGGTCCCTGCCTCCTCCCAGTGCCAGGGAAAAGCACTTTCCAGGCTCTAAAAGGAAGCACAAGAATCCTAGGTTCTGACATTGGTGGAAATATTTTTAGGACATTCCTGTGGAGATATACAGTTTTAGAAAATGATAAGAATTACAGAAATCAGTTCAGAATAGAAATTTTGCCTCATTTACGTGTGGCTAAAAATAAATTAGGAATTTTGGCCATTTTAATCTCTTAAATATTTTATTTCTTTTGATGCCTTGTCTTTTTAAAGAAAGGAAGTTGACATTTATGGAAAGCCTATCATAGGCCAGACATTCTCTAGCTCTCATTTAGTCCACATAACAACCCTCAATATATATTTTATTATCCCCATTTTACAGATGGCATTGTAGAGACCATGATTATATGGATCTGCCTAAGGCGACAGGGCAAAGGATAGGTCTGGGACTTGTATGCAGTCTGTGTTATTTCAAAGACCAGTCATTCTATGTAGACCATACTATTCTTTAATTTGCAGAAAATCATTCCATGACTGTAGATACATCTCTTAACTACTCTTATCCATTTCCTTACCTGTGAAAGAAGAGGTGGGCATAGCTCAGTACTAGGATATGTGCTTGTTCCAATACTCTTGAGAACCCTGAAGAATTTGAATTCGGGGCAAGAGAAGACCTGATGCTTTTCTACAGGGACATGTTAATTTTAAAAGACAGAAAAAATATACAGAGAGGGCAGTAAGAGGAGGGAGGAATTGGCCTAAGTAAATATGGGTGAGGTTCATGCATATTCAGAGAGCTTAACAACTAGAGGCAAGTTTGCAGTTTTGGGATGCCTGAGGAACTGAATTCCCTTCAAAGTTGCCTTAGATACCGCAAAAAAAAAAAAAAGATGAGAAATACCTGGATTTAAAAGTGTATGATTTCTGGACTGCTGCTTCCAACTCTTAAGTTTCTTTACAGCATCAGGTCATCAAAAAGACAGTTGTTTGCACTGAGGTCCATCCTTCTGAAGAGCATGCCTGTGTTTACTGATATTTCCAGAAACCCCCATCACTTTGAGAATGTAAATTATTTGAGTACTCTTATGTTTTATATCCCTTTCCCCCTCTTCCTTTATACACAGAAGATGACTTTTCACATGATTTACTACCTAAATTTAGTGATCTAAAGTGGTAACAGGTGCCACTACTTATATGATTGACTACACTTCTTCCCTCCTTTCCTCCCGTCCCACCTTTTTTATGGAGCACTGTTTTACTTTAAGAAGTTACTGTGTTCTAATTTGTAGCTTTTACAAATGGTATCATATTTTAAAGAATTCAGTGGGCACAACTTTAATTAAAAATTCTCTATACTTCCATGGAGTGAAGTCAGTCTAACTCTTTTAAGACTCCGATGGATCGAGTGTTTTAAGCAAGTGTCCCTTCCTTAGCAGCTTCAATACAGTGAAGTCTTTTAAGACAGATTTCTGTGCACTTCTGGATGATAGGTGAGGAATAGAGAAATGTGGGCTAACTAGTAGAAACTGAAGACTGAAGTAATTCTTCAATCATACAGAAAAAAGATGTATTTTAAAAACTGAGATTCATGTAATTTTTTGACTTGATTGAACTACAAACTCTCAGCAAGAGTTTGATTTCCAGGCCATGATCCAGACCAAAGAGGTTTGGATGAGCTTCAGTTAAGTATGCAATTCCAAGCTCTCGGCATTCTGCTCATCAAGAGTAAAGGCATGTTACAGATGACAAGAGGAGGAGCTTCTGAGTCCTCCAATTTCCACTGTCTGGGCCATTAGCAAGCATTGCACAGTATCCGAGCACATGATGCCAGCATGGCGTCCTTTCCCAGAGCAGCTACTCTGCTACCCCACTTTGGTTACTTCTCCAGGCTGGGAACACAAAGGGATGGCAAATCTAGGATAACAAATACCACTGGCATAATATCATCAGGGTGCAGAATGGCAGTGAATTTACTAAGCCACGTGGAGCCCCACTTTTTCTATCTTTAAAATGGGGGGTATATATGTTTATATAAAGTGTCTGGCAAAATGCTGAGCTAGAAAGCACAATAAAGCTCCCCTGGCATCTGGTGGCTGTTGGTATTGTGTAATGAATGCAACAAGCCCATAGTGAGGGCCTGCTTCCTGCCCATTCCTTGCCAGGCTCTGAGATGACAGACGGAGGGCTCCTGTCCAAGCAGAGCCTGCAGCGGCCCCTCCCCAGCCCGTACTCTTCTCAGGCAAACATGCCCAGAGCCCCCTGCCACCCCTCAGTCTGGTTAGGCCTCTGTCATGTGCTGCCTCCTCTCCTAGCTCACCAGGCCTGGGGCTCAAGAAATATTGGGGCGGAGAAGAAACCTTGGCCAGTGAAATGCAAGAAGAGTTTTAACTTCTTTATTCCCCAATTTCTGAACCTAGATGGTCATGAGAACTTAATATATGCTTTTGTTTCCCTTAGCGCCCAAAATCCATATACTTCTTAGTTCAGGCCTAAAGGTAACATGCTCTGCTGCTGCTGCTAAGTCGCTTCAGTCATGTCCAACTCTGTGCGACCCCATAGACGGCAGCCCACCAGGCTCCCCCGTTCCTGGGATTCTCCAGGCAAGAACACTGGAGTGGGTTGCCATTTCCTTCTCCAATGCGTGAAAGTGAAAAGTGAAAGGGAAGTTGCTCGGTCGTGTCCGACTCTTAGCGACCCCATGGGCTGCAGCCTAGCAGGCTCCTCCGTCCATGGGACTTTCCAGGCGAGAGTACTGGAGTGGGGTGCCATTGCCTTCTCCTGACATGCTCTGTGTGAGTATAATAGCCAAGGTGTCAGTGCTCAATCTGAACACATCTTAAAGTTGTAGACATGATGCCTGTTCTATAAAAAGGTTTTAGGAAACTGCCTCTGTCTGGCATGTGCAGGAGGTTTAAGTGTGTGTGTATGTGTGTGTAGCATAGGTTATGTATGCTCTTTTAGAAAAATTATAAAATTGAGAAATGCTGTAACTGACCTAAAATCCTACTATCCAGAGTCTATTTCATTGTTAATCTTCTAGACTCTTTTGGTTATTCATGTATGTGCATCTAAATTAAAAATGTAGACCTCCTGTAATAAAATAGGCTATATTTTACATACTGATTTTATTCTGCTCAATAATACTGTGACCCTCTTTGCATGTCTATAAATATATTCATATCTCCATTCCAAATGACTAATAAATACCATAATTTATTTAATCAATTTTCTATTATCAGACTGTTTTAATTTTTTACTCATAAATGTGATATGAATATCTCAGGCTCTACTAGCCAGTGAGTACAAATACAGTCTCATTAACATTGATTTCCAAAATTTAGTAGCCTTAGGGTCTCAACTCTCATGGTTTTCAAAGTCTTCCTCTTTAAATACTTGCCAGAGTCTGTAGGGGGCTTCCCTGGTGGCTCAGACAGTAAAAGAATCTGCCTGCAATGCAGGAGACCTGGATTCGATCCCTGGGTCAGGAAGATCCCCTGGAAAAAGGAATGGCAACCCACTCCAGTATTCTTGCCTGGAGAATTCCAGGACAGAGGAGCCCGGCGGTCTATAGTCCCTGGGGTCACAAAGAGTTGGGCATGACTGAGTGACTAACACTTTTGCTTTCAGAGTCTACAGGAGTGCTCGTTGTGTCAGCGGGTCATTCCTGGCTACTGCTTGCCTCCGTGGCCAACAGATTCACTCTATGCCTGAAAGTTCCACAGGGATACGCTTCAAGTTGAACTTTGCTTCTGTTGTCTTAAAAAGTCACCACCATGTCCTGAAGATCTGTTATTTCAAATGTCAACATAACCAAAATACCATCAATGCACTTGAAAATTGACTTTATTGCTCTACCACTCCTGAAAGTAAGAGGGAACGTGTATATATACTATGATCAGCTAGGGTCCCATAGCAAGATTGCTCAAAGCCCGACTGTCTAGTGTGAGTAACACACACTCTGGTTCTTGCATAGCTTCTCTCTCTGAGTGCCCACCCCACTTTCCTAGTAGAAGGAGGATGACCCACCATTCCAGTTTGCAGGGACATTCCTGATTTTAGTAACACAATTCCCATGTTCCAGGAAGCTCCCAGTCCCCTACAAGCCAGAATGGCCAGTCACTAGTAAAGGAATTGGTTCAAGTACTGGCATCAGCCAACATGCTGTGTTTACCACACTGCTTCCTTCCAAGACTAGGCCCTTTGGCTCAGTCTGGCTTGCTTTACTCTCTATGATAAAATTCATCCTAGGATCCCCCCAGTCTCATTTCCAATGGGGCCACACTCACCACATACCTGATATGTGTGAACCTCAACAAAAGGACAATGTTTCAAATAGTTTATCCTCAAGAAGCTCCTCAGTGCTTTATTTTGCCCCTCTGGTGGGAGAGATGCTGCCTGACCCTACTCTAGAAATCCCGGAATCCCATTGCTTTCATGTAAACACCACTCTGATGAACATCTAGTACTTAGAGCACTATGTAGAGATCTGATTGTTCCTTTAAGACAAATCCCCCAAAATATAATTGCCTTTGACTTTTGATACATATTGCCAGAGTGCCTTTTGGAAAGTCTGTTCCAACGAGCCGTTTTTTGATTTATTTTTTAAACCATGCAGATTTGTATCCAGGATGAAAAGAAGCTCTGACCTGTTTCTAGGATAACAGAGAACATTCCATGCCAGGAAGTCCTTGCCAGGGGGTAAAGGGAGAGGATTTGAGAGGAGGGCTGGGAAGAACAGTTTCAGAGTCACCTGAAAGAAGGCGAAGCTTTCATAATCACGCAGAGCTTTGTGATTCCTGGGCAGCACCTTCTCCTGGAGTCTTCAGGTGGTCCCTCTAGCTGTTTTCTCTTTCACTCAGGTCCAAATTCCTACGGGCTGTCCAGGTAGACCCCAGCCAGGGAATTTGCACTTGGAAGGAAAATAGAAGCTGGAAAAATTGCATATCAACTTGCCCTCTTCTCTTGTTTGATTCCCACAGAATGTGTTGGCCCTCAGGAAATAAAAATAATGAGAAATCCCAACCCAGGTCACTATTAGCAAAATGAAGCCATTGTCTAGTTGGCTGGAGAGTCATCAAAGGTAGGGTGGGGCATTTTGCTTTGGACAAAGCTCTGGGAACAGTGTGGGCCACTGATCAGGGTAACTGACAGGGCTCCGTGTATCTCGAAACCCCTGGTCACAGGTCTCTGGGCTGCCTGGGTTCAGTCCCCTATTGAAGGGTTGGCTTGGGACCTCCCAGAATCAGGCAGGGAAAAGAGACCTGGAAGCATGGAATGTATCAAGTGATTTTTTACTCTATACGGTACACTCAATCCACATGCCAGGATGAAAAACACAAGAGAGGTGTGTGTGCCAGGGGCATGTATACTATTTCAAATCTAAGTAAAGCAAATATAAAGCATTCAAAATAATGAGGCTTGGACTTCTCTGGTGGTCCAGTGGGTAAGACTCCAAGCTCCCAATGCAGGGGCCCCGGTGTGATCCCTGGTCAGGACCCCACAAGCTGCAGCCGAAGAGTTCACACGTAGCAACTAAAGATCCCGCATGCTGCAATGAAGATCGACGATCAAAGCTCTTGTGTGCTGCAGCTAAGACCCCGTGTGGCCAAATAAATAAAAATAGATATTTAAAAAATAAAAGGGCTTCCCTGGTGGTCCAGTGGTTAAGAATCCATCTTGCAGTGCAGGGGACACCAGTTTAACCCCAGGTCAGGGAAGACCCCACACGGCACGGGGCAACTGAGCCAGTGCGCCCAGCTACTGAGCCCATGTTCCACAATGACTAAAAAGCCTGTGAGCCCTAGAGCCTGTGCTCCACATCAAGAGAAGCCGCCACAATGAGAAGCCACCCTTGCCACGCAACCAGAGGGTAGCCCCCACTTCCCGCAACTAGAGAAGGCCTGAGCACAGCAGTGAAGACCTAGAACAGCCCAAAACAAATAAACAAATATTTTTGAAAAATAAAAAAATAAAGCAGGTGCCATGCTTGCATGAACAATTTGCAATTCTCCTCATGCAAAAGTTACTGGCAATTGTTGACCCTTCAATGGGCAGTAAGGAAATAAGTAAGTAATATTACCCACTCAGTTCAGTTCAGTCGCTCAGTCGTGTCCGACTCTTTGCAACCCCATGAATTGCAGCACGCCAGGCCTCCCTGTCCATCAGGTCTGATATAAATGCTGAGTGAACTGACTAGATATATATTCACATCATTAACCATCCAAACTAACAGAAGTAAAAGACCCAACTACCTCAGCACACGGGCAGGGTCTGAAGCAACACAGTCCTAATTGACCAAGTGTTTCCAACTAGGAAGAGGCTTCCAGAATGTTCCACTTTGCTCTGAGCTGCCTTGACTTCAAGGAAAAACAAGGAATGTCATGCTGAGACATGTTTTTATTTGGATGCTTAACTCTATGTCCCCTGGGGGGAAAACTCCAGCAGAACATATAGGAAACTTGGGTTTGAGCCCCAGAATGTCAATTGTCTGGTTGTATAACCAAGAGCAAGTTGCTTCTCCTTTCTGAACATCAGTTTTCTGGGCTTTAAAATGAAGAGTTTGAACTAAATTGTCTCCCAGAATCTTTTCACTTCTACTATTATCAGCAAAATAGCTCTCACCAAATATATAACCTGCATCTCTTTTGAGTTTTGGAAAAGTTTGGTTTAAAACTACCAATTGAATTTCTGCAGCCACCATTTGGAGAGTAACACGCTGACGTCCAGATTCATCTTCTTGCCCTCCATTGTTTTGCTGTTGCTGTCGTGAGTGGCCTTGGGCAATGGCAATTTTCCATGATCCTTGGGCAAAAAAACCACCCGCAAGTGCAGCCTTGTGCCATTCACTGGGTTTCCTTGGCTTCTCAGAAGGCAGATTAAATGCCCCTTCTGCCACTGTCACTATTATACTCCTTCTATGTCTTATCCCTTTCTGAAGTAGCTGTGATGCTCTCATCTAGACTGCAGTCTAGATAGACTGATATTCAGACTTCTCCAAGTTCCAACTAAATGAACATCTGAATTGAAAACATTGCTGTCATCCAATCTGTTTATCTATAGGGGGTGGTGGGTGGTTAGGGAAGGAATAGCTAAAAGAAATAGAGGCAGAATGTGGAGGTCCTGCTAACAGTGTGTTAAGGCTATAGAGGGACTCGAGTGACTCCCAGCTGTTTCCTGGGAAGGTCCTTTGGCTGTGCCCTCTTCCTCTTCCCTAAGAATCTCCCGAGGACCGACTGTAAAGAGCCATCTCGAACACTCTGCTGTCTCCCTCTATGTGCATTCTCTAAGGGGACTGGGCTGCTCAAATGGCTTTTGTTAGTGCTATTTACAGAAAGACCACTCTCTGTTCTCCTTGAAGCCCCACCTCTCCTTGTCTTCCCCAGGCTTGTCTTTCTCGTTGTCAGCTGGAAGACTACATGGCCAAATGACGAGCTCAAAATAGCGCACACCCAGTGGGCAAGTAATGTAACTTCCCTGGGCCAAAGGTTGCTTATCTACAAGATGGGAACAAGTGTCTATCTCATGCACTTGTTGTAAACTTTAAACACTGTAATGTGTATAAAATTCATGCTCTGCACAGAATAAAAGCTGACTACAATGTAGTTATCGAGAAAGTCTAATAATTTGGTTGATGTTGGTTGGTGGCATAATGTGAAAGGGGAAAGCTCATTTTTATGTATCTTTCAGGTTTCAGATTTCATTGTAACACAAATGTAATTTCAGTGAAAGCAACAGGATGAGAGTGTACAGTCTTTCCTATGGCCACTACCTTTTGTGTATAAAATAAATGCTCAGCACACAGTAAAAGCTGAATAAAAGGTAGTTATCTAGAAAGTCTAAAAATTTGATGTTCGTTGGTGGCATAATGTTGTAGGGGAAAGTTCATTTTTATGTATTTTTCAAGTTCCAGATTTCATTATAGCACAAATGTAATTCCAGTGAAAGCAACAGGGTAACAGTGTGTACAGGATAAGTGTTCCTTCAGCCACTACCAACCCTGGGAATTAACAACACTAAGAGGGCTATTTAGACAGTTGAAGGTTACATATTTACAGATGGGATTTTAAGGGTGAAAGCCCATTTGTAACCCTAAGGTGTTTAAACAACCCTGCAACTTGATCTCAAATTCCCCCAGCAGTATCTTAACTCCTCCAGCCTCCTGTCTGCTGAGCCAAGCCCTCCTTCTATGACCACCTGTCAGTTGCTGTAATGGCTGGGGCTTTGTGTGGCTCCCAGCTGTAACCTGATTTCCACAACTGTTCAAGGGGTGCTGCAGCTGCCACAAAATGTGTACGTTTTACAGCATTGCACAGTGGCTGGGGTCAATGGCATGCCTCTGAAAAGTTTCTATTCATTCACTTACTCACTCAGTAAAACATGTTGAGTACACTTACTATGGGCCAGGCCCCTGCTAACTATGCACTGGGAATAGAGAGAGAGTGAACTGGGGCCTCTGTCTTCCAGGCTGGCATTCTAGCAGCAGGTGTAGACAGACAAAGACATATTACAACTCAGCATCATGGTACAAGAATAGGCGTGGACACACACCTGAAAGTGATTAAGCACCCAAGGCAGGGGAGGAAGGGATGACTTTCTACAGAAGGGACTTTTGAGTGATCTGTTAAGCATGTCTCTTGGCTGTCCCCTCAAACCCATGCCTAGTTCCCATGTCACTGTCAAATAAGTTCCCAGTTTCTTCACTTCATCTTTGCACCCACATCTCCTATCACCAACACACACCCAGAGACACTCCCATCCAGCATTAAATCCTGGCATTTCTGCTTCTGTCTCCCTTCTCCTTCTCACACCTTTGGTCCAAACTGTAATCACTGCACACCTGGACCCAGTTAGCTCCCCCTCCTCCAGCCTGTACGGGTTCCCTCTCATCTATCGGACACAGATCATCGAGAATCATCTTCCTCCAGTGTCACTTAGATCACATTGCTCTCCTCCTCATATGCCCGTAAAGGCTCCCAGCTGCCTCTCAAATCATAATAAAACTCTTCCATTCTCGGAGTTCAAGGCCCACTACCAATTAGCCCTGCTTTACCTAACTGCCGTCCATTCCTGCCCAGCTCAGGTTGGCCCGCCTCGCTCCAGCCAAGCAAAGCCCTTCCACCTGCGCTGCCATCCTGAGGTGCCCGAAGACGACCATGTGTGCACACATTTGCAGGTGTGTGCATATGCGTGGTGGGGCACGGGGTGGGGGAGCTTGCAGGGGAGGGAAGAAGAGAGAAAGGAAATCACCACTCCCTTCGTATTCTGTTCTAGGGAAATTTTAAAACACGAGCACCAGGGGTAGAGATGGAAAAAAAGAAAATACCCAAAAGAAAGTAGTGGGGTGGACCTCTGTCCTACCAGGAGGGGCTGCTGACAGGGCCCTGGTGCCAACCGTGGGCAGCTGAAAGGGCAAACAAGCCAACACCAGGTGCTTCGGCTCATCGTGGTACACCGCCTCCTGACTTCCTTCTGTGTGGCCCTGCGTTGCTTTTCCCAGGCTGATCTCTTAAGTAATTTTGATGTGTAGATTCAAGTCATTCCTATCCTGAAAACCCCTCTAGCCTTCACTCAGAGGGCCCTCCTCCTCCAACACCATCTCATGCCACTTTCCTCTTTCCTCACTGTGCTCCGGACATGCTGGGTGCTCCCCCAGTCTCAGGAATACTCCGGGTGCTCCCACCACAGGGCCTTCGCACATGCTGTTCCGTCCACCTCACATCTTGATCATATTCCTTCCTCAGCTTCCATGTTCCCCTCTCGACACTTTCATTGTAATTCTCTATGACAACATACTCTGTCCGTTCCTTTCACTATAATCTACACGTAGCAGTGTGTTTTCCGGTGGGCTGGTCACCTCCATGAGTAGGCTATAAGCTGCTTGTGACAGAAAACTGTCTTGTCCACTAAAGTGTTCCTAGCACAGAGTAGGAGGGAAGACCTTGCTCAGCCAACACCATCTGGATTTTTCTAAAGCACAGACAGCTTGTGATTGGCCCAATTTTTGGTCAAGAGGAAACAGTCTGGTCTTCTAGGAAGCTTCCTTCTAAAATGTCTTGCACACCCAATCCCCCAGGCCACTCTCTCTTGTTTTTCAAAGTCTGCTCAAGAATCTCCTTCGTCTGAGATACTTTCCCAAACTAACTTTTCCTGATTCTGGACCAGGACTTGCAAACTGCAATGCCTGCAGAGACCAGGCAAGTAGCTGAGAGGGACAGACCAGGTGTAGGGTACCAGGGAGCCCTGGGGACCATGGTTAACTGCCCCACATAAAGCTTATGTCCCATATAAAGGGGACAGTCCCTGCTCACCTCCAGTGGGTGTTAACATGCAAGAAAATCAGGCCCTGTATCATTAGATTTTCCAACTTTTCAAGATAGCTGAAAAAAGAAACCTGAGTTTCCATATGAAACATCCTTAACATGGTGAAGGATATTTCTGCAATCTGTATCAGCCTGATGGTCAGTTTCTGCTCTCTATTCTTTCAAAGATGTTGCTTGTGTTTATCTGTGATGAGTATGCTTTGCTTGCGTTCCCGAGTCCTGAGCCGTGTCTAGTAGACGGGGCCAGGCTTCTCCCGGGGCCAGAAATTATGCCCTTGCCTTCTCTGCAGTCGCTCCAAAGCACCTGTAAGCACCAAACGCTAAAACGCTACTCTCCCTGTCAACGCTGGTGACTAACAAAACGTCTCTTACAAAGGCAGCAACTGCCTCTGCCGTTTTGGGAACAGAAGCCTGGCCTATTACATGCAGAAGTACTGCACTTCACAGAGGCTCATAGATTTTGTTCATCAGGCCTTCATCCCTCAATCAGTGTGAGGGTTAGCGACTCTCTCCACTTCATCCATTCTCCTTCTGCCTTCATGCCTTGTTAAAAAGTATCACAGCCTTTGTTCTAAATTCCAATCTCTTTTGTGCTATGATGATAATGTTAACTTTGTAATTGTGCATAAGTCAGCAAACCAGAGTACTGCCTTATTCATCGAGCATCGTCAGGAAATGAGGTGTTCTACATAATTAAATTGTCCAGATAACTAGAGCTAACCAACACTTTAAAGATCAACGTTTAAAAAAAGGGTAAATGGAAGCATCCCCAAATGTATTATATACCCTTTTGCCTTCTTTATTTTTAAATTATTTTATATCACCTTTTTTTCCAGAACAGAAACAAAAGAGTAGAGACTGATAATTAAGTCTTCCTCCGGCCCCAGTGCCCCAGCCTCCCACTTCCCCATCCCTGCTGGATGCTACCAGCTTATGGGGTATCTCCTTCTGCAGATATTCTATATGTACACATGCATTTTTCCCCACAAAAGGTGCCATGCTAGGACATAGTAGTGCACCTTGCTTTTTAAAATCTCCTATCTTGATCATCAGTCTTCATCACCACATAAGAGTTCCTCATTCTATGCAATGGCAACATCCTATTTCAGTGTGGGGTGCAGCATTATTTACTTAAGCTGTTCCCTGCTGATAGGCATCTAGTTGCTCCAATCTTTTGCTATTATAAAAAAATTGCTGCAATTATAATCTCCTTATTTACTCCATTACTGTAGATGTCTGAGGATATCTGTAGGTGAAATTCCCAGAAAACAATCACCGGGTCTAAGAAAGGATACGTGCATTTGTAATTTTGATGACTATTGTTGCACTGCCCTTCACAGAGCACACATGTTTTTTCTCTTGCCATCACTGTATGAGCGGATTTGTTTCTCCACACCTTCATTAGCACCATATGTGACCAAACTTTTCTTCTGAAGTTTGGTCAGTTGGCGAATAAAGAATACAAACTCAGTTACTTTTAAAAAAATGTATATTGTAGACTGTGGCTCCTATAAAGTATTCTTCTTTGTCTCTTCTAATATGGTTTGGCTTGAATGTCTGTTCAGATCTTATGCCTACCTTTTATTTTTTAATTGTTTTGATGTCTATAGCATTCTTATCCCCCAAGTGAAGAAAACCAAAGTGTCCCTAAATTGATGAGTTGTGATATGTAAATGGAAAAATTCACAAAGGAACAAACTACTGATACATTCAACTACATAGATAAATACCACAAACAACGCGCGAGATAATGCAGACCCAAAGGGGTACATACACAGCAGGGTTCCATTTACATAAAATTCTACAGTAGTTATGCCTACTTTTTAATTAGGTTGTTCCTTTTCTTATTTGGTGGATTTTAAGAATTTTTGGTATACTGTGGGTACAAGTCCTTTATCTGATATTAGTTTTGCAAATATTTTCTCTGAGTCAGTGGCTTGTCTTTAAATCATTTACTCTTAATTTGAAGGCCTTCTTGTTCTGAATGAAGTTGTATCTTTTCCTATTTTCTCTATGAATTGTTTAGACATGTCCTTTGAGTCTGTCATGTTAATGACTTAATAGACCTCAGGAAATTTAACCCCTATTTGAGAACTGAATCATTAACATGAACACTGATCGCTATACTATACTGTGGTTTTGCAGACTGCTTTGTTCTCTTGAACTCTTATATTTGTTTTTGGTTTTGGTTTTAGTTTTCTCTTCCCTCCCTGGGTTTTAGGATATGAGCTATCACGTTTGCTTTCCTCAAATGTCTGTCTTTCAAAACCCTTGCACTATCTTGTAATTTACTACCTCTGATAGTGAGACTTTCTGAAACTCAAACAATAGAATTTGTTATAATAACCTTGGAGGCCTGATTCTTGAGTTGAGTCCATAGGCCATAGCACACACAGTTTACATCTGTTTCGGTCATTCAGGAGTCTTTATTATTTCCTGGTTCCTGGTCTTCTTCAGAATATTCAGAATCATCCAGCAAATGAATTCCTAGTTCTAACATTCTCTGCTAGAACATTTGAGGGTAATCACAGGTTAGAACTCTTAGTCATGAGTAGAACCCACATGCCCATATATTACTGTACACATAAACATCATTGCCTCAAATAGAGGAAAACATACTGTCTCACTCTCTAAAGCAGCAATATAAACTTATATTGCTGGGAAAATGTACACACATAATCTTTCAGTGGTATTTGCATGTGGGGGCTCAGTGCAAGGCCTGTGCTTACAGTTGCTGAACATTTCCCCATGGCTTTGAAACAGTAACTGAGAGCTCCCTGGGAAGGGATCCACACCATGGCAGTCCTGCTACACCCCATAGATGGCAGTAAACACACTTTTTAGCACTCTGCTTCATCTTCATTGGGATCAGGCTCCTTCAGGGGAAGAAAATGAATGCAGAAACTGTGGAGTAATAATTAGCAAACAGATTCTAGTCATTTGAAAAATTGGCAAGAAGCCTTATTAAAGGAGGTAATAATAGTCATATTTTGCACTTCTAATAGGGCCTTTTATCTCTAGGCCTCCAAGAGCCTGTCTGAGTCATGTAAATGGGTGAAAAAAAAAAACAAAAACCCAAACCTGAGCTAGGTCAGAAGTCAGGAAACAAGGGCTCTGTTTGACATTCCGTAAGACTCTCTCATTTCAAAGTGAAGGTAGAGTGTCTCTGATGCATTTAAATACCAGGAATTTATGCCAGCTAGAAAAGGCAGCATAGCACTGTGAGATAAACTCCACATTCCAGCTTAATACTGAAAACATGCTTTGCCCAAAGTTGTTTTTTTGTGAAAATAACAATAGAGCTTTAAATACTTTGCCTTATGAACACAACATGGACAGCATTATTATTCACAGTGCACTAGACAAATTGAGAAAGAGTTTTTTATATCCTCTTCCATGTATCAAGGCATAATTATCAGTACATCCTTGTATTTATTCCTATGAGGCTGGAATATATTCTGCTGCTGATGGATATCAGTCCCATGAACTCGATATCATTCATGCTTTATCTCTGGCAGTGGTGGGCACCAGAAGAAAACCACTCCTAACACGTATACACAGCAAACGCCTTAAATCTACAAGATATGGCTGTCCTCCTTGTCCCACATTAAATCCGTGTCTTCAATTTCCCACATAAACTCCAGATCTATTGAAATCTTGGAACATTAAAATTCTCCTTCATTGTTGTCAAGGTTTAGTAACTTGACAACCAGAAGACAGACACCCTGAGTATTTGAGGGAATGTGGGTTTGGAAATAAAGAGGAGCAGCTTTTCCTGGTGCATTAAAATCTGCTTGGGGCTTAGCAGGAAGAATGCGTTTTATAATAACTATTCTTTGGCTGTGTGACTTTGACTTTGGGCAAGCTAATTAACCTCTCTGAGCATCAATCTCTTCACAGTAATAATTCTTACCTCATGAAAGTTGAACGAAATCACAAATGTAAAAAGCATTTAGCATAGCACCTATCCTCATTAGGTATTCGAGGTAACTATTATACCTCAGTAATAGGTAACTATTACTGTTAAACAATATACATAGGTACATGCGACACACATATGTGAGACACGGAGAGACAAAGACAGAGGTCTAGGTTTCCCGTGGAATCCCCTGATCCTCAGAGAGATGGGTAAACTGGTCCCAATCCTCAGATTCTGAATCCAGCAGTCCTCCTTACAGTTCCTACAAGTTCATGACCCTACTTCCGCTTGCTTTCTTCTACTGCTTCTAAATCCAAGAGCCTAGGGTTAATTTAATGCGCAGCCAGCTAGAACACAGAAAAAATAGCTCCTTTAGCTGTTTTTCACACATTAAAAAAAAAAGAAAGCAACCCATCCTCTCTCACAGACACTGAGAATCTGGCAAGGTGATTAGATTCATATTTGGGAAGAGGCTGGATTCTGACCCTCTCAGCTTTACATCATTCTCTAGGTTCTTCCTGCTGCCCATTCATTGCCTTCAAACAAGGGAGGCTTCTTGCAACAAGGGACTCACACCCCCGGAAGGCCTGGCCCTGGGAAGTGTAGCCCATTCCTTCAGCCATCTTCTCCCACCAGTTTTTGGATGGAAAACAGCTCAGCCCAACCAAAGGACTGTTCTAGTCTTCATGGAATTATGGAAAATACAATTTCTCCTCTCCTATTACCTTATGATTATTAAATTCTTTGTAAAACCTAGTCATCAACATTCTCAAAGATAATGCCATTTCCTTTACTTATGGAATAATCTGTTCTTAAGTATATATAAGAGCACACATAAACAAAGCAACATTAAACAAAGTTTCATACCCTAAGATACATTTTGACACAGCAAGCTATTCTTTTAAGGATTCGATTTTTTAAGAATTTTAATATGTGTATATATTATAAATCTTTTCTGTCATTGCATTCATCTTTCTTTTTTCATTGGAACATAAATTCATCTTTTCCTGATGGCCAGAGTCATCACCATGTGTGGCTGTGATGGTTCTCTGCTCTCTGGGGATATTGCTTGGGCCGTACAGGGCCATTCGCCCTGCACTAAATTACCCCAGACTAGCGTCTTTAGAGTTACTACATCTGTTTCTTGGGGATCTCCCCCTGGCTCTTTTGTCTCCTTATCTCTTTTTGCTGTCATCGGTGTATACTGTCTCCAGCAATAATCCTTTCCCCTGTAGCTTCCCTTTGCAGCTTCCAGCCTACTGATTGATGAAAACAAAGTGAACATTAAAAGTGGTTTCAAAATCAAAGCCACTGGCACAGAATCCCTTGTAAGAAGGCTCCTGCGAACAGTGTGTGAGCTGTGATACCTAGACCTTCTAGATCCATCAAGTGGCACAGTTGTCTTTTTCGCTGAGCTGTCCTGATTCTTGGCTAGATTTTAGATTATTTAAACCCTAGGGGAAATGATCTGGGAAGAGTGATACGTTGCTCTATCATTTTCCCACAGGTCTTATTTTAAAGCTCGGGATCAATGATGTGTGAGGGCCGAGGTTGGGTTTGCTTTCATAGGCACCACGCAGCAGGGAGCACCTGCTCTGACTGGTTGGGGCCCTGGCCAAGCTGATCATAAATAAATTCCGAATGTCACCCTGGGACAAACCACTCTTAGATGTAAGGAAGGTTACACATAATGAAAATGGTAAATCAAAATATTTCCTATGAAGGCGAAAATAACCACTTCACAAATGGGAGTCAGTAAGACCAGGCGGATTTAGATGCTCAGATTATATTCCTATCCCCATGCTCCGCTAGATCAATGTAAGAAAAAAGGTTTTCTTTATCCATCCCCTCCCTCCTACCTATCCTTCTTTTCTTTTTTTCCCTTTCTTCATAGACAAATTAGTGATTTTCTTTTTTATTGATGGCAGGGGAAAAAAAGGTACCTAAATGCTTTGCATGGAGGCTGAGATAAGCAAACTATGAATAAATGCCAGCAGCAAGGATCTTTTTCCTTTCTAACTTTGAGCATAAATATGCTAATTAAAAAAAACAATATCTTATAGGATTTTCACAGTATGAGCATGTTTCTCCTGAGTTTCACATTATTAACACTTGGAAATTAAGCCCTCCCTCTAGCTCAAGAAACATTCCTGATTCTTCTCTCACAGTGTGTGGGATTCCAGGGACAAGGATGACTGAGAAGGGATGTGTGCACGACTGTCATTCCGATAGTCTCCGGCTGGTGAGCGAGGTGTTGGGACAGTGAGGCACCCTGAGTGCAGGCTGGGCGTGTCATTCCTGAAAAGATGCTTTTTTGCAAGTCACACATGCATCCTCTGCACGCTTTTCTTTTTGGATATAGTGCCACAGCGACACAGGTGTGAGAGCTGAGTTCTGACCTTGGGCGACTTACTTAGCCTCTTTGTGCCTCAGTCTGCTTATCTCAGATGACAATAGTGTTGACCTCATAAGGTTGTTTTGAAGTTAATGGAATTGATATATGTAAAGTCCTTAGAACAAAGCCTGAACACAGTACCACTGTATCAGTGTTGATTATCATTTTCAGAATCGACCGAAGCCTCTAGAAGGAGACAGCATAGCTGGCCTGTGGATTTTTAAGAGCTTGGGTTCTGGAGTCAACCCTTTGGTGGATCCCACTCTTTGCCCTCTCACATCATGGTCCAGGGACCTTGGACAAGTTATTTACATGCTCTAAGCTTCTGTTTTTCATCTGTAGAAAGGGATTGATTGCATTCTCCTCATAGAGCTGCTATGAGGATGAAATGCATGTCAAGAACCTACAAGATGCTTGGCACAGAGAAAATGCTCCACGCACGCTAGCCCTGGAGATGTGGAGGAAGGGCGGGTGTTGATGGCCTGGTGGCTGTCTACTGAGGACTTTCAAAGGCCACATCCACATCTTCCTCTGGGAAGGGAGGGAACCAGCCGGAGCAGTTTGGGGGAACGGACATAGGGACACAGTTTACACAATCCTTTCTGTGCTTAGTTGGGGGACAGAGAGGAAACATATTGAAAGCAAAATAAGTTTGGGGGCTTCTGCCAAATCCTGCAGGTACTTGAGTTCAGACACCTCTCGAAGGGAACCCCTGGGCTTTACCTTAAGCCCCTGACCAGCAGTGAAGCCTTAAGACCAGGGAGATAAATAAAATTAGTCCTGGAGTAGGATAGGACAGGACACAGCAGACAAGACCCAGGATAAACTAGGGTTCCATATTCCGGGTTTTCCTTCAATTCTCTCACCCATTTCCCTGAAAGAAGACGGGGGAGGATGACAGATGGTTCAGCTTCCGTTCTGCTACTTCATTCACCTGGAACTTCTTCCTCCTCTTCCCTCTCAGAAGACTCCCACTTTTCTTGTATGTGCAAATGTCACTCCAGAAGGCCCACACTCATTTTAGCTCTGTGTGTGTGTCGTGGTGGGGCAAGGAACTGGTTGGGGAGGGACCATGAAATTGTGGAAACAGCTACTTACCTAGGACAGCTGAAATTTCTATTTTCCACCACCATAATTCTCGGGAATTGTGTGTGTATTGTGATTTTAGTCATCCTGAGTGCCTGGATGGAGATGTTGAACAGACAGTTATAAGTTTTATAAGACTGTGAAGGTCTGTGTCAAGCAGTGAACCTCTTCTTTCATCCCATACTGCCTGTGCCACTCCAAGTAGAGGCCCTGCCTTGCAGCTTTGACCCCAGACAGCCCTTGTGCCTGACACAGAGCCTGGTGGGGAGCCATCCAACAGCACAGTGAAGACGAAGCTCCCTCCATGCCCTAGACCTCGTCTATGCCTGCAACTCTCAGCCATCTTCCAAGGGTAGCCCTCTTAGGTCACATAAATCAAGCCTACTTTTCCTGGATTTTTTTCATATCTGCAGATAATTTACAGACTTCTCACTCACTTCAATTTCTTCTCACATATCTTCCCGTCCTTGCCCCACACCGTTTCTCATGTACCACGGTCTTAGTTCCCCTAATTTCTGGTGGCTCTCCCTCAGACTCATTCAAGTTCATTAACATGCCTTTCAAAAAGCCGCCCACAGAATTGGACTCATCTCTCCTCCTTGGCCCGCTGCCCTCTGCCTTGTGGTCTCTCTGTTAATTGAGCTCCAGTCATTTACGCTGGCCACTCAAGCTCCATCACTGTGTCTCCTCCATCATCTCACCAACCACCCCCTTCTCCACCTCCCATCAGGCACCAATTCCTATTGATTGTTCCAACTAAATATTGAACAGCTATAGTACGTATTCAGATAGTATATAGTGAAAGAATATAAATGAATAAAATCCACCACTTTATATTCATGCCTTCTACTTCTGCCTCGAGCAAGGATTTTATTTCTCTTTGCTTTTATTTTTAAAAATTTCCAATGTATAGAAAAGTTGAAAGAATTGGGATGAACATCAATATACTCTTCCCCTAGATTCATCAATTGTTAACTTTTTGCCTCAGTTGCTTCTCCCTCATTCTCTCTCCCCACAAAACATACACACACACTTTTGAAAATGTGTTGTCAAACCATCTGAAAGTTATAGGCGCTATGGCAAATCTTTGTTAAATACTGCAGCACAAATCCCCTTAGAACTATGAAATCCTCCCTAGGGAACAAATTATTTCCCACAGATACCTTTAGAGTGAGGGCTTATAAGTTACGGTTTATGGGTGGGCTTTAGGGGGGCCATGAAAACCATGGAATTATATGCAAAATTGTGAACACAGAAGCAGTTTTCTGGGGAGGAAGTTCACAGCTTTCAGCTCAGCTTCAAAATAATGTGGGTCCCCCTCCACTCTCTCTTAATATTGCAGATAGGGTAGCAACATGGTCAGTTGTGGGTTTTTTTTTTAATTTAAATTTATTTAATTGGAGGCTAATTACTTTACAATATTGTATTGGTTTTGCCATACATCAACATGAATCCGCCACGGGTGTACATGTGCTCCCAAACCTGAACCCCCCTCCTACCTCTACCTCAAACAAGAAAATTTCCCAAGCTATCTAAAATAGATTCAGTTGCTTCCTATTGGCTGCATGCTGCTGCTGCTATGTACTCAGTCATGTCCAACTCTTTGCAACCCCATGGACTATAGCACACCAGGCTCCTCTATCCATGGGATTCTCCAGGCAAGAATACTGGAGTGGTTTGCCATGCCCTTCTCCAGGGGATCTTCCCAACAGAGGGATTGAACCGGGTCTCCTACATTGCAGGCAGATTTTTTTTTTTTTTTTACCACTGAGCCACCAGGGAAGCCCACTGATGGCATGAGATAGTTAATATTTCTTAGCAAGACACAGAGAACCTTTGCAATCATGCTTGTGAGGACATTTCTAGTCTCTTCTTTTGCAGCTCCCTCCTCTCCAGAGGAAACTGGCCACCCAGGCCCTGCTCTGGGCTTCACCTCACCCCACCCCCAGTCACTACCCTTTCCTGTCTTAGCAAATATCTATTTCCCTTTCAAGATCCAACTCAGTAGCCATCACCCCTGGGAAGCCCTCCCCGACCCTCTTCCCAGTTGCTTGTGATTAGAAATTGTACCTTCCTCTATTATATTTGTCACATTCACTGTGTTTGTTTACACAGCTTCATCCTCACTGATACTGTGAAGCATTCAACATACAGAAGAATGGACACTTGAAAGGATCACACAGCCCTTGCTAATCACCTGGATAACTGACTGTCCACTCACGCTGTCACTGAGACACATTTGTACCCGGACTCCAATGGGCTTTCCTCATCTCAGACCCCAGTTTCGCCTTCACCAAAGGCTTTCATGTCTCTTCCCGGGTGACACTCTTTGGTCCTCTGATTGTGGTAGATGATTTCGTATCCACCCCTATAGTCCCTTGGCTGTTCAGATCCCATCACTTGAAAAGACAAGGCTATATCCATACACAGTAAGGACTCACGATTTAGACACTGGGCGATGGCTGTCTGTCCAGGCCCAGGGACACTGGAAAAGCTTGAAACAGAATCAGTTCTAGGCCCTTGTTGAAAAAGCACCAAGCTGTCCTGCAGTGTGGCTGCTACATGGACTAGACTGTGATGCCATGGCAGGCTGAACTCTAGAAGCTGGCATCAGGAGAGGTAACAAGTGCCCTGGCAACACCCCTGTACCAGGAGGCGAGGGAAGAACACAGGCTGGAGGCTGTTTTCTTTTCTTTCTTTGATTTTTTTTCCAGGAGACTCCACTGTGCCTTTCCAGCACAGGTACTAACACTTCTAATCTAGAAATCAGACCCTGACTGGCAAGATGGCAAGCAGCCGGCCTTTTGGCTAGAGTCCAGGTCTGCAGCACAGGTAAGACCGGCACTGCATTCCTCCAAAGCCTAGTACAGTCCAGGGAAACAGAGCAATAGAGTAAGAGGGGTGGCCATTCTGCTGTGGATCTATTTGCTTGCAGGAGGGGTTGCCAAAGAGAATTCACAGCAGGAGTTGAGGATTCACAGGACAGGGGTTGGGACATCCTGCCAAGGTTCCAGCTTCTTCAGGGGGTGCCTCCACCCTGGCTGCCCCCAGCAGCCATGGGAAGCTCAAACACTGCTCAGCTGTCTGCTCCTGTCAAGGCTGACCTCAGCTGGCAGCACCCTCCTCTTCTTCCTGCTGCCCTGGTGGGCTGGCCCCTGTGGGATGTTAGTCCATCTGCCTTCAGAAACGTGCCACCCCAGCCTGTTTCCCCCATGGCTGTCCTCCTTTCACCCAGCTGGATCGCCTGGCCCCGATGAGTGATGTTTCTGAGCGGATTCAATCCCCGGTGCTCCAATCAGAATGCATTACCAGGCGGGGCGCGTCAGCTCGACGATTTGGCTTCAACAATAAATCTCCCTGCTTTCATGAGTTTAAATCAGACTTTAAAACATCGCCCTTAATGTTCTTTTAATGCAGTTTTCTTCTGAATGAGTTCCCTTTAGGTCCAGTCCTTGTCATTAATACACTCTCTTGGCAAACGAAGGAGGGCTTCTTCGTGGAAAACCCTGCCAGTTTAGGAAACCGGCTGAATTGCCTTGGTGATGCCAGGAGCCTTTTTTGCATTTTACAAGGACACTTGAGAAAACAAAACTCTCTGACTGTAAATTTAATTTTCTCTTGACAGCCTTGGTGTCTCTGCAGCCCCAGAAGTTATCCATTGCTTCTTTCTTCTGTAATTAAAAATCAAGGCAGGGGGAGGAATGTACAGGATTAACAAGTTCTAATTTCATTGATGAGCTATAAGAGCTTATCAATAATGGGATCAGAAAAGCCACAGTTGCCTAAGCTCTATTTTTCTAGGGTGTCTGATTCTGGGGTGTCTCAAGATGGGAAATGCTTGCTTTCCAAGGAGTCCCACTGTCAAAGTCAGGAAGACAGGGTGGGGCAGGCCATGCCAGTCTCTAGCAGGAGAGCGGCCTGGGCTTGCTACTTTTACAGACTCAGCATTTGGGCTCGCGGGAGCTGATTACAGGAAAAGATTAAACAGCCTGTCTCTCACACACATGCTCCGTTTCTATGGATGGCTTATGGAGGAAAGGGAGCTTGCACGAATCTGCTTAGGAAGAAGAAAGATATTTCCAATTAAAAGAATATTGGTGGTAATTCCTTCTGAGTTATACATTTGTAGATAACAAGTACTTTATCGGGGGATAGGGCCATCTATCCTGTTTATCACCCACAGGGACATAGCTGAGCATGGGTTTCTCCGAGAGACGCCGAGCTGATCAATAGCATCTGGGCTGTGTCATTTCAAAAGTGGAGACATGCCGATTCCCAGTGAATGTGACAGGCATGTGACAAGAACGAGCTGCTTAACTGACATGCACATGTTCCACAAAACTCCCAATCAGATGCAGAAATGACTCAAGCGAGGATTTTTCTTTTTTTAAGCTAGGGCAAGTAAAGCATAGATAGCATGAAGCAGGAGCCCTAGCACCTGGCCTAAAGTTTCTTCTGTAGAAAAGCTGAGGCTCTGCTGCGTTCAACAGGGGTGGCACTTATAAGTGTCAGGCAGAAATTGGATGATTTGGTTTCAAAGCTTTCTTGCTTAGAGCTGGAAAATTCAGGCTACCTCTGGAGACCAAAACATGCACAGGATAGCAGAAATGGCCAGCAGCTGGGGATTCTGTCACAGTGATACCAGTTTGGCTTCTGCCACAAAGAACTTCCTAAAGCAAGACCAGAGGATCACAGACTAGTGGGTGGCCCATTTCCAAAAGATTACCTTTTCTAGGTCTCCTGCCTGCTTTCTGATCAGATAGTCCTCCCTTCCCCAGGGAAAAAAGGCTGCACTGCAGCAAAGTCTAGGCGCTGAGGACAGTCTTGCCTATAGAATACCAGAGGCAGTAAACTCTACTAGAGAGGATAGCATATGGATAGGCTAAGAGCATGGATTCTAGCCATATGGCTGAGTTTGAACAGACCAGTCCACTCTCATCAGCTGGTGATCTTGGGCTAGTTACTTAACCACTCCAAGGCACTATCTTGTTTTCTGTAAGGTAGCTGCTGCTGCTGCTAAGTCACTTCAGTTGTGTCCGACTCTGTGTGACCCCATAGATGGCAGCCCACCAGGCTCCGCCATCCCTGGGATTCTCCAGGCAAGAACACTGGAGTGGGTAGAGATGATTTCATTGTCATCTCATAGGGTTATCATGAGGATTAAATGAGTGAATACATGTCAATCATGTATAACAGTGTTCAGCATGTAGGAAACACTCAAGAAATGTTAACAACTTAAATATTATGCCATTTAAGCAATGAACTTGCCAAAGACAGAATGATTGACTTCTCAGAGCCCTCTCCAGCCCTATGGTTTTAAGCAGCCAGATGGCTTTCCTCACTGTTTTGAAGACGTAGGCAAACTTATAGGGGAACACAAGATAATCTTTAGGGGTATGTGGATGGACAGTTTAAATTTTAATAACTATGCATTTATGATGTATCAGAAAGAGTCAAGTCCATTATTCCTTGAACATTCTCACATATACACACACACACACATATATACTCTGGAGAAGGGAATGGCAGCCCACTCCAGGATTCTTGCCTGGAGAATCCCATGGACAGAGGAGCCTCATGGGCTATAGTCCAAGGGGTAGCAAGGAGTCAGACATGACTGAGAGACTAACATTACACGACACACATATACAGGCTTCCCGTGTGGCTCAGCTGATAAAGAAATATATATATATATATCTAACAGAACATGTGCTATGCAATATGCAAAAAATCATAATGACATCTGAGCTGAGTCTTAAAGGATGAGCACTAGTGATAGCGTGATTCTGCCAGGGCAACTGTCTATGCAAAGGCCCAGGGGATAATCACTATAACAGCAAAGAAGAGGGATAGGGCTGGAGAGGAAGCTGTCAGAACATGGAATCTATATCATGGGAGCCATGATTTTGTCCCAGAGGTGATGGAAAACACCTCTGGTGGATGGGGTTGAAGGGGACTTGGAGAAGGGAGCTGGTTAGGATACTATTGCCAGTTGAGATGATGAGGACTGAGAAAAGCAGGTGAAGTCAAGAAATCTTTGGAAGAGAAAAGAAGATACCCAGATTCTCAAACTAGTCTTGGCCTGAGGTAGGAAATTGTAGGATCTTAGGTCTTGGCTGGGGTTGGACTTGACTTAACTGTGAGATTAAATGGTTCCAGCTTTGAAATATAGGGGTTGCTACCCAAGTTGGCCTTAGGGAAGCATCACAACGAACAAAGCTAGTGGAGGTGATGGAATTCCAGTTGAGCTATTTCAAATCCTAAATGATGATGCTGTTAAAGTGCTGCACTCAATATGCCAGCAAATTTGGAAAACTCAGTAGTGGCCACAGGACTAGAAAAAGGTCAATCTTCTTTCCAATCCCAAAGAAAGGCAATGCCAAAAACTCTTCAAACCACTGCACAATTACACTCATCTCATGCTAGCAAAGTAAGGCTCAAAATTCTCCAAGCCAGGCTTCAACAGTATGTGAACATGAACTCCCAGAGATCAAATTGCCAACACCCATTGGTCATCGAAAAAACAAGAGAGTTCCAGAAAAACATCTACTTCTGCTTTATTGACTACGCCAAAGCCTTTGACTATGTGGATCACAACAAACCGGAAAATTCTTCAAGAGATGGGAATACCAGACCACCTTACCTGCCTCCTGAGAAATCTATATACAACTCAAGAAGCAACAGTTAGAACCGGACATGGAACAACAGACTGGTTCCAAATTAGGAAGGCATACATCAAGGTGGAATATTGTCACCCTACTTATTTAACTTATATGTAGAGTGAAGGTGAAGGTGAAGTCACTCAGTCATGTCCGACTCTTTGTGACCCCGTGGACTGTAGCCTACCAGGCTTCTCCATCCATGAGATTCTCCAGGCAAGAATACTGGAGTGGGTTACCATTTCCTTCTCCAGGGGATCTTCCTGACCCAGGGATCGAATCCGGCTCTACTCACATTGGAGGCAGACGCTTTAACCTCTGAGCCACCAGGGAAGCCCTGGTGATGTATACGTAGAGTACATCATGCAAATTGCCAGGCTGGATGAAGCACAAGCTGGAATCACAATTGGCGAGAGAAATATCAATAACCTGAGATAACCAGATGACACCACCTTTATGGCAGAAAGCAAAGGGACTAAATGGACTTTCATCACCTGTTGATGAAAGTGAAAGAGGAGAATGAAAAAGTTGGCTTAAAACTCAACATTCAGAAAACTAAGATCATGGCATCCAGTCCCATCACTTCATGGCAAATAGATGGGGAAATAATAGAAACAGTGAGATACTTCATATTTGGGGCTCCAAAATCACTGCAGATGTTGACTGCAGCCATGAAATTAAAAGATGCTTGCTCCTTGGAAGAAAAGCTATGACCAACTTAGATAGCATATTAAAAAGCAGATGCATTACTTTGCCAACAAATACTATCTAGTCAAAGCTATGGTTTTTCCAATAGTCATGTATGGATGACACCACCTTTATGGCAGAAAGCAAAGAGGACTAAATGGACTTTCATCACCTGTTGATGAAAGTGAAAGAAGAGAATGAAAAAGTTGGCTTAAAGCTCAACATTCAGAAAACGAAGATCATGGCATCAGTCCCATCACTCCATGGGAAATAGATGGAGAAACAGTGGAAACAGTGTCAGACTTTACTTTTTTGGGCTCCAAAATCACTGCAGATGGTGACTGCAGCCATGAAATTAAAAGACGCTTACTCCTTGGAAGAAAAGTTATGACCAACCTAGATAGCATATTGAAAAGCAGAGACATTACTTTGCCGACTAAGGTCTGTCTAGTCAAGGCTATGGTTTTTCCAGTAGTCATGTATGGATGTGAGAGTTGGACTCTGAAGAAGGCTGAGTGTTGAAGAATTGATGCTTTTGAACTGTGGTGTTGGAGAAGACTCTTGAGAGTCCCTTGGACTGCAAGGAGATCCAACCAGTCCATTTTGAAGGAGATCAGCCCTGAGTGTTCTTTGGAAGGAATGATGCTAAAGCTGAAACTCCAGTACTTTGGCCACCTCATGCGAAGAGTTGACTCACTGGAAAAGACTTTGATGCTGGGAGGGATTAGGGGCAGGAGAAGACAGGGACGACCGAGGATGAGATGGCTGGATGGCATCACTGACTCAATGGACGCGAGTCTGAGTTAACTCCGGGAGTTGGTGATGGACAGGGAGGCCTGGCATGCTGCTATTCATGGGTAGCAAAGAGTCAGACGCGACTGAGCGACTGAACTGAACTGAACTGTATGGATGTGAGAGTTGTATTATAAAGCTGAGTGCTGAAGAATTGATGCTTTTGAACTGTGGTGTTGGAGAAGACTCTTGAGAGTCCCTTGGACTGCAAGGAGATCCAACCAGTCCATCCTAAAGGAGATCAGTCCTGGGTGTTCATTGGAAACACTGATGTTGAAGCTGAAGCTCCAATACTTTGGCCACCTGATGCGAAGAACAGACTCACTAGAAAAGACCCTGATGATGGGCAAGATTGAAGGCGGGAGGAGAAGGGGATGACAGAGGATGAGATGGTTGGATGGCATCACCACCTCAATGGACATGAGTTTGAGCAAGCTCAGGAGTTGGTGATGGACAGGGAGGCCTGGCGTGCTGCAATCCACAGAGTCACAAAGAGTTGTACATGACTGAGTGACTGAAATGAACTGAACCCTAGAATTTAGCCAACCCATAGAAGCTTATAAACAATTTAATTATTGGCTCCAATTATTTGCCAGTCCCCGTGAGTATATTTTTTTGTCTTGGCCAACACACAGAAGAGAATACTTCCTTACCTCTTGACTTTGGACTTAGCCTTGTGACGTGCTTTGGCCAACAATAAAAGGGAAAAGGTACTTGTGCGTCAGTTCCAAGCCTAAGCCTTAAAAGGCCTTTCATTTCTACCTGTTTTCTTGAGCTTCTGCCATCAACAAAAGCAGAGCAGATGTTGGCTAGTCTGCTGATCCCAGAAGGAAAAACTGGAGACAGGAGGAACGGAGCTGCCCCCGACATTGTAGCCTGAAGCGGAACTACTAGTCAAGCCCAGTCAAGACCAGGCAGACCCCAGACATCCTGCAGACATAGGAGCAACAATGAGTCCTTGTTTTAGGTAAATTTTGCTCTGCCTTAAGGTGCCTAGCACAGTGCTTAGCCCCCAAACCTCAAAATCAACTTGTTAGTTTCATTTGAGATGCTCATTAGAAATCAACTGGATATCTTGGCTTCCCATGGCAAGGGGAAGTCTAGACTCCTCTATGCAGGTGACAGAAAGTAAAAAGCTATCGGGTGGTTTCCTTAGCTGCGAGGGACAATGAGCTTGCTGTCCTGTCCTGCCCGTCGCCTAGGCACAATATCTGAAGGAGAACACTAAAGGCCTATAGTAGTTTGGGACTCACAAAAAATAATTCATTATGCATAATGGTGATGTTGGCAGTGCATGCCAAATGGTTAAATCTAATGTAGCATACAGTTTCATTAAGGCACAACAAAATTAATCTATCCCTTCCCACCAGGAGGTTTAAACAAAAGCAATGGGGAAGGAGCTGCATGTAAAAAGCAGCAATTCATTAATGAAATGAAGACATGTAAAATAATTAGGCTTATAACAAGAGATTAGAGAACTAAATTAACCCTTCTGTTTACTTTGCGCAGAATGCAATGGAGAACTTTGGCAAATGTTAAGTTATTATGACACTGTCACCTCAAAAAGTTAAGCTGGTGGCCTCCCATGAAAGGAAAAACTCTTCAGTCCCCAGTCCACAAACCTTGTTTTATGACAGTTAAAACCACATCTTTGAGATATTTCTGCTTTGGTCCTTGGAAGCAAGAAAGCAAGCAGGTACAGCCATGCAGTTGCAAAAGAAACAGTTAATTTTGAAAAGCAGGGCTTAGATGTTGACATGCCATATGCTAACTTGGGTAATTAATAATATTGAAACGAAGGTGCTAATCTAAATCAATGGTGGGCTGCAGCTTTCCTTTGCCTGGTTAGTAATGATAAGCCAAGGGGGACAATTGAGCTTTTCTTAATAACTACCAAGTCCTCATCTGCATGGGAGAACAGGTCCTGTTCATATCACGGGGAAAATGCAGCTCAGGATTTTCAGCAGACTGGGGAATGCGATGGGCGCATCCTGACAGGCGCCCTGCTGGCTCAGGACCCTGACCCTGGCGTCTTACACCTTGGTTTCCTGCACTGCAGATCTGCTGGCTTGGGTTTCCCGCACTGGGCCAAACTCGCCCATGTGCTGTTGCGAGAAGTCTAGACTCTTAATAGATGTACACGGTAAATCTTGACACTATGCATCCTGTCCTTGAGGCTGTGGACATGCTGAGACCTGGGAAGCAAATGACCACGGTTGACAGTCCCCACCCACCCCTGTTGCAAGGAGTTTACTAGAAGCACCTTCCCCCAAGGGATAGAGACAGTGAGGAATGAGAGGGTGGCAGCAAATGGCCCATTCCACTGTCTCAAGCCAGAGCGTCTCTATGGAGAGGGAAAACAGTGCCCCCTTTAGGACGCTACCGCAGTGGCAACCCCACAAAGAGCAGCTAGGCCCAGGCCGGGGTCTACAGCTCTGCCACATGCCATGCCCAAGGCATAGACGCACTGGTGTCTCACATACCCTTGACATCATCTCTTTCCAGCTTATCCTATGCTGATGAAAAACAGTGGCCATTAATTCATCCTACAGAATGAACTGAGGATCAGAAGGTCATATGAGATACTGAGAATCAACATTAACATTTCCTTAGCCCCTAATTTATGGCTGGTGCTTTTCCTACATTATCTTGTTTCTTTATCCAGTGTCAAAGGAATTGTGTTCCATTTTACAGATCAGTAAACTGGAGCTAAGACATGCAGAAATTAGTCTGAAGTTGTTTGAAAGATGGCTGTGACATTTGAAGTTTTTACAGATATACAAATCATCTTCCATGGCAACCCTCCAAGCTATTTGGAGAGCAGAGCATGTAAAATCATGGTGAGGGAGAGAAGAGACCAGAGATCAAGTTCCTCAAAGACAGCTGCAGTTACTTCTCAAAGCTCTTTGTTGAGTGCTGAGTCCAGAGTACAAGACTTTGTGGCCCTCCCCCTAATCACCTCAACCTCTTAAGCTATTACTGCAGGCAGGAAGATAACATACTGTTTCAATATAAGTATCTTTAATGAAGAATAGTTGAAATTCTGGAATTTCTATAGACCTAGGACTATCCTATTTGAGCAATTTCAAAAAGCACTGTAACCCCTTCCTCTCATGGGTCCCCAGTAACTCAGAAAAGTTAGCTTTGCAGCTTTGGGTCTTTCTGGTGACCCTCCTGGCCCATCTTGGTCCAAGGCAGAAAGAAAGAGAGCCAGAGTAAGAAGAAAAAGACCTTGATTCTTTCCTTTGTGGAGTTCCTGGTGGTGTGTCCTATTCTCCAACTTCTATTAATAGTTGAGCCACTTTTCCATCCCTTCGTTTGTATGTTCCTTCAGTTCTTATCTGGGTCCTTGCCTCGTGGCAGACAGTGTGTTGACTGCATGTCTCTCAAGCTATCTTATTTGTCACAATAAACTTCGAAGAGGGCATTGCTGTCCCTGATTTACAGATGAGCAAACCGAGGCACAGAAGGGCTGAATGGTTTCTGCATGAATCCTGCTCACAGGTAAACCCAGAACTTTCTAGCCTCCCTCTGCTACAAAGAGGACCTCCCCTGTCCCATATCTGCGGCCATCGGTTTTGCTAGAAATGTGCCATTATTATACCCAGAGAGAAGGCATTACACCCATTATCCTTATACTATTCAGACTGAAGTCCCAGGGTCATTCTGGGATAAATGAGAACTTAGAACCTCCTTAGCCTGTAGCGATCTTTATTAATCTTTAGTGATCTATTTTGCCTGCTGAGCCACAGCACAATTTCCAATGCTAAGTAGAACAGTCCCTCACTGAGAGGTGGTATGTCCTTGCTGGTGCTTCTAACAAAGAAAACAGACTGTAAAACTTGGCAGACCTGTGAATAAATGGTGTCCAGAGCCTAACATAGTGTCTTATGCATATTAAGTGTCTGATACTGATTTGACATGAATGAATGAATGAACAAAGGGGTGACTCTCAGAGGCCTCTAAGGCGTCTCTGATCAGGTTACTGCTGTTGACACAGACTTATGTGAAAGGTGGATAGACAGCACACAGACATGTCAGCGCTGTCTTGCTCTAACGGTAGCCTACAGCGGGGGTGTAGGGCACACGGCTCCTCGTGGAAACACTCTTTGTATTCATGCTCAGAATTCATCTGAGAGTCCCCACAAAGGTTTGTGGAATTTGTTTTTAGGATTACCTGACATGCATTCAAAGCAACTGACTTCAGAGCAAACACTAAGGAGCTACTTTGTTCGTTGTCACTGATGTAATGGGGATCAAAAAGAAAAGTGGATATAAATCTATAATTGTTAAGAAAATTGTGTTTTATTTATTGAAGGTGGAGAAGTCTCCATTTCATGACCCGCTTCTTTGACTAATTAAATATAGGTGAAAGGAATTAGGTAGCTAGTGATTTGCAAGTGTTCAGACCCCTGAGGAAACATGATGTGTATGGATTTTTCCATTTCAAAAATTATATGTAAGAGTAGATCCTTTGTGCATAAATTACACGGAGGTGGTTATGGCTCAAGGTCAAAAGTAGAGATTTCTCTTTATGATTCTTTTCCCCATAATCTGCTTCCTCTCCCCATTGTCCATGTCTTATACTACCTCCTGGGTCTTAGGCTACTTGAACTGAAAGGAACATAGAGTCAACCACATTTGGGAGGCAGTTTTCATTTACCTCCTGGTGGACTTCATGCTCTGAGTCACAATACCTTTTGGACCATTTTGTTACTGTCTTTACAGACATCTCTGTCTGCCCTTGTTCTGTTGTGCTACCTGCTTTTGATTCTTGCAGTAGCTTTGAATTATGCCCTGGCTTCCCTGGTAGCTCAGAGGTTAAAGCATCTGCCTCCAATGTGGGAGACCCGGGTTCAATCCCTGGGTCAGGAAGATCCCCTGGAGAAGGAAATGGTAACCCACTCCAGTATTCTTGCCTGGAGAATCCCATGGACAGAGGAGCCTGGCGGGCTACAGTCCGCGGGGTTGCAAAGAGTCGGACACGACTGAGCGACTTCACTTCACTTCATATCATGCAGAAATATCCAAACTTAATCAGCTTACTGATCACCACTGAAAATACTGTGTTTAAATCAAATTTTCATTTGGTCTATAGATTAATTTGGAGAGGACTGACATCTTTTCTATTCTTCAATAAAGTTTAATAATTATCTCTATAAAGAACTTGCGTAACTTTTGTTAGATTTGTTCTAATGGCTTTGGTTGCATTTTAAGTTGACATCTATTTGAATGCACATTTTCTAATTGTTACAGATGTATAAGAAAGCTATTGATTTGGGTATATTGATCTTGCTGTTATTATTGTTCAGGCGCTCAGTCATGTCTGACTCTTTGCAACCCCATAGACTGCAGCACACCAGACTCTGTCCATCACCAACTCCCAGAGCTTACTCAGACTCATGTCCATTGAGTCCATGATGTAATCCAACCATCTCACCCTCTGTTGTCCTCTTCTCCTCCTGCCTTCAATCTTTTCCAGCATCAGGGTCTTTTCCAATGAGTCAGTTCTTTGCATCAGGTGGCCAAAGTACTAGAGTTTCAGCTTCAGCATCAGTCCTTCCAATGAATATTCAGGGTTGATTTTCTTTAGGATTGACTGGTTTGATCTCCTTGATGTCCAAGGGACTCTGAAGAGTCTTCTCCAGCACCACATTTAGAAAGTGTCAATTCTTTGGTGCTCAGTCTTCTTTATGGTCCAGCTCTCACATCCATACATGACTACTGGAAAAACCATAGCTTTGACTATACAGAGCTTTGTCAGCAAAGTGATGTCTGCTTTTTAAAACTCTGTCTAGGTTTGACATAGCTATTCTTACAAGGAGCAAGCGTCTTTTAATTTCATGGCTGCAGTCACTGTCCGCAATGATTTTGGAGCTCAAGAAAATGAAATCTGACATCATTTCCACATTTTCTCCATCTATTTGCCATGAAGTGATAGAACCAGATGCCATGGGCTTAGTTTTCTGAATGTTGAGTTTTAAGCCAACTTTTTCACTTTCCTCTTTCACTTTCATCAAGAGGCTCCTTAGTTTCTCTTCACTTTCTGCCATAAAGGTGGTGTCATCTGAGTATCTGAGGTTATTGCTATTTCTCCCGGCAATCTTGATTCCAGCTTTTGCTTCATCTAGCCTGGCACTTCTCATGATGTACTCTGCATATAAGTTAAATAAGCAGGGTGACAACATACAGCCTTGACATACTCCTTTCCCGATTTGGAACCAATCTTTTGTTCCATGTCCAGTTCTAACTGTTGTTTCTTGACCTGCATACAGATTTCTTAGGAGGCAGGTAAGGTGGTCTGGTATTCCCATCTCTAATATTACATAGTTTGTTGTGATCCACACAGTCAAAGACTTTAGAATAGTCAATGAAGCAGATGTTTTTCCTGAATTCCCTTGTTGAGCTCTTATTAATTTAATAGTTTACATGATGGATATTACCAGGTCTCCCTGAGCATACCAAGGAAAAAAAAAAAAAGCCAACACTTCCCAAGTACCCTACAGTAAGGGGATATGTGACCAGTTGTAGCCAATGAAATGGGAGTGGAAGTGATGTGGGTCATTATCAGACTGAAGCAGTGTAAAGCTCCTGCATGATTTTTCTCCTCTCTCTCTTCTCCAGCTGAAGTAAGTGCAGACACCTGGCTTTGAGATAGCAGAGCCTGGGTTGATGAATCACTACCTAGTAGAGAGTCACTCAGAACTTCAACAGACTGCATAAGGAAATAAATTGCTGTTGTGTTAAGTCACTGATGTTTCAGGATTGTTAACACAGCATAATCCAGCCTCCACTGACTGATACAGTTTGTATATAGATTCCCTTGGATTTTTTATGTGAACAATTATAGTAGCTGTGAATAATAAGTTTGATTTCTTCCTTTCTAATTCTTAGGTAATTAAACTTTCATGAATACCAAACTTAACAATTAATGAAGTTGACATGGTGTTACATTTCGTAGATCTTTAATTAAACATTTATTAATTTTGATTTGCAATTTTCCTCTGTGTCCTTTCAGTTTTCAGACATTTGCTGGGTCCTTAAAATGATGATAGGCCCCAGGCCCTGTGATAAGAGGGCCTAAGTGTTAAGAAGGCCTTGGTTAGGCTGGATCTTACTTTAACTTAACAATCTAGTGGCCTGGAGAGTAAAGACTGAAAAGCCTCCCTGTTTTCCAGTTCATCTTTTCCTTTAGGAGGAGAATCAAAGTAAGTTTTCATTCTCTCCTCCTTTTACTTCTAGAATTTGGGGAAGGATCTGAATATCCTATTATTACCATTTTAACACTGTAGGTATGCTCTAGTTCAAAAAGGTCCAAAATAATAAAACCTGACCTTATCAAAGAATATATGAATTGAAGGATGATAATTTGCTTTACAAAGGGTTCCCTGCTCCACAAAATGAATTCAACTTTGGTGTCCCTAAAATAGCCAGTTCCCTTGGTGCATGTTAAATATAATTCAATTTACAAAAATTCTATTTGCATATAACCTTTTCAGTAGCACATCCATTGTGCAAAGCAATGTACACTTGTAATTGGCTGCAAATTGCCAGGAGACCACCTTTGCACATATCGTTCCTAGATGTGCAATTTTTTCTTAATCTCCAAGGGATAGAAAGTGGAGTGGCTAAATTTCCAGTTGTTTATCTGATCCCACTGACTATGCTGAGAAAAGACATTTGCCACTTATTTGGGGGCGACATGTGCTTTGTACAGATTAATGTTTTGCAGTGGGAAACAGGAGGTATGGGATGGTTAAGGGAACTGTGGACTGGCTGGCTGGGTTCAGGGTAACAGTCTTGCTGGGCTGAGGAAGCTCTCTTTATCCTGGCAGCTTGACAGCCATCAGGAGAAAGTGAAATGAAACAAGGGATAATTTATAGTCATGGGTTTGGATATCAATTTTTTCCCACATGAGGCAGTGGACCTTCAGGAGCATCTTCCCAGAGAGACAGACCTAGTCTAGTGACCTGAGCCATTGTTTAAACAGTGTCACAGCAGACCCACCAGCTACAGTGACCTGACCCCAGGGGTTCTGTGTGTCGTGGGTTCTGGCCACAGAAAGCCACGGTACTAACTTAGCAAGGTTAAGTGTGGTATTTTCTCACATGTCATATAAGAAGTGGCATCTTTTATGGCAAATTGAATGAATTAAAGCAGATTATTGTCCATGATGCCAAGTTGCATCTGAACCCCTTTTTGACGTGAATATTAAAAACCCTGCCTGGCTCATCACACTCTTTTCAGACACGATACCTTCCTCACACATTCCCACTGCCCCCTTCCCCGGGCCCGACACCAGGGCCCTTCTCTTCTGATTAGGAAGTTCCCTCCAGGATTTCATGCAGGCAGCTAACAGCTCTCCTTCCCTAGGCTAGCCTGCAGGGTGTGTCAGACTCCTGGCAGAGCTGGATCCCTCCCTCCCGGAGACGCTGGCTCCTCCACCAGCTTCAGCGAGGAGCCACTGAAAGGAGCTGAGGAGCCCTACCTAAGACCTGGTTTTTCGTTTTTCCTACTGGAGGGAATGACTCCTTATTCCCCAGTTCAGCTGAGCAAGTCTCTCACACCGCAAGTCCAACTCCCAGAAGGTAAGACTTGATGCAGTCTGGTTCCGAGGCAGGTGTTCTAAATTAACTGCCATAAACACTGGGGCGTGGAGCAGTCAACAACAACTTGAAAACGGGAATTTTTGCTAAACCAAATAAAAATATTGCGGTATTTCTTAGAATTCTTAGAAGTCCAAATTTGGGGTAGCTGATTAAACTTTATCCCAACCAACCTCCAATGGAGAATCTGCTATTTTAACAAAATTTTCCTTTTGCCGTGGTGGGAGGCGGGGCTGCCACCTCAGGGGTACAGAATGCACCCCCACCCAACTGTGGATCTGCCATCCGCAGAGACGGGTGAGGACGCGGCCCCACGGGGCTAGCGGTTCACGACGTGCACAGCCGTGCCCTGCAGTGCTGGCCCTGGGAAGAGTGGGGCTGACAGATTTCTATCTCGGTGGCCTGAATTTGGTAAACGCCCACAGCCTGGCATGCAGACTGACCTGGGTTCACATGCGTGCTTTCGCCACTTATAATCTGTGCAGGCTTGGACCGCCTGCACAGCCTCTCCCCAGTGAACCACACACAGCCATGTTTGACTCGCAGACTACAGAGAAGAGGAATCAGCAGAATGGGGTGGAAGTACCTGGCGTGTTGTCCATCATAAATGTAAGGCTCCCTTCCCGTGAGTGCTGCCGGGAGCCAGGTGCCTCCAGACTGGACAGGTCACCATTTGTCTGTCGTTCATCTGCTTTGATCCCAGCAGCTGAGGGGATAGTGAGAAAAATAACAGACACTGGCGCTGTGGCTACGAGGCTTTCACATGGTCTGCCCCTGCGCGGTACCCGGATGTGCTAAGCTTAAGGCCTTTCCCCTCCACCTGAGCCTCACAAAAAAGCTTCCCTGTGGTTTTTTCTGTTTGCATTAAAGCCAGCTTACTACCCTAGTGGGGGAAGAAGATTGACAGCAGGCGGGGCGGGTGGGGCGTGGGTGGTGAGGGCACCTGTGTGCCTTCCATCCCCAGGGAGAAAAATACTGACGGAAGGAGGGAGAATAGAGGAAGGGAATCTGAAATCTTTTTATTCTTCTTTTTTTTCTGTGCTGCTTTCCTTTTTGTGTGTGGCATTGTATCCAACAGGGCCTATGAGCACTGAGGGAAGGGCTGCCCTTGAAGGAGGGGGAGGGGGAGGGGTGTGTGTGTGTGTGTGTGTGTGTGTGTGTGTTCATTAGCAACCAAGTGACTAGCCCTCACCAAGTCCTTTAGAAACTGGGAGCTCACAGTCTGGCCCCTGGGCAGCCTCCTTGATTCATTAGGAAACTAGAACCTTCTGGGTTAAATTGAGCATTTTGGTTGAGTGAAGATTTTTCCCGTCTGTGCATGCAGGCACCGCGGCCGCAGGAGAGGCGTGGATTCAAAGGCTTCCTCCAGCCTGTGGGTGCTGGGGAGGGGACGGGAGCATAAGCAATCCATACCATTGCCTCCTTTGTCTGAAGCAGGGACTGGATGTGGAGGGTGTGCTTTCCTCTTCTCCAAGTTCCAGGGGAAACCTTGAACCTCAGGTCAAAGCTATTCACAGTCAATGATTACAGGAAACGGAGAGAAATCTTCTAGGGCCTAGCCCTCAGCTGGCAAAACCAGCATTCATCTCGCTTTTCTAGAGACAGTAGGAGATGCCAGTCCTGACTATGGAGTAAGACTCGGGGAGCTTCAGAGGGGCCCCAGAGCAGCTCCTCACCTTGCCCATCTTGCCTCCTCTCTGCCTCTCAGCTGCCTGGAATTGACTATATCATCCTAAGCTCATTTTTTCCTCTGCCTCTTCATCTGGAGACTCCCCCAGAGCAGCATTATTAACTCAGGCAAAGCCCCAAACCTCCCTGGGCCTATTTACCTTTTAAAAAAAAGTCCCTGGTTGAGAAATTCAAGCTGAATGTGGATGCAAAAGCATTTTATAAACCATAGTACACTGAAGAGTATGATTGTTCTCATTGGGAGGGCAGGGGTGCTGCAATGAGGCTGGCCTGGATTTCATCCTCCTATCTATGGTAGAGACATCAAACTAGCAGACCTTGGAGTCCCAGGTATGTTGTATTTATACAGTGCTTAAAAATATTTAAAATTCATTGCCAATGTTTTAAAAAAAACAGGAAATTTTTACATTAAAGAAATGGAGAATGCACTGTTGGTGGGAATGTTAACGGATACAGCCATAATGGAAAACAGTATAGAGATTCCTTAAAAAGCTAGGAATAAAGCTACTATATGGCCCAACAATCCCACTACTAGGCATATACCCTGAGGAAACCATAATTCTATAAGACACATGTACCCCAATGTTCATTGCAGTAATACTTACAATAGCCAGGACATGGAAGCAACCTAGATATCCAACAACAGATGAGTGGATAAAGAAGTTGTGGTACATTTATATAATATTATTCAGCCATAAAAAGGAATAAATTTGAGTCAGTTGTAGTGAGGTGGATGAACCTGAAACTTCTTATGTAAAGTGAATCAGAAAGAGAAAAACAAGTGTCATATATTAATGCATATATATGGAATCTAGAAAAATGGTGCTGATGAACCTAGGGCAGAATGGACTTGTGGACCCAGAGGAGGACTGTGAGGGCAGAACGAACTGAGAAAGTAGCACTGGCATATATACACTATCGGGTGTAAACTAGATTGTTGGTGGGAAGCTGCTAAGTAACATGGGGAGCCCAGCCTGGCTCTCTGTGATGATCTAGAGAGTGGATTGAGGGAGAGGGGGGAGGCTAAGGAAGGACGGAGATACATATATACATATGTATACATATATATAATTGACTGATTTGCCTTGTATGGCATAAACTAACACAAAGACAAAATTATAAAGGCACTTTCCACCAATTAAAAAAATAAATTTTTATTTTTATTTTTTTTAATTTTTATTTTTACTTTATTTTACTTTACAATACTGTATTGGCTTTGCCATACATCAACATGAATCCACCATGGGTGCACATGAGCTCCCAAACATGAACCCCCCTCCCACCTCCCACCCTACACCACCCCTCTGGATCATCCCCATGCACCAGCCCCAAGCATCCTGTATCCTGCATCAAACATAGACTGGTGATTTGTTTCTTACATGATAGTATACACGTTTCAATGCCATTCTCCCAAATCATCCCACCCTCTCCCTCAGAGTCCAAAAGTCCCCTCTACACATCTGTGTCTCTTTTGCTGTCTCACATACAGGGTCATCATTGCCATCTTTCTAAATTCCATATGTATGTGTTAGTATACTGTACTGGTGTTTTTCTTTCTGGCTTACTTCGCTCGGTATAATCTGCTCCAGTTTCTTCCATCTCATTAGAACTGATTCAAATGTATTCTTTTTAATGGCTGAGTAATGCTCCATTGTGTATATGTACCACAGCTTTCTTATCCATTCATCTGCTGATGGACATCTAGGTTGTTTCCATGTCCTGACTATTATAAACAGTGCTGCGATGAACATTGGGGTACATGTGTCTCTTTCTATTTTGGTTTCCTCAGTGTGTATGCCCAGCAGTGGGCTCACGGAACCTTCTCCAGGATAGATCACATTCTGGGCCATAATCTAACCTTGATAAATTCAAAAAAATTGAAATCATTCCAAGCATCTTTTCTGACCATAATGCATTAAGATTAGATCTCAATTACAGGAGAAAAACTATTAAAAATTCCAACATATGGAGGCTGAACAACACACTTCTGAATAACCAACAAATCACAGAAGAAATCAAAAAAGAAATCAAAATATGCATAGAAACAAATGAAAATGAAAACACAACAACCCCAAACCTGTGGGACACTATAAAAGCAGTGCTAAGAGGAAAGTTCATAGCAATACAGGCATACCTCAAGAAACAAGAAAAAAGTCAAATAAATAACCTAACTCTACACCTAAAGCAACTAGAAAAGGAAGAAATTGAGAACCCCAGAATTAGTAGAAGGAAAGAAATCTTAAAAATTAGGGCAGAAATAAATGCAAAAGAAACAAAAGAGACCATAGCAAAAATCAACAAAGCCAAAAGCTGGTTCTTTGAAAGGATAAATAAAATTGACAAACCATTAGCCAGATTCATCAAGAAACAAAGAGAGAAAAATCAAATCAATAAAAGTCATCAAAAATAAGTTTTTAAAAATAGGAATGGATTTCTAACTTCACTTTAAAAATGAGACAACCAGGTAACGATGGCCACAGTGGCCATCTTGGGCTGTAGCGTCTGCCCCTTCACACAGTCGCGTGCTCACTATTTCAACACAGTCTCCACCACCCCTAGTGTCTTACACCCTCGCAGTTCCATCCCCTTGCCTAACTAGCACTTACAGGGATCTGAACTTACAGCCTCTGTCCTACTATGGGTTTATTGGAGAAAGTTGCCTCTTATTTCCCACTTTATTTTCCCTGCCCCTACAAGCACCATGCTTCCTTCCCATCCAGAGGAGACTTGCCTTTTCTGAAGCAAGGAGGGAAATCTATTGCTGAGAGGAATAGTGTGGAGGATGTCTCCGTAAAGCGCCAGCAAAAGCTTGTTCAGGGATCCTCAGTCTTGAACAGCCACTCCAAGAGGACTAGGTTTAGTTTCCACTGAGCAGCAGCTACTCAAACATTGAGCGTGGTGCTCTGATCAGCTATGGCTATGTAATCAGATACCGCAAAGCTTCGTGGCTTAAAATAATCTATTAATTTGTCCAGCAGTTCTGTAGGTTAACAAAGCTCAGTGGGTAGTAATCACTTACACTATCTCATCCTTCTGCAGTCAGAGGGTAGCTGGACTCAGAGTTGTCCACAGGTTCCACTGGGCTGAAAGTTCGGGATGACCCATTTGCAAAGCTGGCAGTTGATCCTGGCTGGGAGCTCAGCTGGGGCTGTTCACTGAAGCACCTGTGTGTGTCCTCTCCCTGTGGCTGGGGCCTCTCACCATGTGGCAGCTGGGTTCTAAGTGTCCAACGAGTGAGCATTTCAAGAGGCCCAGGAAGAAGATGCGAAATGTCTTATGCGTCAGCTTTAGAAGTCACACAGTGTCTCTTCTGCCATATTTCATCAGTCAAACGCAAGTCACAGAACCTGCCAGATGCAAGAAATCAGGAGTACACAAAGCATGAATAACGCAAGGCCTGATTCATTGAGGGAGCCGTCTTTGGAAACTTACCACCACAGGTAGCATTGGAGAGGTTGGTCCTTATTTCATAACTCTTTTCACATGTGGGTTTTTTCCTTTTAGAATAACTCTTCTCCTCTCCCTTCAGCTTTCCCCCAAGGTAAGATATTAATGAGATCATATTTGAACTCCCTGACAAAGTAATGCCTCCTTATAAAGCATATTATTATCATCAGCCTGCCTGATCACTCCCACCTGGGGTCCCCAGAAGACAGGATGAGGGACGACATTGCACATATCTCAACAACAAACAAAACTTCATTAAATCCATTGAAATAACACAGACATTCAGATTTAGCACAGATCAAATCCTATTACCAACAAATTACCCTGAATTGCCTCCCCAAATCTGTAGAGCCAGATGTTTTCCAAGCCCTACTTCCTTTAGGCAAACACCCAAAGTAAGCAATGTGAAGGACTCCCAAAGAATGAGAACATCCCCTGACATTGGGTAGGATGGGGTATGACCCCATCTTTTAGTCACAGGTTAATCAGAAAGAATAAACATGTAGGATTCCTGAGTGTGAAGAATGGCTGAGAAACGGGTCCTATTTAAATTGTAGAAAATGCATCTTTACACTGCTAGCAGGCACCCCTTCCCAGCCCTGGGGGATTTCCACCAGATCCTCTGGTCAGCTTCTGGGAGCTTGCAGTGTAACAGCATCTCTGGCACGCCACTCCAAATCCAGAATCTTCCCCAGGAAAGAGGGTAAACTCAAAATAAAGGTAAGGGTTTCAGATCATGTAAACTTCTGGGGTAGCAGCAGCAATATTGACATTGCACAGATTTTAGACACTTTCCTGCATAAAGTCCCTGCTTTTATGTTTTCTGAATACACAGATTTCTTAACATTTTCCTGCTTATTTCTCCTTAATGGTTCAAATGGCTTATGTTAGGGTTAGGCCAGATGTTCAGCCATTCAGGAATGCTCCTGCAGACAGCAGTCCCTCTCCCAGGGCAAACTCCCCTGAAGCTCTGTGGGTCTACCTCCTATCCCCGAGCCTTCTCCTAATGACTACCAGTTCGCATTTCAGGAGACATCTTTCCTTCCCTATTAAAGGTCACAACATCCCAGGCATTCGGTTCCGGCCCATGAAGATCTCTACCTTCTTTGCTTACCTCCCTTTGGCCAGCATCCGCTCAGGCCAAGGGAGGAGCAGTGAGCACACAGGAACTGGCTGGAGGCTGGAGGCCAATCAGCCTTCCCCCACACTTTCTAGAAATGTGGCATACCTAAAATTGGAGATACCTGTGCTCTTAGCCAAGGTACCATTTGTTCAGGCCTTCTTCATGCTTTCCTCCCTCCCAAATGCATCCATTTCTGCCCTTTTGCCTTTTTTTTTTTTTTTTTTTTTTGCTAAAGAAGGCTACCCTCATCACCCTTACTCCCCAGTCCACAGGCACCTTAACCTTGCTCCAGCTACAGGCAGCCCCTAACCTTCATCATGGCTCACGGTTAGATCCCAGGTCCTCTATATTGCTGATGGCTGGTTGTCTTCCAATTTTGCCTTTCTTGCAACAAGCCTAGGTTAGGAATCTGCTGAAGAGTCTGGGATCCAAAGTGAACACCACCATGCAAGAAGAGGCAGCGCTGGGGACAGTCTGTACCCAAATTGGGCACAGCCTTTTCTGTGGGTTCGTTTTGCCCATCCCTGCAGATTAACCAGCAAAAGCCAGACTTCCTCTTTCTATCTGTGTCTCTCTCTCCACCCCAGCCAGCACAAGGCTCTGATCACAGCGGACACTCAGTGTTACCGACCCAAAGGCTGACGGTCCCAGGCTGCACCCTGAGGCCAGAGGCTCCCTCTACCTCTAAGAGGACCCCCAAGTGCTGGGCTGGGCTAGGAAGTCCCTAAGGAGCTATCTGCAAAGAGCGTCCTGGCTGCGTGCTGTGCTGTCGCTTTAGTCATGACAGACCAGGCTCCTCTGTCCATGGGATGCTCCAGGCAATAATACTGGAGTGAGTTGCCGTGCCCTCCTCCAGGAGATCTCCCCGACCCAGGGATGGAAACCTTGTCTCTTACGTCTCCTGCACTGGCATGAGATTCTTTACCACTAGCGCCACCTGGGAAGCCCAAGAGTGTCCTTAACTCCCATGACATGTCACACGGGGAGGGTTCTGCCAATTTTAAGTCCGTGGTCAGAATTTGTTTCTAGTAGCTTAAGTCTGCTTTCTTAAAGGTTAAGTTTTATTTTGAACAAGTTGGAGAGATTCAAGATTGTCCGTGGGTAACAGCCCTCTTTCTTGCTTGCACTGGAATACTCCTTGAATCGTGTAGTGTCAGCAGTTCTGAGTGTGGTGGGCAGCCTTCAGCCTGTCCCGTGAGGGCTGAGCCAACAGGAGAGGGGCCATCAGTGTGATGAATCATCATACAGATTAACTTTCCCCAAATTCTTTATTTCTTAAAAACATGTCTGCATATTTTCTTGGGAACCTGAGCTGTGAGCATTGGGTTTATATGCATTTGGGAAGGAAAAAATTGGGAACTGTGCTTGAAGATGACCTTATTCTCAAGGTACCCCCACCACCACAGAGAACGACCACAGTGCCTGACTCAGCGTCCACATCCCCTCTGTGAGGAGGTGGAACCCTGAACAGGTCTACACATCACTTGCCTTAACGAGTTTTTCTTGCCTCTCCCCAGCGTGATAGAGACTTGGCGTGCTAGCCTCAGGGTGCGTTGGGAAGCTTGCCCTCTTACATTGTCATTTTATTGATCATGATATATGCCAGTAATTGCATCTTCTGCTTTATGTATTTTAATTACTTTTTTTTTCTCTGTCTTTGAGTCTCTGGGTGATTGGATCACCAAAGGTGTAACTTCAAATTATTCTAATAAAGAAATACATCTGCTATGATGTTGACCCTCTCAATTATTTTTTATACAGAGCAGCTCCAAAGTGAAAATGCATCTGAAAAGATGCTGCTTGTGGAGGCAGAGTTCTTCACTTTGCTGGGCTTCAGAACTGAGTGGGAATTGCTCTGGGACACACGCATCAAGCAAAGGAAGGAAGGCTGCAAACCTATGGGCTGTGGTGTGTGGAGCTGTGTGTGTGCGCACACGCATGCACCTGCCTGTGTGCACAATAGAGGCACACCTTTCCGAAAGACACAAACCACAGAGCTACTTGGACAATAGAACACACTCCAGGATGGGAAACATAATTCAAAACACAGATCAGATGGAACTTTCCCTGGTTGCCCAGTGGTTAAGAATCCACCTTCCAAAGCAGAGGACACGGGTTCTATCCCTGGTCTGGGAACTAAGATCCCACATGCCATGGGGCAACTAAGCACATGCGCCACAACTAGAGAGCTGAGCACTGCAGTTACTGAGTCCATGTGCTCTAGTGCCCATTCTCTGCAACAAGAGAGGCCCTTGTGCAGCAACTGGAGATAGCTTGAGTACCTCAAAAAAGACCACCACAAAATAAAATTAAAACACCGACCACAACGATCATCTGCTGTCTGTGTTCAAAAGGAGCTGCTGTGTCAGACAATGTTCTTCTCTGTCCTCTAACCTTCCTTGTCTGTTCCCTGCGTGCTGCCAGGATGCTGCGTCTTTACTACGACTTAGGGTAGGAACCAGTGTGGGGAATCCGGGGTGTGACCCCCATCGAAGCTCCAAGTGTTGCTGCTTGAACTGACCTTCCCTCCCCTTGCTGCCCCCTAAAGGCAGGCTCAGAAAAGAGCAGATGAAGCTTATATCAGCCCTCAGAGCCAGAAGACCCCTTTCTTTATAATTCCTACTTCATTTGGTGAGAAATTTTTTTAAAAAGCTAATTCTAAACAAATTCTTTATATCTTTGTTACATAATTAAAATGAACAAACATACATAGTTTAATTTTTTTTAATGATTTTTATACATTTTGTCTGTCATCTTATAAGGCATATAGTTTTATTTTCACTTAATAGCTGAGGAAACTGAGACTCAGAGGAGTGAGTGTCTACTCTGAAGACGCACAGCAGTTAGGGCAAAGCCAGAACTGGAATCTCCCTCATCTGACTTCAAGATCAGTTCTTTCCAACACATTTTTCCTCATAATTCCTTTGTTCTCCCTAGCCTATTTCTCTTTATTTCATCAGGAATCAATATATTACTCTACTAATATTATTATTAATATTAATCAATATTAATAATTATAATTAATATAATATTAATACTAATCAATATATTACTCTAACATTATAAAACCACCTTTTCCTCCTTTAGATACCACTCAACAGATGGATTTTCTTGGATGGTTTTAGGGAAATCACCTCATTACAAACTGGCTGCAGTACACATGTCCATACACAAGCGTCCTTGGTCCAAGTACTGGAGTTGCGGGGGCTGTAACAGCAGCTGAAGGGACCTCACCAAGACACGCCTCTGTTCTGTGCTGTGAATGCCCCAGGCTTCTACCCCACTGACCCAGCTTCTCGGGCTCAGCGACTCCTCTGGGAAGTTAGAGGACATTTACAGTTATCACTGGGCATTCCTAAGCGCTAGTCTCTCTGCCTGATGCTCTGCGCAGATTATCTTTTATCTTCAAAGATCCCTGTAAGATACGGATGGTAATAATGATGATCACCCCGAGTTCACAGGTTAGGAAACGGAGGTTCAAGGAGTGTGAAAGTCGCTCATTTGTGTTCGACTCTTTGCAACCCCATGGACTATACGGTTCATGGAATTCTCCAGGCGAAGATACTGGAGTGGGTAGCCTTTCCTTTCTCCAAGGGATGTTCCTCAACTCAGGGGTGGAAGCCAGGTCTCCCACATTGCAGGCAGATTCTTTACCAGCTGAGCCACAGGGAAGCTTAAGGAGTTTCAGTTCAGTTCAGTTGCTCAGTCGTGTCCGATTCTTTGTGACCCCATGAATTGCAGCACGCCAGGCCTCCCTGTCCATCACCAACTCCCGGAGTTCACCCAAACTCACGTCTATCAGGTCAGTGATGCCATCCAGCCATCTCATCCTCTGTCGTCCCCTTCTCCTCCTGCCCCCAATCCCTCCCAGCATCAGTCTTTTCCAATGAGTCAACTCTTCACATGAGGTGGCCAAAGTACTGGAGTTTCAGCTTTAGCATCATTCCTTCCACAGAACACTCAGGGCTGATCTCCTTCAGAATGGACTGGTTGGATCTCTTTGCAGTCCAAAGGACCCTCAAGAGTCTTCTCCAACACCACAGTTCAAAAGCATCAATTCTTCAGCATTCAGCTTTCTTCACAGTCCAACTTTCATATCCATACATGACCACTGGAAAAACCATAGCCTTGACTAGACAGACCTTTGTTGGCAAAGTAATGTCTCTGCTCTTGAATATGCTATCTAGGTTGGTCATAACTTTCCTTCCAAGGAGTAAGCGTCTTTTAATTTCATGGCTACAATCACCATCTACAGTGATTTTGGAGACCCCCAAAATAAACTCTGAGACTGTTTCCACTGTTTCTCCATCTATTTCCCATGAAGTGATGGGACCAGATGCCATGATCTTAGTTTTCTGAATGTTGAGCTTTAAGCCAACTTTTTCACTCTCCTCTTTCACTTTCATCAAGAGGCTTTTAAAGTTCGTCTTCACTTTCTGCCAGAAGGGTGGTGTCATCTGCATATCTGAGGTCATTGACATTTCTCCTGGCAGTCTTGATTCCAGCTTGTGTTTCTTCCAGTCCAGTGTTTCTCATGATGTACTCTGCATATAAGTTAAATAAGCAGGGTGACAATATATAGCCTTAATGTACTCCTTTTCCTATTTGGAACCAGTCTGTTGTTCCATGTCCAGTTCTAACTGTTGCTTCCTGATCTGCATATAGGTTTCTCAAGAGGCAGGTCAGGTGGTCTGGTATTCTCATCTCTTCCAGAATTTTCCACAGTTTATTGTGATCCACACAGGCCATTGTTTATGCAGAGCTGCAATTTATTTTGTCTCTAAAGTCCACATTGTTTCTTTATATTCACTTTTCCTTTGTATTTTGATATTAACTGCTTGATCTGAGAGAACAAAAAGATTCTTGATATCTTAATGGAGAAAAACATGGAAAACATTATTATCAGCACCCTTCAGGTTACCCTTAAAGCCACAGGATGAAGCCTGTAGCCCGAGGCTCATGAATGGTGAACTGGCATAAAGAATGTTAGAATCGGGAATTCCAGACTCTAACTCCAAAGTCCTAGCTAAGTGCATTAAGTCGCACTAACCACCTCTGGACCTCCATTTCCTTACCTGTATAAGCAAGAGCTTAGAGAAGGGGCTCTCTGAAGCCCCACCCTGTTCTAAGACTCCCATCACACACCTACTGGGATCTGTTCCTTTTCAGGACAATTCTGCCACTCAGAATCTTATGAAGCAAAAAACTCCATTCCCCATAACCACACATTCTGCATTCCCACTTCCCCAAAGCATATGGTGCCATGATGGATGCCAGGAGCACTGTGAGTGGAAGTGAGGAGTGAATGAACATCAGCAGTCAACATGTCGAGTTGGTCCTTGTTGTCCTTACTACTGAGCATCTACAGTGGGTATGGGAGATGGTCCTTTTTACCAGTTATTTCAAGGATGTGGTCTCTGTCTTGGTAGAGTTAATTATTTCAAATTCTCTCCTTTATGGTCCCATTAGCAACTCTGTTGTGCCCTAGTCTCCTTTTTGGCATTTTCTATTTTTCAATATCTCTCCATGTTTGGCATATTAATTAAATATTTTTTTAAAAACTAGACTTTAAATAAAAAAATATAAGATGTTTCATGTTGGCTCATGAAGGGAGGGTTGAGTGAAGACCTATTTCCTATGTGCAGAAGTGTCAAGTGACATGAGGAAGAAAGGATGGCAAGATATTTGATTTTGACATTAATCAATTTCTCTGTTCTTTCTCAGTCCCCCCAACTCCATCCTAATTTTACCTTTTATCATAAAGGCTCAGGACCCTGATGGAGAAGGGGGTTTGTGGGGGCGGGGTGGAGGGAGAGTGTGGGGATATAGAGAGGGTGAGGAAAGAACAGAGTAAATTAAGGATATTTCCTGAGCTGTAATTTGGCACAGAATCCATCAAAATACTGATCATCAGAAGTCAGACTTCCATTTTTAAAAACAAATCCAGGTTTTTGTTTTGCTTTGTCATTTGCTTGGGTGTGGTTTTTTTTTTCCTTTAATTATTTGCAAGATTGTAATTTTTTGGAATGTTATTGATTTCTTCTGTTGATCACAAAAGCCATGTGCCCCACCCAACCTGCTCAGAGAAGAGCTCTGTGGCCAGGCTGGTACCCCAGCCCAGCCTGAGGAAAGCCCAGCATTGCTCTAGCCTCCTGCATCAAGCGTGCAGGAATTCAGCATTCTCTGCTCCTGCCCTAGGGAGGAGAGGGGCTGCAGAGAGGAGGGCAAGGCCTCTGGGGCGTTTGCCAAAGTATCACAAGCACTTAGAGTAGGAACATATCCAGCAGAAATTCCCTCCCCAGGGGTACACTGGGCAGCAGGGTGATGGGGTGATGGGGTGGCGAGTAGGTAAGGTGGTGAACAAAACGTTGATCTGTGATGACAACCTGAAGAAGCGTGGAAAGGTTTTTATTAATGACACAGGTTGCAGACACTCCTGCCAGCTACAAACCGGGGTCATCGTGTGTGGCGATCCCGCTCTGTGGCTGGCCTGGTGAGGAAGAGCACCCATGTGGCTCAGTCACAGAAGGCTCCTGTGCTACAGCTGTTAGGTTGGAGGTGGGTGGTGAGCTGATCTAAATCCACAGGAACATCAGGCTGTTTTAAGATGGTAGGGAAAGGGTACAAGTGCCTCCCTTTCGTCTCCATAATACTGCCAAGGCCATGAAAGTATGAACGGGCCCCAGGCCAACAAAATGAGCGGTGTAAGATGCAAGGAGAGACCCTCAGAGTGTGGTGGCTGCGTGGTCACGATCCCCCAAAACACTAAAGTGAAAACGAATCAAATCAATGGGTTACTATGTCTTGATGGGTTAAAAAATCGGTCTGCTTTCTTTTTATTTTCTTCGCTGATGTTGGATCACTGAATTAATGAGTCTGGTCTCCATTCCCTGTTGGTTTGACTTGGATCTAAATGTGGGGACGAGAATCCTAGGTTGTGTATCTGTTCTAGACAATTGTTTGTATTGGGGTAGCTGAGGACTATGGGGACAGAAAAATGAAAAGAAAACAGAGGTAATAAGAAGTGGGTCAAGGTAAGGATTGTTGAGGGCTGGTGGCATAAGGGACCAGGACAAACTGAGACTGTAGCAAAGAGAAATTTTGAGATGAATGACTTCTGAAAAACTATTTATGCCACAGTCCCAGATATCGTACAGAAAATATTTTGAAGTTCTTGTGACTTACACAGAATATTTAATAAATGTACACTTTTATTGTCACAAGATACCATTTTAAGTTGAAATGGGTTTATGGAGTTTCAATAGGATATTCGCTTTGAATGGGTAGGATAGACAGACGTGATTGTGAATTACCTGAGATCTGAGAAAGACCCCTGGGAAAGGCACTTGACTTTGTGTAGGATTAGTCGCCCTCTAAAATCTCAAGTTCATTTACATACATTTCTAAGAGACACTGAACCACATTCATTTCCTCCGAAGCTCTGCTTGTTCAGTTTACTGACACCAGGCTCTCTAAGGCTACTGTCATGATGGTACTTGAAGCCTATTCTGGTTGGCTAGAACATCCTTTGAAATTGTCTTATACCTACTTTTCTCAGAATGTGTACAATGAGGAAAATTCATTTCCTTCCTGTCGAGAGAAGTTAATGATCATTTTCTGTTATATTAAAATATTACCCATTGTTATGACTTCAGTTTAATGTTCCTGCAGAAATCACCACATGCTGCAGAGTTTAGCTATGCCATGGTCAAAGCACCTGTGTATTATTTCAGTTTCTCTTTAAAAAAAAAAATGGGTTGTTGCAGGTGAGTTATGGGGGGAAAAGGTAAATCACACCATTTCAGGAGAATTATTCAGTAATTATATTTTTAAACTCACTTTTAGCATGAAAACCCAAATTTTTAACAATGTTGTCTCCAGAATATAATTATAAGTGCCACATTGAGTCTCTGAACCAGAAATAAGAGCCTTCCTTTAAGACATAATAAATGCTTTAGGTGTCAGGACAATGTTCCTCTTCAGGGAGAGATGAAAAGTAGAATTACAGGCTATTTCTGCATTGTATTTCCTCATGTAGTTTAGTTACCATTGTTATTTTTTCAATTTCCTGCCCTCCTTGGGGGTTCATCAACTGTGTCCACAAGGACAAAGACAGGCTGGGAAACGGACAAATGGAACGACCAGAGTGACCTCAGAGGATTCCCAAGCTCCATGAATTAGGGATATCTCTTTCCATATTTTGGCAAATGTCTGACCACTAGGACCAGAATTTTAGCAATGTGAAGGAGACTGTAGTGGGAGCAGTGAAAGGAAGGGGACAAAAAGCTGGGATCTTAAAAGTGGGGTGAGACACTTTTGAGGAGAAGGGGGAACAGTCTGGAATTCATTTCCAGCAGGCCAATCTAGTATTAATTCCTTTCCTTCTTTGTTATTTGTATTAGTTCAATAGGGCTGCCATAACAAAATACATGCCACACACAGGGTGGCTTAAGCAACCGAACTTCATTTTCTTACAGTTTTGGAGGCTAGATGTCCACGATTAAGGCATCAGCACAGTTGGTTTCCTCTGAGGTCTCTCTCCTTGCCTAGCAGACAGCCACCCTCTCGTTATCTCTTTACAGGTTTCTCTTCTATGCACGCCCACCCCTGATGTATTAGTCTTCATATAAGGAAGGTCCTACTCAAATATAAGGGAGCTCAATCATCCCTTTGAAAGGCTTACGTCCAAGTTACTCATATGTGTTAGGGGTTACTGGGGCTTCCCTCGTAGCTCAGTCGGTAGAGAATCATCTGCAATGCAGGAGACCTGGGTTCAGTCCCGGGCTTGGGCAAACCCCTGGAAAAGGAAGTGGCTTCCCACTCCAGTATTTTTGCCTGGAAAATTCCACGGACAGAGGAACCTGGTGGGCTATAGTCCACGGGGCTGCAAGGGTCAGACACAATGTAATGACTAAATCACAACCACCGTACAAGTTCATTTTATCTTAATCACCTCTTTAAAGGCCCCATCTCCAGATACACAAGCTCCTACAATATTTCCTTTTATTTTGGATAAGTTTCATACAAAATACACTAATAAGTATCTTTAGATATTCCAATTGTTTTATGGGTTATCCATATATAACCTGGATTTTTGCTACCTACATCCCCCACCTTTGGAGAGAATAAGATAAACTTGATTCAAAACCACTTTCACCATCCATTAAAGTTCAAAGTGTGTGCTATGATTCCTGGGACCATCCAGGCCCTAAGTTTTCTGGGCTCCTCCCACTGAATTAACAATCATGGGTGCTGCCTCTATTTTACCCATCACAACAAAACCTAACACTCATCTCCCTCAGGGGTTTTCTCAAACCTCCACTCACACCCAGAATTTTGTGAGCTTCATTATTGTATTTAAGAATTAGGGGCTGGAACTTCCCCTGGTGGTCCAGTAGTGAAGAATCCACCATGCAATGCAGAGGATTGCACAGGATCAGGTTCGATCCCCAGTCAGGGAACTAAGATCCCACATGCCATGGGGCAACTAAGCTCACATCCTACAGTGAAAGATCCCACGTGCCACAACTGAGACCTGACACACCCAAAAATATGTACATACGTGTATACATACATATGCGTTAAGAATAAGAATTCGGAGCCGCAGCCAGGGTCATGGAGAGGGGCTCTCCTCACACAGAGCACAATCTTACCTCTTGCCAGTCTCTCTCATTCCCACTCACCCACTTCTCATCTCTTTCTTTTCTTTTCTCTTCCTCTCTCACTTATGATTATGACAAATTCCTCTCCTTATCTCATGCAGATATTTAATAATAACTTTTCTAGCTTGAATATCCTCTTGGGTCTCACCCTCCACCCAAGTGGCTTGCTAAAAGTATATACTTCTTCATCCAAATATATTCAGGGCTCTCTTTAAGAAGAATTCTGGTGAGTATAATTTTCTCTACCTTGTTATAAGCACATAAGTCAGCTCTTATTTTTGGTCCAACCCCCATGTTCATCCTGTACATCCGCAGCAGTATGCTGGGGGCATCTCCTTCAACTCTTGCCTCTAAGAGAGAAGGAAACTGAGAATACTGCTCGCCTGGTGCAGACACAGCTCTTCAGAAAACAGTACCAGTTCAGTTCAGTTCAGTTCATTCGGTCAGTTGTGTCTGATTATTTGTGACCCCATGGAGTGCAGCATGCCAGGCCTCCCTGTCCATCACCAACTCCTGGAGCTTGCTCAAACTCATGTGCATTGAGTCGCTGATGCCATCCAACCATCTCATCCTCTGTTGTCCTCTTCTCCTCCCACCTTCAATCTTTCCTAGCATCAGGGTCTCTTCTAATGAGTCAGTTCTTCGCATCAGGTGGCCAAGGTACTGGAGTTTCAGCTTTAGCATCATTCCTTCCAAAGAACACTCAGGGCTGATCTCCTTCAGAATGGACTGGTTGGATCTCCTTGCAGTCCAAGGGACTCTCAAGAGTCTTCTCCAACACCACAGTTCAAAAGCATCAATTCTTTGGCACTCAGCCTTCTTCACAGTCCAACTCTCACACCCATACATGACTAGTGGAAAAACCATAGCTTTGACTAGACGGACCTTTGTTGGCAAAGTAATGCCTTTGCTTTTGGTAAAGGCATCTAGGTTGGTCATAACTTTCTTCCAATGACCATGGCTGTGCAAAGTGATGCCACCCACACTTAAAAGTCTTCATTTATTTCACTGAAATGCAATATTCCTCGGTGCAATAACTTTGCAGTTTTCATCTCAGGCAATCCTATGGCTGCAGGCAGCCTGTTTAAGCCTGCCTCTTCTAGACTTCTGAGTTTTCTCAGCTCATAGTCAGTATTCCTGCAGTCAAGGAATTTTCACTTGCCACAGGAAAAAATTCTCTGAATATTTGTGTCTCACCCAACTCAGACCACAAAGGATAAATAGGCACACTCTCTTTGAACTTGACTTCAGGGGTATGTCCATCAATCCAAGTGATTCTGGCTGCCAGAGACTGCAGACTTCAACAACCCCGAGCCCAGTTCCTCCCCAGTGTCTTCTTGAATCCCCAATTCCCCTTTTCCCTGTTAAGAAGGGATGGTCAAGGTTCTTCACATTCTTTCCTTCATGTCCCTCTGTCCCTTTCCTTATTCCCCACTCCTCTCCAGTTTGCACACTCTCCCTAGGACTCAAATACCAGACAGTATCCCATTATTTGACAAAAACTCTCCAAGCAAGAGTGAAGATAAGGACTCTGAATGTGAGGGCACTTGAGCTCTGCAATATTTTCAACCCACCCGAGCTGCCTGTAGTGCAGAAATGCACCTCATGGAATGGAAGCATGCACGCGGTGATTCCTGCAAGATGTCACTGTCCTCAGAAGCCACGGAGTCATGAGTTCCTGATATACTCCAGGCCTTGCAATAAAGAATCATAACCTGTTAGTTTTTCCTTGTCTGAGCTATCGTGTCAGCCATTTTTGTTAGTTTTCAGATCCTCTTGTCAAGAAAATACATTTCTATTTCTCCACCACCAAGCATTCCCCTGGGTCTATTTGCTGAAGGATATTCTAATGGGTACAATATTTGTATACCACTGCATTTCCATTACACCTGCCTCATTATCTTACAGAAATCTATCTGTCCTTTGTTTGGAAATGTGCTTATTGTGGAGCCTGGTGAATCTCGGGCTGAAAGCAGAGATTTATGAGCTGTCCTTCAGTTCCTGGAGGCCCTCTCCTAAGGCCACAACCCCAAAAGATCAGTCACTGACGCGTGTTTTGGTGTCAACTCTGAAATTCTGCGTTTTAAGAACATATCCTAATGAAACCTCGGAAACAGCATAGGAAGGATTTGCTCCTGCCATGCCCCAGAAGGTCACATGCTCTAATTCAGCTTGAAGGGACACTAATCATATTCAGAGTGTGAGTAGAGAGGCTTACGGTTGGAGATGACACCATCATTTGCATAGGATGTAAAAATGAAGGACCATTAATTTTATAGCATTAATTGAAGAGCAGAAGTGTTAGACCTCTATAATTATCTTCATTGAATAGACATCTTCACAAGTGAGGCTTGCGTGTGTGACTATGGAGGGTACCGATATCAACAGCAAAGGTAAGGCTCCAGCTGTCCTCTTCAAGATGCACAGATTAGTGGATCCTTCAGTTAAAAGTTTAACTTGAAACTGAATTGTTCCCTCTGTGTGGAAACAAGACCTTGTGGATTCTAGGCTCCTGAAAGGATATTCTGTCCAGACCTGCGTGCCACATTTCAGAGCTGCTGAGAGCGAGCACGGGGAGACACTCTGCAGCCCTGGGATACAGGAAATGTCCCTATATGGCATCCCCCTCTGTGCTCCCATGTTTGGCACCCGTACTAGGGCCTGGCACGCCTTCCAGCTCCTGATTTCATTCTCATGTACAAGTCCTATATATTATTCCTACAGGTCAAACTCTCAGCAAAAGGGCTGTGGAGCCACATGGGTAAATCACATTCAACAATCACTCTGCAATGTCAGCCACCTTACTGTTTGCAACCCAGGTCAGCATGGAAAGCGGCATTTCTAAGGATTTAAACAGGAGACCATAAAGAACCATTTGAGGGAGTTATTAGTCTCATAGCCAAAAAACAAAGTAGAATAAGGGGTGTGGATTGGGGATGGGATCGGCATGACACAACCAGAGGGCAAGTTGAGTTTCATGATTGCAGGCAACATGATGCCGAGGTCCAAAGCAGCAACTGTGGTTCATGTCAATCTTTGTTTCTGCCTGAGTGGGTGAGAGGATAGAGGAAAGCACTGGGAATAAGAGAACTGGGTGGAGGAGGTGCAGTCCAAGATTTAAGAGCTTTAGGAGGTCTGCTGATTATCCTGCCACACACGACTCATCACTTGGAAAAAATATACATATATGATCTGCTTTGGAACCTTAGAGTCACAGAATCTCCCTGGTGTGTAATTTAGGGTTCCTGGGGGGAAAGGTTGGGAGCCACTGGTGTAAATAAAGTAAGGCATTAGCTAATGAGGTAACATGATGCATATACTCGGTCTAAATGCTCCTGTTTCCAGGGGCTCTGTGGAAGTGACGATGCTGATGGGAATTTCAGGTATCACTGTGCACAGGTTGAGGAGAAACCTGGGGCCTAGGACTTTTAAGATATCTTGGGCTTGGAAACATTGTCTAATTTTGTGATAAGCTTCACTAGGTATAAGGAGCTCACTCAGGATGGTGAAAAGGGAAGTGAAAGTGAAAGCTGTGCAGTCTTGTTGGGTGCTTTGTGACCCCATGGAATTCCCCAGGCCAGAATACTGAAGTGGGTAGCCATTCCCTTCTCCAAGGGGATCTTCCCAACCCAGGGATCAAACCCAGGCCTCCCACACTGCAGGCAGATTCTTTACCAGCTGAGCCACAAGGGAAGCCTAAGAATGCTGGAGTGGGTAGCCTATCCCTTCTCCAGGGGATCTTCCCAACCCAGGATTCAAACTGGGGTCTCCTGCATTGCAAGTGGATTCTTACCAACTGAGCTTTCAGGGAGGCTTCCACTAAATTCCTCAATTTGCTCTTAGTTTCCTGGTTCATTTACTTAGTTTGGTACTATGTCATCTCATGATAACCAGGGGGGATTGGTCCAGGACCCTCCACAGATCCCAAAGACTTCAGATGCTCAAGTCTTTTACATAAAATGCAGTAATACCATCTGCCCTCCAAATCCAAGGATATCAAACTCAGGTACAGAGGGCTGACTGTATGCATTTTTCTTTTGATTACTATCTTGAGGTAAATTTTACATGCAATATACTTTACAAATTTAAAATGTACACTTTGATGTGTTTGGAGATATACATTGTTGTTGTTCAGTCACTCAGTCATGTCTGACTCTTTGCGACACCATGGATTGCAGCACACCAGGCTTCCCTGTCCTTCAGCATTTCCCAAAGCTTGCTCAAACTCCTACCCATTGAGTTGATGATGCCATCCAACCATCTCATCCTCTGTCATCCCCTTTTCTTCCCACCTTCTATCTTTCCCAGCATCAGGGTCTTTTCCAATGAGTCAGCTCTTTGCATCAGGTGGTCAAAGTATTGGAGCTTCAGCATCAGTCCTTCCAATGAAAATGCAGGGTTGATTTCTTTCAGGATTTGACTGATTGACTTTCTTTAGTATTGATCTCCTTGGAGATATGTATATATCTATATCTATCTATCTATCAATCTATATATAGATAAAATGAAAGTGTTAGTCACTCAGTCATGTCTGACTCTGTGACCCCATAGACTGTGGCCCTCCAGGCTCCTCTGTCCATAGGATTCTCCAGGCAAGAATCCTGGAGTGAGTAGCCATTCCCTCCTCCAGGGGATTTTCCCAACCCAGGGATCGAACCCAGGGATCTCTCTCATTGCAGGCAGACTCTTTACCATCTGAACCACCAGGGAATATATATATGTAAAATCATAATGCCAAACATTTCTCTTATTTCCAAAACTTCCTTGTGTCCCTCTTCAATCTTTCCCTCCCTCTGCCCTTGTCCCCAGCAACCACTGATTGTTTTCTCTCACTGTAGGTCAGTGTGCATTTTCTAGACTTTTGTGTGAAAAGAATCATTCAGTATGTACTCTTTTCTGTCAGGCTTCTTTCATTCAGCTCTACTGTCTTCCTTGGTACTCCAGTAGAGATATTTTCCCTGCCATGCCAGAATCAGTCCCACACACCAAGGTGGTCCTAGTATGACAAGATGCACATGATGTGGACAAAGTATTGGGTTTTGTATATAGCCACGTTCTGAAATGCTCAAGGAATTATATAGCCATCCACCTGACTGGTAAGTTAAGAGTGTGATTTTCTTTTTGGAAGATGCACTAATTCTTATAGTTTGCTCTTATTCTGTAATTGAAATTCCAAGGACTTAAAGGAGCTTCAAAACAGTCTATGCACCTGGGTGTCACACATCCTTACTTCATTTTATTACTTCCACAAAGTGGTACATCGACTTTCTGTGTGGAATGTAAACCAAGTTGATGCACCTGTGAGTGAGAGTGATTTAGTTTGTGCTTGTTTTTCTAACAGCCCGTTGGATCTGGAAATGCCAAGTGGATGGGGATTGTATCAAGTGGCCTCAAAGGCCCTCCATCTTCCTTGACTCCAAGAGGCTGAATGACTCACCCAAAGGTCAGCTCGGAAGCCATGCAAATGTGGAAGCTGCTTCGGTGCTTCAGGTAAGACCCCTCCGATTGTCAGAAGCAAGAAAAAGTGAAGTGGGTCACAAATCAAAGAAAATAAAAGGCAGGCTTCCCTGATAGCTCAGCTGGTAAAGAATCCACCTGCAGTGCAGCGGACCCCAGTTAGACTCCTGGGTCGGGAAGATCCTGTGGAGAAGGGATAGGCTACTCATTCCAGTGTACTTGCGCTTCCACGGTGGCTCAGCCAGTAAAGAATCCACCCACAACACAGATGACATGGGTTCGACCCCTGGGTTGGAAAGATCCCCTGGAGGAGGGCATGGCAACCCACTCCAGTGTTCTTGCCTGGATAATTTCATGGACAAAGGAGCCTGGTAGGCTACAGTTCATGGGGTCACAAGGAGTCGGACACAGCTGAACTACTTTCACTTTCACTTTTCAGTGGCTCAAACAGTTGAAATTCCTGGGGGGTGCTGGAATGGATCTAGAGATTTAAACATGTCCTCAGCACCCAGACTCTCTCCATCTCTCAGCTCTGGCTTTCTCTGTCTTGATTTGATTCTCAGGCAGCTCTCTGTCTGGTGACCCCGACAGCTCCAGACATAAATCCTGCCACCAGGCCAAAGGGAAACAGGGTTTCTCACACAGTTCCCTGGTAGTTCAGATGGTAAAGAATCTGCCTGCAATGCAGGAGACCTGGGTGACAAAGAGTCAGACACGACTGAGTGACTAACACACACACATCCCCTCCGAAGACTGAGTTTTAATGCCCTGAGTTCAGTCATATGCTCATTACCAAAGCCGGGGGATGGAATATGCTCATTGGTCAGAGATGCACTGTGTATTCACCCATGGCTGGGGGATAGACCGACAGTCAGTCAACTACATGGACTAATGTTTAAGGGAGAGTAACTCCCCCAGTAACTATCCAAGGAAAGGGGAATAGATGTTAAGCACATAGCAAAAACCACCCACTATAATTTCTGCTTTCTTACTGTGTTGTATATAATTCAAAAAGTATAGGGCTTTTTTGAACATTCCTGTGTGTCTACTCACTTTTTCAGTCTTGTCCTATGTATGGACATATCTCTAGCATTAAAAAATTATACCAAGATTATTTTACTCTTCCAAGGTTGGAAGCCATGATCCCTCTCTTAAAGATGTCAAACATTCTGTAAAAGTGAGATAACATCTCAATGGAAATTTGGATAGTAGTGTTCAGGGCATGGGTCTTCCTTGTGACTCACTTACCTCACATGCCCAATGGGAATAAATAACTCTGTTACTCTCCATATGTGGGAGGTAAAGATTTGGGGCTCAATCTGATCATCTTTCGAAGGCCCTTCTCTGATTCTGCTCATGATTTCACAGGAACTGGCAGGGTGGTGTAATAAATTACTCAAAGTCAAAATTCTCACTCGAATTAAAAAACGGGAACCAGCTGCTGGTGGTAAAGGACATAACTCATGCTTTGAGCAGCTTTCATGTATTAGGGAGATTTCCCCACCTTCGGAATCCTGCCATCCCCTCTGTGTCTAGGTATCTTCTGCAAGCTAGGATACAGCTGTATGCCAAGGACATAGGACCAAATATTCCACTGTGAGATTTAAGTTTAGGAAAGAGTGACATGAAGAAAGATTGTTAACTAGACTCTGAGGCAAATGGTCTAGAAATGGTCATCTTTCAGAAGCCACTAAAGCCTGTATTTGAACCTGATGGGATTGGCAGATTACAAGGTCAGTTGAAATCATAGCCTTTTTGAGTCTCTTAACTTTCAAAAAACTAAGATCATGGCATCTGGTCTCATCACCTCACAGCAAATAGAAGGGGAAAAAGTGGAAGTAGTGACAGATTTTATTTTCTTGGATTCCAAATCACTGCTAACAGTGACTGCAGCCATGAAATTAAGACGCTTGCTCCTTGGAAGGAAAGCTATGACAAACCTAGACAGCATATTAAAAAGCAAAGACATCACTTTGCTGACAAAGGTCCATCTTGGCAAAGCTATGGTTTTTCCAGTGGTCATGTATGGATGTGAGAGTTGGATCATAAAGAAGGCTGAGGGCCGAAGAACTGATACTTTCAACTTGTGGTGCTAGAGAAAATTCTTGAGGGTCCCTTGGAGTGCAAGGGGATCAAACCAATCAATCCTAAAATAAATCAACCTTGAATGTTCATTGGGAGGACTTACGCTGAAGCTCCAAGACTATGGCCACCAGATGCGAAGAACCAACTCATGGGAAAAGACCCTGATGCTGGAAATGGTTGAGGGTGAAAGGAGAAGAGAGCGGCAGAGGATGAGATGGTTAGATAACATCACCTACTCAATGGACATGAATTTGAGCAAACTCTGGGAGATGGTGAAGGATAGGGAAGCCTGGCATGCTGCAGTCGATGGGGTCACAAAGAGTTGGACATGACTTAGTGACTCAACAACAGCAACAATATCAGAGTTAGGACCTTAATAGAGAAGAACATGATCCTGAGATTTTAAATTGAGGATAGATGTGCATTTCTGATGATTCAGAGAATCCTGAGTTCCCATATCACCATGAACTTACAGAATGGTGGAAGTCTTAGTGACAGTGCCAGCTGATGCCAGCTGAGTGACAACACGTTATGAGTTTGGACTGATGTCTGAAGGATGTGGTAAACTGTCATGAAAAATTTATAACACTATTTTCCCTTCCATAACCAAAGTGCATGGGATTTGAATCCAAATAGTAGAAGCAAAACAGCACTTCTAATTACATCTAATGACCCCATTGAAAAAGTTTTGCTTTCAATCCCCCAGTTCTGGGATCTGCCAGTTTGAAAGTCTTACTGCTTGAGGAAAGAGTGGTCCCACCAGGAATGTGTACTGTTTCATCTAATTAGAAATAAAACTCCTTGTCAAGAAGAGGATATTTTGGAATTTTCATGCCACTTGGATGAACAGGCAATAAAGGGGTTTTTAGACGGTCAACTGGGGTGATTGATTCCAACTAAAAAGACAAAATAGGGTAGTTTATACCATTTTGTGCAAGGAGTATTTCTGGAACCCAGGAGATCTTTTTAGGTACGTCTGTGTATTGTCCTGTCCAGTGGTAAAATTAAATGGTAACCACACATCAGAAGGATCACTAAGAAGAGGTCTGATGGTCTAGAAATGAAAATTAGGCTCACCCTGTCAGGTAAAGAGCTCTAACCCGCTCATGTGCTGGTTCTGAAGGCAAAAAGAACACGGTCTGGTTGTGCAGGAAGGATGTCATTAACACCACCCACATCTGCAAGACCACTTGCAGAAACAAGGACAACAGCAGCCATTCATTTCTCTTCCTTGCCACATATGTACGCTGCCTAGTCTTCATTTCTCCCCTTCCTCTGTTTCCCTTCCATTTTTATAGGAAGTGTGGGTAACACAGGGTGGTAATTAGCTTTATATTTTAGTCTCTGGGCCACAGAATACCAAGATGGGATTGTGACTGAATTGGAGAAGGTGAACATCCCTGGTGACCTTAGAACTCAGTCTGGAAACTGACAAGATTTTACCTTGCCCCCCTTTGGAGGAGAGGGTAAGCAGTTGTACAAGGAACACTTACATGCTGTTAAGCAGAAGCATTTTGTACTTGTGATTAGAGATATTTAGAAAATTAGTATGGAAGAGAGTTTATAGGCAGTTGGACAGGCAAATGGTAAACAGACTGCTGCTGCTGCTAAGTCACTTCAGTCGTGTCTGACTCTGTGTGACCCCACAGACGGCAGCCCACCAGTCTCTCCCCATCCCTGGGATTCTCCAGGCAAGAACACTGGAGTGGGTTGCCATTTCCTTCTCCAATGCATGAAAGTGAAAAGTGAAAGTGAAGTCGCTCAGTTGTGTCTGACTCTTCGAGACCCCATGGACTGCAGCCCACCAGGCTCCTCCGTCCGTAGGATTTTCCAGGCAAGAGTACTGGAGTGGGGTGCCATTGCCTTCTCCAGGTAAACAGACTAGACACGTTCTAAGTTGTGGGTTCCCATTTACATTTTGAGCACCCTTTCAGTGTTTGTGAAATCTTCCACGTTCTGCAGATAGACATCAGACACTTCTTTCTCATCATCCTTTACAGATAGAGGAGAGTTTCCAAGACTGGGACCCAGTTGCCACTAATCAGACATGGCACGACTGACGAGACTTAGCAGCAGCAGCAGACAGGGCACATGAGATTTCAGTTTGAAAGAGAATGTCAGGAAGGAGACAGTGCCATGATGAGACCATTCTGTGGCAGGAGGCAGAGGCAGCATGGCGAGAGGGCCTGGTAATAGCATCCCAGGCTGGGTTGGCAGGGAGAGCCATGGGGCCCGCTCCCATGGTGCAGTCTGGTGGTGCAGACTGGCCACTGTTCCTGCAAACCCTCCTAGCTTGACTCTCTGTCTTCCTAGAAATCCCTAGAGACACCACAAATTCTTCACTAAGCTTTCTTTCCTGCTTCTATTCGCTACAGTTGTTTGCAAATACAGACCCTTGTTGATATCCAGAGGCGCTCTTTCTGCCTGTCTCAATCAGTCCGAAAGAGCACAAAGAAGGGACTTGTACTTTTCTGCAGATGTTGGCATATCTCAGTTGTCCTTGGCTCAAAACTCTGAATACTCATCAGGTAAAGGGGAATGGTTCAACTTAAACATTCCTTTACACAAACAGACATTAGTGCAGCTGCAGTTTGTCTAGAAAATTTAAGAGTGGCCATAAAGGGAAAGCTTATTTGTTTGGGGACATGAAATCCACTTGCGATACCATACACCCAAAGCGGGGACTCTTAACAGCGAAGCCTAATTCTATAGACAAATCGTATTTACCCTAATGGCAGCCTAGTGAGATTCATCACTGTGTCCAGGGGTCCATGCTTTGGACTAGCTGGTTCTTGTTACAGGCTAACAGGCTTGCAATGTAGTTTTACTAAATCTACATTCCCTCCTGGCATTGAAGAAAATTCTGAAGTGGATTATTCCAAAAGAACACTGAATGGATTTTCATTTCAAAATTCAAGGCAGGCCCTTTCAAGGGACCTTAGGGTTTCTAGCCAAGAAGAATATTTAATAAGCCAGAATTCTCAGCATGCTTAAGTTGGTACCTATTGAGCATTCATAACAATTATGGTTTATTATAATTAACATGAAAAATTAGGACTGAGTAGGTATTAGTAAAGTTGTCCAGTCCATCAAAACTCATGTCATCCTGGGTTACTGAACTAAAAATGATGAGAATTATCAAAAGGATGGTTTGTTCCCCGTCTATTCACACATACAAACCATCTTTCCTTTATAACTGATTTTAATACGAGTATCTAACATTCCCCCGCTTTGCTGATACCATATGGTGTTGATGTAGGTTTATTTAGGTTCTGTGTTATCTGGGGAACTGAAAATCGACTGGGGAGTTAGACAAGCTCTTATCTCCTGCTGGCTCCTTTGCCTGCTTGTACTGCACTTTAAATAAATCACTCAACCTCTGAGCCTCCGTTTTCCCATTTAGAGAATGGGATCAGTGATGTCAGCTTTGTGGGCTCTTGGGAAGCTAGGGAATGGAAAGGCTCTGTTGCTTCCTGGGTAGCTAGAACTATTGGATGCGAATGCACCAGTGGTATTCATGAGGAGGTAGCAACAGCCTGCAAAAAAAAGACATTGACTTTCCTTAGACTCATTATTCAGAAAGCTCAAAAGCAGGTGCCTCCCTTTTTTCACATTTCCCTCCAGACAATTTCCTGTTATTTCCCTGGTATTAATTGATGGTGGGCACCCACATTCTGAATTCTCAAGAGGAGGAGATGCTTCCTACTCTTAACATTGCTTACTTTCCTTTTTACTTGCTTTGTTTATTTCTGCAGGGGAGTAAGAAAGAGGGGACATGCCTTTCTGTGTTAACTGTGTGGGTTATTAGGTCCATGCCTGGAATGGTCAGGTTAAGCCCTACCTGCTTGCTTTTTCCACAGAGCTTTCCTTGTGGAAAACATTTTGGGGCTCAATGAGGGGCTCATTCCAGAGTCAGGATCTTTATCCCAGCAAAGTTGCCTAGGAGGCATGAAGCCATCTGTTATTAGTTAAGGTGAAAGTTTAATTTCTGTAACAAAGAGACCCAACCATAGAGTGATCCACTGACGCTATGTTTTTGCAGGTAACAGTCTGCAAGCAGGTCAAGATGGCAGGTGGTTCTTCTCCAGTCATTCTGAAACCCTAGGTGCAATTCTACTTAACTCAAATAGCAAGACAAAACTTAGGTTCCATGTGGGATGTGAGGCATTTTCATATGTTGCTGTGTTTGGATAGAGCCTCCCAATTAACAGCACTTGCATGATAACACAATCTTGCAATATCCAATACTCCTAGAAATAGCACCAAAGTGTTGGTCCCTCAGGTGTGTCTGACTCTTTGCAGCCCCATGGACTGTAGCCCAGCAGGATCCTCTGTCCATGGGATTCTCCAGGCAAGAACAGTGGAATGGGTTGCCATTCCTTTCTCCAGGGATCTTCCCGACCCAGGGACAAAACCTGCGTCTCCTGCATTGGCAGGTGGATTCTTTACTTCTGAGCCATCTGGGAAGCCTGTCAGCACATAGCAGTGGGCATTTTCTTAGTCAGGAAAGAATGAATTCCCAAGGGGAAGGGGGATTTCTTCTGACTACAGGTGAAACAGGTAAAGACCAGAAGAAGGGGAAAAGTGGTCCAGGCAGAGAGAGACATTCACAAAGCCGTGAAATAAAAAGCAGCAAATCCTAATGCAGAATGACTGAAATGTACAAGACCTGGATGACAGGTGGTGAGAACTGAGGCTAGAGAAATAAATAAGGGCCACTTCCTATGGAACATTGATTTGCCACCTAAAGAATCTGGATCAGATCCTGACAGCAATGGAAAACCATCAAAGAATTTTAAAAGGGTTATTATGAACCCATTTGAGTTTTTTAAAAAGATGACGTACCACTCAGAGGAAGGGCATTCCTAAGTGTGATCTCAGACCCTCTAGCATCAGATTCTCAGACCCTCTAGCATCACCTGGGGGGCCAGTTAAAACTGAAGAATCTGTGCCCCTCCTTGTTGTTATTGTTCAGCCCCTCAGTTGTGTTCAACTCTTTGCGACCCCATGGACCTTACAGTTACAAAATCAGAACCCCAAGGGGTAAACCCACAAGCCTAAACTCATTCAGAAGACGTTCTCCAAGTGACTCTTAGGCCTGCTCGATACTTAAATGTCAGTGGTGGCATTCTTCAGGGCCGAGGGCCCAAGAAAGGAGCATCCAGTGGTAGAGACACAAGAGGAGTCTAATGTGGTAACCGATTTGGATGCAGACGGTGGGGAAGCTTTAATCCCCAGGATGGGGAATTAGGGAGCTCTGACATTTTGAGAGAACTTTGGTCCTGAGAGACTTCCCTGGTGGCTCAGACGGTAAAGCATCTGTCTGCAATGCAGGAGACCCGGGTTTGATCCCCGGGTCGGGAAGATCTCCTGGAGAAGGAAATGGCAACCCACTCCAGTATTCTCGTTGGGAAAATCCCATGGACAGAGGAGCCTCTTAGGCTGCAATCCATGGGGTTGCAAAGAGGCAGACACGACGGAGCGACTTCACTTCACTCACTTGGTCCTGAGAAACAACTGCTGTGATTCCTCGCCCACAGAAGTAAACGTGAGAAAGTCTGGTAGAAGAAGATAAGAAATACGCATCCCTCCTCTGGGTGGACAACGGACATTCAAGGAGCCTGTTCACAGGATGTAGATGTGTTGGGGACAGACTCTGTAAAAACAGATTCTACTCTAGGTCAAGCAAGTGTGCAGCTTGGAAGCATTGATTGGTGGGTTCCAGTAGTCACTGCTGCACCTTCTGGCACTTTTTGTTTGTCTTTGAACTATGTAAACTCAATATTCTTCCTATGGCTTAGAAAGTTGACATTGACAAGAAAGGAGATGTTTTGAGTGGCGCATCTGCAGTCTGCCTGCACCAAAGAAAGGTCAAAACGCTCCTCTCTGTTGGCTGGGCTTGGAATCAGTAAGCAGCATGTGTAGGGTTGGAAGGCATCAAGCATTAAGACTAGTGAAGCCTGGAAGAGACGAGCCATGGGCGTTATCCTCTCCCGCTGCAGAAATCACCATCACCTGCACTTCTGTTGGGGTGATTGTTTTCACATGTTTGTGTCGCTCTCCCCTAGGGTGGGGCTTCCTTTGTGGCTCAGCTGGTAAAGAATCTGCCCGCAATGCAGGACACCTGGGTTCCATCCCTGGGTTGGAAAGATCCCCTGGAGAAGGGAAAGGCTACCCACTCCAGTATTCTGGCCTGGAGAAGTCCATGGACTATACAGTCCATGGGGTCGCAAACAGTCAGACACGACTGAGGGACTTACACTCACTCACTCACTCCCCTAAGGGTGAGGTGTTTGAGAATCCATGCTGTCATCTTTCCTCTGCTGGGAACCCAAAGCCAGGTGGGAGCAGACCCAGTAATAGATTTGATCCTTCTCACCCTCAGACAACTGCTCCAAAACTTCCAGAACTTCCCAACTGCTATGCTACCTACCACGAGTGACCGTTTTCTGAAAAAAAAAAAAAAAAAATAGAGGCCAGAGACATAGGTGGGTTTTCCAGAATATACCTCTGCCGTGTATATAGTATGCACCACATTCAGAATCTGGTTTGAACTGAGAAAATTCTTGTCCTTGAACTGAGTCCTATATTAGTTACTGCAGCCTTCGCTGTGGAAACAAACAGGCCCCCAAAGTGCAGTGGCTTGACACAGAAGAAGTTTCTCTCTCTTTTGTGTAACAGTTCAGTGCAAGTGATCTGGGGTAGCAGTGGATGGGGTTGGGGAAGGGCTCTCTTTCATGCAGTCATTTAAGGATTCAGGCTGACAGACCCCTGGCTGCCTTCAGGCTTTGGCTTCCAAGGTCCCTCTGGACATTGCCCAGCAGCAGAAAGGGAAACACGAGAATGCAGGATGGAAGTTTTGAAGTCCAAGCCTAGAAGTGGTACACATCCCTCCTCCTACACCTCACTGGAATTAAATCAGTTTCATGGCCACATCCAACTAAAGGGAGGTTGGAAAACATGAAAGAAACAAGATATGATGAGAAAATAATAAGTGCCTAGTAATCTGTGCATCAAGATGGGATCACTTCCTGGAATAGTAGTGAGAAAACTGGGGAACTCTAGAAAGTTCATTCATTACCTGCCATTTCTAATTCATTCATCCACAAGCATCTATTAAGCTCTTAATGTGTATGGGATACTGTTCTAAGTGCTTTGAAGGTATTTTAGGTGTGCAGGACTTAGCCTTTCCTCTCAAGGAGCTCACAGAATAATGGGACAGACAGACAGAAACTATGAGGTAAGAGCTATAATATAAAAGTACATAAAGAATCACACAAGCACTCAGGGGGGAATTTCCCCTAGGTGGACCTTCAGGGATGATGAGAGAACTTTTCAGAACAAAAAGACAGGAAAGGGCAATTTCAAATAGGGAGCAGTGTTGGCAAAGTCATAGAGTTATGAACAAGCAAGAAATATGCAGAGAATGGGATCTGGTGTAGAGAACAGGCAAAGTTTCAGATGAGGAGATAAGAGAGGCAGGAAAGGCAGAGGCGGGACAAGGTTAGCACTACATTATAAAACACCTTGCAAGAACAACAAATATTTTTAGTTTTTACCTCTAAGCCAGTGATTCTCCTGTTCTCTAACGACACACTGTTTTCCCCTCGCTCTTCTCAGACACCTGGTTCAAATGTTTGCTTTCTGTGTGTGTAGTGTCTTGTCTCTGAGTATTCTGAATTCTGCTATAGGTGTGACTTGACTCAAGACTCAAATTATGTCATCAGGACTCAGTTTCTCTCCATTCTTAGGCTGCGCCCCCTCCAGTATTTGCAGAAATATTTACTGAACCTGTTTGGCAGGCTCTGCATGGTAGCAAGATGGCAACAGGAGGCCTGACTTCTATATTCTTTCAGGTTCACATTCAATGGAAAGTTCTGGCAAACTTCTCTTGGTGTATCATTGGCATAGAGGGGCTTGTGCGCTCATTCTTGAACTATTTTCTTTGGTTTGTAGTTTTTTAATGTTTCTGCTGTGGTTTTGATTTGGTTGTTTTTGCTGGGGAGATGAGCATTGTGACCTCCTTGCCCTCTGGTCTTACTGATGTCTTGAATCAACATTTTATCCCAAGGAATGTAATTAATCCTCTGTTTAGCTCAGGCCTTGAACTCATGCTTGAGTAGTGAGAGGATAGCTGCTCAGAAGGAAACCTAGGTTCAGTTACCAAATGGTGTGTGGGTGGACACATAGGCAAGGAAAAAAATTCTTACATAGAGTTCCAGCGGACAGATTCTGCAGCCAAACTGGCTGACTGCTAGGACCCAAAGTATGCCTTGGGGGTTTCTAAAATGCTTACCTTTTCATAAACCACTTTTTTTTTTAATCCTTCCAGTTCTCTCAGCTGGTCCAAATACTCTCTATTTTGAAAAATTAAGAAACAAAAGCTCATATTCACTTCCTTTATGGAGCCCAAAGTGTTCTCTGCTGCTGCTGCTAAGTCGTGTCAGTTGTGTTTGACTCTGTGCGACCCCATAGACGGCAGCCCATCAGGCTGCTCTGTCCCTGGATTCTCCAGGCAAGGACACTGGAGTGGGCTGCCATTTCCTTCTCCAATGCATGAAAGTGAAAAGGGAAAGTGAAGTCGCTCAGTCGTGTCTGACTTTGCGACCCCATGGACGGCAGCCCACCAGGCTCCTCCGTCCATGGGATTGTCCAGGCAAGAGGCCTAGAGTGGGTTGCCACGTCCTGCTCCAAGTATTCTCTACTTCCTGCAAAAGAGTACAGCACTTTTTATTTACACAACTTTTCAGAAAACAAATGTCCTCCACTTCCTACTGCTTGCTAACTTTTTAAAAAATTATTTTTTATTGAAGGATAATTGCTTTACAAAGTGTTGCTGTTTTCTGTCAAACTTCAACATGAATCACCCATAGGTATACTACAGTTTCTCTCTTAAGCTTGATTCTAAACTCCTTTAGGGAAATAACTTTATACATCTTTATTTTTCCTGATGCTTAACTTATATCTCACTTTATTTGCATATTTACATCCCACATTGTCCTAAAATAAATTTAAGGTAACTTATAACAATGCACATGTACAAGAAGTGGAATAAAATTTAAAGTAAGTTGCTGAACTTCTTTGGCAAATCCAGCTACTATATAAATGTAAGTTCTCTGAGACTGCCATGATGTGAGGAAGCCCAAACTAAACAGGTGGAGGGTGAGCTGCCAGCCTTCCCTAAGCTGTTCCACCCGTTCTAGTTTACTTCTAGAGTGAAGAAGCCATTTCAGATACTGCATCCCAGGCAGAAGCCACATGGAGCAGAGGAATCTAGCCAATGACAGAGTTTAGGACCCAGATATATGACCACAGCCAAGCTGTCCCAGACATATCCAGCCATTTGAGCCACTCCTGGTGAGGCCCCAAACATTGTGGAGTAGACACAAGTCTCCCAAAGTGCCCTGACGTAATACTCGACCTACAGAATCTGGGCACTACGCTAGGTTCAAAGGGGGATGCAAAGAAAATAAACCTTTCTTCTAACCCTCATGGAGTACAGAAACCAGACATCTGAAGGACTGGAAAGAGTAAGATTTATATCTAACAGTTCCAGTTCTGGATACCATGGAGTAATCACATTTTGCTCTCTCACTTTTATTTGTAAAACCTGGGCAAAATGCACTGAGGACTCTGGGAAGTAAATATTAGCAGCACGCTGGGAAATAATTTTAGAATTTGAAGCAGTTTTTCTCTCCTATATTTCATGAGTTTAAGTATATATAATGCAGAACTGTGTGCTAAAAACTATAAAATTCTGATGCAAGAAAGCAAAGAATCTGAAATAATTAGAATGATATACCATGTTTATGGGTTTAAGGACTCACAATAGTGAAGGTGTCACTTGTCCCTAAATAGATCCATAGATTTTAAGCAATTTCAATGAAAGTCCCAACAGGAGTTTTATAAAGACAAACTAATTCTAAAATTCTTATAAAAAGTCAATGGAGCTGAAAAAAAATCACTTTGGAAAAGAAGAATTAAGAGAGAGAAACATAACGATTGATCTTAAAACCTCCTATAAAATTATATTCCCAGGTGGCACAGTGGTAAAGAATTCACCTGCAATGCAGGAGGCTCAAGAGACATGAGTTTGATCCCTAAGTTGGGAAGATTCCTTGGAGTAGGAAATAGCAACCTGCTTCAATATTCTTGTCTGGAAAACTCCATGGCCAGAGGAGCCTGTTGGGCTATAGTCCATGGGGCTGCAAAGAGTCAGACATGACTGAATGACTGAGCACAGGACATAAAATTACAGTAGTTGAAACAGTATGAAATTCACTAAGGAGAAGACACATAAATCAAGGCAATAGAATAGAGTCCAGTAGTAAACCCAGTCCAGTCCTCTTGCCTGGAAAATCCCATGGACGGAGGAGCCTGGTAGGCTGCAGTCCATGAGGTCGCTGAGTCGGACACGACTTCACTTTCCCTTTTCACTTTCAGGCATTGGAGAAGGAAATGGCAACCCACTCCAGTGTTCTTGCCTGGAGAATCCCAGGGACGGGGGAGCCTGGTGGGCTGCCGTCTATGGGGTTGCACAGAGTTGGACACGACTGAAGAGACTTAGCAGCAGCAGCAATAAATCTACATATATATGAACAATTGGCATTTGACAAATGCAAAGACAATTCAATGGAGGATAATCATTTCAAGAAATGGTACTGGAGTTATTGGGCAACCACATAAAAAAATTTAAGAAGAACCTCTAAGTAAACCCTGTGCTTGTGTGTGCTCAGCCTCTTCAGTCTCGTCTAACTCTTTGTGACCCTACGCGCTTTAGCCTACCAGGCTCCTCTGTCCAAGGGATTCTTCAGGCAAGAATACTGCAGTGGGTCAGGTCACCATGCCCGCCTCTAGGGAATCTTCCTGACCCAGGGACTGAACCCTCACCTCTTATGTCTCCTGCTTTGGCAGGCAGGTTCTTCACCACTAGTGCCACCTGGGAAGGCCCAGGTAAACCCTATATCCTAACTTAACTCAAGAAGTAACTCAAAATGGATCATGGATCTAAATGCAATATATTTTAAAAATAAGAATTTTAGAATAAAATATTAGAAGAAATTTACCAAGACCTATAGTTAAACAAGATGTTTTTTAACATCTCACCAAAAGTATAATCCATAAAATTAAACAATAATACATTGAAATTTATCAAAATTAAAAACTTCTCTGCAAAAGACATTGTTAAGAAAATGAAAAAAGCTACAGACTGGATGAAAATATTTGCAAATCACATATCTGACACAGAACCTGCATCCAGAATACTTAAACAATTCCCCAGATTTAACAATAAGAAAACAAACAAAATATTTAAAAAGCAGTCAAAACTTGAACAGACACTTCACTTTTGAGGGAAACTCAAATCAAAGTTATGAAATACCACCACATGTCTATGAGAATGGCTAAATAAAAATACAGTACTAAGTGCTGATACAAATAAGAAACATATTCTTGGTAGAAATCTACAATGGTACAGCCACTCAGGAAAACAATTTGGTAGGTTCTTTTAAAACTAAGCATATATTTACTGGATGGGCCAGCAATCCCATTCCAAATGTACTTCAACAATTGAATGAAAAAACAAGATACAGCCTTACAAAGGAGCTGCTGCTGCTGCTGCTGCTGCTAAGTTGCTTCAGTCGTGTCCAACTCTGTGCGACCCCATAGACAGCAGCCCACCAGGCTCCCCCATCCCTGGGATTCTCCAGGCAAGAACACTGGAGTGGGTTGCCATTTCCTTCTCCATTACTCAGTAATGAAAAAGGAACAAACTTAAATGTTTGAAGCTGACTCATTTGAAAAGATCCTGATGCTGGGAAAGATTGAGGGCAGGAGGAGAAGGGGACGACAGAGGATGAGATGGCTGGATGGCATCACCGACTCAATGGACGTGGGTTTGGGTGGACTCCGGGAGTTGGTGATGGGCAGGGATGCCTGGCGTGCTGCGGTTCTTGGGGTTGCAAAGAGTTGGACACGACTGAGTGACTGAACTGAACTGAAACTTAAATGACCCTCAAAGACACATCAAGTGAGAAGAACCAATCCCTAAGGGTTACATGCTGTCTGATTCCATTTATATAATAGTCACAAAAAGACAAAAAGTATTGTGATAAAGAACAGATCAGTTGTTCCCATCAGTTCAGGTGGGGAAGGGTTGTGACTACAGAAAGAAAGCACAGGGAATTTGTCGGGGTGATGAACTACTGTGTGTCCTGTTGGTGGTGGTGATGGTTGCATAAATCTATACTTGTATTAAAATTCATGGAATTGTACACTAAAAATAGACAAATTTATGTTAATTTTTAAAATAATATTTCTAAAGTGTGGGATGGTAAACATTATAGACAATTGTCTATAAGAGAAAAAAAAATTTAACCTGTATACATAAGGGAAGAGGACATCTGAGAATTCTGCTAGAGAAACAAACCTTGCCCTTGAGCTTTGACATTTCCAGAGTGTGACTGTGATGGGGTCCAGCCCCCTAATCTAGGCAGTTTTCTTTGCCCAAAGCCTGCCCCTGCCCCTGCCCCCAGCTATGAACCATTGTATGCTGACAGGAGCTATAGGAGTGAAGGGCATTTGTATGCTGACAGCTTGATGTAGTTAACTATTCCTTGAGGAGGAAGCCTTGAGGTATTGATTGACCTCCACCTGTGACAATACACTGAATCTTAGCCATCACTGGTGAGCCAGGTAACTAACCTCACTTTGCCCTTATTCTTTACACATCTGAGAACACTTTCAACAATGCTACCTCTTTCAAATCTCAAGGCACCTCTGTGAGGAAAGGTGGGGTGGGTATCATTATCTTTATTTTATGTAGGAAAGAAACTGAAATCAAGAAGTTAAATGATTTGGCCAAGGTCAAGCAGCTGGGGAAAAGCCCACAAACAGAGACCCAGGACTTTCAGCTTGTACTCTCATCCTCTCCTTCATTTATCCATCTGAAAAATATTTACTGAGTACCTACTATATGACAGGGGGTATGCCCCTGTTTGCTTAAATTTCATCTGAGAGAAAAGACATATGTATAGATGTTCAAAACAAGGCACTAAATAGTAAAGGCCTCTCTATTGTAAGAACAATAAGAGTTACAATAGGTGTGCTAGTTGTTGAGTGATCAGGACAGACTTAACAGAAAAGATGGACCTTGATTTGAATTTTAAGAACTGGGAGAGAAGTTTGAAAAATTGAGATTGAGGGACATATTCCACATGCAAGAATGAATGATAGCAGCCCATGGGTTTATGCCTCCTAATATCCATGGCCTTGTGTGGTCTCTTTCAGTTCAGTTGCTAGTCATGTCCAACTCTTTGCAACCCCATGGCCTACAGCACGCCAGGTTTCCCTGTCCATCACCAACTCCCAGAGCTTGCTCAAACTCATGTCCATCATGTCAGTGATGCCTTCCAACCATCTTATCCTCTGTTGTCCCCTTCTCTTACCTTCAATCTTCTCAAGCATCAGGGTGTTTTCCAGTGAGTCAGTTCTTCACACCAAGTGGCCAAAATATTGAAGTTTCAGCTTCAGCATCAGTCTTTCCAATGAATGTTCAGGACTGATTTCCTCTAGGATTGACTGGTTGGATCTCCTTGCAGTCCAAGGGACTCTCAAGAGTCTTCTCCAACACCACAGTTCAAAAGCATCAATTCTCTCATGTTCAATCAGCGTTGTTCCAGGTGAGTAACAGAGTTTGGCAGAGGTGACAGTGTGGGACCCTTGAGGCTGGGTCTAAAGGGTATTGTGGCTTGTACCCTTTCTCCTAAATGCTCATTCTGAGAGAATTCAGTCCCAGGTCATGAGGTTCCTCGAGCAGCCCCAAATAGAGGCCCCTGTGGAGGGTAATTGAGACTTGTGCCAATAGCCCACACCAACTCGCCATCCATGTGAGTGAGCCACCGTGGGAGAGGATCGCCAGGTTCCAGTCTAGTGCTCAGATGATCGCAAACTTCAGCAGATATCTCACTGCAACCTCATGAGAACCTCCAAGGCAAAACCACCCATCTAAGATGCTCTCCCAACTTCTGATGCATAGAAACCATAAGAGATTTAAGCAATTATTGCTATTTTAACCCACTGAACTTTAGGGTGATTTTTCATACAGCACTGCACTTTTAATTGCTTGGTTATGTCCAATTCTTTGCAACCCCACAGACTATAGCCTACCAGGCTCCTCTGTCCATGGAGTTCTCCAGGCAAGAATACTGGAGTGGGTTGCCATTTCCTTCTCCAGGGCCATATAGCATTAGGTAACAATAAAATATGTGAGCCAACTTGCAAAAAAAACCCCACAAGACCTATTCAAAAGATAGTTCTCTCCAGAAGCCAAGAAGGTAGGGGTTCTAGTAGACTGAGTGTGAAGTAGAAAAGACTTGAACAAAGGCAGTGGCAGAAAGAATTGAGAAGAAAGGACAGAAGGGAAAGGCCACAAAGAGAATCCACTGGACTCCCGAGGGTTCTCGGCATGAACAACTCATGGTTATTCCTGCTAAAGTGAACAATGCTGTTCAGGTTATTTGCGGAAGTATCTTTACGAAAACAGAATGGGTCGTTTCCTTCGTTCCTCAGTTTTCATGTTTTCATTCCATGGCCTGGGGGTGGGGTCCCCTGCTCTAGTGGACAGAAGATCAATAAGGTGAAAGGATTGTGTGTCCTCAAGTCACCTCACCAAAGGCCACCTGACAAATGCCTACACTTAACAATTATGTGAGCAAGAAATAAATTTCCACTGCATGAAACAATAAACAAGTCATCAGGATAGTGTAAAGTGAGTGGAGGGGAAATAGGATAAAGAGTGAGCCCAGTACACACACACACACACACACACACACACACGTCTCAAAGTCCAGGGTGGATGCTTGCTAGAGATGAATCCTGACCTTATGAGCTGAGCTGTCTAGTAACCAAATCAAAAAGAGAAAGAGGATCAGTGACGTGATTCACAAAGACCACAAAATTTTAAACAGAAGAAAGAATTGCTCAAAATTGTGATTATATCCACTAATGAAATTAAATAGAATTTTTCCTAGTGAGTCTTCATAAAGAGACACTGCATGATATAATAAACAATGTCCTCAATAATGTCCCAGCAGCCAGTAGAGCCATACGTTTTTATAACTCTGTTTCTTATAATGTCCTTCAGTGAAGGATAAAAGAAGTGGTAAAATGTCACGGTAAAATCCACTAAAATCTATTCCACAGGGCTTGGGGAAAAGCACAACATTTAGCGGTCAAGTTAGTTCTCCGCTGGTTTGGCTGTACCTAACAGTAAATGTGAGAGCAGCCAGAGGCATTCATGAATGTGGAGCTTTTAGACAGTCCCTCCTCAGCCAAATATCAATAGATATTTGATAAACACATTTTTGTTAACTGATACTCTGGCAGTTATGTGTGTCGCTTTGAGGGCGGAAAAGAGAAAGTAGGAGAAGCCCGAACATCCTGGTGCTGCTTCCCTATGACCCCACATTACCTACCAAATCTTATCTGGATGCTCCAGTGGCCAGGATATTTTACCATCTCATGTTTTTTGCAGCATTTTCTCCCAGTGTATTTTTCTGGAGCAGTATAATTAAGAACACTGACTAGAGAATAAGAAAGAAAGAATAATAAAATATAAGAACAACTGTAAAGAGTCATTATGATATGCTTTCAAAGCCAATAATTACCACTCTTGCTTAACATATAAATCACTATTCGTGCTCTGTTTGAACTACAACTGGGTACTTGTTATTTGACACAGAACGCTTTGGAGAAAGACCTAACATGTGCCCACAATTGGATTCCTTTCCAAGCATTCCTGGGAGGAGGAGGAAAGGGATGTCAGGAGGGTAATTTAATGCTTATAGTTAAAACCTTGAAAAGGACCCATTGCGAGGGAAGTTGAAGGGGATGAATTAATAAACATGGAAAATAACTTCTGGTTGGCCTCATAAAGTAAACCCCGAGAGTTGTCTTTAAAGTGAGAAGCTTCAAGACCAGCTTTTTGTAAAACAAAAAGGTTATATGCCACACTGGGAAATCAAGACTCTTTGGAAGAACAGGCATAATTTGAGAGTAGTTGGCTTGAGGAAGTGAGGATGGAAGACACATGGACCCAAAGGACAGCTCTGGACCCAGAGACCTAGGAATTGCTGTTGTTGTTCAGGCACCAAGTCATGTCCAACTTTTTGTGATCCCATGGACTGCAGCACACCAGGTTTCCCTGTCCCTCACCATCTCCTAGAGTTTTCCCAAGTCCCTGTCCATTGAATCAGTGATGGAGGAGGGAATGGCAAACCACTCCAATATACTTGCTTTGAGAACCCCATGAAATGTATAAAAAGACTTTTGGACTCAGAGAGAGAGGGAGAGGGCGGGATGATTTGGGAGAATGGCATTCTATCATGTATACTATCATGTAAGAATTGAATCGCCAGTCTATGTCTGACGCAGGATACAGCATGCTTGGGGCTGGTGCATGGGGATCACCCACAGAGATGTTATGGGGAGGGAGGTGGGAGGGGGTTTCATGTTTGGGAACACATGTAAGAATTAAAGATTTTAAAATTTAATAAAAAAAAAAAAAAAAGAGACCTAGGAGAATGATTAAGTAACTGTGGTCAGTGCACACTGCCAATCATTTTAGTGAGCATGAAAGAAAACTGGAGGAAAACTGATCTTTGGTGGGTGGCAGAGGTTTCTACAACAGGGGAAAATGGTACTGTGACCGTAGTTTACTAACTCTTTGGATCGGGGCTGTGGCAGAGAGAAGATATTTGGAATTAAATGCATTTAAAATACGAGTTGCACACCATGTGTAGTGATAGTCATTTAGATTCCCCTAGAGTCAGGCAAACGAGCTGTGAATCTGACAACAAGATGGATAAATTATTATCCTGACAACTCAAAATCTGGCAAGAGCCAGAGAACTATTCCAGCGGTGATGACAGAAACAGGTCAGGCTCGGATCGAGCCAGAGCTAAGGAACAAATATTTCTAGTATTTTATGCAAAACACTATTCAACCATTTTTCTTTCAGTTCAGTGAAGCTTAGAAACAATAAAAACAGTATTTATATGACTTTGGAGGAATTCAGGAAATCCGTGAGGATGCCTGAGATCTGGAGAATCAATGGGTGAAGATGGATTTATGCTAGTATTATGTTAAGTGCTGCTGTAATCTCAGACCTCAGGTTCTGCCTTCAGAGTGACATAAACCTAATAACCTTTCCCAGCCTTGGAAACATTTCTTCTCCTCCAGTCTCCAAGGTGATTTCTTCTGCATCAGTCTCCTGAACTACTTCTAAGACAATACTGTGGATACAGTAAATACACTTGGTTGCCTACCCAACAGTCATTTCACCCTTTTTCCATATAAACAAACCCCCAGATTTGTTGAGCAAGTCATCGTCCTCCACCTGACCTTGTGCTCACCGCACAAGTCATCACACTCCTTTTCCTCTTTTCAGGTCTTTCTTGAGAATAAACATGTGACATCATTCTATGCACCAAGATGTGAGCAGGAAATCTATGAAGGGGGTGGGAGCAGGGTGGGGAGGGTGGCACAGAGTTTAGGAAAGGCTTCCTAGCCTTGCAAAGGAGATTCACAGGGGAAAATAGTCATTCGGCTGCTCAGTGTTGTCATGGGTGTGTGTGCTTGGAAATGGGATGGCAATCAAGCAACCACAGAGGGTACTAGTCAAGGAAACGTCAATGAGTAATGACAGCATCATAGAAAGATGAAAAGAACAAACATCCTTGATGTCATTGAGGCTACCAAATAAGCCAAACTGGAGATCCCCATTCCAGGACTTATAAATGTTCTCTCTGTTTCAGCAGTTTTGACTTGAGTAGTCTAGTTCTCTATTACTTGCAGCTGAAAGTATAGTAACTGGTGAAATAAATATGTGTGTATTTATACTCCTATTAGATATCAGAGGAAACACCTTTGTTATTATCACCCACAATGCCTGCTATATACAGGTAGCAATGCATGCTGGTTCCCTAAAGAGGTAAATGCATGGATGGATAGACAGATGTTCTACATCTTAATACTAGCTGCATTCCCTTGCTCACTGAATTGCATAACTATCCATCCAGGTGCATAAGTCAAAGACATTCTAGATGATTCCCTATCCCCCTCTCTCTATAGCAGCCGATCCATTGCCCAGGCCTGTTCATCTTGCCCTTTAGATTCTTCTCAAACTACTATCATGTCTTAACTGGCCTAGTGCCTAGACTCCTAGTAACTAGCTTCCTGAAATTTCTCAAATCTGTTCTCCCCACTCCAGCCAATAGGAATCTTTTCAAAATGTTAAATCCCTCCCCCCGCCACCTCCACCCTTAAAGAACAAAACTCTAAAATTCAGGCGATGCCTGCAAGACCTGTGTGGCCTTGTGCCATCCACTCTTTTGGGCTATCTCTTGCCCTTGACACTCTAGCCAGACAGGCCGACTATTGATTCCTTGGTGTGCCTTGCTCTGCACATACTGTTCTATCTGCCTGGCAGGTTCTCCCTACTGGCACCCCTCACAATCACATGTTTTTGTGTTCCAGCCACCATTTTTCAGTCTGTCTCATTTTTCCCAGGGAAGCCTCTGCTCTAGTCCCTGAATAGGTGGTTTTCAATATCAGACACTTGGCCAGCACCACATACCTCTCAGTCACAGCTATCCGAACTGCAACATTCCTAAGAGTGGATGGGACACCATAACAATTACCCTGGGACAATAAGTATGAAGAGAGATTTTTCTGGGCTAAGAGAACATCCAGTCACCTTGTTCTTTGTACTTGCTTTTTGCTTACTAGCATTTTCATTTAAAGTTTGCCTCCCCTATGCCTCTACATGGGGAGGGCCGTGTCCTTCATTTTTTTGCTCATTATCACAGTCTCCATATCTGGCACAGTGCCAGGTTCAACAATGGATGTTTAATAAATATTTGTTAGAGGTATGTTGGAAAGAATGAATATGATAATTCAGTTCACATTGTCCTTTTCTACTATTTTTTTATAATCCTCCCTAGACCAGCATCTAAATAATGTTATGCTATATTCTTGCTTCTTATTTTAAATATCTCATCATTTTGCATAGCACTGCTATACTCCTGATCTATTCATTTAGTCAACAAGTATCTGCTGAACATGTAACATGTACTGAGCATGAACTAGAGACTAGGTGTGCAACAGCAAACAAGACACAGTCTCCATCTTCAAGGACTTCACAGTCCCACGAGGGTGCTACTTGAAGTCCCTGAGGACTCAAGGTCAGTTTTTACCAAATTAATGCTTTGCCAGTCTAGGCCTGGATATGAAAGAGGTAGTTTGAATTTTTTCATTTTCTTCTCACTTACGTCATTTCCTCCAATTTAGTTTCAAGGCCAGTGCCCTCCTGGTTTCCATTACTTACTAAAACTTAGCTCCAGGAAACATTAAGCTACTTAGGTATAATTTCAGATTCTGCAATATGTTAAGAATCATATTCATACATATCAACTGGCAAGAAATATGTGGAAATCTCAAGGTACCTGAAATTAGGAGCTGTAAGTTTAGGATCTGATCCTGAAGCTTCCCCATGGATGATTATCAAATTCAGTAATAGCTAGTAGTTTGGGTTTTAGCACACAATCAGGCCAGGATATGAAGCTGTGGGTCCTATGAGACACTGAATGAAAACTAATACCCTCATGAAGCTGGGATGCTCAAAGGTATGTTGCCTCTATAATGAGGAGCCTAGGAAAAAAACTCCATTCACCTTAACAGGGAGATGATGAAGTTTGTTGTTCTGGGCTAAAGAAAAGGAAAGAAAAATTATTTCCAGAAAAATAAAAGTCTTAAGCCTCTGCCTTATGATGTATTGAAGTTAGGATGTATACTTGTGTCATGATTTGGAAACTGTCAGGATTAGAAATTTACATAAAAATTAGTCCTGGGACAGTGATATCCCTGGAGCACCTTGCAGATGTGAACGGAAAATCTCTATGGAGCGACACATCCCTGCTTAGGCCACACAGGATTTTCACAGGAAGGTTTCAGTGAAGATGAGTTTATAATTCAAGATGCAGAAACAAAGACAGGAGGATAGGTACCCAGTAACCTGTGATAATAGAAGTGTTATCTGAAAAAGATAATGTCTTAAGAAGAGTCTCCTGGAAACAGATTCTGAGGTAGAGATTGGCATGGAGGAGGTTTTTTGGAGAACACTCTAAGGAACACCTCTGAGAGAGTGAAGAAAGGATTATGCAGGAGACACGGTGATACAGTTGCAACCGAAGCCTCAGCTATCCCAAAGGGTCTCTGGAGTTGGGATGGCCCTGAAGAATAACCCAAATTGAAACAATTAGATTGGGCTCTTATATCTCAATGGCACCAATCCCTGGATGCAAGTTGCCCCTGAAAGAGGTTATGAACTTGGGAAAAATGGCTCCCTTTGGCCAAAAGCAAACCCCAGAGAAATTCAGAAGGGATCCTTCAGCAGCCACTGTACCCAACAACAAAGAAATAAAGGTCTCAGACTTGAAGTCAGGGATAGGCGGTGGGGACTCGGAGAAGCAACAGTCAACATCTGCGATAGCCCACCCTTGGGCTGTTCAGATCCGTTGACATTTTGTGTGAAGTTTGTCCCATCCGGGAAAGGATCTTCAGGTTTCTGGGTGGTCTCATTTCCTGAGGAACCTTACACAGGGAAAGTTAGTGGGAAAAGTAAGCAATCCCTGCTGCTGCAACTAGTTTTAGGAGCACAGTCAGTCTTCATCATCTGCTTTACTACTCATTTTAGACTCTCCTCACCCTTGCCTAGTACTTCTCATGATCTTAATAACAAGTAGAAACTCTGAGGGTCTAAGCTTCTGATCACCACGCCCTTCTGAGGTCATGTCTATCCGCTGTGTACTTATCCACTGACCATCCAAACTGAGCAGCAGATCATCAAAAGATGCCCCTATCGTTCACTGAGTGTGAAATATAGTCTTCCCTTTTTTTCCTATACAATAGCTGCTGAACCTCCTCCTGATAATCAGTGCAAATCAACCTTGTATGGAGACTACGCACTTCCACTGCTTACCATCCTCTTGATATGAGAAACCTAAGTGACTTGATGATAGCCATAGTATAAAATAGGACTCTTACTGTATCCCCTGGTGAAAGCAGTCACCCTCTGGGAATCAAGACTTCTACCACAGAGCCTAAAGCTTTAAATACAGGAAAAGCAAATCCAAAAGTGGGTAACTGTGAATTATAGTAACATAAAGATACAGAAAATAGGAAAGAATAGTTAAGAAACATGGTAGGTAGAATGTGAAGTTTCAATATGTACATAATGTGAATAAATATAACATGAACCCTTCAAATAGGAATATAGGTTGGGAAACAAACAAAGTATGGCTGGTTGAAAGCAGAAAATAACATGGTGAAAAATAAAACCAAATGTGTATCAACACAATAAATACAAATGGATTAAACAGTTAAAAGGCAGAGATGCTCAAACTGGATTTTAAAATCATTAGTATAAGAGAGACACCTATACATACTGGAACAAAAAGACAGAAAGTTAAGGGATGAGGAAAGATTTATTAGACAAATTCTTATCAAGAGTTAAGCAACCGTGGCTCTATTATACCCCCAAAATTTAATCTTTAAGGAAAAACACATTTTATGGATAAAGGGTTATCATTATTTTTAAAATTATGAGGAAGATATATGGTTCCTGAATCTATACACATTAAAAGTATAGACTCAAACTATGTAAAGAAATTCAGGGCTTGGTGGCAGCCTGTCAAAATGCTACATCTCCTGGGAGTTTTGCATTTTCACAAGGCTTAGTCCCTTAAGAAAAAAGAGATCAAATTGAAGAGAGTGTTACTGGATTAATCTTAACTGTTAAGAAGCAAGGTTAATTTATGAATACACTCTGGAAAGTTCTTAAAGAGATACTTTTTATCTTGTTAAGTGTATTTGCCAAGTACAGCTATGTTTACGAAGCTGAATTTTTACTTATGGATTCTAGGAAGTAAATTGAGTAAATGAACTGAGCTAAACTTTCATTAAGAAAGGTAAAACCTGAGCCAACTGTCAGATCCATGCATCAAGGTAGACTTCCCAGATGAGCTTCTTACGAAATAGAAACAATTGAAAAGTTTGGACTGGTTGACAGCTCTGCAACAGAGCCAAATTCTAGAAATAGGTAGAAATTATTATTATTTTTTAAGAGTTATGGGGTCTTCTATTTAATTTAATTAATTACAATTGAAGTATAATTGATTTATAATGTGTCAGTTCCAAGTATATATAGCAAAGTGATTCAGATATATATATATAATATATTATTAATATGATTATATATATGTGGGGGTCTTCCCAGATGGTACAGTGGCAAAGACTCCACCTGTCAACACTCTTAAATCACAACACTCATAAATCACAGCAAGATCCTCTATGATCCACCTCCGAGTCATGGAAAGAAAAACAAAAATAAACAAATGTGGCCTAATTAAACTTAAAAGCTTTTGCACAGTGAAGGAAACTATAAGCAAGGTGAAAAGACATTCCTGAGAATGGGAGAAAATAATAGCAAATAAAGCAACTAACAAAGCATTAATACCCAAAATATGCAAGTGGCTCAAGTAGCTCAGTACCAGAAAAATGAACAACCCAATCAAAAAGTGGGCAAAAGACCTAAACAGACATTTCTCCAAAGACATCCAGATGGCTAATAAACACATTAAAAGATGCTAAACATCACTAACAGAGAAATGCAAATGAAAACCATAATGAGGTATCATCTCATGCCGGTCAGAATGGCCATCATCAAAAAGTCTACAAACACATGCAAGAGAAGATGTGGAGAAAAGGGAACCCTCTTACACTGTTGGTGGGAATGCAAACTGGTACAGCCACTATGGAGAACAGTGTGGAGATTCCTTAAAAAACTGGGCATAGAACAACCATATGACCCAACAATCCCACTGCTGGGCATACACCCTGAAGAAACCAGTATTAAAAGACACACATGTACCCCAGTGTTCACTGCAGCACTAGTTAGAATAGCTATACAATAGGACATGGAAGCAACCTAGATGTCCATCAGCAGACAAATGGATAAGAAAGTTGTAGTACACATACACAATGGAATATTACTCAGTTATAAAAAGGATTACATTTGAGTCAGTTCCAATGAGGTGTATGAACCTGGAACCTATTATACAGTGTGAAGTAAGTCAGAAACAGAAAGACAAATACTAGATATTAATGCATATATATATAGAATTTAGAAAGATGGTACCGATGATCCTATATGCAGGGCAGAAAAGGAGACACAGATGTAAAGAACAGACTTTTGGACTCAGTGGGAGAAGGCAAGGGTGGGATGATTTGAGAGAATAGCACTGAAATATGTACATTACCATATGTGAAATAGATGACCAGTGCAAGTTCCATGCATGAAGCAGGGTACCCAAAGCCGGTGCTCTGGGACAACACAGAGGGATAGGGTAGGGAGGGAGGTGGAAGGGGCTTTCAGGATGGGAGGGACACACATACATCCTTGGCAGATTCATGCTTGATGTATGGCAAAAACCATCACAATATTGTAAATTAATTATCCAATTAAAATTAATTGATTAATTTAAAAAAGAATTCACCTGCCAATGCAGGAGATGCAGGTTTGATCCCTGAGTCACGAGGTCACCTGGAGAAGGAAATGGCAACCCATTCCAATATTCTTGCCTGGAGAATTCCATGGATAGATGAGCCTAGTGGGCTACAGTCCATGGGATTGCAGAGTCAGACACGACTGAGCAGTCAAGCTAAGCAAAATATATATGTATGTGTATATAGATATATATGTATTCTTTTTCAGATTCTTTTCCATTATGGTTTATTATAAGATATTGAATATAGTTCCCTGTGCTATACATTAGGTCCTTATTATTTATCTATTTTATATGTTCAGTTCAGTTCAGTCGCTTAGTCGTGTCCGACTCTTTGCGACCCCATGAATTGCAGCACGCCAGGCCTCCCTATCCATCACCATCTCCCGGAATTCACTCAAACTCACGTCCATCGAGTCCGTGATGCCATCCAGCCATCTCACCCTCTGTCATCCCCTTCTCCTCCTGCCCCCAATCCCTCCCAGCATCAGAGTCTTTTCCAATGAGTCAACTCTTCACATGAGGTGGCCAAAGTACTAGAGTTTCAGCTTTAGCATCATTCCTTCCAGAGAACACCGAGGACTGATCTCCTTTGGAATGGACTGGTTGGATCTCCTTGCAGTCCAAGGGACTCCCAAGAGTCTTCTCCAACACCACAGTTCAAAAGCATCAATTCTTCGGCGCTCAGCTTTCTTCACAGTCCAACTCTCACATCCATACGTGACCACTGGAAAAACCATAGCCTTGACTAGATGGACCTTTGTTGGCAAAGTAGTGTCTCTGTTTTTCAATATGCTATCTCTGTTGGTCATAACTTTCCTTCCAAGGAGTAAGCATCTTTTAATTTCATGGCTGCAATCACCATCTGCAGTGATTTTGGAGACCCCCAAAATAAAGTCTGACACTGTTTCCACTGTTTCCCCATCTATTTCCCATGAAGTGATGGGACCGGATGCCATGATCTTCATTTTCTGAATGTTGAGCTTTAAGCCAACTTTTTCACTCTCCTCTTTCACTTTCATCAAGAGGCTTTTTAGTTCCTCTTCACTTTCTGCCATAAGGGTGGTGTCATCTGCATATCTGAGGTTACTGATATTTCTCCCAGCAATCTTGACTCCAGCTTGTGCTTCTTCCAGCCCAGCCTTTCTCATGATGTACTCTGCATATAAGTTAAATAAGCAGGGTGACAATATACAGCCTTGACGTACTCCTTTTCCTATTTGGAACCAGTCTGTTGTTCCATGTCCAGTTCTAACTGTTGCTTCCTGACCTGCATATAGGTTTCTCAAGAGGCCAGTCAGGCGGTCTGGTATTCCCATCTCTTTCAGAATTTTCCAGAGTTTATTGTGATCCACACAGTCAAAGGTTTGGCATAATCAATAAAGCAGAAATAGATGTTTGTAGTGTGTTATCTATCTAGGGGGAGAAGGCAATGGCGCCCCCACTCCAGTACTCTTGCCTGGAAAATCCCAGGGACGGAGGATTTTGGTGGGCTGCAGTCCATGGGGTCGCGAAGAGTCAGACATGACTGAAGTGACTTAGCAGCGACTAGCTAGGAATAATCCCAAACTCCTACTTTATCCCTCCCTCCCCTGATTCCCTCTCCAGTAACCACAAGTTTTTTTTCTACGTCTGTGAGTCTATTTCTGTTTTGTAAATAAGTTCATTTGTATTAAGTTTTAGGTTCCACATACAAGTGATATCAGATGGTATCTTTCTTTTTCTGACTTACTTTACTTAGTATGATAATCTCTACGTCCATCCATCTGTCCTCTCTCAGATAAAAGTAAAAAGGAATAAATTAATCAGGGTTTAAGTCATGCAAGATTTTATAACTGGTAACACAATGGTAGGATGAGGAGATGGAGAGGGGGGGAGGAGGGGGGAGGAGAGAGAAACAACAGGAACATGAAGGTTTCTGCAGCAGATTAGGTCATGGGAAGGGAGGTGACGGATACATCCTTGGTGGCCTCACTAAAGGGGAGATCTGGCTGCTAAATTTGATCTTGCTTCCAAGTAACTGATGAAAACTAACATTAATATCAGAATAATGGTAATAAGCTACATATAGATGCAGATTCTCTGTCCGTGGAGATTATAGACAAAACAGACTTTAAGGCAAAAACCATTATTGGGCTAAAAGACTCACTACATAACATTTTGTTAGAAAAGGTGTGGTGATTTGATTGTGGTGAGCCCCACATCTGAAGAAAAGAAAAATTTAGTCGGGGGGGGGGGGGGGAAATGTCCAAAACTAAATTTGGTGTTGATGTCTGAGCCTCAGGTATCCTTGCTCTTGTCATCCTAAAGTCAAATCTCACTAGTATCTCAAACTCAGGTCAAGTTCATTATTAGATTCTATCTTAGTCACACTTGCTACTCTTTCTCTAACACTTAAAAATGCCAAATATTGGCCTAGTTGTGGTGCTAGAATAAATTCACTTCATCTCGGCTTTCTTTGTATTCTTTAAGAATTTTCCTTTGAAGAAAGTGTGTTTTTATCTGCAACAATCTGATCAGACATTTGCAGTTGTGTGCGTGCATGCTAATAAGTTGCTTCTGTTGTGTTCTACTCCTTGTGACCCTTGGAGTGTAGACCGCCAGGCTCCTCTGTCCATGGGATTTCCCAGACAAGAGTATTGGAGTGGGCTGACGCGCCCTCCTCCAGGGGATCTTCCCAACCCAGGGATGGAACCTGTGATTCTTATGTCTCCTGCTTTGGCAAGTAGGTTCTTTTTGCAGTTAAGACATCTCATTTCTGATCTATAGTTTGTTTTGTTCAATGGGATTTCTGTCACGCATCTTTGAAAAGCTCTGTCTCTGGAGTTTTGGTTTACCCTTGTGAATGTTCTCACTGACTTTGAAAGCAATTCTTCATTGTTTTGGGTTTTTTTTTTTTTCCCCTCTGTGGCAGCAGTCTCGCTACTGGTGTTTACCTTTTATTGATTTATGGTAATAGGTGACCAGCCCCCTTTTTTCCTGTCACTTACAGGTTGACCTCCTTAGCTGAGGCTTTTCTGAAACTGGCACACGAGGTAAAAAGCACAGATGACCTTGTAAATTCAAAAGCTGCTTCCACTGCGTTAAAAGTCTACAACTCCAGGGTGCTGGAACTTGACACCAATGAAAATTTAAACATGCAGCTTAATGCTTGATGCCTCACACTGAATGGTTGCCACACATCTGGGTTTGTGAACCTGGATTTGTGGCATCTCTCTTTTTAGGCCAGGGGCCTTCACATTCTGGTGTGCCTCAGAATGGTGCAGCATGCTGAGAAAGAATACAGACTTCCAGGCCCTACCCTAGACACTGATTCAGCACATCTGGGGGCAGGGCCCTGGGGTCTCTATTTTAACACGCTCTGTGGCTGATTTTAATGCAGATCATACTTTAACCTCCATAAGAGAGCTGAGAAAGAGAAAAGTACCACCCTGCTTTGACTTCCAGCTGGGCCTTGGTTGTGCTACACACTGTCCTGGCAGCACTGATGCTAGGCCCTAGTGTTCTTCTGGTGAACAAAAACAATTTCAGGCAACTTCAACACCAGACAAAGCTGCTGTGTGACCATGATGGGCAAAGACAAAAGCAAGAACAATCTGCGATCATATCTGAACACAGATGAAAACAACAACGTCTGAACCGCAGGATATGAGAGATTCCCCTCAAGAGCAGTGTCCAACCACAGACACCCAAGGTTGCCCCCTCTCCCAGCTAGTAGGAGTGACTAATGCTACTTTCCCAGTTATGGCTTATCTTCAGTTTATTTCAGCCCTCTTATAGATATTTCTTGATGATCGTGGAATCTCCCCTCATTTCAGTTCAGTTCAGTCACTCAGTCGTGTCCGACTCTGCGACCCCATGAATCACAGCACGCCAGGTCTCCCTGTCCATCACCAACTCCCGGAATTCACTCAAACACAAGTCCATCGAGTCGGTGATGCCATCCAGCCATCTCATCCTCTGTCGTCCCCTTCTCCTCCTGCCCCCAATCCCTCCCAGCATCAGAGTCTTTTCCAGTGAGTCAACTCTTCGCATGAGGTGGCCAAAGTACTGGAATTTCAGCTTTAGCATCATTCCTTCCAAAGAACACCCAGGGCTGATCTCCTTTAGAATGGACTGGTTGGATCTCCTTGCAGTCCAAGGGACTCCCAAGAGTCTTCTCCAACACCACAGTTCAAAAGCATCAATTCTGCGGCACTCAGCTTTCTTCACAGTCCAACTCTCACATCCATACATGACCACAGGAAAAACAATAGCCTTGACTAGACGGACTTTGTTGGTGAAGTAATGTCTCTGCTCTTGAATATGCTATCTAGGTTGGTCATAACTTTTCTTCCAAAGATTAAGCATCTTTTAATTTCATGGCTGCTGTCACCATCTGTAGTGATTTTGGAGCCCCAGAAAATAAAGTCTGACACTGTTTCCACTGTTTCCCCATCTATTTCCCAGGAAGTGATGGGACCGGATGCCACGATCTTCATTTTCTGAATGTTGAGCTTTAAGCCAACTTTTTCACTCTCCTCTTTCACTCTTATCAAGAGGCTTTTTAGTTCCTCTTCACTTTCTGCCATAAGGGTGGTGTCATTACAAAAGGCTATTCTCTTTATTTACAAACCTACTCACACCACTGTGCTATAGATATATGATGTTATCAAATATTATATAAGCCCACAACAATCTAACTACAGAAACAAAGATTCTATTCTATTCTTGATCCTGTGAAGCTAAGTTGAATGCTTTTTAACTGAAGTTAGTATAGTTGATTCACAATATTATATTAGCTTCAGGTGTAGAATATAGTGATTCAATATTTTATAAATTATACTCCATTTAAAATTATTATAAAATAATAGCTATATTTCCTTTTGTTGCATAATATATTCTTGTTGCATATCTATTTTTTATACAGTAGTCTGTATTTCTTAATCTCAGATTCTTATCTTGCCCCCTTCCCTGGCCCCACTGCTAACAACTAGTTTATGAGTCTGTTTTGTTATATACATCGATTTGTTTGACTTTTTAGATTCCATCTGCAAGGGATAACATATAGTAATTTTCTTTCTCCATGACTAATTTCACTAAGCATAATATCCTCTGGGTCCATCCATGTTGTTGAGTAATATTACATTACTACACACACTACACATTAGAACTGGACATGGAAAAACAGACTGGTTCCAAATAGGAAAAGGAGTACGTCAAGGCTGTATATTGTCACCCTGCTTATTTAACTTATGTGCAGAGTACATCATGAGAAATGCTGGGCTGGAAGAAACACAAGCTGGAATCAAGATTGCTGGGAGAAATATCAATAACCTCAGATATGCAGATGACACCACCCTTATGGCAGAAAGTGAAGAGGAACTAAAGAGCCTCTTGATGAAAGTGAAAGAGGAGAGTGAAAAAGCTGGCTTAAAGCTCAACATTCAGAAAATGAAGATCATGGCATCTGGTCCCATCACTTCATGGGAAATAGATGGGGAAACAGTGGAAACAGTGTCAGACTTGATTTTGGGGGGCTCCAAAATCACTGCAGATGGTGACTGCAGCCATGAAATTAAAAGATGCTTACTCCTTGGAAGGAAAGTTATGACCAACCATAGCATATTGAAAAACAGAGACATTACTTTGCCAACAAAGGTCCGTCTAGTCAAAGCTATGATTTTTCCAGTGGTCATGTATGGATGTGAGAGTTGGACTGTGAAGAAAGCTGAGTGCCGCAGAATTGATGCTTTTGAACTGTGGTATTGGAGAAGACTCTTGGGAGTCCCTTGGACTGCAAAGAGATCCAACCAGTCCATTCTGAAGATTTGTCCTGGGATTTCTTTGGAAGGAATGATGCTAAAGTTGAAACTCCAGTACTTTGGCCACCTCATGCAAAGAGTTGACTCATTGGAAAAGACTTTGATGCTGGGAGGGATTGGGGGCAGGAAGAGAAGGGGATGACAGAGGGTGAGATGGCTGGATGGCATCACCGACTCGATGGACATGGGTTTGGGTGGACTCCAGGAGTTGGTGACCGTCAGGGAGGCCTGGCGTGCTGTGATTCGTGGGGTTGCAAAGAGTCAGACACGACTGAGCGACTGAACTGAACTGAATATTACATTGTTTGTATATACCACATCTTCTTTATTTATTCATCTTTAGATGGACACTTAACTTGTGTCCATATTTTGGCCACTCTAAATAAAACTGCTATGAATATTGGGGTGTTATGTCTTTTGAATTAGTGTTTTTTTTTTCCTTTGGATATATAATGTAGCAATGGAAAAGCTGGATCATATGATAGTTCTATTTTCAGTTGTTTAGAAACTACTATACTATTTTCTATAGTGGATAAGCCAATTTTAACCCCACAAACAGTGTACGAGGGGTCCCTTTTTTCCACATCCTTTGCCAATATTTGTTATTTGTTGACTCTTCAATAATAACCGTTTGACAGGTGTGAGGTGCTAGCTTGTGGTTTTGATTTGCATTTCTCTGATGATTAGCAATGTCAAGCATTTTCTCGTTTGCCTGTTGCCATCTGCATATCTTCTTTGGAAAATGTCTGCTCAGGTCTTCTGCCCGCTTTTTAATCAGGTTGTTTTTTTGATATTGAATTGTATGAGCTGTTTGTATATTTTGGATGTCAATCTGTTATTGTTCATATTATTTGCAAATATTTTCTCCCAGAAGTTTGTCTTTTCATTTTGTCAATGGTTTCTTTTGTTCTGCAAAAACTTTTAAATTTAATTACATCTGATTTATTTATTTTTGCTTCTGTTTTGTTTGCCTTAGGAGACAGATCCAAAAAACACCATTGCTACAATTTATGTCAAAGAGCGTTCTGCCTATGTTCTCTTCTGAAATTTTATGGCTTTACATGTTACATTTAGGTCTTTAATTCATGTTGAGTTTATTTTTATATATGGTATGAGAGAATGTTCTAACCTCATTGTTTTAGTTGTAGAGGTACAGTTTTCCCAGCACCACTTACTGAAGTGACTGTCTTTTCTCCTTTATATAGTCTTGCCTCCTTGAAGTGAATTGAAGTGAAAGTTGCTCAGTCATGTCTGACTCTTTTCAACACTATGGACTGTAGCCGGCCAGGCTCCTCTGTCCATGGAGTTCTCCAGGCCAGAATACTGGAGTGGATTGCCATTTCCTCCTCCACGGAATCTTCCCTGCCCAGGGACTGAACCCAGGTCTCCTGTACTGCAGGCAGATTCTTTACTCTCTGAGTCACCAGGGAAGCAGATGTAGCTGTCCAGTTTTCCCATCACCACTTATTGTAGACACTGTCTTTTCTCCTTTATATATTCTTGCCTCCTTAATCGTAGATTAATTCACCATACTACTGTGGGCAGGAATCCCTTAGAAGAAATGGAGTAGCCATCATAGTCAAAAAAGAGTCAAAAATGCAGTACTTGGATGCAATCTCAAAAACAACAGAATGATCTCTGTTCATTTCCAAGGCAAACCATTCAGTATCACGGTAATTCAAGTCTATCCCCCAACCAGTAACACCGAAGAAGCTGAAGTTGAATAGTTCTATGAAGACCTACAAGACTAGAACTAACACCCAAAAAAGATGTCCTTTTCATTATAGGAGACTAGAATGCAAAAGTAGGAAGTCAAGAAACACCTGGAGTAACAGGTAAATTTGGCCTTGGAGTACAGAATGAAGCAGGGCAAAGGCTAAAGAGTTCTGCCAGGAGAACAAACTGGTCATAGCAAACATCCTCTTCCAATAACAAAAGAGAAGACTCTACACATGGACATCACCAGATGGTTGACACTGAAATCAGATTGATTATATTCTTTGCAGCCAAAGATGGAGAAGCTCTACACAGTCACCAAAAACAAGACTGGGGCTCAGATCATGAACTCCTTATTGCCAAATTCAGACTGAAATTGAAGAAAGTGGAGAAAACCACTAGGCCATTCAGGTATGACCTAAATCAAATCCCTTATGATTATACAGTGGAAGTGAGAAATAGATTTAAGGGCCTAGATCTAATAGACAGAGTGTTTGATGAACTATGGATGGAGGTTCGTGACACTGTACAGGAGACAGAGATCAAAACCATCCCTAGAAAAAGAAATGCAAAAAAGCAAAATGCCTGTCTGAGGAGGCCTTACAAATATCTGTGAAAAGATGGGAAGCGAAAAGCAAAGGAGAAAAGAAAAGATATACCCATTTGAATGCAGAGTTCCAAAGAATACCAAGGAGAGATAAGAAAGCCTTCCTCAGCAATCAGTGCAAAGAAATAGAGGAAAACAATAGAATGAGAAAGACTAGAGATCTCTTCAAGAAAATTAGAGATACCAAGGGAACATTTCATTCAAAGATGGGCTCAATAAAGGACAGAAATGGTAGGGACCTAACAGAAGCAGAAGATATTAAGAAGAAGTGGCAAGAATACACAGAACTGTACAAAAAAGAGCTTCATGACCCAGATAATCACGATGGTGTGATCACTCACACTCACCTAGAACCAGACATCCTGGAATGTGAAGTCAAGTGAGCCTTAGAAAGCATCACTATGAACAAAGCTAGTGGAGGTGATGGAATTCCAGTGGAGCTATTTCAAATCCTGAAAGATGATGCTGTGAAAGTGCTACACTCAATATGCCAGCAAATTTGGAAAACTCAGCAGTGGCCACAGGACTGGAAAAGGTCAGTTTTCTTTCCAATCCCAAAGAAAGGCAATGCCAAAGAATGCTCAAACTACTGCACAAGTGCACTCATCTCACCAGCTAGTAAAGTAATGCTTAAAATTCTCCAAGCCAGGCTTCAGCAATACGTGAACCAGGAACTTCCAGATGTTCAAGCTGGTTTTAGAAAAGGTAGAGGAATCAGAGATCAAATTGCCAACATCTGCTGGATCATCGAAAAAGCAAGAGAGTTCCAGAAAAACATCTATTTCTGCTTTATTGACTATGCCAAAGTCTTTGACTATGTGGATCACAATAAACTCTGGAAAATTCTGAAAGAGATGGGAATACCAGACCACCTGACCTGCCTCTTGAGAAACCTATATGCAGGTCAGAAAGCAACAGTTAGAACTGGACATGGAACAAGAGACTGGTTTCAAAGAGGAAAAGAAGTACGTCAAGGCTGTATATTGTCACCCTGCTTATTTACCTTCTATGCAGAGTACATCATGAGAAATGTGGGGCTGGAAGAAGCACAAGCTAGAATTGAGATTTCTGGGAAAAATATCAATAACCTCAGCTATGCAGATGACACCACCCTTATGGCAGAAAGTGAAGAGGAACTAAAAAGCCTCTTGATGAAAGTGAAAGAGGAGAGTGAAAAAGTTGGCTTAAAGCTCAACATTCAGAAAACGAAGATCATGGCATCTTGTTCCATCACTTCATGGCAGACAGATGGGGAAACAGTGGAAACAGTGTCAGACTTTATTTTTCTGAGCTCCAAAATCACTGCAAATGGTGATTGCAGCCATGAAATTAAAAGACACTTTCTCCTTGAGAGGAAAGTTATGACCAACCTAGACAGCATATTAAAAAGCAGAGACATTACTTTGCCAACAAAGGTCCATCTAGTCAAAGCTATGGTTTTTCCAGTAGTCATGTATGGATGTGAGAGCTGGACTACAAAGAAAGCTGAGCACCAAAGAATTGATGCTTTTGAACTGTGGTATTGGAGAAGACTCTTGAGAGTCCCTTGGACTGCAAGGAGATCCAACCAGTCCACCCTAAAGGAGATCAGTCCTGGGTGCTCATTGGAAGGACTGATGTTGAAGCTGAAACTCCAGTACTTTGGCCACCTGATGCAAAGAGCTGACTCATTGGAAAAGACCCTGATGCTGGGAAAGATTGAGGGCAGGAGAAGAAGGGGACGACAGAGGATGAGATGGTTGGATGACATCACAAACTCAATGGACATGAGTTTATGTAAACTCCGGGAATTGGTGATGGACAGAGAGGCCTGGCTTGCTGTGGTTCATGGGGTCGCAAAGAGTCAGACATAACCGAGTGACTGAACTGAACTGAACTTATGTGGGTTTATATATGTACCCTCTCTTCTGTTTCACTGATCTATGTGTCTATTTTTGTGCCAGTTCCATACTGTTTGGATTACTGTAGCTAAATTGAATGCTTTGCAAATACTAAATAACAATATCAACAAGACACCAATGGCTGTGCTTATTATGTATCAAGTACAATTTAAATGCTTCATATGTATTAGCTCCCTCTTGCTGTTATAACATATTACCACAAATTTAGTAGCTTGAGGGAACAAATTTATTCCCTAAATAAATAAATCGGAGGCAAAAATTCCAAGATGAGTCTCATGAGACTAAAATTAAGGTATCAGCAGAGCTACTTTATTTCTGGAGTCTCAGGGAGAGAGTAAAGACTCATAATATCCTGTTTTATTCAGGTTATAATCTCTTAATGTAATTACTTTAAACTGCCATCAATTTTTCCAGTAGTATCACCCTCAAGCTGGCTTGATATGGCCCCATCATTCACTGAGCACTTCCTTGCTTTTGGCAACAAGATGTTTGGGGTATAACTTGTACTTTCCCTGCTGCAACACTGGAATCAGCCATTTCTTCAAGGAGTCCTGGATCCTTTCAGTGGAGAATGGTATTAGATCTGGGAACTAGGGATATTCATCACTAATGGTTCTTATAGCTGACAGAGCTAAGGAATACATGTTACATATATTTTATGTGTGTCTATTAATATTGAAAACCATGAGCCGCACTGAACTCTCCAATTCCAACACCACAAGGTTCAATGTAATTTTCTTTCTTTCCATGTTGAGTTGCAGGAGGGGGTAAGGGTTATTATTTTGCCTTTTGTATACATTAATGCATGTAATTCTTACAACAACCTCATGATTTAGGAAAATAAATTTCCAGCCAGACACTTCATCACCCCAGACACTATAGTGTGCATTTCAAATGTCTCAGGAAAATAAGTCCTTTGCACTCTCAACTTCTTTGTAAGTTTGTGATTGTTTCAAAAACTTTTTTTTAAGTTTACACTAAAAGTCGCAAAGAGTTGGACACGACTGAGCAACTTCACTTCACACTAAACACACACACACACACACACACACACACACACACAAAAACCCACAAAATCTCTATGGATCAATAGACTATGAGATACAATAGTGTGCATTACCATTCCTGGTAATCTGGGTGAGATAAAGGCATTAATACATTTTCCAGAATGAGGGAAAGGAGGAGAAAGAGAGAGATGGAACTTTAATCTGGGGAGGTGTCTTATCTTTAACAACCTGGTCAGGTGGCTTAGGGTTGCAGCCTTCAGTGTGTCACTTCATTTGTCCTTTCCATACGGCCATCTGACAGCCATCCAAGCCTGAGGTCCACTCTGGAGCTGGAGGAGCCTCCTTAGCTCATCAGCCATCTGGGCTGGGACACAGCCCATCAATGTGGCAGAAAATATTCACCTAAAATGAACCATTGGGTGACTTTCTTAATGCTATTCAGCCTGCTCAAAGATAGAAAAACAGAATAAAATATGGCAACTCACTGAGACCTCTAGTTCAAGTACCTTCCTTTACAGATGTGTGCATGCTAAGTCACTTCAGTGTCTGACTTTGTGCAACCCTATGGACAGCAGCCTGCCAGGCTCCTCTGTCCATGGGGTTCTTCAGGCAAGAATACTGGAGTGGGTTGCCGTGCCCTCCTCCAGGGGACCTTCCTGACCCAGGGATCGAACCTGCATCTGGCATGTCTACCTACACTGATGGGTGGATTCTTTACCACTAGTGCCACCTGGGAAGCTCTTCCTTTACAGATAGAGAAAGCTAAACACAAAGTGGTTAGGGATTCAGCAAGGTTTCATAGCTACTGAGTGTCAGGACTCAGTTATAAGTGGCCATATACATGATCCAAGGCATGTGTCACTGAGTTTGTTACAAATAGTCATCAGCTTTAGCAAGTGGCAATGAAGTCTTTATCCCAGGTGGTTAGGGTTAGGAGTTGTTTGATTAATTACTTAATTCACAAAAAATGATATGTAAGTACCTTAAACATTTTATCTAATAGAGAGTTTTCCTGTGCAATTCAATCTCCTGATTACAGTTCCATGGTGTCTTTCTTGTATAAACCTTTTGAGGCATCATCTCTGATTTCTACTTTGTGTTTCTTTGAGGTGAAGTTAGAACTTAAAGATATTTTTCAAATCATTTGAACCATTTTAATTTTTAGATTTAAAAATTTTTTCCTCTCCTTTAGAGTTATCTCATCCACATATAGTTCAACAGCAATTTCATAGAGGTGAGACTTGGGCAAATAACATAATCTATTTTTGCATCAGTTGCCCTGCTAGCAAAATAAGACTCTCCAGGCTCATCTTGTCTTTCCTCTGCTGCAGCCTTGGAATCAACCATTTTTTGCAAGGAGTCTAGGCTCCTTTTTTTGCAGAACAGTATTAGAAGCCAAGATCTTGGCACTAGTGTACTCATCACTATTGAATTGTTGCTTTTCCTGGTCTTCCTAGTGCATGGAGAAAAGTAAAGGACTACATCACAGTTGTATATTGTCACCCTGCTTATTTAACTTATATGCAGAGTATATCATGCAAAATGCTGGGCTGGATGAAGCACAAGCTGGAATCAAGATTTCTGGGAGACCACCCTTATGGCAGAAAGTAAAGAACAAAAGAGCCTCTTGATGAAAGTGAAAAGAGGAAAGTGAAAAACTTGGCTTAAAATTCAATATTCAGATAACTAAGATCATGGCATCCAGTTCCATCACTTCATGGCAAATAGATGGGGAAACAATGGAAACAGTGACAGACTTTATTTTGGGGGGCTCTAAAATCACTGCAGATAGTGACTGCAGCCATGAAATTAAAAGACGCTTGCTCCTTGAAAGAAAAGCTATGACTAATCTAGACAGCATGTTAAAAAGCAGAGACATCACTTTGCTGACAAAGGTCCATCTAGTCAAAGCTATAGTTTTTCCAAGAGTCATGTATGGATGTGAGAGTTGGACCATAAAGAAAGCTGAGCGCCAAAGAATTGATGCTTTTGAACTATGGTGTTGGAGAAGACTTTTGAGAGTCCCCTGGACAGCAAGGAGATCCAACCTGTCCATCCTAAAGGAAATCAGTCCTGAATATTCATTGAATGGACTGATGCTGAAGCTGAAACTCCAATACTTTGATCATCTGATGTGAAGAACTGACTCATTGGAAAAGATTTTGATGCTGGGAAAGGTTGAAGCCAGGAGAAGGAGATGACAGAGGATGAGATGGTTGGATGGCATCACCGATTCAATGGATGTGAGTCTGAGCAAGCTCCAGGAGTTGGTGATGGACAGGAAAGCCTGGCGTGCTACAGTCCATGGGGTCACAAAGAGTCAGACACGACTGAGTGACTGAACTGAACTGATATAATAAATGTATGTCATATATGTCACCTGTATTATATATATATAAATATATATATATTTATCAACATGTGTGGTGCATGATAAGTTGCTTCAGTCATGTGTGACTCTTTGCGACCCTATGGACTATAGTCTGGCAGGCTTATCTGTCCGTGGTATTCTCCAATCAAGAATACTGGAATGGGTTGCCATTTCCTACTCCAGGGGATCTTCCTGACCCGGGGATCAAACCTACGTCTCTTATGTCTCCTGCATTGGCAGGGGGTTCTTTACCACTAGCATCACCTGGGAAGCCCCTATTTATCAATATATTGAAAACCATCAGTCACTTGATATCTCCTATTTCAAGACTACACACAATGTTTTTTTCTAGTTTTCTTCCTTTCCATATTTTTTAACTCCCTTCTCTAACCATGAGTAATCTGGCTCTCATTATTCTGATTGTTTTACTGATTTGATCAATAGACCTGTAGGCAACCAATATACTATTTCTACCAACCGTCTCTGCTTGTATGGAGTCTGTCTCTTCATGCTCAGCCACCTCTCTGGATAGAAAACTTGCAACCATAAGTAGGCTCTGATACCCTTGTGCCAGGCTACCTCACACAGGGATGCCCACTTTATTGAATGTGTATGTGTGTGTATATATATATATGTATATATATACTCATATACACATATATATCTCCTTGCTGACTCAGAGGGTAAAGACTCTGTCCGCAATCCTAGGAAACCTGGATTCGATCCCTGAGTCAGGAAGATCCCCTGGAGAAGGGAATGGCTACCCACTCCAATATTCTTGCCTGGAGAATCCCTTGGACAGAGGCTATAGTCCATGGGGTCACAAAGAGTTGGACAGGACTGAACAACTAACACTTTCACTTTCACACACATATATAGATATGTAGATAGATCACACACACACACACACACACACACGCACACACACGCACACATCTGCCACATAGTAAAGCATTTTCTAAATGCCTATTCCTACCACTCTATTTCCTAGGCAAAGCCTCATGTTTGTGTCTATTTCTTCAATCATTCTTTCTCTTTTAACACCTGAGACTATAAGAAGATTGGTAGGCAAGTAAAAACTGACCAATAACAACAGTACTACAAACCAGAAAACTGGTCAAATTTCTCATTGCACTTTAAGTAAACACATCACCTATTTTTCTTAGAAATTTCTGACCCACTGAGCATTCCTAGGACTTCCCTGAAAGAATTTGGCTTTTGACAATCCTAAGCTCTTTAGCCTTATCCCAATGATATTAACACTATAGGCAATACAATACCACAGGAAAGGGAAGGTGTGGACAGCATTTCTGTAAATCTAAATTTACCTCTTTCTGTGCTCAGTTTACCAAGAATACATCCTGCCACCTTCTCATGGGAAAGTCCTTCTGGGGGACCTAGCTTGCTAGCCTCACACTCTCTCAGCTACTCATTGTTGAGCTGGGAGGAGTCCCTGTTCCTTCCATGTTTCAAGGGCCATTCTAAGAGAAGCAGAACTGGAAAACCTATAAAAACATCTTATTAGTCCAGTGTGCCCTAGTTAGTTAGGGGAAAATATCTATCTTTATTGCCATATAAGAATATTCTGTGCTATCCTGCATTTTATCCTTGTCTCTGAGCCACACTTGTTGGAACTTTTTCCTCCATTGTTTTATTGTAATTTTATAGCATAAAACCTTTCTTCTGATTACACTGAAGCTTTGTGCAGAGTGAAGTACAGTGTCTCTCTCCTGTGATGAGATGGAAATTGTTATCCTTGCCCCCATGACACCAGAGTAAAATGGGAAACTGCACTTGTGTAGTCATCAGAGTACGACCACATAAGAGAGGTACAGTGTTGTTTCCTTTTTAGAGGGTTTAATTAAAATCATTACTTAAAAATAAGCATTGTAACAACATCATGATTGGGTTATTTTCAAATTATGGAACACCTATGAGAATTCAGGGTTCTGTGAGAAAAGTGCCCCTTCTTGGTTTCTATGTGTACATTTTCTGGACTCAAAAATTTAAAGAAATCTGTAAATTTTCTAGCAATGGCTGTGATTATTTTATAGTTGTCTAAAAATGAGAAGCACATAAAAATAACTTAATATTTTGTAATCTTTTAGAGGGTCATTATAAGACATTCTCTTTTACTCAGCAAGGATTAAATAACCGAGTTTCTGTTTTTTACTGCTGATTCCTATGATTAAAGCAAGAACATATAAGCTAAGCTGATTGCAATATAAAGAATTATTCTCTTGGGTCCTACTTGTATTCATTCTCTTTCTACATTTTAAAAACCCATTCATCAATTACTCTGCAGTAGTACCAGGACTTAGCATGCGCATATTATCTTCTCATATTCCTTTACAGTCTCCCAAAATCACACATGTGCATGTGGGTATGTATATACCCGCCCACACTCACATACACACACATGCAAGTACGTATAATGGCATCCAAACATATTTACCCATAATTACATTCTAGGCACTTTATCGAACACAGATATTTTTGCATTCGTTTGTGGAAACTGAAAGGAATCCAGGCTAATGTTTGGAGTCTTAAAGCAAATTGTAATCTTATAAACAGGGAGGTGAACCTCAGAGGCAGTAGTCTTTTGATATGCAGCATAAGTGAACTGCTGCATAATATAAAATGATGGCGCTATTAATCCTACGGCACTAGTGATGCCCAGCCCCCCTTCGCTACTGATACCAACACCATTGTCTCTGGCTTTAAACTTCATCAGTATGCAAACGGAGTGTCACTATGATGGGTGGTAACTTGGTTGGATGCACTTTCTACATTTCTGGCAAATGAGTATAATTATTTTCAGAGCTGCGGGCAACTCATGCATGTTTTATCCTCCATCTGGACCGGCACGGTACACAATAGTGATAAAAGATGATTTTCCCCCTTGGATGTTCACAGGCCATCATCGACACAGTCCTGATGAAATGGCCATGTATCCCCTAGCAGTTCTATATCTGCCACAGCTTGACAACAAAATTATTTCCCCATAGTACTAAAACACTTCAAATATTCAAGCCCTCTGTGCATATATTTGTGTTTTGAAGCATTCAGCGTTAACATAATGTGGTAATTTATAAACTGACAAATTAACTATGCAGAAATCACAGAGAAGCCTTATGAGGTCTGCAAAGCAGCAGAAAAGAAAGCAGAAGCTTTTTGCGCTCTGTAATAATAATAATCCTATCAACTGCCGCAGATTGCCCGGCCTCCTATTGTTAGAGCTGCTCACTCTAAAACTCATGGACTATAGGTGATTCAGCCTGAGACTCCTGGCCCCAAATCAGGCCAGCCAGGAAGCTTGGCTGTGGCTTTATGTGCCATCCCTCTCCGGGTCTGAGGCTAATGGGGAAAAGGGCACCAAAAAAAAAAAAGCAACTTGCCCATATTCATCATTGGGAGCCAGAAATGGATATGTGGGATGGAATTGGGGAGGATAAGGTTTGCCTTCAAGACAGGAAGTGAATTTAGGACTGGCTAAATCAATAACAGCAAAACTGAGATTATGCATGTGAAAGGACAATCAGCCTTCTTTGTTTCATGGTTATAAAATCATTTTAATGATTAAAATCCATCATCTTGCTAGTCCGCTTTAGCAAACGCTGGCAATCCTTACAGGCCCGCTATTGATCCTCAGACAGACAGCTGAACGGAGGCAGCATTCATCAGAGGACGTAAAAGGGCGCATTTTCACTTTTATTGTATTAGCTTAATTCTCTTTCAGATGAATTAAAGACTAATTTTGCTAGAGCAAGGGGAGAGTCTGTGTATCTTCTGCTGCCCCCATCTGTTTGATGTGTAGATTCTTCGAAGGTAGGATTCATTTTTTTAGAAGCAAGAAAGTATTTACAAATTCTTTGTGAAAATACAGGACATTCCTTCATGATATGCCAAACCAGCCTGTCTTCCTTCCTTCCCCACTGTACCCTAATCTCCACTTCACCTCCCCCAGTCATTCCTCCCACACACACTTGCTCTCTTACAGATTCACACATGCATGCTACACACACACACACACACACACACACACACACACACACCGTCCTTTAAATGGTATGTACCATGCTATGAGGCCTACCAAACATCAGACACTCTTTATCAGCAGTTGTGCCAGGGTCTCCATGGCAACAGTATAATAGATTTGCCCTTATTCAATCCCAGAGGCCACATTGAAGCGCAATGCAAAATTTGCTGGGGCCTGAATTCCTTTCAAGCCATGGCTCATGTGTCAGGAAACAAGTCAATGCACAGACAGCGCTGCACATAAAGATGGAAAGGAACCTTTTCTCTCCACTGCTGTTTGCTCACAGTGACATTCAGAAGCTCAAGCTCTTCTAGATCTCATTTCTGTCTCATTTTCTAGTTATTAATACACTTCTTCAGGTGGAGAGGCAAGTGGGGGAGGGGAACGCCATGCTTTGCAATAATAAACCACCAATGAAAGTGCAAAGCAAGCTGCATAGAAGCAAAGCGTGCATCTCAGCCTCCAAGGTTATATAGGATTCAATATGGCTAAAGCCCACCACAGCTGCAGACGACATACCAGGGCTTGAAACACCCCAGTGCTGAGCAGGGAAGAGCAGCCCAGCCAACTTCCTCACTCCACACTGGAGTGGTATTTTGTGATACTCAAGCAACCTTCCCTAGGGAGGCAGAGGCAGAAGAATGGACACATGTCCTTGTCCTAAAGCCAATCTCAGCAGACAGGAGAAATTCCCAGGAGCTCACATCTGAAGTACACTGTGGCTAAAACAAGCACAGCTTAAAAGTTAAACAATCATTTGTTTCAGGTTTATTTTAATCATTAGCTTTGGGACTTACAAGATGATTACTTTGTGGGTTAATTATTTTCTGTGCTGTGGCTTTCCAAGCCTAATTGCTCAACTTCGTTATTGTGCATAGCGATCCATAGCTGGTTCCTAAAATTACCTGTCCAAATATTTTCCCTTTTGATTATCACTGAGAATTTGCTATTTTTCTCCCAGAGTTGGGACAGTGCATAAATGACTTGATTGGGAGATGCTTGTGTGATTTCAAAGATTAAACTTACAGATATTGCAGGCAAGTGATAGAACTTGATTGGCAATACTATCAGGATATGAGTGAAGCCTCTAAAGGAGTTTTGCTGGGTGAAGCCTGATTAACTTCAGGGCAATGGCTCTCATACTTTAACACGCATAAAAGGCAGGAGGAGTATTGCTGAAGCACAATTTCTTGAACCCCATCCCCAGAGACTCTGACTCAGTAGATTAGGGCCAGTGTCCAGGAGCTCACGTGCCTAACATGCTCACAGGCAATGCCGACGCTGCTGCTCTAAGAACCACTGCTTTAGGACAATTTCCCTGAACAAAATTTCCTCAACCAATGACTTAAAGTGTATTTTGACTGTTTACCATAGCTTCAATTTCCATGTTGTTCTTGAAGGGCATTACTTGTCATCCTAATACAGTCACCCCCCTCTTCAGTAGAGCAGACTCCTGATTTCACCCAACACTGGGGACACTGAGAGGTTGGAAGCCACGGAGAAAAGATAAGTGTCAGAAGATCAGGCTATATCCCCAGAACTAGTGCTATGTCTGCTTTATATCAGGACTTGATCGATATTTTTTTGAACAAATACAGGAGTGAGTAAATATGATAGAATTTCAAAGTTTCTATATTTCATGAAAGCAGTCTTAAGCCAAGAATATAGGTGCTCTGTGTTTTATTTATATTGAAATATATTCAGTTATCATATATTTGATTTTAAAAGGCAGCATATAAACTTTTGTGGGGAAGAGAGATTAAATAGCATTTTTACATCTCCTAGGAAGTTAGAACCACAGGATGTAGAAAGCAAAACCCTTTTATGATTAAAAACATTATCCTCTAATTTAATTATTTATACAAGTTTTGGATTCCAGTAAGTGACAAACACTGTTTTCATTTTAAGAACCACCAATTTTGCCATTTACTGAATAAAAGTGTGCATTTCTGTTTTAAGCTTGAAATCATCATTTACTTCTTTTCATTTTCTGCCTCTTCTGGTTTGACCCTAACCTCTGACTCATTTTTTACAAATGATCACTTTTAATAAAAAGCTGGGCCAGTATCACATAGTACTGACTTAAGATGATTCTGCTCACTTTGACCCAAGTCTGATGATCTGTGCTAAGTGAGCTGCACACTAGAAAGCAACTACTACAGGTGGTGAGAGGGGAGGAGGAGAGGGAGTAAACTGTGAATTTCAGGGTCCTACCTTGTGAATTACCTAAGATACAATGGATTCCCAATAAGGTAATGGCGTGTTTTTCATCACTGCACTTTGGAGTACGTAGGATTTGTCTTTCTACAGCAAAGCCAAAGGCACCAAGGTGGGCGCCCCTTAGGCAGGGCCCCCCACTGGGCTCTCTCTGCCCTTCCAGCATGCAAGGCATAGCAGACACAAGAGAAGAAGTGACTTCTCTTTCCCACCTTCCCTTTACCACGTGCCACTCTAACCTGCTTTGCCCTCCCAGGAAGGGCAGCCTGTCACACGGCTTCAGTAGATGTCCTCGCCCCCACTCAACACCCTGTCACAGGCTTCCCAGAGGGGAGAAGGAATCTGGAGTGCTATCAACAACTTTCAATTCACCAACTATTTATTGAGCACCTGCTGTGTGCCTGATGCCGCAGTGCACTCCAACAGCACCAGCGTGAAGGAGACTCTCACTTTTATTATGAGGTGGTTACAACCAGGGAAGTCTGTTTTTCATCACTTTACAATAGCGTTCTCCTCCATAATGCTTTGCAAACTGGGGTTTGCCCCAGTGTGTCTGGAGCCACAGATTAGATTGGTTGTTGCTTTCTAACATTTCCATTTTCCTTGATTTTATGAAACCGGGATTTTTCTAATTTGTGCTTTAAGCTTTGGGAATATGGATGGATGCCTCTCACGGGTAAAGTGTGCATTAGATGGGTGGTGTCCTCTTTTCCTGAGATAGACTGAGCTACATCCTAGAATTAAGGAAATAGAGGAACTTGAAATGGTATTTTTAATGTTAAAATATTTCCATTACTTGCACAACATATCAGTTTAAGTTACTTTTACTAAGAATAAACACATATTAAACTTCAAAGAAGTCTCTCCCTTGTGGAGGGAGTTTCGGGCTCTTCCTCCAGAGTCCCTAAACTTGGCCTTTAAGCTCGTGTGTCATGAGGGCACTCCAGGGGAAACTGAGAAGCCCTGGGTTTGATGATACAGCGTTTGTAAATGCTGAAGTGAGAACAGGAAAATGTCTGAAGGATGAACACGTGTTGAGCTTTGCACTCAGGATCTGGACCTGAAAACAATGAGACATGCATGCTTTTGGATGAACTCATTCATTTTCATGCTAGAAACATCCCCCCAGGGAAAGCTGGTCTGTCCTGTCCTGCCACGCTGTTGTGTCTGTTCTCCTGGCCTTGCCGCAGCCTTCGTGACCAGCAGGATCTTTGGGCCCCGCCTCTTCTCACTGCCCTGTCTGGCCACCTGGCCAGCCCTGTGCCTTTCTCGCCAAGTGGAGCTGGTGTTCTGTGGACCATTGTTTCGTGGGGCCACACTGCTGACCCCACTGCTGCCCTACAGGACACTCATCAACAGCTGTGAGAGGCTCCCCACCCCGGTCCATTTACAAGCAAGGCCTGGAAAGACTTCTTGGAGCATCAGTTCAGAGGTCCCACAACCAGCCAAACAATACGCGATTATTCAAAGGCTCCAATTCATTTTCCTCTGCTCCTCCCACACCGTTACCCTTGAGAGAAAACTAATTTGCAGAAAAATAGCCCCTGCCAGCTAACTTCTCCTGCTAAATGTATGATGACCCCAAATTCTTGTCTCTGTGAGTACTTACTCTCATAGTAAATGCACAAGAATTCTGAAAAGCCGTCTTAAAAATCTTCCCCTCGCCACCACACCGCCCCCCCCCCCCCCCGCCACCCCCGTTCTGGGATATGCTTTCTTTCCCTTTTATTCTTTTTCACATGTGTGCTGAAATTGGCACTTTCTCTTTTCAGTTCACTCCCTTCTTGGTATTAATGCAGGCAGCAGTGGAGAGGCGTGCGCAATTTTTTCCAGTCCTTGCACTTGGCGAACCCAGGGGTGATGGATTAAATGTACCAGGCTCTACCTTACGTATCACTATTTAAGTGAAGTGACTGGGCTGTGCCGGCTGGTGATGCATGGAGTCATCCAGTGCGCCCCGTGCGAGCAGGGGAGCGCGGCTGCCTCTCCTGTTGTCTGAGTAAATAATGGAGCTAATGGCATTTGGTGCAAATGAGATGCCTATAGAACACACGGGCTTGTGGGGCTCTTTCTTATTTTTCTTTGTCAAGAAGCCTTCTCTCTCTCTCCTCTCTAGACCTTCAGCAGTGTGGCCTGCCTTGGTAACCTGGGGGAGGAGGGAAGGTCTCCTGGAGTTCAGGATTTTGTAACTAATATTGAACAGGGAGAATGGATGCCAAGGTCAGGTTAAGAATAAAGAAAATTGATTTGGAGGTCAGGGTCACCATGTGAAAACCCTGAATACTGCCAAAATATTTTCATTATCTCTTTTTGTTATGGAAAAGACCAGGCCCTGTGTAAGGATGCTAAGAGGTGGGAGGCCAGGCTGGAGAGAGGGAGTCCAAGAGAAAGGAGGAAATTAGAACTCCAGGGTTTACTGGCTTTGCATCCTTGAGTTCTCTGTCTGGAGTTTGTCTCCCTTATATAAGTATGTGGATGGACAAACATTGATAATGAGGGTTTTCCCCACAGAACTGGGCCATTCTAAACTCTCTCTCTCTCTCTCCCCTGGTGCAGGGAAGCTGGAGACAAATTCCTCTGGTTCTATTTGCAGGAGTAAGCTATTTCACGCACGACTGTGATTCTACTTTTCACCCATGTCTCAACATATCTGCAACACAGGGCTGTATATTTTAACAAAATCCCGTTATTATTGGAGCTCTGACCCGATTTTGTTTCTATATTCTGAAGTAGAAAAGACTCCAGTGGCATGAAATTAGCAACACATTCTGCTAGTGTGTTAATTGTGTGAGAGTTTTTGGCAGGAGAATCTCCTAGCACAACACAGAATTTATTTTTTATTTAAATTTGGTAGTGATTTCATATTTGTTTGAAGAAGAGGCACCATGGCTTAAACCACTTGGGACTTACTATATGTTCAGGAAAAGAAAAAAAATCTGCTTAATGCAGTAGTGTGGAAGGAATTATGTAATTTTTTTTTTTACTTAGCAGGGAAGCTGCTATCATTGATTTCTAATTTGTTATGAGAAATTGGGACGTCCTTGGGTCCCAGTGCAGTATCCAAATGCAGTTGTATCTGGCCAGTAGCAGATTAGCTGCTTCGATAAAGGCAAACACACATGAAAATCAAAGTCAAAAATCTCCCAGGCCACAGAGGCTGTTTTTCTCCAACAGACGCCCTTTCTGAATCCCTCCCACCACTCATGGAGACACTCTAGGAAATGACTGCCCCATAAACATGTGGATGAGGGGAGCAATTCCCAGAAAGGGGAAGGATAGACAGACAAGCCAACAGATGTGTTCCACCAAAAGAGGACAGACCCCTGCCCTTATCTTGAGGGTGGGGAGGCAAGGGGAGGAGGCAACTTGAAAAAGGGAAAAAAACAAAATACCATTTATTGAATATTTGTAATCTACGAGCTACTGTACTGGTTGGCATATGCCATCTCGTTTCCCTGGCCATACACTAGACAAGTGATTGCTCACCTGGAAGTCAGCAGCACCCTGCTCGGTTTTCCTCTTTGTTCCTGGCCTCTTGCCCATCTCCTCACTCTGCACTTCCCTCCTTGCCCACCACCAAGCTTTCTGAGATGCTCTGAGCTGCCCTGGCTGACTGTCAGCTCTTCCTTGTTCTTCATTGCATGGCTCAGGCCAGCAATCCAAAGCAGGACAAACAAGGGCTCTTTTCCCTGGTACCGCTCGCTGTTTCGGACAAGTACTTTTCCATAATAATAAGCGATGAATTTGACTTGTAGCAGAAAGACACAGACTAGAACTCCAATCCCAGCTCTCCCTCCAGGTGCCCTTAGGAAGATGACTTATTCCCTGGGCCTGAGTGTCTGCATCCCTAAGAGATGGCCACTCTTCGGGCTAGGATTACACGAAGTGATGGATGTAGAGCACTCAGCCCCAGACTGGCTCATGTCCCCATTAGGTCCCTTTCCTTCCTGACCCCACTGTTATCACCACGACATCTACTGAACCCACTTTAGGGGCCAGGCACCACACCAAGTTAGGTATGAACAGAGATGTCCCTGGAGCTACTACAGAGTTCACACGAAGCCTCATTTCATCCTCACATATCCTGGAACAGACTGTATGACTGTCCTCCTTCTACAAATAGGAAGTCTGAGGTTTAAACAAGGAAACCACGCTAGGAAGAAGAGAGTCAGGATTTTACCTTGATTTGTCTGATTCCCAAAATTCTTTCTTTAATTCAGTGGTTCTCAACCCTGGCTATCTGGGGAGCTGCTAAAACATTGATACCAAGACCCCTACTCCAAACAAATAAAACGGGGTGAAGGTGAGGCTGGAAATCTGTCACCTTTAAAAGTTATAGGAAGGGACATCCTTGGTGGTCTAGTGGTTAAGAATCTGCCTTATGCAGGGGATATGGATTCCATCTCTGGTCGGGGAAATAATATCCCACATGCTGCAAGGCAACTAAGCTGGTGCGCCACAATGAGAGAGTCTGTACCACAACAAAAGATCCTGTATGCCAAAACGAAAGCCGGACACAACCAAATAAATAAAAAAAAATTTTTGAAGTTTCAGGAAGGATCTAATTTGATACTCAGTAAATAATTAAATCAAGGTCTTAATTATGCTCCTCTGCCTGTGCTACCTACCCACACGCCCATGTCCTGCCTAGTCCGTGCCCACAAACAAGGGCTTCTTAACAGAGAAATTTCAAATACTAGCTGTTCAAAAATAGTAGACAAGTATTCACCATTTATGAAAGACTTGCTTTGGGCTGGGAACTTTCTGTTACCTTTGATTCTTCTGGTAACCATGTAGAAATGAAATGTAGTCAAGTTTCCCTGGTTTAAACAACTTATTGCCTGGTACAAATAAGCTCTCAGTAAACAGTACTGTTACCATCATCATCATCTTCTTCATCATTTCTTGAGTCCCCACAGCAGCCTCCAGACCAGTCAGCTCCACCTGCTAAACATCTAGGGATCTGTTCCCTTCTTACCATCCTACCTCCATCCCTGAACCTGATTAAACAGCTCACCTGGGCAGCTGCAAAAGGCTTCTAACAGTTTCCTGTGTCCAACCTCATCCTCCTTCAATCCATTTTCTACAAAGCAGCCAGGGTGATCTTTTAAAAACACAAATACTTAGCCTTCCTTGAAAATAGTGATAATTATCTGGCCACCATGTGAGATTCAGTAAGGTAAGCCCTTTATAAAAGCACCCAGTGGAGGGGCAGAAGGAAAGTGAAGTGAAAGTCAGTCATGTTTGACTCTTGGCAACCCCATGGACTACACAGTCCATGGAATTCTCCAGGCCAGAATACTGGAGTGGGTAGCCGTTCCCTTCTCCAGGGGCTCTTTGCAACCCATGGATCAAACCCAAGTCTCCCACATTTCAGGCAGATTCTTTACCAGCTGAGCCAGCAGGCAGGCCCAAGAACCCTGGAGTACGTAGCCTATCCCTTCTCTAGGGGATCTTCGCGACCCAGGAATGGAACTGGGGTCTCCTGCACTGCAGGCGGATTCTTTACCAGGGAAACCCAGTGGAGGGGCAGGTGGGCTGAATCTTTTCCCTGCTCTGTCTGCCAAGTCGGCTGGACTAGGAGACTGCGCTGGCCCTGAGGACAGGATGCTTTCTAGTGACTCATGGGCCTGGAGCGAGTGAGTGAGTGAGTGTTTGCGAGGGGGGTTGGGGGGGAGGGGGGGGGCTTGGTTTAGGGAAAGGGTTGTGTGCTTTCCGAATTCACACAAAAAGTTTTGTAGTAATAGCAACTGCCCTGAAATTGAACCTACCTCATTATTATGCTAGATAAATGTAGAAATTTAAATAAAAAGGAGGCTCCCTAGGGGAGTTGAATTTGAACCCAGACTGTCAGTCTCTAAAGCACCTATCCTAACCCCTGCTGTTTTCCCTGGAATACAGAGAAGTGATGCTCTCAGGGGGATTCTACAGATAGAAAATTCTTTGGGCTAGCCAACTGGGAGAAGCTTCACAGGAGTGGGAGGTGTGGTCTCTTCCATCAGGGCCAAATTAGGCCAACAAAAGCCAACCAGCTTGTTCCCCTTGCTGATCTAGTTAAGGCCCCAATTCCTTCGACCTTCAAAACAATGTAAAACTAAGGAATTCCCTGCTGATCCAATGTTTAACACTTCCACTGCAGGGGCCCTGGGTTTGATCTCTGGTCTTGGGAACTAGGATCCCACAAGCCATGCTGTGCTGCCAGAATAAATAAAAATAAAGTAACTTTACTAAAGGGGGCATGTAAATATAGCTTTTAAAAAATGTAAAACTTTTGACGATTCAGATGACAAAGGAAAGGTTTATGCTTGGTACCTGACCTGTTTCAAGCAGATTCATTGCAGGCTACTTATTTGATAGGTGGGGTAGAGATAAAGAAAATGAAATTTTTATGTGATGATCCATCACTCTTCTTCCCTATCAGATCGCTGTCTTTGCTGACCCTCAGATTGAATGCTTGGCACAGCAATTTAGAAGGAGAAGATCTCTTAGAAATAATCTACTCCAGTGGTTGGCATCCCAGGACACCTTGAAGGCTGGGAGTCTTCACATGACCTCTCAGTATTTCTAAACTTATATGTGTATCAAGGTAGCAGAGAGTCATGAAAACATTATTTCTTTGCCTTTGATTAGAACTTTAAAAACTGAATATGTTAAAACTTTGGACATCTCCTGCTAGGTTCTGGCCAGCAGCTATGTGTCTTTAGTTGATAAAAATAAAATGACAAAGGCCCCCAGTCACACTCAGAGTCCATGCAAGAGTCCTGATTCCCAGAGCAGGGTTTAGTTCCATCATGCCATCCCATCATTTTCTTGATATTTAAGTCAAAGACAAATCCTGTTTCAAACAAATGCATCCTGTGATAAATAGTTTCAAATCACACAGCTTGAATTTCAATATAATAATTTTTTGTTCAAATTTCATTGTAAAGAAAACTTAAACTACATTAAGCTAAATTTAAAACCAGATCAGTTGCCATCAACAGAAATATTATAAACACCAAGCTGTGATGGAATTCCAGCTCACGGTGGTTGCCTACCAGGGCTCAGAAGCCCAGCCTTTTCCCCCTGTTAAGAGGCAAGCAGGGAGGAGGTGCTAGAGAGGTATTGAAGGAAAAACCAACTCCAAACTGTGCCTTTCTCTAGACTTACTCAGAATAGAGAAAGGCAATATGAAAAGGAAATAATTTTCTCACAAAAAATTATCTCATATTCCTGCCCCTTTTAACTCACAGGAGAAATACCACCCACAGAGGTTGTGAAAGAAGTTAGACATGGGTCCTCCATCCCATCCACTATCCTCACCTCCCCAGTTTGACCAAGGAGCCACCTTCTTCTCCTCTTGGATGAACCATTTCTACTTCTTCTTCTTCATAGTTTACTGACCCTTTATTCCCTTGGCTCCCTGATTCCAGGCCCTGCGTCCGTATTACTGGTTCTCGAGTTATGTGTTCCGTGCTGGCTGGTGGGGAGGATTCCTTTGAATCTTAGAGGAGGAGAGTTGATAAAGGTGATGGGGATAGGTAGAGCCACTGCTCTTGACCAGGCCCTATTCCTGTTCAATAATCCAGGCTTGTTTAGTCCTTCAGTTCTTCCCATTCTGCACCGTGCTGTGGGAATGCAACTAAGCCTAAATGGTAATCCTGACCCCGACAAAGCCCTCTGCCCCTTCCTCCCTTTCCCCTCCTTCCTGTCTTGCTGCTCCTCCATAATAAGCAGGGTGCTCCAGTTTCACCCTTGATACCTTTTGCTTGGTCCTGCCTTCCTAGGGCATTCGCAAACTGTAATAATACTTCGTCATTCAGTATGTACGTTAGTGAGGTTATTTAACCGTCCAACATTTTATCCTGTTCACCACCTTACCTTGGTGAATTCTGGGAATTTAATCATCCAAAGCCAACCAGAATGTGACTATAGAAACCAGCTTACCTGTTACCTGAAATTTCTCAATTAGCTACTCCTGTTCCATGTCCCTCGTGTTTGTTTATGCTCCAAAGCCCTGATTATCTAAAATTCCTTTACCCAGAACCTCAGTTATCTGCAGTGAGGGTGTGTTACTGCGCATGTTTTATTTACTTTGAACACTGTCTGGCTCATCTGAAACCCTGCTTGTCCGATTTAATTCAGTGCTTGCCTAGGTTCTTCAGATCATTGGGGCTTTGGGGATCTGTACGCCATTTTCTCATTGTTTAACTTCTGCAGCAGAATAACTTCAATTTCAGTCTTACTCTATGGTGGAAACATATGCTATGTTATCTGAATCCTACAGTTGTTCCACTATCTTTGTTCCTGCCTATTTTAAAAAACCCACATTAAAAAATAAAGAATTGGACTTTTTAAGCTCCTTTGGTATTCTGAGGCAGCGTTGCCAAAGGGAAATGATGCTGCTTTGCATTTAGAGACCTGTTTCTTGGCTTGGCTCTACAGTTGACTGTGTAACTTAAAACAAGCCCCCTGGGCTTCCCTGGTGGCTCAGTGGTAAAGAATCCACCTGTCAATGCAGGAGACTTGGGTCAATTCCTGGTCTGGAAAGATCCCACATGCTGTGGAGCAAATAAACCCCTGCACTACGACAACTGACCCTGTGCTCTAAGGCCCAGAAACCACAACCGCTGAAACCCACATGTCCTAAAGCTGAAGAAGCCACTGTAATGAGAAGGCCACGCACTACAACTAAGAATGGCCCCCCACTCACCGCAACTAGAAAAAAGACTGCACAGCAACGAAGACCCAGCACAGCTAAAAACAAATAAATAAATAAAATTATAAACAAAAAATAAGGCCCCTAAGACCCCACATATTTCCATTTCTCAATCAGCCTGTTGGGGATAATAGTACCCAAGCTTCCTAGTTACCTGATGTTCTATAGATAATAGAGTGTAGCTGTAGAAAAATTCAGAGGGGTAATAGCCTTTTCATAAGTCATCTAGAGAGAGTTATTCACAATTAAGTAATAAGTAATCTAGAGCATGTGTATCCTTCATAATTATTTTTGTAATATCTCATATTTGGCAAAGATTAAGATTGAGAAGTATTAATGGAAAACTGGCATTGGACTGAGGCTTTTGCTGAACAATATGGAAATGTTGATTCCTATAAAATGAGCACCCTCACTCTCTGTGAACACTTCCCATAATAGAAACAAAGAGCACTACTTTTAGTTTTCATTATTGAACATTCAGTTAGATATTTCTTTTGTGTGTGTGTGTGGCTTATCAGTTAGATATTTCTATCTTTAATTAGGCAAAAATATCCCATTGAGGAATATCATTCAGCCATAAAAAAGAACAAATACCATGCAGCAACGTAGATTGTCATACTGAGTGAAGTAAGTCAGAGAAGAGACAAATATCATATGATATTGCTTATATGTGGATTCTAAAAAAAGGTACAAATGAACTTATTTACAAAACAGAAATAGAGTCAGATATAGAAAATAGATAATTAACAAGGACCTACTGTAATAGCACAAGGAACTCAATACTCTGTAATGACTTATATGGGAAAAGAATCTAAAGAATAAAAATATATATATATACATATATATATATATCTGATTCATTTTGCTGTACCCCTGAAACTAACACAACATTGTAATTCAACTATACTCCAAAAAAACTTTTTGTTAAATTCCATTAGGAAATTTTCACCTGCTTTTCCTACTGCAATTCAACATACCAATCATTTACCAAGCGTCTAGTATATGCAAAGTCATATCAGTCATTTAGGTTTACAGAGATAAATTCAGCTTGGTTTCTGCACTCAAGATCTTTGCAAATGCTCTACAAATGAAGAGCCAAATGCAGTTTTGAATATTTTAAAGACAGACACACTCTACTTCTGGCTAAGCTGTAATTATAAAGACTAGATTTAACCCTCCTTCATGGAACAAACAAAACAATGAGCAAAGTCCATGCAACAACAGTTTTTAAGACACTGAATATCAGGTAACAAAACAGCAGTGATTTCCAAGAGATAGGAAGCAAATAATTGTTCCTATAAGACAAACCCTACAGAAGCTTATTACCTGGAGAGGGGTTTCAGGCTGTGGTGCAGGGAAGGGGAATCCAGGCAGAGGAATCCAGTGGACTCTCTGAAAGAAGTAGACAGAACCACCAGAGCTTGCAAGACAGACTATTCAATAGGAGAGAGCGGCCCAGAGTGAGAACAAGAGACGTCTACAGAGCATCCTCCCTGATATTCCACAGCGCATACTGATCAAGGAAGGCATGTGAGGAAGCTGCCCAGTGAGGAAGGCACCACCCCCAAATTAGAGGCTGCAGGACCATGAATATTGCCTCTTTCCACCAACCAGACTGGAGAGCCTCACAACTCCTGGGGCACTGGGTAGGACACTCAGAAGGCTCTTTTCTCAGTAATGAAAAATAATTCATCCTAGACTAAACACAGTTCTGGTTCCACCTAACAAATCTTAAAAACAAGACCCAGAAGGAGAAAACTGTTTACAAGCAATTTAACTGCATCCCAGAACAAAGCTCAAGAATATTTATAGGAATACAAAAATAGCCAGTAACAAAGGAAAATTCACAGAGTGTGGCAGCCAGTTAAAAATGACCTGTTATGCAAGGGAGCAGGAAAATATGACCAATGCTAGGGAGAAATAACAGCCAGTCAAAACCAGTCCAGAACTGACACAGATGTGAGAATTAACAGACAAGGACATTCAAACAAGTATGAAGACTGTACTACAGGTGGTCACCTAGTGAAGCACAAACATGAAAGACATTTAAAAGACCCAAATTGAACTCTAGTGATGAAAACTACAATTTCTGAGATAAAAATTACACTGAATGGATTTAACCACAAATTAGATATTGCCGGGTAAAACCTTTAAGGAATTTTAAGAAATAGCAGTAGACACTATGCCCAGTTAAACACACAGAGGAAAAAAGAAATTAAAAAAGCAGAGACTCCCTGATCTTTGGAACAATTTAAGGCCGCCCAATATTCATGTAATTGAGGTCTACAAATAAAGTAAATAGGATTAAAATAAAACTGAAGCCAACATATGGGACACATAAAACTAAAACGGGGAATATTATAAACAAGTTGTTCAAACTAATAAATAGAGTAAAACCAAAAATCAGAGGAAGGCCAACAACCAAAGGATGACAGCAGTATCTCATCAGAAACAATGCAACCAAAGTGAGCTAGAGGAATAGCTTGACACATGAAAACTTGTCAACCTAGAATTCTATACCCAGTGAAAACACCTTCCAGAGGTTAAGACAAAATATAAAGACTTGTTAGACACACAAAAGAAGACAGAATCTGTCACTGGCAGGTCCACGGTATCAGTTCTAAAGGAAGCTCTTCAGGCAGAAGGAAAAGATACCAGATGGAAATCTGTATCTCCACACAGAACTGGAAATGGTTATGACATAGATAAGTATATGAGATTTCTAAAACTTGGTTAACTCTCTCTAAAAGACAGTTGACTATTTAAACAACAAAAACAAAGTAAAGTAAGGTTATAATATATATAAAGGAAATGTATGTCAAAAATAGCACCAAGCCTTAAGGGGAGAAATAGATGTGTTTCACTGTTAGGTTCCTAAGCTCTATGTGAAGTATAGTATAACAGAACAATGAGTTTTGGCTAATAAGACAATAAAAGAGTTCAAAGGGAAGAATAAAAAATACTCAACCTAAAAAACAGAGGAAATAGAGAACAAGTAACAGATAGGGGAAAAAATAGATCTTTTCATCCACTCAGGACACAAAGAAAAAACTACATCATTCTTTCCAGCGTAAACAGCCTCGCCTTATCTGGGAATGCTGCCAAAGCCTTATCTGAGGTAAGTACTTTAGGAGAAGGTGCTTTACCTCCTCAGGATCTGACCTTGTCCTCCTGTCATTACCAATAAGCAGAGTCAGGTCTCAGCACAGCCCTATTCAGGAAATGCAATGTGTTCTCCTTGTATACCAACAGACTTGCAAGACCTGGCAAATATGTGCTGGCAGAAACCAGCAAAATACACATGGAAGTGCATCTTGAGAAGACTGCCAAGGGAGACGTGCCTATAAATATGGGTGGTAAGAATTCATTGATATGGGAGCCTGCTTTCTTGACTTAGGATTTAACATCCTGGCAAAAACACCAGAATCTAGTCATAACACACTGTTGGCATGACTCTGAAGATTGGATACATCAGTAGATCACAGTGAATAAGGCATAGTTGCTAGAATGACGTTGGTGGACTATCCAGGAAGGGCCAAGGGAGGATAGAAACGTTACATTGGATTTATTAGTGAGAGCAGAGAACTCTCCACCTCTCTATATTCCCCAGGAGGTCCTAGAAGACATCTCATTGACTAAAGCAATAAGAAATACACTGATGAAGAGAACACTGGCATCTTTTTGAGGAATTCCATGGTAACTTTTCCTATGAACCGGAGTTAATAGGAGGAGATGCTGCCATGGGTCTAGGCTCCTTATCATCAACCAAGATAATAGGATTCTGGAATGTCAGAGGCCAGGTGGCAATTCTTAAGTGAAAGTAGGATATGTGATTACTACACAAGCAACAAGGCTGGAAGGTGCTTTGGTCCTCAGGCATCTAAGGTAGTGGCTAAAAAGCCAGAGTGTTCCCAGTGATGACACAGATGAACAGCCAACTAGAGTGGTGCTTGACTTATACAACTGGGTTTTAAAAACCGAGAGCTAACCCAAACACACTTCAGAGTAGACTAAATACATCCATAGGTTCATCTTTTGTTATCTCCCCATTCCCCAAATGCATGATTTGGATTGATAAACAAGGGAGCTGGCATAATCCTCTCCTTGGTCCCTGACCTACAGAGCAGGAGCCATCAGGATAGGAAGGGCTAAGTGGACACAATCCAACCACATGAAAACTATCCAACCCCAACCCCACCAGCCTGGAGAGTAAACCCAAGTCAACACTTCATCCTGAAGAGAATCGGTGTCACCATCAAAGACAAAGTATTACTATAAAGGGATGATGTTCTCTATCATATCCCTGTGCAATTCATCTGTATGGGTCTTGAAAAAGTAAACTGTCAGATCATGGTGGACGAGAGTGGACTACCAGAAAACCAATGGACTGGTAGCCCCAAAAGCTCCTCACTGCAAAATTCAGACTAAAATTGAAGAAAGTACAGAAAACCACTAGATCATTCAGGTATGACCAAAATCAAATCCCTCGTGATTATGCAGTAGAGGTGACAAATAGATTCAAGGGATTAGATCTGATAGACAGGGTGCCTGAAGAACTATGGATGGAGGTTCATAACATTGTACAGGGGGCAGTGATCGAAAGCATCCCCAGGAAGAAGAAATGCAGAAAGGCAAAATGGTTGTCTGAGGAGGCCTCACAAATAGCTGAGAAAGAGAAGGCAAATGAAGAGAAATGAAGGCAAAGGAGAAAAGGAAAGATATACCCATCTGAATGCAGAGTTCCAAAGAATAGCAAAGAGAGATTAAAGAAAATAAAAGAAACAGAGGAAAACAATAGAATGGGAAAGACTAGAGATCTCTTCAAGAAAATCAGAGATACCAAGAGGATATTTCATGCAAAGATGGGCACAATAAAGAACAGAAACAGTAGGGACCTAATGGAAGCAGAAGATATTAAGAAGAGATGGCAAGAATACACAGAAGAACTGTACAAATAAGATCTCAATGATTCAGATAACCACAATGGTGTGATCACTCACCTAGAGCCAGATATCCTGGAGTGCAAAGTCAAGTGGGCCTTAGGAAGCATCACTCAAACAAAGCTAGTGGAGGTGATGGAAATACCTGTTGAGCTATTTCAAATCCTAAAAGATGATGCTGTGAAAGTGCTGCACTCAATATGCCAGCAAATTTGGAAAACTCAGCAATGGCCACAGGACTGTAAAAGGTCAGTTTTCATTTCAATCCCAAAGAAAGGCAGTGCCAAAGAATGTTCAAACTACTGCACAATTGCACTCATTTCACATGCTAGCAAAGTAATACTCAAAATTGTCCAAGCTAGGCTTCAATTGGAGAAGGCAATGGCAACCCACTCCAGTACTCTTGCCTGGAAAATCCCACGGATGGAGGAGCTTGGTAGGCTGCAATCCATGGGGTCACTAAGAGTCTGACATGACTGGGTGACTTCACTTTCATGCATTGGAGAAGGAAATGGCAACCCACTCCCATGTCCTTGCCTGGAGAATCCCAGGGATGGGGGAGCCTGGTAGGCTGCTGTCTATGTGGTCACACAGAGTCAGACACGACTGAAGTGACTTAGCAGCAGCAGCAGCAAGCCTCAATAGAACATGAACAGAGAACTCCCAGATGTTCAAGCTGGATTTAGAAAAGGCAGAGGAACCAGAGATCGAATTGTCAACATCACTGGATCACAGAAAAAGCAAGAGAATTCCAGAAAATAACATCTACTTCTGCTTCATTGACTACGCAAAAGCCTTTGACTGTGTGGATCACAACAAACTGTGGAAAATTCTGAAAGAGATGAGAATACCAGACCACCTTACCTGCCTCCTGAGAAATCTGTATGCAGGTCAAGAATCAACAGTTAGAAATGGACATGGAACAACGGACTGGTTCCAAATTGGAAAAGAGTACATTAAGGCTATCTATTTTCACCCTGCTTATTTAACTTATATGCAGAGTACATCATGTGAAATGCTGGGCTGGATGAAGCACAAGCTGGAATCAAGGTTGCCGGGAGAAATATCAATAACTTTAGATATGCAGATGACACCACACTTATGGCAGAAAAAAGAACTAAAGACCCTCTTGATGAAAGTGAAAGAGGAGAGTGAAAAAGTTGGCTTAAAATTCAACATTCAAAAAACAAAGATGATGGCATCTGATCCCATCACTTCATGGCAAATAGATAGGGAAACAATGGAAACAGTGTCAGATTTTATTTTTCAGTTCAGTTAGTTCAGTCGCTCAGTCGTGTCCGACTCTTTGCGACCCCATGATTCGGAGCACACCAGGCCTCCCTGTCCATCACCATCTCCCGGAGCTCACTCAGACTCACGTCCATCAAGTCCGTGATGCCATCCAGCCATCTCATCCTCTCTCGTCCCCTTCTCCTCCTGCACCCAATCCCTCCCAGCATCAGAGTTTTTTCCAATGAGTCAACTCATCTCATGAGGTGGCCAAAGTACTGGAGTTTCAGCTTTAGCATCAGTCCTTCCAAAGAAATCCCAGGATTGATCTCCTTGCAGTCCAAGGGACTCTCAAGAGTCTTCTCCAACACCACAGTTCAAAAGCATCAATTCTTCAGTGCTCAGCCTTCTTCACAGTCCAACTCTCACATCCATACATGACCACTGGAAAAACCATAGCTTTGACTAGACGGACCTTAGTCGGCAAAGTAATGTCTCTGCTTTTGAATATGCTATCTAGGTTGGTCATAACTTTCCTTCCAAGGAGAAAGTGTCTTTTAATTTCATGGCTGCAGTCACCATCTGCAGTGATTCTGGAGCCCAAAAAAATAAAGTCTGACACTATTTCCACTGTTTCCCCATCTATTTCCCATGAAGTGATGGGACCAGATGCCATGATCTTCGTTTTCTGAATGTTGAGCTTTAGGCCAACTTTTTCACTCTCCTTTTTCACTTTCATCAAGAGGCTTTTTAGTTCCTCTTCACTTTCTGCCATAAGGGTGGTGTCATCTGCATAGCTGAGGTTATTGATATTTCTCCTGGCAATCTTGATTCCAGCTTGTGTTTCTTCCAGCCCAGCCTTTCTCATGATGTACTCTGCATATAAGTTAAATAAGCAGGGTGACAGTATACAGCCTTGACGAACTCCTTTTCCGATTTGGAACCTGTCTGTTGTTCCATGTCCAGTTCTAACTGTTGCTTCCTGACCTGCACACAGATTTCTCAAGAGGCAGGTCAGGTGGTCTGGTATTCCCATCTCTTTCAGAATTTTCCACAGTTTCTTGTGATCCACATAGTCAAAGGCTTTGGCATATTCAATAAAGCAGAAATAGATGTTTTTCTGGAACTCTCTTGCTTTTTCCATGATCCAGCAGATGTTGGCAATTTGATCTCTGGTTCCTCTACCTTTTCTAAAACCAGCTTGAACATCAGGGAGTTCACGGTTCATGTATTGCTGAAGCCTGGCTTGGAGAATTTTGAGCATTACTTTACTAGCTTGTGAGATGAGTGCAATTGTGCGGTAGTTTGAACATTCTTTGTCATTGCCTTTCTTTGGAATTCGAATGAAAACTGACCTTTTCCAGTCCTGTGGCCACTGCTGAGTTTTCCAAATTTGCTGGCATATTGAGTGCAGCACTTTCACAGCATCATCTTTCAGGATTTGAAACAGCTCAATTGGAATTCCATCACCTCCACTCGCTTTGTTCATAGTGATGCTTTCTAAGGCCCACTTGACTTCACATTCCAAGATGTCTGGTTCTAGATTAGTGATCACATCATCATGACTATCTGGGTCGTGAAGATCTTTTTTGTACAGTTCTTCCATGTATTCTTGCCACCTCTTCTTAATATCCTCTGCTTCTGTTAGGTCCATACCATTTCTGTCCTTTATCGAGCCCATCTTTGCATGAAATGTTCCCTTGGTATCTCTAATTTTCTTGAAGAGATCTCTAGTCTTTCCCAATCTGTTGTTTTCCTCTATTTCTTTGCATTGATTGCTGAAGAAGGCTTTCTTATCTCTTCTTGCTATTCTTTGGAACTCTGCATTCAGATACTTATATCTTTCCTTTTCTCCTTTGCTTTTTGCCTCTCTTCTCTTCACAGCTATTTTATTTTTAGAGGCTCCAAAATCACTATAGATGATGACTGCAGCCATGAAATTAAAAGATGCTTGCTCCTTGGAAGGAAAGGTATGACAAACCTAGACAACATATTAAAAAGCAGAGACATTACTTTGCCAACAAAGGTCCGTATAGTCAAAGCTATGGTTTCTCCAGTAGTCATGTGTGGATGTGAGTTGGACCATAAAGAAAGCTGAGCACCAAAGAATTGATGCTTTTGAACTGTGGTGTTGGAGAAGGCTCTTGAAAGTTCCTTGGACTGAAAGGAGTCAAACCAGTCAATCCTAAAGGAAATCAGCCCTGAATATTCATTGGAAGGACTGATGCTGAAGCTGAAGCTCTAATACTTTGAGCACCTGATTTGAAGAGCTGACTCACTGGAAAAGACCCTGAGGCTGGGAAAGATTGAAGGCAGGAGGAGAAGGGGACAACAGAGGATAAGATAGTTGGATGGCATCACTGACTTTATGGACATGAGTTTGAGCAATCTCCTGGAGTTGATGATGGACAAGGAAGCCTGGCATGAAGTCCATGGGGTCGCAAAGAGTCAGACACAACTGAGCAACTGAAGTGAACTGAACTGAGTCCCAATCATCTCAGTTACTCAGCTAGATGTGATATTCTACCAAAGCAGATCAACACAGCCTCTGGCCCTCCATATGTTGCTATTGATCTGTGAGTATGTGCTTTTCATCTCCTTGTCAATAAACAGGATCAAAACTAGGCCTTATTTAAGTGGGAAGGACATCAGTACACATTCATAGTCTTGCTTAAGGCTATATGAAGCCTCTTATACAATGTCACAAAACAGTCTTCAGTGATCTTTTAATTGCCTCTGCTGCGCCATAAGCATGTTGGAATGCTGTGTTGATGCCATCACACAAATTTGACCTGGTAAATAGAAAGAGCAAGTTGTGTGTCAGAGAAATGAAACCCTGTGACCATTCCACAGACCACCGGATCAGTAACATTTCTAGGAGTCCAGTGATCTGGGGATGCTACAACTTTTTGAGGTAAAAGACAAGATGTTAGATCTTGTACCTTGCCTAGTTTTCTTTTGCTGCATAACAAACCACCCCAAAACTTAGAGATATAAAGCAGCCCCCATGTCACTGTGCTCACAGATTCCATGGGTCAGGAATTTGGGCAGGACACACCAAGAAAGTCTTGTCTCTACTTCTTCCAGCTTTTCTAAATTGGGGTTCCATGATTGGATTAAATCCCAATGCCCAGAGACATCCATTTGTATGCATGTAATGAACTGATTTCTCTCCTGTGTATCTAGAATTGTACTAGCTTTGTGCCATATTTGGGAGAACTCAGAGAACAGTCACTCAAACCATTTTCTCTCTTCTGTGGCTCAGACGAGGGAACTCAGTTGGAAAGCTGGCTAAAGCCTTAGGTGGGGAAACTGAAATGGCAGAAAGTGACTCAAACTGGACTGGAATCTTCTGAAATCATCTTCACCTATTTCTAGTTTCTAGGCTAGATGACTTGAAGGCTACTAGGCTCAGTGAAGACTGTCAGTTGGAACACCAACACATGGCCTCATCATTTGGCTTGGACTTCTTCATAGTATGATAGCTTCAGGGTAATTGAAAGAAAAAGTGTCTCAATACACGGATGAAGCTCCATGCCCTTTTATGACTCAGGCTCAGAAGTCAAGAAAGTAGGAAAATGTGGAGAAAGTCATGTAGAGTACTGGTCACGTAGCAGCCAGATGTCTGGTTCATATCCAGGCCCATCAGAGCTCATCCCCTGGAGGGGCAGCACTGAATCACTGGGTGAACAGGACAGCCTATGAATGTCAGCCAGCCTCTCTCCCTAGCTGCTCCCAGGACTTACATGACACATGAGACATGGGGCAGGGATAGAGGGTCAGCCAGCACGGCCCCAACCACCTGAGTGATGTCTCACCAAGACCAGTCTAGCAACTGCTGTACTGAATGAATTCCTGTCATGTAGAGAGACCTCCATCTGCACAGGCATCCTTAAAGGAGGCCAGCCAGTCACTTGCTAGTAGGTTGCTTCCCACCAGAAGCAGTGACTTAGCACCAGAAAGAGATAGGGTTAGCCTTCGTTGACATAGTGCCTCGGCCAGCACCACCACAGACTTAAGCATCCCGACATATGTGCCCACCTGGATGTCGGAGGAGTCAACACCCCAGAGGCAATCCTTGACTGATTGGTTGGTCCCAAGAGCTGGGAAATGATTCTCTCTTTCATTCCTTGAGAAGATGGTCTTCCAAGGTCCAAGCTGGATGGAGCCCCATTTGACCACACTAGGGACCAGGTTGATAAAGCACCTTGTACTGGCTTGCCTCCCATCTTTTTTGACAGCTCTTAATCTCCTGTTCCTGGTGCCTGTGTTTCCCAAATAAACCACATACATCACCCTCCTTTCTCAGGTCCTGCTTTCTGAGGGAACCCAGGCTAAGACGCTCTCCCAGACCTATTCACAAAACACATTTTTTCGGTGAAATGAGAGGTCCATGTACTATAATCCAAGAGTCTCCACTCACATGAGCACCAACGTGTCTTTTGGTTTGCTTGTTTGCTTATTTGCTTATTTTTAGGTTAAAACAAGAGTTTGGAAAACACAAAAAATCAGGTTCCTGCTTAGCTGTTGTAGACTCTAATCGTGAATGTGATGCCCATCATACTGCTCTTCAGGTAGGCTGTGCAGGTGGTGCTCTGCACAGGGGCTTGGCTAAGGAGTGGGGGGGGGGGCTTCTTTCACACAGGCAGAGTCCTAGCACAGGCTGCATCTGCCCAGAGGAAGGAGCACGCACATGTGTGCTTAATCACCCAGGCATGTCTGACTCTTTGCAACCCTATGGACTGTACTCCTCCAGGCTTCTCTGTCCATGGAATTCTCAAGGCAAGAATACTGGAGTGGGTAGCCATTCCCTTCTCCAGGGGACCTTTCCAACCCAGGGACTGAGCCTGGGTCTCCTGCACTGCAGACCTCCCTGGTAGCTCAGCTGGTAAAGAATCCACCTGCAATGTGGGAGACCTGGGTTTTATCCCTGGGTTGAAAAGACCCCCTGGAGAAGGGAATGGCTACCCACTCCAATATCCTCGGGCTGGAGAACTTCATGGAGAGAAGAACCTGTCGGGCTACGGTCCATGGGGTAGCAAAGAGTCGGACAGGACTGAGAGACTAAGCATAACACAGCGCTCCTGCATTGCAGGCGGATTCTTTACCATCTGAGCCATCAGGGAAGCCCAAGGAAGGAGTTTCCTAATTCCAGAAAGGGACAGTCAGCTCACTGAGCCATGGGCTGAGAAGTGCTTCCGTACGAAGAGGGCACATTTTCTTCTTTTGTGTTTTAGTCCATACTTCTTTATTATTAGAAACTCTTGAATATCTTTTGGAGTGTTCACTGGTCAGAGCACATCATCTATAATTTGCCTATTTGTATTTGACCAATTTTTAAAAATTAATTTTTATTGGAGTATAGCTATTTTTAAATGTTGTGTTGGTTTCTGCCATACAGCAAAGTGAATCAGCTAAATGTATACATATATCCCCTCTTTTTTGGATTTCCTTCCCATGCAGGTCACCAGAGAACCCTGAGTTCCCTGTGCTATACAGTAGGTTCTCATCGGTTATCTATTTTATACATGGTAGTGTATATATGTTAATTCCAATTTCCCAATAAGGAGGGCACATTTTCTAATCATCAGAAAATCATCCCATGAACCAGCAAAATATAGCATTCACCCTACACCCACTTCTGCTACTCAGCTCTTTATGTTCCCACGTTTGGTTCAAAGCTAAGCATATTTTCTTAATTAATTTAATGACTCAGAACACAGCTCAGCACATATTTTAAGGTTATCAGGTCCAGAAGCTTGAGAAAAAAATATTTTTGTCGTTGGAAGGAATTTTAGAGATCATCTAAGGCCAGGTCAACCCCCACATCTCACAGATGAGGAAACCGAGTCCAGATCTGCCTTTACAACACCTCCTCCGCCCACCAGACTGGATGCCAGGGTCTAGCCAGTGTGCTGCTAGGTAGCGTTAGTGACTTAGCTCAGTCTCAAGTAAAGAACTGCTGTCATCGACTAAATAACCCCTTTCCTGAAAGCAACTTTGTGAAGATAAGTGAGAAAACAAAGCAGCAATCAACACTGTGCAAACTTAAATACACATTTTTCTCTTGTGCATGATGTTTTTGGAGGAATTGCCTTTTTTTTTTTAATAAACACTAGGCAATCTCCTTTGACTTTGGTTACTAGGCATCTGTAAAACTGAGGATGTATTATTGCATTCATATTATTTCATTGTACCTTGAATGCCAGGCCATCAGAAAAAAAAGAAAAAAGAATAAAAGAAAAAGAGATTTGCTGAATAGCCATTTGATTGTGTTTTCAACAAGCTATGGACATTACATTGGGGCCTTTTGACTTGCTGGTGGCACAGCTTTGAGCATGTTCTGCTGTAGTTTGTAACTGATCACATTTCACTGTAAAATGAAAGATGAGACTGACAAAAAAATCTAATTATAAAGCCACTATTCAAGAGGAAGCCAAGAGAGCGATGCAGGTAAGCTAGTTTCAAAGACACGAAAGAGAGAGTAGGAAAGACTGCTGTGGCCCAGGCTTAAAGAATTTGTGAATTCCAGTGTGAGCTCCGTCAGTTACCTCAACATTTGTGTTGACTTGACCTCAGGACCTCAGCCAGGTGACTGCCCCTGACCTTTCTCTGGCTAATAGAAAAAACCAACGATGGTGATGTGCTGGGCGACCCCAGGCTCTTCTTTGGCCCAGAGCAGGCAACTGAGCTGGAGCACACACTTGCCATGGCTTGCCAGGGTGTAGGAATTGAAAACTTGAGAACTCATAGGCTGACCTGAGCCCCTCAGTTCCCACAGTTCTGCTCTCTATTCTAACTGATCTCAAGGGATATGAGACTGAGAAACAGGCTACTCACCTGCCCCGACCTGCCAACTGCCTTCTGCTGGGGGACTACACACCTGGGGGAAGTGACCCTGGAGGAAGTGAGATTTGAAGGATGGACAGGAGTTCACAGATCAATGCCTGCACAGTCTTCCAAAATGTGAGGGAATTGTTTTGCATCTTAGGCAGGCAGAGAATGGATCAACCTCAAACCCGATGTGACCTTGCCCGCTTCAAAAGTAGCAGGGCGAGAAAGAGTGGGTCCTTTTGTATAATACTGAACCCTACTTCTTGGTTGGAGCCCTAACTCTGTTGCTTATCAGCTCCGTGACTTGATGCAGTTACCATCAATGCTACCAGATGTTACCGCAGCTAACATCTCTCTACCTCAGTTTCCTTTTGTGGGAACTGGGGAAAATAACCACTAACAAGAACTGAAACTTTCAAATTGTGATGCTGGAGAAGATTCTTGAGAGGCCCTTAGACAACAAGGAGATCAAACCAGTCACTCCTAAAGGAAATCAACCCTGAATATTCACTGGAAATGACTGTTGCTGAAGCTGACGCTCCAATTCTTCAGCCACGTGATGCGAAGAACTGATTCACTGGGAAAGATCCTGATGCTGAGAAAAATGGAAGGCCAAAGGAGGAGGGGCCGGCAGAGGGTAAGATGGTTAGATAGCATCACCACCAACTCAATGGACATGCATTTGAGCAAACTCTGGGAGATAGTGGAGGACAGAGGAGCCTGGCATGCTGCAGTTCATGGGGTCACAGAGTCGGACACAACTTAGCAACTGAAAACAACAAACCACTAAGAGTTACTGGCTGCTTGCTGAAGCACCAAACCCAGCTCAGAGCCCTTTACTTCTGTCTATTCATTTACTCCTCATAATGACCTCATGAAGCGACACTGTAATTGTCCCCATTTTACAAGTGGGAAAACCAAGTCACACAGCTGGGAAGTAGAAGAGGCAGGATTCAAAGCCCAGCGGGCTGGCTGCATTATCCATGCTCTGAGCCACTCAGTGGAGTGGTAATGGTGTTACCTCCTTCGCAGGGTTGTTGAAAGGCTTAATGAGTTGGTCATATGAAGGGCTTAGAGCCTGCAGTGCCAGCCACCTTGTTAGCGCTCAGGAGTCACAGGCTGCCGCTATTACTCTAGTTCTGCTCTCAGTGGGGGCTGATGAAGGAGACACTGAAGCGCAAGAGGACATGTGAGCAGAGATGGGCTGGCAGGAAACAGCAAGATCTTTATGACTTGGGTCTTCCTTTCCCTGGAAGTCCCCTTTTCCCCCCAGGCAGCAGAGATGATATTACTGGGATCCAAGAATGCACCATTTTATCTCTGTACAACATTCCACGAAGACTTTCTGTGCTCATGTGGGCCAGGTGATCTGTGATCCCATCTCCATGCTTTTGAGGCTCTGAGCACAGGCAGCAAAATCAAGTCACTCACTTCACATAGCTTTAGGAGGTGCTTCCTTTCTCTTTCAGTTTCCTGGCTAAGAGATAACCATTTTCTCCAGAGAACGGAGACCAAGCGTGGGCCGGCGGGGAAGGGGCAAGCGGGAGGGAGGGGCTCTTCTCCTTCTGTTTGCTGCACACCCCCCACCACCAGCCCCGCTTCCTGTGCTCTTGGCCCTCTTCTGTGCCCCAGGAGGCTAACCTCTACGTACAGTTTAGCTGGATCCCCTTGTCAGCAGGCTTCCAGTGGGGCTTGGTCAGTGGGAGGCATCAGTAGATAAGAAAAAAGGCAGGAGAACAGGATCACAGGGGACTTCCCTGGCAGCCCAGTGGTTAAAACTTCACCTTCCAACACAGGGGATGCAGGTTCAATCCCTGGTCAGGGAGCTATGATCCCAACATGCCTCTTGGCCAAAATCAGAGCATTAAAAAGAAAAAAGAACAAAAGAAGCAATATTGTAATCAATTCAACAGACTTTTAAAATGATCTACATCAAAAATGAATAAATAAATTTTTTAAAAAAGAGAAAGGTCAGATCAGAGCTTCCCTGTTTCACGGGTGTCTGACAAGGGCAATGACTTTCGCTGCTACAGCTTCCATCAAGGGTCCCCTCCTCCACAGCCCCCACCCTGGGCTCTGATAACTACTTCCTCCTCTAGACCCAGTGCCCTAAGGCTGCTTATGGCTTCTTCCCACTGTTCCTAGTATCTGGGTGCCTAGTCACCCTTGATTGCTTCCCTCATCCACGTCACACCACTGTAAACTGTGGCTTAATCAACACTCTACATCTCCACCATTTGGTTGAACTCAGGTCCCTGCCAGGACCTTGGCTGATATACCTGTATGCATGGGGACCATTTTACCCAGGAAGCCCAGAGGTAGAGCTGTACCTGTTCCATTAATGATTATGATATAAGTTAATCTGGGTGTACATGCTGACTCACACTTTGCTAATGTTGATGAACATTAAAATTGGAAGTGACAAGGATGAGAAAGAAAACAAATAGTACACATACTCTCAGCACCAAAGATAAGGATTATTTTACCACACACATTTTTCTTATCACAAAGGGATCATGCATTGTTTCTTGGCTTAAATATATTCTGAATAATTTTCTTCATCAGAGAATATACTTAAACACTAATGAATGCACTTCTACTATGTCTAATTCCCAGGTTGTTCAGTGGGTAAAGAATCTGCCTACAATGCAGGAGACTCGGGTTCAATCCCTGGGTCAGGAAGATCCCCTGGAGAAGGAAATGGCAACCCACTCCAGTATTCTTGCCTGGAGACTCCCATGGACGGAGGAGCCAAGCATGCCACGGTCCATAGGGTCATAGAGTCGAACATGATTGAAGCGACTGAGCACATCTCTAATTCCTAATGGCTGCATAGTATTCTACCTAGGCCAGTTCCATAGTTTAATTAGTCCTCTACTAACTGCAAGGAGCTCCAACCAGTCCATTCTGAAGGAGATCAGCCCTGGGATTTCTTTGGAAGGAATGATGCTAAAGTTGAAACTCCAGGACTTTGGCCACCTCATGCAAAGAGTTGACTCATTGGAAAAGACCTTGATGCTGGGAGGGATTGGGGGCAGGAGGAGAAGGGGACGACCGAGGATGAGATGGCTGGATGGCATCACTGATGGACGGAGTCTGAGTGAACTCCGGGAGTTGGTGATGGACAGGGAGGCCTGGCGTGCTGCGATTCATGGGATCACAAAGAGTCGGACACAACTGAGCGACTGAACTGAACAAACATTTAGGTTGGTTCCAGTTTTCCTTGTTATAAACACTGCTGCCATAAACATCCTTGTACGATACAAAATACTACTTAAAAATGCAACACAATAAACTGGGGCTTCCTGAAGCAAAGCTGCCCGTATGCTGCAGCAGTATGGTCACTCCCTCTCAAGAGATAATAACATCAGTCTTCCAGGCCTCCCACTGATGTTGCAAGGTTCAACTGGGAAAATGTATATGCAAGTTCTTTACAAGCTGTGAAGTGTATGGGCTGGTTTTGATAGTGCCATCTTCTTCTTTCACAACAACCCTGCAAGGTAAGCATGGTGCATATATCCTCAAGGCACACAGTACTGACAATTTTAGCAGACATAAAGCACGGAAGGCTTCCTTTTAGGCTTTTATATATTTATTTCTCTTTAGCACAACACAACAAAGAATTGTGTGTAAGGAAAGCAGCCTTCCTGTGCTAGAGTAAACTAGCAGCTGGCAGTACATTCAATCAGCACATTAACTCATTGTGTCCCTTCCAGAGGACTGTTTCCAACAATTGAAGGAATGTGAGTTGCCTGAAAGGTCCCCCAGGGCCCTAAGGTCCCTCGCGGCCAGTACTGGTTAGCCCAACTCCTGCCACTGATTAGTCATAATGACCACTATCTGGTCCTTTCCTGATAGTCTCTTCTACAAAGCACTTTGGCTAACTCTGCTTGATTTAAAAAACTGAGCAATAGTGTAGCTTTTATGGACATTTTTATGGCAAATATAGAAACTACACTGACATCTCATATAGAAACCATCCCCTTGCTCAGAAGAAAGCACTCTGGGACGAATTCTTGATTTGCCTTCTGAATGTTCTCTGCTCTTGCTAAGGCAATACTGTTAAAATGTCAAACACGGTTTCCTGAAGAGAGTCTTACGTAGTTTCCAAGTCTTCATGAAAGGTGCTCAGCAAGTTTTGAAAATCTGACTGGGGTCATGCCTAATGTTATTTGTTAATCAGTGTGAGAAGAAAAGGTTTCTATATGTTAAAGCAGTTTTGTTCTACCAAGATGAATGAGATTCTGGGGTGTGAAAATGCTATGTGATTGCTTGCTTTCTATTGTGGTTTGGTTTTTCAACAAAAATTCAGTAAAGGGGACGTAACCCTACTTTACAATGTCAAGAAGAGTTTTTACCTTAAATCCTCATGAATGAAGAAAAGGCACAAAGCCTTCTCTCTCTTTTCTCAACTACTGGGTCATTTTCATCTCTTCTGGGAGGGACATAAAGGGGGCACAGGACACAGTGTTCATGTAACTAGCCGCCACAGTAAGAGAGGCCCCCAGCTTGTTTTCTGTGTGAATCGAGGAAGCACCTGCCACCTCATCAGACAACCTGATCCAGGGGTCTTGGCAAGGAAAGGTCTGCGTGCCTCGCACAGAGATACTGAAATTGCTTTTGTTTCCTTCCTGCCTAATTTTATCTCTGCAGCTATTTCACTGTTTCCATGGGCTTATTCCTTTCCATCACTACTTCTGCCCCCTCCTTTTTTACAGTCGTCTATTCAACCAAAGAAAATGAATAAGAAAAATAATTGTGATAGTGGGGAAAAAAAAAAAAAGAAGACTCCAAACTGCCATGTGTGAGACCCAGGGGAGTCCCTGATTAATTTTCATTTTCATCGTTTAATTCCAAGCTTGGCCTGATTCAGTAAGTGTGTGAATAAGTCTGGTCATGCACTGGATTTCCTTGCAGCTTTAGAAAAAAATGAACCAGCTCAAGTCTCTTTCTCACCAGGACAGTCTCCTGATGCACAAGAAATATGATTCCATGTACAAGGGGTCCCGACAGCACAGTGAGAGACCTTGGTCACAGAACAATTCCCAGAGTGGGAACTTTGATAGATTTTAGAAAGCAGCCACCTAACACTGAAAGCATCACACTGCAGACAGGAGCGCCGATTCCTTTGTTTCTGCCTTCCTTGTCTTTTCTTGGATCCATGACTCCTATCCATCTTGTGTGTTCAAAATACTGACTCTGAAAAAAAAATGAAGTAGCAAATAGGTACAAGGGTTAGAACCCTGAGTCTAATTTGAAAAACACCACCAGCATGATAATAGTACCACTAGTACTTGTGAAAGTCCAAACGCATGGGGAGCTCACTCTATGTTGGGAACAATCAGGAAAGGCACAATGCAGGCAGCAGCAGAGGTGAGCTGGAAGTGGACAGGCAGGAAGATTGGATGGGACTGAACAACTGGGGCAGGGGGAGAAGAGATGAGCCTTAGAGGAGTACTAGCTGACAGAGGTGAGAAGGTGAGCTGGAAGGGGCATGTTAAGGAAGAGCTGTGTCTGGCTGAAAGAGTTTTCATGAAGAGGTTGTGGCATCGAGGGGGGGCATGCCATTAAGAACCAGTTGAATCACTGGAAGTCTAAGTGATTTGGACTGCATTCTACAGGCCACAGAAAGTCACTGGACATTTTTAGGCAGAAGAGTGGCAGGGAAAAGCTATCTTTAAAGAAGAGCAACGTGGCCCTGATAACCCACATGGATGCCAAGACTCCGGCAAAGCCCAGCTGTCCGCCTTGAGGCCTGGGAGAAGATGGTGGCCATAGCAATGGAGCGAGAAGAAATGAATGACCAACGCTGGCACAGAAGACTTGACAGAACTCTGGGAGCTGCCCGGCATCCTCTCAGGAAAGACCTTATGGATAAAGCCTTTTCTCTTTTGGTAAAAAATCCGCCTAATCTATTCCTTTCATTTCCCCTGACAGTCTGATCCATAATGCTGTGCTAAGGGCTTAGGGGCAGATGATAACTTAAAAGAGGAGCAAAAGGACACACAGTTGACCAGTGACGAGAAACATTAAGCAGTAGGCCCACTGTAAGAACTCACTTCTCGTAGAATTCCTTCAACATTCTGGTAAGATAAGTTTTCAACAGGACAAAACCAAAAGAATTAGACAGGGTTTGGGGGAATCATACGAGAAGCTGTTTACTCCAGATTTTCCTTCAAGTTGTGGCATGTGGCTTGTGGTCGATTGCCGTGACACTAAGAAAGCAAGTTAGCCTGGATTAAATATCAGTTTTCTGCTTTCCAAATTACCTTGATTGCTCAGGGTCCTTGCCCTTCACACATCTGGCCTCCAGGAATGAGTCATTTAAAGTGGCACCCCCAAAGAGAAGTTTCTGTTCTCTTCCATTGCGCTAATGTGTACTCTGTACTTGGACTGCCTGTTAAAACAAATTAGGGAGAAAAACAGGAGTGTCTAAAAGCAGCCATGCAAAGTTCCACAGGCACAGGGTCTGAGGGAAACTCAGCCGGGCCAAAATGACCTCCGGCCTCTGCCAAGGAGAAGAACCTTGCTTCTAAGAATGTTCTGCAGCCTTCTGCAACTCCTTCCCTGACAGGCATCAGTGGTGTGACAATTAGGTGTGGTGGGTGGGCATTTCTGTGGGCTGGCAGCCTATTTTAACTTCCAACTGTGGGAGTGAGCTTTAACTCTGTGCTAAAATTAGGGGAATCCAGCAACTCCTGTGGTTATTTCAATCAGTTCCCACTTATTGAGTAGCAGCAGCACAGTTAAGTAATAACATGGTAACCTTGCCAAGACATAAATGAAGTGCTGAGTGTTGCCCAGTTGGATCTGAAATCACTTCAATGATCTAAGTGGAGAACCAAACCAACAAAAGAGCTGCTGGCACCTCTGGGATGGGGGAGCTGGGGACATGGCTAGTGTCCCCAGAGTGGTTCTTCTGATGTTTGGGGAAAACGTAAGGGAGAGGAACTGATTGGCCTGGGAATCCACATCTCCTGGAAGAAACATCAGGAGTGAGGTTTGGTCAGGAAGCCTGGGTTTGATCTCTGCTCGCAGAGACCACGCAAGAGTGACTCCCCGCCAGAGCCAGGGCACCCAAGTAGACCTTGGCCCCAGTTGCTTCGGTTCACACCACAGTAACGAATGCAATACCAACCTAGAGAAGCAGCTTCTTGTGGCTGTGCTGTGCACAACACTGCCCTGGCTGGCTCTGCTTTGAGAGGAGGTTTTCCTCTAGATGAGAAAGAACAGGGCCAGGATGCCAACACCCAGTTCAGACCAGGTGGCCAAGGTTAAGTGGAAGAGGAAAAGAAGGCAGATGGCAGAACCAGAAGCCTTGAAGAAAGGTTCTATTGAGGATGTTAACAGCACTAAGGGGCTGATCACCCCCAAACCATCCCCACTGGATTGGGGTTAGAGTGCGGGGGAGGGGGCGGAGGGAGACCTGAGGTGGTGAAGCTCATTGATAACCACACATTGACCCAGACAAACCCCAAGCCTGTGGATTATGCAGGGCTTTTCATTTCACCTCCCCCACACTGTGTTGACCCTTTTCCTCTGGATGGTTAGGCTGATTGGACTTGAAGTCCAGCCTGCCCTCCAGGGGCAGAAGTTCCACAAGGACAGGTGTAGCAGGTGACAGAACGCCTGGCAGCTATCACACAGGTCTGCCTACCACACACACCATCACCGTTCAGCCCATCTGAGAACCAGAAGGAGAACAGGAAAGAAGAAAAAGGGAAATCAGCTGATTGTGCTGATGCCTTAGTGTGGATGTCAACTCTGGATGCACTCCAGAGTTATCTAGGGAGCGTCTTAAAAATACTGATACCTGGACCCTACCAATTACCTTGAAAGTGTAAACGTGTTAGTCGCTCAATCGTGTCCAACTCTTTGCAACCCCAGGGACTGTAGCCCACCAGGCTCCTCTGTCCATGGAATTCTCCAGGCAAGAATACTGGAGTGGGTAGCCATTCCCTTCTCCAGGGGATCTTCCTGATTCAGGGATTGAACCCAAATCTCTCACATTGCAGGCAGATTCTTTACCATCTGAGCCATGGCTTTGGAATTGTTGAATCTCCCCTTGTGATTCCAATGAGCAACAGGCACGGCACACACCACTTCAGCCTTTCTTGCAGAGGCTAGGTAAGGGAGAAGACTGAAGCTTGGACTAACAGAAAGCATGGGCACAGACTCCCGGAGTTCCAGGTGGAGTGCCCTATTATAGGTGGCCAGACCAGTGTCCCTCGTCCCTTACCTGAAAGTCGACTCACTTCCACGCCTTCCTGACAAGGAGCCTCTGGAAACCCCTCCTCCCTGCCAAACGCCCATGAGGCCAAGCAACCCTCAGTGGGACACAGCTGACTGGCTGAAGGTCACCTTATGTGGAGCTGATTTCAATGATCTCTTCTTATTCTTATCGTTTGAGTTTCAGTAGAAAGGCACAAAGAAAATTTCACATAATGTAAAAAAAAAAAAAATCTGAGCACCAGCTCTATTATTGGGTTGAAGGTTTGGTCCTGTTATACTTCAAACAATGAGGAAGCCTGCTCAGGTCAGAGTAGCAGAGCTCAGCAGCAGTGAAGCTCCTCTGTCCTTTCTTGACCCCTAGAAACCCACCCATCCCACGTCCCATGCCCTGTACACCACAGCATCTTTCATATTCCAACAGTACCAGGAGTTAAAAGCTGAATGCATTTCTTTGCCTTTTGTTTGAACAATCCCCTTCACTGCTTCATCCTGAAATTGGGGCTCTACTGAAAAGTTAGTAGCTTTTGTTTCATTCATTAATGAATTAATGTTTTCATCCAACAAATCTTTCGTTAAATCTATTCCTTGCCAGGCAGTGTGGGGTTCCAGGAGAGAGAACGTCCGGGCAGATGCAGCCAGTGCTTCCCTTTCACGGGAACCTTCCCTAAGGAATCCTACAAACACATGTTAATCACAGCTTTGCTCCCCCTGGGCCTGATCTGGCGGGAATGTTGGGGAAGAGAGGCTTGAGCTAAGGCAAGAAGGTGAGGAAGAGTTGACTCTGGGAAGGCTGGGGGCTGGAAGGATGGTCCAGGCAGAGGAGGACGCACAGGCAGAGGAGCTGAGTAGGGAGGGGACACATGTAGGAGGAACTGAGAAAAGAGCTGTGCATGACTGAGGCCATATTAAAATGTCTCATCAAGCCTAAGGTCAATAGAAGGGGCCTCAAAATGTGTTTACCAGTCTAGGGTAAATGTAAAGATGTCAGAAAGAGCTTCCAAATTTGGTACCCTCCCACCCCTAATTCATACCATTTCTTTCCATTTAAAACGTGGAGATCTCTTTGAAATGGCAAAATCCTTTTTAAATACCCAAAGGCCTGTATCATTTCTTCATTCAGGTATTCATTCTACAACTATTCCCAGGCACCCACTATGTGCTGGGCACTGCCTGTTGGCTTCTGCCCATACAGAGCTCACAGCTGGGGAGAGACACAGGCAGCAACAACAGGTGAGTTGCCAGGGCTCCCCCACACCACCCCGAGAGCTCCTGATAGTCCCAGTGCCTCCCTGCACCCAGGCATCCTCAAACTGGCATTAGCATGCACAAAGTGAGACAGGAGCAAAGGTTCCAGCTCTTACCAGACTCATGACGAGAGACAGGTAACACGTAACAAAAACATATGCATATACAAAAATCAGGCAGTTACAAATGCAATAACAAATAAATCAGGGAAGGGGGATACCAGATGATGAAGGACTTGCTGGTTTAGATTCATTAGTCAAAGAAGGTTTCTGCTTAAGCAACTTTTGTGCAGAATATGCTAGGAGGCTGCATAAAGGAACAGCTTTCCACAGAGATGGGAAAGCCAGGGCAAAGATCCTGACATAGAAACCTGCTTTACATGTTCCAGAAACATAGGGAAGTCAGGGTACCTGGAGAGGGGGAAATGGAGCTGGGGAAGCAAGAGGAGGACAGGGTGGTGATTTCAGAGGAGGAGGCAGGAGCCAGACCACAGAGCATCTTGCAGGGGACAGTAAGGAGTTTGGATTCTGAGTTGCAGTAGGAAGTCAGCATCTGTAAGAAAGCTATATGCAGCTGGCTAAGTGTTGAGAGAAAATAAATCAGGTTAAGGGGATGGAGAGACTTGAAGACCACGGAGGCTCTTTCAAACAAGTGGTCAGAGAAGTTCTCTCTCTCAGGAAGTGACTTTAGGGCTGAATCTTATACTATCTGAAGCAGCAGTCATGCAGATATCTCCGAGAAGCTGCTTCCAGGCAGAGGAAACAGCACTGAGGTGGGAATAAACTTGACATCTTCTAGAAAGAGCAAGATCAGAATGACTGGTCTGCAGTATGGGAGGAAGAATGGGAAGAGAAAGGGCCAGGAAAGCAGGTGAGGGCTGGTTCAAAAGGCCCTTAGAGGCCAGAGTAGGAGAATTTTGGAGAATTTTCAGTAGAGAAATGACATATTTGTTTTACTAGGATGAATGATTGCTGTGTTGAGGACAGACAATAGCAGGGAAGCACTGGAAGTATTGAGACCCGATAGGAGGCAGCTGCAATAGTTGGGGCCTAGAATGGCCATGCTCTGCCTGGCGATGCCAGCGGGGATTAGGTTCTGGATCTGTTCTGAAAGAACCAGCAGTACTCGAAGATGAATTGGATGCAGAGGTGGAGAAAGGGGGAAAGAAAGGATGGATTTTGCTTTTGTTGTTTGCTGGCTTGTTAAGGGAATCTGATCAAAGTACAGGGGATTTTGATGGTTAGTCTTAACCAAGAAGTTCAGTTCAGTTACTCAGTCGTGTCCGACTCTTTGCGACCCCATGAATCGCAGCTCGCCAGGCCTCCCTGTCCATCACCAACTCCCAGAGTTCACTCAGACTCACATCCATCGAGTAGGTGATGTCATCCAACCATCTCATCCTCTGTTGTCCCCTTCTCCTCCTGCCCCCAATCCCTCCCAGCATCAGGGTCTTTTCCAATGAGTCAACTCTTCACATGAGGTGGCCAAAGTACTGGAGTTTCAGCTTTAGCATCATTCCTTCCAAAGAAATCCCAGGGCTGATCTCCTTCAGAATGGACTGGTTGGATCTCCTTGCAGTCCAAGGGACTCTCAAGAGTCTTCTCCAACACCACAGTTCAAAAGCATCAATTCTGCAGCACCCAGCTTTCTTCACAGTCCAACTCTCACTTCCATACATGACCACTGGAAACACCATAGCCTTGACTAGACGGACCTCTGTTGGCAAAGTAATGTCTCTGCTTTTTAATATGTTATCTAGGTTGGTCATAACTTTCCTTCTGAGGAGTAAGCGTCTTTTAATTTCATGGCTGCAGTCACCATCTGCAGTGATTTTGGAGCCCCCAAAAATAAAGTCTGACACTGTTTCCAGTTTCCCCATCTATTTCCCATGAAGTGATGGGACCAGATGCCATGATTTTAGTTTTCTGAATGTTGAGCTTTAAACCAAGAAGAGTGTGGTGCAAAACCCAAGCCTTAGGCACTGTGAAGAGCCACAGCCTGGCCATGATGGAGCTCTGGAGGGAAAAGAAGAGGACCATGAGACTGGGACAAAGTGAGCAAGGAGAGAAGGCAGGCCTGGGCCCCCAAGGAGAATGAGCCTGGGGAGATCCCCTGGAGGAAGACTCCACAGTTTTGCTCCTACCTTGTGTTTCGATCATGATCCAGTAAAACTGACTTCGTGTCTGTGTGTGTGTGTGTGGATGTGCAGACCTATGGATTTTAGCTCTTGTATAGCCACAGATAACCACCACCACAATCAGGATACAGAACAATTCCATTACCCAGAAAATTCCCTTGAGATATTCCTTAGCTCTGTGCTATAGCTTTGTTCTTTTGACACTGTCATATAAATTAAATCATATAGTACATAATCTTTAGAGATTTGATTCTTTCACTCAGCATGCCTTTCAGATGCCTTTGAGATTCATCCAAATTGGTGCTTGTTATCACTGAATAAGTATTCCATTGGATGGAAGCACCACAGTTTGTTTATTCATTTACCTATTGAAGGGCATTTGGATTGTTTCCAGATATGGGCAATTATCAAAGAAGCTGTTCCAGATATTCCGGTATCAGTTTTTGTGAGAAGATAAGTTTTCACTTCTCTAGGGTAAGTACCCAGGAGTGGGACTGCTAGGTGGTACAGTAAGGATGTGTTCAAATTTATAAGCATCTGCCAAACTGTGCTCCAGAGTGGTTGGTCCATTCTGCATTCCTTTTAGAGTGTGTCATTTACCCTGCCTCTTCACCAGCACTTTGTGTTGTGAGCTTTTTTATATTTTAGCCATTCTAATAGATTATTAGCGGTATACAATTCTGGTTTTAATCTGCATCTCCCTTGTGACTAACAACGTTGAGCATCTGTTTATGTGCTTATCTGCCATCCTTTAGTTCTCTTTGGTATTCTTTTGTCCACTTTTTAACTGGTTGCTTGTTTTCTTCCTATTGACTTTGGAGAGAGCTTCATGTATTCTGGATACAAGTCCTTGTTCAGACATGTAACTTGTAAATATATTTCCCTAACATGTACTGACTTTTCATTCCAATAGTATCTTTTTTTTTTTTCCCTAATAGTGTTTTTCACAGAGCAAAAGTTTTTAACTTTGAGGACTTCCACGGTGGTACAGTGAATAAGAACCTGCCTGCCATTGCAGGGGACATGGGTTTGATCCCTGGTCCGGGAAGATTCCACATGCCAAGGAAGCAGCTAAGCCCATGCGCCACAACTCCTGAGCTTGTGCCCAGAGCCTGCACTCCACGACTGCTGAGTGTGTGCACCGACAGCGCTCCACAAGAGAAGCCACTGCAACGGAAAGCCCATGCACCACAGTTCAGAGCAGCCCCCACCTGCAGCGACCAGAGAAAGCCCGCACACAGCCACAAAGGCCCAGTGCAGCCAAAAACAAAGTAAATAGTCTTAAAAATTCAACTTTGGTAAAGTACATCTATCAATTTTTTTCTTTTGTAAATCTTACTTTTGTTCATGTTTTAAAAACTCTTTGTACATTCATTAAGATTTTCTCCCAATATTTGAGTTAATTTCCCTGGTAGCTCAGAGGGTAAAGTGTCTGCCTGCAATGTGGGAGACCCGGGTTCGATCCCTGGGTTGGGAAGATCCCCTGGAGAAGGAAATGGCACCCCACTCCAGTATTCTTGCCTGGAGGATCCCATGGACAGAGGAGCCTGGTGGGCTACAGTCCACGGGGTCGCAGAGTCGGACACGACCGGGCGACTTCACTTTCTTCTTTTTTTCTTTCTTTATATGAGGTAGGAGATTTAGGTCATGATTTGGTTTTTAACATCTGGATTTTCAATTGTTTTAATACTATTTGTTGAAAAATAAACCTCTTCTATTGAATCATTTTTGAACCTTTGTCAAAAATCAGTTGGCCCTATATTTGGGGGTCAATTTCTGGGCTCAATTCTATTCCTTTGACCTATGCGCCTGTCCTTTGCCAAAATGTACCATACTTACTGTCTAGGTTACTCTAGCTTTATAAGTCTTATTTTAGGTGGTATGATTCCTCCAACTCATTCTTCTGTTTCAAAATTATATTAGCTATTCTAATTCCTTTGCCTTTCCATATACATTTTAGAATCAGCTTGTCTATACTTACAAAAAAAACCTGCTTGGATTTTGATTGTTACTGTGTTAAACCTACAGATCAATTTAAGATCAAGTGACCTTTTCACTACATTGAATTTTTCAACTTACAAACAGAATGTCTCTCCATCTTTAAGCCTTTGTTAATTTCTTTCCTCATCCTTTAGAAGTTTTACACAAACAGATACATGTTTCATTGTATTTATAGCTATACTCTCAGTTTTCAGAGCTACGATAAACTGGTTTCGTTTTAAATTTTTGGTTTCTTATTGTTCATTACTAGTACATGAAAGTACAATTAATTTGTATGTGTTTGCCTTGTATCTTGCAACTTTATTAAACTCCATGGTGTTTATAAAACACCGTGGTTTATAAAACATCTAGCGGTTCATGCGGAGAAGGCGATGGCACCCCACTCCAGTACTCTTGCCTGGCAAACCCCATGGATGGAGGAGCCTGGTGGGCTGCAGTCCATGGGGTCGCTAAGAGTCGGACACGACTGAGTGACTTCCCTTTCACTTTTCACTTTCATGCACTGGAGAAGGAAATGGCAACCCACTCCAGTGTTCTTGCCTGGAGAATCCCAGGGACGGGGGAGCCTGGTGGGCTGCCGTCTGCGGGGACACAAAGAGTTGGACATGACTGAAGCGACTTAACAGCAGCAGCAGCAGCAGCAGCGGTTCACGGGGTCACAAAGAGTCGGACACAACTGAGCTACTAAACTGAACTGGTTCTAGGGGGACCACAGGAAAGTATGCCACCTGTGAACAGGGTTTCTTCTTTTCCAAGTATGTGCCTCTTTTCTCCCTTTTGCCTTCCTGCATTTGGTAGGACTCCCAGTACCACACTGAAGAGCAGTGGTGAGAGTGGACGCTATTGCCCTGTTCCCATAGGAGTAAGTCACATAGCCTTTCACCCTTCAGTATCAGGTTAGCCACAGACTTTTCATAAGTGCCATGTATCAGCTTGAGGAAGCCCCTTTCATTTCCAATTTGTTGAGAGTTTTGATCATGAATGGATGTTGAATTTTGTCACATGCTTTATTTTGCATGTGAAAAGAATGAAAAGCAAATGAAAAGAATATGGGATTTTGCTTCTTTAGACTGTTAATATAGTGGATTACATATGATCCTGGCAAAGTATGTTTATATATTGCTGGATTTGACTTTGTAATCCCTTGTTAAAGAGTTTTTTGTGTCTCTGTTCATGAAGGGTATTGATCTATAGCTTTTTTGTGTGTTATCTTGGTGAGGTGCACATTAAGCAGTGTTTAGAAGGAAATTTCTCCAGTGTTCTTGCCTAGAGAATCCCAGCGACGAGGGAGCCTGGTGGGCTGCTGTCTATGGGGTCGCACAGAGTCGGACACAACTGAAGCGACTTAGCAGCAGCAGCAGCAGCAGCAGAAGGAAATTTATAACATTAAGTACTTACTTAAAATATTTAATGCTGCAAATAGAAAGTATTGAAATCAATAATAAAAGTTTCTGCCTTAAAAATCTAGAGAAAAATACCAAAATGAACCCAAGGCAAACAAAGAAAATGGAAGTAATAAAAATAAGAGCAGAAATCAATGAAATAATAGAATCGATCTGATGTTGGTCAATACTGGCCTCATAAGATGAGCTGGGAAGTGTTTGAAAATCTTCATGGAACATGAACACCTTCATGAAGAAATTGCATGTGCTTGGTCACTTCAGGGTCCGACTCTCTGTGACCTCATGGACTATGGCCCGTCAGGCTCCTCTGTCCATGGGATTCTCCAGGCAAGAACACTGGAGTGGGTTGCCGTTTCCTTCTCCAAGAAATTGCATAGTATTGGTCTAATTTCTTTAAATGTTTGGGAGAATTAAGTAGTGAAATCATCTGAGCCTAGAGATTTATTTTTCATGAAATTTAAACTATAAATACAGTTTCTTTAATAGTCATAAAGCTATTCAGGTTATCTGCTTCAACTTGGTGAGTTTTGGTAGCTTGTGCTTTCCAAAGAAAACAACACAGTTTTTCTAAGTTGTTGAATGTATGTGCATAGAGTTGTTTGCAGTATTCCCTGATGATTTTTTTTGTTTGTTTTGGTCTGTGGGATCTATACCAATATCTTCTCTCATGTTTGATAATTTGACCCCCTCTTCACAGTCTTTCTCTCTTTCTCTTTAATCTCTCTCTTTCTCTCTCTCTCCAGCTTGCTAGAAGTCTATACATTTTAATAATATTTGCAAAGATCCAAATTTTGGCTTCTTTTACATTCTCTATTGTTTTCTGTTTTCAATTTCATTGATTTCTGTTCCATATTGCTTCCTTTGCTCCTATTGCTGCCATTAAGGGATTTCTTGGGGACTGGGGTATGAGGGAACAGAGAAAAGAAAAACTCAAAGATGAATTTTTATACTCTTTCTGAGAGTTGGCAGTGTCTTTTCTCACTCCTTGAATCAGCTTCTCCTGGAGCTCTCCAACTCTTTTCCTTAGAGCCCACTTCTGTTTTCAGGCTGTGTTGAGTTCAGGATGGGAAGATATTGGAGGGGAAAGAAAAAAAGATAAACTCACCACCAGTTCAACGGTACTCCAAATTCTGGTCTTCGTCCCCAAATTACTTGCTACTTTTTATGTTTCAGAGTCCTCATCCACTTTGTCTTGTTTTTAGAGTTGCAGCCAGTCAGTACAACCAGGTGGAGTATGTTTTTTCTGCATGATCCAGAACTGAAAATTTTCCCGCACATTCTTTGAGCCAGGTCGGAACAGGGCTTGGGACCTGATGCACTGAGCCGTGTTAGTGTCTTCTATCACCACCACTGCTCCATGGCCACAAGTTTTTCTTCCACAGCCACTGCTTTTACCATCACTGCCTCTCCAAGAGTTCCATAGGGATTGTCTGCAACTGGAGTCGAGGCAACTTTGCTGTTTGGCACACAGAGGACTATATAGAGGCCAGACAACTAAGAAGCATTTCTTCCTTCAGAGATCAGTTCCTATTATTTAAGAATTAATGGTTTCTTCCAAAGAGGGTCCTGAGTGAACTCAGTCTTGGGCATCATGTTTAAATGTGGTACAGGTTGTCCTGAAGGTCAATGGTTAGTTTCATGAAGTTTTCTTCCAGGCCAGACTGATAGTACCTGAGATGACTTGAGTTTTTCTTACAAATTTACTGAAAGGGAAAACAGGCTTTCCTATTCTCCAGGCTCATACACAACTCCCTACAGCCTTTTCTGATGCTAGGTGAATTTGGTCCAAGTTTCCAGAAGTCTACTGAGAACGGAGAGTCAGTCTGAGCTGGGCCTCCACAACACCCTCATAGAGTACCAATTTTCCTAGTGTAATAAGAGAGGAATGCCCCAGTGGCAATACCCTTGCAGACTTGATGGAGAAGAATCCTGACACTAATGAGGAACCCATCCTTTGCCTACAGACCTGCCTGAACCAAAGAAGCCTAGCAATTCAAGAGCCTGTGTTTTTAATATATTTTAAAATTAAAGTCAACGTGGAAATGAGGCGGGTGGGTGACTCAGACTGAATGGTCATTGTGCACCAGGCTGGTTATCTCATCATTAGTTATACAAAAAAAAAAAAGGATCAGATAAACACAGGCACAACCTCTGCCTCCATTGCTAATGTAAATCATTCTTTGCATCATTTGTCTTTCCTTCAGACTGGATACAAAAGTCATAGAAATGAACAATTGATGCTTAAACAAGGGAGACCTTGAAAGTCAGTGTAAGTCAAATGTTTATCCTAGGTCATCATTAAGAGGTTGAGTGGATTTGTTTATAAACATAGGCTATTCTGTCAGTGGGGATCAGGAGAGACACTGTTTCTTGCAGTGTGGAGACAGTTCTTTTAAAGACACATTGCAACTTTTCTGCCATGCATAGTAAGTTATATAGATAATTCTTTTTATGGGACATGATGTGCTGTCTCCTGAGCAGGGCCAAGCCTAATGTGTTATAGAAACAATGGTTTTTCTCACCACTTTGTGCAAATGCCATTTTTCATTACCCACTGAGTGGGAGCTTTCTAGAGACTAAAGTGAGAGCAGGGTTACCCGTCCCCCAGCTGGTGGGGCACTTTCTGACATGCACTCAGCCAAGACCTCCTTGAGAGCCTTGGGCGGTCTCACCAGGTGACTCCCCCCATCATGAAGTCTGGAGCACCAAGGCTTCGGAGGATGTCGCATCTTTTCAGATTACCCATTTCCTCTGCCCTCATTCTCTGCTGAGGGTTTTGTGGGTGACAGTTGTTTTTCCCACCCAGTCCAACCAAAGGCAGCTAAAGAAAAAGTGCCAAGGCAAACAGAATGAGAGCCTTGGGGACCCAGTAATGGGTACAGAGCGCAGAGTGTGGTAATCATTCTTTTGATTTGTGCTCAGATATGTTTTCTATTTGCTTTCACATTTTCCCCCTGGATTGCAAATAATCTGAACCAGGGTAAAATCATTACAAAGTGGTCTTCAAACATCATGTCGGCATTGGAACTGAATGACTGATCAGATGTTTACATACGGAAACTGGGAATTCACGTGAATTGCAATGATACAGTTTTTAAAAATATGCTCAAAGTTGTTTAAATAATCTTTGCCTTCTTGACACACTCTTGAACTCTAAGAATTCTGCATTTTTTCCCCTTTTAATTTTGTTCCCTTTTTTTTTTTTACCCTATTTTAATGCTGCTCAATGATTTGGTTATAACCACAAAGGCAAAAATAAAAACATTATTTTCCCATCATTTTTAACAAAGAAACAAGGAAAGAAAATTAGACAAAATCCTCAACATTCCCGGGGTCTGGTAATCTCTACCCTTTTTCCAGGGTCGATATCTTGAGATGATCGATGTCTTCTTATATTGTCATTAATGTCTCCTGCCTAGCCTCTTTGAAGACAAGCAATGAAATAAGTACACATAGAATGGCTGTTTCGGCTGAGTGTCCTCCACCCCCATCCAAGAGAGGGGGACAGAAGAGCTAAGAGATAGATGGAAGGCTGACCTGTGTTGGGCGAGGCTCTTCTCTGGTGGACCCCTGATGGCGGTCAGGCATTGGGATCCAGCAGGGCTCAGAGTCCCAGGTTAATGTCAACTGCTGGGTTTTCTTTTAGTTACTCAAGGATCAAAGGGAAATTATTCAATAAAAAGGAACTTAAAGGGGACTTCTGGGCCAACACAAACTTTAATCAAAACCACTTGTTTCAATGCAGCTTTCTTGACCTGCCTTTTCATATTGTCTTTTCAGTTCTTATACACATTTGTGATTAAAATAAGGATCTTCTCCATCACAATTCAGCATCCCCTTTCCTCTCAAGTGACCAGAATCTCACAAAGGTGACACCTCAGTTTGTTGCTAATGAACTGAAGATATATGTTATAATTTGGCATTCTGATCAAGAAGGGTAAATACTTTTCAACAGATTGGTTATTAAGTGTAAGTAAGCAGTGTGCAGGCTAGGTGTTATAAATGAAAGCAGGAAAGAAACAGAAAGTGCAGCTCATGCCTGTTAGAAACGTGGATGATTAGCCACCTCCTCTATAAAAACTACTCTTTAATAACCCTCAATTGCCTTTTACTTGTAAGAATACCACTCATGCATTTGAACTTTTCACTTCAGCTTGTTTTGCTCTCTTCTGTTCAGATCCCTGTTCCTTGACAGTGGCGTGTCAGAGACATATCACACTGTGACCTTAATCACATTCTCCTTTAAAAGGAGTCAGGCACAAACTTCCCAGAGTCTCTAATATTCTAGGTGTTCATCAGGGAGACTGGAACATAAAATTCCTCCCACTTGGAGTACACCCACAGCAATATTTCTCGAGGATCTATTTATCTTAGTCACGACCTATGAGCATGAATAGAATGTGGCTAATGTTTCCTTGTATTCTGTAAGCCTGAGTGCTGGGAAAAGTTAGAATGTATACAGTTGCAATTTCTAGGGAGAAGTGCAATAACTTCTCAGCTTTTTTTTTTTTTTTAAGGAAAAAAGAAGTTTAAGAATCAGAACATCTTAAATGTTCCCTTTCTTTTTCTTTTGCAGCATTAAAAAAAAAGAACTCTGCCTCTCAGTTTGGTTTGCCTGCTACCATGTTGCTGATACTGTGATTCTTAGACTAACAAAAAGTGGGGAAATCTAACAGCAGATGATTCCAAACTGATTGGTGCACATATAATAATAGATAAGTACACACCATGAATTAATGAGGAAATGGATATAAGCTGAAAGGAAGCAGTGATCCTTTGGAAATTGAAGATAAGGGCTTAATTAGTTATATAGAAAACTACAGGAAGCCGTGACCTGAATTTGATTGAAGAGAAGTAAACTTCAGTGGCCAACATTTTGCTTGAATTCTGTCTATATCTACTGCAAGGGAGGAAAACTCAGAGTAATATGTGTTTACCCTTCCTAATTGAAGAGTTTGGGCCCTAATGAGTTTTCTGAACACAGCAAAGAATGCTGCATGTGAAAGGGAAACTAAAGAGTATATGGAAAGGAAAAAAAAAAAAAAGTTCCATGAAAGAAACACGGGAAAGTTCATTTGGTGGGTTGGGAAAAGCCCCTAAAAATGGGTTTTAGAAAGGTGATGTGGTTAAAAGATACTCCTCCTAGCTACGAGAGGACTACAGACACAAAGTTTGACTCTGACCCCTCCCCCACATAAATGATACAGGCACGTGTTGACAAGCAAACAAACTTGGAGTATGCTACTTGCTTCTGCCTATTGTCTATGTTACGTGGGATTTCTGTCTGCACACCTTGGAGTTTTCTTCCAACCAGCCCAAAAGATTAAAGTCTACATACAATCTGAGAATGAAAAGTAAGAAGTCTCTCTAAACGTAAATACTGAATCAGGAATGTGTAATTGAAGACAAGCTCTTGATTAGTACCAATATAAATTTCATTTAACGTGATTAGGGCTATTTAGCTTCCAAGCATATGTTAAATTCTGTCTAGGACTCTGTCAAGGGGCAGAAGAATCAAAAAATGGGACAAGGAATGGGCTCTGTCCTTGGGGACTTAGGACATGACAGTAAAAATACATTGAAGAAGCACACAGGACTGAACCAGCAAAGGATTCTAAGACAGGCTTTGGCAAAATGTGTTACAGAAGAGATGAGTAATCAGAGAAGGCCTCTCAGAAGGGAGATACTTGTTCTAATAACTGAAAGATAATGGAGGTATAGGAGGAGGAAGAGGACGTCCTTGGGTAGAGAATGACATAAGCAAAGGCAAGCAGGCTGGAGCAGCCTTCAGATGACTTGAAATAATATTCTGGTTAATCACTGGTGTGTAACACACTACCTCAAAACTTAGTAGTGTAAAACAAGCATTTTAGTTTGCTCACATGGTTTGTGTCTCAATAGTCCAGGAAGGGTTCAATTGGGTGGTTTATCTCTGAGCTACCTGGAGCCAACTGGGGCTGGAGTGTCTGTTTCCAAGGTAGCTTTTCACTCATAAATTTGGTGCTTAGAGTCCTTGACCTGCCTGTCTTGCCCTCCCTCTCAACCGTCTCCCTCACCTGGACTTGGGCTCCTAAAACCATAGAAGCCTTGGGGTAATATGACTTCTTTACAAGACAGCTTAGGGTTCCAAGGGCTCCCAGGGTCACAGCCAGAGTTGCAAGGTGTCTTATGACCTAACCCTGGAAAACCCAGGAATCACTTCCACCACATTCTAGTGTCAATCAAGTTAAAAAGGCCAGCCCATATTCCAGAAAATGGGAATTAGATTCCCAACAAATGTGTGGCCAACTTTAAGCTACCTCAGAGAGCAATGGATAAAGCAGAATAGGGTACATAAATGATTAATCCCAGAGAGCAGGAACGATCATCAAAGCAAGAGGCAGAGGAGTGTAGAGGGCTTTGGAGGTGCAGTGGAGTAATCTGAGTGTGTCAAGAACAACACTCGGGCTCCCGGCACATCCTCCCCTGTGGAGTTGTATTCAGACAGACAAAACAGAGCACTCTGATTTGTTAGTGTTGTTCCCAGGCATTGGACTAAGTAAGTGAAAGAAAGTGAAAGCATTAGCCGCTCAGTTGTGTCCGACTCTTTGTGACCTCCATGGACTGTAGCCCACCAAGCTCCTCTATCCGTGGGATTCTCCAGTCAAGAATACTGGAGTAGGTAGCCATTCCCTTCTCCAGGGGATCTTCTCAACCCAGGGATCGAACCCAGGTCTCCTGCATTGTAGGCAGATTCTTTTATCGTCTGAGCCACCAGGGAAGCCCTAGGTAAGTGAAAGCAACTGAAATTCTCATCTGAATCTTTCTAGCAGGATACCTTCCGGTTGGGGCATATTTGGTGGTGAAGAACAGAAACTCATTCAAGCTGCTTTAAGAAAAACAAGGACCTTTCCCGAAGCATGACAGGCAAGCATAAGAGTATCCCAGGACAAGAGGTAAGGGAGCTGGGTCACAAGAGTGACAGGCCTGATACTACAGCCCTTGGAGTTAGGGCTGCCTGCTCTCTCCCTAGAGGGGCCTGACATCCCTTATCTCTGCACCAGCCTTGAGCTCTTATTTGTCTTAGCAGAGGAGCTTTCTCTGCTGCCTCATCAGAATACACAAACCTAAAAATGGCTGCCCCAGGCCTGCATGACATTTGATTTCTACTAGCCTATATGCCTTTGATTCCAGGCACCCAACAATATCCAATTACCAATTGTATATCTCTTAACTTGAATTCTGGAGAGGTCTCTGGTTGGACTAGACCAGTCAATGGACTGGTCTCCTTTTTTGTTTTTGTTTTTTTTAATTGGAGTATAGTTGCTTTACAGTGCTATATTAGTTCTACTGTACAGCAAAATGAATCAGCCATACTTATACCTATATCTTCTCTTTTTTGGATTTCCTTCCCATTTACCTTTGAGTCAAATATCTACTCTTATTCCAATCAAACAAAGCAGGAGAATAGGTTTATATGTTTAACAAAGAGGAACATAAACACACAGTCATCTAGTTTACCCTCCCACCTAACCATCAGTGAGAGGGCACAGCTGGAGAGCAGTTCAAGAGAAAAGCTACATAGGATGGCTAAGTGACAAGAAAGAGGATCACAGGGGAAACATGCCAGCCTAGAGCTGCGGAAGTGGAATAAGAACAGAATAGCTTGGTCCCCAGGTCATTCTTCATTCATATCCCAAACCTTCCCTGATGGAGTCCCATTTCCCATTTCCCATTGAACTTGACTTGGCAGCCTTGATGTATGAAGCAGTAAAGTAATGGACAGTAATGGATAGTATCGAAGGTTGTCCTTTCTTATCTGGTTCTCACAGAGGATTTTAATGCTTATAATAGTATTGGGGGTGTTATCCCTCTCTTCTGATATCATTCTTCAGCTTACATATCTACACCCAAGTCATAAGGAAAGATTTATAGCATAAGTGTAAGCTCTCTAATTTTGTCAATGAAAATTATTAATTAAAAAAGTGAGTAAGAAAACAAATCCCAGTTGGAGGAAAGTATTAATGGCACTTCATGCCATCATAGAAAAGTGCAAATCAGGTTTTTCCTTTTCCCTAATTGGCAGATATAAATCAGGATAAATTTTAAATTGATGAGTGCTCTTTCAATACTGGAGAAAGGTATTGACCTTCTCATGGTAAAGGTAAGCATGAAGTATATTAAAAATCACCATTTTCTCAGTAATCAAGTTTACTTCTACAATGACTTTGGACTATGACACTCCTTCAGAAATGCTGCCTGCTCAAAATTCTCCAAACAGCAGTGCTGAATGGAATTCTGCTGGGCTAGGAGAATCGTGGCTAGGCAGTCGAAATCAATTTGTTCCTGTGATTGACACAAGAGCCAGCATGTCAGCCAAGCTCCCTGTTGCCATCTGTGCTCTGATTGTGATCAATAGGTATCTGCGATATGCCCAGGAAATGCGCTGTTTGATTACTTTTACACAGGAGACAGGACAAAACATTGCAACCCAGAGCCTCCTAATGTGGATATGGAAGCTGGTTGATGAATTATTAGAATATAGACTTTGCACTGATAAACTTTTGAACTTTCATTGAACTTGTAGATTAAGAAAAGGCAGTTTTTCCAAGAGGAAAATTCACCAGACAACCAACAATTTTTCTTTCACATATTTAAGCGAGATGTTCGATCTGGTAAGGAAATAATAGTAATTTATGTCTTTGATAATTGAGAAGGATTATAGTTCTATACACAGAAAAAGCTACCATCACCCGGGCCCTGTGAGTCACAAAGCCATTAAAGAAGACGCTTCCAGCTTAAAAGCAGATGAAACTTCCGGATCTGGAACGTGATGCTCTCCAAGCGGGAGCTGAACAAGGGGAAAGAAATCCCCATCTACTTGTAAAATTAGGGCCCCCTCTCTGCCTGCCTTCCCAACAACCATAATGACACTTTTCAGATTCCTCTTGATCTCCCACACTAAAAGACACAGTACACACACGAGGACCATTTCCCTTCATGTACAGAGCTCTCTGTGTGTGCTACTCTGCACACTTAATAGACCCATACTGACCCTCAGTGGAAGGCAACCCTCCACATATCAGCACTGTCACTGCCTCTTTCAACCTACAGAGACTTACCACTCTCTAAACTCATCTATCCTATAGTCTTGAGGAAGGGTCCAGAGCAGATGAGAGGTTAAGAGGGACGATTGCAGACCATCTGGAAACATGTGTTTGGTACATTCAACTCACTGAAAGAAATTATTTTATTGATAGTGTCAGCTGAGATTGGATTCCTGAGAGATGGGAATTACTAATTTCGCTGCCATAACATCGAACAGCTTGTATTAAAAACATACACTGGCTCATGGTTCTTTGGCCTGGTGGGTACAACAAGGCACCAAAGGCTCCAACTAAATGCTGGCCACTCTACAGTTGGTTGCCCTTTTTAATGATATAATCCTATCACCTTCCTTCCCAGGTTTCTTCCCTACAATGCTTTTGCTTCCCTGGAATTCAATTTACATCAGTCTGACCACTTGCTAGATGCTGAAAAATGAGAAGGAAACAATCTTATCACGAGTTGCTGATAGCTGGTGTTTATAGTGTCACAGGTGTTATAACGCAAGGCTGGGAAACTGCCAATGAGAATGAGAACATAGTTTCAAAGAGAGGTCTAGGGATGAAGCCAGCAGCTCCATGTGAGGGGTCCAAAGTGGCTATGCCAGTTGCAAGAAACAGACTTATGCAGGCTTTCTCAAGTCATGGGGGTTGTTATGAGGCTTGGCATGAGAAAGTCAGGCCTAGGCATCCACTATTCTCTCCACCCCCTTTCTCTTGGGGCATCTCTACAACCTCAGCAGGACTCCTCTGTCCCCTGTCTCTACTGACTTGGCTTATTCAAAGTTTCTGGTTCCTCTGTGGTCTACACATGACCACTCATGACCTTCACTCTGCCACCTGGTGGTTAGCTTTAGCAGTCACTGCTCACTGCCTTATTTGAATTTTTAAAAGGGAGGGAGAGTTGTTGTTCCCTACTACCATTTCATGTGGCTGCACTCCGGGTTACTGGTCAACCACTAGTGCTGGTTACCTAATCATGAACCAATTCTCTGTGGCCAAAAGGACTAGCCCATGGGGGTAAAAATAAAGCTATCCCTTCAGCATGTGTAGTTCAATGTATAACGGCTTGACAGGCATTCTGAAGGTCATTCTGCCTGGTCAATGAGATAACTGGGAAAGGTCCCATGGAAGAAGTTATATTTGAGATGACCATACAAAAGGATCCCATGCGTGGCCAGGCAAAGATGGCATAAATGTGGAGGCAAGTCCACATGCAAAAGTTAAAAGAAGGAAAGAAGGGAGTATATTTCCGAGTATTCTGGTTTGGCTAGAGCAGTGCTTCTCAAACTTTCTGTGCATGGGAATCACCTGCAGTTCAGCTCAGTTCAGTTCACTCAGTTGTGTCCGATTCTTTGCAACCCCACAGACTGTAGCACACCAGGCCTCCCTGTCCATCACCAACTCCCAGAGTTTACTCAGACTCATTGAGTTGGTGATGCCATCCAACTGTCTCATCCTCTGTCATTCCCTTCTCCTCCCGCCTTCAATCTTTGCCAGCATCAGGGTCCCTTCAAATGAGTCAGTTCTTTGCATCAGGTGGCCAAAGTATTGGAGTTTCAGCTTCAACATCAGTCCGTCCAATGAATATTCAGGACTGATTTCCTTTAGAATGGACTGGTTGGATCTCCTTGCAGTCCAATAGACCCTTAAGAGTCTTCTCCAACACCACGGTTCTCCAGATCTTGCTAAAATGCAGATTTCTATTTAATAAGCCTGAGGGGGATCTGACATGCTGCATCTCCAACAAGTTGCCAGTGATACCCATGTGCTGTACACACTTTGTATAGTAGGCTAGAGCAAAGACTGTCAAAGCATTGAACGCCAAGCTAAGAAACTGGTACCTACTCTACTTCAGCAAGTAATACAAGGCTCTGGAGGATTTGGAACACAAGAATGATATGATCACCATGGCATTAAAGGACAGCTGATTTGGTGAGGCTTCCTGGGATAAATCAGAAGAGAACTGGAAGATCAGCTATTTAACAGCTGCAAAGACAAGGAAAGAGGTAATAAGGACTTAAATGAGGATGACTGCCATGGAAAGGGAAAGGAAGGGACATATAAGATATATAACCCATTGAGCACGTCCTTCCCACTGCTCTTACCCTGCCTTGCCTTAGTTGACAAGAGAAGTCACTTCCTCAGGCATCATCTGGTGACATGTTTCTGTGTCCTTCCAAGGGTGTCTGCTTTTCATTTCAAATCACATCTAAAGATACATCCTCTCTTTTACCTCTAACCCTTAATTTCATTCTCTCCGCCTAACTGCATTTTCTATTGTGTGCAACTTGCTGCATGATTTAACTGTATTATAACCATGTAACTATGTTATTTAGCTATTATTTCATTGTGTACCAGTAACCAAATTCAGTAACTACATTTGTTCTGCTGAGGAGTTTTGGAGGAAGCATATCTGAAGGGCACTAGGCAATGAAGTAAAGTCTATTACTGCCCTATCACCATCAGCAAAATCATCTGTTTGTTTGCAGCTCACTGAAGTCCATAGCCAAAGAAATTGAAAGAGAGCTTAGGGAGGACCTGAGTGAAGTCCAGATATGGAGATGGATGGATGCTCCAAACACCACGCTTCAGTTCAGTATCCCCCCGCCCAAAACAGCAATATGACAACATCCAGTAGGGAAGTTTCCAAGTCACATATTGACAGGGAAGAAGAGATAGGGAGACAAACCCCATATTAGAATTCAGAACTTCTATTATTACCAGCTTACCCAGTCCCAACTATATATTTAACACCAAGCAAAAGATAAGCTTGAGGTTAAATACAAATCCCAACTGAAATTTTCTTAAGGCTAAAGGCTTCCTAATATCCTGAGATTATGGATATAAAGGAGGAAATCTGTGCTTACCTATTGGATTGTTCATGCCATTTTGAGGTCGAACTCTGAATACTGAACTTTGGTTTTCCAGTTGAACATTTGAGGTCCCTGTGCATTAAATAATTTACACGCCTAGCAGAACTCTAAATCCAACCCTTCTCCTCTTAATGGGATGGGATTTTGTACACGCATGTAGACACGACAGCTCAAAAACCAAACAGTTGTTGCTGCTCAAAAAATCAAACAAAACAACAATTTGCCCTATGTTTACAAAAAGAAAGAGAAAGAACTGTCCAGCCCAAGAGACTAGAGCTATTTTGATGGCACAAGAACATAATCAGAGTCAAGAACACAATGGAGTAGATATTCCCAAAGGAAATCAAGATTAAGACGCACACTTCGGCCTCCTACGAGCACCAACCTCCCAAGCCCACAGGTCATTTTGTCTGACAATGTCACATCGATTCACATTTCACAATGTACTCTTAACTTCAGAATCTTAATGTGCTGGTTAGAATTGGCCATATTGTTGGAGAAGAGCATAATCTTGACCACGTCCTCCTTTGGAGTCACTTCTAGTTGGTTGGGGCATCAGCAAGATGCCTTGTCATTCTGGTAAATGTGAACCAGGAAGAAAGAAATATTAACAATCAATTGTGTATGCATTATGTATGTATACAAACACATATGAACACAAATTGAACATGTATATTTTATATATATAAAACTGAGCTTGTGCCAAGTCCTTTTCTTACAGGACACTGGGAGACCCTGCTTTGAAGAAAACAAGGATTCTGGAAAAAAATCCATGTCCCATATGACTACAGTAATCATTTCTCTGTGTCTATACATATCAAATCAACATATTGTATACCTTGTGAGTATGCACTGAGTTGCTTCAGTCATGTTCAACTCTTTGTGACCCTATGGACCATAGCCCACCAGCTTCTTCTGTCCCCAACATTCTCCTGGCAAGAATATTGGAGTGGGTTGCCATGCACTCCTCCAAGGGATCTTCCTGACCCAGGGATCAAAAGTGTGTCTCTTGCATCTCCTGCATTGGCAATCCAGAGAAGGCAATGGCACCCCACTCCAGTACTGTTGCCTGGAAAATCCCATGGGCAGAGGAGCCTGGTAGGCTACAGTCCATGGGGTTGCTAAGAGTTGGACACAACTGAGCAACTTTACTTTCCCTTTTCACTTTCATGCATTGGAGAAGGAAATGGTAACCCACTCCAGTGTTCTTGCCTGGAGAACCCCAAGGACAGCGGAGCCATCTATGGGGCCACCATCTATGGGGTCTCACAGAGTCAGACACAACTGAAGCGACTTAGCAGCAGCAGCAGCAGCAGCACTGGCAAACAGGTTCTTTACCACTAGCGCCACCTGGGAAGTCTACTGTATACCTTAACTACACACAATTTTTATTTTTAAAAATAAAGTAAAATATAAAAAGCAAGAAATGAGACACAAGACCTCCTGTATTCAGTAGACATGGTAATGGGTCAAACTCTGTCCCCACTATTTGAAGTAAAGTGGGGTTCAGGCCACTGGGAAGATACAGGGCAGAAAAAGGAATGGCTTGTGGAGAGTGGTGTGAACCTGAGTGGGTCCCTTGGCTGGGGAAGGAAGCAGACGCTGCAGCCCCCTCGTTTCCTCGGCCGCACTCTATACATACTGGGGTCAGGACTGTGGGCACACTTCTAAGGGTCCCGGTGGTGGCTGGGCGGTGAAGGCAGGGCAGGGAGCCAGCGTGGCACACTGACTATCTGTGTGTCTCAGGCACTTCCTCCAGAGACCATCCAGAAGGCCACACCCTCATCCCCACCAATCCTGCTTCCTGCTTCCCTCTGGGCCACTCCTTCTGCAGTCCTACTGGAGCAGGAGTAAGAGCTGCCCTCATCAGAAGGAACATCCCTCCCCGGAGAGGTCCTTGTCGACATCACACAGCAGTCAAGAGACCAGGAGGCTGCAATGGAGAGAATCCCAGCCTCTCCCTTGCAGGCGCTACACCCTTCTCTGCAGCCTTGTTAGCGGAGCTTCACTTGGTGCCTGTGACTGCTGGGCAGGCCCTGCCTCCTGGGCTGCAGGGTGGACACGGGCTGCAAGACTGGGCCTCAGCTGCTGCTCTCCCACCGAAGCTGCCTCCAGCCCTGTCTGCACTGTCAGCCTCCGGGGCCTGCTCCTCCATCCCAGTGTCACTCACAACTACCCACTGTCCCCGGAAGGCTTTGGGGCCCAAGTAAAGATGCAAATTAAGAGTGTTTTTTTTTTTTTTTTAATGTTATGAGAATGATAATGAGAACTGGAGGACAAGAGCCTCATTTAGTCTGCAAATTGAGAAAAATGCCCGAAAGTTATTATAAAATAAGAACCATAAAAACACAAGCGCTGGACTTCCCTGGGAGTCTAGGGTTGGGAATTTCCCTGCCAACACAGAGACACAGGTTCCATCCCTGGTTTGGGAAGATCCCACATGCTGCAGGGCAACTAGTTCTGTGTGCCACGATGACTGAGGCTGTGCGTGCTCTGCAACAAGAGAAGCCACCTCACAGAGAAGCCCTCGCACTGCAAGGAGCAGCCCCCACCGGCCCCAACTAGGGAAAGCCCGCACACAGCAACGAAAACTCAGCACAGCCAAAACAAGTTAGGGGAAAAAAAGCATGTACTTAAGGGGTGGGATTTAGGGGTGGTATCAGGGAGAGGTGTGGGTGTTCTGAGCCTCTCTTACCTGACAGACGTTACTAAGCTGATGTGGCGAAGACTTGGAGAGAACATTCACAAAGTACCACTAGGACCACCTCGACAAGGACCCCACGCGGAGAAGATCCCTGTGAGGCAGAGGAAGTGCCACAACACAGGATGGCTGCACGGGAAATGCTGGAAGACAGACTCAGCCATTCACCCAGAAGCCAGCATGGACCAGAGCCTGGCTGGCAAACAGGGGCAGTCCCTCAGCTGAGTTCAGTCCCTCAGTCGTGTCCCGCCTTGCGACCCCATGGACCGCAGCACACCAGGCTTCCCTGTCCATCACCAACTCCTGAGGCTAGACCAAACCCATGTCCATCGAGTCGGTGATGCCATCCAGCCATCTCATCCTCTGTCTTCCCCTTCTCCTGCCTTCAATCTTTCCCAGCATCGGGGTATTTTCTAATGAGTCAGTTTTTTTTGCATCAGGTGGCCAAAGTATTGGAGCTTCAGCAGCAGCCCTTCCCTTCCAGAGACCAGAGGAACGAGGCATGGACACCCAGCTGAGTCACTGGGGAGGACGCTGGGCACTGGCTAGCTCTCCCTCCATCCCAAGCTTCTCCAGGGGACCATCCTATACTGCAAACCCTGGGAAACAACTGTCTGCCTTCCTCCTCTGCAAGCTGGGGTTCAGATGGGATAAGACTCTGCCAATTGGATGCACTGCTGCAAGCCCTCAGCCTAGAGCGCATGTGGACAGGGCATGAGGCTTTCGCTTGGCTGGCCTCCATCATGGCAGAGGCAGTGGGCTCTGCAGTGAACAGGTGGGCCCACAGCCTTCCCCAGTCACATCTCCCAATAATTCTTTGAGCTGGAGGTGCTTCTGGGAGCTCTGACTAGATACTGCTCATCCAGTTCTTCGCAGGGTTTGCAGGCCATTTAAAGCCTGATTAACAGGCTGTTCCTGTTTCAGCCAGGTTCTGATTTTTGTCATCCGAATCAACACAGATGTTGTGGACCTAGCATGAATCACAACCAAAGTAGGGTTGTTTTTTTTTTAACACCCTCTTCTATGTGACAAAGTTATTTTCAATGATAATCATGGAATAATCTGTAATTATTATTCTTACTGCTCATTTGTTCCTTTTAAAACAGTCACTTAGATTTTAATTGTAAGGATACTATTAAATTTAGTTAAACATTTTATATATGGGCTAAAATTTGCACTTGCTAAAGTTTAAACATGATAACAAGTGGTCATATGGAAAAAAATGGATTTATCTCAGGTTTTGTTTCTTGACTTTGCAATCACTGGGCTGTCACCGTTTATCTACTGTTCAAATGCAGGAGAACCTAGCACCATGAGAGCTAGAGACACTAACTGTGCCTGAAGCCAGCTTGATCCATCAGAACTGTTCTTACTGGGAGTCCTCCTAATTAACTTCCATGTGGGATGTAATATTTATTAAAGGATAAGCAATAAAATATGCTAATTTGAAGCATATATGTGTGTGTGTGTGTGTGTGTATAATTAAAATTCAACAATCACCACAGTAATTGTTTAGAATGTGGAACAACAAAAATTTGGGGGGTGGGGTGGGGGATAAAAGTATTTTATCACTGACATTGTTTAGAATTGCTGGCATGGGGATAATAAAAAGCAGACTGACTTACAGCCGATTTTATTATTGGTTTTAAATTCTCAGCAGACACTGCAGCTCTGAACCACGGGCACCAGCCAGGAGGACTGTTCCCACGGCCCACACCGGTGCCATGAGCTCAAGGCTGGCAGGGACTGAGCCTGAAGGAGCCTCACCCCGAGTCTGAGGGCTCCAGGGGGGCACCTGGTGAACAGTAAGCCTGAGATCCAAGGCCTTCAGCACACATTCCCTGGGACTCAGTCCCCCAAAGAGACCCTCATGACTCCCTGAATTCTCCAAAGTCACTGAAGCAGAAAGATCCCCTCACAGATTCCCTTGGTGAAGAGGAACTGAGAGCCCCAAGCTCTGCTGAAACCCTGATGCTGGTTCTCAGTAGTGAAGTGAGTCACCCACCAGTCGTGTGGGGGAAATGTGTGTCTCAGCACAACTGGAAACCCCGTTGTGGCATGAGTCCACCGAAACCCTGAGCTTCTGCCATCTGCTACGCAGGTGAGCTGCATGGCGGTGTATTTGCGGGCTCAGAGAGAAAAGGCCAGACCGGGGCCCTATCATTAACAAAAGAGCCTTCTCGCTGCTCTTCCCCTCCATGCGGTACCCACCCAGAGAGACATCGAAAGTGCTCTGAAGGCAGAGACCCCGTTTCTGTCTGCTGACCCTCACAGTCCCCAGTGGTACAGGTCTGATGAAAGCCTAATTTCCTGGTTGCAAGGAGAGTCAAGCTTGTCTTCCCTCCTCTAGAAGAGGGATCTTTAACATAAAAGTACAGTCTTAGAGGGAAAAAAGAAAACAAGTTGATTTTAACACTGGCTCCAGAGAACCTATGGGAACTGAGGAGAGACTGTGTCCCCAGGCAAAGAGGAGAGCATCTACTCACCACCCCAGGAGGGCACGGGGCACTGGCAGAAAAGATGCAGATGGGCATGACCTGGTACTCAAGGACCCTCAAGGCTGGGACCTTTCTCGTCCAGGCAGCAGCGGGCCAGATGTCCGCCTGCAGGTCCTAAAGATGCAGCCCCAGCAGTAGGGGCTGTGTGCCAGCCTTCTTGTCTGGCACTGCCCAGGAGAATGCCACTACACCTCCTTCCTTAGGACCAATGGGCATCGTCCAGCCAAAGCAGGAGAGGCAGGGCCATCCAGCTACATGTCTCATACACAGGTGTTTGGGAGTAGGGCTGACCTGACTCATGCATTTCAAACACAACGTTGCACCCAAGGTCAAATTGCTGTATTACTGTTAAGTAGTGTTAGCCAGCCTTATATCTAAGGACTACAGGCCTTAATTACTTCAGGGAACAGCCTGATGGCCAAACAAAGAAAGACTTGTTACAAAGGCCCCTTTGTTGAAAGGGCCTTTACGTGGATTGCTCCAGGCACCCCTCATACCAGCCACCAGCCCAGCGCTGGGAAGTAGTGCAGGTCAAGTCACCCTTTAACCCACAGGGTTTTTAGAAGACCTATACTCAGGTTTGGCTGGCTTAGGTTTCCTGACTGTGTGATCCGAGATAAGTCACAGATCCTTACCAAGCCTCAGTTTCCGTATGTATAAAGTAAAGCTCATCAGTGTGAATCTCACCGACATTTTCTGAACGCTGAGTATGGCAGGGCCAGTGGTAGTCCCTAATACCCCTGGGTCCTAACCCAGCCCGCTGAGCAGTGTTTGTACCCTCCACTGGCAGGCAGAATAGAATGGTGTTGTTACTCTGCCCCAATCTCTCCACCCCTTTACATATAATAAGTAAAAGAATGTGCTTGTAGAGAATACTTTTCCTTTTCTCCTATCCAGAAACCACCGCTTTCCCTGTCTGCAGGGGTGGGGCAGAAACCCATCTTCTCCAGGACAGATGAGGAAGGGGAGCTATTCCCTGCCCTGACTCCCTAGAAACAGAGAGGCAAGCAGAGATCCACCCAGTGAGGCCAAATCTTGGCCAGCCCTAAACCTGGAATCTTGAAGGACAGTGTGAGACAAAAGTTCAAGGAGCATGAAGATTCCTCCCCATGTTGGTGGAGCTGGGAGGAGGCCCTGAGGCTTGTCCAGGGGGAGAGGAGGCTGCAAGGTTTACGAACACTGTTCCTGGGGCGGGGGGTGGACCTGGCCTGTACTTCTGCTGCCCCAGCCCCACGTTCCTGCTGCTTTTCAGAGCTTGGTGCTCCACCCTGTAAATAACTAGATGGATAACCTTCCAGTAGGTCCCTTTCCTCTTTAACCTAACCAGCTATTAGCTCTGTTGTCATCACCAGGAGTCCTGCCTGATACTGTGAAAGATATAGCCAAGGAGGAAAGTAACCAAAATAAAGGAAAAAAAAAATTTCAAGCCACCTACATAAGTGTTCTTCACTTTTGCTGTTGTTTAGCTGCTAAGTTGTGTCCAACTCTTCTGCGACCCATGGACTGTAACCCACCAAGCTCCTGTGTCTGTGGGATTCTCCAGGCAAGAATCTGGAGTGGGTTGCCATTTCCTTCTCCAGGGGATCTTCCCGACCCAGGGACTGAACCTGCATCTCCTGCACTGGCAGGTGGATTCTTTACCTCTGAGCCACCTGGGAAGCCCCTAAGTACAAGGATACTTATCACAGCATTAGTTTATGCTGGGGAAATGGGAAACAGAGCTCATACCTGACTAGAGTGAAATGGCTAAATAAACTCTGATTCCTTCACCTGGAAAAATAAGTGTTAATAGTTTTCAGAATAGTGGGTATGAAGATGAGGCAGTGACCAGGGAAGAGCTCATGAGATAGAATGACAAGTGAAAACTGGATAAGAAATTATACGTGCATGATATTAGAACTTCTTCCCCAAGAATATAAGCTCTTGCAGCGGCTAGGATTTTTATCTGTCCTATTCAGGGTCCTATCTCCAGGTGCCGGTAATAGTAGATGCCAAACTAATACTCATGGGAGGAATGAATGGCTGAACAAACTATTTCCACAGGAAGAGTGAGGAAAAACATCTTTATGTGATATTAGTGACTATTGTAGCTTGGTCAGATTTTTTAAGCTGTTGTTTTTTTCCAGCGTTTCTTCCATGTGGTTTTATTCCTTTAGTAGGAAGAAAAGAATTTTTTCTGAGTCCAAACTATCAGCAGGTGACCCAACTTCCCCTAACATTTATGTCGCCTCTGGAGAGGCTTAAGTTGCCACAAACCAGGGTGATAAGGGCAAAGGAACATTTGCTCCCCTTGCCAAATTAAAGTGCTGGGCTGAAGCAACCTATCTGTCCATCAGGAGCTGGCTCTGAGCCAGCGAGTACACACCACCTTCCTGCGGCAGCACTGAGCACTCTGGAACTCTCTGCCCAAGCCCAGCATGGAGCGCAAGACTGGCCGGGCAGGTGCCCAGGGCCGGTCCAAGGCCACCGCCCTCCTCCACTCCCCTCTGGCTGCAGTCTCCCTGCTTCCTCGCCAGGCTTTGTCACTACATACCACAGCAACTGAATAAGGGCAGATTCCACAGCCAGAGGGAGTTCAAAGCAGTCACCACCCCATCTGATTGGCATTCAGCTGAGGCCGCCTCCAGCTTAGCGAGCAGGATCCTATCCTACCCTGGACTGACTAAGCAGGGAGGCAGAGGAGTCAGCACTCTGGGTAGGTCAGGAGACAGGCTTCAGGCAGCCCTGAGCTCTCACAGCAAGCAGGAGAGAGGACGTTGATCAGTCAGGTGAGCAGCGAGGAAAGATCCCTTGGAAAGGCTGGCTGCGGACACCTACCGAGACCAGAGTTTTAGGACCACCACTGGCGTGCATGCATTGTGACAGTAACATTCCCTCTTTCCCTTTCTTTGTGTCTCTGTCACCTGCACACACAATTTCTTCATAATAAACTAAAACCAGGCAAAGGAAAATGCTGGACATCACAGAAAGCTGACCAAAATGACCACATGGATCACACAGCCTTGTGTGGCTCAAAGAAGCTATAAGCCATGCCGTGCAGGGCCACCCAAAATGGATGGGTCATGGTGGAGCGCTCTGACAAAATGTGGTCCACTGGACAAGGGGATGGCAAACCACTTCAGTATTCTTGCCTGGAGAACCTCATAAACAGTATGGGAAGGCAAAAAGATACAAAACTGGAAGATGAGCTCCTGAGGTCAGTAGGGGTCCACTATGCTAAAATCCCACAGCCTCCAAAATGAAAGACGAAGAAGACACGACACCCTGCAGAGACTCACATTCCTCTCCTCCAGGCCTTCTTCAGAAATCCTTTTCTGCAGCTGTCACTTTCCACTCTTACTTCAAGATGTTACATCCTGGTTTGACCCAAGCCGCACAAGCGCCAGGGTCCATGGCATATCCTGAAGGCATTTTTCCCCGTGAACGTGCACTGCTGTGCTTCACCGGTTGTCCACAGGGCAGTGCCAGCTGGGTGGCAGACCTCCTCGGAGCTCTGGGTCCCCTTCTGCAGGGTTTCTCTCCGAAGCACCAGAAGCAGATGGACGGTGCCCTCTGCTCAGAGTTCTGGGTCCCAGTTCTCTGTGATCCTGCCTCCGAGCCACTGAGGTACCAAGAAAGCCAGGTGGCGCCCCTCCCAGAGGCGTGTGCACCAATTCTAGGGGACCCCATCTCCAAGCTCCTAGTGCTCACAAACCCAGCCTCTTGCCTCTATTTCCCTAGCCCTCAGGGTGATAGTTGCCTCCTGCAGTTAACTCTGAGGTCCCTCAGGGTTCTTTTTTGCCCTTTCAGTCTGCTTAACAGTTTAGTTAGCACCTTCCCTGGAAGCTCAGATGGTAAAGAGTTTGCCTATAGTGTGGGAGACCCTGGTTCAATCCTTGGGTCGGGAAGATCCCCTGGAGAAGGAAATGGCAACCCACTCCAGTATTCTTGCCTGGAAAATTCCAGGGACAGAGGAACCTTGCAGGCTACAGTCCATGGGGTCCCAAAAAGTTGAACACAACTGAGCAACTTCACTAGCAAATACCAGTTTAGTTAATTCCTTTTATTAAATTATCTGTTAAAACGACTATGGCGATCAACTTCTTACCTAAATAATGTGTATATAATCAAAAGACTTTCTGGAGAATATTAACAATTTGGTTTCCTAGGTTAGTTTTACTGTATTTAAAGTTCATTGAATTTTCCAATGCTTTAATTTTATAATCATTAAAAAAAAAAAACACCAAACCTATGGTGGTTTCTATTTTCCTGGTTGGACTCCAACACAAGAAGAAAGCATGGAGGGAAGTACGTGTCGGGCTGAACTTGCTGCTGCTGCTACTGCTAAGTCGCTTCAGTCGTATCCGACTCTCTGCGACCTCATAGACGGCAGCCCACCAGGCTCTGCCATCCCTGGGATTCTCCAGGCAAGAACACTGGAGTGGGTTGCCATTTCCTTCTCCAATGCATGAAAGTAAAAAGTGAAAGTGAAGTCACTGAGTCATGTCTAACTCTCAGCAGCCCCATGGACTGCAGCCCACCAGGCTCCTCCATCCATGGGATTTTCCATGAACCTGCTAATGAAGAGTTTTATGGGTAGTTTGATAGAGAATCTGTCTCCTCCTTACCTGGGAGACGCTGGGGAGGAGTACTTTCCATCTCATGTTCAAATGGCCATTTTCAGGGGACTGTGTTCAAGAACTAACTGGAAGTTACCACCCACTAACTTTCCAAGTTATCTACCATTTCTTATACTGTATTCTGAGGGGTTTAGGTACAGGTGAACAGTGGAGGGGGCTTCCCAGGTAGCTCAGTGAGTAAAGAATCCGCCTGCCAATACAGGAGACATAGGTTCAATCCTCAGGTCAGGAAGATCCCCTGCAGGAGGGCACAGCCACCCATTCCAGTATTCTTGCCTGGAGAATCCCATGGACAGAGGAGGCTGGTGGCCTACAGTCCAGTGGGTTGCAGAGCTGGACATGACTGGAGCAACTGAGCATGCACACATATATCCGTGGAGGAGCATGCGTCTTTTAAACAGCCAGGGATTCCAGATCTCTGGCTTGGCAGACCCTCAATGTAAGACGGTCTTGGCAAGGGAAAGAAGACCCAACTGGAGAAGAGAATGCTGTGAAATGACTCTACAGAAAGAGTTAAGCAACCTAACTGTTCGTAAAAACCAAAGGGAGGCCACCACACTCTAAGTTCCAAGGGGGAGGACTATTAAAATCACAGGTGGTTGCAATAACCACACATTCATTCAGTGCTGAATTTCCAATCCCTGTCTCCTTACTTTGGGAGCAATTAGTCTCAGGTGAAAGATCGCACTTGCAGCTAATTGCACCTGCAATTACCTACTTCCGGGTGCAATTAGCCACTTGAACCTAATTCTGAGTGTGCAAGTGCTTCATTTCGTATGTGAGTGGGTGATTCCAGATACAGCTAGTTGTGCCCTCAGTCTTTGCACCTGCAACTAATTGTGACTAATAAAAGAAGTCTTCACGCAAGTCAGGTTGGAGGCACATATGGTAGACCTCGTTTGGGGAACCAAGAATTAGATCAGTTGCACTGATAAGACACAAGTGTACTGAAGAGAGCAAAGGGAAAAATTATTGGACTTTGTCATTCTTTAGACCTAGGGTCACATTAACAATGTTCTCTTTCTATAGCATGTTCCTCCTGGACCACAGAATACGAAGTCAGCCAGTGAGAAGCCTGGCTTGGGTCAAAAAGCTGCTGACAATGAAGAATATCCATAACGCATAGGTCAAAACTGCATTCCAGTCAATTCTCTATTATTTGGTCAATGCTGGTGACATTGTTCAAAAGACTTAGGTAACAGACTGAATTAACTGAAATACTACTATGTGCTAAGTCATATAGTGAACCCAGAGATTAATAGGCGTAGCTCCTGCCATCAATTTCAAGTCAGTTCCACAGATATTTATTGAGTGCCTACTGACGCAGGTTTGATCCCTGGGTCAGAAAGACCCTCTGGAGAAGGGAATGACAATCCACTCCAATATTCTTGCCTGGAGAATTCCATGGACAGAGGAGCCTGGTGGGCCACAGTCCATGGGCTCACAGAGTCGGACACGACTGAATGGCTAACACTACTACTATCTGTTTAGCACATCAAAGTGTTCATGAGCTTATTGGGAAAACACATTTATTCTTCCTACAAGTACTGATTTATCGAACCCTCTTGAAATCTACATTCAAGTGGGGAAAACAGATGTTAAATAATTGTTTACACAATCAAAGTCTTCATTACAGAGGCTGTGAGAGTGTACAGTTGGGGCCTGCCCTGGGCTGAGAGTTCAAATTAAGCTTCTCCAAAGAACTGATGCTTGAGCTGAGATTTGAAAGATGACTAGCAGTTACCTAGACAAGGGGCAAGGGAGACTGGACTCCAGGTGAAGGGAGTAAAACTGCAAAGGCTCAGAGGCAGGAAGGAACATAACAACATTAAGCAGAAAGCAGGCCCGAGCGGCTAGCGAATAGTAAGAATGCAGGGCTGTAAAGTTTATGTGGTAAGTGGGAGGAGGTTCTTTTTAAAGTACCCAAAGCTGTGCCCCATGGAATAACTGACAATGGTTCTTTCCAGAAAGGAAGGCAATGTGTGACTTCTCAACATTAGCCAGGAATCTTGCGGTGTGTGTTTTATTTTGTCCCTCTTCCTCTAATCTCATCAGCACCAACCTGGACCTTGGAACAGCCAGAGGAAAATGAGGTAGAAGAAGAATAACATTACACATCAACCCCTCCCTCCCAACTGCACATCTCTGAGCTTACACTTGGATAAGTGACTTGGATTTGGAGATGAGCCTAAAGTATCATACCAGGCTTCCCTGGTGGCTCAGACGGTAAAGTGTCTGCCTGCAATGTATGAGACCCAGGTTCGATCCCTAGGAAGATCCTCTAGAGAAGGAAATGGCAACCCACTCCAGTACCCTTGCCTAGAAAATCCCATGGACAAAGGAGCCTTGTATGCTACAGTACATGCAGTCGCAAAGAGTTGGACACGACTGAGTGACTTCACTTTCTTTCTATTATGATACAGTAGACTGGACTGGACTTTTAACACTTGGAAATAAACCTCATCTTCATAATTGCAGTGGGCTTAGTTGCTCAGTCATGTCCGATTCTTTGTGGGCCGGTGGACTATAGCCCAGAGAGGTCCTCTGTCCACAAGGATTCTCTAGCAAGAATTTTAGAGCGGGTTGCCATGCCCTCCTCCAGGGGATCTTCCCAACCCAGGGAACGAACCCAGGTCTCCCACATTACAGGAGGATTCTTTACCATCTGAGCCACCAAGGAAGTCCAAGAATATTGGAGTGGATAGCCTATCCCTTCTCCAGGGGATCTTCCTGATCGAGGAATCAACCCAGGGTTTCCTGCATTGCAGGCAGATTCGTAACCACCTGAGCTACCAGGCAGATACAAGGCAGACTGCATGGCAGGCGGGTTCTGAACTCCCTCAAAATTGAGACTATTCTAACTGTTGGACGTGGTCCAGGAAGCTATGGGGTGTCTCTAAAGGATGGGTTAATAAGGACCCATCAGAGAAGATTTGAAGGTTGAGTGGAAGAGACATCTGGTCTCTTCATGGTTGCACTCCATTGAGGGCTGAGAAGGCAGGGAAGCTTCCATAAAGATAAGGAGGCCTAGTAGGCTTTGTAGAGAGGAAGGTTCAGGCAGTGCAAGCGCAGAATAGTGAGAACACAGGGGATGGATTCTGTTCTCTGTAGGGTGGGGAGTCTCAAGAAGTGGGGCCTGGCTGGAGTAGATGGTGAGATGACAGCAGTAAAGCTGGATTAAGACAGGATAACAGGAGTACTACTGTAGCGTCAAGTCTGGCTTCTCTGCCACACTCCTAACCAGCAGCAAAATGACTTAGTCTAAACCAGGGGGTTCATGTAGGCGACCTCCCTTCCACAGTTAAGACTATGACTTTACCCCCTCCTTTCTTCTTTGGGTATTGTCTGGTGGGATGGTAAGAAGTCACACTGTGAGGACATTCCCTCCATATCCCCACCTCTTGATCAGCATTCCAGGCCAAGAGGGAACAGGTGCCGTGCAGGTCTTCAAGAAAACAGGGAGGGGAGGAGGGTTTGCTCTCTCCCCCTCTCTTTCTCCTCTCTCTCTGTGGCTGAGATCGGCTTGGTGTTCCCCAGAGCATCTGCTCCTCACTCAGCACACAGGAAGACTGTTCTCCAGCCTCCCTTCCAGTCAAACTAGAGCCCTGGACCCGGATTCTAGACAGGCAGCCAGGGCAGCCCTGGTCCCTAAAAGATTCATTTCCGTCTTTCACTTGCTCTCCTCTCCCAACTCATGAGATGAAAAACAAAGGACTTTAAGATGGTGGAGACACGAGATGGCAAGAATCTGCCTCCCTGTCCAGGTGGGAGCCATCAGAGCCTCAGGCAGGTTATGCTTGGTTAAGACACCGAGACGTGGGGCAGTTCATGACTGCAGCGGAGTGTACCCTGGTGTACCCTGACATGGCAGCCCACACCCAACCCCAGGGTCTGCTTCAATCTCGTTTGCCTCCCTTCTGGACACTTTCCACAACCCCTTGGGCCTCACTCATTTCTGTGCAACAAAGTATTAACAGTTCTAGAGATGGGGGAAGATGAGCCACAAGGAAAACCCTCAAGGACATCCCTGGTGGTACGTGGTTAAGAGCCCACCTTTCAATGCAGGAGGCATGGGTTCAACTCCCGGTCAGGGAATTCAGAACCCACAGGCTATGGGGCAGCTGAGCCCGAGCACCACAACTGGAGAGCCCACTCACCACAACAAAGACCCAGAGCGGCCAAAAAGGAAAAGATCCAGGCCTTTCTCTTCCTGGAGCACGCTCCTGCACTGCCATACCACAGCCCTGGCGGGCCCCTCTTCTTGAAATGCTCCCCTCTGGAGGGCCACACAGGTGGTTTCTTCTCAGCTGAAATGACCCTTTCTCAGAGAGGCTGGGGGCACCTGCCCAACTCAACATCACAATACTCTCCTTTACCACCTCAGGGCACTTATAAATCCATGAAATTATCTTATTTGTCTATTGTCTTTCTCCTTCTAGGATGTCATCTCCATGAGAACAAGACCTCAGTTTTGTATGTTGTTGTTTCTCTGCGTGCGTGTTCAGTCATTTCAGTCATGTCTGACTCTTTGCGACCCCATGGACCATAGCCCACCAGGCTCCTCTATCCATGAGATTCTCCAGGCAAGAATACTGGAGAGGCTTGCCATGCCCTCCTCCAGGGGAATCGCCCAACCCAGGGATCAAACCCACATTGGCAGGCAGGTTCTTTACCACTGGCACCACCTGGGAAGCCCATGGAATGAATGAATGAATGAGAGGATATAAAGATTCTCACTCCAGGTTATCTAGCCCCACTTCCTTTACAAATGAAGAAATCGAGCGCTTTTCCCTACAAAGAGGAAACAGAGAAGCAGCTAATGCAACTTTACAATTTAAGCTGTTTCTGGAGCACTGAACTCAAATGTGATTTATTCAAGTGAAAACTCTGGGGGAATTGTTTTGGAGGGATCCATAAAACAAATGTCATTTTCACCTGGAGAATTCACCCAACCTTCTAACCGATTTCAAATATAGTTATTTAATGCAGATTTGACAAATTTGAAATCTCTTACACAAAGCCATTTATCATCTACTGTGTGCCTGCCCTGCATCACAGTTTAAGTTATGGCTCTTTAATAGGGTAAAACATTTCATAAAATCATCAAAATACCTTAAACCAAAACTGCCTATAAGAATTGATGAGTTTCAGGCATTGATTCAAGCCCTGAAAACATCAACCTTGCCATTGGCACCATGGGCACTTCTAATAAAAGCACTAAGGAGGTATAATGAATATCAAATGAACCGTTTTGTATGTCTGTGTGGTTTCTCCAATTGGAAATAAATCAGTGAGCCTTACAAAATGCATATTTTAGTGGTATATTCATAAACAATAATCTTGTTTTTCTATCATGACTCGAGTGTCATTCTTGTTTTATAACCCAACTGAAGATTTAATATTTTATATATACATAACCCAAAGCATAAAAGGACAGGACAATCCAGCACGTATTTGATATTTGAAACATCCTTGTGTGGGGAAGCCATGTGGATCATAAAGGTAAAACCAAAGCACTCATGATCTTGTAGCAAACACTGGTGACGGCTGTGTGCTAAGTCGTCGCTTCTGTCGTGTCTGACCCTTTGGGGCCCGTGGACGGTAGCCCACCAGGCTCCTCTGTCCATGGGATTATCTCAGCAAGAATATTGGAGTGGCTTGCCATGCCCTCCTCCAGGGGATCTTCCCGACCCAGGGATCAAACCCAGGTCACCTGCATTGCAGGTGGATTCTTTACCACTGAGGAGCCTATTCGCAAACACAAGGCATGTGAATAGTAACTAGTAAACAAGAGAGAAACTTACATGAATACCAAGAGGCAGCCTAGACTGCCGCGAGCTCAGTGAAGCAGAACAGGCGGCCTGAATCAAACCCCGCTTTGCGGGTGCTGTTAGCCGAGCCCATGCCAGCCCTCCTGGCCGGCTCAGCCAGGGATAGCAGACTCGTGGGGCTGAGGTGAGTTCCCCCAGCAACAGTGGAGTGTTCCCCTGTAGACCTCCCCATGACCCTGCCAAACAGGTCAGCTGGGCTGTCCCACTGGCTTGCTCAGCTGGGTAAGTGGCTTTCCCTCCCTCTGGCATGGGCTCAAACCCTATGATCCAAAGCTGCCCTATCTCAGCAACTTCCCTTCCAGAGGCCAAATATAGCCATCCCCTTGCCAGGTCACAAAACTTCCAGTCAGACAGCCAGGCCCAGTGACAGCCGTACGAAGAGCGTCTCCCCAGCCCAGCCCACAGACAAAAATAGCCACTTGGTGAGCATGGGCTGGACTTTTTTTTTTTTCTGTCATTAGGACTTTGGAAGTATTTTTGTGTTGGTTCTGGATTGTACTGTTTGTCTTTGTCATCTGGAAGTAGACGTAGTCATTGAAGAGGTTGCTACACCCACATCCCATATTAGACTCATGCCTTTAAATCCAGCCGTGGTGGCTCATGACCAGAAAGGTATTCATTTCATAAACCTCCCAGTCACCTATACAAAAGGAGTGTCTAGGGCACAATAAAGGCCAGAAATGGTATGGACCTAACAGAAGCAGAAGATATTAAGAAGAGGTGGCAAGAATACACAAAAGAACTATACAAAAAAGTTCTTCACGACCCAGATAATCACGATGGTGTGATCACCCACCTAGAGCCAGACACCCTGGAACGTGAAGTCAAGTGGGCCTTAGGAAGCATCACTACAAACAAAGCTAGTGGAGGTGATGGAATTCCAGTAGAGCTATTTCAAATCCTGAAAGATGATGCTGTGAAAGTGCTGCACTGAATATGCCAACAAATTTGGAAAACGCAGCAGTGGCCACAGGACTGGAAAAGGTCAGTTTTCATTCCAATTCCAAAGAAAGGCAATGCCAAAGAATGTTCAAACTACTGCACAATTGCACTCATCTCACACGCTAGTAAAGTAATGCTCAAAATTCTCCAAGCCAGGCTTCAACAATACATGAACCATGAACTTCCAGATGTTCAAGCTGGTTTTAGAAAAAGCAGAGGAACCAGAGATCAAATTGCCAACATCCATTGGATCATCAAAATAGCAAGAGAGTTCCAGAAAAACATCTATTTCTGCTTCATTGACTATGCTAAAGCTTCTGACTGTGTGGATCACCACAAACTGTGGAAAATTCTGAAAGAGATGGGAATACCAGACCACCTGACCTGCCTCCTGAGAAATCTGTATGCAGATCAGGTAGCAACAGTTAGAACTGGGCATGGAACAACAGGCTGGCTCCAAATAGGGAAAGGAATACGTCAAGGCTGACGTGGACCGTAACCAACCAGGCTTCTCTGTCCATGGGATTCTCCAGGCAAGAATACTGGAGTGGGTAGCCTTCTCCAGGGGATCTTGCCAACCCAGGGATCAAACCCAGATCGCCTACATTGGAGGCAGATTCTTTAGCATCTGAGCCACCAAAGAAGCCCAAGAATACTGGAGAGGGTAGCCTATCCCTTCTCCAGGGGATCTTCTTGACCCAGGAATAGAACCAGGGTCTCCTGCATTGCAGGTAGATTCTTTATGAGCTAAGCTACCAGGGAAGCCCAAAAGTGATACTGCTGCTGCTGCTGCTGCTAAGTCGGTGTCCGACTCTGTGCGACCCCATAGACGGCAGCCCACCAGGCTCCCCCGTCCCTGGGATTCTCCAGGCAAGAACACTGGAGTGGCTTGCCATTTTGTTCTCCAATGTATGAAAGTGAAAAGTGAAAGTGAAGTTGCTCAGTCACGTCTGACTCTTCACGACCCCATGGACAGCAGCCCACCAGGCTCCTTCGTCCATGGGATTTGCCAGGCAAGAGTATTAGAGTGGGGTGCCATTGCCTTCTCCAAAAGTGATACACAGTGATGTAAATAACCCTTGGAAGCAATTATCCTGTTTTGATATTATCCTGTATCCCTGAACAGAAAGTAGGAGTTTTGAGTCAGCCACCTGGTACCAATGAAAGTGAAAGTGTTAGTTGCTCAATTGTGTCCAACTCTGATCCCATGGACTGTCGCCCACCAGGCTCACCTGTTCCTGGCATTCTCCAGGTAAGAATACTGGAATGAGTTGCCACTTCCTTCTCCAGGGGATCTTCCCTACCCAGAGATCGAACCCATGTCTCCTGCATTAGTAGGTCGCTTCTTTACCACTGAGCCACCTGGGAAGCTCACAAAGACCCAACACAGCCAAATAAAAAGTAATTTTTTAAATAAAATAAAAAAATAAAAGGAGAGTCTAGCAAGTGCATCTCCTCCCCCACCCTGTCCAGCAGGGCCTCCTGCAGAGCCAGGATCAGGCCGGGACCAAGCACTAGGACGTCTTTCCTCCTCAGTCTAGCTGGAGTGACAGCTGTGACTGTAAGAGGTGCCTCTGTGGGGCTGGACCAGGTCATTTCCATGTTCATACCCATGATGCACCTGGGCAGCCGTCAGGCCTTGGGCCCCAGAGCTGTCAGCTCAGTGCCCTCTGCAAATTCTAAAATGAGTTAAATTATTCATTTATTTCTTTAAAAGTACACAGGGTTCGACCACCACAAAGCCCACTTTTGATCTGCTTCCTGACACGCAGGGCTCAAGTCAGCCAGGTCTTGTGCAGGCCAACAGACACATCTTGTTAAGTCTTACCCAGCAGATGACGCTCAGTGGGACGGTGCTAAAGAAAGCCAGGCTGGGGAAGGTGACTGTCTACTCCAGGCCCTATTTCCAAATGCAGTGCATGATAAGCAATGGTGCAGAACTATAACCCTCAGTTGTCGGAACATCTTTGTACTTTGTTCTTCAAAGGCAGAATGTTTTCTGGCATGTTGCTACCTGAGGAAAAAAAATAAAATACTCCCCTAATTTCTACATATGCATGCCTATCACACTGATGCATCTTATTTCCTATTGCAGTGCATGTTGTCACAGGACCATTAAATAATTTATGCCTTTAATACATTTACCAGCTCTCGTGTGTGTGTGTGTGTGTGTGTGTGTATGTGTGTGTGTGTGTGTACGGATCCTGTGTGCCAGTGTCAAAGATGTCTTCTCTATTAAGGGAAAGCAAGCAACCTCTTGGCTCATTCTCCACCATGAAATCAACTTTGCATCTTATGCATCAAATGAGTAAAAAGTGATAACAGGTCCCTGTTCTTTACACAAAATGAAGTACTTGTTTGCACCAGAAAAGCAGTCAAACTAAGCATTTTACACTATGTATCTTCTGAAATTGCTCCCCTTCCTTCTTCTTTTCTAAGGAAGGTCTCTGTTACACCATGTCAGCTGTAAAGGGAAAATGGCTCCTCAGTTTCAACTTGTTCTATTTACACTGCATTTTCTTTGCTCCCGCCTCAGAATGTTTACCATGCTTGTCATCAAGAACAGCTTCGGAGCACCCAGCAGTGCCAAGGGTGGCACCAGGTGTGTGTGTTTGGCAGTCCTCACCTCCATGGCTGCCCATAGGCTCCAACTTGGATTCAGCCGTGGTGATCATTCACACCCTTGCGGCAGCAGCATGTCGGGGTGCTACCAGCAAAGATGACGAGCAGCAATAGTGAGCACCAGGGCAGCAGCTGCTGTGGGCAAAGTCGGGTGGCTGCACCTGGCTCGTGTCAACTTCCTGCTCCAGCCACCACCCTCCACCCACCGTTCTCATTCAGAAGGCTTTTGTGTCTCGCTGGTACCATGAAAGAATTGCCAGAATGATACAATCTTAGAGGAAGGGATCTCAAAAACATGTAGTTGGACCTGCTTGTTTTAAAGATAAGGAAGTGGAAGCCCTGAGGGTATAAGTTTCTTGGCCATGCTCATGCAGGTGGTTATTGGCAGAGTAATGACTGGAATCAAGTCATTGAAGCCACCCTCTAACGATCTTTCTGCCGTACCTGTGACTTTTCAACATTCGTTAGCACAATCCACAGTATGGAATAAATTTTACATCATCACCCACAGTATCTACAGATATGCACAACTAACACAAAATCTCATAAAACAATAGTTATCTTTACCATATGTGATATACTCTAGTATTTTCTCTTATAATATGTTCATTTTAAAAGAGCCTGAAGATTGCTTGGCAGCATGTGTCCTAAGACTGGAACAATACAGAGAAGATTAATATGGCCCCTACACAAGGATAACATGCAAATTTTCCCCATTTTTTTTTTTCACATTTACCAAATGTTCCTTTTCTTTCCAGGGATAATATTTATAGGTACACAGTCAAATAATTTGCATTTTTCCTAATTAGATACATCTACTGAATATCTAGGAAGGTGGAGTTGAAACAGGTGTAGAGAGGGGGCCCCTTCAGCTCGAACCTGTCACACCCCCGATCAGGAATAAGCTTATTGTCTGATCTGTCCTTAATTCTGAAAAGGCAGAATGATCTAGCAGAAAGAACACTGGGTCTAGTCCTGGCTCCACCATCTTGCAAGTGTGGGACGTAGGGTGAATTTTCTCTGGGTTCTGCTGTCTCAACTGCAAGATCGAGCTGTTGTTAATTGACAGGAGTTCTGAGAAGGGAACACAATAATGCAAATGAATGCAATAAAAAGCTCTATTCACAAGACTTGTCCTGGAACAGCGATGGTTTTAAATTCTCACATTTCAGAGAAATATGGTGTCTCAAGATGTTTCTGGATTCTCATCAAAACACCTGCATAATGTATTATGAATAAATTTGGTATAATAAAGGAAAACTAAGCCCTGGAATTGACTCATTTTTAAATGCTTTTGCAGGTGTTTAGAGAGGAGGAGTTGACCCTAAATCTTGAAGATGTTCAGCCCCAGAAAAGGTGAGTCATTGAGGTCAAAGAGGAGTCTCTGCTCTTGAAAGGAAAAGGTGATGAGTCACAAATTGAAAATCATAATCAAGAAAGGTCACTGTCAGTGAGTACGAAGGGGAGGGATTGAGTGAACGTACTATAAAACAATCAGATGCAGCAGCCATGCTTGCTGAAAGCTGGTAGAACATGTGGGGTGGAATGAATGAGAAGAGTTCCAGATGCACTGATGCTGCCCAGCTGCTTGTGAAGAAGGCATCTTCCTAAGAGGTGGTTTGGCTTGGGTTCAGCATATTCCAGCTTTGGACTCACCAAATCCAATAAAATCTTTTTAAAAACTGCTATAGAAATTATTTTTGTTAAATATTCAAAATGTCTGCAATAACATAACCTTGCCCAAAATGACAGTTCGAAGGATACTTGACAGCTGAGAACGTTCGTCAAAACCAATTCAGAAGCTGGTGGTGATGCACTGCTTGGAGATATGACTAGGATAGAAAAAAAAAAAAAGCATCACCGGCCCTACTAAGGTCCTGAGAGCTGCCTCACGCCTGCTCCTGCTGTGTGAAACAGAGCAGAAGTTGTAGCAAAGATACTGAAGAGGGGGCGGATCCTGCATGGCCAGAGTGGGTGGAGGTGGTGTGGAGGCGGTGTGGAGGTGGGGTGTTCTCAGAGCTGCGTTTCTCACCAGTAACTTCAGAGAAATCACTTGAAAAAACAAAAACTAAGACCAAAGAAAAGGTTACAGGTTTCAGTTTGGGGTATCAGCTGACAAAGTGTGTGATGGTTTACAGCTGTCATGGTGCACGCCCACAGATTACATATTTTGTGTTTTTCAATGAAAAGACATTTGTACACTCTATTTAAAAAAATGTCAGCTATGCTTACAACATTTATTCCACAACCCACCCAATAGGGCATTTGATATCAGCACGCCCGTGGTGCAGAGGGGTGAGCCCTGAGTGTGGGCAGTATGCCCTCTTTCCCCACAGACTCACCTCCAGCCTGCCTCATTTGCTCCACCAACACCGACTCCTATGGCACCCTCTGAAACCTCTGCTCCATGATGAGAAATCCTCCCTTGACTTTAGTGGGGGGAGCACTCCTTTCTCTTCCTGCTTCCTTTGGAGTCTGGTTCTCTCAGCCATGAACTCACCATCTCACTCCACTGCTCCCAGACTCCCAGGGATGGGGAGGGAGGATCTGTGTCCTCTTGACCCCTTGGAGACAACATTGCTCTTCCACCTTCATATAAATCCCTCCTTCCCGCCTCACGCCACCTGTTCGCCCACTGTGAGCGAGTGAAAGTTGCACAGTTGCGTCCAACTCTTTGCAACCCCATGCACTGCATAGTCCACGGAATTCTCCAGGCCAAGAACACTTTAGTGGGTAGCCTTTCCCTTCTCCAGGGGATCTTCCCAACCCAGGGATCAAACCCAGATCTCCTGCACTGCGGGCAGATTCTTTACCAGCTGAGCCACAGGGAAGCCCAAGAATACTGGAGTGGGTAGCCTTTCCCTTCTCCAGGGGATCTTCCCAAGCCAGGGATCAAACCCAGGTCTCCTGCATTGCGGGCAGATTCTTTACCAGCTGAGCCACAGGGAAGCCCAAGAATACTGGAGTGGGTAGCCTTTCCCTTCTCCAGGGGATCTTCCCAAGCCAGGGATCAAACCCAGGTCTCCCGCATTGCAGGTGGATTCTTTACCAACTGAGCTATCAGGGAAGCCCACAACTTCCCCCAAACCTCCCACTGGCTTACCACCTTCTTTTCTATTGTAGAGCCTCGCATAAACATGGCACTTCCATATCCACATGGACCATCACGACCCTCCCCCTTTCATTCCCTCCCTCCCCTGGTTACAAATCTGACTTTGGAATAACCTAGCATCATCCCTGGTGGCTCAGAGGTTAAAGCATCTGCCTGCAATGCGGGAGACCTAGGTTCAGTCCCTGGGTCGGGAAGATCCTCTGGAGAAGGAAACGGCAAGCCACTCCAGTAGAGAATGGGGAATGCCTGGAGAATCCCATGGATGGAGGAGCCTGGTGGGCTACAGTCCACGGGGTCGCAAAGAGTCAGACACGACTGAGCGAGTTCACTTAGCACCATCCCACTAGTGGTGTCCTCCACCTTCCATCCCCCATTCTGTCCATTTCCCCTTGTTCTCTCAGCTCTCCTGTGGTTTGGCTTCGCTCCCCATCCGACCTAGACTCTAGGGACGAGAGCTTCAAGCACTCTATTGACAGTCTAGACCAATGATCACGAATTTATTTCATAATGTACATCCAAAAGTGATACAGGAGAAATAATCAGGCACATATCTCTGACATTCACTCATTCCTTCATTCATAAATTGCATACAGTTTATCAACATTTACCAACATTTTCTTCTTTTTAAAATGTACCATAAATCATAAAGAATCCACCTGCAATGCAGGAGACCCAGGTTCAATCCCTGGGTTAGGAAGATCCCTTGGAGAAGGGAAAGGCTACCCACACCAGTACTTTTGTCTGGAGAATTTCATGGACAGAGGAGCCTGGTGGGCTACAGTTCATGCAGTCGCCAAGAGTCAGACACAACTGAGCGACTAACACACACACACACACAAATATAAGGGCATTAACAGCCAATATCGTAAGAGCGTCAGTATTCTCTACCCGTTCCCGGTGGATCATTTCACACAGGCCCTGGAGGGAAGCACATGCCAGTCTCAGAACCACAGCCCCAACCCCCATCTCTCTCCCCACTGTCATATCCATCCTGAGAAACCAACCCGGAACCCACCAGCCACGGGTGTCCCGTTCTCTTCCAAGTGGCTGCATGATGCTGGGGGCCAGCTGGGTCCCCAGGCAGCTTCTGTAGACTTACCTCTCTCCTCAAGGCCCTGTCACTGAAAGCCTCAAGGGCTAAAGCCAAGCCTGTTGGCAAGAAAACTTCCGGCCTCTCTGTACCACCAGCACCGAGGACAGTACCTGGCACTCGCCCTCAATCCTCAGCGTCTGATGCATTGCATGGTGCACACACGTGGCTTCTCCATCACTCTGGGCCACACGGTGGCAAAGGCATGAAGAACATACAGAGAAAACCCAACAGGTCAGGGGTTCCAGTTGGGCACAGGCTTGGTTCTGAAGCTGTTCGAGGGCCACTTGCCCCTGAAGCACCTGTCTGCCTAGCATGACCCAACAGTGGACCAGGCCTTCAGAAGCCAGACACACCACAGCTGACCGGGCTCTCGTTAGGCCACACGTGACTGAATCAGTTTAATTAAAGCCCACTGCACACTCTTACTGTTCCAGAGGGTTGCTATGGAGACAGGAAATAGGGCCCCTCCAGACAAACTTCTCTTCACTCACAGGCTTGGAGAAGCCTGGGCTCAGGACACCTCCATCTCCTCCTGACTCCAGCTCATAGGATTCCTTGGCTATCACAGGGTGGAGGTCGGTACGAATCTTGAAGCAGCAGCACTGAAGGGGCCCGGAGGACTGATGCCAGGGCAGCACTTGGGAGACGTGATGATGAGCGCCACAGAGTGTGCTGGTGGGTGGGCTTTCCTCTCTGGCCGGAAGGAATCTTTTGCACTTTCCCAACCCACCTCCCTCCCCTGCCCCCTGCTCATTACCTGGAGATGCAGGCCCAGGTAAGCAATGTCTGCAGGACATACAACGGCTACCGCACTTTCTCAGGAGGGTAAAGATGACTCAGAAAAAAATCCCTCACCTCCTGTCAATTCTTTCATCTTCTCTTCCTCCACTCTCCAGCCCAGTGTTTCATATCCAGTGATCCATGACTGACCCCTGCCTCAGAGTCACTTTCAGGCCTATTTAAAATGCAGATTCCTGGCCCTCAGTCAGACTAAATCAGAAACTCTGAAACTAGAGTCATGAAGTCTGCAGTTACACAGTTCTTCCCAAATACTCCTTGTTAATCCACACCCCCTCTCCACCTTACCACCATTCCCCTGTGCCCCCACTCCTCAGGGCACCATAATGATGCCAACAGGGACGGAAAGGGAAGGTCCTGGGCAGGAATGGGACCCCCTGGGCTCTCACCTTCCGGCGCTGACCACGAGCGTCTCCTTTACTGAGCTTTGTTTTCATCTGTGACATCTCACAAGGCTCCTTGGGGCCCCGCTTAAATTAAGTTGGCCTACTTGTCACAGATGAATTCTGGGCGAGCTGGGGTCTTAATACCTTGAACTCAAATAAAGTCACCAGGAGGAAATCAAGTAAATCAGGGAGCTGAGATCTGACGTAATGTTGATCTCTTCTGGGCCGAAACCACCTACTATTAGGTCTCCAGTAGTGGGCTTGCAAAGATGGGAATGTTAGTCAACGCTAAGCAAGAGTTACAAATAATAAAGACGAGTGCCATCTGCTCACCTCCAGGGGATGGGTGTGAACTTGAGATAACTATGACATGAAGCTCTTGAAACCCAAAGACAGTTCTCTGAACCAGTCTTCCGCTCACGGAATTTCCGTGGCACCAGGCCCTGTGCAGCTCTGACAAGTGAGCTATTTTTGCACGTGAATAAGTACACTGATTGTTATCTGCCCTCTGAATCAAGGATAAAAAGGAAAGGTGAGAGGGAGAGATAAGTGTGAGAGAGAAAAAATGGAGGTGAGATGCAGAAATACAGAAACGTAGGAAGGATACTGGAAACCAGAAGAAAAGGAGCCAGGTGCCCTTCCCAGGGAGGAAGCAGGCAGGAGGGAAGGGTGAGGTGACACCTTGGGCCAGGTGACGCCTTGGCAACCATATGACAGCGCCTCCCTCTGGTCTAGGCAAAGGGCTTCGTAAAAGGTCAAGCGCTACCCATTCAGGGGGCCAGCTCCCTGTCTGTGACCCTTTCCAACAGCCCCAGCCTAAGACCCGGCCACTACAGACCACGTGGGGAACCAGGAAACACTTTTCCATTACCAGATCCCAGTCTACTCTTCCGGCACCGGATTACCTCGGGAACTTAATAAGGATGCTATTTTAGCAAGAAACTGAAAACGAGTAGAAAACACGCCCTCAGAGTATGCTGAAACGCTCCTGTAACACACCACTCCACCAAGAGCCCATGTTCCACATATGTTTTAATGTATTTATACATTTTTGTTTTGAGACCAGCAAGGCATGAGCCACAACTTCCTGCGTTCTGCCTCGTCAGCGTGAAAAAAATTGTTGCCCTAGGCCCCTTCAGTTTCCTCTGGGGCTCTCCTTCTGCTCAGAGTCTGACTAAGATGGGAAGTTTACACCACAAGGTAATTAAGAGACTGTTCTCGGTTCTGATTCAACCCTTGGGCTTCCTGTGGGCTCACGAGGCAGCTTTGCTGAGGTGTGCTTGCCACTACGACCTGACCACAAGAGGGAGCCAGAGAGCAACGAGGGCCCAACATTCCAACCCCGCCCCCCTCTCTGAAGAGCCGAGTCCCAGTCCCTCCTCCTTCCCAGAAACTGGGAAGCTTCACAGTCCCTGTGGATCCACTGAAACAAACATGTCACCTTTATTGTACAGTTCCTTGGTAAACTCCTATTTTCTTCTTTCTCAAGTTTGGGTAGAAAACAAAACAATTAATTTAAAAAGCAGCACAGGAGAGCCTAAACATTATTTATGTCTCTAATTATCTCATTCTAGTGGGTATTTTAGTCCCTGTCTGGTCAGGACATTAATTATCTTCATAACTACAGCAAAAGTTAAATAATAAGCACCCAAGGCTCCAGCACTAGTGTAATGTGCAAGCCTAAATGAACTTATACATTTTATTAATGGATGCTTTATGCAACTCCATATATTATAAATCAAACAAGAAACCTATTTCTATCTTTTAAGGGTGCAGAGGAAAAGCTTTAACATTATCGAGGATAATTTTTATTAAGTTTAAGACTCCCTTTTTTTTCAATAATGAGACTGTTATGAGGATAATTTAATCTAGTTTGTCATGAGGCACCCTGGCTTGTTAAATAAGTTAATAAATGACTGTGCATTAATCAAAGTGACAAAGCTATGAAGAGCAGGGGATGGGAGACAATTCTGGTGATAGTATTAATTAGTATTTAATTAGAAACTTAGGGCCCATAAATAAAAAAAAAAATCATGGTAGAGACATTTATGCAAATTGCTGGCAGCCTGCAGTAGAGTTAGCTTTGCTTTAAAGAAACACGATTTTTTTCTCCTAGCATACTGTACACAGCAGCGCTGCAGCCACATCACGTGGCTTAAACGAGCTCGTCTTTTGTTTCCAATTTGTTCCAATTACAGGCCTGTAAATTCAAATCATTCTTTTGACTGTGTTGATTGAAATGTAGAGTTTCACAATTTCTACTGGGAGTTATTTTTAAAAAAGAAGAAAAGAAAAAACATAAGAAGAAATGTTTTAGAGAAGTAAAGTGTTTCAGATTTTTTTTTCCTTTGCTGTTTTAATTAAGATGTGTGCCACCATTTCCTAAGAACAATTGTGGCTTCCATTTGGTACACAAACAATGCCTCCTTTCTAATCCTGGTGAGCTGTAACTGGGTTTTGTTATGTGATATTATATTGGAGACTGCATGGGCTCAACTGCCATCATTTTTATTATAATCATAGCACTTTTCCCTTTTCTCTCAATCACATGCTTTGATAATGGGCAATTTTTGATGGCCCCAAAAGATAATAACCATTTGGTTCTGAACGTCACTGCTTTCCTAGGGTACATGTCCTCTTTTTCAGACTTTATTATTTGTTGCATTTATTCAAGAAAGGTTATCCACAGTAAAAAACTGCTTTTTCTATTCAACAGTCTATCTCTGTCATGGTTCATTTATGTGTGAGCATGACGGACTGAAACCCGTATTATCCACAGCTGACAAGTGTCAGGCCGACAGTTCAATCAGCCCTTCCTTCAGATGATGCCCAGGGCCCTGTGTTTGAAGTAGGACAATAAAGCAGCAACACAATCAGGGTCAAGCTGATCCAATCCCTGTATATAAAGGGGATTCTGCCTAATAACACAGTGCGATTTTTTTCCCCCTCTCCAAACACATTAGTCCTTAAACAGTGACTTGGCCCTTAAGAAAATCTGTGACTGACATGAAAATGCTGAAGTTTTAACGCGGTTGGTTTATCCATAACCTCATGGGGCTGCTGCTTTGTGCAGACTGGTTTTGTCAAAGTCAGAAAAATAATATATTCAGTGTCTGATCATTTTTAGGGAGTTATTTGAATGGGATCTTAAGTCAGACATCCTGATGTTGACACAGGGATCAGCTTCTTGTCCTCTTGTTTTACATATGTGGAACAGATCATTTGCATCAGCTAATAAAAATTAAATCTCCAACAAAAGCGCACAATAGTGAGCTCCCTTCAGCAACATTCCACCATTCCCTCCACCTGCTTTGGAAGCAGAGTTTCTTGGTGTTTTTTGTATTAGGTCTCTCTAGAACAGACTAGAATGCAAACAGAATCTTAAAAATCAGTGCTCCCTCAGTTTGAGCAACACTTCAACTCAAACACGCACAAAACCATGCGTGCATGGTCAGTTATGTCCAACTCTTTGTGACCCCATAGTCCACCAGACTCCTCTGTCCATGAGCTTTCCCAGACAAGAATATTGGAGTGGGTTGCCATTTCCTTCTGCAGGGGATCTTCCTGACCCACGGACTGAACTCATATCTCCTGTGTCTCCTGCATTGGCAGGTAGATTCTTTACCACTGAGCCACTGGGGAGGTTTAGGTATGAAACCATTTTGCTGCAAATCCTACCAACTGACAGCAGAACCAAAGTCAACCGAAGGCTAATGGTCTGCAGAGGGCCCCTTGGAGGGGGCAGGAGACTATTACCTTTGCTCTTCTCCAGACTTTGAACCAATGCAGAAGGCAGCAGGCAGGGAAGAAGTGCTCCCCTACTTGATAGTGAAAATGAAAGTTGCTCAGTCGTAGCCGACTCTTTGCAATCCCACGGACTAGACCGTCCATGGGATTCTCCAGGCCAGAATACTGGAGTGGGTAGCCGTCCCCTTCTCCAGGGGATGTTCTCAACCCAGGAATCAAACCCAGGTCTCCTGTATTGCAGGCAGATTCTTTACCAGCTGAGCCGCCAGGGAAGCCCCACCTACTTGATAGGTGCTTTGGATAGGGAGGAAGCCAATGACCCTCTGAAAGCTCCATAAAGCTTTTGCCCTAGAAGGTACCATCAAAGAGAACACTGAAAGCAACCTCCAGGCTTTATGGATGAGGGAGGCTCAGAGACATTCGTGACTGCCAATGTCAAGGAGATTGGAAATGGCAGTGGAAGGGCAAAGTTAACAACAACAACAACAGAATCCTCCACATTTGCTTCTCATTATCTGGTATTACTGGGCAGACCCAAGGTAATGTAGGAGGGACTGCTGAGAACCAGAAGTCCAAAACCAGACAGTGAGTAATGGCGTCCAGGGTTACCAAATAAGACCTTATATCGATCCCTTTCTTGGACAGTTCTGGAACTTTTAAGTAATATATCTTTTTTAAAAAATAAATTTATTTTTCAGTTGAAGGATAATTGCTTTACAATATTGTGTCGGTTTCTGCCAAACATCAACATGAATCAGCCATAGGTATATCTATGCCCCCTGAGTCTTGAACCTCCTTCCTACCTTCCACTCCATCCCACCCCTCTAGGTTGTTACAGAGCCCAGTTTGAGTTCCCTGAATCACACAGCAAATTCCCATTGGTTATCTATTTTACATATGGTAATGTATATGTTTCAATGTTACTCTACACATTGTTAGCTATTTTCCATTTATTCCAATTATAATATCCTTCCATTTATAATGTCCATCCAATTTAGCCACGCTTGCTGGCCTACTCTGGCCCAGTAGACTGCATCATCCAGGCTCTCTTGGTGGTTAGAGGCTGTGGGGAGGCACTGACAACAGTCAGCCAAAGGTGGGAGGAGAGAGGCCAGAGGGTCCCTTCCTTTCTCACTCCCTCTTGATCAGCCGTCTCTGAAGACAATGGCCCCTCCAGCCCCCTGCTCCCACCAAGCCCCAACTCCAAGGCTGCAGCTCTCATGGATACAGATTTGTGGGTTTCTTCCTCCAGCTCCAGCCCTTTAGTCCTGGGGGCTGAGAGTTTCCCACCATGGCTAATTTCTTGGTACCTCTCTGTCTCCTGTTTGTTCACCTAGCCCTGCCCATACTTCCGAACACAGTCCTTTCTTTAAATTTACCTTGGGAACCATCTCAGGTGAACTGTTTCCTGCCAGGACCCTGACTGATACGTTGAATTTCTCAGCTTCCACTTGCTCTTCTTACTTTTCATCCAGTTCAGTTCAGTCGCTCAGTCGTGTCCGACTCTTTGCGACTCCATGACTGCAGCACACCAGGCCTCCCTGTCCATCACCAACTCCCAGAGTTTTACCCAAACTCATGTCCATCGAGTCGGTGATGCCATCCAGCCATCTCATCCTCTGTCGTCCCCTTCTCCTCCTGCCCCCAATCCCTCCCAGCATCAGGGTCTTTTCCAATGAGTCAACTCTTTGCATGAGGTGGCCAAAGTACTGGAGTTTCAGCTTCATCATCAGTCCTTCCAATGAACACCCAGGACTAATCTCCTTTAGGATGGACTGGTTGGATCTCCTTGCAGTCCAAGGGACTCTCAAGAGTCTTCTCCAACACCACAGTTCAAAAGCACCAATTCTTTGGCGCTCAGCTTTCTTCACAGTCCAACTCTCACTGGAAAAACTATAGCCTTGACTAGACAGACCTTTGTTGGGAAAGTAATGTCTCTGCTTTTCAATATGCTATCTCATCCAATAGTCTTTAACATACTTTGGAAGCTCATAGAGAATCTGATGAAAGATATGAGCTCTCTCCCCAGAAAACAAATTCACTTACACACATGTGCTCAAGATTTTGTGTGTAGTTTTCAAGTGTTCCCAGACTCCTTAAAGACTTCTACAAATCTAGGCAGTCTGAGAAACTCCAATCCACCATCCCACCTCTGCTAAGCAAATCTTCCCAGAAAACCTATTTCTTCCATTTGATCATGTTCTCATCAAAAATCTCTAGTGGTGTCCTACAAAGCACCATAAAGCAAGAAGCCCGAGTCCTCAACAAAGTGTCCCAAGATCAATCTGACAAGTTAGCAGCATGCTTGAGCCATTTCTTATCAGCTCACAAGAGACTATTAAATTTTCAAAGCCAGTTGTTAAACACAGCATTATTCCAAATTAGATTATATAGGCTTACAGCTAAATGTTTTTATTAAAAATGAGGGTACTATGGACTTCCCTGATGGTCTAGTGATTGAGACTCTACCTGCCAATGCAGGGACCATGGCCCAGGAAGATTCCACGTGCCATGGGGCAAGTAAGCCTGTGCACCACAGCTATTGGGCCCACATACCTAGAGCCCATGCTCCATGGAGAAGCCACCACAATGAGGAGCAGCCCCCACTCTCCTCAACTAGAGAAAGCCCTTGGGCAGCAAAGAAGACCCAAATATAAATCAGAAAAGCTAATAAAGATAAATACTCCAAATGTGCTGCTTTCTAATGATCTCACTACTATCTGTGCTCTTGAGGTTGTCTATCCTGCCTGAATGGTGGGAACACTACACAGTGAGGTACTGTTGTGCAAATCTTCCCAACTCCATGATGGCTTATAGAATATTCACATCATGGAAACTACCAAATACTCTGGGTCAGAGAGAATCTAGACAATCTGTGTTGACTGTGTAGATCAGGGCTTGGCAAACTACAGCACACAGGCCAATATAGTCTGCTTCGGTATGATCCACATGTTTCTACATTCTTAAAGGATTGCTTTAAAAAAAATTAATCAATTCTAAAAAAGAAGAGGAGGAAGAGACTGTTTGTGGTGCACAAAGTGTAAAATACTTACTCTCCGGCTCTTGTCTGGAAACTTTTGCCAACTCCTGGTCTAGACCTTAGAAAGTGATGGATAAGAGGCTAATCATGCAAATTAAACTTAAAAGTGTATCCTGCCTGTAATCATTACACCGTGAATGGCACAAAATTAAGGAGATGTTCTTCCAGTATTTGAAAGCTATGACCCCATCAGCCAAGAAGTCTTTCTCATCACTGATGACCGAGGGAAGTTTCTACATACACCTTCACTGTTTCATGTTCATCCTATCTGTCAGTGAAAGTGAGACATCAACTAGCCTTCAATGTTGGGACCATCCTCACGAGCCAATGGTAACCGAGCATTCATTTGCAGATCACAATGGAATCATGGCCATAGGCTAACCACACACACAATAGTTCAGCAAGAAACAATAATAACAAACAAACAGGAAAGCATTATCTGAGGATCAATGGGCTAAAGAGTATTTTGTAATAAAGAGTATTGTATATTTTATTATCATTTGTATACACCCTTTACATCAGTATAATTTATAATAAATTTATGTATATACATGAGGTGTTTTTTCTTTCTAGAAAGCCAGTTATTAAACTTTTACCAGCACACTATTGACCCCAACCCCAGAACCTAACTGGTCTGGATGATGGCCTTAGTGCTGTGATTTTAAAAACTATCCCCAAGTTATTCCAGTGCATAGCCAATACTGAGAATAAGTGGCTTAGGGGAGAGATCAAAGTGCAGGAAGCAGAATCCCCTTAAGGTTTTGTTCTCTTTAATCAGAAAGACTACTTGAATCTGAACAAGGAGGTGCTGGGAGCGAGCACGAGGCGGGTGTTCTGGGGCAGGGAGGGTGGGAGGGTCCTTCAGGAACTAGACACACATCGCTGGGCTGACTTTTTTCCAATTTCTCAGACGAGAATTCTCCTGGAGCAGTGTTGTCACGGTCTCCTGGACACGCCACTATCTCTTCCTCTCCCAAAGTTACTCCCACTATAAATCTCCCAAAGGTCCCCTTTCCTCTCCCATCTCCCACCTGAACCTTACCATCCCTCCCGTGCCAGCTTGGATACCCTTTCTCCCCTCAGAACTCCCCTAGGGGTGACAGCTGGTCCATCTCCCTCTAGTCTCCACTGACTCCTTGATAACAAAACCCCGATTTATTAGGGACAGTGCTCTGCCCAGTTCAATACTGTTTCCAGGCCTCCCTTGTAACCAAAGTGGCCGATGTGACAATTTAGCTAATGAGGCCTCAGCTGAAGCCTGCCGAGGACTGAGGGCAGAGCCTGGGCTTTCTGGACAGAACTGCCAGATTCAGAACCCCCCCTTGGTCTTCTCCAGCAGTCGGGTCCAGAGCATGAGGCCATCATCCGTCTCCAAAGGATGGAGGAGGACAAAAACAGCCGAGCCACACCCCCAGTCCCCAGCTGCTGGCCTTTGGAGGTCTTGTTCTGTGAAGAAAACAATTCCCTCACTGTTCAAGCCATTCCTGGTTGGATATTCTGTGGCTGCAACCATACGAAACGCCAGTCCAGCCACCCTGCAACGACTGCCCCGCCTGCAGCTCGGTACAACTACAGATTTGTTCTACTCCACCTAGAACGCCATCTCCAATGTGTAAACGGGTTAAGTCCCAGATATTTTCCTATTGGAATACAGTTGCTTTACAATGTTGCATTAGTTTCTGCTGTATAATGAAGTGAATCCGTCAAACGCATACCTATATAGTATGTGAATCAGTAAGTGATGTGAATATATGTGAATACAGTAAGTGAATCAGTCAAACGCATACCTCCCCTTGGACCTCCCTCCCACTCTCATCCCACCCCGAAGTCCTCACAGAGCAACAAGGCGAGCTTCCTGCACTGTACAGCAGCTTCCCAGTAACTATTTTGTACAAGGAATGTCAATGCTATTCTCTCAATTCATCCCATCTTCCCCTTCCCTTCTCCCCCACCTCACATTTAACTATAAACCAGCTGTTTGAAATTTGGGGGGCACTCTCCCTATAAGACTAGACTATTCTAGAAAATACAGAACAAAGGTTTGTAGTAGTATGTCAACTCCTGGCATCATCAAAGTGATTAGAAACAAGATTCAGGCAGAGTTAGGCTCATATAGCTTCATAAAGAAGTTAGATCTCCTGCAGAGATTTGTAAACAGGAAGGAAATCGAGAGCAGTGATTCTGAAAGATCTGACTTTTGCCCAGAACTTATTTTTGAGGCAGGAGGATCGCACGTACGTACAGCATGAACTCAGCGGGTGTGTGTGCTTGGATTAGAACATAAAGGGCATAGAGCACGGAAAGGCCACATCTTGGACGTGCAAGAGAAAAGAAGCAATGGCAGCTGTACCCTGAGCTTAACAGACCACGTTAGCGATAGCTATTACATACACGGTTGCATCCTATTTTTGTATCATATTAACGGATATAATATTGGTAATTGTTCTTAATAGAATCACAGAAATGAGAGATGGAAATGCTGTATGGTATGATGGAATGCTGTTCTTTTACCATTGATCATTATAATAAGCCTGCTCAGTCATTACTTACAAACCATGCTACATCTCTGCCAATGAGGCAGACCAAAATGAGGCGATAAACAAAATTGGTTTCCTTGCTAAATGCGACGCCTAAGTTTTAAGATATTTTGCTGAAGTTTTAAACTGATTGTCAATTAGTCAATGAGCTATGGCAGGCAGTGTATTTCTGGGTAATTAGTGTGTGTCTTAGGGGGGTTATTTGGCATGAGGCTGAGGGCAAAGTAATTTGTATCTCCCAGGAAGTGCAATAATTGCCTCAAGCTGAACCGCTTGGAAAGTGTATTAATTCTATTAGGAAACATTTATGTTATTTTATATGGCATCCTGTATATTCATGAAGTGTACTCATCAACCATGAATTATTCATTTTGGGGGCATTATCACATGAAGGTGTCCTCCTTGATAGCCAGGAAAAGGAGTGGGGTTGTTTGTGCAGTTGGGCAACTCATGCTTTGTTGGAAATGCATGTTGGGTTTTGAAATTCATCAGAGCTTCCCAGGTGGCGCCTTGTTAGGAGACCCCTGGATCCTAGGAGGTTGAGCAGTATCTTAAGAGGGGTAAAGAAAGTCAAAGGTGGTAAGGCCATCTAAGCTGGCCGTCAGGACACCAGCAGGCCTTCTGTTTAGTGCCTGCCCTGTGGCCTGTGGGGGAAGCCTGAGCACTGACAGCTACAGGGATGACAGCCTTCATCCTGGTACTTATGGACACTCCCTTTCCAGAGCCTGCTCAGGATATTCAGGGCTCAACAAAGGCAATTATTCATTCAACAAATATTTACGAATGAATGCTCAGACAATGTACTAGTCATCTACCGTTGTGTAATAAATTACCCCCCCCCAACTTAGCAGCCTAAAGCCACGCACATTTATTAGCTCACAGTTTCAATGGGTCCCAAGTCATGTTCGGCTTAGCTGGGTCCCCCGCTCTGCAATCTCCGACAAGCCTGCAGTCAAAAGTGTCAGCCCAGCATCTGCAGTCTCCCCTAAAGGCTCATCTGAGGAAGGATCTGCTTCTGAGTCACTTCCAAGCTCTCAGTTTCTCAAGGGCTAAGGATGGAAGGTCTCAGCTCTCCAGTGGATATTGACCAGAGGCCTCCCCTCCAGCTCCTCTCACTGTACGTCTCTCCAATACAGAAACTGGCTTCATCAAAGTGTGCCAGCCGAGAAGGCCAGGCAAAGGTCACAGCCTTTTGTAGCTTAATTGCAGGACTGTCATTTCTTTACCTTGTTGATTCAAATCAGATCACCAGGTCAGGAGATGGCTGAGGGATAGAGAGAAGGTAAGACCTGTTTCAGAGTTTAAAATTGACCTCTTCGGTAGGAGTATGCATACCGCGAGTTATCAGTTTTCTTCACCCCGGCTCCTCTTTGTCCGTTCTTAAGGGAAATGCAAAACAAGTTGAAGAAAGAATCTTGTAACCATCATGGATAAACAAAGAGGAGGACAGGATAACCCAGTGGAGGGTGAACAGAGAGGAGCCATGTGAGATGGGGTAAGAGGATGTACAGAGAGGACAGCCCAGGCCCTGCACCTCCAGCTGTATTAGCCTGGCACGCAGCTTCACCTTCCCATGCTCCTGTTTCCTCTTATGTAGAAATATTTGCCTTTCGGGATTATTTGAGAGGATTAAACAACCACCTGGTACTTTCCTGATACATCTTGTGCATGGCTCGTTTCCTCACTTCCTCCTTGCAGGTCAGAGCTCAAAAGCCCCAACCCCTCTCCATCCTTCTGAAGTCTTTAGTTCGCCTCGCAGCCTCACTTACCGACGCCTGTTTTCTTCTGTTCACGGGGCATTCTCAGGGCCCAGGGGAGTTCTTGACAGGCAGGGGATCCTCAGTAAGACTTGGGAAGGGCTGCTGAGTGTCGTCACTGGCCAAGGGCGTCACTGCACAGGCTGTGTCCCATGTTTTCAAATGCACCACCAACAGTGTGAGGAAATCAGCCTAGGACTTAAAGAGAGTCACAGCCATTAAAATACCTGCACAGTACATTACAGTGTATACAGGCCTTGCTTGACCACTGTGTGTCAAGCCTCGCTGGTGGCTGTCCCCATTCATAGGTGAGGCAATGGAAGGGGAAAGGACTTAATAGACTTCTCCGAAGTAGGACTGTGCCTTTGCTTTCAAACAGGGCAAGTTCCTTCCAGCCTCCAGCAGATGTACTGATCTGAGCCTGCTACAATCCTGCCCGACCTCTCTGAAGCCACGGTCCCTCTGCCTCATCTCCCTTTCCTGCCCTTGGAGGCAGGGGACAGATGGACACTGTGTGTGTTGTATACCCAAACTACACCCTGTGCAACTGCAGAAAGTCAAGCAGCCAGTTAAACCCCTGCCAGTAAACCTCCACGTTCCAGAATTCCTTTCTTTCAGAAGAACTCACTTGTGCCCCACTGTACTTAATCCTACCAATAAAAATCAAATCTCTTCACTGTGACCCACATGCACTCATCAAACAAGCACTGAGGATCTGCTTAGTGACAAATATCATGCTAGGAAATGGGACCTATCACATCCAGAAGGAAAAGCAGACTTTAAGTACAAATCACTCTATAGCTAGTGATATGGTTGGAACTATGTATAAAGGAGAAGTTCAGCATGATGGGAAAACATAAAAGGAAAGACCAGCTGGGACTTGGTCTTGGGGGGTCATTTAAATGAAGAAATGTCATTTAAACTGGAGAAGAAAGCAGAACATTCTAGAGAAGAGTATTTAAGAGGTTGCAGGTGGTGCTAGTGGTAAAGAACCCTACCAATGTGGGAGACATTAAGAGACATGGGTTCAACCCCTGGGTCGGGAAGATTCCTGGAGGAGTAAATGGCAACTCACTCCAGTATTCTTTCCTGGGAAATCCCATGGAGAGAGTAGCCTGGTGGGCTACAGCCCATGGAGTCACAAAGAGTCAGACATGACTTAGCGACTAAACAACAGCATTTTACATACAAACACAAAATATTTTTTGTACAGTATTAATATACAATGAATTACCCAATAATAAAACTGCAGCTGGAAATTAGGGGGAAGATTTATTTTGTTTTTCCTAAAACCTCCCAGGGTTAGTTACCATTTTCAAAAAACATATCATGTATTTGAATCACCAATAGGACACACCCATATAAATCGATCTTTGAAACTGTCACGTCCTTGATTACACATAGCTTTCCCCTATACTATCCAAAAGTAGAATGTTCCTGTGAAACCTTTCCTAAGCCAAAACGGCATAAAACAAAGAAGCAATTACCTAAGGACACATCTTGCTAACAGATGCACAAATAAACAGAAGTAAACCACAGATGCTCGCAGACACAGTTCAAAGCCATGGTGGCTTAATGCTGAGACATCTAGTGTAGTTCCTGGGGAAGGACCTTGGTCGTAAGCTCTGCCTACTGAGGTGTGCACCGCCTCTATGCCAAACATTAACATTTTTGCTGTCATAAGTGTGAAAATCCTCTTTGGATTTACCAAAGAGAGCAAAATTTCCAAACGCAGAGGATCCTTTTCTGTCATTGTTCCAGTCTTTAAGCTGTGTCTGCCTCTGCGACCCCAGGGACTGCAGCACACCAGGATCCTCTGTCATCTAACATCTCCTGGAGTTTGCTCAAATTCATGTCCACTGAGTCAGTGAGGCAATCTAACCATCTCATCCTCTGCTGTCCTCGTCTCCTTTAGTCTTCAATCTTTCCCAGCACCAGGGTCTCTTCCAATGAGTTGGTTCTTTGCATCAGGTGGCCAAAGTAGTATAACTTCAGCATCAGTCCTTCTAATGAATATTCAGGGTTGATTTCCTTTAGGATTGACTGGCTTGATTTCCTTGCTGTCCAAGGGACTTTCAAGAGTCTTCTCCAGCACCACAGTTCAAAAGCACCATGCATGTCTTATTTCAAAACACCACTCTAAAGTGAAATATCTTTAATATCCAGTTTAATGTTGTTTTAGTTCTCTTAAATCCAAATACATTAGTTATGCTATGGAAAAACCCAAATAAACTTTTTGGCCAATCCTTCCTTATGAATCCTAGTCTCTACCCAAAAGGTAGAAATAGACCGTCAGCAGTTGCATCCTTGTTAGAAGCGAGGCGCTCAGGCCCCACCCTGGAGTTGCTGACTGTTGGTCTATATTTTAATAAGACCTCCAGATGATTCAGAGGCACAGAAAAGTGTGAGAAGCTCTCTTCTAGGTTAGGTAGATCTGAGCATGGAAAAAGTCTTATTATAAAAGGCTTTCTTTTTATTTCTCTTCCGCATCACATTAGGACATTGCATTTATCTCTTAATTATAGTAAAAGGTGGGTTATGTTATCAATGAATTTCACCTCAAGAAAGTAAAGTGGGAGTTATAAAATACATTTTAATGAAAGAAGCTGTTGTGTCCAATAGGGTTGAGAATGCTGCTCCAAGATCTCTGGGATTCAGTAATTAACTGGGTATGATGAACTTGGGAGCATGTAAATACGAGTAGGTCATCAGGGTCAAGTTTCTCTGAACTTGACCATTTATAAACTCTAACGACTCCTAAATCTACATCTCCAGCCAGCGTCTCACCCTCAGAGCACCCTCGACAAATCCCTGCTTTCTAAATATACAGTCGCCAGATCACAGAGTAAGTGCCCTGCTGCCTTCTACAGGGTCAAGCCGCTCTCACTTATGCTACAAATGTTTTTTTCATCCCCTTCTATGTACCACGCAATGTCACAGGGCTGTGAGTAGTAGAAAGACAAAGCCCGCCTTTGTGGACTGACAATAGTCTAAGAAGCCCGAAAATAACTGCACGAAGAGTCAGAACGTGGTAAGTGCATTGAGAGAGGTATAAATAATGTGACAGAGATGACGTCCACATAGACATGATATTGAAAGGTCACCAAAAGTCACCTCGGCCCTCTACGCTGCCGAGAAGCCCGTGGTTTCACTCAGGAACTCTCTGGTTCCCCGACACAGTTATTTCAACCTTCTTTATTCTCCTCACGTCTGGGCTGCTACACCTGCCCCACATCAGTCAATCTTGCTTCCTTCTTCTCAAAGTAAAATAAATCATCACACAGAACCCCTCCTAACTCCCATCATTTCCTCCTGGCGCCCTTCCTGGTCCAGTCCCCTCTGCTCCTCCAGTTACCATGGCAGCGCTGTCCCTGCTCCTGGAGAGGCCTACCCTGCACCCCATCCCTACTTTCCACCACCTTCTCAGACATCTCTCTATGACACGGACCACTCTCTCCCTCCCCTGTAATTTCCCCTCTACTGGAGCCTTCTTATCAACCTTTAGACAGCCTTCGGGATCTCAGCCATCTAGCTACTGGCCTCTCCTCTCCTTCACAAACAAACTTCTTTAAAAACCAAATGTCTCTGCACCATCTCCACCTCCTTAGCTGCTACTCATTCTTCAACCCACCGCAACCAGCTCTGACCTCACCACCCACCGCAGCTCTTACCCACACAGTCACCAACCACCTGCTTGTTACCAACATCAAATGCTCTCCTCTGTCCTCTCTCCTTCAAACTTCCAGCAGCATCTGACGCCACCAACTGGCCCCTTGAAGCAGCCTCCTCAGCTCGCTTTCCACGACACCCACCCTGGCCATCTTTCCCTGCCTCTCAGACCTCTCCCTCACAGCCTTCTCTATGGAATGTCATCTCTTAGAGCTGGGGTTCAGCGCAAAGCCCTCCTCGCTCTCAAGAAACATTTTCTCTGCATTTGACCATTTATATCCTTTAACAATCCTTAAATATACAGCTGCAGCCCAGGTCTCCCTCTTGCACAGACTTCCAGACCACCCCGTGTGGATGTCTCAGACGCAGAATATCCAAAACTAATTTACTTTTTCCTGCCCCACCTGTTTTTCATTCCTTGACTGTGTGTCATCTACCGTGTACCATTTGTACCATGTACTGTGTGGCACCACCATGTACCATTTCCTCGGGTTAGGCACTGAGGCAACGTCCATGACTCTTCCCACATGTCCACCAAATCAGCCACCTCAAATCCATGCTTTGCCCTACAGCTGGAGTCATGGGACATGTGAACAGGATGCCTTCACCCCCCTGTTTAAAGCACCCCCGTGGTTTCCTTGTGGCCCTCAGGGTAAATCCCAGCCACCATGAACTCCTTACGCTTCACTTCCTTCTCATCCATTCTCCAACCTTGGATAGTTTGACCCCAGACAGTCTGACCTTTCTAAAATATAACCCACTCAAGGTACTCTTACCTCCACAGCTGTTAGAAGTGCTGATGGATTCCCCCATTACAAACAAGACCAAACCAAATATCTACATGTATCAGATTATCTTAGGAAAACCATGGAGCACTCAGAATGGCTAGAATATTGTTCACAATGACTGGAGTACAAAGTGTCCCTCAAGGAGGGGCAAGAAATAATCTGGAGAAATGCATTGAACCAGATCACAAGGAACCTTGAGCACCCAAGTACGAAGTCTAAATGCAGCCCCAGAGCTATGGAAAACATGCCTTTGCAAAGGCTGAAGCAGGTGAGGACTTTGTGTGCAGCCACACTGGTGCCCGCGTCAGCTTATCTCAGCAGCGGTGGGCAGGTCACTGAGAGGGCAGACTCTCCCTGAGAGACAGTCTCAAGCCTCAGGCTTAGACCATGCCCATGTCCACTTTCTGCCTCGGGAGTTCTTCAGAACCAAACGTCACAAAATGTGTAAAGATGCTCCAGTTCCCAACTGCTTGAGAGTAAGAAAGCAGGAGAAAACAAGGCTGAGCCCAACATTCAAGCCTGAGTGACCGAGAAGACGAAGGAACCGTTGAGAAGAAACAGAGAGAGCTCACTGAGAGAGAGGCAGCCTGAGCTGAGAAAGCCTCTGAGCAGCAGGAAGAGGAGGAGGGGACCAGCCAGAGGGGGTAAAAGAAGCGACTGAGGAAGTCCCCCGGTAGAAGACTGGGGAGAACACAGGTGCCCTCTGCTCACATCTAAATGTCTGTCAGGAAATAGTCTGGAAAAGGGAGGAGAGAGAAGGAGTTCCAGCAAAGAGCAGAAAACCTCGAGGAGGAAGATGGTAGTTCAGTCCACGAGGTACTTTCTAAGCCCTGCACTGACTGTGAGGGAGTCCTTTCCTGGGACAGCTTAAACTGGATGTCCAGGAGATTGGAGACCAGATTTCTAATTCTAGAAAGAGCCCACACTAGGTAAGATGAGATTCAGCCCCAAGCGCTCCACCCTCCATCCACGTCCCTTCCCCTCATTCCTGCCTCTCTGCCGATCTTCACACTGGTGATGCCGCCTTATCACGGGTTCTGCCTCAGGAGCAACTCTGAGCAAGACTAGGGAAGACGTGATGCCCACCCCAGGTGCCCTGCCCTCAGAACCTGTGCCCACACACACCAGGAGCCCCGGACTGGCTTCCACTTCACTCGCCGTGCAGTCACCCTCCAGCACTGCCATACCCCCAGGATCTCTAACTCCTTCAAATCCCAGGACCATCCCCCTTGGGCACCCCGCTCTCCAGGGTTAGAGATGCTGATCCAGCTGGGCTTTGGGCCTCACAAGAATTGGCCAAAGTGCCAAGTGGGTGTTTGAGTGCCTCTCAGCCACACCATACACATGTCCCCCCATTTTCCATGACCTCCCTCACCTTGAAATCTTCATGGATCTTGCCAGACAAGAACTCCAGGGAAAAGCCTCTACCTTTTCCAGATAGACAATTTTCCCAGCAATATGTTCCTTGTTGCACTTCTCTGGATGAGAAGTGGGGGTATTTTGACTCAAAACATTTGTTCAAAACGTTTTTTAACACACACACACATCAACTTGTCTTAACCATCAGTTTGGCAAATTTCGTGATCCAGTTTTTGGTGGGGAAAGTTTCAGTGAATTCGAAGTAAAGGAAAATTAGTTCAGGCTCTTCATTCAATAGGTGCTTTTTTGAGCACCTGCAGTGAACTAAGTACTAAAGGGAATGAAAAAGAAATGTCAGATGTATCCATTGCCCTTAGAATTGCACTGGGAAGAAGAGATAGTCACACACAGGAAGTGAGTGATGACGCAGGTAGCAGGATATGGTGGAAGCTGTATGCCTGCACAAAGGCAGTGGTTCATAAATCCTGGTGCCTAAGAATCCTCCGAGGGTGGAGATGTGAAAAACACAGACTCCTGGGATCTACTTAGGAGATCAGAGTCACTAAGTCTCTAGTGAGCTCCAGAAATCAGTGTTCTAAATAAGCTTTTTTAAAAAAGCAAAAAAAAATTGAAGTATAGTTGATTTACAATGTTGTGCCAGTCTCTGCTGTACACCAAAGTGACTCAGTATATACACACATAGATCTTCTTTTATAAAATATTCTTTTCCACTACGGTTTATTACAGGATTAAAAAACCTTTTACATAATCCTGATACAGATGGTCCACAGACCACCTTTGATGAACACAGATCCAGACAGCAGTTCTCTCCAGTTTAGCAGAAGGAAAAGGAAACCCACTGGGCAAGCCCAAGAAATGAGCTGCTTTTGTATGTAGACCTTAAGAAGCTGATGTGGAATCCTTTCCATTCCACCTCTGCACAGTTGAGTGAGTTGAAACAGAGCCAATATCTTGCCATTATCTAAAGAATGTGCAATTGGCATTAGGAATAAAAAAGGACACATACAGCTGAGTCTAGAGTTGATGAAACCAGTTTATCTGAATCTTATTCCAGGGCAGTTTGATGCTGAAAGGTGGTGTTATGACTCACTGAAGCTTTCGCATCTATTGTTTTCCTTTTCCTGGGTGGCTTCACCAGAGACCTCACAGATACCATTATTTTCAGATTACTGTTATTACACACATTCTTCTTGAATAAAAAACTACTTTGTTTTTGTCTCCATAGAGCGAAGACCAAGTTTCAGTTGTTTTCTTATCTCTGTATGTAAAACAATCAGAACACTGCCCTACTGGGCTTATTCTCCAGTCTCGTGGGTGTGGTAGAAAGCAAGCAGAATCACTGCGAGACTTGCTGCAGCCCAGAGGGGGAGAAGGGATGGCGGGGAATCTCTCCATCTCCCTGGGCCCTCCCCAGAGAGCCATGTGCTCCTAGACATTTGTGGACCACCTGCTATGCACCTGGCATCATCCATAGACTGGGGGCTTCCATTCCAGGGGGGAAACATAATGAATAAATGAACAAACACATCAACTGGAAAATAACAGTAGTGATAACTGCTAGGAGAGGGTTTTCTTTTCTTTTCTTTTTTTTAAGCCAGTGAGGCAGAAGAGAAGACTTCCCTGGTGGTTCAGTGTCTAAGACTCCACGCTTCCAGTGCAGGGTCCTGGGTTCCATCGGTCATGTGCAGGAACTAGATCCCGCACGCCAAAAGTAAGACTGGATGCAGTCAAATAAATAAATAAAAATATAAATATTAAAAATATATAATAAATAAAGCCAATGAGGTGGCAGAGAGAAGAAGGCTGGGCGGAAGGGATGGACAGCAGTGGTAGGCAGATCCAGGGGAAGAACCTTCCAGATGCTCTTCAGAGGGAATGAATTTAGCACATTCGAGGAACCGAAAGAAGGTAAACATGGGTACAGCCAAAATGAGATCAGTGCATAAAAGGAACACTGGGGCTTATGAGACGACTCAGAGGTTTAGTCTCAGGAAGAAAAAGAAACCAAAGCTGTGGCTGACTTAATGGTTTCCTCATGACCAGTGGACAGGGTGGCACCTACTTCGCTGTGGATACCCCAGAAACTGGGCTTAAACTGCACCACGGGCACATAAAGTCTGATGTGAAGGAAGGGAGTCTCTGCAATTTAGCAGGAATGACTGACCGACGAGCAGCACCACCCGAAACCGACAGACTGTCAGGCCCGCCTGCTACCCCTGGGTTATTTCAGCCTGGAGTTTCTGGCCCAGTGAGAGCAGTCATTACTTTCTCCCCCGATGGATTTCTCCATAGAGGGTTCGGAAGAGGAGAGAAAGAGAGATCGGCAAGCTCTCTTTCTGAAACCATGAGACGAGGCAGCTTTGTGCTATGCCTGCATCGCGTTCTGCCTGCGTCTCCACGGCAGCTCCAGTTGCATGTATTTATCCAGTTGGCTGAGGCTCGTTGGTGGATGGCACTTTAACCAAGTAGATTCCAAAGTAAATTCAGGGAATTTTTGCTGACAATATGTATACTTATTCTGCTTACAAACAGGATCTGGTCATTAAAATGGACCTTTCCTCGAGGCAGAGTCAAAGGAAGACATGGGTAATTCACTTGGCCCTGGCACCTGGGCTTGTCCAAATCTACATGGACTTCTGAGACGGAAATGCATGTTTACCCTACCCAAGAGAAGGGTAGGAAGTCCTCTGCCTGACAGCAGATACCTAAAAACCCTCGGCGGGGGCATAAGGGAAGCTGGCCTGATATTGGAATTATTAGATGAGGGCAGACTTGAAGACCATCCTCTGTTTTGTAGCAAAAGGGACAGAGATGATGCCCCCTTGCTTAGCCTGATTGCACTTCCTAATGTCCATATTAAAGAACAAGGTCATCTCGGTTTTTCAGACTGACCAACCGGCTCAAAACATTTCTGAGTCTCTCCTCCTGAGCTACATCCCTAAGCCGTGAGCTACAGATGCCCCAGTACACACGGGCCGGGGATCCCCCACGCATAGACGCCTGGGGTTTTCCTCTGGGCCACACTGTACTCATTAGCCACTGTGGTCCCAGATGCTCTGAATTATTTGCCTGACTCAGCCTTCTCTCGCCTAGCACAACCTTGGTAACTCGACGCTGGCCCTGGGCTCCATGCCCTGGGCACCAGGGGCTCTGTTCCTGGGTATTACTGCTGGGCTTTGCTCTGGACTCTAAAATATGCCACCTCAGCCAGCCCAGCTCCCCAGTCTCTTCTGTCCAGAGAGGAGTCGAGACATTAAGACCATTCAGCATCTGTCCATGAATTCTACACTCTGGTCACACACTGTACAAATAATGCTTCCCCCACATTCCCCCAAAGTTCCTTAGACAAGTTCAGCCCCCAGGTGCCAACAGCTCAGACCACTGTGATCAAGTGTGTTTACTCAGGCACCCCTAGGCCTCCACCGGCCAAGGCTTGATGCCCTAGAAGCCCAGGGCCAGGGCTCAGAGGGAATTCTCTACACATAGTCCCCACCTGGCTCTAAGGGCAGAGGGGGCTTCTTCCCACAACCCTCCCTCTCATAGTTTTGGCATCTAGTCTGATGCTGGGAAAGACTGAAGGCAGAGGAGAAGCGGATGATGGAGGACGAGATGGTTGCATGGCATCACCGACTCAATGGGCATGAATTTGAGCAAGCTCAGGGAGATGGCGAAGGACAGGGAAGCCTGGCGTGCTGCAGTCCATGGGGTCACAAAGATTCAGACACAACTGAGTGACTGAACAACAACAGCAACTCTGGTTCCTTTCTCACCCTATCCTCCAGACACATTATCCACACCATACTAGGGATTCCTGGGGCAACTGCACGATGGTTTGATAGAAGGATGTTGAAACGTCGTTTTCCACCTTATTATCTCAAGAAAGCACAAACGTACCAAGTTTAGGGGTCTCGAATAGACACTCATTGTAAACAGACAGCATCTCCTCCCTGACCCAATTTCCTTGCAGAATCGCTGGAGCCTGTACCCTCCACCTCACTGAGGTGCACAGGCTAATGTTCCTGAGATTGTTTTCCTGGGCTGAGGCTGCGGTGCTCCTGATTTGGCCCTTGCGTAGTATCTGATTGTTTATCTTGACATACAGGTTTGTCCCAGAGGGGAATGCTTAAAAAGTGGCATGGCACACCCGAAGATAGAGAGAAATAGAAATGCAGCTTTAACTTCTGTCCGCCGCCCTCCTGCCAGACTCCTCCCAATTATTCTGCAGGCTTCTTTGCCCTGAGGGCAGTTTACAGCTCCAGGGGACTGGAATAGGCTTTAAAAAAATTCCTTCCTCTCTACGCCCCATGTGAGGGGCACTGTGTGCTCTCTAAATAATAAGACTGGCTTTGTGTGACTTAACTGGACAGGCCCTTTGAGAGAGTTTTCAGTTGCAGAGAGAGCAGTCAGCTGCACCCTAGGAAATCAAGAAGTCTCCAGACCAAGGACAAAGTCCATGACAGCAAGATGTTTTTCCCTTAAATTGTCTTGTGGACTAATTCCTCTCTCCCACTAGCATTTAAGGTAATTAAGGTAAAAGTGTAGCAGAAAAATCCAAATTTATATTTTAGATCTGATAAATAATAGCAGTTAATATGATGCTCTTTAGCCACCAATTGCTAACAAAATAATAAATAATCAACAAATCATTTTAGAGCTCTTATTGCATGCCAGGCATTGTCATTGATCAAGGGAATTACTTATTACATGTATTGATTTCCTACTTGGTACCCAGCATAAACTAGAAGCTAAGGGCTTAGAAAGAGCTAGGGACATAGCATTCCACCTGCAGCTTACCTACCTAGAAGAGAACACTGGCCAGAACCGACCACCTCCACTGTGCCAGCACAAGATGGAAATTTACACACGTAAATTACCCTACTCAATCACCTCAATAACCCTGTGAGGAAGACAGTAATATTTCCATTTTACAGATGTGGAAACTGACACCCAAAGAGTATACATATGGTAAGCGGAAATATGCCTCCTCCCTACTCCTAAGATGAAGTGAACGTGAAAGTGTTAGTCGCTCAGTTGTGTCCAACTCTTTGCAAAGCCATGGACTGTATTTAGCCTACTAGGCACCTCTGTCCATGGAATTCTCCAGGAAAGAATACTGGAGTGGGTAGCCATTCCCTTCTCCAGGGGACCTTCCCAACCTAGGGATCAAACCCAGCTTTCCCTCACTGCAGGCAAGTTCTCTACCATCTGAGCCACCAGGGAAGTCCCAAAGATGCCCATGCCCAAATCCTTGTGAATATGTTACCTCAAAAGCAAAAAGGACTTTGCAGGAGCGATTAAGCTAAGGATCTTGAGATGGAAGATGACCCTGCACTAGCTAGGTGGTCCAATGCAGTGTCTGTATAAGAGTACTTGTACAAGATAAGTAGAAAGGTCAGAGTTAAGAGTAACAGAGACAGATGCAATGAAGGAAAAAGAAATTGGACTGATGTGAGGCCCAGAGCCAAAGAATGCAGGCAGCCTCTAGAAGCTAGAAAAGACAAGGAAATGTAGCCTCCTAAAGACAGCACCCTTGCTGACCCCTTTGAGACTTCTGACTTTCAGAACAGCAAAGTAATAAATGTGTATTGTTTTAAGCCCCTACGTTTGAGGCAATCTGTTGCAGCAGCAATAGAAAACAAATATAATATGCTTATTCAGAGCTGCCCCAACTGCATTTCATAGGGAACTTGAGTTGGCAAGAGAAGGCCACCCCAGAGGGGTAGAGTCAGGCAGGCTGCCAGGTTGAGGGACTGGCTCCTGAAATTCTGCAAAGCAGGGACCCCAGAGCAGGACGCAAAGCAAGTCAATGTGCCCTTGAAGTCTGTCTTTTCTTTTTTGCTGATCTGCTCCTTAAAGACAAAACATAAGGGCAAAAGGCATAAAATACCAGAAGAAATATTCCATGATAACATTGATATGTTTAATAAATAAGGTGTTCAGGAAATGAGTTCCGCAAAATAGTTACTGGAGCATGCTACCATAATCAGAGAAGACTTAGTGGGGGAGGTTCAGCTTCACCCTCCAGCACGGGCAGATTGGCGTAGTAGCAGAGGCAAACAGGTCTCATGAGTGGGGGAATGGCCTGATATAAGAAACTCCTTTAAAAACAGAAAAAGAAACAATCTTCCCATTCCTATTCTCCCCTCCTATTCTCACCCTATCTCTGCCTCTAGACTCCATTCAATCTGCCAACCAAAATCTTGACAAAGGCCTTAGACACCACGGCAGGTCCTGATCCAAAAAGGTATATTTGCCTTTCTTGCTCATTGTTGCCCCACAGAGCAAATCTTCTAGTCTAGTGCTCCCCAGCAATGAGGAACAAAGTGTTTTCAGTTCTTCAGAGTCAACAAGCACACTCTTTGTATGTGAGAGTGGCTAGTTTGATCCAGCATGTCCAAATGCGGAAAATTTGCATTAGAATTCCAGACTTTGACCTAGGTGGGGCAATTTGGCTAAATACAAAGATAGTGTGTTCATAAATACACTTTTTGTTTAAAGCTGCCATTAATTTATAATCAAGTAATTGTAAAAGAGGCAACACATAATACAAATGACCCTGGGGCAGAAGACCCCCCCCTCTAGTCCTGAATTCCACTGTCATTGACAACATGACTTCGAGCAAACTGTTACATCTTCTGTGAAGTGGCAATGTGGTCTTAAAACTCTCTTAACATTTAAGATGGTTTGGCTATGAACAAAAGAATATCTGACCTGAACTGGTTTAAACATTAAGGAAATATATTATTTTGCAAAACAGAAAGCAGAGTGACAAGGCAGGGGAGGGCTTGTATTTGTCAAGGTTCTCCGGAGAAACAGAACCAATAAGAGACTTATATTACATTTTATTATATTGTATTGTATTGTATTAGCTCACATGATTATGGAGGCTGAGAAATCCCATGATCTGCTGTCTGCAAACTGGAAGCTTAGAAAAGCCAATGGTATAATTCCAGTTCAAACCACAGGCCTGAGAACCAAGGGAACCAATGATGTAAATCCCAGTATGAGCCTGAAGGCCCAAGAACCAGGAGCACCAGTGCCTGAGGGCAAGAGATGGGCTGTTCCAGTTCAATCAAAAGAGAAAGTTCACCCTTCCTCCATACTTTGGTTCTACTCAGGCTCTTAATGGATTGGATGATAGCCACCCACATTGGTAAGGGTGACCTTTACTCAATCTACCAATTCAAATATTGATCTTTTCTGCAAACACCCTCATAGTCACATCCAGAAATGTTTTACCAGCTGAGTATCCCTTAGCCCAGTCAAGTTGATACAAAAAATTAGCCATCGTAGGGTTTGATTGATTCAGTGGCTTAATGATATCATCAAGGACCTGGGTTCTTTCTATTTTCTATTTTGTAAACCTGAATTATCAGCTTTATCCTTATGATGGATAGATCTAGACCATAATTCTAGGTACTGCAGCCAGACACAGAGCAACCAGAGGAAAAGGAGTGAGACAGTCCCCCCAGAAGAAGTTCCTCACATAGCACTGGTCACCACTGAGTACCCATTTCTGAACCAACCCTTGAAACGGAGTTCCCTTGAGAAGGACCATTCCAGCCTCTCATGAGGGTACAGGAGAGAGAGACCAACTGAACAAAATCATGATTCTATATGGAAGGAAAATGGGGACATTGCAGCTAGATGGGAAATTTATAGTCATCTTTATTCTCTCAAAAGTCTCTTCCAGCTCTAAAAATCTGTACATTAAAAAGCCATCCATTACCTGACATGGTTTAAACCAAGACTGCCAACCTACATGCCTACTCAGAGCCAAGTGCTGGGTTATGCACCAGGGGTGCGGCAAGAGTCATGGAACTTTCACGGAGCCTCCAGTATCAGGGATCCTGACCAAGCCACAACCAGGACAGTCAATCCTACTGCTTCACCCATGCTAACACCGCTCTCCTGCAGTGGCTCTGGATGAGGATGAGGAGTATGGGTTGTATAGATGAGGGACAGAAAGCAGTTGCTAGTATTTTAGGTAAATTACATAAAAGTTGACCAATCAACCTCCCTGTTTTCTACCCACAGACAATCCAAAATCATCTGGTGGTGTTACACAGTGAGAGGTGGGAAGCTTGGTTAGGGGTGTTACATTTTAATAGAAAATTTTAAATGGCTATTATTGACCTGACATTGACTATGGGCAGACAGTGTCTGTTTAAATTCAGGGGGAACAGCATTCTTCCCTAGTGTAGACCAGGCCTCTAGAGTTATTTCCCACACCTACAATGACTATTACAAGGAAAGGAGAAAATAGATGGATAGATGTTTGATGAGAAACTGTATACTTCTTGTTAGTGTTTTGTTTTGTTTTTTTTTTTTTTTGAGGGGCTCAGTATGTTTGCTCAATTCCAGTTACCTATGTCTTTCTTCTCTGGCTGGATTAGCAAGTATCGAATTCAACCAACGTATAGCACCGTGTCACTAAAATGATTGTTCTTCTCCCAGCAGGACACTTAGGTTTTGACTGAGTAATCAAACTCTGAAAGAAATTTCACCATGATATTTATTATACCAAGTAAGGGGAATAGGAGGTATGTTTTGTTATATACTATAACTTGCTAGAAGAAGTAGACTGCAAAAAAAAATTCCTTAAACATGGAAGTTACACATGCTGCTGCTAAGTCCCTTCAGTCGTGTCTGACTCCTAGCAACACCATAGATAGCAGCCTACCAGGCTCTGCCGTCCCTGGGATTCTCCAGGCAAGAACACTGGAGTGGGTTGCCATTTCCTTCTCCAATGCATGAAAGTGAAAAGGGAAAGTGAAGTCGCTCAGTCGTGTCTGACTCAACGATCCCGTGGACTGCAGCCTACCAGGCTCCTCCGTCCATGGGATTTTCCAGGCAAGAGGACTGGTGTGGGTTGCCATTGCCTTCTCCGGAAAGTTACACATATGTGGTAATAAATCTATGTCGCCCATGTCCCAACAGTTTTACCCAGACAAATCTGAAGAGAGGAAGCAAATAAAGTCATAAGTGTATTAGAATGAATAAAAGAATTGAGCATTTTTCAAATTCCAGTTTTTCTAGCAAATTATTGCTGGTGGTTGCTGAACTACAGGAAAAGCATTCTGTTTTTGTTATAAGGCTTGAATTTATCATATAAAAGGGGGCAGATCCGTAAGATCTGCACTAATAATTCAATCTCTTTCTCTCCATCAATCCTCTAAACAGACTTACTCAAAGATGGTACACACCTTATGTAAGGTTCATTTCCATTTTCCATTTTGGTGGAACTGCTAATAAGCAGTAAAATGGCCCAAACTAGAGAGAGGAGCCAGGAGAAAAACAAAGCCCTAGAATCGGCTACAGCTGGATAATCAGCGCTTGAAAAGCAACAGCCCTAAAAGTAACCAGAAGAGAGAATAGGTGGGATCTGTCTGTTTTCCTTCAGAATCTCATTTCAGGTCTTGAGTTCATTCTGCCTCACAGACTATCTCCGTGAAGAAAAAAAAAAAAGTACATTAATTTAGAGGCAGTTGTCTTATCTGATGTCTTTAATAGCACATATAGCATTGTCGTGTGTGTTTTTTTTTTCTTTTCATTTTTACTCTCCTGCTTGAGGCTTTTCCTTGGGTAGAAGGCATCTCTAAAGTCCACTGCTTTTCATCCTCCCAGGATCTACACGCTGAACTCTTGATGTATTAAGTCACATTTCCAAGGGGGACCAGGTCAAATAACTTTACAATCAAAACCGAAACCTAAACAGATGGCTCCTTCATACCAAGAAAACGCAAGGACTCAGAGGTCTCCTGTGGTAATGGGATTTGGCCTGAACACTAAGGGATCTCAGAGTCAGTGAGCTGGAGTGCAGGCCTGGAAACCAGGCATCATGGGCTCTCTGTTCCATTTCAACTCCAAGCCTGCATGCTCTTCCAGCCAAGCATTACTCCAGGATGTGCTCAAAAGATGCATGCCTAGAGAAAATCGTGGGCAGGCTGACCACGTTCTCCAAGAGGGGCCTTTGAACTACCAGCTTACCCGAAAATGTGTTAAAGATGCAGACTCCCAGACTCCATCCCCGACACTCTTTAGTCATCCTTGGAATCTGCTTTTTCAACAAGCTGATCAGGTCATTTTTATGCTCAGTGAAATATGAGGACCACTTCTGGCCTCTTGGTACTCAAAGGTGAACTTGAGACCAGCATCATCTGGGAGATTGTTAGAAATGCAGAATCCCAGGCCCCATCTTAGAACTCCTGAACCAGAATCTGCATTTTCACAAGATCCCCAGGACTTCCCCAGCGGTCCATGGTAAAGACTCAGCACTCTGGCTGCAGGGGGTGCAGGCTTGATCCCTGACTGGGGGAACAAAGATCCCACGTGCCAGTGGCCAAAAGATAAAAAGATTCCCAGATAATTCCTTAAAGTTTGAGAAATATTTTGATAGGATAGTTCGGTCTTACAACCTAGTTCTCACCAGCTGGGAAAAGAGATAATACAGAAACACAAAAAGGGGCTCATCTCAATACTAAACTACATACTAGAAATATCAAGGAGGTTTTTTAACAATCACTGACATCTCAGCCCTGCTGCTGCTGCTGCTGCTCGTATCCAACTCTGTGCGACCCCATAGATGGCAGCCCACCAGGCTCCCCCGTCCCTGGGATTCTCCAGGCAAGAACACTGGAGTGGGTTACCATTTCCTTCTCCAATGCATGAAAGTAAAAAGCGAAAGTGAAGTCATTCAGTCATGTCCAACTCTTAGTGACCCCATGGACTGCAGCCCACCAGGCTCCTCCGTCCATGGGATTTCCCAGGCAAGAGTACTGGAGTGGGGTGCCATTGCCTTCTCCCTCAGCCCTACTAAAGGCCAATTTAATCCACCCTTCTGGAAGTGGTACCTGGGCATCTATCTGTTTTAGAGCTCCAAAGTTAATTCCAATATACAGCCAGAATTGAGAACCACTGGTGATGTCTAGGTGTAATAGAACCCACCTGCCAATGCATAAGACACAAGAGATGCAGGCGACCCCTGGGTTGAGAAGAACCTCTGGAGGAGGGCACTGCAACACACTCCAGTATTCTTGCCTAGAGAATCCTCATGGAAAGAGGAGGCTGGTGGGCTACAGTCCATGGGGTCACACAGAGTATGACATAACTGAAGCGACTTAGCCATGCATGCACACACACGTCCTAGTGAAGCAAAATCCAGAATCCAAGCTTGAAGTCCTACATACAGGGCATCAGGCTAAGCCTCACTCCCCTAAAAAGCAATCAGGCATTTGCCTAGTAACAAGGGATTCCTAAAATATTTGCCTTTTTCTAAAAGGCGGCTTTGGCCTTTTGAACGGTTACTCATTGTCCATGCCTCATAAAAAAAATACACTGGGCCTCCGCTGCTCAGGAGCTGAGCAGCAGCATCCCATGCCTTTGTTAATCGAGGCTGGGCTCCAGGCATCCTCACGATGGGAAATGGCTCCTTCTGAGGCAATGTTTCTCTCTGCTTTCTCTGCCCCATGGGATTTGTGATTCTGGACAAGGCATATGCCTTCTCACCATGTCATTTTCCTCATTTGCAGAGGCAAAACACAGTGTCCATTGATTCCTCTGGTTAAGCTGACTGGTGCCCCTGGCTCGTGTCCAGTGACTATTTCTCTTTGCAGCAATGCTCAGCTGGGGGTGAGCCAGAGGGAGATGGCTGCCCATTTAGAGCCTCAAGCCCCAGTGCTCTCTGTCCTGTAAGCTCTCGAAACGCTGGCTGGTTCAGCTGACTCTCTTCAACCCACACAGGTCCATCAGAAAGCTTTGGGACAGGGTTTGAGAACAGAAATGCTATCCGACTCTTTTGAAATGTCTGAGTTTAGTTGAAGTCCAGACTCTGGTAGATCCAGGCTGTAGAAATATGAGCCACACCCCTACCCCAGCCCCACCCTGATTCTCTTTTTTCCCCTCACAGGAAACCCTAATTGGTCTGGATAAATTCTCTTGAACTCAAATTATAACTGTAGCACATGTACTCATTACCTTTATTTCTATAATTATTGATAGCTTGTGTTTCTTTTTAATATCTCCTTATCACATGCAGTTCCTTATCTTCTCTCTACCTACTACGAGTATGCTCAGTTGCTCAGTCGTGTCCAAGCCCCTGGGCTGTAGACCGACAGACTCCTCTGGCCATGGAATTTTCCAGGCAAGAATACTGGCGTGGTTGCCACTTCCTCCTCCAGGGGAACTTCCCGACCCAGGGATTGAACCTGAGTCTCCTCCATTGGCAGGTAGATTCTTTACCACCGAGCCATCTACCAGGTAGCCATCTACCTACTTTTACTGATAATATTGGGTGCTTGCTATGTGCCAAACATATGATCACATTGTCCTCACATCCATCTTCTGAGGTAGGTGCTATTAGTATGCCAGTTTTACAGATACAAAATTGAGATTTAAATAAATCAAGTGACTTGCTCCAGGTTCCACAGGGTAAGAGAGGCAGAAGTTGGACTTCACCCACATCTATGTGATTCCAATCATATATTGCTATGAAACAGATCATACTGCTGCTTCAGAAAGTTTCTCAATCCCTCACTTCAAGTTTCTGAGCTTCTTTGAGGCAGGATCTCTGCCACCAGATCTTCCCTTCTGGCTCTGCTTGTTTGGGAACTGGCTACACTGGGTACCAGAGTCAAAAAGACTGGAACCAACAAGGAGGGTAGGGAGAATAGGCAGGGAGAAAACTTAAGATTCCTATTTTGTACCATATATCAAAATAAATACCATATGAATCAAAAATTAACAATTATTTTTGTATTAAACAATGCAAGTACTAGAGGAACATATAAGCAGAGAAAAAATCCTGAGGTAGGAAGAAGAGCTTTATAGAATGGTTACCAAAGGCAGAAACTATCAATTAAAATAGTAAGAATTTCAACTACACAAAAACTTTAAATGTAAATTTAAATGTGAAAAGCAATTGATAACTTGGGGGGAGATGCAAAACAGAGGAGGAATTCATAGACTGAATACATAAAATACTCTTACAAAGCACTTAAGTAAAAGACAAATACTCCAATTAAAAAATAGTCAAAGACAAAGGACCAAAAAGACTAATATTCATGATTCTTGATGAATTCTGGCAACAGACTTTTACATTCTCTGCAGGTGAGAGTATGAATTGACATAACCTTTCTAAAGGCCAATTCAACAAAATGTACTAAAGCTTTTTTTTTTAATGCAGAGCAGTTAACCCAACTGTTTTGAGCTATAAGTCTTAAGGAAATAATTAAGGACATGCATTGTGAGCCATGGGCTTCCCTGGAGACTCAGATGGTAAAGAATCTACCTGTAATGCCGGAGATGTGGGTTCCAATTCCTGGATTGGGAAGATCCCCTGGAGGAGGAAATAGCAACCCACTCCAATGTTCTTCCCTGGAGAATCCCATGGACATAGGAGCCTTGTGGGCTATAGTCCAGGGGGTCGCAAAGAGTCTGACTCCACTGAGCAACTGAGCATACACGCACAATAAACATGCACTGATTTTGTAATGAGAACAAAAAATAGAACAGAAATTATTAAAAAAAAAAAAAAAAGGAATCACAGAGCCCCAAGTCCAGTCTCTGGGCCACCAAGAACAGGAGGGTCAGGCGGAGTCACACAACTGACCCACACGCTTCTCAGAGGAAGCTGACCTCCTCCCCTCAGCACCCTGCTGGTCCCACCGAGGCTGGTCCTTCCCTGAGAACAAAGTCATCAGCCCCCAGCTCTTCCCACCCTTCTTGAGTGAGATCGGCCCCCAGCACAGGTCCTTGCCCTGGAGACTGGACGCATGGGCACGGGCTGACCCTGCCAGAAGAAGGTCCAAGAGGCAGCATAGGGGCCTCACTCCAGGCTTGGCCCCTGTTGTCCACATGTGGGTTTCTTTTCCGCAGATAGATTTCTCTCCCAGCCTGAAAACACCCTTTTGACTCTCCTGCCCTTGGTTAAGATTCACTAGAGACTGAGGTGGCTGCTGCTGCTCTCCGCAAGTACTGACAGCCCAGCCTCACCAGTACTTGGGCTGCCGCCTCCCTCCACTGTCCCGGACCAACCCCGGAGCAGCCTCAAATTGCCCCTAGGAGGCAGGAACGCCCGCTGACCGCCAGAGGGGCAGTGCGGTGGCCGGGAGCCACGCCCGCGAGGCCCCAGCGTTGCTGGGAATTCATTTGCATCCTGTTTCTGGTGCCCAGAGAGGGGACCAGGGCTCACCCGGCCGGAATCAATCGGGGAGCGCACCCAGCCCAGACAGTCGGCCGCAGGGACCCCGCAGCGGCCTGCCTCCACCCCACCCCAGCCCCTCTCTGTGCCTGGAGGCTCCTGGTCGAGCGCAGCTTCCTTCTCCTCGGGGTTTGGGGGGGGACCCCCGAGAGCCCCCACGCTGCCCGGAGGTCGTCGGTCCGGGGTCTCTGGGCGAGGTCATCCCGGGACGTGAGTTCCCCCCCCTCCTGGAGTCCCGGACTTCCCCGATCACCAAAGGCACCCTCCGCCTCGGCCGTGGCCAGCGGGGACGCTCCCGCGCCATCCCTGGGGACTGCCTCGTCCCCCCCCCCCAACCCCCCGGCCCCCTGCCTACTCTGCCCGGCGCCCCACATCAAGGGGCTTTTATGCACGCTCCCTCACTTTGGACTAACATAGGGGTCTCGGATCCTGTGGCCTCCTCCAGGGAGGCTCCGACGCCAGAGCCCGCAAAGCCCAGGCTTCACAAGGAGGGTGGGGGCGGGGGGCGCGGGCGGAAAGGGGGTGGTAGCTGCAGGGCCGGGGTCCGCTGCCCCGGGACGCAGGACAGGAGGTCTCTTATGGACACAGCGCCAACCCCACCCCCGCATGACCACCGCGGGGAAAGCCAGAAAGAGGAAGGGGCTCCTGAGTCTGAACCGCTCGCTCCGGGCACAGGGCGCTGCTGGGCACGCCAAGAAACCAACTCAGGTGCTCTGAGCAAACGAAGAAAAAAAAAAAAAAAAAAGAGGTGAAGGTCCCGCAATTAGACCGCCTCAGAGCTGCAGAGTTCAGGAAAAGCCATAAGTAATTCACTAAAAGAGCAAATTTTAAGAGGGGAAATTTGAGACAGTAATAGCAGCAGCATCTGGAGGAACCGTGGGGCGCGGGTGGGGGGGGGGGGAGGAGTTGTGAATCAGACTTTTGCAGAGGGACTCAGATTTTGCAATAGGCACTTAATTAAAAATAAAATATATTGATGTGGTAGGCAAGTCGCATTCCTGGGAAGGTAAAAATACAGTGGACTCCCCCACACCCCAGATGCTCCACCTGCCTGCTGTAATTACAGGGCTTCAGAGAGGAGGGGGAAAAAACACGACAGAGAGAAATCTGCTTGCATATTTTTCTTCTATTGTGCTGGACTCATTTGAATTATAATGTGTTGCAGGCCAGAGTAGGAAATTTTGTGCCTTGAATAATGAATCCCCCTGGAGCCCACGGTACCTGTACTTCTCTTTAGTGTCCTCTGAGAATAACGTGTTCGACATTCAAGTGACAACGCTGGAAAGGATTTCAAAGCCCTGGAGCCCCAGCCCGCTCTGCACCCTGATGGCTCTTCTGCCTGCCCTCTCTTTGGCTTCCAAATGCAGCAAGTTCTTTCTTTACTTAAAATATGTTCTTCTTTTACACGGGTCCTGGCTGTCCACAGAAACACAGCGCAGATAAGCCGGCTCTTCTAAATTTGAACGAGCCCTGCTGGTACAAAGGTTCCAAGCTGCTAAGGTCCCCAGTATACTACCTAGATTTTTTTTGTTGTTGTTGTTATCGAAAAACCAGGGACCAGAGATGTGCAATGTCTTGTCCCAAGCCAAAATAGGCTTTTCTGATGTTGATAATTTTTGACTGGCTCAGGCTGGCTTTCCATGAGAAAAAAATATATAGTAAACACGCAGTAATTTAATAAAACAGACATGGTTTAAGTTGTAAGCAGTATCCGAGTCTTTGGGACACTGCATGGTGCTGAGCAGCTATTTTGCAGAGGTTTGAAGTTAAGGGGCAAATGCTGGGAAAAATACTCAGGAAAATCGCAGGAAGATGAGAGAATAAAAGTTTTACAAAGTGATAGAAGCAAATGGTCTTTCAATGCCTAAACTTTTAGTTCTGTTTTTAGTTGAGCCTTCTTTTTAGTTGGAAATAGATTCAAAGCTTTTTTAAAAACATGTAACTTTTTGGCCAGATATATTAGGATATATCCATATAATACCACAGAACCAATTTTTAAGAAGTTCTTAACTGATATGGAAGGATTTCCAAGATAGATTACTGAGTAACAAGCAAATATACTATTATTTGAATGAGATGAAAAAGTCAAAGGAGAATATATATGCGTATTTGTATAGCAGTAGACTATCTCTGGACGAACATTGCTTTTGGGGATGGGCTGGGAGGACAGAGAGAGGGGACTGTCCTCTCTTTATCTAAATCCTTTGTCTGTTTTTAAATGATGTAAATTAATTACTTGTTTAAAAAAATAAATAAAACCTGATAAATAATTAAACTCATTCAAGCTATAATACAGCCCAGTCAAGACATGGTGATGGAGGAAGGGATAGCGTGGTTAATTGTTAATCCTGATTTTTTTTTTAAAGGTAATTGTATTCATTACTTCCTCATTTTTTCATTGAGTCTGTTAATAACTTGCCAAAGGCAGCTGTTACAAAGTTTTCTTCTCTGCCTGCTCCTTCTCTCTAACCAAAGTACAGCCAGGCAGGGAAATAACATGAAAATGGGCTATAGGAAGGAAGAGAATAAAGAAGCAAAGACCAGGTTTAATCAGCAAGTTAACAAAGGACTGCTGGCTATACTCCCTTACTTTCTGAGCTGGGACGTTTCTTGTGTGTCCTGAGAACTATTTCAGGACTATGTTAAGTCCCCACTTATTAACATTCTGAGAGCTTTGAGCTGAAAAGCAGAGAACCCCAAAGCCTGGGAAAGGCAAGAACTTGGCCAGACCTTTGGGTCTGGTTGAACTATCTTGAAACAGCTCTTTAGAGTCCACTGTACCATTTCGAGAAGCCACAAGGAGCAGGCAAACTTAGAGGGTCATCCTTATGGTCTGAGATGTTCCCCCCAAAACCTCTCAGTCCTGTATCTAAGAAGCTTGGCTTTGCAGTTCAGCTGATTCCCAAGATACAGACAGTGAGCCCAGCTGGGCACCAACAGGGGGCTGTCCTCCCAAAGACAAAACTGGAAACTTCCTGTCGTAGGTTCTTCCTACTACTCTCACCTGCCTTGCAGCCAAAAAACCAAAACATCAAACAAGCAATATTGTAACAAATTCAGTAAATGGTCCACATCAAAAAAATTAAATTCAAAAAATTTTAAAAAATCAAAACAAGCAGACCAAAGCAAACACATACACACAAAAACCCTTCTCTTTTTTCCACCTGCTCTCTGATTCCCTTTCATAGAGCCAAGACCTTCCTTTCTCCACTAAGAGCAGGGTTTCTTAACCTTGGCACTATAGAAATTTTGCACCAGATAGTTCTTCGTTATCAGAGGGCTGCCCTGTATATTGTAGGCTGAAGTGAAGTGAAAGTGGCTCAGTTGTGTCCAACTCTTTGTGACCCCATGGACTATACAGTCCATGGGATTCTCCAGGCAAGAATACTAGAGTGGGTTGCCATGCCCTCCTGCAGGGAATCTTCCCAACCTAGGGACCGAACCCAGGTCTCCCACATTGCAGGCAGATTCTTTACCAGCTGAGCCACAGGGAAGCCCAAGAATACTGGAGTGGGTAACCTATCCTTTCCAACAGATCTTCCCAACCCAGGAATTGAACCAGGGTCTCCTGCATTGCAGGCAGATTCTTTACCAACTGAGCTATCAGGGAAGCCCATATTGTAGGCTGGTTAGCAACAATCCTCACCTCTATCTACTGAGGGCCTGTGGCACCCCTCTCCAAGTTGGGGTGATGTATATACATATTTGTTAGGAGTCAGAGATAAGGTGCGCTTCCCTGGTGGCTTAGATAGTAAAGAATTTACCTGCAATGCGGGAGACCTGGGTTTGATCCCTGGGTTGGGAAGATCTCCTGGAGGAGGACATGGCAATTCACTCTAGTATTCTTGCCTGGAGAATCCCCATGGACAGAGGTGCCTGGTGGATAAGGCAGAAGGCAGGTAACATGAAGATGCTGTGCTAAATGCTTTCATTTACCCCTCCATATCCACTCTCCACCTTTCACCCTGCTCTGTGCGTCAGAAAGGTGACTCTCATGAACTGCATCGATAGGCCTCATCAACACAGTCTGTCTCTCGCTTCTGGGTAGGTTTGGCCAATGGGAAGAACTGGCTGGAGTGGAGGGGTAGGGAGAGTATGAGATTGATTGCTCTGAATCCTTGTTGGCCAGCCAGATCGTGGCTAATTGACTGCTTCCCTCTTCCACAGGCCAAAGCTTCTGTCAGGAGGCTGTCCCAAAGAGCCACAGCTCTCTCTGGCATGCAGGAACTGCTCATTCCCCTAGGCCTTTAGGCCTAAAAGGGTAACAGTTTCCTGGGGTTGCTAACTCCAGGATAATACACCACCCATCACTGGTTTCCCTAAACCCTGCCCACATTTTTAGTAGTCATCCCTTTATTAAAATCTCCCCAAATTAGTTTGAGTATGCCACCTGCTTCCTGCTGGGCCCTAACTGATACAGACGATGTGGGAAATCATTTGATGGAGGGGTTGTTGGTCTGAGACAAGATTTAGGAATTCCTGGACTCTTTGACCAAACATCCAATACATTGCAATGCCTTGAAGCAAAGTGATCATAGTACCTTTTCTCTATTTCTCTCCCAATAACCAAACACAGGCCTAAGAGCTCCTACTCTTAGGAAACACGAGAAAACATTTGCCCTGATAGCAAGAGTAGAGGTTGTCCAGGTCACACCTGGCCTTCTCACAACAGACATGACTGAGGACTAAAAAACAGCATGAGAGAAAAAAAAAATAGCAAGAGCTTCCCCCAAGAGAGCAAGCCGTGTCCCCTTTATCAGTTAAGCCACACGAAAGGAAGAGGAAAATATTGGCATGTTCAGTCAAGTTCAGTTCAGTCGCTCAGTCGTGTCCGACTCTTTGCAATGCCATGGACTGCAGCACACCAGGCTTCTCTGTCCATCCCCAACTCCTGGAGCTTACTCTGGGCATGTCAACCCCTTTGTAAGTGCATTATCTGGAAAACGAGTGTCTTCTAATTGAACATCAAACTTTCTTCATAGACATAGAATGTCTCCATCTGAATTCTGATGTGTCCAGGAGAAGAAGGAAAATACGGGCTAAGGAGTGTCCTCTTCATCGTCCCCAGGGCTGTCTGGGTTGGACAGACAGAAGCTGCCCTGGGCCTCAGCTGCCAGGAGGTGGGAAGGAGCAGAGCTCCTGTGTGGCTCTGACCCGCGAGCCCCAGTGATGAGGAGGGCAGGTGCGGCAGGGATGAACCCGGGGAGCCAGCTCTGCATCTGGCCACGCTGCCTCTGGGCCAGGCCAGGACAACAGCCTCGATTGTCCCTCCCAACAGTAGCCCTGCTGATCCCAGAGAAAAGAAAGCCATGGGGCCATTTGGATCAGGCCTGCACAGGAAGAATGCTGCCCTTTCTCTGCAGTTCTGGGTCCCAGAGTCATGGAATCAACAGCTCAGAAGCTGGCAGTCCCCTCGGAGGCCTGGGCAGCCTCTCCCATGATCACATGGCCCAAGACACTCTGTTCTTTGTGACAGCAGCTTGGCTGGGTGGGCTGAGGACCTCTGCAGACAAAGATGCTTCAGGTGGCCCCTGAACCTCCTTGGAAATTAATGGAAAGACTTCTCTCCCCTGGGCTGTGCCTCCAGCCTGCCCTGCTCATCTGGTCTCTGAGTGCCCCCACAACCTGACGCTTGGCTGTTGTTCACATTAGAGACAGCTCCTCATCTGATGCTAGAGACAGCATCAGGCTCAGTGAGCACAAGGGCAGCATGGACACCCTCGGGCCTTTTGCCTCATGCAGTTAACGTCAGAGATGTTATATTAAACGAGAGTTGAGGTCACATTGCTTCTTGGATAAAAAGAACTTTGCTTCAAAGAAATTTACTTGCTAAACAACACTAGGAAAATTGCCAGACTGTCACTAGGCACAGCCAGCCACTTTTGAGCTGCCCAGTGTTTCCAGAACTGCCAAGTAATTCACTCACATTAGATCAGGACTCCAGAGAGCTGAGCGTGGAAACTCGTGGACCCCCAGTTTTCCCCTCCATAAGAGCACAGAGGCTGGACTACATGACCCTCTAAGCTATTTCCAGCTCTACGCTCCATTCATAGTTGGGAACATCCTGTCTCTTGGCACCTACTAAGGAAAAGGTAGCCAAGGAGGAAAAAGAGGAGGTGCACCTGAGGGGGCAGACCGCCTGGGTTCAAATCCCAGCTCCACGACTCACCATCTGTGTAACCCTGAGCGAGTCACTTAATCTCTCTCTCCTTCAGCTTCCTTATCTGAAAAGTGGGGAAAACGTTAGTACCTGCTTCATGGGGTTGTCGTGAGGCTCAAATATAATAACGCCTGCCAAGCATTTTGAAACACACCTAGCACAGGGCAGGCGCACTGTGAGCATTTGCTATTTTCATTGCTCTCTTTGCTTGCACAGAATACCATCTGAGTCCTTCCCCGTCACTAGTGCAGCCTTGCTAAAAGCAATTTGGCAAATGGGCTCTCACAGGGCAGAGAATGGTATTTTTCTGGGGGAATTGAAAATAATGCCAACTTTATTCCCTTCTCAGCTAGCATTCTCTTGGGCAGGGAAGGAGGCTTGGCGAGGGAGCTGCAGTGCCTTACAAAACTTGGCAGGATGCCATTTCATCCAGATTGGAGAAGAAAGTGAAGCACAGAGAGGGGCGCAGTCCAGAGCCTCCCTGCAAGTCATGGAGAAGTGCTAAGCCTTCTGCCTGATCCTGAGTCTGTGGAAGGCTCCTTCGCCTACCACCCACTTCCTAGCTCCTGCTTAGAAAGGCTTGCATCAAGTCCCAGGTCTGTGCTCAGAACATTCTACACACAGCTGATCAGCTGGGCCATGCCAGTGAATCATCTTGCAGCATTTCTAGAGGCCCAGAAGCCTCCTCTAGGGGCCAAAGTGCTAGGCAGTAACTGCAGTTGGATGGAAACTGAGGAGTCACTGGCTCCTTGGACCAGGAACACCACCACAAGTCTAGAGGCCCCCATGGTAGGACTCCACCTTGGAATTCCAGCCCATACAGGGCCCAGGAGGCCCCATTAGCCAGCTAGTACCTACACAGCCCATTAACAAATAGGAATTAGACACGGCTCTGGGTATGTCCCGGAGAAAGCAATGGCACCCCACTCCGGTACTCTTGCCTGGAAAATCCCATGGACAGAAGAGCCTGGTAGGCTGCAGTCCATGGGGTCGCGAAGAGTTGGACATGACTGAGTGACTTTACTTTCCCTTTTTACTTTCATGCATTGGAGAAGGAAATGGCAATCCACTCCAGTGTTCTTGCCTGGAGAATCCCAGGGATGGGGGGGCCTGGTGGGCTGCCATCTATGGGGTCGCACAGAGTCGGACATGACTAAAGCAACTTAGCAGCAGCAGCTGGGTATGTGCACTTCACTTCTCGAGATCCCACCCCCTTCCCTAGCCTGCTCTGCCCTTTGTAGAAAGTACCTCTGGTTTCCCTTGTCCTCTGACTTCTGGCTGGGTTTGGCAATAGGAAGTAGTACCATGAGAGCTAAAGGCGAAACTCAAGTGAGCTCAGGGCATTCAGTTCCCTGGTCCTCACTCACCCCACTCCATCCTGACCCCTTTACCTAAAGACATAACCACCTCACTGGAGCATGTTCTCTGTGTCCTTCTGGGCCCTGATATAAGCCAAGTGCTAAGCCAAGCGCCCATCACTCCATCAGTTTTGCCTTCTCTTTTTCTTTTTGCATATTCATGGCAAACAGATGGGGGAAAAGTGGAAACAGTGACAGATTTTATTTTCTTGAGCTCCAAAATCTGTGTGGACAGTGACTGCAGCCACGAAATTAAAAGACACTTGCTCCTAGGAAGAAAAGTTATGACAAACCTAGACAGCATATTAAAAAGCAGAGACATCACTTTGATGACAAAGGTCTGTAGAGTCAAAGCTATGGTTTTTCCAGTAGTCATGTATGGATGTGAGAGCACCATAGAATTGCTGCTTTTGAATTGTGGTGCTGGAGAAGACTCTTGAGAGTCCCTTGAACACCACGGAGATCAAGCCAGTCAATACTAAAAGAAATCAACCCTGAATATTCATTAGAAGGACTGTTGCTGAAGTTGAAGCTCCAATACTTTGGCAACCTGATGTGAAGAACTAACTCATTGGAAAAGACCCTGATGCTGGGAAAGACTGAAGGCAGGAGGAGAAGGGGACGTCAGAGGATGAGATGGTTGGATGGCATCACTGACTCAACGGACATGAGTTTGAGCAAGTTCTGGGAGTTAGTGATGGACAGGGAAGCCTGGCGTGCTGCATTCTGTAGGGTCACAGAGAGTTGGACATGACTTACCAATTGAGCAACAACAGCCATAAAAGAATACCTATGACATGTGTGCAAAATATGAAGTCACAACCCAACTTAAAACTACAAGCGCATCAATGCTTTTGAAACTGTGTGTGTTTCACAGCCACGTTTCCATCACCAGACATGCACCCATGCAGGTACACACACACCCGTAGTTCACTAAAGGCTGGGGAAAACAATCACTTTCTTTTTTCACTTGTCAGTTCAGGGTTGATAGCCCAGCTGATACATCTGAACCAAGAGCCCATGTCTTGGTAATGCCATGGAGTAGGACAGCCACACAAAGTCAGATCCTCAGTGGTGGAACCCAGGAGGCAGGGAACACAAGTCATTCCGATAGTCCCTTCTGCTTCCCAGTGGGGAATGGGGACAGACTGCCACACACCCAGGACGCTGGGGCAGCTTTCCTTCCTTCCTGCTGTGATAATCATTACTGTACACAGACCAGCAATTTGGCGCCTCAGCAGCCAGACTCCTGGTAGGTGCCTGAGCCTGACCATTATGGAGGATATTATGATCGTGATTACAGGATGGCTGAGCCGTCCAGCAAAGTGACCGGTAATTTGCAATCTAATGGCCATTCAGTGGTGGGTAATATTATGGACCTAACCCTGCAATTGTAAAACAACCAGCCCTCTCTAATGTAGCAGTTTTCCCATCAAAAGCCCAGCCTTCGCTTTTGATTTCTGGCTAATCAGTAGCTGTGCCAGCTTTGGCTTCAGCTTTGGAGAAGCTAAACAAGGGAGCGTGAAATGATACACTCCTCTTAGGGCCCCTGAATAAGAAGTTTAGGCAGCTCTGTCAAGTGAAGGAAAAAAACAAGTGAAAGAAGCATCTGGAAGGCAATTTCATTTCTTAAAAGAGCAACAGAAGCTGGTCCCAAAAGCTTTGCAGAATGTACCAAGTGTTTCCTGGGAATCTGGAAGACTGACATAGACAAGTGTGTGCACATGTCCATACCCACAGCCCATCCCATTTCTGGATGCACACACACACACACATATGTGCTCACACACACATATATGCACACCCACAGGAGAATACTGTTCTTTCCACCCAAGGTCGCTCACTGACATAGACTCCCAGAATAGGCGCTGAAGGTCTCTGCTGCATGCTGGCCCCAGTGCTGCTTGTGGGCCCAGCTCAGTTTCATCTGCCTCAGTGTCAGCAGGCCTTGTTGAGAGAGAAGTCAGTCTGATCAGAGGCCCAGGTCATACGTGGGTCACAGTCCCCTGGGACACTTTCATTTTGTGCCACTCCTTAGGACCATACAGTGCAGTGGGCGGGAATGGTTGGCACTCGTGAGTTCAAATCCATCACTAATGACTGGGGTGACCTTGAGCAGTCAACTTAGCCAAGAGAACATCATTAACTTTCTGCCTGACATGGCAATGGCCTGGCTTTTCTGAAGCCCAGTTTCCTCAGCTATGAAACAGGGATGATATAGTACCTTCCCTATCTCACAGAGGATATGCTGTGAACCAACTGATCTCTTGTCTGTGGAAGTGTTTTTGAAAATAAACTAGGATATAGAGAAGCTAGGGAGGGCTGGGTACTGGCCTGCTGGGGGAATTAACAGCACATTCTGCCTCAGCCCCTCCGCCTTATCTTAGCTCTTATGAGGAACCCTCTGATTAGCTGTTTGGCAAACCTCATCTGCATTCCGTGTTGGCACGTGCCTGCAGACTGGCTCTCCAGCTGTGTATTGACCATACTGTATTAGCAGCCATGGCCAGGAGAACTCCAGAATGGAAGGAAGTGGAAAAAAAAGAGGGAGGGAAGGGATTGGAGAGGGAGGGGAGGAAGGGAGAAAGGCGACAGCCTCGGCTGTCTCGACCCACAGTCATGTTACAGGTGGAGAGTAGCGGCTTTCCAGAGCACACGGTGGGGCCTTACCTGTCCAATTCCGCCTTCTTTCCTAGGCAGAAAGGACGCCTTGCCATGTCCCACCCCTCACAATTGCAAGCCATTCCCAACAAAGCAAAGCTTAATGAGCACAGAGTCTCCTCCTTTCCTTCTAAACTTGCACCAGGTCATTCCCAGAGCAAGGAGGCAGCAGGAGCAGGCAGTTGACCGATTAGTACGTGGTGGTGGGACTTAAGTGATGGTGCCTTCCAGTTTTGGTTATAAGTGATCCATGTGGTCAGAAAGGGACTATGACCTGTGAGTCTTCACCCAGCCCTGAGGGTCACCACAGCCTGGTTGTGCCCCTCCTCTGACCTGCCCCACTGTTGCTCACCCAGGGACATGGGGCAATCGAATGTCCACTCCAATGGGACGGGGGAACATGGGAACCAGAGTCCAACAGGTAGATAGGTCAAGCCAAGAGAGATGATGAGCAAGATGCAATTCCTATTGTCCCTGGCCTCGAGTCTAGATTTGGAGTGCCTGCCTGCAATAAATTCAGAGGAGGCTTGCAGTGGAACTGCAAGGGCGAAAAGGGAGGTAATTGATAAATAGCTAAAGAGAAAGAGATTGGGCAAGCAAGAAAGCAGATAGATTACACTACCAAGAAAGAAAATAGATAACCCCAGAAACCACGGTGGACATTGGGTTGCCTCCTCCAAATCCCTTCCACCTTAGATGATTAATCTAAGTCCACAGAGTAATCCCACTGGACATGCAACTGAACTGGAGTTTATGAAACATGGGGGAAATTTTCCTCCCTCTCAAGAGAAAGCCCTAGGAAAGGAAAGTCCTTCTTCCTTCAGATATTATTGCAATCACAATGTGATGACTGAAACAGTTGTAACCATCTTGCTACCAACCAGATGATGAAAGTCAAAGTGGAAGTTGCTCAGTCATGTCTGACTCTTTGTGACCCCATAGACTATACAGTCCATGGAATTCTCTAGACCAGAATACTGGAGTGGGTAGCCTTTCCCTTCTCCAAAGGATCTTCCCAACCCAGGGATTAAACTCAGGTCTCCCTCATTACAGGCAGATTCTTTACTATTTGATGAAGTAAATATAAAAAATGGCAGAAGGGAGAAGCACAAAGAATATGGGTTCTTGATGACATCATTCATCTAAGAAACAGCCGAGCCTGGCATCTATCCAAACTGGATCTTCAAGTATGTAAGAAAATGCATGTCCTTTGCTATGTTATACTGTGCTCAGTCGTGTCTGATTTTTTGTGACTCCTTGAACTGTAGACTGCCGGGCTCCTCTGTCCATGGGATTTTCCAGGCAAGAATATTGGAGTGGGTTTCCTCCCAATGGATCTTTGCAACCCAGGGATCGATCTCACGTCTCCTGTGTTTCTTGCATTGGCAGGTGGCCTCTTTACTGCTGAGCCATCTGGGAGGCCTATGTGTGTCCTTTATCCAAGCCCTAATACAGTCTCAGTAGGATTTTCTGTTAGTTTCCTCTTAGGCTAGCACCTTACTTGATCTAAGAACCCAAGTCAAGGGAAACCAGCACACTAAAGCCAGAGTGGACTCATATGCCACATTCAACACTGAACTGATGAGGCTCTAACTGCTCCCTGGAAACCTAGGATCAGTCCCAGCATAGCGTGGAGCCAGCTGAGTCTACAGGTGTGGAATTCCCAGCTTCAGCTGCCAGTCAAAGAGCTAAGAGGGCACAGAGCCAGGCAGCCCATTATAAAAGCCCACTCCAGGGCTTCCAGAACACAAATGTCCAGGTCAGTTGGGCACTTCCCCTTCCCTGTAGGGGCCTCCCCTCAGCCTCCTCATCAGCCAGACCCCGCAGCTGCCAAGCATAGAGGCTGACTCCAAATGGGAACAGTGCTCCATGGAGCCCCTCTCAGAATGGTATATCCCTAAACATCTGGGGCTTTGGGGGCACTTGTCCCCTGTAAAAGTCCTCATTCCAGAGCAATGGAAATAAATGCACATTGAAAAACATCATCTCTCCGACCCTCTGCTTGGCATGCTGGGGTAGCAAGAAGCTTGAGTTGCACGTGTTTCAGATGGGAATCAGTATTTCTGACTCTAGGTATAAAAGCCTTCTGAGTTCTCAAGCTGTTTGTGACTAGTTCTCTTTCCACAGGACAGGCAGGCCAAAGACCATTGTTGTTTAGTCACTCAGTCGTTTCTGACTCTTTGCAGCCCCATAGACTGTAGTGCGCCAGGCTCCTCTGTCCATGGGATTTCACAGGCAACAATACTGGAGGGGTAGCCATTCCCTTCTCCAGGGGATCTTCCTGACCCAGGGATCAAACCCGTGTCTCTGCTCGGCAGACAGGTTCTTTATTATTGACCCACCAGGGAAGCCTCGACAAACACCAGTATTGACTTAATTACCCATCAGGGGTGTGTAGAATGCCCAGAGCAGAAAAGTACGTCAGGAGGCACATCTCTCAGTTTAATGGTGAGGAAACAGACGTCTAGAAATTTGAGAGGAGTTCACAGCACTGCACAGTCAGTGACTGAGGCATGGCTAGAGTCCAGGTCCTTTCACTCATGGTCCCAGTTTTTTCTTTCCTCAGATATGACAAAGGTCTAGGTGGGGGTGTCAAGAACAGGTGGCTAATGCTTCCAAATTAATAGTGCTACTGCAAGGACCCTCTGGGGACAAAGCTGCTTTTACACCTAACCAAGTTTTCTTTTTTAATCATAAATCATGAGCAACAGTGTTGGTGTATTGTGTTGCTCAGTGGCCAGTAAGCACTTTTCTCCTAATCTGAGAAAGAGGAAAGAGGTTTTTTGCCATGGGCATGGAACCCAAGCTGCACGAGCAATGTGTCAGCAGATGGCGTGGGCACAGAGCTAGTGAAGGGCGCCCTGGTGTGCAGCGGGCACACTGCCCCCAAGAACAGGCGCTGGGCACAGGCAGAGCCCCAGAGTCAACTCCATTCTGTTGTCTGGTTGCCTAGAGGGGGCCCTTAGATCACAGCCATGTTCACATCCAGTGGGAGGTGGGCCTAGCTTCTCAGAGTCAAGGAAACTAAAGACTACCTTGCCCCCAAGAGGATCACAGCCCCCCGTGTAACCTCCTCCCTCTTGATCCGTAAGAGTGGGTGAAACTGGGTGTTCAAATTTTTATTATCCAACGTGGTGTCACTATGACAAACCTAGACATCATATTAAAAAGTGGAGACATCACTTTGATGACGAAGGTCCATATAGTCAAAGCTATGGTTTTTCCAATCATCATGTATGGATATGAGAGTTGGACCATAAAGGAGGCTGAGCACTGAAGAATTGATGCTTTTGAATTGTGGCGCTGGAGAAGACTCTTGAGAGTCCCTTGGACAGCAAAGAGATCAAACCAGTCAATCCTAATGGAAATCACCCCTGAATATTCATTGGAAGGACTGATGCTGAAGCTGAAGCTCCAGTGCTTTGGCTACCTGATGTAAAGAGCTGATTCACTGGAAAAGACTGATGCTGGGAAAGATTGAGGGTAAGAGGAGAAGGGGGTGACAGAGAATGAAATGGTTGGATGGCATCACTGACTCAACAAACATGAGTTTGAGCAAACTCAGGGAGATAGTGAAGGACCAGGAAGCCTGGTGTGCTGCAGTTCACGGGGGTCACAAAGAGTCGGACATGACTCAGCAACTAAACAACAGCATAGTGTCACAGGATACCATGGGAGATGGGGAAGAAAGTCCCACAGGATGGAGAGCTCCCCTCTTGGTGCAGCCCCCCCATTCTCACCTTCTCCCCAGCTCCCTGCAGGAGCTGACACAGAGGGTTTGTAGGCTATTCTGAACCCTGAGACTATAGAACTGGGGAGGACCCCAGAGATGACCCCAGGAGTTCCAGTGAAGGACTCTAGGGCAGGAACTAAGTGTTAGGGACAAAATGAAGATTTCAGGTTTTCAAGCCCAACCTCCAGGGATTCTCATTCAGAAGGCTCAGAAATCTGCATGTTTAAGAAGCTCTCAGGTGATCTCCCAACCACGGTAGTGAGTCAGTACTCCCTCCACAAGAGACGAACCTGTGGTCCAGCGATCCAAGTCACTCAGCCTGGGGGGGCACAGTACCACAGAGGTCACAGGTCACAGACACGACTCCTTCTAGCAGGGCTGAGTATTAGTTCTGTACCCCACCGGCTGGGAGACTTCGGCAAAAGTCTCCTCAACACTCTGACCCAGAAATTCCACTATTAGAAATTCTCAAAGGCCACAGGGCTCTGGCAGCAGTTTGTGATAGTAAAGGACTGGAACCAACATAATTTTCCATCAAGAAGAGACTAGCTGTATGAATTAAGGCACATCCACGCTATGGCACACTCTGAAGATTCTACATGGAAAACAGCAAAACAGCAGGCTCTGCACGTGCTACCATAAGCAGCAAAAAAGGCAAGGTGTGGTCTAAGACCAACATCTGTACCTGCATCCCCTCCTGCCCACCTCAGTGGCATCTTCCTTCTCCCTCCACCCGTATGTTCAACAAAGGGCCTCAGCCTGGTGGATTCCATCTCACAAATGTCCCTGGATTCATGCACTTCCATCCATGCTGCACCATCTCCGTGTGGATTCCTGCAGCATCTTCCCAACCCAGTCTCCATGACGCATCCTTACATGCAGATCTCACCACTCCAGTCCCTCCCCATTAAATCCCTTCAGTGTTCACCACTACCAATGCTTCAGCAGGGCCCAGAAAGTCATTCCTGACCCCTGCATCCTTCTCCAGCCCCATCTGCTGCAACTTCCCATTCTCTTACCGTACATTTTTAAGTCTTAAGATGCATCACGTCTTCCCTTTTATCCTATATGTGAGGCACCCTTCCTTCCTGCTCCCCTACACACACTCCTTATTTAGCTAAGGTGTCATCTCCTTTACAACTTTTCCTTAATCCCCTCCCTCCCACCATGCTGAGTCCAGGCGCCCCCATGATATCCCCTTGTCTCGTCCATGATAACATGTTCCTTGCCACTGTTATTGCGTGATTCCTTCTCCATACATTTCGGAGCAACTTAAGCTCTAGGAAAGGAGATGCTGGGTCTACTTCATTCGTAGGTCTCCAGGGTCCAGCACTACCGTGATGCAGATGCTTAATAAGTATTTGCCCAATGAATAAATAATAGTATTCACTGTGAATGCGTGTGTGCTAAGTTGCTTCAGTCATGTCTGACGCTGTGCAACCCTGTGAACTACAGCCTGCCAGCCTCCTCTGTCCATGGGGATTCTCCAGGCAAGAATACTGGAGTGGGTTGCCATCCTCCTCGGGGGCATCTTCCCAACCCAGGAATCAAACCTGTGTCTCTTATATCTCCTGCACTGGTGGGTGGGTTTGCTACCACTAGCGCCACTTGGGAAGCACTACATTATATTAAAACTTATCTGAGCTAATCCGTGGTGAACTCTGTGTGACAGGTGCTGAGGACAGAAAGATGAAACAGTGTCTAGGACACAGGGAACTTTTTTTTTTTAATGTCAAATAAGTACAGGATGGATCTTTTCCTCCTGTTGTATATTACACCACCCCAAGTTCTAACCAGTACTGGAGAGACACACAACATCACACAATAGTAACTCAAAGCCAAAGAAATAGGGTAGAGGAAACAAATACCATCATAGAGGTTAAAGAATTAACATTCAAATTCTCCTTCAGAAAAACACAGACGACTTTGAAAGTTGATTTATTTTTTCAAGCTGTGAAGAGCATAACCTGAGAAAAATATTATTTGGAGAACACTAACTAACCTATGTATCATGTACTAGTGTTGAAGATCAGTGTTTCTCTAAATGTATTTAGATTTCATGCAAGAATATAAAGCTTCCCAGGTGATGCTAGTGGTAAAGAACTTGCTTCCCAATGCAAGAGACATAAGAGATGCAGAGTTTGATCCCTGGGTTGGGAAGATTCCACTGGAGGAGGGCATGGCAACCCACTCCAGTATCCTCACCTGGAGGATCCCATGGACAGAGGAGCCTGGTGGGCTATGCTCCATAGGGCCACACAGAGTCGGATACGACTGAAGTGATTTGGCACTCACACAAGATATAAGCATCCTCTTTTTTAAACTTCTTTCTTTATTCCAGTTTTATTGAGATATAATTGATATATAGCCTTGTATTCGCTTAAGTGTAAAACGTAAGGATTTGATACAAGTATATGTTATGATTTCAAGAAATGTAGTCCGCGTTCATCACCTTACATGGTTACATTTTTTTTTTCTTGTGACAATTCATCTTTTTCTGTAGGGCACCCGTCACAATTTACAAAAGTGTGTTTAGCTGAGCATTTATTTGTTGACTATTTAGCTCTGCCATTTGCCTTTAAGCTATGATAAAGGTAAGAACAATGACTAACTTGTAACACCAGAACCCCGCACATGTCCAGGCCATTGGTAGGTGTTCAGTAAATATTTGTCCTCTGAATGAATGGATGCATGACTGGCTACATGCATGGGTGAACACTCAGAATGCAGCATGGGAGTTCGCTCATCCTTGGAAAAATACTGAGCATTAGATAGGAGAAAGTCACCATGAAGCCATCCTGATGAAAGACAAAAAAAAAAAAGAAGTGAGGATCAGCCAAGGTCACAAGTGAATCAGTTTTGTTTGTTTATTTTTAATGGAGAAACAACCAAAAATATGGAACCAAGAGGAGAGATGCTCTAATAGACCACTGACCATCCATGCAGAGCACTGTTACACCACTGAGCTGTAAATAGAACCCTGCTTACCTAAACAGAGCTAGTGAGCTTGTGTGTTGTCTGTGTTCTGCTTAGGCTGCCCCGTCAGCCTCCGCGTTCAACTATCCCAATCAACTGCCGGCTGCAATTAGGGAGTGCCGGAGTAAGGGCATTGGCGAGAAATCAGCGTGCATATTTTGTCTTCTATTGTGGCTGGCTCATTTGAATGATAATGTATTGCAGTCTGGGGTGTAACACGACTGCGCTGAATAATACGGCAGCCCTGGACTCCAGGTACCTGAGCGGCTGGTTAGTAGCCAGCAACAAAGCAGGGATAGCATCTTTGGGCAATAGAAAGATGACCTCAGTGTGGGCGGAGACAGATGCTGGGAAACCCCCACTGCAGGCACCGTCGGGAGCTTCCATCATTGAGAGCTGCCCTTACTTTACTCATGGTCATTTTTCCAGCCGAGAGACTTAAAAGCATCTGGCTGGTGGCAACCTGAGATGATGAAACACGTCAGGGAGGGAAGCAGGGGAAGGCCAGAGGAGGTCCAGAATCCCCATCCCCAGGGGACACTTAACACCCAAGAGCCTGCTATTTGTCTTCCAGGATTCAGAAAAAAGCTTGGCTCAACTCAGGGGACAGAGCCAGAGAACAGCTGAAGGGCTCTACCAGTATGAGGATTTTCAAATATCCCTTCATTTTTGTTAACATGGACATCCCTTGTAAGAAGCCCACCTGTGTGTAGATACCTAGTCCTGGAAACCTGAAGCCAGGTACCAAAAGCAGCACGGTAGGTGATTCAGAGTGTAGTTTCTAGATCCAGACTGCCTGGGTTTGAAGCCTGGCCCGCCACTTAGCAGCGGTGGGATAGTTGTGTGCCTCAACTCCTCCATCTACAAAATGCAAAGATGATAAGAGCCATTCCCCTTCTCCAGGGGGTCTTTCCAACCCAAGAATCAAACCCAGGTCTCCTGCATTGCAGGCGAATTCTTTACCATCTGAGCCACCAGGGAAGCCCATAATAGTATTTGCCTCCTACGAAAGTTTGCTGTAAGGTAATTGTGTCAATCAGTTAAAGCAGTTGAAACAGTGCCTCATGCATATTTAACACCTGATAAATATTAGCTGGGCTTCCCTGATGGCTCAGACGGTAAAGAATCTGCCTACAAAGCAGGAGATCTGGGTTCAGGGGTTGGGAAGATCTCCTGACGAAGGAAATGGCTACCCACTCCAGTATTCTTGCCTGGAAAATCCCATGGACAGAGGAGCCTGGTGGGCTACAGTCCATAGGGCTGAAATTTGTCAGACATGACCGAGAGACTAACACTTGCACTTTTCACAAGTATTATTATCAGTTGTCCTTGGGCTTCCCAGGTGGAGAATCCACCTGCCAATGCAGGCGATGCAAGGGACACAGATTCCATCTCTAGGTGGGAAAGAGCCCCTGGAGAAGGAAACGGAAACCCACTCCAGTATACTTGGCTGGGAAATCCACGGACACAGGAGCCTGGCGGGTTACAGTCCATATGGTCAGAGAGGGATGGACACAACTGAGCACGCATGCACACACACACACACACACACACACACACGCTTTCCTCTGCAAATGCCAGGAGACACTGGATCTCCAGGTGGAACAGCATGGACAGAGGAGCCTGGCGGGTTACAGTCCATGTGGTCAGAGAGGGTTGGACACAACTGAGCACGCATGTGCGCACACACACACACACACACACACACACACACGCTTTCCTCTGCAAATGCCAGAGACACTGGATCTCCAGGTGGAACAGCATGTCTGAATGGGATCAGTGTAGGCTCTGGAGTCAGACTGATCAGGGCCCCACTCAGTTACCTCCCAGCTGGGTCACTCTGGGCAAGCTACTTAATACCCTTAGCCTCAGCTTCCTCATATGTAAATAGGAATGTCTACCAGTAACTATTTCATAGTGTTGTTGTGAGGGACTGATTACATAGGCCACTAAAAAGAGTGCCTGACACATAGAACACTCAATGAATGCTGTGTAATAATAACGCCAGTGCTGTGCTATCATCATCATTACAAACCACCATAAGGTATTTGGTTTTTAAACAGGCAATGGTATGCCATGAAATGTTCATCTGAGGAATTATCTGTCCCAACCTGTGTGCCTGAAATCTCACTGTCAGCAGGTTAGAAAGTGGACTAGAGAGGGTAAGTCCTGGGAGGGAGTACCAGTTAAGGCTGCTGCAATGATAAAGCAGAGGGTGGTAACTGCAGAGTCATCCCTTGAACTTCCTTAACCTGGACCTACTCATTGCAATTAACTTTTTTTATTTCTGTTTCTTGGTTTTGCTATGCCATCCCTTTCCCTGGGGGTACTGATAGATAAGGTCTAGTTTACTTGATAAAAAGTGACGATGTAAGTGAAAAAAAAATCCCCGCCCCCCACATACATCCTCCACTTAAACATGTATTGTTTAATTTGTCTCAACTTAAATATGCCACCCAACTCTATTAATAATAAATTATAGCACCAAGACTTCCTAAAACCTTTCTGGAATACTACACGTCATTAACACACAGGGCTTCTCTCATAGCTCAGTTGGTAAATCTTCTGCCTGCAATGCAGGAGACCCGGTTTGATTCCTGCATCGGGAAGGTCCCCTGGAGAAGGAAATGGCAACCCACTCCAATATTCTTGCCTGGAGAATCCCATGGAACAGAGGAGCCTGACAGGATCCAAGAGTCAGACACGCCTTAGTGACTAAACCACCAACCACCAAGTTATGTTAGTGACTTGGAGTTGGAGGAGTGGAGGAGGGAGTGACAATAGGTAAAGTTATTTTGAATCTGTACTTGGACACCAACACCGATAAAGGCATCCCGGGTACCAATCCCATAACCTTCTGCGTCCTGAGTTGCAGAACCTCATGGGAACAGTGAGCCTGCAGCTGCTCCTTGCCCCCATCTTTAGTGCTCACGCCCCTCCCCCGCTTTCATTCAGTCATTTCTAAACGCTTTTTCATGCAGGCGTAAGGGCCCACCCCACCGGGCTCCACTGTCGCAGTGACGGACACACCTTCTCCGTCATCTCCCCGGGCTTGTCAGTTGAGCCCAGATACGTGAATGGCAAAACAGGCCTAACTGGAGCCCAGACAGTGCTCATCATCCTGTCACTGGGACAAAGGAAGGAAATTCCATTATGTCACCTTCTACAAGCAAGAGACAGCGACAATTTCCTCGTAAACACTGTCCTGACACTGTTATGATGTATCTCAAGCACCTCTAATCAGTATGGAAGCCGGAGAGACTGCGGAAGCTCTTCAGCCTCAAAGACGCAATTCAGTGCTCTCCTGTTGTTATTGAAATAACCTGGCTAAGAGCATACTGCTTTCTGCACCCATCACATTTTATATATATATGATATGTTGGTTACTCTGGGTGAGCATAGAAATCAGAAATATTTAAATTCAGTTACCACATTTTTTCACCTGTATTTACTCACTGTCCTTTCTGTATTTCTTCTCCAAATTATAAAAAAGAGAAAAGATTTTTATTTCTCCAATTTTGAAAAGGAAAAGTACTTTCATTTTTTAAGTTGTGAAGAGAGAGAAGGCTTTTCTTTCTGCAACTTCTTACCAACAGCAGCAGTTTGGGCTTGGGTTTCTAAAGGTTTGGTCAATACTATCCAACTATTAAAGTGTTTGTTTAAAACTGGCTTGTTCTCTCTCTACAAATTACTTATTAATTATAAAGGTAACCACCTTAACCATGTGATCAAACACAAAACATCACCAATAAGAGGACAAACCGACATCATGTACCTCCTGACATGATATATTCAGAAAGAAAGAACACCACTTAAGTGATATTCCTGCCAACACAGTCATCAGTTCAGTGGCTCAGTTATGTCCGACTCTTTGCGACCCCATGAATCATGTGGAAATATCAGACAAATCCAGACTGAGGGAAATCTATAAGACAACTAGGCTCTACTCTTCAGAAAAGTCTATGTCATGGGAAAAAAAAATAGCCAGACTGAGAAACTGTTCTAGATAGGAGGCTTAAGAGGACTGTATGTAAGACTGCAGTACTGGATCAATGTTAAAGTTTAAGAATTTGACAGTTTTATAAGAGACTGGTTTCTTCTTAGAGATACATAAGAAAGTATTTGGGGAGTAAAGTCTGCAACTTACTCTCAAATGGTTTAGCAAATAGTAATAAAAACGTGTATATGTTTATTAATGTGTATGTTTTATTATTTGTACACATATGTGTGTATATATTTTATTAAGAGGACTGTATACCATCCTCTTAAGTCCCCTTATATCTAGAACAGTTTCTCAGTCTGGCTTTTTTTTTTTTCATGACATACACTTTTCTGAAGAGTAGAACCTAGTTGTCTTACAGATTTCCCTCAATTTGGATTTGTCTGATATTTCCACATGATTTAACTCATGTTATGACTGTGTGGGCAGGAGTATCACTTAAGTGGTGTTCTTTCTGTCTGAGTATATAAGGACAAATATATATAGAGAGAAAATGAATATGGAAAAACATTAACAGTTGATGAGCCCATTTAAAGTATAAATGGGTGTTTGCTGCACTAGTCTTACAACTTTAAAGTTTTCAAAATAACAAGCTGGTGTAGGGGCATGATGAGAGTCTATTTACCAAATGAAGATAGAATATCAAAGAAAATACAGATGAATATCTTTCTAACATTAAAAGTAGGAAAGCATTTCTTAAACAGAACACTAAACACACCAAGCATAAAAGAAACGTTAGTAAATTATATTACATTGTAATTAAGAATTATTTTCATCAAGTGAAACTTTAAAAGGTAAAAAGTCAAGTCAAAATTGATAAAAGATATTTGCAATGTATGAACCTACAATGTTATGGTATCCAGAATATGTAAAGAATATTTTTATACCAAGTCAAGAGAAAATTGAGCAAAAATACATAAACAAGTATTTCACAGTAGAGGAAATACATGGTTCATAAATATAAGAAAAACTGCTCAACCTCAATAGTGGTCAGGGAAATTAAAATGAAGATAAGAATAAGGTAACAATTTTCACCTAGAATGACAAAACTTAAGAGGATAATTCCATGGACAGAGCAGCCTGGCGGTCTACAGTCCATGGAGTCATAATGAGTCAGATGTGACTGAGCTACTGAACAGGCACACAAAACATTTAGATCAACAAATCATCATATCCTGGTAAAGTGAAATTGTTAGCCACTCAGTCATGTCCGACTCTTTTCAACCTCACGGACTGTAGCCTGCCAGGCTCCTCTGTCCATGGACTTCTCCAGGCAAGAATACTGGAGCGGGTTACCACTTCCTCCTCCAGGGGATCTTCCCAACCTAGTGATCAAACCTGGGTCTCCTGCACTGCAGGCAGATTCTTTACCATCTGAGCCACCAGGAAAGCACATATCCTGGTAAATGAAAGCGTAAATTAGAATGGTCACTTTGGAAAGCAATTTGGCATTGGTTTTCACTAGCTGCTCACCAAATCTGCTTCATTTTTCTCCTGGATACACAGAAAGACTATATTTCCCAGACTTGTTGCGCTTAGGTGTGGCCACGTGACTGTGTTCCGGCCAATAGAATGTAAGCAGAAATGATCAATGCCACTTCTCTGACTTGCCACTAAAACTTCCTTTGGGACTGGCCAGACTCTCACTTTCCCATGTGTTAGCTGTTTGTACATTCCCAGGATGACTTTGGAGGCCTCATTTTCAAAATGGGAGGATTCTGTCATCCTGAATTCCTGAATGACTTGGTGGAATGAAGCACACCTCCTCCCCCCACCCCCATCCCATCTGCAAATACACTTTACATGAATAATATTCCTTCTATTGTGTTACGTCTCTGACATTTTGTTTTCTGTGACAGCAGCTCGTGGTACTTCATAAATATAGGCTTTAAGTTAAACATTTGCATACGCTACAATCCAGAAATTCAATTCTAAATAAATGCCCTAGAGAAATTCTTACACATGTATACAAAGAGGAATATCTAAGAATGTTCTTAGCAGCACAGGTTGATACAGATATAAACTGATATAGATTGAAACAAAATGAATAAGTAAATCAAGGTTAAAAAAAATCACACAATGAAATATTATACAGAGGTCAAAGCACAGCTACACACAAGATAAACGATAAAAATATAAACTTGAGGGGAAAAAGAGAACCCCTAGAAGACTATACGAGAGCTGTCATACTAAATAAAAAGTTCAAAAACAAGCAAAACTAAACAATTACATTAGTCTTTGTTGTTGTCGTTTAGTCGCTAAGTCATATCTGACTCTTTCGTGGCCGTATAGACTGCAGCCTGCCAGGCTCCTCTGCCCATGGGATTTCCCACCCAAGAACACTGGAGTGGGTTCCCGTTTCCTTCTCCAGTGGATCTTCCCAACCCAGGGGTTGAACCCACCTCTCCTGCATAGCAGGCAGATTCTTTACCACAGAGCCACCTGGGAACCCAATTACTATCTAAGCATCCATATATTTGTATTAAAACCACTTTTTAAGATAGGGGAAAGATACACAAAAAATTCAGGAGTGTGGTTACCTCTAACTGTAGCTGGCATTCAAAATGAAACTGCTGGCAACAACCGTCAAAATGGTCATCAACTGGAAGCAGCTGTGGGGAGGGGCAGGCCAAGGATGAGATAGGAAGACACTCACAAGAAGGTTCAAATTATTAGTAATTTTATAGTTCCTGAAATGGGTGGTGGGTTTATGGACTCCATTCTATCACTCTTTAAAATACACATCAATGTTGCATATATATGTATGTATATTTTAAAAGGAAGTACATTAATTAACCTCTGTCCTCACATATTACCCAGCTCTTATGAATTTCTAGGTTCTACTTCTGAGCGGGAAAGGCAATCATCTGTGGTTATGCACAGCACAAGGGAATATCACTCAAGATGGTGCCAAGGCAGCTATATATTCATTTATATGAGAATGTGTGCATGGCACAAAGACATGGCTTCAGGACAGGGAGGGCTTTGGAGCAGCCGGCACACCTTGCCTTAACACCTTCTAACATCTCACCCCCTCATCCTCCAAGCTCTACTCGGGGAAGTGGCCAGGCACATCCCCCTGGCACACACCCTCATCTCATACCCTACCCTGTGTTACTTCTCTCACTTGCTAACCCATCTTGAAGGTTTGCCCCTCCCCCTGCCAATTCTATATGGGGAGGAAAAGGGAAGTGATATAGACACATTGCCGTAGGCAGGGGCACCCTGCCTTAGCAGGTGGTGGGCAGGCTTGAGTAAGGTCAATGTGTGCACACAGCCAGGCACTAGATACCCGGAGAGCCAGGGACAGGTCACTGCGTATGCTTAGTCAGGTTATGCAATAATATTCTAACCTAGTTTTTATTATTGTTATTGTTTTGCTTGTTTGACTTTCTTGAGGAAATGGGACTAAGGATGAGAGCTACAAGGGTGAGTGGAGAGCTCTAAGCTTTCAAACCAAGTCCCTGGCATCCTTAAAACATGTTGGTGGTGGGTGCCCTCTCCTCGGGCTACTTGGTCTGATATTCTAGTCTGCTCTAATGTGTTCAGTAGGGGCCAAGGGCTTGACGTTTATTCCTTTCTAAAAGCATTTTGACTGGAGGCTTCTGAAAACAAGCCCATTCTCAACAGAATGATGCAAACACAGGGATTCTGAGCAGCAGGGCCAGCCCACGACAGAGCTGTTCCTTATCAGAGGTCCTTTGCAACTTTTCGTGGTTCACACATTTGAGAGGCAGGCACCAGCTCCTCTCCTTCGAAAGATGGCCCTCAGATTAGAAAACTTAGACAAAGTTGTGAGATTCCCAAAGAATTCCCAATAATAATAAACGAATCCTCTCACGTCGCACACACTCTCCTCTGAGATGAGATAGGAAGCATGAGTTTGCTCCTGAAACTGCTGTTTCTTCTCTGAGTGTGACTTTGGGTAAGTCGCTTGTCCTCTTTGCCACTCATTTTCCTCTTCTTTCCAGGGCGGATAATAACAGTACCCACCCCACAAAATTCTCTTGCAAACTAGATAAACATACCATGTATAAGGAAATGGCAGCCCACTCCAGTATTCTTGCCTGGAGAATCCCATGGACAGAGGAGCCTGGTGGATTATAGTCCATGGGGTCCCAAAGAGTCAGGCATGATTGAGCAACTAAGGGGCTTCCCTGGCAGCTCAAAGGCAAAGCATTTGCCTGCCAATGCAGAAGACACTGGTGTGATCCCTGGGTGGGGAAGATATCCTGGAGGGGGAAATGGCACCCCACTCCAGTATTCTTGCCTGGGAAATCCCATGGACAGAGCTGGCAGACTACAGTTCACAGAGTCACAAAAGAGTCACACAACTTAGCAACTAAACAACGGCAGCCACGCATAAATGGCTTTCCATGTTGTCCAGTATGCACGAGACATTAATGAATGCCGTCTACTTTTATTATCACCAGTCTTAAACATGAAGCTCTCAGTTTCTACATGGCTAAGAAGATATATTTGAATTCTTCATGAGGTGTCCCCATTTACCCATCCCTCCTCATCTGCCCATCCGTGGTCCTCTTATCTAATGCAAAAGCCATCAGGCTTTAAGGCAAGCTGGACTCCATGGTCAGACTGCTAAGATTCAAGTCCAAGCTCTGCCACTCCCCAGCGAGGCACTTTGGGAAATGTGCTTAACCTCGTTTCCTCAGTTTCCCCACCTGTACAAAGAAGGTAACAATAATACATGGCCCTTAGGGATGTCATGAGGATTAACTGAGATAATATTAATACGTGGAAAGCATTTAGAATCATGCCTGGTGCATAACTGGAGAAGGAAATGGTTACCCACTCCAGTATTCTTGCCAGGAGAATTCCACGGACAGAGGAGCCTGGCGGAATAGAGGTTGGAGAGTTCCAGCACCAGTTGAAAGAAACTGCTTTTAATTTTGTTTGACTTGACTGGAAAGACACCAATGATAAGATTTCTTACAGAGTCCTCCCATCCTTGGTTTTGTGACACCTTGGGTATACTCCTGAAAGTGAGCTTTTGTCGCGAGTTATTCCTGTGACAAGTTATTCATCTCCCTAGATATAATAAAAAGTAGAATCCATATAACTAAGCTTGTGCCATGCTACCTGCATTAATCAGGTTTCTCCAGAGAAACAGAACCAACAGAAACCAATAAAAGTTTGGCCAAACCCCAAGGAGTCAAAAATTCACAAATCTACATATGACTATTCAGTCAGCTTTTTGTACCCACTGCTCCTGCATATCTGAAGTTCGACGTCTGTAAATTCAGTCAACCTTGGGTTGTGCAGTATTTTAGTATATATATTTACTAAAAAAAAGTCTACTTCTAAGGGACCTGTGCAGTTCTTTGTTTTGTCTGCTAGCTTTTTGGTTAGCCAAGCAGGATCTTAATTCCCCAATTAGGGATCAAACTTGTACCTTCTTCAGTGGAAGCACAGTCTTAACCACTGGACTTCCAGGGAATTCCCCAGACCTAAGAAGATTAAGCCAATGTTGTTCAAGAGTCAACTATGTACTGATTTAAATGTTAAACCCATCCAAAAAATACCTTCACAGAAACATCTAAAATAGTGTTAGACCAAATATCTGGGTACTGTGGCATAGCCAAGTTGACACATAAAATTAATCATCACAATATCAGATACCAAACTACTCACTATACTACCTACCCCAACGACACTTGTTTCCACACAATTCATAACCCTGCCCTTCTGCATCAGACCCTCAAAAGCCTCCTGTACCCTTTGCCTCCAGACTCTGATATGGACCAAGGTCCCAGTCAGTGCCTTTTATACCCATACCCAAGGAACATCCCAACATGGTCTGAATTGTTCTCATGCCAATTTTTGGTTAAGCTGCTGCTGCTGCCACTCCTAAGTTGCTTCAGTCATGTCTGACTCTGTGTGACCCCATAGACGGCAGCCCACCAGGCTCCCCCGTCCCTGGGATTCTCCAGGCAAGAACACTGGAGTGGGTTGCCATTTCCTCCTCCAATGCATGAAAGTGACAAGTGAAAGTGAAGTCACTCAGTCACGTCCGACTTTTTGCGACCCCATGGACTGCAGTCTACCAGGCTCCTCCACCCATGGGATTTGCCAGGCAAGAGTACTGCAGTGGGGTGCCATTGCCTTCTCCGGGTTAAGTTGCTAGCTCCACCCAAATTAATTCACAGAGTTAAGTTCTTACATTTTTCTGTTAAGTGGATCATCAATCGGGAGAATAACACTCTGCAGTGTTAAATGGCAACCCACTCCAGTGTTCTTGCCTGGAGAATCCCAGGGACGGGGGAGCCTGGTGGGCTGCCATCTATGGGGTCGCACAGAGTCGGACACGACTGAAGTGACTTAGCAGCAGTGTTTCTCAAGCAATCACTCTTTAAGCCAGAACTCTCATTCCCACTTGCCCTATGCATCGACAAGCATCTGTTTTCCCTCAGGATCCTAGGAAAGGAGGGCAAGAGATGATGTCAACAAAGCCATTTGCCATGGCAGGTTCAAGGGGGTCAGGAAAACTCCCCCAAGGAAAGGAGTGTTCAGCCTGAAGTCAATGAGGGCGCTAGAACCCAGCTGATGAAGGGTAGCTAAGAGCACACGGGCTTTGTGAAGGGGAGAGGGCTTGACCTGGGCCTCACCCTGATCCCCTAGCCCACCCCAGAGGGCCCCTGCAGACCAGCCAGGGTCCCCGTGGTTTCCAGGTCCTCTCTGTCTGGCTACTTCAGCACTAGTAGGGGGCAGGTGGAGGTTGTTAGACTAGGGTGGTGGCAGAGACAGAGAGAAACGGAGAGACCCAGGGATCTCTACAGGACAGACAGGCAGAACTTCATGAAGCAGGTGGAGGAAGGAGATGGAGACGTGGGGATGCGTTCATTTTCATGAACCACGAGCCACATGTTCATGCGAACTCGACTCCAGAAGTGCCTCTCTCTGTCTTTCAAGTAGTTCTCTCTGCCTGCTCACCCAGAGACATCCTGACTGCCGTGTCTGGTCAACCCGGACCCGAGACGGTGATAGATGGGTGCCCAGGAGTACAGGGCCTCCTGGCCACAAAGTCCCCACACAGATGCCACCACGGACCAGACCCTCAAGGGGCCCTCCAGACAGCCTCGGAAACCAGTTCAGTTCAGGAAGAAGGATAGGCTCCATGGGGTTGAGCTCTTAGTGAAAAAGGCTCCTTTCAGAATTTCCTTTCTCTTTTATTGCCTTCCCATAGAGGATTATAGAGAGCTGAAGTTTGTGAGTTGGATTACTTCCATCCATAAAAGAAAGAGCATAAAGTCTTTTCACCCTAATCAGAAAAAAGTATCCTTTGGTCCCGCTGTATTCATCAATACGTCATATTTAACTGTTACAATTATTGACAGGTATATAAAACGTGTGGTGACAGCAAAAGTTGCTTCCTGTAAAGTGTTTATTCTTTTTTATTGATAATAAGCTGGCTTCCCTAGCCCTACCAAGAGAATAGAGACCACTAACAAGAGATCAAATCCATTTATATAGCTTTCTCCAATCTTCCCTTTTACTCTGGGGCTCTGTTCTAGGCCTTGTCTTTTAAATTTCAGCATCTGAGGGAGCTTGGAGCCCTTAAAGCAGGATCATATTACTTCTGTAATGAAGAAAGTATAATTCTAATAGCATCATTTACTACACCCTTTCATTTTTCTTCTCCAAGGCAGACTGTGCTCCTGTGTGCCTATGACTTGAATCTTTAAAACAAAATTTCCGACTGTAGCAGAATATTAATCAGAGGATTTGCCTGCATGTCGTGCCAGGTGGGCACCACGCATAACAACAATAATACTGTATTAATGATAACTGCAGGTATAATTGCTACTTTGATTTAATGACTACTGTGTACCAGGCATTTCAGCAAAGCCACAATTTCCAGGTGTGCCTTCCACAAAGGTGTCTGGCTGAGTAGCAAGTGGGGACTGAAATCCACTCGTTGAAGCCTTTGTCCTGGTGCAGGCCAGGGGCGCCTTTTCATAACATGCTATCACGCGAGCCAGGAGATACCCTGCTTATATGCTGTTTCTTATTCCTAGGACATTGATGCATTTTATGACAAGGAAATACAAGTCTCAAAAACTGAAAACAACAAAATTCTGTAAAGCAATTATCCTTGAATTAAAAAATAAATTAAAAAAAAACTAAATAACTTATAAAAACCAGAAAAAACAAAACCTTATGCTTTCTCTCAAGCAATATTGCCTTTCTACAGAAAGAGAATTTACTGATTGAACTATTGTGATTTTCTTAATTCTTAGGGAATGTTCACCAGATATTGAATTGATTTGTGCAGCAAATGCATATTCATCTACTCACAAGATGGACGGCAGCAGAGTCTGCAGAGACTATGAGGCTGGTCTACAAGAGTCCACATCCTCGTGAGAAAGACAAGCTGTCTGGGTGCGTGCATGCATGCTTAGTTACTAAGTCATGTCCGACTCTTTTGCAGCCTCATGGACTGTAGCCCACCAGGCTCCTCTGTCTATGGGATTTCCCAGGCAGGAATACTGGAGTGGGTTGTCATTTCCTTCTCCAGAGGATCTTCCCCACACAGGGATCAAACCCAAAGTTTCCTGCATTGGCAGGTGGATTCTTTACCACTGGGCCACCTGGGAAGCCCCTGTCTGGGTGAATAAACAAGCCTAAAGAGTATAGGCCAGTTGGTAAAGAATCCACCTGCAATGCAGGAGACCCCAGTTGATTCCTGGGTCCTGAAGATTCACTGCAGAAGGAATAGGCTACCCACTCCAGTATTTTGGGGCTTCCCTTGTGGCTCAGCTGGTAAAGAATCTGCCTCCAATGTGGGAGACCTGGATTCGATCCCTGGGTTGGGAAGATCCCCTGGAGAAGGGAAAGGCTACCCACTTCAGTATTCTGGCCTGGAGAGTCCCATGGACTCTATAGCACACAAAGAGGTCGCAAAGAGTCAGACCTGACTGAGCAACTTTCACTTTCAAGGAGGATAGGAGTTCAAAGGAGGGAGAAATTTCAGTTCCAAGATGCTCAAAGGGTATTCAAGGAGAGCCTTGAAGGATGAGAAAATTGGGTGTACACAGATGGTGGCAGAATTCCAGGCAATGACAGGGAAGCTGCCCCCACTCAACGAGATGGGCCTCCATTAACCCTGTTCTGGCCTGACCCTTCTGGCCTCCTTTCTCATGGAATCAGCTGGATCCTTTATCGTTGGTGTTTTCCTTCCCAGCCCAGGCACCGTGGCCCACCTTTGGTGTTCCATTGTACACGCCAGCAACACCTGAGGCTCTGATGGAGGCCCCATCCCCTTCTTTGTACTCACACTGGTCCCTTGAGGCTTGTGAGAGAAAAGTCCCACAGTCACATCCATGGTGCCCCCGCTTCAAGGCACCCCCCTCTGGACCCTGAGCAGCAGCCCCCTTCACACTAGGAGCTCCCTTCACACTCACAGAAATGCTAAGTCGAAACTGCAGCCTGTGGGCACTCTCTTCCCCGGCCCTCGAGGCAGCCTCACTCCCTCTTCCTCCCCTGCGCTCACTGCCACCTAATAACCTGTGTCCCAGGTGTTCCCACCCCGCTGCCGCCCACCCTCCTGACAGAGGGCCACTGGGCCCCTCCTGCATCCACCGCCCTGGACCTTATTTCTGCCAGAGGTGCTCCGGGGATGTGATCCCCTCTGGGTGTGAGCCTCTCCTGCCCCCATTCTCAACCCTCTTCTTTCACGTTCCTTTAGTCTAACCAGTTACATCTTGTCTCCCTCTGTGCAGCCTGGTCTGAGGGCTTGGGAGATAGCAGTGAACAGAGCATGCCTGCCTGGGCCAGCAGTCTAAGCCACCTTGCCCCTTGCCTCCTCCTCCTCAACACTGAACAGGCTCCAGGCCCCACCTAAACATTCGCATCTCGCGTGCAGCCTCCCAGCCTTTGCCTCTGCGCTTTCCTTGCTTGACTGTCTCCCCTACCTCAGCCTTCCACTGCCCTCCTGCCTTCCACTGGCGATCCAGACCTGGAACCCTCCTGCATGCTCTGACCCGTCCTGCGGCTATCACTGCCCACTCACTATGAGAAGCACCAGATTAATTTTCTGTCTCCCGAACCAGACTCTAAGACCTCTAGGACCCAACTGTGGCCCGCTGGTCTCTGTGTGTGTGGCATTCAACAGAGGGCCTGGCCCATTGTCACTATTCCATGCATGTCAGTCGAAGCCTTAATATGCTTAGTTGCTCAGTCATGTCTGACTCTTTGTGACCGCATGGACTGTAGCCCGCCAGGTTCCTTTGTCCATAGGGATTCTCCAGGCCAGAATACTGGAGTGGGTTGCCATATCCTCCTCTAGGGGGTCTTCCCAACCTAGGCATCGAACCCAGGTCTCCCACATTGCAGGCAGATTCTTTACCATCTGAGCCACCAGGGAAGCCTTATATACTTAATATTATAGTTATATTAATAGCTTTCATATACACTATGTGCTCAGCATTGTTTAAACAAACTTCTATAAACATCCTAGTTAATCTTCTCAACAATCAATTATTCAAGATAAGTACTAAGGTAATTTCTACTTTTTCAGAGGAAGAAACAGAAGTTTTGAGAAAATAAGCAACCGCCTCATTTCACATTGCTGAAAACACGTAGAGCCAGAATTCTGACCTCACTCTCTATGAACAATAGTGCTTAGCCATCACTTGCTAGGACCTTTCCACATGTCACCATAACATAAAGCATGTCTGGCCTTCCTAGGTGGCTCAGTGGTAAAGAATCTGCCTGCCAACACAGGAGACACAGGAGATGTGGGTTCAATGGGGCCACAGTCGAACATGACTGAGCGTGCGTGCGCGCGCACCACACACACACACACACACACACACACACACACACACACACACACACACGCCCGCACAGCATGTTTTATAGACAAGTGAATAATGAAGGAAAGAAACTAACACTTGAATGCCTACTGTGTGCCAATACTTCAAATATATACTTTTATTTAATTCCTACACCTCACTTTGTACCATACACCTATTTGATATTATTGTGCATAATTTGACTGATTTGACTGATGGCTCAGTGAAGTGAAGAAATTCACCCAAGATCACATCAGCTGGTAAATGTGGTATCTGCTCCGTTCAAAGGGGTTCTCTGATCACAGTGTGCTCCCCGCCGGCAGTAATCACTGAGGTCTTGGTACCTTCTGAGGAAATGTGGGCTGGGCCCACAACTTGAGAATAGTGAAAGATTCTCTCAATTTCTGCAACAGAATCAACTTCTTTCAAACTTCCTTTCATGGGGAGAAAGGAGGAGGAGAGCAGTCTACTCTTCTGCTTTTCACGTATAAAGGGTTTTGCTTTGCTTTGCTTTTTGTGCCGCTAATTCTTATTGCTTTAAATACTAAAGTCTGTACTAGACCTCACTGAGTTTTCAACACCGACTTCTGATGTTCTAAACTCAAGCCGTGGTTTCTTTGCCTCTGGGAGCCATTATTTTGCCTGCAAAATGCCATAAGAATTATCCCCAAAACATTGGGATGAGGAAATGACCACAATTTCCCCCACATCCAGACCTCATCTTAGAAAGAAGCAAGCAAAAGGGTGGAGCAAGCCTCCGTTGGAGCTCAGACTTGAAAGAGATCAAATCTTTACCAGATAGAGACAATTTAAAATATGCAGGCGGGAGAACCACTGACTGCCACCCAGAGGGGAGGAAGGAACAGGGGACAAGGACAACAAGGTCCTGGGCCCACAAAGACAGCAGGCTGATCACAGGACACAAAGAAATTGCATTTTCCGTGAGGAGAGGGAAGAGCTCTGAGTAGTCCCCAGCCTCTGCCTTGTTCAAGGTTGCAGCTGCGGGATGAATTTGCCTGGAATGGAGAAGGAAATGGCAACCCATTCCAGTATTCTTGCCTGGAAAATCCCATGGACAGAGAAGCCTGGTGGGCTACAGTCCATGGGGTCACAAAGAGTCAGACACAACTTAGTGACTAAACCGTGGGAATTTGCTTCCCCACACCCCCAAGCCCTCCCACTCTAGGTCTCACATCCTCTCCACCCAATTCTGAGGGGCATTCAGTCCACGGGACCCTGAGGCCCAGCTCTGCCTGGGACTTGGCAGAAATCCTATGCTCCAGAAAGTGAACAGTTTTCCTCATTCCCACAAAGCAAAAAAAGAACAAGAAAAATTTACGTGATGAGAAATGCAGGGTTTCCCTTATTGAGGTGGGTCCGGTGGTGATATTGACAAGTCCCGTCCCCAGCAAGTGGGACCTCCCCACAGCCTGGGATACGGAAGGGCAGGCTCTGCTGTGATCCACAGCTGTAAGCACGCGGGCCAGCCAGGCGGCAGCGGCTCTGACTGCTGTGTTTCTCAGTCCTGAGCGAGCATCAGAAGTACCTAGAGCACTTGTTAAAACACAGCTGCTGGACTCCACCCCGAGAGACTGTGATTCAGCAGGTCTGCAGCAGGGCCCATGAATCTGCATTCCTAGCAAGTTCCCCAGGGGCTGTCACTGCTACTGCTGGTGTGAGCACACTTTGAAGAGCACAGCCTGACTGCTGTGCTCTGTCCCTCGGCTTACAACAGGAACGCGGTGCGGATGACAACATTCCTAAGGGCTTCCTTGTGTGGTTGTATAGCTTGTGCACTGTCCAACTGCACCTGGAATCTGAGGGGATGGGGGGCCCGGTCCTGAGTGCCTGCTCCACTAGCCAAGCCGTGGGCTCTGCCAGGGGACTGTGTTCACCTGGAAAATGGTGCTCACGTGTCCAGAGAGAGCACCTTTGTACAATTTATCTACCTAAAAGGTATGTGTAAGTGTGTGTGTGTGTGTGTGTGTGTGCGTGTTCAGCCACTCATTCGTGCCTTATTCTTTGCGACCCCATGACTGTACCCCGCCAGGCTCCTCTGTCCATGGGATTGCCCAGGCCAGAATACTGAAGAGGATCACCATTTCTACTCCAGGAGATCTTCGTAACCTAGGGATCAAATCCTTGTCTCCTGAATTGGGAGGCAGATTCTTTATCATCACTGAGCAACCAGTGCGTGTGCGTGTACTAAGTTGCTTCAGTCGTGTCTGACTCTGTGCGACCCCATGGAGTGTAGCCCACCAGGCTCCTCTGTCCATGGGGTTCTCCAGGCAAGAATTTGGAATGGGGTGCCATGCCCTCCTCCAGGGGATCTTCCTGACCCAGGGATCGAACCTGCATCTCCTGCGTTGGTAGGCAGGTTCTTTGCCACTAGCACCACCTGGCCCCCGCTAAAGAGGGTACCTTTTCCTAATTTGTGTGAAAGCATGCGTAGGTAGTGGTGGCCTTAAGAACTGCCCTTTAGCCACTAGAACACATAACAGGATATCACATGTGTTCCCACTCGGGGACCCCCGGGAGCCGCCAGGATCCCCATCTGTGGCGGGGAAGGGGTGTGCTTTGGCATCCCCACTCTCTCCTTTCCCTCACACTGAAGCTCTCTGATTACACGAGGGACAAGTCATCTCCACGGCCTTAAGGACAATGGGGACTGTGGTCTGTCACTTCCTGCACAACCTCAGATGACTAAGCAAGGCAACTGTGGCCCCAGAAGGAATGTTCTACAGCTAATCCCTGTCTTGCCTGACAGCGGCTGCCCCATATGAACACCTTCCACGTCCCAGCAGGGTTCTAGATGCTCGCGGAGACATGGCCTCAAGCAGCTCCCCCCACTCACAGCCCCAGCGGCCAGAGCTCCCCTCCCCTCTGTACGGTCTTCTCCGCTGCCCCCAGTAGGCTGACCCTCTCAGTTGGCAGACCGTCCCTCTAGGATGTTTGTGCCATCTTCTGCCAGCTGAGCTGCGTGCCAACCAAGAGTCAGCTATGTGTGTTCCCAAACCCACTGATGCCAGCTGCGTGTGTCACTGTGCTGAAGTAATTTAATTAACTATCCTGTAAACTGGTGAAATACAAAACAAAAAGAGAACTTTTGTTTCCATGAAAATTAAGTTGATTGCTTTGGAAAAGCTCAATGAAGGCAACTTTCCAAAAAAGATTACTGTCAAATTAGATAGCAATAGAGGAGACAAATGTAAAAGATTGAGGAGGGGCATGTGAAAATCTAAGAGAATGCCATACTCAGACTGCTTACCAAGCATCTCTGTTGAAAGACAGTGAAGTTGGAACTGTACATGAGGCGTCGCAGGAGCGATCTACACAAGAGAGATGGCAGGGGTGGGGGTCAGGAATTAGCAGAGCCTACACCCCCAAAACAGGGTTTGGCCCTGAATCAAAAGGATGGGGAATGAATACACATTCATTCCTTTTAAGTAAAAATACGTGTAAGTCGATATCAGTAGCAGAGAAGGCTTCCCCAGTGGCTCAGTGGTGAAAGATCCATGGGCAATGCAGGAGGCACAGGAGATGTGCGTTCAATCTTTGGGTCAGGATGATCCCCTGGAGCAGGGCATGGCAACCCATTCCGGTATTCTTGCCTGGGAAATCCCATGGAAATCCCACCAGAAGAGCCTGCTGCTGCTGCTGCTGCTGCTAAGTCGCTTCAGTCGTGTCCGACTCTGTGCGACCCCAGAGACGGCAGCCCACCAGGCTCCCCCGTCCCTGGGATTCTCCAGGCAAGAGTACTGGAGTGGGGTGCCATTGCCTTCTCCGCCAGAAGAGCCTGGAGGACCACAATCCACAGGGTCAGAAAGAGTCGGACATGACTGAAGGGACTAAGCAGGCACACACAGGCACTGCAGCAGAGAAAGTGTTAGAAACAGCTAAACCCACTGTAGCAGAGAAAGTGTTAGAAGCAGCTAAACCAGCGTGCCCATTTCCAGCATCCGCCCTTTCCAGCATCATGACCTTGGATGAATAACTGTTCTGAGCCTCAGGATCCTCCCTGTGGGGAAGAAATCCTTGCATGAGGAAAAAGGAAGGCGCAAACGTCGGTTGCTATCCTCAGTGTTGCGGCCAGCATCCCTCTGCACAGTGGCCGTGCTCCAGTGTCTGTGTGGGAAAACTGCCCTCCCCCGGTCTCAGCCTGGGCCCTCCAGCAGAACACCCGGCTCAGGAGGATCCAGCCACATGAGGCATGCACCCAGCCACTGAGACTGCTTCAAGGATGGTGCGTGGCTCACGTCTGGGCAATCAGGGCTAGACTCCCCTCTCCAGGAGTTCAAGTTATCAGGGAACTGGCCATTCTCCTCATCTGGCTTGGATATGGTGATGATGTGAGTCTGAGGGCAGTTAGAAAAATTGGAGGACAGAGTCAACACAGAAGAGACAGAGCCAACTCAGAAGAGACAGAGCCAGGAGTGGAATTTGGGGGAGACTGTGGACAGCACAGCACAGCTGACTCAAGCCAGTCCTAAAGCCAGACTTTCAGGTACATTGGCAAACATTTGTTTCACCTTAAGACAGTTTGGTTTGGGAGACTTCATTTATTTTCCCCAGAAGATGACCCTAAGACAAAGACTCACCCACAAGGGATTTATGTGGGAGATGATTGGAGGAAAACATGGGAAGGGGGGTAGAGGAGTGAGACAGGGAAGGGAAGAAAGCCAGGGACAGAGGCGTCGTCTAACAGGTGTCACTGAGGGCTGCAGGGTGTAATCTGGAAGCAGCTCTGGGACACAGTGAGGACACACCTCTCAGGGTCATCCCAGCAGAAACTCCAGGAGGCAGGGTATTTATCCACGGGGTACCACTGTCAAGGTTGAAGTCTGCTCGGGGCATGAATGAAAGGCATCCCCTCCCTGGCACTGCTGGCCTGACCTAAGCACAGGCGGAGTAGACCTCTGCTTCCAGAAAAGGCCCAGGATCTTCAGACGAAGAGATGCAGGAGCTGGCAGCTGGGTGAGTGTTCATGGAAATGATGGGGCCGGCAGGAGAGAGGCTGGTGCCAGTGGTTTCTGCCAGAGCTAGGCTCTCTAGTACTTTCCAGAGTAAGATCTCACTGGTATTATAAGATGCTCAAGGCCATGCTTGGGACACAATAAGCTCTCCAAAGGTACAATCATCATCAATACTGTTGTTATCACTACTGACTAGTAATGAGCATTATGAAGACCCAGCTTGTGATACAAGTATTACCTTTGCAACCTAAGAACTCATTAGGTAGGCTAGGTAAAGCAGTGACAGCACAAAGGACATCCCTCCCCAGGTTCTTGGGTACCAGTGCCAACTACAGCTTTGGGTTCGAGGATGCCACCTGTTGCCAGGCCCCTCCTGACACAGAGGATATCAGAAGCCCTCAGCCAGCCTCAGCTGGGTCTGGCTCAAACAGTCCCTCAGTCACTTGTTGCCGGGTTTCCTAAACATGTGCAGAGAAGATGGGGGAGGCCATTGGGAGGGGCCTGAATATATCGGTTGAGATGGTATATACAAAGAGACTCTGTGTCCTCTTTTTCCCCAATCTTTGTTGCAGTTCCTGTTTTCCTTCTTCAAGTCTGGATAAAGAAACTGATATAATGTTGAAGACTATGTGATTTAGATGATTCAGTTGCTAAGTCCTATCTGACTCTTGTCACCCCATGGACTGTAGCCCGCCAGGCTCCTCTGTCCATGGGATTCTCCAGGCAAGAACACTGGAGTGGGTTGCCTTTTCCTTCTCCAGGAAGACTACGACTCATGAATAATTAATTGATTGGAATAAGTGTACTTAAGTATTTCAAAGGTTTGGCCCAAGAGGTTTCACTACAATCAAACAAATATCTGTCAGGAAGAAAGATTCGGCCTCACCAAGGGCATGCCCAGTTGATCTGTCTGGCCCTTGGAGATGGGTTTGGGCAGGGTCCATTTACTCCCTAGCTAGCTGGACAATCTGCCCTCTTCCTGCATTCCGGGGGCTCCTGAACCCTGGGGTCTTATGTTCTAGGCACATTTGTAAGCACTTCACTGCCTGTGAGATAAGAAATTTTATTATCCCGATTTCACAGATGAAGCAGCTGAGGTATCAAAAGAGCACACAGGGGGAATTCCCTGGTGGTCCAGTGGCTAAGACTCCGTGCTTCCAACGCAAGGAGTGCAGGCAGGATCCCTGGTCAGGGAACTAAGATCCCCCATGCTATGTGGTACAGCCAAAGGGTTGGGGGGAAGCGCACGCAGGCAGTAAATGGTAAAGCCAAGACTCGGACCCAAGTGTTCTGGTTCCAGAGGCCACAGTGCTCTGTGCTTCAGAACATCATGCTCTGAACACACAGTTTATCAAATCCCAGGTTTGGTACAAGGCTTTCCCCCACAACCAGGAGACTGGAGATGTCCTCTCATCAGCCTTCCTCGGTCCCCTCGTACACCATGTCACACGCAGCCTGGATAAAGTACACAGTGAATCTTGTTGGCTTACTGTGTGTGTCCTTCATAGCCTCCTACATATTCAATAGCTGGGGTGCCCTTCAGGAGGCCACCATTCTTGCAGCTGTTTCCTGCAAGCCCCACGTAAGTAGGACAGGGCTGTTCTCTTAGCCTCCTGAACGACATATGCTGTAGAAAAGTTATACGTCACATTTTTTGAAGAGTTAAGGCAAAACTTTTTAAAGGAAGTTGGAGAAGGAGAAAGGACATTAGCAGCTTTGAGCACATGTATAATCAGCCAGACAGAAATTCAGGTGGCAGCTCTACTTAGTGACATTGGGAAGGTGACCATCCTTTATTTGACAGAGATGTTGTAAGATTTCAATGAAAGGACCAAGGCAAGGCTGGGGCCAAGCACAGCATACAGTAGCCTTCCAATAAGGGCTCATTCCTTTCTTCTCCCTTAGTAAAGGAAAGCAGCACAGCATGTGGAAGGTTAATCCTCCTCCGATTTCAGGAATAATGGAAATGGTTTTGCTGATGTCATGGGAAGAGGATTCCCACATGGGAATGGATGCCATCTGGGGAAGAGCTCTCTGCTCGGCATCTACACGTTGTGCGGGCGTTCCTTACCTCCAGGCTTCCAGCAAGTCCGGGCTGTGAAATCATCACAGTTGTTTATCTGACCAGGAGAGACAGGGTGGGACAGGATTCTTTGCTTGGGGCCCCTTGTCCTCAGCCCACACGCTTACCTCCTGAGACTGCAACTTTGGACTGAACGTGAACCCTGCAGTTTGTGAGTTTGTTTGCTATGGGCAAATAATGACTTCCTGTTTCTTAGAAGACAGAGCAAAGCTTCCCAAGGTTTCTCTGCCAGGCAGCAATTTTTACCAAACGACAGGAATGCTTGTGGGGTAAACAGAACGGAGACACAGAGATGAGGCCCGCCCACTGAGCAGCCCCAAGACATGCAGTTGGGGGTTGAGAAATAGACAGGATATCCCAGCTTCCCAAGCACCCAGGTTTTAATCAGAGCCCAGGAACAGTTTCTAGGACTCCTAGGCTCTTGCTCACACACACTGCATCTGCCCTGTGAGATCTAGCTGGACCCCCAGAGCTGGCACAACAATTCCCCTGTCCCCTGGGTCACTTGACAACTCTTTCTACCCACTGGGCAGTCTGAACTCCTCTCTACCCAAAATGCACACCAATCTAGTCCCCACCTCCGCATTTGCCTTCCCATCGTTCACACGTGCTCAGCACACACCTCTCCTCTTACAGGAAATCCTCCAGGATTGCTCCCTGCTCTTTCAGCTCACAGCCCTTGCCGCTTAATAAAGTTATTCTCACTTCCATGGCCCCAAATTGCAAATTGTCTGAAGTCAAGTGTTGAAAGACAAGCTAACGTGTGCTAAGAGCTTTGCAAGCTGGATTTTACTTAAACTTTCACAATGCTTATGTAGTAGGTACTTCCATTGTCCCCATTTTACAAGTGAGGAGATGAAGGCTTGAGATGAAAACAACATAGCCAAGATCACAAAGTGAGCGGCAGAATCAGACAATGACCCAGCTTGGATTCTAGTTTCTCTTCTTGTGAGTCCTAAGGATGTTGTCTCCTAGAAAAATGTTTGTTGATTGGTTGCTGGACAGACAGAGTGGTGGCTCTCAAAGGTCGGCTCCCAGACCACCAGCAGCAGCAGCATCCAGGAACTTGTTAGAAATGGGAATGGCTGAGCCCTAACCCAGACCTACTGAGTGGGAAACTCCAGGGTGGGGGAGATGTTATGGGGAGGGAGGTGGGAGGGGGGTTCATGTTTGGGAACACATGTAAGAATTAAAGATTTTAAAATTAAAAAATAAAAATTAAAAAAAAATTAAAATAAATAAATAAATAAAAGCCCTGCAGGTTTTTTGGATGTCTGATATTGTTTGAGATGACTTGGCCAGACCAAAGACTGCCGAACTTTTTCTGTTAAGAGCTAGATAGTAGAGATTTTAGACTTTGCAGGCCTAGAGGTACTATTGGAACTGTAACACATACTTGCATAATAAGATAGAAAAAAAGTTTTCCAGGAATTTTTTGATGAAATTCAAACTATGATCATTGAGTATGAATTTTTTATAATAAAAATCTAATAGTGAGCAGGATGAAATTCATTGAGGGTGGAGGATAATGGACATTTCTGTTTACTTGGAATTCAAAGTCAGGGCTCCCATCATCAAATCAATTGCAGATGTTCACTTGTAAAGGCAACTCTTAGCTCCCTGTACACAGCAGGCAGTGGGCCAGGCCCGACCTGCAGGGTGTAGTAAGCTGACCTCTGGAACAGACGATCCCAGTTGAACCAGCGACTGTGGGTGTCCTTGGGTCAATACTTGTCTAAACTGAGTGGTGACTATAAACAATCAGTTTGGAGATTCCGTGTCCCCAGGGCCTCTCCTCCACCCCCTAAAACAGTTGCTCAGAAGAACTGACGGATTCAACCAGGCATTTTGGCATCATGTAACTCTCAGAGGCTGTGATAAGCCAGGCAGCCCTGCCATACATAGCTCCCTGGTCAGGAGAACAGCTGTCCAGCCAGGTGGCCAAGCAGCTGCAGGAAGCCCTGCTCCCACCACCACCTGCGGCTCCCCTCCCTACCTCAGCCCGCCCCTCCTGGACCTCCCAGGCAGGCACTCAGCTTGCTCCAGGGAAGGTGGGCATCTAAGGAGGACAGAAATGAACACTTTGCCCCATTTCTACCCTTGGCCTGGCTTCCTCAGCACCTGTGTGAACTCAGGAAACTATAAGGAGCTGAAACATAGAAGTATTGAGAAGACCAGTATTGTCGGGTAAATCTTTACTGGTCCCTTAAAAAGGCAGATGGAAGTCATAAATGGCTGATATACCTGGTTGAATCATGTCCCTCAAAACAATACATTCAATTCCTAACTCTCAGTACCTGTGACAGTGATCTTATTTTATAATAAGGTCTTTGCAGATATAATCCAAGTTAAGAAGAGGTCATGCTGGATCAGAGAGGAGCTTATAAGAAGAGGGAAACTTGGGCTCAGAGACATAGAGGGACACAGAGCCAGGTGAAGAGGGGGACACCGTAGAGCAATGTGCCTACAAGCCGAGGGACACCAGACGCTGGGGGCAACTTCCAGAAGCTGGCAGAACAGCATGGAACAGATTCTTCGTCTCAGTTTCCAGAGGAATCAACCATGCCTACACCTTCTGCAGACTTCTAACCTCTAGAACGGTGACAGAATAGATTTCTGTTGTCTTAAGCCACCCCAGTCTGCGGTATTTGGTTCAGGCAGCCCAAGGAAACCAATACAGCTGATAGTAACGGAATGGTAAAATACAGTCAGATACCTCAGAATGACAAAGAGATTAATTATACTTTCAAAAATCTATAGCATTTGAGACTGTGCTTATGACACAAGGTGAAGCAAAAGAAGCAACTTTCAAAACTATCTTTGAAATTTTAAAACTTCCATTTACAGACACATGATACATAGAAATTTGCACAAAAGTATAATATTTTCATTATTTATCTCTGTATGGGGAATAAAATAAACATGGGTTCTTAAAATCAGGGAAAATGGTCATTGGAAAAATAAAACAATGAAATAGAAGTAATAATCCATATTTACTCTGATGAAAAAAACATAAGAAGTATAAAAACAAAAGGACAACTATCTGGAATCAGAGCTCTCTAGAAGTGGACCTGAAACAAGCCTGAGGACTAGACCACTGACAGAGGTACCTGGGAAGCTCCTACGAGAACAGGGAAAGCAGAATCAGATGCCAAGATTGCTCCTCGACCCCAGCTGAATGTTAGAATCATCCAGGGAGGTTTCTGGACAAGCCAGTTCCCAACTAGACCAACAGAATAAATCAAGAGAGGTTACTTAGAACCATATGAAGTTTAAATTTCATTTTAATTAGTCTTTACTGGGAGAAAATGCTATACGAGAAAACCTAAGCTTAAATTATTTACATGGATTATCTCCCTTACACATCATAATAGCATCGTAATCATAGTTGCCACACTGATACCCACTTAAGAGACAAGAGAACTGAGACTCAGTGATATTAAGTATCACGGCCAGGGTCACACAGTTTGTAAACGGCAGATCTAGAATCCGAAATAAGGAAGATCAGTTCTTCAACCACCACATTATACTCCATCTTTGAAGCTTGAGACATGATTATCCAGGTCGGCAATTTGGTAAGGAAGCTTGCTGCTCAGATCCACATGGACACCTGGAGCTCCACTTTCCCCGGTTTTACACCTTCTTTAAACTTCAGAATCTCCTGAGCGGCTTTTAAAATTCCTGCTGTCTAGGCCATGCTCCAGACCAATGGCATCAGGACTGCAGAGTGAAACCGGACATTGGTTCTTAGAAGTTCCCTCAGCGGGTAATAAGCAGCTAAATGTATTTCCCAATTCTTCCTGGAAAAATATGCAGCAATAGATAAATAATAATATAGACCTAGACTACAGCAAGTTTCTAACAGCTAACTTACTATTGCTACAAGCATGGGAGTTTTTTTAATATATGATTCTCTTGCTCTTCAACCGCAAAGCCCTTGTGTTAAAAAGGGCAACCATAGAATTCTGCTTCTTCTGTTTCTCTGAGCACTCCCTAGTCTGTGTCCCCGCCCCCGCCTCTTCTCATTCAGAAATCTCCTCCCACCCTCTATAGTCAGGGATCACCCTCCCACCATGTTCCAATATCTGTGCCTCCACCAAAGACTTGAAGAGCAAACCCAAACCACAGCAAGCCACTCTTCTGTAATTTGCTGAGCTGCCAACCTAAAAAGAGACTAAATATTCCCTCTTTTTTGTTGTTTAAATGAACTGTGAAATAAACCAAAGTTGTGGTTGTATTTTCCAGAAACAATTTAGTAAACCAGTTTAAAGGAGAAGCAGAGACAATATACCCATAAAACTACCGAGTTCAAAAAGTTCTCCAAAAAAACCTAACATTCACTTTGAGTGAATCTGATACAATACACGGAGGTGAGTGATGCCAAGTCCAGGGGTGTCAAGCCCAAGCTTCAGGAGAGCGAATTATTGAAAAAGCACACAACAGGAGAGCCGCTGCAGACAGAAGCACAACTGTTATCTGCAGAGTGGGGCAAAAGCACAGTGTGGAACTTTCCATAAATATGAAGCTGCCGCCTGCCTTCATCAGAAACCACTGCCAGTCTTCACACCCTTGGCCTTCTCTACTGCATTGAGCATATGGGACTGAGAGAGTGTCTGCGGAGCCCTGGAGATGGAAAGGCCCTGGGGTTCAGAGGCCCCACTGCTCTGTCCCTTGAAAGGGCAGTCAGGCTGGGCTGCAGCTGAGGGTCCAACCCTAGGTCTGGTCTCATCTCTGACTTAGCTGTGGACCCTGAGGCAACTGTCTCCCCATCTTTGGGTCTCTGTTGCCTGCTCAGTAAGATGCAGGGTCCTCTGTGGTCTGATATTTAAAGCGAGAGGCTGTAGGAGCCACATCAGGTAGCTCAGCTCAACTCCCCCAGGATTTGAGGAAAGGTTACACCCATTTCACACCTGGGACCCAGAACGGCTGCCCTCTGGCTTGTATGAAGGGACCTCCTTGTCTTGAGTAGGGCCCTAGGAAATCATTGCAACAAAAAGAGATAGCCAGGAGAGGGACCAGCTCACCAGAGGGTTCTGTACTCTCCAAATGACCATGAAGTCATGAGGTGTTGCACAGAGAACATGGGCTTAAACATACATACACACACAACATGATTTTAATGAGAATACCACATTTGTGCCTGGAGAATTCCATGGACAGAGGATGCTGATGGGCTACAGTCCATGGGATCACAGAGCCAGACACAATTGAGTGAGTAACACACACAGTCAATCAGCCCATGGTCCAATCCAACTCAGTGCTGGCACTTACTCACTCGACCACTTCAACTAAGTTACTTTTGTATACAAAATGTCAAACGAGACTCATGAAACCTCTCACAATGGAGTACAGATAGCCCCCAGCCCTCTGCTACTCCCGCACTGAGAGTCTCATTTCCCTCCCCTGGAGTCCAGCTGGCTTCAGTGTCTTGCTCGACCAAGAGAAAGCAAAGGGAGTGAGCCTGTGCTGCCACCACCAGATCCTGTGGAGTCCGGGCTTCCAGTCCAGTCTCTCGGGGCACTCACTTTCAGGATGCTCCCTCTCAAGGCTGAGCAGTCACGTACTGAGAAGCCCAAGGCCCCTAAAGCGGCCTCCTGTAGACGCAGAACAACCAAAAGTGGTCCCATCCCGCAGCCCACATGCTCACATCCACTACCAGCCGTGTGATTGCATCACTCTAGGTGGACTGGCATTAAGTTTGGGGAAGTCTGTTATGTAGCAATAGGTAATTGGACACACCTAACTTGCAGAACAAGTGACTACCATGTGAGATCAACTGTCAAGATTATACAAAAGCACCTTGTAAAATCATAAGGTGTTCCAGGAATGTAAAGGGTCATTGTTAACATTATGAGTTCCTGCATTGCCCTTCCTGTCCCAGCCCAAAGAGTGACTCTTGGCTCGTGTTCCATGCCATGGCAATTTTGTGATTTGGCTCTGTGCCTGTGCTCTCGGATTTTCCAGGTGAGCTTTATAAGAGAGACCAAGATCACAGAGAGGCGCCTCCGAGGTTGTTTGCTGAGGTTCCCGACCTATATGCCTGCACTCTCACCCCTGCACCCTGGGTTCCTAACAACCAAATGTTTCTCAACGTGCCTCTGCCCACTGGCTGCCTTCAGAACCGGATGCTCTAAACGGCCCTAAGGTTAGTGTTTCTCGAACACAAGTTGACATTAGAATGGACTCTAAACAAACTCCAGGAGATGATGAAGGACAGGGAAGCCTGTGTGCTGTAGTCCGTGGGGTCACAGAGTCGGACACGACAAAGCAACTGATCAATAACATGACCACAATCAGCTTACTATAATTTCTCTGCTAATGGCCCTATCAGACCCACTACTGGAGAATACTGGAACTGTTCTTCAAGGGCTTTGTTCACTACGACAGATCCGTTGGGACTTCCCTAGTAGTTCAGTGGATAAGAATCTGTCTGCCAGTGCAGGGGTGCGGGCTCGATCCCTGGTCCAGGAAAATTCCACATGTCGCAGAGCAACTAAGCTTGTGTGCCACAACTACTGAGCCCGCACACCGCAACTACTGAAGCCCGTGCATCTTTAGCCTCTGCTCCACGACGAGAGACGCCACTGCAACAAAAAGCCTGTGCGGCGCAACCAGAGAAAGCCTACAGGCAGCAACAAAGACCCAGTGCGACCAAAACAAGTAAAAAGACCCTCGGTCATTGTTTCCTCTATACTCTCAAATGACGTCGCACGAGACAATGTTCACAGTAGGCATTTTTTAAAAATCCATTCAAGTGTTGAAATTTAGCTACTCTTGTCATCTAGAAACGAACTAAATGAAGGGCTTCCTTGATCTAGAAGCTACCCCTTTGGATATACAACTAATAGAATTATTTCTGGATTTTCCACCAGGTTAGTATTTGAAGTTGGGCTACTCTTGTCACCTGCCTCAGCATTCCCTCAACCAGTCAGTACAGACAGTCAGTGCCCACTCATGCTGTCTCACAAACCTGATGGCATCAACCCCACCTCTCCTCACCACTGCAGGAGGCTGAAGCCTGTGGCATCCTTTGCCTCATGCCATTCTGGCCATCTGTGCTCCTTGCTGTTTCACAGGGGCTGGAAGCCTGCAAACAGTATTACAATATTCCTCAGGCCCATTCCCACCCTGGTGGCTTCCATTTAGGTTCTGCCAATGGCGGGCACTGGAGGAGACTAGAAGGAGGGAAGAAGGGAGAAGGTATCTTTTTGTTTTTTTCTGCTTCTGGTATCATCAGTGAAGTAAAAGTTGCAGGCACTCCTGGCTTCCTGGGCAGTAGTGGCAGCAACTTTAGCAGCTCAGCACCCACAAGATCTAACCCTGTAGCAACACTCTCAGGGTGGAGGTATTCAGGTTCCCAGGCTCTTGCGGTGGTGTCAATGAGAGCACAGGCTTCTAATGTCCTGAAAGAAGGTGGCAGCAGGTATACCAGCAGTCCAGAAGTTCAGCAGTCCTAAGTTTGGAGGAACATCATGTTCTTTTTGACAGCTACAGCCTAGGAGCAGAATGACTTCCTATAATTCCTAATGCCTCAGTAACCTGATTTTCCTTTTTCCCCCCTCCTTTGGCTCCTCTGATGCTTCTTGTCAAACAACCAAATCCCCTCATTGAATTTCCTCTGTTTGCCATACCTGGAGTGGTTTTCATCTTTCTTAACAGACTCTGCTGCTTCTCAGTAATCTAAGCACCTACAGAAAACACTATTCATTGCCTACACATTGCCCATGCCCCTGTCTTTCTTGTAAATAGAATTCTAATTTTTATCAGATCAGCACGGTTCCCAGATAAATACCCACTTTCCCAGTCTCCTTGTAGCAAGGGGTGACCACATGACTATGGTTCATTTTAACCAATGATATATAAGAAAACATCTGGGAACTCAGGGAAAATTTTTGCTTTCCTTATAAGATGAAATGGATGGGGCCAATGCTACCTCTTCCACCCTCCTTCCTGTCTTGAATATAGATGTGATGTTTGGACCTGCAGCTACCCTCTTGCACCCATGAGTCACCAAACATGAGGCCAAAGGCAATCCTCCAAGGATAATGTAGTAGAAAGAGAGGAAAAAAACCTGAGTCCACAGCATTGCAAGCAGCTACAGCAACCCTAGCAGCCACCTTAGCCCTAGAGTTCAGGCTTTAGCCCCATCTTATGACAATCTTGAGTTCTGGAACTTCCTTTGTGAGTGCTAGTTCTTTTTAGTAACTTCTGCTTTGTTCTGACCACACAGGAACATCGGAAAAATAGTTTGCAGCCCCTGCTTAGCTCAGAGTTGCATATGCACTCAGACGAGGCCTCTTTGTCTGAAGAGGAAAAGAGGGAAGATGTAGAAAATAAAAAATTTGCATTCCCACAAACAGGAGAGCAGGCAAGAAGTTGTGCCTGGGCAGAAATCTGCCAGGAGCAGCCCACACAGTATTTGACCTCCCTCATCTCATTTTGAATTGCCCTTTACAAAAGCTCACCACACAATTCTCATTAGAACCCCTGAGATAAGCTGGAGTAGGTCAGAGGCAGATTATTTGGGTCATGGCCAATAATATAGCATCACAGACCTTTTCCTCCCACCCTACTAGTTCCCTTTTCTTTCGTCACCCAGGTAGGCTCTGGAGCCCATCTTCCTGGAGAGGGAAGCTGGTGCTCCCTGCTGACCACGCTTTCTCTTGGCAGCAGGTCTGGTTTGGTCAGAACCCGGTATGCTGAGTCTCCCCCCGCAGGAGACGTCCGCCGCCTGGCCATGCTTTAATTAAGTGGACATCTCATTCCTGTGGACATGGTGCAGCTGCTGTATTTTGCTAGTATCTGGAAGTCAAATCAGAATTCTTTCAATCCTTAGCTTTTATTTTCTGAGTTCCCTGTAGGAACAGCACCCTTACCCCCCTTTCACAGCCCCACCAGCCATCGGTCTTTAAGAAGGGTGCCAAGGGCAAGACGGAGGGGTTCCTCCCCGGCACCGGCCCCTGGCACCTGCACACACCTTGTTAACGAGCACCCTATTTGTGAAGAAAGGGAGAGAATGAAGAGAATCCTCGTTTCTCTCGTTCAATTTGTTTTTTAATCAAATCAAATTCTTAATTACATTTGGCTGGAATGAAATTATGCCTCTGAAGAGCTTCCAGATGGAGCTAGGAAAGTGACTTCAGCTGAACTCTGCAGCCGACTTGATCAGCGAGAAACACTTGCTCCTGAAAGGAGCTGGAGCCCAGTGCTTCTGCTCTGAGGGATGAAGGGCACTTCCGCCCACTCTCCCCTGCCAGATACTGCCTAGGGAGTTCTCATCTGGCTGGGCTAGGGCACTTCTAAGTTGGGGGGTTTCCTAACAGGCAACGGACGGAAACTCAGATTTATTGTCAGACAGGAGGAGGACCAAAGTCTGCCCTCCCCTCACTGGCTACATGATACAAGGCAGGGCACTGCCTCTCTGAGCCTCAGTTTCCTCAATAGACCTCTCTTATCTCGCAAGACTAATGTGAACATTAAGTCGTATGGTTTGTGCATAGCTTTTCTTTCTTTCTTTTTCCTTATTCTCCACCTGTTTCCTTAGAGAAAAGCTGCCCAGCACAATTGAGGTTGAAGATGCGTGTTTTTATAAAGAACCTCTGGCTCATGAGCCATTGCATTCAGGAATTCATGGGTGGACACACAAGAATGTCAGTTATCCCTCAGAGAAAAAAAGAGATCAGATTTGTGGTTACCAGAGTTGGAAGGTGGGGGGCAGGCAAATTGGATGGAGGTAGGCAAAAGGTACAAACTTCCAATCTTAAGATAAATAAATAGTAGTTATAAGATAAATATCATGTACAGCATGATAAATATCATTAACATGGCTGTGTATTATACGTGAAAGTTGTTAAAAGACTAAATCCTAGCAGTTCTTATCACAGGAAAAGAATGGTATTTCTTTAGTTTTGTATCTGTATGAGATGATGGATGTTCACTGATTTGACTGTGGTGATCATTTCATGATGTATGTAAGTCAAATCACACTGTCCACCTTAAATATGTCAATTAGATCTCAATAAAACTGGAAAAAAAAGTGTACACCTCAAAAAAATGCCAGTTATCTTAAAGAAATTCATCTCCATCGTGACCCCAGGGCCACAAGTGCTGGGGTTCTCCTCTCTGCAGCCTTACAATCAGCCTTCTATCATCTGAGCATTCTCTCTCCTCTCTCTCGATGCACCATCTTTCCAGAATTTCATGTGTCTATCCAACACTATCTCCCAGAATTTCACTTCTAAGTAAGGGTTTCACTTAAATCAAGTAAGACAACAGATGGCATAGCCATTTGGGACACAGGGATCATGCTCAGGAATTTCTCCTGGCTCTATCCTGAGCCCACCAGGCAGGCAGAGTGGGGAGAAGGCAGCAGAAGGGCAGATCTGGCCACGTGGGGCAGAGAAGACTCCTATTTTAACCACCAGCTCCCTGGCTGTGATGAATTAACCACCCAGTTCAAAGCGGAGGATGCGTGGCCCAGCCACATGATTCTGGCACAGCCAGCACACAGCGGAACCAGTAAGCAGGGAAGATGGTCTGGCACCTGCCTGGGCACTCAGATTGGTCTTTCTGTTCCCAGGGGACGTGTCATCAAGCGCACACTCAGAACTCCTGCAGGGGACCAGCACTGGAATAAACTGTTAGGATTGCTCCTTTGGGATTTTTTCCCCAGGGGTTTAAACCAAACCACCCTGAAGTGGTTCATCCGCTCGTCAGCCCAAGGGTTGTCACCAAGAGAAGCTAAAGTCAGAGGCAACTGTTTTCTCAGGAAAAAGAAGACATTCAGCCCTTTCCCTTTTTCCACCTTCTTCTTTACTCTCCAGCTCTGAATGGGACTGAAACATTCTGAAATGCCTCTTAATCAAACATTATGAAAATTCCTGTTGAGACACCACTGAATGCTGAGTGGAGCTACTCTTTGGACAGCTATTAACTGAGGGGTTTAATTCACTGTTATGAAAAATAATATGTATGTATGAGTTCTTGCATCTCAAAAATTCCAAAACGGTTTCCAAGGAGTTGCAGCAGACACTTGCCTCTCTCTAGCAAAGAGGCTGAAGAGCTGACTACTCCATTTTCCTAGCCATCTTCAAGCCAGGAAAAGCCCTATTCTGGAGAGACATGAAAGTCAGAGGGAAGCACTTCCCCTTCCAAACAAAATTGTAAAGTCTCTCAAGAAAATTGCTTTTGGCATCCCCCCTCTTCCTGCCTGGAAACAGTCTTGCAAACAGGAAGCTCAAAGCCACATGCTAAGAATGATGGGACCGGAAGAGACAGCATTCTGGAGCAGCTATACCAGCCCTGGGCTGCCCGCTCCAACTTATTAGATGAGGAAAAGCAGCCCAACCCAGCAGTTGAAGTCTCTCAGAGCTGAGTTTTCTGTTGTTTTTAACAAAACTGATTCCTGAATTATGCAAGTATGATCCTACAGAGATAAGAAAGATTCCCATTTTTTAAATTTTTTTCTGACCCTAAGTAATCGCACATTAAAAGCTTGGCACTTGTTTTGGTAAGATGGAGAAAGGAGCAAAGAGGAAGAGTTCAAAGTCACCCAGCAGCTCTTGAACCGGGGTTACAACTGCTGGCATTGTGTTCCTTGAGTTACAGACTTCCTGTTCCTTTGTGTCAGGGGATTTCTTAAAATTTGATATTTAGAAGACTGGATGAGAGTCAAGTCTCCTGACATCAAAATATGAATGGTTTCACTTCTCAAACATTTCAGTTGACTGTTTGCCAAAGTTTTTATCTCAGGGAAACTATTTGCTAAAGTTCTAATATTATGTAAAATACTGAAGCAAGGCTTCCCCCAGGGGATTATACTACTGTTTCATTTTATATTTCTTCTGATGCCTCCAATAAATCATGAACTTCTTCGGAGATGTCAGAGGGCAGCCTGTCTCTCCAACTGCAAATGACAAGCCATGAATAATGCACACAGGTCTCACAGGGAGGCTCCCAAATCCACGGCCTGTCGCCTTTGGACTCTGGTCCACTGTCGGACAATGCTCTTCAGTGGAGCCTGGTTTCTGCCTGTTGTCAGGTGAGTTCTGTGCTGGCCAGTCATTAGGAATCCTCAGATCACAGTACATGGTTCCTGGGGTCAGGCAAACAACTGGGGAACCTGAATTACCAAGAAGGGGCTACACTCCCAAAAGAACAAAGCTGGAAAACTCCAGAGAAAGCAGCCAGCATATCTGAATCTTCTCGAGGGTGGTCCTGATTCCCTACAACACCTAAAGTAGTACCTGGATCTTAAGGATAGCCCAAGAAATACTGTATGGAAGGATGGACATGTGGATGTATGGACAGATAGATGGATGAACTTCCATCTAAAACATTGGTAGAAATAAGACAACCAGTATATAAAATCATAGAGTATACACAGTGATGAATAAAAACTGGTTTATCAAGTTGAGGTGCTTCACGACGATGGCAAGTGGAGAAGGGAACAAGTTTGACATACTTTACATTGCAAAGAAGAAAGCTTCGAGAGCTCATGAACTGGAAAGCAGGGCAGGTTGAACATGTAAGTGACTTCTGCCTGCTCCTGTGTTCCCTATCCTAATATTTTCTCCATCCCTGCTTCATCTTCATTTTCCACTGAATTCCCAAAGGAACAGTGTTTACTTGCCACCTACACACAAAAATTTGACTTTCCTCTTAGTTAGCCTTCTGAATCTGCTTTCAAATATCTCATTAACAGTCTCCAAATTGCAGTATACAATATCTAACTGGCCTTCCTCCACGACAACGTGGAGTTTTGACCCTTCTAACTACTCCTTATATCCTCCTGCATTCTCCTTTCCTGGTTTCTGCATCTCCGCACTCTCTTCTTCGTTCAAGGACCTCATTCTAAAGTTCTTCTTTTTCTGCTGCCTTCTCTGAGCCCACTCTTCCCCACCCAGTAAGTTTTTGTCACATTCTGTCTTCATCCTCTTCTCTTCCCAGGGGACCACATTCACACCGATAGCTTCAAGTGTCCTCTGTTGGTAAATGACCCCCATGTGATGTTTTCAGCCCCACAGACTACACTGGACATCTCCACCATCCACTAATGCATTAATCAAACATTTATGGAGACTTTATCATGTATGAAGTTTGCTGCACAAATCGGTGATACCAAGGAAAGCGTGACTTCGTTTATATATGGAGGAGGAGGAGACAGAAGTGAAATGATGAAAATGCAGGAGAACCGCTATCACCGAGAAGGATCTTCTAGGAGCCCTCCGTGAGAAGGCTAAGTAGGGATCAGCCCCTGCGATGGCATGTGATGGCAAAGGACGTCCTAAGAGAGCAGGGCAAGGTATGATGACTCATGAGAGCATACATTGGTCAGCTGACACTGGTTTCCAATCCAATGCCAGGCACTCGGCTAGGTGTTTTCACAAAATAATATTACTTCATATTATGCAATGATCATTAAGTAACAATCACTTTTCTAAGTGCTTTTCAAACAATATGTCATTTAATCTTCAAAGAACCATTAAAGATAAATGGTATTATTTTGCAGTTGAAGAAGCTGAAACCCAGCTGTGACTTGAGCCTAATGACTTGGGTAAGGCTTACAACTAGTAAGCGGCAGTGCCAGGGGCCTGGGGATAAATGGTTTAGCTCCATGAGCAGAAACTCTTCCAATTAGCTTAAGGTAAAGTAGATTTATTATGAGGAAGCCGGGATGTCTCCTAGAACCTGAGGGTGAAAGCTGCAGTCAGGCCTCACAAAGAGCTGGGATTGGCCCTGGAGAACCATCAGATCAAGGCAGCTACTTTTCCCCTCCCTCCTTCTTCAGAACGCGCCTGCTCCCGCAACAGCTGCTCCTCTCTGGCCGGCTGCCCCTCCCTCCCGCCTCTCTCTGCATCTGTGCACCGGCTCCTCCTTCTTGCTCGTCGTGGTCCGTGGTCTCAAGCTAGTTCCTCTGCCCAGAATTGCCCCTTCTCCCGAATTCCCGCTCTTCATGCCAAACGATTTCCTTTGCCCGATTCTGCTTCTCAAACTTGGCCTTGTACTTTTCTTATAAAGAATACTAGGCTGATTTTAAAAAGAACAAAATGGTGCCATTTGCAGCAACTTGGGTGGACCTAGGAATTGTCATACCAAGTGAAGTAAGTCAGACAGAGAAAAACAAATATCACAGATACAGCTTATATATGGAATCTAAAAAAGGGTACAAATGAACTTACCTAAAAAACAGAGGTACAGATGCAGAAAACAAACATGGTTACCAGGGGGTAAGAGAGGGGAGGGATAAATTGGGAGATTGGTGTTGACACATGTATACTACTATATAATAAGGACCCACGGTGTAGCACAGGGAACTCAATACTCTATAATGGCCTATATGGGAAAAGAATCTAAAAAACAGTACGTGTGTGTATATATATATATATATATATGACTCACTTTGCTGTACACCTGAAACTAACACAACATTGCAAATCAACTATACTCCAATAAAACTTTTAAAAGGAAAGAAAACCATTTGAAAAAAAAATACTAGGATTGTAGTTTGGAAAAGGCAGTGGCACCCCACTCCAGTACTCTTGCCTGGAGAATCCCAGGGACGGGGGAGCCTGGTGGCCTGCCGTCTATGGGGTCACACAGAGTCGGACACAACTGAAGCGACTTAGCAGCAGCAGCAGCAGCAGCAGGGCTGTAGTTTCCTTAAATTATATGCATCTAATGTGAGGAGTGGACCGCATCCTGTTTCTCCTGACTCAGCACCGAGCATCTTGCCCACTGAGTGTGTGAGACAGAAGCTGCTGACTGTCCCTTATATCCAGTCTCTCTTTCTCTCTTCCAGTAATAGAAGAGTTGCTTTTTAGCTACATACATGGTGGCCACCCAGAATAAAGATTACATGTCCTAACCTCTGCTGTGTTAACTTTGATCCTGTGCCTAAGTTCTGGCCAAAAGGAAGTGCACCAAACAGGCACGCACAGCTTTGGGGTCTCCCATCTAAGGAAGGAGTACGGCCTCCCCCTCCTCTGCCTACCTTTTCTGTGGCTCAATGCAGATGTCTGGCCAGCCAGGTGGGTCCACGTAGATGTGAGCAAAGCATCCTAGTAACAGAAGAGAGGAAAGAAAGAAAGAGTTCGTCTGGATTGCCCAGGGCCACCTCCCGAGCCAACTGAGCTGCTGCGCATGGACAGTCACACAGAGAAAGACTTTCCAATTGCCTTTAGCCACTGTGTTATTTTGTGTCCACTAAGAAGAGCACATTCACATTCTACTTAATTCACATTTACTGGATTAAACTCATGAATGATGGATTCTAGGTTTGTATAGGAAATTTTTAAAAGTTAAGGAGAATCTTGCTTCATATGTTTAGACTGAAGTTTTAGGCAACTGGACCTCATAGGCCCATCCTGCGATGCCTCTGTCAAACGGCAAGCTCATGAGAGACTGAGCTAACCCTATACTTATTCTATTGATTAAAGGCACTTATCCCAAGATCAAACGCACTCTGGGCCAGAAATCACCTTCACTGGAGGCCAGGCTGTGTGCGGCGATTCTCTTTGTCTAGAGGCCCTGCCACAGGGAATACAGAATATATACAGAAATATAAAGCACAGGCTTCCACCAGGACAGTGTGGCCAGGTGTGGCTGCTTTCAGGCTCCCCGTAACCAGTCCTGCAAAAATTAAAACAGAGTGCATGCATGCGTGCTTAGTCATGTCTGACTATTTGCAAGCCCACGGACTGTAGCCCACCAGGCTCCTCTGTCCGTGGGATTTTTCAGGCAAGAGTGGGTTGCCATTTCCTCCTCCTGGTTTTGATCTAATTTTATAAAGAGACAGAATCCCAAGAAGTTGGAGCATCTCCCTGATAAATAGAATTACTCATTGATGAATTCCACTGCTGTTAACCCACCCCCATCCTGGAGCTGGTCCTCTAAGATGCTTACAAACCAACAGGCAAGCTCCCAGTCAGGGCTGCTCCTGGGCCAAGGACAGGACATGCTCTATCACTTAGCAGAAGTCACCTAGGCCTCCTTGAACCACCACCGCCTGAACAGCTAGGCTTGCATCACGAGCTACTTACAGGAATCATGTACCACATGTCGAGTGAAATAGGAGATACAGGAAATGAGCCAGATTCCTGGGCTTGAGGGCGGGCTCATTGTTAACCAGAAGGGACAGAACAAGAGCAGCCACACATGGCATTCCAAGCCCTTGGCAAACGACACAAAGGCAGGCTGCGTCCGCCCATTCTAAAGACAGAGTAGGGCTTGCATTCTGGAGAGCTAAGTGCTTTTCTTTCTCCCCAGGCAAGAAACATTGAAAATTCAAAGTTGTTTCTGCATGTGCACATGTGTGTATCTGTGTTTGTGCATTTAAACATTGCCCATGGATCAAACAGTCTGAGGGTTCTGTAGACACAGGAGACAAAGCGGGCTCCAGGAGACAAAACCAATTCTGGAAGGAAGTCCAAATGCAAGGTCTGGGGAGGGCCCCTGACTCAGCGACCCAAACCACGTCTCTAGCCCTGCCCCTTTGGAGCCCCATCTGCAACATTTAAGATTGGGTTGACAGGGTCCCCAAGGAGTCTGAGCCCCTCTATCCTCCTCCTCAAAGCTGAGTCACTCCCCCAAGAGTCCAATTGACTTCAACCGGCTTATTTTCTTCAGTGGTTTCTTTATGGATCCCATTGCTCTTTAGCCTTCCTTCTCTTCTCGCCCTGACACCACCACCCCCCGCCCCCAGCCACCAAAACCATGTGCATGCAGACTCAGCTTCCCTAACAGGATTTTACTCTCCTGGGGCAGGGCCCTGGCCATCTCTTTCCTTTTTCCCTCCATGAAATACTGTATGTCATAACACTGGTGACTTAAACATTTGATCGTTTGGTTTTCTGTGAAAGGGCTCCCTGAATCCACCCTTCACAAGACAAGGTAATAATAGTGTCCAATCACTTTTGCCGTCAGATCCAGAAGGCAGTTGCTAAGTATTATTTCCTTGTCCTCAATCGTGAGAAGGAGGAGCAGAGACAAGCATCCTGCCTTCTCTTCCTCCTCTGAATCTCCAGCTCCTGGGAGGAAGACAGTGAACAACTCGGGGAGTGTTACTGACGTGTAACAACCAGAAGGGAAGTTAAATGATATAGGGCTTTCCTGGCGGCTCAGAAGGTAAAGAATCTGCCTGCAGGTTTGATCCCTGGGTCTGGAAGGGCCCCTGGAGAAGGGAATGGCTTTCCCAGTCTAGATGGCTTTTCCTCGCCTGGAGAATCCCACGGACAGAGGAGCCTGGCAGGCTAACAGTTACTTCATGGAGTCGCAGAGTCGGACACAACTGAGCATCTGACACTTTCACTTTAAATGATACAAATTACTTTTGCACCATTGCTGGTGGAGGTTCAAGCCTGGAACACCACCATGACCACATGCAGCTCACAAAGGTAGATTCCTCCGAGTAGACTCAGCCAGGGCCCCTGTCTTTCCCAGAAGACCCATCTTCCCTGGACAGGCTGGAGGGGGACTCTGTGGGGCAGGGCTTCCTGCAGAGAGAAAACCTGGCTTCCTCTTGGAACCCAGCACCAGGTGGCGTTGCCTGGGACCCCAGAGCAACACTGACTGACGTTCCCTTGCAGGCAGAGACTCTGTCAATTGCCCCAGGTAGTTTCTGGCTCTGGAGCTAGCAACAGGAGGTGAGAAACCTGTTTCCTGCAGTGATCCTGCTAGCAAGGTGTCACTTGGAGAGGGGGCAGCTGGGCTTTGCAGTGTGCAGACAGGGAACGCAGACTTTCCCATCTCCCTCCCAACTCTGACTTGCTCAGGCCATTCCCCCTGGCTCCAAATGGCTACGGGACCCAAACATGCCAGACACATCCCAGCCTCAGGGCCTTTGCACTTCTCCCCTCTGCTGGGAATGCTCTTTTCTGGGTGTTCTCACAACATGCCCTCTTTTCACTCAGGTTTGCTGAACATCACCTCAGCGAGCTCCTTCCTACAAATGGCTCCCCACAGCCCCCCAGCTGTCCTGACCCATCTTCCAGTTCTAGGTCTCTCTGTATCACTTTCCATGGCCCAGTATTTTACGAACATTTCACTTGCACATCTGCTTGCCGCCTCCTTTCACCTGCTAGAATGTAAGGCCCATGAGCGCTGTTTTGTCCTCTGCTGCATCCGCAGCACCTAGAACAGTGCCAGGGAAAGAGCAGGTGCTCAAAAGCACCAAATGTAGACACCGAACAGATGAAAGAAATACCGCTTCTGCTTTTGTTACCAGATAGGATATAGGTCACTTTTGGCCTCAGTAGAGAGCATGCTCCTTGCAGGAGCCGCCCCTCCCAGAAAGGAGTATTTGTGCAAGAGGCCCCTGGGCCAAGCACTGGGATACACTGGGGTACCCTGGATCTCTTTGCTCGTGTGCTAGGGCTGCCTCAACACAGCACCACCAACTGGGTGGCTTCAGCCACAGAAATTTCTTGTCTCACAGTCTGGAGGCTAGCAGTCCGAGACGAGGTGTGGGTTGGGTTGGTTCTTTATGAGGGTTGTGAGGAAGACTCTGCCCCAGGCCTCCCTGCTGGTGTCTGGAGGCTTCCTGGCAATCTTCAGTTTTCCCTGACTTGCAGAAGCATCACCTCCATCTCCACCTTCACCGTCACATGGCACTCTTCCTGTCTGCATATCGGGACATCTGGATCCAAATGCCCCCTTCTTATAAGGACACCTGCCATCCTGAATTAGAGTGCAACCTAACGACCTCATCTTAACTCTCAGTGTCTTCAACAACCCTTGTTGTTGTTGTTCAATCACTAAGTCATGTCTGACTCTTTGTGACCCCCTGGACTGCAACATGCCAGACTTCGCTGTCCTTCACTGTCTTCCAGAGTTTGCTCAAACTCACTGAGTTGGTGACACCATCCAACCATCTCATCCTCTCTCCCTCTTCTCCTCTCCAATGCAACCCTATTTCCAAATAAAGCCACATGTCAGGGTCCTGGGAGTTAGGACTCTATACACGAGTTCTGAGGGGGCTGGGAACACAGTTCAGCCCATAACTGTCCCCATCTTGTATGGAGACAGAAAGGTTACCTAATGGGCAACATCCTCTCCTCATACTCCTTTCACTGCTTCTCGAGGGAAAGGGCATGATGTCAGGTGGAGTTGGCCCAAGGTCAGCCTAAGAGCCTGTGTCCACCTTCCTCGGGCTTCCTGGAAAAGGACCACTGTCCAGGCAGTATAGATCTCCCTGTAGCCCAGAGGAAGGCCACCTGCCCTCAGCATCCTGTTGGCCCCCTGACTGTTCAGCCCCTCCTGTGGACCCAAACTGGGTCACCAGGAAAGACAACTGAAGGTGGGTACAAAAAGCATGCACTCCTGCCAGCACATGGGGATGGGCCATGAGGAATACCCCAAGAGTCTGGGGGACGAACAGCCAGCACCCAGCAAGGGCCCCTGCATAGCTGTTGATATAAATGCTTTGAGAGAGAGAAATGACAAGAGTCACCTCAAGCAGCCACCAAACAGGATGGAGATCTTTGAAAGTATCAGTGGGGTTGATTCTGGAGCTGCCCATTAGCATCAGCACAGGCATGCTGGTGTCTGGCTCCATCATAAGTCCAGTTTCTGGTGTTTTACAACCCACAGTAAACTGGTGGGGTGGACCTCTGAGACCCTTACCCAGGTTTTAATGCATATGCATTTGCCCCCAGAAAGAGCACTAAAGAACAAGAGGATGCTTAATTTTTTCCAACCGTGACATTCTGATTTACGAGAAAGGGAAGTGGAATTATGAAATGCAGTGGGGTGAGCTTAGGTGCGAGATCTCGGTAAAACCTGAGCTCCAGCTTCCTGGATCTGCTTCCAAAAAACACTTCCTTCACTGCCATGGTAAGAATCTGATAACCCTGTGATCTGCCCATAGGAGCTACTCACTCAATGAGAAGAGATTCAACTGAAGAAGGAAACTGGCAACCGCAAGAAGCCCTGCCCTCTGCAGCCTGTTTTTGCCTCCCTGTTGCCAAGGAGGCCTGCTGCAATCAGAAACAAAGACCAGGAAGAGCTGGGGCACTCCAGCATTCCCAGGCAGCAGGCACTTTTTCTCCTGTCCATATATAAAGTACAAAATTTGCATTCGATCCCCTCAGGGTCTGGTTCAGTGACCTCAGCCTCAGGTTTGAAATACTTTTGCTCCAGGGAACTGCAGGTTCAAATCCCAGGGGGGTTTCTGCCCGGCCTGGCATCCTTCTGAGACAGATCATTTGAATAAATGCAATTTAGTGAAGGCAGACCTTTCAGAGGGGGCCTCTGGAAAGGAGAGAGGGAGCTGCTGTGGGCGGGGAGGAAGGGGCAGAATTTTATCCAGATTTTCCTAGTGTCCTTGCCGGATGTCAAGCATGCTTAAAATTTTCGGGGAAATCAGACAAAGCTCATAGAAGATCCCCATGCCAGGACCTAGCCTTCTAAGTTGTCTCTATGGTGGATCCATCACTTGCATTCTCCCCACCACTCTCTGCCCTGTGAGCAAGTATGTTTCAAGAATGGGATTGCTTCTGCCTAAGACTCTTTTCCTGTTCTGGAGATGGGTCAGCTCCCCTCCAAGCTATGGCCAATAAAATGACAGTTTCATTCTGTGATTACAGCTATAGATTCCAGGATCAGATGACTTGCGTGTAAATCCCAGCTTTCCTGAGTCCTACCTGTGCGGCCACGCCTATGGACCACACCAAAATTATATTGGTTTTCCCATTCTGAAAACTACGTCACAGTATCCTGCTGCCATGAACTCAGGTACTCCTAGAATAAAGAGATATTCAAGAAAGCTCTCCATCGGCCCCAAGCACGGGCAGCAAGGAAACAGCAGAGTGATCCAAGGCTTCATCACTTTTGAGGCCTACAGTCAAAAGCCACTTTGACTATAACTCCTAAACTTCATAGTTCCCCACAGTCCAGTGAGAATTTAAATGGCTTTTTAGGGGTCACTGCTCTCAAGGCTCTGACCTCCATGGGCAAAGTATAAGGAGCTATGGAGAGACACGAAAATGGGAAGCAAGAGAGGGATCCTGTCTCAAGTTAGGGTTCCCAAGAAGGACAGAGAGAGATTCGTGTGCAGGATGTGTATTAGAGTGCTCTGGATCAACACCTGTCCAAGGAGGCCGCGCTAGACACTGAGTTGTGATACAGTCTCAGCGGAGGCCTCGGCTAGCTGACCGCACAGGGAGCGGGCGTGGCCTACAGAGTCATCCCAAGTCTGGGAAGGGAGCCAGGCCTTTGCACCTCCCCTGGGGATCAGTCATCAGACATGGCTGCTCTGGGAGGCAAGCTGGCTGTGGGCAAGATGACTCTCCCAGCAAAGACAATCCCCAGAAATGCCAGCGACTGAGGGTTCTCTTTCCACAGCAGCCCCGGAGGGTCCCAAAGGGGTTACGTGTCACACCATCCACCACAAGCCCCCAACCAGGATGACTTTTTTTTTAAGATTTTTTAAAAATGTGGACTGTTTTTAATGTCTTTATCGAATTTGTTACAGGATCGCTTCTGCTTTATGGGTGATTTTCTTCATTTTTGACCTTGAAGCACGTGGGATCTTTTGTCCCTGACCAGGGATTGAACCCTCATCCCCTGCATTAGAAGTGCAGTGTGTTAATCACTGGAGGACCAGGGAAGTCCCTTCCTCATACTTGATGAGCAGAAAAATCACTCACCACATTGGGGGAGCGGGGTGCAGAGACCTTTCACAATTAGTACAATGAAAAGGGGATTTCCTTTAGGCTGGGGTTACTCCCAGACCTAACTCTGCCTCTAAATCTAAAATCAGTTTATCAGTAAACAGAGAGAAGATGTCAAACTGTAGAATCCTCAAGTTAGAAAGGAAAAAGCCAAACAACTCAACTCCAGCCAAGGCAAAGACCCCAATCACATCCCAGCAGGTGGTCTTCCAGCCTCTGCCTAACTGTTCCAATGCCTGGGCTGGGCTGGGTGCTCCCTTTACCACAGGCCTGACACCCCTATTAACAGCTTTTTCTAATGTTCAGTTACTATCAACCTCCCAGACAAGATCACCCATAGCTCACCAAGTAATTGCTCATTCACTGATCATCCTTCAGCTATTTGAAGACAAATAAATATCTGGTTCTTTCCATGGATACCAACCATATGCCTACCAAACATTTGTTCCCTCATCTGACACACGCATTTGTGCCTTCTGCTAAGCCCTTACATGGACACTGAGTTATTCCATCTTCATATGAGTCTCTTAAAGATAACAACAGCCAGCATTATTTTATCCTTGGTTCTCGCCCTGAGAAATTAGGGAAGGTTTCAAGAAAAGGGACACATTGGATTAGATCTTGAAGATTGAATAGGAAGTCCTTTATCCCAGAGAGGGTGGCATTTCAGGCTAGGGGAGTAAGATTTACAAGGATCTAGGGCATCAAAGGGAATTTCCTCATAGCTCAGTCAATAAATCATCTGCCTGCAATGCAGGAGACTGGGGTTCAGTTCCTGGGTCGGGAAGTTCCGCTGGTGAAGGAAATAGCAACCCACTCCAGTATTCTTGCCTGGAGAATCCCATGGACAGAGGAGCCTGGTGGGCTACAGTGCATGGCATCACAAGAGTCAGACACGACTTGGCCACTAAACCATCACAAACAACCAGGTCATCAAAGAGCTTAATATATTTGGGGAAAGCTTATGCTACAGCTCAAGTGGTGGTCCTCAACTGAGGACAGTTGCTCCCCAGGAGACATTTGACAACATCTAAGGACACTGTCAGGAGAAGGCGATGGCACCCCACTCCAGTACTCTTGCCTGGAGAATCCCATGGACAGAGGAGCCTGGTGGGCTGCAGTCCATGGGGTCGCTAGGAGTCGGACACGACTGAGCGATGTCACTTTCACTTTTCACTTTCATGCATTGAAGAAGGAAATGGCAACCCACTCCAGTGTTCTTGCCTGGAGAATCCCAGGGACGGGGGAGCCTGTTGGGCTGCTGTCTGTGGGGTTGCACAGAGTCGGACACGACTGAAGCGACTTAGCAGCAGCAGGAGCAGTATGCTACAGCTCAAGTGGTGGTCCCAGAAGATATTTGACAACATCTAGGGACACTGTCATCACAACTAGGGGCAGGTACTACTGGCATCTAGTGGGGGGTCAGTAATGCTGCTGAACATCCTGTAGTCCTCAGGACAGCCCCACAATAAAAACGATCTAGCCAAAATTTTCAATAGTGCTGAGCTTGAGAAAATCTGGGCTAGAGTTTGGAGCAAGGGCAGGAGGGGAAATGGACAAACTGGAACTAGATTCTAAAGGACCAAGCTAAGAGGTTTAATTTCTTCCTATTGCCTGAAGGATTAATAGAACCTACAGTCGGTAAGAAAAACTTAAAATGATCTACAGTGAGCCCAGTCTGAGATCAGGGAGACTGACTAGAGACTGTTGAGATTGCCCATTCATTCATTCTTTCACTCATCATTTATTACAGACTTAATGAGCATCTATTGTCTACTCTGCTCTGCGCTACTTCCGGGGAAGTAATGATGAGTAAAACAGTCTCGGTCCTTGCCCTTGGGAGTTTTATAGTCTAAGCAGACAACACAGCCATTGTTTGAATAATCACACAAATATGGAAGCACAGGCAGGTACAATGAAGCAAAAGTAAGGAAGTTATCAGCATATATGACAATGAAGACCGATCAAGGAAGGTTCCAAGGAGATGTCCCCTATAAAACCCACTGGGGGCCCCAGGAAAAGTCAGATGGAGTTCAGGCGATAAGGTCTAACCTCTCGTTTTGTGCTTAGTCTGGTTTCACTTGCCTACAAGGTGCCGTGTACAGAGGACTTGCGCCTCACATGTCCGATTAGAGTTCTCAGCGCAGAGGCACTGCGCCTGACACCCTATCCTGGTGTTTCGTGTGCAGAAATGCTGCACCAGCACTTCCATCCGGAGCTGTGTAAGCAACACGACTGCCCCTGAACCTTGAAGACTCCACCCCCTACCCCACCCCCTCCACAGAGAAGAACCCTATAAAGCAGCTCACCAATGGCTTGTTTGAGAGAAGGTGTACTTTAGAACTGTACCTCACACCTCTCCATTCTTTGATCAAGGAGTAAAACTTCCCTCTACTTCTGAACCAAACTCAGTCTCATTCTACTGGCCTGAATGACAACAAGCAGGAGGACCTTGCTTGAGGCCTGACTCAAAAGGGTTGGTAACAAATTCTGGTGACCACGAAGAAACAGACCATGGCCTTCTTGCTCGCCTGGCTCCAGAGGGAGGATGGCGGAAGCTTTGGGAGCTTCACACGAGGACTCTGATCTTTGAGCACTCTCTGACAGGGTGGAATGGCAGCAGCCTCCGGCCAAACTTAGAGCAGCTCTGCCCGGCAAGCCAATACCCAGTGTGGTGCACACACAGCATAGCATCATCTGGACCAGCATCATCTGGACCCCACTCTCTTAAGGGAATCATTCTGTGGCATTCCTGGGGAACAGAGACTAAGATTCACACAAGTCTGTCTGCTGCCTCTGGCTGGCCTTCCGGCAGTGCCGGGGGCCTGGGGATGGTGGGGCTCTGTGGACAGGATGGAGCCACAGCAGTCTTGCCCACTGTCTCACCAGTAGCACTGTCCTCCTGACCCCTGGACAAGGGAGTAGTGGCAGCATCGGGGCTTTTTGTCCTTGCCAGTCTCTGGGAGTCAGCAGAAGCATTCTCCCGAGTCAATTTTGATCTGGTAAAGGAAAGTGGCCAGTCCAGTGAGCCAAGAGGTGATACCAGGAAAAGGCCCAGGTAATGAGGACCACCTGAAAAGATGGAACAAGGATGCCCCATCCTGGTTCAGGAGGGTGAATAAGCAACTGGTGACTTGACCTCTTCCTGCCAGAGCTAGTTTCTCTCAAGTGGGCTTGGGGAGCCCTGTGAGCCACTCGCAAGACCAGGACCCCCATTTCAGGAAGCCCTGTGGGCTGCTGGCAAAAACAGGAAACACTGCCCCTCCCCAGGCCCTCCTCCCGGCACCACTGGTGAGGCAAACCGTGGGTGAGTCTTCATTGGCGGGGGCTCCACAGGCTCACCTCCAGGTATCAGCACAGCATTCCAGCTGCCCTGGTGATTTGGTGAGTACCCATAGGAACCCCTCTTGCTTTAAGCTCTTAACCAGCAGGAAGTCCAAAAACTTCTCCTTTTTGGCTGAAAGGAAGAAAGAGAAGACACTCGCCTCAGCTAAGCTGCTCTGGCCCGGAAGCCATCCCATCTAATCTCCTGTGGGGCATTCTGACTGAAGAAGGACTGACTAGTTCAAGGATGGGCCATTATAAATTCAAGGGAAATCCCCAGCTGTATCAGAGCCCATGCCTATTTGGGTCTCTTGAGGAATCCCAAACAGTTTGGTGCTGGTTCCAAATTTCCCAAACTGGAAATCTTATTTGGGGCATATCTTACGGTGTTTTCATGCCACCAAATCATTCCAACCAGCCCACTGGTAGTTGGGAAAATGTCATTGTAAGGACTAAGAGCAGATCCAGAGGGGCCCTAAATCTGATTAGGGGAATCCCTGAGACCCATGACGCCACCTGGGCTGACATCTGGCGCCTCCTCGAAGTACTCGTAACAGGGGAAGGAAAGCCCACAGTCTTCTCAAAAGCCCGAGAGGAAGCACACCAAGAGAACACAAACAGTGCAGGCCATGCGACTCTCAAACTGGGGAATCGAGCAGCCCCAGATTCCAAATCCAACTGGGACCAACCCAGACAGTGGAGAGGGGAGTGGAAGACAGAGGCTGACCCATTACAAAAACACGATCCTAAAGAGAATCCAGGCGGCAGGAAAGACACCTGTCAACAGGAATAAATAAAGGAAATCAACTAGGAGTCAATGGAAAAAAACTGGCATTCCTAGAGTGCCTCAGGGAAGGCCTCTGAATCTATACTGCCAAAGACCCCAAGTCATTGGAAGGCAATGCAATCTTGAGGTTGTATCCCATTTCCCAAAGTACCCCCGACATCACACATAAACTTCAGAAACTGGAAACAGAACCAGATACCCATATCTCTCATCTGGTCAAGGTTGCCTACTTCAACCTTTAATGACCAAGATAAAAGGAGGACAAGTCAGAGGGTAAAAAGGCCTGGAGACAAGCCCACCTACGAGCTGTTGCCCTCCTGGCGTCTGGTTGGTATGGGAATCTGGACTAACTGCCCACAGAGACTCAACTTTCGTAAGTGACCCTCAGAGCCCACCAAGGGGAAGCAAGCCAAAAAAACCAGGACCCAGTCAGTGTGCCATAAGCAAACAAAAGCGACCCTGGAAGAGCCCAAAGGGAGAGAGAAATGGCAGGTCCCAGCCACTACCCTCAAAGCAGATGGCCCCAGTAGATGAAAACCGATGGAGTCAGGGGTCTCCTAAGCTGGTACTCCAGCTGACCCCTGAGGAACCCCAGCTGACATTGGACACAGGGGGAAAGGCTGTTGAATTCTTACTTGACATCTGTGCCTCTTACTCAGTTCTGGCAAACTTGGTCACAAGAGTTGTCAAATTTGAGGGATATCAAGGAAGGCCCAAGAATGGGCATTCATAGAACCACTAGACAACCCAATGGTTACTGTGAAAACCTGCCACACACTACATTCTGCCATCTTGCTACCTACAGATACAGTGCCCTTGGAACATGACTGTATAGAAACAAAAGACACAGCCTATTCCAGTTGCCCTGACCTAGGAAATGAGGTTCTCCCACACGTCAGAAAAGGAATGGTCCAGAGATGGGAGCAGTTTTATGTGGGAGGGAAAAAGGCTGACAGGATAAGCAGTAACCTCCCAGACCCAAGTCATAGAAGCAGAAGTTTAGCCTTGGGGACATCTGCCCAGAAGGCAGAGCTGATAGCCTTCACCCAAGCCTTGGAACTTAGAAAAGGGAAGATCTTAAATTTTTAAGACCAGAGAGACATATCCTAGGGAAGATTGGCAGATTGATCTCACTGTCATGCTGAGAGTACCAGGCAATTTCAGCTGCCTCTAGTAGACATGTTTTCTGGATGAGTAGAAGCATTCCCTGATAGAACTGAAACGGCAGCTGAAGTGGCTAAGGCATTACTGAAAGAAATAATCCCTGAGTTTGGACTCCCAGGATCCCTACAGATGGATAATGGTCCAGCATTTGTGTCTCTAGTTAACGAGTGCCCTGGGCATAAAACAGACCTTGCACTTAGCCTGGAGATCCCAGTCATTGGGAAAAGTGAGATCCAATCAAACCTTAGTCACGCTATGTTAGGAAGCTCAAGAAAACTGGATTAAGTTGCTTCTTAAGATTGCCCAAAAGGATGAATTAAAGTGCATTTGAACTCATGTACTATGGGCTCATTCCCTAAGCCCAAGAAAAGGGATATTTTAACTCCCTTAAAATGGAACAACTCAAATATGCCCTCCGGGAAAGAGAAACCACAAAAGTTCTCACAAAATAGGTAACAGGTGCTGCCTGCCCCTGCTGACCTGATCCTACATCCCTTCCCATCTGGAAATGGGGGGTACCTAAAATCCCAGAAAACCAGCAGCCCGCAAGATACCGCAGTAACCACCACCACTGTGTGGAGTCTTCTTTGTACGCCTGGGACAAAGCTGCGGGCCCTATACTCCCTTTATACTCTCTCCATCTTGGGCATTACAATGCCCACCCCACCGTTGCCTCAGGGCAAACAAATTTCTTCTACAATGTGACCAGAGATGCTCAGGATGGATGGAAATTCACTGACTGTTTGATCTGGAAACAGGAAAGGACCATCAGACATTTTTAAGAGGAAACCCAATAACCGAGGGGGAAGGACTAAGTTTCTTCTTCTTCCCAGCCTGAGATAAACTGTAAACAAGCTGAAGTCTCAGCTGGTCTCACTTGTGATACTTATGGAAAAACAGCATCAACAGTATGTGAATCAGGTGATCCAATGAGGGAAAACAGCTAGTTGAGTCTGGTACCTAGGTGCCCCGACGAGTCCTTAGATAGATACACAGGTGAAAAACCAAAGCACTGTTACTTCAAGGACTCAAGCCGAGGGCAGAGGGTCACTGTGCTTACGAAGAGCATACGTGCTCTTGGCTAAGCCCCCAGATCAACAAGGGGCTGGGCAATGTTTAGACAGTACCAAGGTGAGGGGTGGTATCACCGTGAGACCTGTGGGACCAGATTCAAACTTCAATGGAGTTTGCAGTCAAACCACTACCCAAAGGAAGAAGCCATGACATGCCAGAAAAGCCACAAGACTACTAATCTCAGGAAGCACTGCACTTATTGGGCTACTCGTGACCTGGCTAAGGGGACCACCTGTAACACCATCACCCTGAGAAAGGTAGCAGCCACAGTGGCCGCTAAGGCTGACCTCAACTTCAAAATATTAGGGGGGAAAATAATCTTGACACGTGAAGCAGTCCAAACCTTTAAAGTCCATACAAAAATTTGTTTTCTCACTGGCCAATATGGTCCTAGATAACCAAATTGCCCTAGATTGTGTTAGCTAGGGTTATGTCATGGGATTATATTAGCGTAGGCAAGTGTCGGTGCTCCGACCAGTTGGTCAATTTGCTTTTATGTCAGTGCAAGTGGCCTGACTGGAGAAAGTGCAGACAGGCTATTGGAAAAGGCAACTCGGCTAACAGAAGCCCACCAGGCTAACCTTGCCAAACGGATGTAGAGCAGGGTAAAACTGGTCCCTCCAGAGTTACTTGGTTTCTACCTTTCTTGGACCCCATAACACTATCCATTCTCTGATCACGTGCTGACATTGGGCCATGTTTCTTAAATCGTCTGGTGTCCTTCATCTCCAAAAGGTCAGACAAATGGTGGTCACTCAGGGATACGAACATTTAGGGCCAAGGCCTGGTGATGATCAAACATGTCTAAAGGCAGCTTGGGAGAAGTTCTGTTCCCCTTACCCAAGGTTATGAGGATGCCAGAACTCAGCCAGAAGCAGTTATATAAGACAGACCACTGTCCTGCAGCCCCTCAGCGCTCCTCAAAAATGAGAAGCAGAACAAAAGACAGACAATGGATTTATCACCGGCAAAGCCCAGTAACTGTTCCCCGGAAACAAAAATAGAAACTGAGTAATGAAATACATTCTAACCTTTTCTTAGTCCTTTGTGCTCAGTCCCGTTCACTTGCTCATAGAGGGCTGCCTGTAGACACCTTGCCCCAGGCACCGGGGGCCAGAGCTCCTAGTACTGACGTCTCAGCTCCAGGCCGTTTGGAGAAGCGCTGCTCACGACACTCAGTCTAGGATGGTGGTGGCGGCCGTGTGCAGAGACGCTGCCTGGAGCCTGAGCAGAGCACCTGTCTCCACCCGCAGGGGTCTCCAGCCGCTGGGAACTCTGCCCCCTCTGCCAGGAGATCCCCATACAGTGGCCCCGCCCAGAGCCTGTCCAGGAGCACGTGGGGAACGCGGGGGAGCGGGGAGCCTCAGGTGCATGTGCTGGGTGTGCTTTAGAGCCCGCTGGGAGCTGTTTCTGTCCAAAAAAGAAAGATTTCTTGGCTCCTGAACCAAATTTGGTCCCGTTATTGGCTTGAAGAACACCAGGCAGGAAGACCCTTGTTGGGGACTGACTCAACCGACCTTGGGGTCCGGTGACAAAGGTTTAAGCCAATGGTCAGAAAGATGAAGACTCCAGGTGACATATAAGGTAAGTCTTTCCTGGGCTAAGCAGAAGAGAGGATGAGCTGATTCAAGATTGGAGGCGGAGTCCTTGGGACTTTGTTGGACTCATCCTGGGTGAGTGGGGAGAAGTCGGGGCTCCCCTGGATTGTGGTTCTGGGATGGGGAATGCCAGAGGAGGAGCAAACTGGAGCTCAGACGGACACCATCAGGTCTGCCGAGAGACAGCTTTCCAGCTCATGGAGGCACCAACACACTTTAGGCCCACGACACCCTGGAGCAACCAGGCAGCAAGCCACATTTTCCCACTTGTGCTTCCTTTGACTTTGACTCTGAATGAGCCCTCAGACACAAGTCCCAGCTTCATTCCTCAGGTGAAGCCCTTAAGGTGTTTGTCAAGATCCACCAGATAATTAGTCGTTCAGTCAAAACTAACGCCAGCCCTGAACACAAGAGCAAAGACCCAGCCTGACCTCCCTCCAGATTTCACATCCCTCAGATTGAGGTGCTGACCAGTGTCACAGGAGAGGGGAATGTCACATCCTGGGACCTGCAGGAGTCTCTAGGATGGTCAGCCATGTGAGGGTCCTTGGCTTCGCCTAGGAAATATTTCAAGAGCGAGCCAAAGAAAAATGAAATCGAGTTTATTTGGAGGCATACTCTGTAGGCAGAATACAGAGCATATCAGAAAGAGCAACCCCAGGGAATGGGTTTCCTGGATTTTATGGGCTGAGTGATTTCATACTGCTAACAAGTGGGAGGCATATTCCTACTATTTCAGATAGGATGGGAATTTCCCAGGAATTGGGCCACTGCCCACTTTTTGGCCTTTCAGGGTCTGCCTTGAAACTGTCATGATGTAACGGGGAGTGATTTTCATTACAATGAAGATATAATGACCAGACTATTCTCAAAGCCACCTTGGTTCCAGCTGGTCTTGATCACGTCCCGATGGCTACGCTCCCTCGCCATTTATCTGGTGGTTGTGTCCTGCCCCTTTCCCTCCTGTCTTTCCTTGACCAGTTCTCTGGCCAGGGCAGCTTGCGCCAGATGTGGAAGCATTTCAGCCCCACTTCACCTCTTCTCCCACAGTGAGGTCAAAATTGGAAATGCTGGACTCTCATGGAGACTGACATCCATCCAGGAAGCAAAGATAAGCTGAGGATGGGGCCTGGAAATTCCACCAGTGAGGGGGCACTGCCAACTTGCCAGCCTTCAGGAGGGTCATGAAAGCTGACCTTGTGGGTGATGATCTCCCTGGGAGTTTCTTGTATAACCAGTTGTTAGACAAGGCTCTTCCTGTTTCTCAGTGTTGCCTGAGGCCCCCAAACTGAGAACAATAGATGCTCAAACTCCACCCTCTAGAGCAAGGTGTTGGGTCACCTAGCACAGAGCCTTTTCTTATCCGTAGCCTGGAGGTGATGATGGGTGAATGCTGGAGAACCGGTTTGGAGTTCAGGACATAGAAGAGGCTGGTTGGAAGGATTTCTTTAGAGACAGCTGTCTAGGGCTGTTGGGGGAGCAGTGAGTGAGGAGGTCCTCAAGGAAATCTTTCTAGAGGGGAGCTTGATTCACATCTCCAGGAATTAGGGAGGTAGAAACGTATTCCTGGCTTATAAATGGAAGGTGGCTGAGCCAGAGGGAAAGTTTTGGAAGGTGAGGTGGTGTCTGTCTCTGAGGGGCCCTAGCAACGGCATCAGCCGGAGAAGGCAGGAAGGGAGGAGAGGTTGCCGATGGAGGGATGGGCTTCTGGAACCAGGAAGTGGAGGGAAGCATGTTGGAGAAGGAATTGCCCATTGTGAGTCACTGCAAATGGGCAATCCCCTCAAACCCCACAAAGCATCCCGCACTTGGAATAGGCCCAGAGTGCCCTGACTCCAGATCATAACCTCGTCATTTGGATTCTATGCACGTTTTCTCAAAGACCCCCCCCCTCTTTTCCCCAGGCTATACCCTGAAAGAGCCGAAAAAACAGCAGTAAGACAGGAGGTGGAACAAGGAAGCGATCCTCCCTGCTGCAGGCACCCAAGACCAAGCCTTGCCAGGAAGGGGCGCGTGCGCGCGTGCGTGTGTGTGTGTGTGTGTATGTGTGTGTGTGTGTGTGTGCGCGCGTGCGTGCGTGCGTGCGTGCGTGCAGAGTTGCAGGGGGCAGGCAGGGGCAGAGATTTGAAATGTATGAATGAATAGAGCTTTGATTTAGATTACTAGATTTTCAGTGAAAATCTATGAACTGTTTTGGATGGTGACTCTGAGCTTGAGTGGAAAAGACGCGTGATGATCCAGGATCATGGAAGGAAGGCCCAAGGTAGAGCAGAGATTTGCACTTCATCAAGTCAAGCTCAGCAGATCAGCTGATGACATTTATTCATAGAAGTTCGGGGCCCCCACTGGACTGGTGGTGCCCTGGCCAGGTGTGGGAGCAAAGGAAGGGCCAGGCCCACATTCTGGGAAACACTGAGGTCTCTCAGTGTCAGAGACCCCAACCAGAAACCATGTCACTGGGTCTTTTGATGATGAAGATGAGAGCTGGGGTAGGGCTCTGCAGAAGGATTAATCCTGGGTTTCAGAACCAAGCTGAAGGCCCGCAGGGCGTGTGACCCCAATCCGAACTTCCCTCCTGGACAGGATGTCTGCTTTCCTCCCTTCCCCCATGGACATCTGCATGGAAACGGTCTTTCTTCCGCCTCGTGCTGATGAGGATTTATTGGCAGTGAGCCTTTCCAGCGTGCATTTCCTTCCCAGGGAAGCTGATGCCTTCACAAAGGAATGCCTTGCCCTGACACCAGAGTAGCTGCTGTGACCTCTCCTCACAGAGGCCCCGCCCATTCTAAGGCCCCTGAGAACAATGCCTGCAGCCACTCTTGTCCCAGCAAAGCAGGAACCGGCTAGCAGAGTGCTCAGTGAATAGCCTGGGCACGAGTTGAAATCCCCTCTCCCCCAGTAGGGCCGCAGCTGCACAACCCCCGGGCAGGGCTTAGACTGGGGAGGTCAGGGCAGTGGGGAGGAGGCACCAGGGCTAGGGGGTCAGATACCTCCAGGCCTTCAACTGGGGCCTCCATGCAAAGTAAAGCGGGAGTCCGTATTCTGCCCAGCAGCGTGACCATGGGGAGTTCACGTTTCTGAATCTCAGCCCCTTCACCTACAGACTAAGGACAGTGATGTGAGACTCGGGGAGCTGTTGGCATGAGTCAACAACAATATGGAAGTGACTGAGAGTAGTTGAGGCATGGGCAAGACATCTCTCTAGGCTTAAATATCAAAACCCCAAATGCCCGGGACAGCCTTTCTTGGTCACCCCACTTGACGCTGGCCCGCCTGTCAGCTCATCATCTCCTGGCTACCTTCCAAGGCCATGGGTGGCGTTGGAAAGGCAGCCTGCCACAGGTGCAGGGCATGGCCAGGGCAGGATGCCAGCAGCCAGCTCACCAGGAGACCCAAGAGTCCAAAGGCTAGGCGCTGTCCTTGCGGCTCTATAATCTGTCTTCTCTTGTATCCTCAGCGATCTTCCTCAGTGAAGGTGACTTAATCCAGGTATGATCACAGGTGGCCTGGGGATGAGCCAGGCTGCCTGTGTGTTGATAGCGAAGGGAGAGGCTGGGAGAGAACGGGGTGGTCCCTTCCCAGGGTCTGCAGTGCTCACAGCACCCTGTCTGAGAAGTTGATGTCCCAGTCCTGAGGCTCGCCCTCTCTCCCCTCTGTTCAGGGGAACCGCATGGCCCATTCCTCTGCAGGTGACCCCTTTTCTGAGTTCCCTTGCAAGTCAGTCTCCCCCTGTGTCTCCATCAACTTTGTTAATATCCTTGATCACGCCACTAGGAAGTAGATGCTTCTACAGGCCTGGGAAGACCCCAGTATCCTCTCATTATGTGCCGATTTAATTAGTGTAGCTTTCATAGGCTTTGACAGATGAATGATGAGGAATATTGGACATGGTGCAGGTCTCCCGAGGCCTCCAATCTTCCCAGCTGTCATTCTGTTAGAAAGCCTCTGTGCAGAGATGATCTCCAGTCTTTAGAAGGACAGTTCTGGCCTCTAAGTCAGACATGATAATAGCATCATGTCAGTGTCTGAAGAAATACAACTGGGGCTTCTTATAAGCCATATTCCACACATGCCACAATAAAAGGAGAACCCTGGGACCAACTCAGAGCAAGAGTCTTGGGGCCAGGGAGCAGCTGCCGTAGAAGAATTTAAAGGAATAAAGACAAGAGTTGAGAGTGAGGCTGCTCAGATGGGGAGAGGCTCACACTTGGTCCTGGGTTGTCTGGCTGAGCGGCGCTGCTGGAAATGAAATCTGCATCTTGCCAAGTTGCAACACTAGTCAAACTCTGTGCCACAAGATGTTGTCATGCCTTCATTGTTAAATCTTGGGTCCATGCGTAGGAATTCCAACTACCAGACCTGACTCCTGCTGGGCAACCCCACCCCCACCCCCCGCAGTGGATAACAAGCTTCGGTACCGGGTCCAGGGCACGGCACCCACCCAGGTTTCCGTTCTGGTGGGTGTGGGTCTCCAGGCCCAGTGGTGGCAGATCAAGTGTGAAGATGCATGGCATTCCCAGACAGTTGAGAACTCTAGAACTCACTTCTAAGTTGTTACCAATGAATAGAACCAACAGGAAGCTCACTGTAACCCCAGAACCCACTCAGCCCACACCTCTGGGGCTCATGCAGAGCCTCAGTGACAGAGAAAGACCGAAGAAGCCCCGCTGCCCAGTGACATTAGAGGAGGAAGCTGGCCTGTGAGCTGCCTCAGGTGCTGACAGTCTGTGTGCAGTCTGGGTGGACCCCCCCAATCAACACTTCTCAGGTCACTGAGGTGTCTCCATTTCTTGCTATGATAGGAGATTTCATTAAGGCACCTTTAGCCAGAGAAAAAAATGAGGCTGGAGAAAGCCCTGAACATACATGGCTGTGGCCCATGAGCTGTGTGTCCCCTTTGCTGGGAATCAAATGCCTCCCTTCAGTGATACCTCTACCCCAGAGCCTGAGAGAGTCCCTCTTTATATATGATGTTCTTCAGGCCTCACCAGAACGAGGTGGGGTAGCTATTATTAGCTCCTTGTCGTGGATGAAGAAGCATTATCAAAATGACTTTTAAAAAACCCATGGCTAGCATCCTTATACGAGCAGGAATGTCAAACAGTGCAGCCACTTGAAGACAGTGTGACAGCTTCTCAAAATGTCAAACATAGTTACCATATGACCCAGCAAGTCTACTCATAGGCATCCACCCGGGATAACTGAAAACACATGTCTACACAAACACTCACAATGTTCAGAGCAGCATTATTCACAATAGCTCAAAGTAGAAGCAATCCAAGTGAGGAATGATAAAAACCTGTGATATACCCATGCAGTGGAATATTATTCAGCAGTGAAAAAGGAATGGGATTCTGGTGCATACAACTTGGATGAACCTAGAAAATACAGTGCTAAGTAGAGAAAACCAGGCATAAAAGTCCACTTTTGATTCCATTTACGTGAAATGTCCAGAATAAGCACATCTATATATGGAGAAAGTAGATTAGTGGTTACCTCAGGCAGAGGATGGGGGTAATTGGAAGTGACTGTACATGGGCATGGGGTTACTTATTGGAGTGACTCAAAATATTTTAAGACTTTGGTGATAGTTCATAGCTCTGTAAAATGCACTAAAATCATTGCATTGTATACTCTAAATGGATAAATTTTATGGCATATAAATTGTGTGTGTGTGTACACTCAGTCGTGTCCAACTCATTGAAACCCCATGGACTGTAGCCAGCCAGGATCCTCTTCAGGATCTGTGGGATTTTTCAGGCAAGAATACTAGGGTTGCCATTTCCTCCTTCAGGAGATCTTCCTGACCCAGGGATTGAACCCAGGTCTCCTGCGGCTCCTGCATTGCAGGCAGATTCTTTACCGCTGAGCCATCAGGAAAGCCCCAGCATGTAAATTACATCTCACTAAAACTGTCTTTAAGAAAATATCATGGCTGCTTGAACCCTGGGGGATACTTTTGCCTGTAAAGTAACCTTTGAATTCAGTGTTTAGGGCTGCTTTACCAAAAAGAGCAAAACCAGGGTTATCTCCATGTTGTGGTAGAAAGCACAGACCTCTGGTAACAGGAAGATTTGGACTTGTGTAACCTTGAGCCAGTTATTTAGTCCTGCTGTGCCAATCGCTAAGACTTCTATGAAGATAAAATGAAGTAACATCTGTTAAAATTCCCTGTACAGACTTGTGGTTGAATATATGTTAATTATATCCTCCCATTTCTTAGAAGAAGGTCCTAAAAGAACCAACGGGGCTCAGCCCTGGAAAGGGATGAGGGTATGTTCATAAAACCACAACAGGAATTGGGGGATAAAGCTGAAGCCTGGCGTGACTCCTATGGCCCATAGTGAGGATTCTGGCTCAGTAACAACTCTGAAATTCAAGACGTAGGTCCAATCAACAACTGAGCAATGATGCTGAGCCTCAGGCTGGGGGACCTTGAAATATTCAGCACTTCTTTGCCCTGGTCATGCCTGGGTCTGCAATTTATGGGACATCTGAGGAGGTTGTGGAGGTTCTAGCTATAGGGAGTGGGGGACATCAGAAGCAGGACTGCAAGGTGGGATCTTTTCAAAGCAAGACAGAGAGACCTGAGAAATCCCAGACCCTTAAAGACTGTCCACGTCACTAGTGATGACATCTAGTGACCTAGGAAGACCTATTTTATTTTTGTGAAATGGTTCAAAAAATGCCATGTGAATGGAAGAAAGTGACCTTACTTAGAGTATCTACAGCTTCATGACTTTTTATTTGTCTCATTTGTGCCCAGAGATTCCCACTCCCAAATGCAATATCTAAGCCAATGGCCCCAGAACAGTTTTTTGTCCCTCAGATCTTAGAGGGCAAAGGAGGAACGGTACCGCCACATTCCCTCAATAACTCTGCCAATCCTGTTTTCTACTGTGTCTCTAACACTTGTATTGTTTGAAAGACAGAGGAGGAGGAAGAAAAAGTATAAAGGTGTGTAGTTAAAACCTAAGTTCCTGATTTTCAGTTCAGGCAGTCCACTTAGATTCAGACATAGTACCGTGCTTAGTGATGTAGGAGAAAGATAGTAATAAGTACCTCATAGAGTCACTATGCACACAGAATAAGATGGTGACCCAGTTGAACAAATTATAGATTTGGAGTCAGGTAGAAAGATGCTTGTACCTGAAACTTCTTTAAACCTCAAACACCAGCTTCAAAAGGCTGTTATGAATTGTTCCTTGTAAAATGCCTAGTGCTGTGTTTGGTATCAGTGGTCCTCAATAACAGGACTACTAATCGATAGGAAAAATGAAGCATTTATGTAGTGACCGGTGCAGTTACAGATCCTGCCCCACATTGTCTCTCAGGGCGGGGGGCGTCGGAGAGCCAAGATGTGACTGAGAACGAGGGCAGGTGCACGCCAGGCCATGGAAGGGACCAGAAGACTCAGTGTGGAAGAAGCCAGAGGAGAGCTGTTGGATATGGAGGTGGCTTCGTCTGGCAACCTCAAGCCAGATGGCAACTTTGGCTCCAGAACAACAGAACTGAGGTAGGTTCTGTTCTGAGTGGAACCTTCTAGTGGGAGAAAACACCACCCCCAGCTTGTCTTCAGCAGGAAGCCAAATGCTCTACTGGGGGAACTGTCAACCTGGCAGGGGATTGCATGGATTCACACCAAGGCATACATTCACAAATATGAGAAGGGACTAAAGACCCAATACTGATCACCAATATTTGACCTCATTTCACAGCAGCTAACCCATCTAGCCCATTCAGAAAGTCCAGAATTCTGCAAGGCACATAGCAATGAAGTGGTTTGGAAGGATTCACCAGCCAACTCTTCCCCTGTCTCAGTCTGAGGCTTCTATTGAGCTCTTAGATTCAGTAAGAAAGAGGCCATTGTTTACATCCCAACTCCTTTGTGGAGGTTGTTCCTGCCTCAGTGGGTTGCAGGTTATCTGCAGAGAAAAAAGACAGCCGCTTTGATTGACCCTCTTTGTGGACCTCAGTGCTTGCCCAGCCTCTTTGATGACAAACTTTCCTCCCTCCAGTCATGCACATTACGTCTCAGAAGTCAGAGAGGAGAGACTTTTATAAGGAGGCAAATGGCTCCTGGTGAGAGACAAGAGGTGAGGCGGGGTGAAGTAGGGATGAGACCAAGGAAGACATCTTTTTAACAAAAGGTGATTCTCATCAGGGTCTTAAAAGTTCTATGATGAAAAAAAATGGCAAGTGTCTCTTCAGACAGGCTCAGCATGACAACATGGAGAGCAGCAAAGGGAGCTCAGAGCCAAGCTAAATATGCCAAAATGGAACCCAAAAAAATAAAGAAAAAAGTAGCGTGGACTTCAGGCTCATGAGGCTGTATCCAAGCCTGGCTTTAAAATTACTTCAGTTCAGTTCAATTGCTCAGTCGTGCCCAACTCTTTGCGACCACAAGAATCGCAGCACGCCAGGCCTCCCTGTCCATCACCAACTCCCGGAGTTCACTCAGACTCGCGTCCATCGAGTCCGTGATGCCATCCAGCCATCTCATCCTCTGTCGTCCCCTTCTCCTCCTGCTCCCAATCCCTCCCAGCATCAAAGTCTTTTCCAATGAGTCAACTCTTCACATGAGGTGGCCAAAGTACTGAAGTTTCAGCTTTAGCATCATTCCTTCCAAAGAAATCCCAGGGCTGATCTCCTTCAGAATGGACTGGTTGGATCTCCTTGCAGTCCAAGGGACTCTCGAGTCTTCTCCAGCAACACAGCTCAAAAGCATCAATTCTTCAGCACTCAGCTTTCTTTATAGTCCAACTCTCACATCCATACATGACTACTGGAAAAACCATAGCCTTGACTAGATGGACCTTTGTTGGCAAAGTAATGTCTCTGCTTTTCAACATGCTGTCTAAGTTGGTCATAACTTTCCATCTGAGGAGTAAGCGTCTTTTAATTTCATGGCTGCAGTCACCATCTGCAGTGCTTTTGGAGCCCCCTAAAATAAAATCTGCCACTGTTTCCACTGTTTCCCCATCTATTTCCCATGAAGTGATGGGACCAGATGCCATGATCTTCATTTTCTGAATGTTGAGTTTTAAGCCAACTTTTTCACTCTCCTCTTTCACTTTCATCAAGAGGCTTTTTAGTTCTTCTTCCCTTTCTGCCATAAGGGTGGTGTCATCTGCATACCTGAGGTTATTGATATTTCTCTCTGCAATCTTGATTCCAGCTTGTGCTTCATCCAGCCCAGCGTTTCTCATGATGTACTCTGCATATAAGTTAAATAAGCAGGGTGACAATATACAGGCTTGACGTACTCCTTTTCCTATTTGGAACCAGTCTATTCCATGGCCAGTTCTAACTGTTGCTTGCAAGTCTCTTTGAACAGATGTCTCTGTTATTTTCATATTATTCTTGTCCAACTCTTCATTTCCAATTCATTTTGCCTGCGTTTCAAGCCTTTGTGTCTTTCTTATATTTTCATCAGTGTTTATTCCTTTTTGTGCTTACTCCAGTACAGGTTTCATGTCTCTCTGTGTCCTCCCTGGACTCTCCAGTTCCTAGGATCTGTCTAGTGGTTAAAAGTTAGGGTTCTTAAGTCAGGGTTTCATTCTACTTAACAGTAACTGGTTCAATACTTTTCAGGCAGTTGAGTTGCTCAGTCAGTTCTGACTCTTTCCAACCCCATGGACTGTAGCATACCAGGCTTCCCTGTCCATCACCAACTCCTGGAGCTTGCTCACTCATGTCCATTGAGTTGGTGATGCCATCCAACCATTATCATCCTCTGTCATGCCCTTTTGGTTACCTCATATTTAAACTGAGTAAAGGAAGAGCATCTCCCTTATAGGGCTGTTGTGACAACTGATCAGTTAATACATAGAAGCACTCTAAACCACATGGGCACATTTTAAGGTTTACTTGTCGATAAATTAGCATAAGGAGATGATGATGGTGGTGGTAATAACAATAATAATAAGAGCTGGTTCTTCCCTGAGCTCTTATGTTTTTGCTTTGAGCTCTTAAATCAACCTGTAACATTTTTTTAATTCACTGTGATGTCATAAATTTCACCTACTTTTTGGCCACATGTTTCTGGTACCTGTTTCTGATCACTTGTTTCCCTTACTCCTTGCCTCATGTTTTGTTTGTAATGTGCTTGTATAGATTCTATACTCATTCTTTTTTAAACTATTCCTTATTTTTCAGTGAGGCTAGTTCTTATTGGACCAGCCCTTCGAAGGAGATTCCCATGGGCAGCCCAGCCTGGGTTTCAGACCTGCAGAAATAGTGTGATCACAGAGTTGTGTATATGTGAAATCAGCAGTTCACAAGGCGATGTACTGTCAGAGTCTCTCCCATCCTCTCAAACAAATTACCCCCTTCAGAGATGAGTGCTCTTCCATTGGCCTCACATCTCTGCCACTTCCTGATTCCAGGCAGGTGCCATGTGAGCTCCCACCGCCTGCTGATGTATCCTAATGCCTCTGATTCCAACAAAGGACGGGCAGTTGAGCCCTTTGAGGTATGTGAGAGGATTCTGCTCTTCCAGGCTTGTCTGAGACCTGCAGGTGGACACTTCCTCCCTAAACATTCCTGCTCCATTTACAGCCCTGGTCGGGGTCACAGGATGCCTTGCAGCATCGTCCAAGATGGAGTATGAGTTTCTGTCTCTTTATTTCCGTCTCTGCTTCTGGTGGGGCTGTGGCTTTCCTGGCTTGTCAGAGGAAAGGGCAGAACCCTAGCAATGCCTTTCACTCCAACAGTGTTCACGGGCAGTTCAGACTCCACACTGCAGCCTCACAGAGGGAGGCAGGCGGTGAGGATTCAGTGAGCCAGGGGAGGGCCTCGTACTGTTGGCACATCCACCTGCCCCGAGGACAAAGGCCCCCTCCCCTGAGCTTTACGTGGCCTCAGAGAATTCGAGTCTTGCTCTTGGTGAAATTAAGCTTTTTCCACATCACACAACCTCTGTGTTAGGCTTACACGCTTCACAACCATCATGGCTTTAATTGAGGAGCAAGATGAGCCAAGCACTTGTGTTTGGTGATTTGTTGTAAAAAGGCTGTGTCTGCCCACTGCCCAGCAGGCACCAAGCCTTTCTCCCACTGGAGTTACTGAAACCACAAGCACCAACTGGTGGGTAACAGTCAGTTATGTTTAAATGTCTCCTTAATTAAAAAGAAACAAAAAAACCAGAATGTGTCTGGTTTCCTCTTTACTGCACTTGAACAGGGTCAGGCAGGGACTCCTGAGTCACCAAGCCAGCGAGGCAGACGTCATCTGTGACCTGGCCTGAGAACAGCCGGTTGGAAACACCTTGCAAATAAAGGAAGCCACTTTCTCCGCAGACGTTCTTGTGCACAGCATGACCAAGTCCCACCAGGAAGGCCTCAGAGGAGAAAACCGCTGCCTCAAAGACCCGGTCTTTATAAAGCACGTGGTGGAACTTCAGAGCTGTCAGACCAGCACCTCAGAGAAAGAGACCCTTGAGAAGGTCGTCAAGATAAAGAGAACGCCCCTGCCTGCTCCTGAGCTCCACCTGGACCACTGGCAGGGCCAGCATGAAGACCCAGGGGACCTGAAGGGCAAGCGGACCTTGTGCATGAAGTCTCTGCTCGGCTGTTTAAAGAGTTTTCACACAGCATCATTTTGTTCCAAGAGAGCCCTTTGGTTGAATCTCCTAAAGTGACAGCAGTCAAAGTTGATTTGGCAAATTTCATCCACAAATTCAATTTACTGGTTCCCAGTATGAAAACTCAGTGGCTTTGTCTCACGGCCGTGGAGGGGGTCTGAGGGTTTGAGGTACGACACGTAAAAGACGAAAAGCATTTGATCATCTGGCACAACTGAATGGTTTAAACACAGACGCGGCTGCCTTTTCAGCTCTGGGAACCTCAGCTGGCAGCACCCGCGGAAACCATTTGGGCCACTCAGGGTGATGTTAGGAAGGGCTCGTGTCCTCCAGGTTTACTGCCTGATTGTCTTCAGGCTCACTTGTTCATTTGTTTGTTAAGTGCTACATGTGTGGGTTAATGTACTGATTGTCATAGGAAGCAGCATCCCTGTCTAATTTTGTTCCAAGAGAGCCCTTTGGTTGAATGTTTTCTGTCTCTACTGGTTCTCCCCCAGAGAGAGCCCACCCAGCCTCGAGCCCATAGGTATTCTCTAACTGTTGTGTGTCACGTCTGTGTGTGACAGCTCTTCCCTGACTGTGATGGAAAAGGCTGTTTTCCTGGTGCTACACGGGAATCACAGAGAGAGAAGTGATTCTGCCAAGAGAAAGAGGCACGGTTCTGATGGTTGGGGCGTGTCCAGCTTAGCCGGCAGCCCATCCTCCAAACCTGCTCCTGGTCTACCTTGCTTCCTAATCAGCCCTCCATGGAGACCTGAGAATGTAGGATATGAAGGTAAAATAAAAATGATCTTTAAAACTGGGCTTCCTTATCCGTATTCCTGTGTCCCCCTCCCATGCTCAGTCCTGACTCTTTGTGATCCTGGGGACTGTAGCCTGCCAGCCTCCTCTGTCCATGGGATTCTCCAGGCAAGAATACTGGATAGGTAGCCACGTCCTCCTCCAGGCGATCTTTCCAACCCAGGGACTGAACCTGGGTCTCTGGTGCTGCAGGCAGATTCTTTACTATCTGAGCCACCAGGGCCTTTACTGGTGAGATTTTGTCATTCTGCAGTTTTCTTGTTTCTGGTTGTGGCCTTTTCTCTTTCGCTAGACAAGTTCCTTATTATAGATAAAGCTAGTTTGGTGGGGCTGGATTCTTTTAGCTTTTGCTTGCCTGTAAAGCTTCTGAGTTCTCCATAAAATTTGAATCAGAGGCTGGCTGAGTAGATTATTCTTGGTTGTAGTTTTTCCCTTTTATGATTTGAAATGTATCATGCCACTCCCTTCTGGCCTGAAGAAAATCTGCTGGAAAATCAGTTGCTGGCCTTATGGGAATTCCCTTGTGTGTTATTTGTTGCTTTCGCCCTCTGCTTTTAGTATTCTCTCTCTAATTTTGGTCATTTTGATGACAGTGTGTCTTGGTGTCTTCCTCTTTGAGTTAATCCTGTTCTGGACCCTGTGCTTCCTGGACTTGGGCAACTCTTTTCTTTCCCAGGTTAGGGAAGTTTTCAGCTATTATCTCTGCAGATACTTTCTCAGGCCCTTTCTCTGTCTCTTCTCATTCTGGCACCCCTTGCTTTGAATATCAGTATCCTTGATGTTGTCCCAGAGGGTTTCATTTCTCTTCATTCTTTGTTCTGTTTGGAGGCAGTGATTCCCACTATTCTTTCTTCCAGCTCCCTGATCCAGTCTTCTGAATCATTTAGTCTCTAGTATTGATTCCTTCTAGTTTTAGTTGTTATTATATTTTTTAGTTGTTATTATATTTTTCATCTCTGATTGTTCTTCATGCTTTCTCTTTTTAAAAAAACGTGTAACTTCTTCTGTGCATCCATTCTCCTTCTGAGTTCTTTGAACATCTTTATTATCATTACTGTGAGCTCTTTCTTCGGTAGATTGCCTGTCTTCATTTAGTTCTTCTTCTGGAAGAAGAACTTTTTTTTTAGGCGGGGGAGGTGCCATTTTCTGGAGCATATTCCTCTGCCATCTCCTTTGTCTACATTGCTATTTCTATTTTTATGTATGTGGTAGGTTAGTTTTGTTTTTTGACCTTGGAGAACTGACCCTCTGTAGGAGGCGTCCTGTGTGTCTCAACAGTGTATTCTCCTCTCATCACCCAAGCTATATGCTGTAGGGGTTCCCCCTGAGTTCTGGCTGGGTCCTTCTGTTGCAGTGGGCTGACTCTGTGGATGGGTGCTCTGGTAGATTGATTGGCCCCTAGTCCAGAAGGTTACCAGGCCCTGCCTTGTGCAGACGCTGCCAGCTGCTCTCTAGTGGGGTCTGGTCATAAGGTGGCTGGTCGTGGACTCCTAGGGGACCCTGGATCTAGTGCTGGCTCACTGGTGGGTGGAGCCAGGTTCCTGAAGATTGGGCCTGTTTCCCACACTCTGGGCTGTGAAGCCAGATCCTGGCTGGATACTCACAGGCAGAGCTGACTCGTGGAGTCGTGGCTGCAGGGCCCAGGGATCCAGAGCTTGTTGCAGATTGTCCAGATGAGGGGGGTGGGGAGAGTGGTGGTTTCTGACACACTTTGGATGTTGGGTATGGGACCTGGGGTGTCCCAAAGTTTGCATTTTCCTCCTAGTTGTTTGGAGCTGGGGCCCACCTGGGCCCAGGGTAGGGTCTGTCCTGCATTGTTGGGTCATAGTTTTCTTGCTTCTGGTGTCTGATCCCTGGTGAGTGAGGCTTGTGCAGTTCTTCTGGTGGGAGGGTCCAGTTTCCATCCACTGTTGGGGGGGCAGGGAACGGGAGCTAGGTCTTGGCCCTCTGATGGGCAAAGCTGCATCTAGCAGTGGCAGTGGGCTCTTAGGCAGCTGATGGATGGGGCTGTGGCCCTTCTCGGTTAATGGTTTGGCTTGAGGCATCCCCACACTGACACTTACAAGCTGCTGGCTGGGGCTGGGCCTTGGTGCCAAAGAGCCAAGATGGCAGCCCCGGTGCTCACATGGCTGAGTGCTGCCCAGTATGTGCAGCCCCAGGGTCCGTGTCCCCCGGGTGAGCCACAATCATCCACACGTCTCCAGGAGACTCTCCAAGACCAACAGGCTGGTCTGACCCAGGATCCTATCAAATTACTGCCTTTGCCCTGAGTCCCCATGTGCGTGAGACTTTGTGTGTGCCCTTTAAGAGTGAAGTCTGTATTGCCCCAGTCCTGTGGAACTCCTACAATTAATAAGCTCTGCTGGCCTTCAAAGCCAAGTGCTCTGGAGGTTCCTCTTCCCTGTTCTGGACCCCTTGGCTGGAGAGTGTGATGTGGGGCTCAGAACTCTCACTCCTGTGGGAGAAGCTCTGCAGGATACCTAGCTTCTGGTTTGTGGGTATCCCACCCCAGGAGGGCATGGGATTTGAGTATATATCGCAAGTCTGCACCTCCTACCCGTCTTGTTGTGGTTCCTTTTTTTTGTGTTTTCAGTTGTAGAAGATCTGGTCACCATCATTATTGCAGTGATGGTGCTGATAACCAACACTGTGTAATAGGACCAAAGTGTCCTTGCACTGTGTGAATATGCACATCGCACTATTCTAAAATGCAAGCAGTCTTCAAACCATCCTGAAATATATTTCATCTTTTCTTACATTTTGTATTACTTAAAGGATCACATTTATAAGGCAGCAACCCTTTAAAAACCATCCAAGGAGGAAAAACTAAATTCTTTAGTATATACTTATGTTGGAATGTCCCACGTGCTTTAAATTAGGATTTATCAGTAGAGCTGGAGGTGTGTCCTAATTGTTCACACAGTTTGAAATTAGGCAGTTTGTTTTGAAAAGCAAATTTGTTTTCTTCTTCATATGTTTCCCTGCGTACAATAGGAAGCTGTTTCGAGTTTGGCTCTGATGTGAAGAGAAGAGGAACGAGGCCCTTTTCTATTTAGAACTGGGTTCTCTGCATGGGAGCAATTCATATCATACCATATCACGCTGAGTCACAAAATCTACAAACACAAAACATGCTTCAAGTTTTACAGCTCATGCGGACATTTAGGAAGTAACATTTTTCACTGTTCTTTCAACTTTTCTGTATGTTTGAGAATTTCAGAATAAAAAGTTGGGGGGAAAAATAAAAATAAAAATAAAAGTAGGGAGGAATAGGGACCATAAATCCCTTATCTGACTTTTAAGCAACTCAAGATTCTCTAAAATGTTGGAAGCATCATATTCTTACCAAGGACAGCACAGGGCAGGAGCAAGTCAAAATGTTCCTAAGGCAGTCATACTCATAGGCTGCCCGTCAGTGGGCTATCACGGTTCCTAACGTGCTTAGTCGCTCAGTCATGTCTGACTCTCTGTGATCCCATGAACTGCAGCCCGCCAGGTTCCTCTGTCCACGGCATTCTCCAGACCAGAATACTGGACTGGAATGGGTTGCCATGCCTTTCTCCAGGGAATCTTCCTGACCCAGGGATAGAACCCAGGTCTTCCTCATTGCAGGCAGATTCTTTACCATCTGAGCCACCAGGGAAGCCTGGTTCCTAACATAGAAGACACCAAAGTTAATGCTTACAGAGTTGAAAATAAATGTCCCTTCTGTGGAATCCCACACCCCAGTAAACAGGACCCCCTCCTTGGCCACATCTGTGCCTTTGAGCTTCTCCATTATGTCAGGGGCTGTGCCCTGAGGGGGTCCTCCTCGGGATTTTCCAGACTGGAACTAAGAGAAGACAGTCCTCCTCTGATGGAGAGCTTGAGTTGTGAGAACCAGATGCCTGTGTCCTAGCTGTGATTAAAGTATTTTAAGAGCATGAAGTCAATATAGAGAACAAAAATAAGACACACTCAAAGGACTGAGGGCTAAAGAAAAGCCACCAGTTAGAGACCAGGAAGATAAGAAAGGCTGGGCGGAGGCCTGAGTCACAGTCACAATCAGGGAGATGAGCACTGTTAGTTAGGACTCTCTGTTTGGGGTCAAATTATCTTCATTTACTCCCCAGTCTTTCTAGTGAACTAACTCCTACTTGAAAGCTCCACTTAGATGTCTTGAGTTCTGAGAAGCATCTTGAATTTAATGTGTTCAAAACTATACTCCTGGTCCTCCTCTCAAAAACTTGGCATATTCTCCATTTCAGTTACTGGCAACTTCTTTCCAATTACTCAAGTTCAAACATTTGAAGTTATTTTTGCTGCCTCTCTTTCTCACATGCCATATCGGCTATCAGGTGATGACCAATCCCTGCCAGATACGGAGACTCTAACCACTTGTCACCATGTCCACTGATGCCATAGGGCCCAGGCTCCATTGTTTCTTGCCTGGATTTACTCGAGTAAGCCTCCTGGTTGGTCTCCTTGCTTCCCTCTTGCCCTCCTAACTACATGGCGTCTCATCTCACAAGTCATGATTCCTCTACTTTGGATCCTTCAGAGTAAAAATCTCCATGACGCCCTGTAAGTTCTCATACCAATAAAAAGGTAAAAAAAAAAAAATAGTTCTTATTCAATCTAACTTAGTCTTTAGCCTTATCTCCTCTCTCTGCCCACCTC